>NC_137188.1:7163700-8621200 GCF_951804945.1 Podarcis cretensis
CTTCTGATTGGCTGCAGCAGCTTCCTGCTGCCAATCAGAAGCCACAGTTTGGTTTCTGAACGTTTTGGAAGTCTAATGGACTTCCGGAACGGATTCTGTTCAACTTCCAAGGTAATGAGAAGAGCAGAACAGAGGCTTGCCATATTTTGAAGAGCAAAAAAGAGGACACATTTGCCAACTTCTACTTTTAACCACAGATCGTTACGCCGACTCTACCCATGGAAAAGAGGGTGTGTCCTGGGGAAAAAAGAGAACATTTGGCAACCCTACAAGTTTCGCCCATTCCCGGGAAATTCTGCACCAAGGGAAAGAAGTATCCAAACTCTGGCTGATTATTTCCCTCGTTCTCTGACTCCCTTTATGCTAATTTGTGCCAATGGCAAAACTTGAAAGCCTTGCTATCACCTCGCCAGCACAAAAACCCTTCCCTCTATCACCCCGATGCTCTGGCAAAAGATGTCATTGCTACTGCTCTGAAAGATCACCCCAAACTCTGCCCCCTCCCCATTCCTGCTCCCCTGATCATTTGTCAACGTTGACCTGAGTCCTTGAAGTGCAGTTTTTGCCACAAGCCCAATGCCCAGATCCATGGAGGAGTAGAAGATTGAAGAGTTTTGTTTTGGTTTTTTGAAGAGCCAGTCCTTTTGCTGCAAAGCGATATGGCTTGAACCCGACCCTGTTCTAGACGATACGATGCAATATGATAATCTTTATTGTCATTGTCCCATACAGAAGAACAAAATTGAAAATCTGCATCAGACATTCAGAAACCAACAAGCCTGCTATCCCAGCCTGGTTAGCCCCCTAAAAAACTCTGATACCCCATAATTAAATACAATATACAGTGGTGCCTGGGGTTACATACACTTCAGGTTACATACGCTTCAGGTTACAGACTCTGCTAACCCAGAAATAGTACCTCGGGTTAAGAACTTTGCTTCAGGATGAGAACAGAAATCGTGCCATGGTGGCGCGGCGGCAGCAGGAGGCCCTATTAGCTAAAGTGGTGCTTCAGGTTAAGAACAGTTTCAAGTTAAGAACGGACCTCTGGAACGAATTAAGTACTTAACCCGAGGTACCACTGTACTCCCGTAGAGACTGCCTTACACTGCGTGTAAAACCAAAATCGCATTTGGATAGAAACTGTTTCTCAGGAGGCTAGTCCTAGTCTTTATAACCCTATAGCTTCTTCCAGAAGGCAGAAGCTGAAAGAAATCATTTCCGGGGTGTGCGCTGTCCTGCGCTATCTCTGCAGCTTTCTTATGCCACCTGGAAGCGTAGATTTGATCCAAGGTAGGGAGAGTTGGGACGCGGGTGGCGCTGTGGGTTAAACCACAGAGCCTAGGACTTGCTGATCAGAAGGTCGGTGGTTTGAATCCCCGCGACGGGGTGAGCTCCCGTTACTCGGTCCCAGCTCCTGCCAACCTAGCAGTTCGAAAGCATGTCAAAATGCAAGTAGATAAATAGGTACCGCTCCGGCTGGGAGGTAGACGGTGTTTCCGTGCGCTGCTCTGGTTCGCCAGAAGCGGCTTTGTCATGCTGGCCACATGACCCAGAAGCTGTACGCCGGCTCCCTTGGCCAATAAAGCGAGATGAGCACCGCAACTCGAGGGTCGTTTGTGACTGGACCTAATGGTCAGGGGTCCCTTTACCTTTACCTTCTTCCAGAAGGCAGAAGCTGAAAGAGATCATTACCGGGGTGCGCACTATCCTGCGCTATCTCTGCAGCTTTCTTATGACACCTGGAAGCATAGATTTGATCCAAGGTGGGAAGAGTGCACCACACATTGAAACCAGAAGGCCTACGCTCGCCATGGCCATTAATTTCAGCGGCGATAACACTTTGGCGCACCTGCTATGGGCAAGTGGCCTGTCGTAATCCTCTTTGGCTACAGACTCCATAACAGAGACTCAGCCCCGACGTCTCCCGCAGCCCCTCTCAAGGCTCCCGCCGGACAAGGGAGGGAGTGGGTGGTCCGGGGCCTCGCAGGGTGAGTTTTATTTGCTTTCACAAACACACTGCGTGGTAACAGGAGCAGCAGCTGCTGCGCTCGTGCCAAACAGTTGCTGCCCCAACATCTGCCAGGCTCACCTGCTCCTCTTGGCCCCTTGCCACCGACCCGGGTGCAGAAAGGTTGGCGCAAACCCCGGCAGCTGAATCGCACGCGTGCTAAAGGGACTGTGGTGAATCCCACGAGAGCCAGTCATGGCTCCTGCTTTGGCGGTGTGCTGGTCCCGAGGGCTCACCGTGAGGCGAGGTCCGAGTCCAGTCCGAGGTCAAAGGTGCAGTACGGAGGCAGTCCGTAAAAGTTGAAGCTGGATGCAGGGCAGGTGGTCGGGTGAGGTCAGGAGCTCCGGCAGGAAAGCAGGACAGGGTTCAGGCAGGAACTGACAACCAACGAAGTTTTTTTTTTTTTTAAAATAAATTTTTATTAAGGTTTTTAAAATTAAATAACAATCAAAATAAAGAAAAATCAAAAAACAATACACCATCAAAAAACAGAAAAAAAGAATAAAGAATAAAGAACAAATCAAACCTATACATCACTTGCTTGCATTCACTTATTTCCTTGACCTCCTCACACCTCCCATTTTTGTATTCTAATTCAATTTGTTATTTCAGCAAATCCTTCCAACCTTACTTTTATCTTAATAATTTGTCTTAATATACTATAATTTTACACTCTCTCTTTCACCAATTCATTTTTACTTAATCCTTTATGTCATTTCTGCTAAAACCACATAATTTTCTTTTCCCAACATCTTTCTAGCAATCCTTAATTTTGCAATATTTTTGAAGATAAACTTTAATTTTTTTCCAATCTTCTTCCACCAACTCTTCTCCTTGGTCCCGGATTCTGCCAGTAACAACCAACGAAGTTGCTCCCGCAGCTTGGGACTGGGGCTGGCTGGCTTTTATCTGCCCCGAGGCGTAGGGCGGCCCCGATCCTCAGGTGACTCACCTCTCCTGGCCTGGAGGCGAGCCCTCCTCCTGCGGGAACTTAGTTCCCTCCGCCTCTCTGCCCTGAGCCTCTGCAGCTCAGGAGAGGCTGGAGGGTTACCGGACCCAGAGGCAACCTCAAATTCCCCTGACGGGGCTGAGAGTGGAGCACCTGCAGGCAATGGGCCCTCCATCACCTCAGGGGCCAGAGCAGACTCAGCTGGTGCCTGTACCTGAGGATCCAGCACAGGTGAGGGCCCTTCAGGCTCAAGCCCCAGCCCCGGCTCAGCTGGTTCTGGAGGCGGGGACTCCTGTGCAGGCTGGAATCCCTCAGGTTCGGCATCCGAATCCCAGGCCATCACAGGTGGCCCAGCACCCCCCCCAGCAGTGCCCCATGGGCCAGAATTTCCCCAAAGCAAAGCTGGCTGGTGTTACCTTACCTGGAAGACCGATTGAGGCCACAGAGAACCAGAGTGCTAGGTCCATATAGCTCAGTATTGTTGACACTGTCTGAAAGCCCCTCTCTAGGGTCCAAGGCATGGGTCTTTCTCAGCCTCACTTGCTGTGAAGGCTGCTCCATTAGAGCAACCAAGGCATAGCCCCTAACGCAGCGGTTCTCAACCTGTGGGTCCCTAGATGTTGTCGGACTACAACTCCCATCATCTCTGAGCTCTGGCCTTGCTAGCTAGGGGTGATGGGAGTTGTAGTTCATCAACATCTGAGGACCCACAGGTTGAGAAAGGCTGCCCTAACGGGTGGCGCTGTGGGTTAAAGCCTCAGCGCCTAGGACTTGCCGATCGAAAGGTCGGCGGTTCAAATCCCTTCGGCGGGGTGCGCTCCCGCTGCTCGGTCCCAGCGCCTGCCAACCTAGCAGTTCGAAAGCACCTCCGGGTGCAAGTAGATAAATAGGGACCGCTTACCAGCGGGAAGGTAAACGGCGTTTCCGTGTGCGGCTCTGGCTCGCCAGAGCAGCGATGTCACGCTGGCCACGTGACCCGGAAGTGTCTCCGGACAGCGCTGGCCCCTGGCCTCTTAAGTGAGATGGGCGCACAACCCCAGAGTCTGTCAAGACTGGCCCGTACGGGCAGGGGTACCTTTACCTTTTATCCACTCTCTTTCCTGCTTCCCACATCCTTACATTGGGACCGGAGACATCACTGTCAATAAAACAACAACAACAACAACAACAACATATACCCTGTCCATCTGGGAGGCCCCCAACAGAATATAAAAAACATGATAAAATATCAAACACTAAAAGCTTCCCTAAAGAGGGCTGCCTTCAGGTGTCTTCTAAAAGTCAGATAGTTGTTTATTTCCTTGACATCTGATGGAAGGGCGTTCCACAGGGCGGGTGCCACCACCGAGAAGGCCCTCTGCCTGGTTCCCTGTAACCTCACATCTTGCAGGGAGGGAACTGCCAGAAGGCCCTCGGAGCTGGACCTCAGTGTCCGGGCAGAACGATGGAGGGGGAGAGGCTCCTTCAGGTATACTGCGCCAAGGCATTTTAGGGCTTTCAAGGTCAGCACCAACACTGAATTGTGCTCAGCAATGTTCTGGGAGCCAATGTAGGTCTTTCAAGACTGGTGCTATATGGTCTCAGATATCTCCCACTTTCTGCAACCATTAGCTCTCTGCCCTGCTCTCAGCCCCAAAGCATGACTATGGCCCAGCGGTTCTCACCCCTCTGTCTCTAGGCGTAATAAAAATAAAGAGACCCTTAACCATTAGGTCCAGTCGTGACCAACTCTGGGGTTGCGGTGCTCATCTCGCTTTATTGGCTGAGGAAGCCGACGTTTGTCCACAGACAGCTTCCGGGTCATGTGGCCAGCATGACAAAGCCACTTCTGGCGAACCAGAGCAGCGCACAGAAACGCCGTTTCCCTTCCCTTCCCTTCTACTTGCACTTTGACATGCTTTCGAACTGCTAGGTTGGCAGGAGCAGGGACCGAGCAAAGGGAGCTCACCCCGTCGCGGGGGTTCGAACCGCCGACCTTCTGATCGGCAAGTCCTAGGCTCTGTGGTTTAACCCACAGCGCCACCCGCGTCCCAAGTAATAAATTTCCGTTTCATAGAATTGTAGAGTTGGAAGGGGCTGTGAGAGCCACCTAGTCCCATCTCCTGAAATGCAGGAATCTTTTGCCCAACCCGGGGCTTGAACCCACAACCCTGAGATGAAGAGCCTCATGCTCTACCGGCTGCTTCTCAGCAGCTCTGGGTGGGCAGATTCCCTCTCCTTCCTGGTGTCATGATGGCAATCCAGCCAAGGTGGAGTGAACCTGGGACCTCCTGCTCTGCTACTGAGCAGAGAGGGAGGGAAGGATCCTGCCTGACTTCCTGCCATCTTCCTTCCCTCCCTCCCTCTCCATTCTGTGCTTCCTGCTTGCCCCCTCCCTCCCTCCCTTCCCTCCTTCCTTCCTTTATAATAATAGCAACAGCCTTTTGGAATATTTTGCCTGCACCAAGATCACCTCCCCCCACATTCCATGCTAGGCTCCTCTCAGTGAATCTAGGTCATCCTTCAGATATCTCCCCTTTCTCCCAATTTGTTCAGTGCCGGCATCTTCTTATCTTGAAAACACCCCTTTCTTTGACTCTCAGAGGCCCCTTGAAGGCATGGCAGCTCCAGGAGCCCCTTTTTGCTACCAGCGCCTTGGCAGTGTGTAGAAGAGAAACAAGGCCTCATTTGGCTCTCTCTTTTCCTTAGACATCCAGGGAAGGAGGACTTTGAGGTCCAGTTAATTGGGAAGGGCTGGCGGGTGTGTGTGTGTGTGTGTGCGGGGGGTAGGCAGTTGCTCTAAGGGCCTCTGCGCAGCCTGAGATGTCCCTTCGGAGAAGGAGGAGGAGGAGGTGGAGATGGAGAACCAAAGAGGGAGAAGCCTGCATCTGTTGCTAGGCAACTGTCTATCCAGCATCCTTGCTCCTCAAAGTCTTTGCTCCTCATTCCATAGATCACGCTGGGAGTTTATTCATAGTTTGGTGGAAGAAGAAGAAGAAGAAGAAGAAGAAGAAGAAGAAGAAGAAGAAGAAGAAGAGGAGGAGGAGAAGAGAAAATCCATCTGTGATCTAGAAATCCTGCCTCAGGTCCTGTTATTGTTTGAATGCAAGTGGGGCAAAATCTAGCTAACCAACCACATCTTTGGCCAGGATACTCCATTCCTAGACTTATCTTTTTCCAAGTGTCAGTCAACATTCCACATCCACAAAGCAGAGGGTCAGACGTTTCAGGACCACGGAGAGCTCTGAGTGAGAAACGTCCTCCCACAAAGGTTGAGAGTAGAGGGAGTTTTTTTTACCCAAGAACTGATCTCCCACAGACTATGCCCCCTTGTGGATGGTTCCAATGGGTTGCCAGTTCAATTCGGTGCCTAACTCGGGGTTTAAACGTTACTGCTTATAGCCCTCAATGGCTTAGCTTCCCAACACCTGAAAGACTGCCTTGTTCCCTCAAAATCACAGTCCTCACAATATGACAAAGCAGTTCTCCAGCCAGGTAAGGGGTACGGCAATGCATGCACTGGGGTAAAGTGTGCATAAGCAGGTAAAGGTAAAGGGACCACTGACCATTAGGTCCAGTCGCGGACAACTCTGGGGTTGCGGTGCTCATCTCGCTTTATTGGCCGAGGGAGCCGGCGTACAGCTTCCGGGTCACGTGGCCAGCATGACTAAGCCGCTTCTGGCGAACCAGAGCAGCGCATGGAAACACCGTTTACCTTCCCGCCGGAGTGGTACCTATTTATCTACTTGCACTCTGATGTGCTTTTGAACTGCTAGGTTGGCAGGAGCAGGGACCGAGAGATGGGAGCTCACCCCGTCGTGGGGATTCGAACTACCGACCTTCTGATCGGCAAGTCCTAGGCTCTGTGGTTTAACCTACAGCGCCACCTGTGTCCCGCATAAGCCAGGTACATCTTAGCAGAAACCTAATGCACAAAGGTGCATAAACAGCTTTGCGAAAAGGTATACCTGCAGCAAAATTGCACGCCGGAATGTGTGCATTAGGAGTAAATCACACCCAAATGGATTTTTACGAGGGCTTTTCGGAAACTGATGTGGAACTGTGGAGAACCAAACTTAAGACCGGGAAAATGAGAAATAAAAGGGAGAGATCCACCCATCTCTAATCAAAAACCAACCTTTAACTTACAAGCTTTGAGGCAGCCTCTAATAGTGCAATCTGATGCATTTAATGGGACTTATACCCAACCCAGTATGACTTGGAGGACTGCAGCCAGATCCTCCATATCTTACTGATGGACTAAGTCCAGGGACCCGAAATAATCTCATTTTCTTTTTCTATTTTCTTCTCTCTCCACTTCCTCCCCCCACCCCCCCACCCAATGGTCTGGAATCTGGATCAAGTTTTAGACTGCAAACACCTAGGGACAATTGTCTTGGCTTCCTGTCCTGTGTAACTGTGTGGGCCATGTTATTCCCTGAAGCCATCATCTTCAAATCATGCTCACCTGCACACCAACCAATGTCGCTGGCCTGGGGGTGGTACACACAAACCCCTGCAACTAGCAGGGTCAAATTCCCCCTTCGCTCTGCCCCAGCTCCTGCCAACCTAGCAGTTTGAAAGCACACCAGCGCAAGTAGATAAATAGGTACTGCTGTGGCGGGAAGGTAAACGGTGTTTCTGTGTGCTCTGGTTTCCGTCCCGTTGCACCAGAAGTGGTTTAGTCCTGCTGGCCACATGACCCGGAAAGCTGTCTGTGGACAAATGCCGGCTCCCTCGGCCTGAAAGCGAGATGAGTGCCGCAACCCCATAGTCGCCTTGGACTGGACTTAACCGTCCAGGGGTCCTTTACCCTTACCTTCTCTGAAACACATTGTTTTTACTAAGTTTCAGGAGAAAGTGCTGGACTATAAAAACCACCACTGCCAAGGGGGAACTGGGGACGCCCAGCACGTCAACTGGGGGAACCACTGACACAAATCCCCGTGACCCAAATCGAGCCAGGAGCGAGAGCACCTGGCCACTCGGCCGACTGCCCAGTGGTGCTCCGGGGCCAGGAAAATCCTGGAGCTGATGCAGGGAGGAGAGGAGAAGGAGGAGGAGGAGGAGGAGGAGGAGGAGGAGTGTAGCCTTATTAGACTTTACCAACTGGTGGGGTCTGCGTTGCTCCCGGGCGGGGGAAAGGAAGTCAAATGACACCGAGGTTGATTCAGATAGTTTATTCTGCTCTCCGGATAGCAGAAGGCACTTGTGGGGTCAGTTCACAGCAAGTTCAAAGAAATGAGAAATTTCATGCAGTATATATATCCTCCAGGCACCCTCTCCCCCCTTCCCCAGGAATTTAAGCACTTCAGCTTATACACGTAAGTTGACATCCATGACCATAAACAGTTATTCCTCTTCCAGCACTCTTGACCATGAAAGGTTGTTCCTGTTCCTATACTCTTATCTTGGGGCAGGAGGTCACCAACTCCTGGCGCCATTCCCGGGTCTCTTGTCAGACTTGACAAGGTCTGTGCGTCTTTGTGGTCAGAATGTAAGATAAGACCCAGACATGCCATCCCTGCTCTACTGGAACTGGCAAGGCCACTCATTGCCGTCACGGACTGATAAGGGAGAGGACTTTGAGTACTTGTTTATACAGCTGGCTTTCTGTTTATACATTGACTCAAGCTTAAGCTTCCTGAGCTAGAAAAGGGAAGAATGGCAGATGAAGGTGATGGACTTCATGGAATTGGCAGAAATGACTGGCAGAATCCGAGACCAGGGAGAAGAGTTGGTGGAAGAAGATTGGAAGAAATTTAAAGATTATCTACAGAAATATTGTAAAATTAAGGAATGTTAGAAAGATGTTGGAATGAAGTTACATGGCTTTAGCAGAAATGTTATAAAGAATTAAGTATAATAGATTGTAATTGGATTAAAGGAAAAAATAATGTTAGAATTTGTTAAGTTAAATGATAGGACAGAAAATTTGAGGAAGATGGAAAGGATTTGCTGAAACAATTAATTGAAGCGGAATAAAAAAAAAGGGAGGTGTGAGGAGGTCGCTGAAACAAGCAAAAGAAAGTTAATAACATTGAAAGTATTGGTGGTGTTTCTTTTTTCTCTTTTTTAATTCTTTTTGTTTTATTTTTGTTATGTATATGTAATATTTTTGTCTTTGTATTGTGTTGCATGGTTTTGTTATGTTTCATTCTTTTTCTTTTTTCTTTCTGTAACTTTCCAAACTTTAATAAATATTATTATTTTTTTTTTTTAAAAAAGAAATGCTCTCTTGGAGGAGGAAAAATGGGGATTTTGGGTCAGTTTCAAACTGACTGCACAGAAACCCATTCCTTCATTTCATCACAAAAACCCATTCCTTCAGAGGAGGAGGAGGATGAGAAGGGAGAGAGAGAAAGAGAAAGGAGAAAAAAGAGGGGAGCCCTGACCTTGACGTGCCGCTGCCACTGCCACTATGGAGGAGAGGTAGGAGAGTAAGGCCACATGACTGAGCCCAGGCCCAACCTGAGTCTACTCCATGGCAGCTAGAGCTCCAAGAGAGCAGACCAGGGCCCAGAGGAAGGCTGCGCGACAGAGGAGACCACAGAAGAGAAGATATTACTTCTTCTTTTTTAATAAATATATTTTTTAAAAATAACTCCCCCCCCCTTTTTTTAAAAAAACGTGTCCCCGGATTCTTTGAAAAAAATCTGGTAACCTTAATGCATGCATGGGGAGGGAGTCAGTGTGATATCAAGGTTAGAAATGGGCAGAAGACCCAGGTTCAAATTCCATTTTACTGTGAAGGTCACCTTGGGCCAGCCATTTTCTTCCAGCTCAGACTACCTCGGAGGGTTGTTGTAAGAATGAAGCAAAGGGCCACAGAGAACTTAAAAAAGGTCAAGGGGCCCCTGACCATTAGCTCCAGTCGTGACCGACTCTGGGGTTGTGGCGCTCATCTCGCTTTGTTGGCCGAGGGAGCTGGCGTACAGCTTCCGGGTCATGTGGCCAGCAGGACTGAGCCGCTTCTGGCGAACCAGAGCAGCACACGGAAACGCCGTTTACCTTCCCGCCAGAGTGGTACCTATTTATCTACTTGCACTTTGACCTGCTTTCGAACTGCTAGGTTGGCAGGAGCAGGGACCGAGCAACGGGAGCTCACCCCGTCGTGGGGATTCGAACCGCCAACCTTCTGATCGGCAAGTCCTAGGCTCTGTGGTTTAACCCACAGCGCCACCCACGTCCCTGAGAACTTACACACCTTAAATTCAATGGAGGAACAGCCTCAAATAAATAAATAAATAAATAAATAAATAAATGAAATAAATATTGATGTGCAAATTTCTCATGCCAGATTATTTTGTTTGCATTCTTTCTCTCTCCCTTTTTTTTGCCCGTTTAAACATTGTGGGAAAATTATGGGTTATGATCAGTTTTTTTTTAAAAAAAAATATTTACATTTTCACAGTCGGTGAGACAAGCAATTATTTAATGACAGAGGGAGGCAAGGCTTCGACGTTGTAAGCGCTTGAAAATAAACTGTCAATTCCAGCAAGTCAAAATATAGAGTAAATATATTTAAACAAACAGACCGGCCCTGCTGTTCCTATTTATTTTGTGTTTACGGCAGAATGGCAAATACAAACATTGTTCCGTGTGTATGCTTAATTCATTGACTAAGAAGATCCCATCTTTCTATTCCTATCTTAAAAACAAAACAAAACAAGAGAGAGAGAGAGACAAGCAGTCAGCCGCTGCTTGCCTCTCAATTTAACTTGGAGAATTAAAAAGAATTCTGGAATTTGGTGCACGCTCAGCTTGCTGCAAGCTTATATTTGATCTTCCATTCTGTGTAGCTTTGCATCTGCATGCTGAAAAAACACATTGCAAAGTGAAATACAGTGGTACCTTGCTTATCAAACTTTATCATTTCCAGAAGTCCGTTCCAAAACCAAAGCGTTCCAAAACCAAGGCACACTTTCACATAGAAAGGAATGCAAAATGGATTAATCTGTTCCAGACTTTTAAAAACAACCCCTAAAGCAGTAATTTAACATGAATTTTACTATCTAATGAGACCACTGATCCATAAATTGAAAGCAATAATCAATGTAAAAAGGTAAAGGGATCCCTGACCATTAGGTCCAATCGTGACCGACTCTGGGGTTGCGGCGCTCATCTCACTCTATTGGCCTAGGGAGCCAGCGTACAGCTTCCAGGTCATGTGGCCAGCATGACTAAGCCACTTCTGGCAAACCAGAACAGCGCACGGAAATGCGGTTTACCTTCCCGCTGGAGTGGTACCTATTTATGTACTTGCCCTGTTGTGCTTTTGAACTGCTAGGTGGGCAGGAGCAGGGACCGAGCAACGGGAGCTCACCCCGTCGCGGGGAATCGAACCGCCGACCTTCTGATCGGCAAGTCCTAGGCTCTGTGGTTTAACCCACAGCGCCACCCACGTCCCTTAATAATCAATGTACTGTACTATTAAATAAATAAGACTGGACAGCTTTGCTGATAGAGGATGCCTTCAAAATAGAGGGACGTAGTCTGTAAAGTAGGCCACATGATCACCCTTAAAAGGGAGACTGAGACGGCCAGTGGATCAGGGACTGGACTGGCCTCTGCTGGTTAAACTGTGTTTATGGCAGTTGTCGCTGTTGTCCACTATCTCTGGCCCAGTGGCCGTGCTGGGGGCAGCTGAAATCCCTGAACATCTGGAGGGCTGCAAGTTCCCCGCTTCTGTGAGTCAAATGGACAAAGGCTGACCTGGCTTTCTGTGTGCATCAATTATGCTCTCCGCTGCGGAGGTAAGCTGCCTGATTCTTTCTTGCGGAATAGCCGTCTCTTCTGAAATGTAAACCTCGGCTCATTAATTGCTCTTTAATGCTTGCTGGAGACTTTTCCCTCTATCTGTGTCTCGCTTCGCTCCCCTGCCCACCTGTCTCTCCCTCTCCCTGAAGACTGCTGCTCTGTGTTTTGGACAGAGTTCAAGAATTCTAGATCGGGGAGAGGCCCAGCACATTCGCCCCTCGAACGAAACAAATGCGCAAAACAGGCACAGCGGTGTTTGTGTGTCAGTGAGAAGCAGGCTTTCGCTACCAAGAAAGCCTCATTGTCCAAAAGCCAGGGGAATGCTGTTTGGTGGGGAGACATCTCAGAAAACATAGAACAAAGGAGCATTCAGAGACAGTTGTGCAAGCAAGGATTTTCACATCATTTGTGCGTGTGTGTGTTGAAGATTTATCTGCTTTTAATGTGAATGTCCAGTATACACAGACACATCTCTGCATGCAGCTTTGCCTGAGAGATGCACAAAATTTGCTAAGCATTTCCCATTTCCGTAGCTAATTTTTCACTGATGTGTGCATTTTTATGCACACCTTTTTGTGGGCACACCTCTGCGCATGCCTAGGTCTGCACATCTCCTTCTTTCCCTCTCCTCATTGTCAGAACATTGTTGTTGTTGTTGTTTAGTCGTTTAGTCGTGTCCGACTCTTCGTGACCCCCTGGACCAGAGCACGCCAGGCACTCCTGTCTTCCACTGCCTCCCGCAGTTTGGTCAAACTCTCAAACTCAAGCTTCGAGAACAGTCTCCAACCATCTCGTCCTCTGTCATCCCCTTCTCCTTGTGCCCTCCATCTCTCCCAACATCAGGGTCATTTCCAGGGAGTCTTCTCTTCTCCTGAGGTGGCCAAAGTCTTGGAGCCTCAGCTTCAGGATCTGTCCTTCCAGTGAGCACTCAGGGCTGATTTCCTTCAGAATGGAGAGGTTTGATCTTCTTGCAGTCCATGGGACTCTCAAGAGTCTCCTCCAGCACCAGAATTCAAAAGCATCCATTCTTCAGCAATCAGCCTTCTTTATGGTCCTACTAAGGGACGCAGGTGGCGCTGTGGGTTAAAGCCTCAGCGCCTAGGACTTGCCGATCGAAAGGTCGGCGGTTCGAATCCCTGCGGCGGGGTGCGCTCCCGCTGCTCGGTCCCAGCGCCTGCCAACCTAGCAGTTTGAAAGCACCTCCGGGTGCAAGTAGATAAATAGGGACCGCTTACCAGCGGGAAGGTAAACGGCGTTTCCGTGTGCGGCTCTGGCTCGCCAGAGCAGCGATGTCACGCTGGCCACGTGACCCGGAAGTGTCTCCGGACAGCGCTGGCCCCTGGCCTCTTAAGTGAGATGGGCGCACAACCCCAGAGTCTGACAAGACTGGCCCGTACGGGCAGGGGTACCTTTACCTTTACCTTTTATGGTCCTACTGGTTTTCCCAGTAGTGATGTACGGAAGTGAGAGCTGGACCATAAAGAAGGCTGATCATTTTGTCTTCTGAGTCTGTCTTTAGCTAACCCTCCCAGTTTGGTGTCATCTGCAAATCGGACTATTCCAATGTCAACTTACAGAATCAGGTGCAGATTGAAACCCATAGAATAACTCAATAGTTATTCTAAAGCAGCCAAATAGCAGATGATGATGAAATTTATTATCCATTATTATTATCTCCCCCCCATCATTATCTCATGCTGCCTTCTGCTTACAGCTCCAAACAGCTGCTCTCATTCTCACCAGTTGTCCTGGCCTGTAACTCTCTGGTGTTCAAAAATTAATAATAATTAGGGAGATGGGAGTTTAAAATGCAATTTAGGATATTCAGAGGGAGCTGTTAGTTCAGGCATAGGCAAACTCAGCCCTCCAGATGTTTTTGGCCTACAACTCCCATGATCCCTAGCTAGCAGGACCAGTGGTCAGGGATGATGGGAACTGTAGTCCCAAAACATCTGGAAGGCTGTTTGCCTATGCCTGTGTTAGTTGGACACACCCTAGGGTTTTCCCTATTAAGTTCCATTCAAGAGTAGACCCATTTGAAGCAACGGGCTTCACCCATGGATTTCAATGGGACTACTCTGAGTAGGACTGACACTGGCCACAACCCTCAGGAAAAAAGAACCAGTGTTAGCAAATTCTCACATTTCGTTTTCTTGTTTTTCCAGGCAAATTCTCACATTTCGTTTTCTTGTTTTTCCAGTCCTAAATTCAGTTCTCCACATGTTCACATCTGATACACACACACACACACACACACACACACACACACACACACAGTGGTACCTTGGGTTACATACGCTTCAGGTTATATATGCTTCAGGTTACAGACTCTGCTAACCCAGAAATAGTGCCTCGGGTTAAGAACTTTGCTTCAGGATGAGAACAGAACTCATGCTCTGGTGGCGCGGTGGCAACAGGAGGACCCATTAGCTAAAGTGGTGCTTCAGGTTAAGAACAGTTTCAGGTTAAGAACAGACCTCCGGAACGAATTAAGTACTTAACCCGAGGTACCACTGTATATATATATATATATATATGTACACACACACACACACACACACACACACACACACACAAACACACACATACATATACATATACATACATGTTCGACTTCCGAAATGTCCAAAAACCAAAGCATTTCTTTCCAGAAGCGTTTACTTACGGAAAACTCAATACGGAAGCTGCGTGGTAGGTTCGACTTCCGGAAAGCCTTCGAAAACTGAAGCAGTTACTTCTGGGTTTTCAGCGTTTGAAAACTGAAACGTTCGACTACTAAGACGTTCAAAAACCGAGCTACCACTGTATTTATATATGTGTGTGTGTGTGTGTGTGTGTGTGTGTGTGTGTATATACACACACACACATATACATATACATATACATATACATATATACACACACCTCATGAAAATTTACCCACATTTTAGTGTGGGCGCATTGTTGTAGGCGATTTCGCCAGGTGTGCACATTTTTGAAAGATTGTGACCGCCAAAATAGCTCTTTTCCGGGGGAAATCCTGCTGTGAAATTGCGTAAGATCACAGCCACCAAAATGGCTGCCGTTCTCTTGTAAAGATGTCCCGGTTTTCCCCAGACACTGGTGGGATATGTGTTCCTGGACTCTTTTCTTCTCCCCGCACCCTTTTTCCTGCTGCAGGGTGGATTTTGCAGATGGGAGCGGCTGCTTGAGCCGCGGAAGTTGCTGGAAGGCCGTTAACAATAAAATAAAAACCCAGAGCAGCGACTGACAGATGAACCACTTTAGCTGCAGAGGCTGCTGGCATTTCGCAAACTTTCATCCAAACAAATGCCAAGCGATTCACAGCCCGTCCCCTGGTGCCTTCTGCAGAGACGTGCCTGGGTTTGCTAGCGCCGCTGCAGCCGTTTGCTGGCGATTGGGTAGGCCTCCTGCGACTTAAGGGCACGGAAAGAGAGACGCGGTACCACTTTACAGCCATGGGCCTTCAGGAGAGGGTCCCCTAAAGGCCATCAGGCCATAGCTGTCAACCGTCCCTTATTTGGCGGGAAAGTCCCTTATCCCAGCGCCGTGTCCCGCTGCTGTCCCTTATTGATGATGTCCCTTAAATTTCCCGGGTTTCAAAGGATGCAGCTCCTCTCCCTTCCCAGGGAGGAGGGAGGCTCCAACTGTGTTGCCTGACTGTGTTGCTCACCCAATAAGGAGTCTAAGAACGACTGGGGGGTGGAGCTTGCATGTCTTGTGCCGATCAAATCGGCCGCCTTGCCTGGGGACTCGCCTTTGCTCAGCACTTCCCAGCGGAGAGGTGACGGTGGTTTCCCTTTTTGCATCCCCTTTGCTGGGTTGCTGCGCTGTGGGAACCACTGCTTGAGGCTTCGTTTGGCTGCTGGCTGGGCTTTCTGCCTTTGGATCGGAGAGGCTCAGAAGTCGAACATACCTATGCTTGGAAAATCCCTTATTTTGGCTGCTGATCCCTTATTTTTGAGGCTGTTGGCCCCTTATTTTCAAATCTGTAAGTTGACAGCTATGCATCAGGTCCACCCCCTGGCTCCGATGCAAAGTTTCAGTTCCAGTTTCTCATTTCTCTTCTCTTAAGGCCACCACATTACCTATCTTCTCCCCCCCCCCAATTTTTTAAAAATTAATTTTCCAAATTTATAGCAAACAAATAAGAAAACATTACAATATAAAAAAGCAAAAGCAAACAAACAAACATTTATCCTCACTGTTAAAATCCCAATTTTGCTATCATTGTTAAATGACTTCCTCGAATCATCCTAGTTGAGTTTCCATGTAGATCATTGTAGCACTTTTCCAATACTACTTTTAAATAAAATTAACTTAATAGATTAACATCTATTAACATGTCTTCTATCCATAATGTTATACAATTTAACATATTTAACTCCTAGGCCAATTTGGTACTTACAAGTAATTCTAGTTATGTTATCTTAGAATATTTAGCTAAATAGTCCTTAAATTTCTTCCATTCTTCTTGATACTCCTCCTCTTTCTGATCACGGATTCTTCCAGTCAGGTCAGCCAGCTCCAAAAAGTCCATCATCTTCATCTGCCATTCCTCCAGTGTTGGTAATTCTTGTTGTTGTTGTTGTTGTTTAGTCGTTTAGTCGTGTCCGACTCTTCGTGACCCCATGGACCAGAGAAAACCAGGCACTCCTGTCCTCCACTGCCCCCCGCAGCTTGGTCAGACTCATGCTGGTAACCTCGAAAACACTATCCAACCATCTCGTCCTCTGTCGCCCCCTTCTCCTTGTGCCCTCCATCTTTCCCAACATCAGGGTCTTCTCCAGGGAGTCTTCTCTTCTCATGAGGTGGCCAAAGTACTGGAGCCTCAGCTTCACAATCTGTCCTTCCAGTGAGCACTCAGGGCTGATTTCCTTCAGAATGGAGAGGTTTGATCTTCTTGCAGTCCATGGGACTCTCAAGAGTCTCCTCCAGCACCATAATTCAAAAGCATCCATTCTTTGGCGATCAGCCTTCTTTATGGTCCAGCTCTCACTTCCATACATCACTACTGGGAAAACCATAGCTTTAACTATACGGACCTTTAGTTAAAGCTATGGTTTTCCCAGTAGTGATGTATGGAAGTAATATGATGTAATTCTTGTAGTTTCCAATTAATTTTTTATTAATTTAAAAACACAACTTAACACAAACAGAAAAAAAAACAAACAATACAAACAAACTCTTGTCTTATCCTTATTTTTTCTAAACATTGTTAGCTGGGCTTCCCCAAGTCCCCCCTATCTGATTTTCATTTTACCTCATCTTTAGCAGTTTATATATATCATAATTCTTAATCATTTTTTAAAATCATGCTTACTTTTACCATAAAAATCTTCACATTTTATCACTTACAAATAATACTGTTTTAAAATACACTACAGCATGAGTCTGACCAAGCTGCGGGGGGCAGTGGAGGACAGGAGTGCCTGGCGTTCTCTGGTCCATGGGGTCACAAAGAGTCGGACACGACTAAACGACTAAACAACAACAAAATACACTATCTTCTACTTCTAACCCTACAGCCTATATCCACTTCCAAAGCTATTCTAAGATTTAAATATTAACATATTTTTTCAGATATTCTGAAAACTTCTTCCAATCTTCTTCCACTGTCTCTTCTCTCTGGTCTCGGAGTCTCCTGGTCAGTTTGGCAAGTTCCATAAAGTCCATCATCTTCATCTGCCATTCTTCGATAGTTGGTAAATCTTGTTTCTTCCAATTCTTCGCTAGTAATATTCTCGCAGCTGTTGTGGCATACAGAAAAAAAAGTAACATCCTTTTTGGGGATTTCACCCCCACTATACCAAGTAAAAAGGCTTCTGGTTTCTTAATAAATGTGTTTTTCAACACTTTTTTCAGTTCATTATAAATCCATTACCAGAAATCTTTTACCTTCTGCACCTATCCTTCTTTGGACAACCAATCATGAATTGTGTTCAGAAACATTGTTGTTGTTCTTGTTTAGTCGTTTAGTCGTGTCCGACTCTTCGTGACCCCCTGGACCAGAGCACGCCAGGCACTCCTGTCTTCCACTGCCTCCCGCAGTTTGGTCAGACTCATGCTGGTAGCTTTAAGAACACTATCCAACCATCTTGTCCTCTGTCATCCCCTTCTCCTTGTGCCCTCCATCTTTCCCAACATCAGGGTCTTTTCCAGGGAGTCTTCTCTTCTCATGAGGTGGCCAAAGTCTTGGAGCCTCAGCTTCAGGATCAGTCCTTCCAGTGAGCACTCAGGGCTGATTTCCTTCAGAATGGAGTGGCTTGATCTTCTTGCAGTCCATGGGACTCTCAAGAGTCTCCTCCAGCACCATAATTCAAAAGCACCAATTCTTTGGCGTTCAGCCTTCTTTATGGTCCAGCTCTCACTTCCATACACCACTACTGGGAGAACCATAGCTTTAACTATACGGACCTTTGTCGGAAACATACTGGGAGCCAATGGAGGTCTTTCAGGACTGGTGTTATATGGTCCTGGCGGCCACTCCCAGTCATCAGTCTGGCCGCTGCATTCTGGATTAGTTGTAGCTTCCAGGTCACCTTCAAAGGTAGCCCCACGTAGAGCGCATTGCAGTAGTCCAAGCGGGAGATAACCAGAGCATGCACCACTCTGGCGAGACAGTCTGCGGGCAGGGAGGGTCTCAGCCGGCTTGCAGGAGAAATCCTAGGCGACAAATACTACGCTTCGGTGACGAAGAGCCTCTCCCTCTAGGTTTTACTGTAATCTGTTTTTGCTGCTTGGGAAAGGAAGGTCCCCTTGGAAGCACCAAGAGAGCAAAAAAAGGGAAGACAAACAAGTGCAGAGTCGAGCCTTGACAGGGTGTATAAACTCCGGGATGAGCGTGGCAACGTTCTGGTCTTAGTCAGCCCGTGTGTGCCTGTTTTACAGGGGTGACGCTCGCTGCAGCTTGCCAGAGGTCTGTGGAGCCATTGCCCTCTTTCCCTCGCCTTTGGATGTGATAAATGAACTGCAGCGATGCTGTTATACATCACGCCAGGTCTAAGGAGACTCCGTCGCGCAGTGCCACCGAAAACACAATTCATCATCACCCCGCTGGGTGCGTGTGTGTCGTCTTTTCCACTACTCCTTTTTTATTTTTATTTTATTTTATTATTTTATTTATAACACAAATAAAAAAAGACAAACAGAAAAGACAAACAATACGAACAAATTCTTATCATATCCTTATTTTTCTATCCTTATTTTTCTTGTTAAGTGGGCTTCCCCAAGTCCCCCCTATCTGATTTTCATTTTACCTCATCTTTAGCAGTTTACATATACAGTGGTACCTCGGGTTACATACGCTTCAGGTTACATATGCTTCAGGTTACAGACTCCACTAACCCAGAAATAGTGCTTCAAGTTAAGAACTTTGCTTCAGGATGAGAACAGAAATCGTGCTCCAGCGGCACGGTGGCTGCGGGACGCCACATTAGCTAAAGTGGTGCTTCAGGTTAAGAACAGTTTCAGGTTAAGTACGGACCTCCGGAATGAATTAAGTACTTAACCCGAGGTACCACTGTATTATAATTTCTAACCATCTTTTTTTAAAAACTTACACTTAAAATTACTTCACATTTTATCACTTACAAACACTTGTCAGAGCTGCCTCTAGGTCCCAGCTCACAGAGGACCAACGCTAGGCTGTGGTAATGTACAAAAGTCTTTATTGAAGTTCAGTTTCCATTTCAAAGCCACAGCGTGCAGCCCTACGTCTTAAACCCTAGATCGACAAAGTCCCGTCTGAGTCTCCTCCCCTATGACACCAGTTTAAGATCCTAGCCCTGCTCCACCTTTTACGCTGCTCTCCCCTCCTCTGGGTCCTCCTGCCAGCTGGGGCATTGCCCTTTCTGGACTCTTCCGACGCTGAGTCGCTTAGCTCCTCCCCCTCCCTCCAGCGGGCTTTAGGACCCGGTTCCCAATCCTCATTCTCTGCTGTCCCACGCTCCTGTACATTTGAACTTGCCTCTCGCGCCAACCCAGAAACCTTTCTCCTAACTGTTACACTACTTCGGTCACTGCTTCCCTCTTCCGGGACACTGGCCGGATCTGACCTCTCCTCCGTTGTCCGACTTTCTGATGGAGGCGTGGTCAGCTCTGCCTTATCTTCTCTCCCTGGTGGGGAATGCACTGGCCCCGATCCTTGGGACTCTTCCCCCCCACTCTGCTCTGGTGGGGAAGCTGGTCCTGATTTCCAACTACTGCTCTGGGAGTCCCTGCTGCCCCCTTGCTCCTGGGGCGTTCCCCTTGGGAACCCCCTACCCCTGGCCACTGGTGCCCCCTTCTGTGAATCTTCCGATTCGCTGGAGAGGCTCATGGAATCCCTCGGTCCACTGTCCTCTTCTCCTACGCTCTCCTCGGATTCTTCCCCTTCGCTCTCCATCTCCTCTCTTCCCTGTGCCTCTGCTCCTGAGCCCCTGACAACACTATTTTAAAATACCCTATCTTCTGCTTCTAACCCTACAGCCTATATCCACTTCCAAAGCTATTCTAAGATTTAAATATTAACATATTTTTTTCAAATATTCCTTAAATTTCTTCCAGTCTTCTTCCACTATCTCTTCTCTCTGGTCTCGCAGTCTCCCTGTCAGTTTGGCAAGTTCCATATAGTCCCGTCTTTTCCACTACTCACTTTTTGAGAACAGGAGCAACAACAACAAAAAAAGGAAGACCATGACTAAGAAGCCGATTCGAGTCGGGATTCGAACTCAGGACATGCAGCGCTGCCCTGCGCCGGCGAGGAAAACGGGTCCAGCTTTCATAATTCCAGGACCATCCCTGGAAAATCGGGACACTTGGAGGGTATGCGTTAACACGATATAAGAACAAGTTGAAAGCAATGTTCCCAAACGTATCACAGATAGTGGTTGGAAATGGAAGCATGGAAGCTTCATGAAATGATTGCCCAAAGGTCTGGGGGAAATAGGGAAGGTTGCTTTGAAAGGCAAACCTGCCTAACTTGCCGTTCCTGGAACGAAACAAGAACACAAAAGCAGCCGTCCTTCAGAACTTACACATCTCTGAATTTTGCCGTGCAGTTGCCCAGTCAAGATGATGATAATAATAATAATAATAATAATAATAATAATAATAATAATTTTTTATACCCCGCCCTCCGCAGCCAAGACCAGGCTCAGGGCGGCTAACAACCAATAATAAAAACAAGTTGATTAAAATACAATTTAAAGATTAAGATACAACATTAAAACAATTAGGGAGCAATCTCTTCATAGGAGGAGAAAGGAAAAAGATAGAGGGGGAGGGAATCAAACTGATTCTGAGCCAAAGGCCAGGTGGAACAACTCTGTCTTACAGGCCCTGCGGAAAGAGATCAGATCCCGCAGGGCCCTGGTCTCATGAGACAGAGCGTTCCACCAGGCCGGAGCCAGTGTTGAGAAGGCCCTGGCTCTGGTCAGGCGGTACTAAAGGGATGCAATAATAAATAAGATCAGTGCAAGCACTTGGCAGTCATTTTTTATGCAATTTTACGCACGTTTCAATGACCAAGCAAAGCTGAATTGCATTTATTTAACAACAACAACAAAATTTGTTCGATTCCCAAGTCATGTTACAACTTTTTCCCCCCAGTACCTCCCATTTTTGGAATTGGAAAGTTCGTAAATTCGACACGGCCTGGTCACGAAAGCCAGCATGTCGCTGAGCATGTGCAGAGTGCCCTCCTTGTTATTTTAAACAATTGCCCCCCCTGCCACCTCTTGCAAAAGGAGGCTTGTGCTTCCAGGGAGATATTAGGGGTCCAGCAGTCGGCAGGACGCGTTTGGGGTGTCTGGTGGGGGGGGGGCAGACGTTGTTGTCGCTAAAGAGCCCTCATGGAAAGAAAGCCGTTTAAGGGCCAATGTTCTGCAAAACAGGCCGCCCTCCATCCTATGCCGTTGCCATGACGACCATGATTCTCATTCTCTCTCTCTCTCTCTCTCTCTCCCCTTTTCCTTCCCTTCCTGGATATGAGAGCCTCTGGAACGATGCGTCTTGCCAGAGAAAACCCACCATGGCCAGCTCAGCAGTAAGGGGGAGGCAGGAGGGGTACAGTGGCGTTCAAAGGCTGCTTCTGTCGCTGATTAAGCTTTCCGGGTTTCCCCCTGACATTTCACAGACCTCACGGCCTCCTCTAGTTGCCCTGGGGAAGAGGGGTGTGTGTGTGTGTGTGTGTGTGAGAGAGAGAGAGAGAGAGAGAGACAGAGGAACTGGCCTGGCGAGCATTTCTGCTGTTAGACCCATCCCACGTCTGCCCAGCCAAAACCCCAAATTTCCCCGGTCCCACCCCCTGAGGCTCTGCTGCCGCCTCCTTTTTACTGCGGCTCCAGATGGGCGTTTGATGACCGGTCCATTCTGCAACCTTTCCTGGACACAACAGACAGATTGATGGAGTCAACTTCACTGCAGTTATCACTACTGCACATTTGGAATCAATGGGATGAATGAAAAGGGGCTCCTCTAGAAATAAAAACTTGTCCGGTCCAAAAACAGGGCTCGAAAGCTTCACCGACAGAACCTGCTGCAAAATAGAGTCTCAAAACAAGAACGTTACATCCAAATCGTTGCATAATATTATGTAAAGGTAAAAGTAAAGGGACCCCTGGTCATTAGGTCCAGTCGTGGCCGACTCCGGGGTTGCGGCGCTCATCTCGCTTTGTTGGCCGAGGGAGCTGGCGTACAGCTTCCGGGTCATGTGGCCAGCATGACTAAGCCGCTTCTGGCGAACCAGAGCAGCGCACGGAAACGCCGTTTCCCTTCCCGCCGGAGTGGTACCTATTTATCTACTTGTGCTGGTGTGCTTTCGAACTGCTAGGTTGGCAGAAGCAGGGACTGAGCGACTGGAGCTCACCCCGTCGTGGGGATTCGAACCGCCGACCTTCTGATCGGCAAGCCCTAGGTTTAAACCACAGCGCCACCCACGTCCCTGGCATAATATTATGTACAACCTCTTAAAAAAAATGAAATTACTTCAAACAGAGTTGAAAACTCTGACTGTCCTACAGCCTCCATTATTATAGTCTGAGTCCAGTTCTGTGCACCACAGTTTAAGGAGGATTTTGACAAGCAGGGAGGTGTACAGAGAAAGGCGACCAAGATGATCAAAGGTCTGGAAACCAAGCCTGATGAGGAACAGTTGAAGGAGCTGGGTATGTTCAGCTTGGAAAAGAGGAGACTGAGAGGAGATATGAGAGCCATCTTCAAATATCTGAAGGGCTGTCACATGGAAGATGGAGCAAGCTTGCTTTCTCCTGCCCTGGAGGGTATGACTCGAACCCATGGCCTCAAGTTGCATGGCGAGTTCCCACCCCCCCAGTGGAAATAATGACACATGACACAATTATTAAGGTTAATGGGCTAAAAAAAGGCCACAACTTTATTGGTTACAGGGGATGAGCGGTATTGGCTTAGGCACTGGTCCTAACCGACTATATATAAAGACCTCCTGTCAGAGCTGCCCAAGGTCCCAGCTCACAGAGGACCAACGCCAGGTCGTCGTTATATACAAAAGTCTTTATTGAAGTTCAGTTTCCATTCCAAAGCCGTAGCGCGCAGCTCTACGTCTTAAACCCTAGACCGCTGAAGTTCTGTCTGAATCTCCTCCCCCCTGACACCAGTTTAAGATTCTAGCCCTGCTCCACCTCTTCCTCTGCTCTCTTCTCCTCTGGGTCCTCCTGTCCGCTGGGGCATTCCCCTTTCTGGACTCTTCTGACGCTGAGTCCCCTGACTCCTCCCCCTGTCTCCGGCGGGCTTTAGGACCCGGTTCCCAATCCTCGTTCTCTGCTGCCCTGCGCGCCTGTACTTTTGAACTTGGCTCTCGCGCCAACCCAGTGACCTTCCTCCTGACCGTTACAATGCTTCTGTCACTGCTTCCCTCTTCCGGGATGCTAGCTGGACCTGACCTCCCCTCCGTTGCCTGACTCTCCGATGGAGGCGTGGTCAGCCCTGACTCCTCTTCTCTCCCTGCTGGGGGAGACGCTACCCCCGATACCTGGGACTCTTCCCCCCCACTATGCTCAGGGAGTCCCCGCTGGCCCCTTGCTTCTGGAGTGTCCCCCTTGGGACCCCCCTTGCCCTGGCCACCGGCGTCCCCTTCTGTGAATCTTCCGATTCGCTGGAGAGGCTCATGGAATCTCTCGGGCCACTGTCATCTTCTCCTACGCTGCCCTCAGATTCTTCCCCTTCGCTCTCCATCTCCCCTCTTCCCTGTGCTTCTGCTCCTGAGCCCCTGACACCTCCAAAGAAGGAGACTCCGCCAAGGAGTGTGGTGGAGTCTCCTTCTTTGGAGGTCTTTAAGCAGAGGCTTGACAACCATATGTCAGGAGTGCTCTGATGGTGTTTCCTGCTTGGCAGGGGGTTGGTCTCGATGGCCCTTGTGGTCTCTTCCAACTCTATGATTCTATGATTCTATGATTCTATGATATCCAACTCCAACCCATCTCCTGGAAGTCCAGGAAGGGTTAACCACCAGTAGGGGGAGTCCTGCTGATGCACATCAACTAGGAACTCCCCCGGGGTCACCGATAGGGGGCGGGTCTTAGGCCCTCACCTCCTTAGGCTTTGGACAGGGCCACGCCCCCCGGAATCCTTTAGTGGACTACCCTTCAATATGTGGGGCAGGTGATGGCGCTACCTCCCCTCTTCCATCTACAGAACAGTACTAATGCCTAACCGCCAATACTCAGAAAGTTGTGATGATTTGCTACGAGGTAGGGAAAAACTAAGTGGCTGGTGCCAATTTACTAAGTGGAAAAATTCCTACCAGGCCCCTCAACGGCGACCAACTGAGGTCCGTAGCAAGGTCAAGGAACGAAAACCTTATAGGGCGGGAGGGTGGGAAACAGCTGGTGGGCGGCAAAGAGGGAGATCTCCGGCCACGTCCTGGTTTAAATTAGGCAGGCCACGCCCCCAGAGCCAGCCGATTGGCTGGCCAGGAGATGATGCAGCCAGGAATTCCCCCAATCATGTGGACTTTCCTTCCTTGGTGGTTTTTAAGCAGACGTTGGGTGGCCATCTTCCATAGATGCTTTAGTTGAGATTCCTGCATCGCAGGGGGTTGAACTAGATGACCCTGAGAAGTCCCTTCCAATTCTATGATTCTATATCGCGATTTCAGGAAAGTTTACTCATTCAAATGCGTGTTTCACGAGGTACCACCAAGCCAATTGGCCACACCACCACGTAGCAGATGTTTTTGATGCTTATTAAGAAGCAAACTCACAGTCAGATCTGATTTTATTCTGCATTGATTGCATACCGATATCTACAATTACTACTAGGTGCTTTTGTTGCGGCGAGAACAATAACCCTGTTTTCTTGCCTGTCTTGAGATCGAACCTTTTTGTGTCCGGATGTCATATCCAACTATCTATGAAGGACCTATAATGGAAAGTTGCTGCCTGGTTCTTTGTTTTGGTTCATTGCAAAATGCTTTGATTACTCAGTGAGGTTCTTCAAAGAAAGAAAAGCAGCGGCGTTTGCTTTCACCCAGTCTTCTGACTCAGGAGGAACACATCTTGGCGGAGCATCTACAAGGAAATAAACTTTTATTATTATTATTGTTGTTGTTGTTGTTGTTGTTGTTGTTGTTGATATTGATACAGCAAAAAACAAAACAAAAAACACAGCTACAGAATTACACACAGGAATAACAATAAACACAAAATTTTCTTAACAATAAAACGTAAGTTGGTCTTGACACTATAGACCCAACCTCCCATCTATTCCCTATTTCAATTACATATTACATATTGCCAATACACACTTTTATCATCATTCAACTTTTTCTTAATATATATTAACTCTTATGGCTAACTTGCAACTATTACTGAAGCTCCTCGAATGCTGCAACAGAGTAGTGGGGTGCACATTTTTATTCTTATTTATTTATGATTATTAAAAAGGTAAAAGTACCCCTGCCCGTACGGGCCAGTCTTGCCAGACTCTAGGGTTGTGCGCCCATCTCACTTAAGAGGCCGGGGGCCAGCGCTGTCCGCAGACACTTCCGGGTCACGTGGCCAACGTGACAAGCTGCATCTGGCGAGCCAGCGCAGCACACGGAACGCAGTTTACCTTCCCGCTAGTAAGCGGTCCCTATTTATCTACTTGCACTTCGACGTGCTTTCGAACTGCTAGGTTGGCAGGCGCTGGGACCAAGCAACGGGAGCTCACCCCGCCGCAGGGATTCGAACTGCCGACCATGCGATCGGCAAGTCCTAGGCGCTGAGGTTTTACCCACAGTGCCACCCACTGTGATTTATGTGATTTATGATTATTACTTTGTCCCAAAAAATAAAAAAATGTCTTGGGCCACCCCTGGCAACACCTTTGCCATTTATGGTGGCAGGGAGTGTCGAGCCAATGCACGGAGATCACGACAACAACATCTCCAGGAATCTTGCCCATGTCCAAGTTGATGGGTACCATGGAAACCTGCTCAGAGAAAGTGATGGACACTTCAAATAAGATTCTGTGCCTATCTGGAAGTGCATTTCCTTCCCCATAAAAGGCTGAAAGAAATGATTCTATTATGTCAGGAGTGCTCTGATGGTGTTTCCTGCATGGCAGGGGGTTGAACTCGATGGCCCTTGTGGTCTCTTCCAACTCTATGATTCTATGAGAGAATGGGAGACAAATGAGCATTCCTCGGGGCCTCTGGCTCTCGATAAAAAGGCCTGGATATGACTATTCATGTCCCACGAGAGGAGAACTTGTGGTGATGGGAGCCTGCCCAGAACCAGCCTTAGGCTCCTGGGCTTGGCCTGATACTACAGAGCCTAGGACTTGCCGATCAGAAGGTTGGCAGTTCGAATCCCCGCGATGGGGTGAGCTCCCGTTGCTCGGTCCCTGCTCCTGCCAACCTAGCAGTTCGAAAGCACATCAAAGATGAGATAAGATAAGATAAATAGGTACCGCTCTGGTGGGAAGGTAAATGGCGTTTCCATGCGCTGCTCTGGTTCACCAGAAGCGGCTTAGTCCTGCTGGCCACTGACCCGGAAGCTGTACGCCAGCTCCCTTGGCCAGTAAAGCGAGATGAGCGCCGCAACCCCTGAGTCGGTCACGACTGGACCTAATGGTCAGGGGTCCCTTTACCTTTACCTTTAAAGCTCCCTTGTTTGACCCCCAGAAGTGTCGAGTGGAGGACACTTTTTATTTTATGGGGAATGCTCTGGTTTTTAATTTGATAGTTTTGTGTGCTGCAACTGCCCGGAGATCTTGTGACGAAAGCAGCATATATGTCTAAGAAATAATAGTAATCATCATATTGATCTTCCAGTTTCTGGCAGCAAAGGCTGGAGAGTTCAAAACTGGGCGCTGTTCAAAATTCATTTCCCAGCGGAGATTGTCCGAATCTGAAGCCTGAGTTGTTTTCAGTATTTCCTGGCCTCAGAGTGGTTTGTGCTTCAGACTGCAAAACACAGGGAACATTCACGCTGTAGCGCAATCGTGGCAAAGAAAGGACAGAGATATACTTTCGTTTATCAGCAGTTACTGCTGCTTCGTCTGGGCTGGCAATTCTTAATTAAGCAGGTTTGTTAATTAGCGAAGGAAACGGCTGGCTCTGTTATCCCCCCCCCTTTTCTTATTAACCCTCCTTATCCCCTGGCTGCACTTGGGAGAAGGTGTTTTTGGGCCTTTATCATGTTCCTTGTCACTATCACTGCCCAGCGTTGACAACTGGAAAAACCCCGGCAACGAAATATGTAATTGCAAAATTCAATCAGATTGCAACGTTTGGCTGTGGCGGTTTTGTGTGTGAAACAGGATTGCTTGCCTCTTGTGCTGGCCTGGGGGCTAACCGAGAGGCGAGGTCTGAGTCCAGTCCAAGGTTGAGGTATGGAGGCTGTCCGTCAAAGCTGAAGCGGGGTCCAAGGCGGGGAGTTGGGTGAGCTCAGGAACTCTGGCAGAAGAGCAGGACAGGGTGCTGGCAGGAACAGGCTACCAACAATGTTGCTCCCGCAACCTGGGACTGGGGCTGGCTGGCTTTTATCTGCCCCGAGGCATAGGGCATCCCCGATCCTCAGGTGACTCACCTCTCCTGGCCTGGAGGCGAGCACCCCTCCTGCGGGAACTTAGGTCCCTCCGCCTCTCTGCCCTGAGCCTCTGCAGCTCAGGAGAGGCTGGTGGGTTACTGGACGCAGAGGCCACCTCAGCTTCCTCTGACGGGGCTGAGAGTGGAGCACCTGCAGGCAGTGGGTCCTCCATCACCTCAGGAGCCAGAGCAGACTCAGCTGGTGCCTGCACCTGAGGATCCAGAACAGGTGAGGACCCTTCAGGATCAAGCCCCAGCCCCAGCTCAGCTGGTTCTGGAGGCAGGGAATCCTGTGCAGGCTGGGATCCCTCAGGTTCAGCCTCCGAGTCTGATTCCCAGGCCATCACACCTCTCGACTCTCCACATTTTCCGAAGCGAGACACTTCGCGATTCAAATGGCAAGAAAGGACACCCCAACTCAATTTTAGGAAGAACTTTTCAAGGGTCATTGCTGATCAACAGTGGAATGGAAGACCTCAGGAGTTGATGCATTCTCCTTCAATGGAGTTTTTAAAATGGCCATAATAATAATAATTTATTTATACCCTGTCCATTTGGCCGGGTTTCCCCAGCCACTCTGGGCGGCTCCCAACACAATATTAAAAACACAATAAAACATCAAACATTTAAAAACTTCCGTAAACAGGGCTGCCTTCAAATGTCTTCTAAAAGTCAGGTAGTTGTTTATTTCCTTGACATCCGATGGGAGGGCGTTCCACAGGGTAGGCGCCACCACCGAGAAGGCCCTCTGCCTGGTTCCCTGTAACCTCACATCTTGCAGGGAGGGAACCGCCAGAAGGCCTTTGGAGCTGGACCTCAGTGTATGGGCCGAATGATGGGGGTGGAGACGCTCCTTCAGGTATACTGAGCCGAGGCTGTTTAGGGCTTTAAAGGCCAGCACCAACACTTTGAATTGTGCTCAGAAACGTAGTGATTTCTGTCAAGTGTGATTCATGCTTTGTGGGGTTTTGGGATTAGATTACCATTGAGGTCCCACCCAGCTCTCCAATTCTATGGTTCCAGGACTCAGGGATTGAGACTGTCCCTGAAACCCCCCACAATGCCTCAGTGCGATGCTACCTTGGGCGCTCTGGCGACCGTGGGAAAATGAAAATGGCAGCTGAGGTCTCGTGAACTTAGAGAGTGCTCCCCTCCTCATCGTTGAACCTGGAAATGCAGCCCAGACTAGACGTCCTCGCCAGTTTTCACGGCCCTGCAGTCCTAGCCTGGTTTTTGCTTGGTGCCCAAGCTCTCCGCACGAGAGCAATTTCATATTTCTCTCTCCTCCCCGCTCCCCCGGAAATCTTTTCCGGTGTTGAGTTTGCTTAGTGTCACTGTTGTCGGAGGGAATTTCACATGCCTAATTAAAGCTGCCGAGAGCGGCTGCCTCGATTCCCCAGAGACGCTTCTTTGCCTTCCGACTTTCCCTGTCAAGATCAAGGGAATAAAACAATGTTACGGTTAAAGCTAACAACGGCGGTGACAACAAAACAGAGGCAGAGCTGAGTGATGAGACCCGAGCTGGCAGCTGCTTCTCCTTCCAGAAGGCAAGCGCACCTGCCAGGCCCTGACACCTTGATGCACCAGGGAACCGAGACATCTTCGGGGGCTCCTGGCTGGTGCAGGGGGTCGGCCCCACAGTTCCCGGGCCGTGGCCCCTCGCCCCTGCAAAGCTGCCCTGCTGCTTTACTCCCTCCTTGCCGCTCGTGCCTCTTCCATCGCCCCTCTCCGAAGTCACTGCCATCATGAAAAGATGGAGAGGCAACTTTGCATTCTCCCTGTTAGAATTCCCGCTCCGTGATTGCAGTCATGGGATTGCTGTCTTTCACATGATGGTGTATGTTTTGACTCCACAGAGTGGGAAGTGACGGAGACAGGATGTTTGTGTTACTGCATTCTGTGAAGTGGGATGTATTTACTATCAGCTCACTAGTGTGAGTGAGGGAAGGGTAATATTTAATCAACATATCCTCTCCCACTATCTGCAACATTCCCACATGAATATATTGCAGTATACAAATATAATCATCATCATCATCATCAACAACAACAATAAAAGTTTCCCGGGACCCAAGGGACCCCTTCCAACTCTATGATTCTGTGATTAATACCCACTTATTGTTAGAATTCCTGCTCCGTGATTGCAGTCATGGGATTGTTGTCTTTCACATGACGGTGTATGTTTTGACTCCACAGAGTGGGAAGTGACAGAGACAGGATGTTTGTGGACCCCGCTTCGCCTGAGGAGGACTGTCTGCCGACCCTCAACTCAGGTCCTGGACCTCGCCCCACGGTAACCTCCCCCCTGGACCAGCACAGTGTGCGTTTATATGTAAATAAAGTAGATTAGCCAAAATGCTGAGTTGCTGAGGTCTGTCACACAAGTCATGGCCATCATGAAAAGTTGGAAAGGCAACTTTGCATTCTCCCTGTTAGAATTCCTGCTCTGTGATTGCAGTCATGGGATTATTGTCTTTCACATGACGGTGTATGTTTTGACTCCACAGATTGGGAAGTGATGGAGACAGGATGTTTGCGTTCCTGTGTTCCGTGAAGTGGGACTATTGTCCTTTGTTCTTTTTCTCTTTGCTGTCTGATGCTAGAGAGAGAGGGAGCCATGTTGCAGTGCTCCGTGTGTGTTTATATGTAAATAAAGTAGATTAGCCAAAATGCTGAGTTCTGTCACGCAAGGGGTGCAAACTCTGCAGATCCCTAATTGTGCCGGTGTCGGTTGGTATTGGTCGCTGTGACGTTCGGGCTGAAGAAAGCTTTTGAAGCTCCCGAACGAATGACCAGGAGGGAGAGAACATGCCAGTCGGGCATGTGTCTCTGCCGGGTCCTACTCGAGTGACCCGGTGGGGGGGGGGCTGAGTTACAGGAGCTATAAAGCTTTTGCCATAGTATGTTCCAATATAGATACAGCACTGTCCAAGCACAGTGAATCAGTCTAAGCCCAGCCATGCTCACTGCCACCACCATTGGTTTATGTGTGTACTGGCTTTCCACAGTGAAACTATGTTCAAGTGTCAGGCTTCAGTAAATCCTACCCCTGCCACGATGGGATGCTGAGAAGCAGAGAAACAAGAAGAGCTCTTACCAGTACCGTATTTTTCGCCCTATAGGAGGCACTTTTCCCCCTCCCAAAATGAAGGGGAAATGTGGGTCCTATGGGGCGAATACAGGCTTTCGCTGAAGCCTGGGGAGAGAGAGGCTCTCGCTCTCCAGGCTTCAGGAAGCTCTGCGCAACCCTCCGGAGCCCGGTGCAAAGCTGCGTCGGCCTCTGGAGGGTCGTGCAAAGCTGCCTGCCCTCCCGGGGTCCGCGCAGCTTGCATGACCCTCCGGAGGCCGGCACCAAGCCGTGCCAGCCTCCGGAGGGTCGCGCAGAGCTGCCTGTGCTCCTGGGCCAAGCCGCAGAGCTGCCTGTGCTTCTGGGCCAAGCCGCAGAGCTGCCTGTGCTCCTGGGCCAAGCCGCAGAGCTGCCTGTGCTTCTGGGCCAAGCCGCGCCGGCCTCCGAAGGGTCGCGCAGAGCTGCCTGCCCTCCCGGGGTCTAAGCAGCTCTGCACGACCCTCCGGAGCCGGGCTCTGGAGGGTTGCGCAGAGCTGCCTGCATTAGGAAGCCTCAGCTTGCCCGGGCTTCGCACAGCTGTCCGCAATCCTGGGGAGACCGGCGCGGCTCCCTAGGCTTGCGGATAGCAGGCTCTTCTGGTGGCTGGGGTCGGGGGAAACTCGGGCTTCCCCTGCGCCAGCCCCGTGCCTGGGGGGGAAATAATTTTTTTTCTTTATTTCCTGACTGTACTGTAAAAGCAAACCAGGATTTCTCGGAAGCCTTCTGACAGCTTTAGCCTGATTGTAATGATAATATAATAATAATTTATTATTTATACCCCGCCCATCTGGCTGGGTTTCCCCGGCCCCTCAGGGCGGCTTCCAACCAAATATTTAAAACAATACAACGTCAGACATTAAAAATTTCCCTAATCAGGGCTGCCTTCGGTTGTCTTTTAAAAGTAAAATAATTGTTTATTCCCTTGACATCTGCTGGGTGGGCGTTCCACAGGGCAGGCGCCACTACCAAGAAGGCCCTCTGCCTGGTTCTCTGTAACCTCACTTCTCACAACGAGGGAACCACCAGAAGGCCCTCAGAGCTAGACCTCAGTGTCCGGGTTCAACGGTGGGGGTGGAGACACTCTTTCAGGTATACTAGGCCGTTTAGGGCTTTAAATGTCAGCACCAACACTTTGAATTGTGCTCGGAAACGTACTGGGAACCAATGTAGGTCTTTCAGGACTGGTGTTATATGGTCTCGGTGGCCGCTCCCAGTCACCAGTCTAGCTGCCGCATTTTGGATTAGTTGTAGTTTCCGGGTCACCTTCAAAGGTAGCCCCACGTAGAGCGCATTGCAGCAGTCCAAGCGAGAGATAACTAGAGCATGCACTAGGATTCTACGATTCTGTGAGTTATCTTTCTGTGGTTGGTTCTGCTGTTGTCTATCTGTTATTGGCAAGCATCTTGGGTTGCTTCTATACTTACCTGTTTGCTTCTGCGAGTTGATTCGAGCTCATGCTTGTGAAATAACTTATGATAACGATTAATTTCAGGAGACCTAAACCGGCCACGCTTTGTCATTCCCTGCCTCCACCCGGCCTTTTCCGGCAAGGCTGCGGAAGGAAGGATCTGAGGGCTCCTTCTGTAATGGCCTTGAGGACTATCTGTTGGCAGCAGGTCTGCAGGACTCATTACGCAGCACGAAGGTTGGGTCCAGGTGTGTTGCAAGAGGCAGAGAGAGATGTGGAGAGACTTTCTCTCCTGGGAATCTAGGCTGCAGAACGCTCCGGGGTGAGACAAAAATAGAAGCTGAAATGGAGCCACATTGAAGCTTGGCGGAGCGGGGGGGGGGGGGGAGATTCCAGCAGTGCCTGTCTTCTTCTTGTTGTTGTTGCTTTTAAACTGCAGAGAGACAGAGTGAATTGATCACACCATTCTGCATACCTGTCAGTGTCCGAAAATCACAAATAAGCTCTTCCCATGTTGTTGTTGTTGTTTAGTCGTTTAGTCATGTCCGACTCTCTGTGACCCCCTGGACCAGAGCATGCCAGGCCCTCCTGTCCTCCACTGCCTCCCGCAGTTTGATCAGACTCATGCTGGTAGCTTCGAGAACACTGTCCCACCATCTCGTCCTCTGTCGGCCCCTTCTCCTTGTGCCCTCCATCTTCCCAACGTCAGGGTCTTTTCCAGGGACTCTTCTCTTCTCCTGAGATGGCCAAAGTCTTGGAGCCTCAGCTTCAGGATCTGTCCTTCCAGTGAGCACTCAGGGCTGATTTCCTTCAGAATGGAGAGGTTTGTTCTTCTTGCAGTCCATGGGACTCTCAAGAGTCTCCTCCAGCACCATAACTCAAAAGCATCCATTCTTCGGCAATCAGCCTTCTTTATGGTCCAGCTCTCACTTCCACACATCACTACTGGGAAAACCATAGCTTTGACTATACGGACCTTTGCTGGCAAGGTGATGTCTCTACTTTTTAAGATGCTGTCTAAGCTCTTCCCATAGTCTCTGCCTTTTCCTTGTCAGGCTTCAGAGTTCTATTACAGTGGTACCTCTGGATGTGAACGGGATCCGTTTCGGAGCCCCGTTCGCATCCTGAAGCAAACGTAACATGTGTCTGCGCGCCTGTGCATGCGCGAGTTGCGTTTCGCCGCTTCTGCACATGCGCATGACATCATTTTGAGCACCTGTGCATGCGCGAGCAGTGGAACCCAAAAGTAACACGTTCCATTACTTCTGGGTTGCCGTGGAGCGCAACCTGAAAATGCTCAACCTGAAGCGTATTCATCCTGAGGTATGACTGTACAGTTGGTTCTCAAACGCCTTGGTACTCAAACAACTTGGAACCCAAACATTGCAAACCCGGGAGTGAGTGTTCCGGTTTGCGAACATTTTTCGGAAGCCGAATGTGCTCCGTTTTGAGTGTTACGTTTCTGTTTTGAGTGTTACGCTTCCAATCTGAGGTCTCTCTGTTTTTGCTATTTATTTTGCCTTTTTGTTTTTGCCGCTCTTTTTGTTTTGCTTTGTGACTGTGTGGAACCCAGTCCAGCTACTGGTTGATCGATTGTGTGACTGCAGTACATTGTTTATTGCTTCCATTTTATGGATCAATGGTCTCCTGAGATAGAAAAATTGCTGTTTTAGGGGTTAGTTTTTAAAAGTCTGGAACGGATTAATCCATTCTGCATTACTTTCCATGGGAAAGCGTGCCTTGGTTTTGGAACGCTTTGGTTTTGGAACGGATTTCTGGAACAGATTAAGTTTGAGAACCAAGGTACCACTGTATTCTATCTTCCTCTCATTCCTTTAAGATGGCCATCCAACCTCTGCTTAAAAACCTCCAAGAAAGGAGAGTCTACCATCTCCTGAACCTCCACCGTGGAACTGCTCTTAATGTCAGAAAGTTCATAGAATCATAGACTCATAGAATCATAGAGTTGGAAGAGACCACAAGGGCCATCGAGTCCAACCCCCTGCCAAGCAGGAAACACCATCAGAGCACTCCTGACATATGGTTGTCAAGCCTCTGCTTAAAGACCTCCAAAGAAGGTGTTATGTACTGGGTTGAATAGGATCCAAACTGCAGCAGTCTGATTGGCCCTAGAACAATAGGATCCAAAAGGCAGCAGCCTGATTGGTCCTAGAACAATAGGATTCAGAATGCAGCAGTCTGATTGGTCCTAGAACAATGCAGCAGTATGATTGGTTGGCAGGAACTACCCAATCATGCTCCAGATAGAAGTGAATCCACAACCTGATTGGCTTACAGTAGAATTCCGGAATTAGCCAATCATGTGCAGCCCATTGTGTCACGGACTTCCAGGTATACCAGTTGCCCCACCCCAACGTAGAGAAAATTTATGTTGACGTACAGATAGAGGGGGCCCCATGCCGCATGGAGCTTGACACGGGTTCAACTCTATCCATAATCTCGGCAAGGACCTTAAGGAAACTGTGTCCTACTGGGGGTCCCAAACTCAGGCCGGCCCCATTCACCCTCCGGGACTTCCAGAAACGTAAGGTCCCCACAATGGGGGTGGGGACCTTCAGGGTGCAATACCGAGGGCGGACGCGGCAACTGGAATTGCTGGTGGTCAAGGGCCCCTACATTAGCTTACTGGGATTGGCATGGTTTGGACCACTGGGGCTAGCCGTCACCGGGGTGAACCACACTAGCTTACAAGTGGACGTGGACGCCATATGCAAGGAATTTCCGGGGGTTTTTGATGGGAAATTGGGACAGTATACGGGCCCCCCCATTGCTCTACAGCTTGACCCCACAGTACGACCGGTCAGGCTCAAGGCCCGCCGGGTCCCGTTCGCCCTGAAACCCCGTATAGACGAGGAATTGGACCGGCTTGTGGAGCAAGGAGTGCTGGAGCCGGTGCCTAATGCCCCCTGGGAAACCCCAATTGTCACACCCGTCAAGCCTAATGGTTCGGTCCGCATCTGCGCAGACTACAAATGTACCATAAACAAGGCCCTTACGGCCCATGCATACCCAGTGCCAGTGGTCAGCCATGTTCTTGCCACCCTGGCTGGGTCGAAAATTTTTGGCAAGCTGGACTTGGCCCAAGCATATCAACAGCTGCCAGTAGATAAGGCCACAGCAGAGGCACAGACGATTGTGACGCACAGAGGAGCATTCAGGGTAAAGCAGCTGCAATTCGGTATCAGCGTGGCACCAGGCATATTCCAGAATCTAATGGACTCTCTACTTAAAGGGATTCCTGGCGTCACCCCCTTCTTCGATGATGTGTTGATTGCCGGGCCCACACCAGAGGAGTTTGAGGACCGCCTCCGCACCGTTCTGCACCGTTTCCAGACGGCGGGTCTCAAGGTGAAGCAGGAAAAATGTCTACTAGGAGTGCCTCAGGTGGACTTTCTGGGATTTATGGTGGACGCAGAAGGGGTCCACCCGACTGGGGACAAGGTACGGGCCATTTGTGATGCCCCAGCACCCAAGAACAAGACTGAACTTCAGGCCTTCTTGGGACTATTGAACTTTTACCATTCCTTCCTTCCCCACAAGGCGGCGGTAGCGGAGCCCCTACACAGACTCCTGGACAAGCGGGCCCCTTGGGTGTGGGGCCAGCGCCAGGAGGCCGCATTCCAGGCAGTCAAGGACTTGCTTGTCTCAAACTCGGTCTTGGCACACTTCGACGAGAGGCTGCCGGTGGTGCTAGCATGCGACGCCTCGCCCTATGGAATTGGCGCTGTCCTGGGACACCAACTCCCGGATGGAAGAGAGGTACCAGTGGCATACTTTTCCCAGACACTCAACGCAACCGAGCGGAACTACTCGCAAATCGACAAGGAGGGTCTGGCAATCGTGAAGGGAGTAAAAAAATTCCATGATTTCTTGTACGGGCGGCCCTTCACCGTGGTGACTGACCACAAGCCATTGCTTGGCTTGTTTGCCCCTGAAAAGCAGACCCCCCAAGTGCTGTCTCCTCGTGTCCTCAGGTGGTCAATTTTCCTTGCCAGCTACCAGTATGCACTGATTCACCGTCCGGGGAAGGCGATGGGCCATGCGGACGCCCTCAGCAGGCTACCACTACCGGAAACAGGCCCCGACCCAGCACCTGCACAAGAGGTTATGAGCCTGGAGCTGCTTCCTGACCGCCCCATTCAGGCACAAGAAGTTGCACACCATTCCAAGAAAGATAGGGTCATCTCCCGGGTCCTGGACTGGGTGTGGAGGGGATGGCCCAGCAGCAGCCCCGGGCCAGAATTCGCCGGCTACACAACCCGCAAACATGAACTGTCGGCCCACAAGGGGTGCCTGTTATGGGGAAGCAGGGTCGTTGTTCCCCAGCCCCTCCGCAAAAGGGTCCTCACAGCCCTACACGAGACACACCCAGGGGTAGTAAGAATGAAGGCCCTTGCCAGGAGTTATGTGTGGTGGCCAGGGATCGATGGAGAGATAGAGGCCTGGGTCAAACACTGCCAGGCCTGCCAAGAATCCCGCCCAGATCCCCCAAGGGCCCCAGTCCAGTCCTGGGAGTCCGCCCGAGCACCATGGTCACGCCTGCATGTGGACTTCGCTGGCCCCTTTCAGGGGAAAACATTCTTCATAGTGGTGGACTCCTACACCAAATGGCTGGAAGTCGCACTGGTACCGTCCACTTCTACGTCCGCAGCCATCCGGGTACTACGCAGGCTGTTTGCAACCCACGGGCTCCCTGACACTCTCGTCTCAGACAACGGGACTGCATTTACGTCAGGAGAATTCCAAACCTTCACAACGCAGAACGCCATCCGCCACATCCGTTCGGCGCCATTCCACCCTGCCACCAACGGCCAAGCAGAACGCATGGTGCGGACCACCAAGGACACCCTTCGCCGTATGACACAAGGGGATTGGGAGTACCGCCTTGCCACATTCCTTCTAGCACAGCACAGCACCCCCAGCTCAACGACTGGCCGGAGCCCCGCTGAACTACTAATGGGTCGGCGCCTTGCAATCAAATTGGACCGCCTTCACCCCGATAGAGCTCAGGATGAGGCAGTGGTGGGGGAAGGCAAGAACCCCCGGACCTTCGAGGCTCAGGACCCAGTGTACGCAAAGAATTTTGGGGCAGGCCCAGCATGGGTACCCGCCACAGTCACCAGGGTCACTGGCCCCGTGTCGTATGAGGTGCTAACGGATGGGGGGCAATGCTGGCGCCGCCACTGCGACCAGATACGGCGACGATTCCCAGGAGAAAACCAGGAGGAGGAAAGGGCAGAGGAGTCCCAAGGAAACAGAGGGGCAGTGAGGCCCATAGAGCACGAGGGGCCAGCAGGAGAGGCAGAATCATTAAATACAGAGAGGACCTGCGAGGCCAAAAGGACACTGGAACCAGAACCACGATTGAGTGAGCCGGTTGCGCCAGACCAAACAGCCCCATCACAGCCAGCATCCTTGGAACACGAGCCAGAACCTGAACCCCGGACCAGGGAACACCCCAGGCCGCAACGCACACGTAGGCCGCCGGCGTACCTCGAGGACTATGAATGCGACCTCCCGGGCAGGACTGGAACTTAGAGGGGAGGGGTGTTATGTACTGGGTTGAATAGGATCCAAACTGCAGCAGTCTGATTGGCCCTAGAACAATAGGATCCAAAAGGCAGCAGCCTGATTGGTCCTAGAACAATAGGATTCAGAATGCAGCAGTCTGATTGGTCCTAGAACAATGCAGCAGTATGATTGGTTGGCAGGAACTACCCAATCATGCTCCAGATAGAAGTGAATCCACAACCTGATTGGCTTACAGTAGAATTCCGGAATTAGCCAATCATGTGCAGCCCATTGTGTAAATAATGTATATAAAGCAGATACCTTGAGGGGACTTTCATTCATTCCTCCTCACCACTATGAGCTGAATAAAGAGCATGAAATCACTTTGCGACTCTGAGTATATTTCAGAAGGAGACTCCACCACACTCCTTGGCAGCAAATTCCACTGTCAAACAGCTCTTACTGTCAGGAAGTTCTTCCTAATGTTTAGGTGGAATCTTCTTTCTTGTAGTTTGGAGCCATTGCTCCGTGTCCGCTTCTCTGGAGCAGCAGAAAACAACCTTTCTCCCTCCTCTATGTGACATCCTTTTATATATTTGAACATGGCTATCATATCACCCCTTAACCTCCTCTTCTCCAGGCTAAACATGCCCAGCTCCCTTAGCCATTCTTCATAAGGCATCGTTTCCAAGTTCTTCCTCTTGCTCATTCTTCCTGGAAGGTCCCATATCAAATTGAGTGGGGGGCTGCACATTGAGATTCTTGAATTGTACGGGGTTGGGCTGGATGACCCTCAGGGCCCCTTCCAACTCCACAGTTCCACGACTCTATGCAGCAAAGCGAGGAAGTGCAAAGCTTTTCTTCTGTGCCCTCTGCCGCCTCTGCTCTGCCCAATGAGTCTCAGTGTCCCGGAGTGCCTTCCATCAGCTTCGGCTGGTGCCCCAGCTATGCCCCTATCTGGACAGGGATAGCCTAACTACTGTCTATGCTCTGCTAACCTCAAGGTTAGATTACTGCAATGCGTTGTACATAGACTGTTCGAAAACCTCAGCTGGTGCAGAATTCAGTGGTCAGAATTCAGGCAAGACGGTTTAAGCATATTACACTGATCCTGGTCCAAGTGCACTGGCTAACAGTTAGTTTCCTGGTCAAATTCAAAGCACTGGTTTTGATCTATAAAACCTTAAACGGCTCAGGACCTCAATACCTCAAGGACCGTCTCTCCCCATATGAACCCATCCAGACCCTGAGATCATTTTCCGAGGCCCTGCTTTGTGTACCTCCTCGAGAAGTCCAGAGGGTGGCAACACGAGAACGGGGCCTTCCCTGCAGTGGCTCCCCACCAGCTCTCCCCCCAGGGATGTTCGCCTGGTGCCTTCATTATACACCTTTAGGCGCCAGGCAAAAAGGTTCCTTTTTAACCAGGCCTTTAGTTGATCCGATTTACATCCCATGCCCTTTTAAAATGTAGGTCTTTCCTGGTGTGTGTGTGTGTGTGTGTGTGTTGTTGGGTTGTTGTTTTAATGTATTTTTAATCTCTTGTTGGAAGCCGCCCAGAGTGACTGGGGAAACCCAGCCAGATGGGTGGGGTATAAATAATAAATTGAGATCTTTCCTGTGAACCATCCTGAGACCTCCAGGTATAGGGCGGTATATAAACTCTAACAATAACAATATAACAATATAACAATATAACAATATAACAATATAACAATATAACAATATAACAATATAACAATATAACAATAATAATATCTAATAGCCAGGGATGCCGGTGGTGCTGTGGTCTAAACCAAAGAGCTTAGGACTTGCCGATCAGATGGTCGGCGGTTCGAATCCCCGCGACTGGGTGAGCTCCCGTTGCTCGGTCTCTGCTCCTGCCAACCTAGCAGTTCGAAAGAACGTCAAAGTGCAAGTAGATAAATAGGTACCACTCCGGCGGGGAGGTAGACGGCGTTTCCGTGCACTGCTCTGGTTCACCAGAAGGGGCTTAGTCCTGCTGGCCACATGACCCGGAAGCTGCACGCCGGTTCCCTTGGCCAGTAAAGAGAGATGAGCGCCACAACCCCAGAGTCGTCCGCGACTGGAACTAATGGTCAGGGGTCCCTTTACCTCTACCTAATCTTTTGTTGGAAGCCGCCCAGAGTGGCTGGGGAAACCCAACCAGATGGGTCGGGTATAAATAATAAATTGAGATCTTCCTGTGAACCGCCCTGAGACCAGGCATAGGGCGATATATAAACTCAATTAATAATAATAATAATAATAATAATAATAATAATAATAATACAGTGGTACCTCTGGATGCGAACGGGATCCGTTCCGGAGCCCTGTTCACATCCTGAGCAGAACGCAACCTTTGTTTGAGTGTCTGCGCATACGCAGGTCATGATTCGCCACTTCTGCGCATGCTCGTGACGTCATTTGGAGCATCTGCGCATGCACGAGTGGCGAAACTCGGAGGTAACCCATTCTGTTACTTCCGGGTCTCCGCGGAACGCTCAGCCTGAAGCTACTTTAACTCGAGGTATGACTGTAATAATATCTATTTTTTTTAAAAAAAATGATATTTTATTCGATTTTCACAATAAAACAGTAAGTAAAAAAAGCACAGGGGAAAAGTACCAAAAAACCCACAAAAATACAAAAATACATGAGATACAGATTAACATAAGAAGACAATAAGAAAAAAGAAAAAACAAAAAACAAAAAATCCCTCTTTTTTAATATCTCTTCTTTAGTTAACATATTTTCCTGACTTCCTCACGTCTCCCTTTTTTGTATTCCACTTAAAAATTGGTTCAGCAAGTTCATCTAATAATTTATCTTTTATTATTTTCCTCCCATATTTTAACTTCAAAATTTTCATCTAATATTAATCCACTCTTGCCTAATCATAACCTTGTTGCTAGAACCCCTTCGTTTCATTTCAATGTCATCAACATTCAATAATTTTACAATGTTTCTGCAAATAGATTTTAAATTTCCTCCAATCTTCTTCCACCAACTCTTCTCCCTGGTCTCGGATTCTGCCAGTCATTTCCGGACTGTAATAATATCTAGTAGCCAGCAGTCCCCAATGCTCCTTCAAGCTAGGCACCTTCTGTGCCGCTTAACTATGCCAAGGCCCAGATAAATACCCCATCTCATCTGCTTGCCACCGGGTGCCTGGTCCTGCAGGGTTAATTCTTGGTGCCAGGGTGCCAAATGTGCTCCCGCCCGCTCCTCCCCACAATGTTCTCAGCCACTGTCCCAGCCGCCCGGCGCTCCTAATGAAATGGCCACCGGAATCTGAGAAGCAATCGGTAGCCAGCGATCGATTTGCCCCGAGGCAACTTTGCTGAATGACTGGCAGATGCGCGAGAAGAGAGAGAGGCCGCGCTGTTAATTTGTGTTTGTGGGCACGCGCCAGCAGAGGAAAGGGGAGGGGGGGGCTCCCAAGCGCGATGGATTTTTCTCTCTTTTATTTTCTACCCCCAGGGCAGATGTGCTACTCAGGTTTCGGCTTTAGCCTAGCAATCAGCTCTGGGGGGAAGTGCAGAGTTCGATTCCCGCTCCCCGCTAACGACTTGTCTGATTATCATTTTTATGATCGCAGGGCAAAAGTTGGAGTGTGGGGGGGGGGGGGAGCAAGGGACTTTGGCAACGGAGGCGAAACGGCTGCGCTGTTCCCAAAATGGAAGAGTAATGAAATCCCCTCTATACAAGCTGACAGAATATGCCGAATTAGATGGTTTATCAGAAAAAATAAAGAATAATTCCAAACAGGAATTTGTTTCAAAATGGGAGGTTTTCAAAGAATATCTGAGAAATAAATATAGGAGTTTAAATTCTGTTGCAGCATTCGAGCAACTTCAGTGATAGTTGCAAGGTGGATATAAGAAATTAGATTTATTAAGAATAAGTTTAATTATGATAAAAGTGTGTATTGGCAATAAGTAAGTAATATGAATTTGAAATATGGAATAGACGGGAGGTTGGGTCTTTAGTGTTTAAGACCAATAGATGTTTTATTGCTTGCTAAGAAAATTATGTGTCTATAGTTATTCTTGTGTGTAATTTGGTATTTGTGTTTTTTTTTTCTTGTTGTATCAATAAAAAACTTTATTTAAAAAGAAAAAAAGGAACGGCCGCGCTGTTCCTTAACCCCACCTGCTTGCACCTCCAAGACGGACATCTTTGGTCCAGGGTTTCCTCTTCCCAAAAAGATCAGGTGAGGAGTGCTGGACCACAGTGGGCAGCTGAAGGGGGCAAGGGAAAATTATCCTGCAACAATGCCACCTGTTCAATTATCCTGATAATGGAACAGATGGCAATATGCCCCCAAGATGTTCTTTGGAAAATTTAGAACTCTGCTTTTTCTGCATTCTCACTCGTCCCTCTCATTATCTCTCCCTCTCTGGTTTTTGCAGAACAGCTTAATATAAGGTGGGTGGAATTAGGTAAGTATCCCCCCCCAAGGGGTTATGGAGGAGAGTGGGGGGAATTATGGGTAAGGAGGAAATGGCCGTCGAAGAATGCCAAGCCGGGCTGGCTGTCAAGATTATTAAATGCCCTGGAGCTGCTAAGGTTTCTGAGTGCCCTGGGGGCCTGGTTAATGTCAATACCAAACTGGAGGAAGTAAAGGAGGAGAGAGAGGAAGGGGGGTAGGGAGAAATATCCAAAACCAGCCGATGCCTTGGAATGAAAGCAGCCCGGAGCAGAATATAGAACTGTAAGGCTGTGGGAAAGAACCGCAGGTTTGCTAATGCAGCTTCTTGCCCTGAGACATGTCTGGAGAATTGGGCGGATCGTGGCTGCAAATGGTCGAGGCGTGAAGCCACTCTCTCAGACCACATCCTCGGACTCGTGCCTCGATTACTCTCAAATGCACTCTCCCGCAATCCGCTCCATAGCTTAAATAAAGGTAAAGAAGGTAAAGGTAAAGGACCGCTGGACGGTTAAGTCCAGTCAAAGGCGACTATGGGGTTGTGGTGCTCATCTCACTTGTGACCCTAACAGGGCTGTCCAGACTGCATCTAAAGTCCCAACTTCTACTCAAAGTGGGACCATTGAAATTAACAGGCTCATGTAAGTCATGTCCTTTAAATTCAACGTGTCTACTCTGAGTATGGCTTACCTTGGATGCAACCCACTATGTCCATTTCTGGGTAAAAGGTAAGGCAAAGGACCCCTAGACGATTAAGTCCACTCAAAGTCGACTATGGGGTTGCGGCACTCATTTCGCTTTCAGGCTGAGGGAGCTGGTGTTTGTCCACAGACAGCTTTCCGGGTCATGTGGCCAGCAGGACTAAACCACTTCTGGCGCAACGGGACACCGTGACAGAAACCTGAGCGCACGGAAACATCACTTACCTTCCCGCCACAGCTGTACCTATTTATCTACTTGCACTGGTGTGCTTTCGAACTGCTAGGTTGGCAGGAGCTGGGACAGAGCAACGGGAGCTCACTCCGTCTCAGGGATTCGAACCGCCGACCTCCTGATCGGCACGCCCAAGAGGCTCAATGGTTTGGACCACAGCGCCACCTGTATCCCCGCCATGGCTTAAACATAGACCCAGATGCAGATTATACAGTTTGGGCAACCCAAATGGTCAAGGGCGTGGAGCGACTCACCGATAAAGAAACAACGCCAAGTTGGGGACTTTTTAGTTTAGAGAAAAGTGAGTGAGAGGAGACATGATAGAGGTTTATAAGGCATGGGATGGACAAATGTTTTTCTCCCTCGCTCATAACCCTAGAATCCATGGGCACCTGAATGTTGGGAGATGTAGGACGGATAAAGGAATGAACTTCTCTACACAGCACCTAGGGAAAACCTAGCAAGCAGCAATGGCCAAATAGCATGGGCCTAGTGGTCACACCAACTCTTCCCAGCCAGTCTTTCCCCCAAAGGGGCATTTGTGAGGACTGAAGGCCCCCAGCGTCCCACCACTAAGTTTGCTCCTGCCCCAGGTCCATCCCAGGCAACTTGAGACTTCTCCGCCTTGTCTGCCTTTGCTCTGCCCTCTTCATGCCTCTGTGGGTTCTGGGAGACCAAAGGGGAAGGGAGTGTGATGGCCTGGGATTTGGACTCGGAGGCTGAACCTGAGGGATCCCAGCCTACACAGGATTCCCCGCCTTCAGAACTAGCTGAGCCGGGGCTGGGGCATGAGCCTGAAGGGTCCTCACCTGTGCTGGGTCCTCAGGTGCAAGCACCAGCTGAGTCTGCTCTGGCTCCTGAGGTGATGGAGGACCCATTGCCTGCAGGTGCTCCACTCTCAGCCCCGTCAGGGGAAGCTGAGGTTGCCTCTGGGTCCGGTCACCCTCCAGCCTCTCCTGAGCTGCAGAGGCTCAGGGCACAGAGGCGGAGGGAACTAAGTTCCTGCAGGAGGAGTGCTCGCCTCCAGGCCAGGAGAGGCGAGTCACCTTTGGACCGGGGCCGCCCTATGCCTTGGGGCAGATAAAACCAGCCAGCCCTAGTCCCAGGTTGCGGGAGCAACATTGTTGGTAGCCTGTTCCTGCCAGCACCCTGTCCTGCTCTTCTGCCAGAGTTCCTGACCCCACCTGACTCCTTGCCTTGGACCCAGCTTCAGCTTTGACGGACAGCCTCCATACCGCAGCCTCAACCTCAGACTGGACTCAGACCCCGCCGCACGGTTGACCCTCGGAACCAGCACAGGGAACTTGTGGCAACAGGAGGGGGAGACTTCCTGGTTTCTTCACCAGCCTCCCTCACCTCTGCATCTTCGCCTCTTTCCTCTCCATCTTCTGCCTCTGATTCTGGACTGTTCTCTGACACAGTCTCTTCCTGCTCACCAAACCCTGTTTCCTTTTAAGCTTCTCCCTATGACCACTCACTGTCGTCCCACCACCACTGCCTGGGTTCTGAGTCTTCTCCCCTTGAGGGTTCCCCAGCTGGTTCTACCCACCACTACTTTGCACCCAGCCTGCCTGTTGATTCGATACCTGCTCTTGTTCCTGACAAGTGACCTTCACTCACCTCTTACCTACGGGACCGGACCGCCTCTCCTGGTATGTCCCACGGAGGACCTTACGATCTTCAAACAAAAACATCTTGGAGCTCCCGGGCCACAGGGAGGTTAGGCTGGCCTCAACCAGAGCCAGGGCCTTTTCGGCCGTGGCCCCGATCGGGGGGAACGCTCTGTCACAAGAGACTAGGGCCCTGCAGGACTTGACATCTTTCCGCAGGGCCTGCAAGATGGAGCTGTTCCACCAGACCTTTGGCCAGGGCACAATCTGACCTCCTCATTCTGTAATCCTCACAGAACTCTAGTCCAATGGTTGCTATTAGTTTGATTCTGAATTGGTTTTTTTTTAAAAAAATAATTTTTACTGAACGATTTTATGTTACAAAAAACGATACAGCCATACTACCACTAAATATAACTAAGAAATAAAAATTACATACATCGATATTTAGTTTGTTATTTGTTATTTACCGTCTTATTTCCTCCCAAACATTGCATACAACAACACACATATGTGCAGACACCCACACACCCACAGCTGCACACAAAATGATAATAATGAAAGTAAATATTTCCCCCCCTTTTATCTTCCTAAATCTTTTCTTCAATTTTCACTTCCTGTCAAGTCCCTTTGCATATATTGTGATGCATATATATCAATATATATTGATTTTAGAATGAATTTATTTTAGAATGTATTTCAATTAATAGATTGTGATTTCATGCAAACTGTGTTCCTTTTACTGTTGTTAGACGCTCTGAGCCCGGCTTCGGCTGGGGAGGGCGGGATATAAATAAAATTATTATTATTATTATTATTATTATTATTATTATTATTATTATTATTATCCCTAAGTAGAGGCATGTACACCATTTTGTGGTTCACCTCAGGGTAGCCTTGATGCCCAGGCTCAATAGGGACCCACCTGTCCGTACAAAATTAAAGAGCCTGGCCTTTCTGCACCTTGTTGGCACCAGATGCCAGCCTTGACACTGTGCCCGGTTTGTCACCCCCTGCTCAGAGACATGGGTTAAGTGCAGGCTCGCAAAGGCAGGCTCTCTCCTTCTCCCCGAACTCTGCTAAACAAGGAGGCAGGGTTTTGAGACAATTTGTGGGCCAAAGAGCACTCCCGGGCTGGGCCTTCAATTATATTTTGGAAAGGGGGAGAAAAAGGAACCTGTTCTTCTTTGATTTCGCCCCCACCTTACAAAGCAGGAGCATCTGCACAGCTCCGAACCTGCCTCCTCCAGCAACCATCCAGGACTGGAAACTCTTAACAATGCCCACTGGGACCTTGGTCTGGCCATTCCAGATTTCTCTGCCGCAGAAGCGAGCTGACTATGTGCTGCGACGGCTCCTGCCGCCAGCCAGCTAGCGGAAACCCTGACCTCAATCAGCCTTTTGTAGACGACGGCTCTTCCCAAGCAGCATCCCCCCCCCCAGTCACCCGCCTACTGAGGTCATCTGTGCTTAATGTTTGTGCCTCGCAGGTACCATGAAGCACACAAAATGGCGCTTCTTGCTAAGCCGGAGTTAACGTTCCTGCAATGACCCTTTTCCCGTAAGCCAGAGGAGAAGTTAGAGGAACATAACCTGCTTTTCCGGGGGCATCTGGGGACAGGCGAATTGGTCAACTTGGGGTTTTTCGCTGTTTCTCGTACTCTCCCTCAGTCTTCCAGATTTCCACATCAGTTCCATCTGCATCTTCTACAGTTCAATGACTTTCCATGGCTGTTTATGATACGATAATCTTTATTGTCATTGTCCCGTACAGAACAATGAATTTGAAAAAATCTACGCCAGACATTCAAAAACTTTTAATGTTTGATGTTTTTTGTTGTTATCATCATCATCATCATCATCATCATCATCATCATCATCATGTGGTTGCACCATAGATTTGTATAACAATATTATGGAGCTCTTGGCCAATGGCTTTCTAGTCGATTGGTCGACGGAAATGGCATAAATTTGCAAGTTTTGAAGAAAAGGGCGTTCTTTCTCTGTTGCTCCGACAACAGAGAAAGAGAGGTCTTTAAGCAGAGGCTTGACAGCCATATGTCAGGAGTGCTCTGATGGTGTTTCCTGCTTGGCAGGGGGTTGGACTCGATGGCCCTTGTGGTCTCTTCCAACTCTATGATTCTATGAAAACAAAGGCATGCCTTTGGAAGAGGCAACCCTTACCCATTTCAACAGAAGCGCCCGACACGCTAGGATCTTTTCCAAGTGCAGGCGTAGTATTTAAAACAATTTATTCTAAAGACTTTTTTTTTTAAAAAAAATAAAAAACCCCTGTTTCCTCCCTCCCTCCCTCCTCTCTCCATTTTTCATTTCTGGCTCTCCCTGACGGACACACTGGGGGTGGTGGGTGGGGGTTTCTCTATTAACACGTGTGCTTGATGAATTATTTATAAAGCAGGTGACCTCATTCATTCAGGCTGATTTTCCACCGTGTCACTCCAATTACGGCACATTCCTTGAGAAGGGGGGGGGGGGGAGGAGAGAGAGAGACCAAGGCAGTTGAGTTCGTTTTCATGACTTCAGCTACCCTGTCACTTTGGTGCATGATCTGTGTGGGAGCAGCGGCAGGCCGAGTTGCCCGACTCAGCTCCCTTAATCATGAAAGCCATGCTCACTTGGACTTGAGGGTTCTCCCCCCCCCCGCAATTTAATTATCTGCGGTGTTCTGATGTTCTGGAGTGGTGCAAAGCGAAGTTTTGCACACTGCGAACTAGCTGGTTTGGGCTTTTGTTAAAAAAAAAAAAAGGCATTTACAGTGGTACCTTGGGTTAAGAACTAAATTCATTCTGGAGGCCCTTTCTTAGCCTGAAACTGTTCTTAACCTGAAGCACCGCTTTAGCTAATGGGGCCTCCTGCTGCTGCCGTGCCGCCAGAGCACGATTTCTGTTCTCATCCTGAAGCAAAGTTCTTAACCCGAGGTACTATTTCTGGGTTAGCGGAGTCTGTAACCTGAAGCGTCTCTAACTCAGGTACCACTGTATAGCTCTCCTTTTTCTCCATATGGTTTACACGGACACCCAGCTCCTCATTTAATCCCTATGACAACCCTGTGAGGTAGATTACGCAAAGAGGTGGAGAGGAGGAGGAGTTTGGACTTGATATCCCACCTTTCACTCCTCTTAAGGAGTCTCAAAGCGGCTACCAATCTCCTTTCCCTTCCTCCCCCACAACAAAGACTCTGTGAGGTGAGTGGGGCTGAGAGACTTCAGAGAAGTGTGACTGGCCCAAGGTCACCCAGCAGCTGCATGTGGAGGAGCTGGGAAGCGAACCCGGTTCCCCAGATTATGAGTCTACTGCTCTTAACCACTACACCACGCTGGCTCTGAGGCAGGCAGCAAATCGAAGGGCGTGACACTCTGCATGAGAAGAGAAGGTGAAAAGGCTTCTTATCCTTGAGCCAAAGGACCCACATCAATCAAGAGGACCCCAGAACCGGGATTGCCACCGGATGTGGGGCACATCTCTGCCAAGAAGAAGAAGAAGAGTTTGGATTTGATATCCCACCTTTCACTCCCTTTAAGGAGTCTCAAAGCGGCTCACATTCTCCTTTCCCTTCCTCCCCCACAACAAACACTCTGTGAGGTGAGTGGGGCTGAGAGACTTCAGAGAAGAGTGACTGGCCCAAGGTCACCCAGCAGCTGCATGTGGAGGAGCGGGGAAGCGAACCCGATTCACCAGATTACGAGTCCACCGCTCTTAACCACTACACCATGCTGGCTGAGTGGGGGATTTGAACGCTGATCTCCCAGGTCATAGTCCGACACTAAAAGGATGCAGTGGCGCTGTGGTCTAAATCACTGAGCCTCTTGGGCTTGCTGATCAGAAGGTTGGTGGTTCGAATCCCTGCAACAGGGTGAGCTCTCCTTGCTAAGCTAATGGCTAAAATTACCAGAAGAGTCAGAAATTAGAAAGACCAATTTTTTTAAATAAGGAACAGGGAAAGTTTATAACTTACCTTAAAGATCATTGTAAACAGTTAAAATCATTACAGTGGTACCTCGGGTTACATACGCTTCAGGTTACAGACTCCGCTAACCCAGAAATAGTACCTCGGGTTAAGAACTTTGCTTCAGGATGAGGACAGAAATCGTGCTCCGGCGGCGCGGCAGCAGCAGGAGACCCCATTCGCTAAAGTGATGCTTCAGGTTAAGAACAGTTTCAGGTTAAGAATGGACCTCCAGAACGAATTAAGTACTTAACTCGAGGTACCACTGTAGTAGGATTGGGATAGCACTTGTAGTTTAAGGTTGAATTCTGGACATAATGGAAGGGGGAAAAGTTTTAGATTATCATAAAAGATGCGGGAGGAAAGGATTAATAATAGGACCAAGAAAGGGGAGGATGGAAATCCAGGAGATTCCTTGGAATCTTGTTTTTTTTAATTATTTATGTGTGATATATCTCTGTAAAATTTTAATTCAAAAAACTAAATAAATAAATTTTATATATATAAAAAGGAAACAGCCTCACACTGGGTCTGGCCATTGATCTATCTAACTCAGTACACTGACTGTTGTTGATGTTAGAATCATAGAATCATAGAATCATAGAGTTGGAAGAGACCACAAGGGCCATCGAGTCCAACCCCCTGCCAAGCAGGAAACACCATCAGAGCACTCCTGACATATGGTTGTCAAGCCTCTGCTTAAAGACCTCTAAAGAAGGAGACTCCACCACACTCCTTGGCAGCAAATTCCACTGTCAAACAGCTCTTACTGTCAGGAGGTTCTTCCTAATGTTTAGGTGGAATCTTCTTTCTTGTAGTTTGGAACCATTGCTCCGTGTCCGCTTCTCGACAACAATGTTGTTGTTGTTGTTGTTGTTGTTGTTGTTGTTGTTGTTGTCGTCATTAATATTTCCCACCGTTTTCCCTAACAATGACTCAAGGCAGCTTACATATAAAACTGCAATAATCACACCTCGATTGCTGGCTGTTTTGAAGGCAAAAGGTGGCCTGTTTTGCTTTTGGAGTGGCGATTTTAAGGAGAAAGGTTTGCAGGGACGATAAGTTCAGTGCTCTACTTCTGTACTGTGATCCTTCTCCTGAAGACAGAGTATGGTTCCAGTCCTCATGGTTCTGGTTAAAGGGCTAATTGGAGAAGAATGTTTAGATAGACCACTGAACTTTCTAACTCAGGATTGTTTAAGGCAGCCTTTCTCAACCTGTGGGTCCCCAGATGTTGTTGAACTACAACTCCCATCACCCCTAGCTAGCAAGGTCAGAGCTCAGGGATGATGGGAGTTGTAGTCCAACAACATCTGGGGTCCCACAGGTTGAGAACCGCTGGTTTAAGGGGTGGCAGTAAACTAGATTGTTCAGGACCACGGAGAGCTCCCAAAGAAGATGGATCAGCCTTAAGTCGTGATTTGAGCTCTGTCATAGCGTGGGTCTATTGAGATCCTGATGCCTGCTCTTTAGAGGAAGATCATCGTTATCATCATCATCATCATCATCATCATCATTGTCCCCCACCCATCTGACTGAGTTGCCCCAGCCACTCTGGGCAGCTTCCAGCATCTACAAAAAGATAATTAAACATCAAACATCAAAAGCGTCCCTGTCTTCTAAAGGTTGTATAGTTACTTATCTCCTTGACATCTGATGGGAGGGCATTCCAGTGAGGGTGCTACCACCGAGAAGGCCCTCTGTCTGGTTCCCTGTAGCCTCACTTCTCGCAGGGAGGGAACCGCCAGAAGGCCCTCGGAGCTGGATCTTGGTGTCCGGGGGTGGAGGTGCTCTTTCAGGTATACAGGGCCAAGGCCACTTAGGACTTTAAACATCAGCACCAATACTTTGAATTGTGCTCGGAAACATACTGGGAACCAGTGTAGGTCTTTCGGGACCAGTGTTATGTGGTCTCGGCGGCCACTTCCAGTCCCCAGTCTAGCTGCCACATTCTGGATTAATTGCAGTTTCCGAGTCACCTTCAAAGGGAACCCCATGTAGAGCACATGGCAGTAGTCCAAGCAGGAGATAACCAGAGCAGGGACCACTCTGGTGAGACAGTGCACAGGCAGGGATGGTCTCAGATGGAGCTGGTAGACAGCTGCCCTGGACACAGAATTAAGCCCAAACTTTGCCCCAGGAGCAGAATATCCCAAGCTCACACTGCACTATAGGAGTCAGCCAGAGAGCTCAGAGATGTTGCCATTGCATGTACTCAGAAGACTTTTTCACCTTCGGCTCCCCAAGATCTGGACCAAGAGAAGTACACTTGGCCCCATCAAAGGTTGGGCAGAAAGAAGCATTTTCTCTGCCTAAAACTCCCCAGTCATTCTCAAGGGCAGCCCTGTACATGATGGATTAAGAGTAGCCCATCCTTGAATGGTTGCATCTCAGAGAATTTGCTGCAGCTTCTTCACCAAGCAGAAGTGGCAGCACCCACAACTTGGGTCATAGAATCATAGAATCATAAAGTTGGAAGAGACCACAAGGGCCATCGAGTCCAACCCCCTGCCAAGCAGGAAACACCATCAGAGCACTCCTGACATATGGTTGTCAAGCCTCTGCTTAAAGACCTCCAAAGAAGGAGACTCCACCACACTCCTTGGCAGCAAATTCCGCTGTTGAACAGCTCTTACTGTCAGGAAGTTCTTCCTAATGTTTAGGTGGAATGTTCTTTCTTGTAGTTTGGAGCCATTGCTCCGTGTCCGCTTCTCTGGAGCAGCAGAAAACAACCTTTCTCCCTCCTCTATGTGACATCCTTTTATATATTTGAACATGGCTATCATATCACCCCTTAACCTCCTCTTCTCCAGGCTAAACATGCCCAGCTCCCTTAGCCGTTCCTCATAAGGCATCGTTTCCAGGCCTTTGACCATTTTGGTTGCCCTCCTCTGGACACGTTCCAGTTTGTCAGTGTCCTTCTTGAACTGTGGTGCCCAGAACTGGACACAGTACTCCAGGTGAGGTCTGACCAGAGCAGAATACAGTGGCACTATTACTTCCCTTGATCTAGATGCTATACTCCTATTGATGCAGCCCAGAATTGCATTGGCTTTTTAGCTGCTGCGTCACACTGTTGGCTCATGTCAAGTTTGTGGCCCAATGTCACCCAGCAGCTGCAGATGGAGGAGCAGGGAAGCGAACCCGGTTCACCAGACTACGAGTCTACCGCTCTTAACCACTACACCACACTGGAAGCAAGATGGATCTTCTGGTCCGAACTTATAAACGCCCCAGATACTTCTATCACACCCACACTGCACCATTGGTTTTGTAGTTTTATGGTTTCCATAAGAAGAAGTTGCTTGGTTTTGTGCATCCATAATGGGGGACGTTGAAGAAGAAGAAGAAGAAGAAGAAGAAGAAGAAGAAGAAGAAGAAGAAGAAGAAGAAGAAAAAGGAAGCAACAACCCCCAATTCATTACATGCAAGGATTTGCATTCTTACAAGGATACTTGAAGTAAGGGAGAATGCGTGTGAGAAAGCTGCTCTCCCACCTATTTGTTTGAGCTGCCGGACTTCAAAAATCTTCACACTCCATCTCCACACGCTGCTGTGTGGGTCAATGCGACTGCCCCAATTACATGAGCAGATGGAATGGCAGCACCACAAATATCTCTTTCGTAAAGTTAAACGTGTGGTTGTCAGCAGGTTTTCAAACTTTGCAAAGCAACCCGTGTCTGCTCCCTCCCACCTCTCCACTTTAATTATCTCTTCACCTAGCATACCTGCAGCATCTTTCAGAGGTGTGTGGGGCACATAACTCACAGACAGACCACATGCCTTGTATGTAGAAAGCCAATGGCTTAGTCCCCAGTATCTCCATCAAGAATGGAGGAGGTGGCAGGTGTTAGAAAATACTTTTTTTTTGGCCTAAGTCACTCCAGGGATGTTGCCAATCAGAAAAGGTGATATTGGGCTTAATTGGACAAATAAGACAGCTACCTATGTTCCTGCCATATGTTCCCGGACCCATCTTATTTTTTCCTTTCTGTGCAAAGGTATTCTTCTTTAAATAAAGTCTTTATATGCCGATTAATCATTAGCAGTACGTAAAAGTAAGTGATACAAAGAATAAAACATTAAACATTCATTATAACCCCCCCCCAAAGTGCCTGCTGGGATATGAAAGTCTTTGCTATGTGCCTGATGTTCGGCGAGGAGGGTGTCTGCCAAATTTCCATTGGCAGGGAGTTCCACAAGCTTGGACTCACGGCACTGAACACCACATGGCTTCCAGTAGCTTCTTTCTTCGCGTGCCCACTCCAAAAGAGGTCTTCATTTGGGACTACAACTCCCATCATCCCTAGCAGAACCAGTAGTCAGGGATGATGGGAACTGTAGTTCAAAAATAGCTGAAGAGACCCAAGTTTGGGAAAACACCAATCTGCCCCTGCAATGCAGGGATATGCAGGGATCGAACCTGCAACCTCAGCGCCATCTGCACCAGGCTCTAACCAGCTGAGCTATGCAGGTCCACTTTCTCCACACCACGCAGATCACACCAGTCCACTTTCTCCACACCACGCAGATCACAGCATCCCGAAGTTCTTTGGGAGGTTTCCACAGCGTGATGCTGATTTACAGTGGGTTCGAAATCTGCGGCGTCCCCTAAGGCAAGGCCACCATTTGGTAGAATCCCTTTTTTTTGGGGGGGGGTATCCCTTCCAATTCTGCAACTCTACGATTCTAAGTTCTGAGAGGGTACCATTTTTATTTTTGCCCTCTGATAATCTCCCCGCTTTCAACTGTGTCAGACGATGGAAGGGATCTTATTTCTCTCCGAGGGAAGCCTGTAAAATTTCCCACCAGTTCCTGGCTTCTCTGCTGGGTAGCAAAGGCGTGCTCTGTGCCGGGGACGAGACAGAATAATTTGTAATGTTTACCAACAGCTGTCTGAGAAACACTTAGGTTTATGAAGTGCGCGCTGTAAATTCTCCAGCAGCTGCTGCTGCAGCAGAAACGAAAAAACCGGGGGGGGGGGGGGTTACTTCTAACCTCTCTCCACCCCCTTTGTCTTGCAGGAATTCTTCAGGAGAGCTGAGTGGGGAGGAAAGAAAGGAACAAGGCCTCGGGGGGGGGGGGGAAATCAATTTGTTGCTGTGGTTGCTAAGAAGCAGCAAGGAATGCAAGGATTTCTGTCCCGCCCTTGGTCTGTCAGTGCTGCCTCCATTCCGCTGCAGTTCGTTGTTGTTTAGTCATTTAGTCATGTCCGCCTCTTTGTGACCCCCTGGACCAGAGCACGCCAGGCACTCCTGTCTTCCACTGCCTCCCGTGGTTTGGTCAAACTCATGCTGGTAGCTTCGAGAACACTGCCCCACCATCTCGTCCTCTGTCGTCCCTTCAATTCTGGAATTCTGCAATTCTGGGCTGCATCAATAGGAGTATAGCATCTAGATCAAGGGAAGTAATAGTGCCACTGTATTCTGCTCTGGTCAGACCTCACCTGGAGTACTGTGTCCAGTTCTGGGCACCACAGTTCAAGAAGGACACTGACAAACTGGAACGTGTCCAGAGGAGGGCAACCAAAATGGTCAAAGGCCTGGAAACAATGCCTTATGAGGAACGGCTAAGGGAGCTGGGCATGTTTAGCCTGGAGAAGAGGAGGTTAAGGGGTGATAGGATAGCCATGTTCAAATATATAAAAGGATGTCACATAGAGGAGGGAGAAAGGTTGTTTTCTGCTGCTCCAGAGAAGCGGACACGGAGCAATGGCTCCAAACTACAAGAAAGAAGATTCCACCTAAACATTAGGAAGAACTTCCTAACAGTAAGAGCTGTTTGACAGTGGAATTTGCTGCCAAGGAGTGTGGTGGAGTCTCCTTCTTTGGAGGTCTTTAAGCAGAGGCTTGACAACCATATGTCAGGAGTGCTCTGATGGTGTTTCCTGCTTGGCAGGGGGTTGGACTCGATGGCCCTTGTGGTCTCTTCCAACTCTATGATTCTATGATTCTATGATTCTCCTTGTGCCCTCCATCTTTCCCAACATCAGGGTCTTTTCCAGGGAGTCTCCTCTTCTCATGAGGTGGCCAGAGTCTTGGAGCCTCAGCTTCAGGATCTGTCCTTCCAGTGAGCACTCAGGGCTGATTTCCTTCACAATGGAGAGGTTTGATCTTCTTGCAGTCCATGGGACTCTCAAGAGTCTCCTCTAGCACCACAATTCAAAAGCATCAATTCTTCGGTGATCAGCCTTCTCTATGGTCCAGCTCTCACTTCCATACATCACTACTGGGAAACCGCTGCAGTTCAGCTCCCGCTAAAACCTCAGCTTGCTAACTGAAATGGGCAAAACTTGCACAATTAATGACGCAAATTTGCGAGAAGCAACCGATTCCAATGCATTTCGGGGGGGGGGGGGAGGTAAAAAAACACACATCCTGTATAAAACAACACAATTATTTGCAGACTACAAAAAACCCAGCATTCGCTGCTCATATTTGCAAACAGTCTGCAAATACAGTTGTACCTCTTGGAAAACACAAGAAGTACCAACAGTGGAAGATTGGCAGATGAAGATGGTGGGTTTTTCGGAGCTGGCCGACCTGACTGGAAGAGTCCGCGGCCAGGAGGAGGAGGAGTACCAGGAAGAATGGATGAAATTTAAAGATTAATTGGCTAAGTAATTTAATTGGGAAAGCTTGCAAATATTAGATAGGCTTAGGATTTAAATATGTAAGGATAGGATTCAAGATGTTTGAAGCTAATTTAGAAAGAATGAAAGATTTTAAGTGATCACGTTAATTTTTTGAGAAAATTGATTTTGGAAAACTGTTAAAATGATATGTAATGAAATTCAACCAAGGGGATTTAAAGAAGTCACTTAATCATGTTACTAAGATTGGTTTAATTATAGATAGGATGTATGTGTGTTTGTTTGTTTGTTTTAAATTTTTGGAAAATTAATTTAAAAAATTGAAAAAACAAACAAAACAAATACAGTGGCACCTCGGGTTACAGACGCTTCAGGTTACAGACTCCGCTAACCCAGAAATAGTACCTCGGGTTAAGAACTTTGCTTCAGGATGAGAACAGAAATCGTGCTCCGGCAGCACTGCAGCAGCAGAAAGCCCCATTAGCTAAAGTGGTGCTTCAGGTTAAGAACAGTTTCAGGTTAAGAATGGACCTCCAGAACGAATAAAGTACCGTATTTTTCGCTCTATAAGACGCACCAGACCACAGGACGCACCTAGTTTTTGGAGGAGGAAAACAAGAAAAAAAATATTCTGAACCCCAGAAGCCAGAACAGCAAGAGGGATCGCTGCGCAGTGAAAGCAACGACCCCTCTTGCTGTTCTGGCTTCTGTTATAGCAGCGCAGCCTACATTCGCTCCATAAGACGCACACACATTTCCCCTTACTTTTTAGGAGGGAAAAAGTGAGTCTTATAGAGCAAAAAATACGGTACTTAACCCGAGGTACCACTGTATTTGCATTCTGCAAACACTGCTCATATTCACTCCTGCGATTTCCATTTCTGTCCTCGGACGAACACGAAAATTGCAGCAGTCGCCTCTTAGCTTCACTGCCCAGCTTTTAGTCCTCATGTTTAAAACTTTATCAGCCTGGTTTCACTTTCCTTCCCTGCCCACCCTGCTAGTGCCCTTACCACCGACTGGAGACACAAAGCCCAAGGGAAAAAAGGAGTTTCTCCATTACGGAGCCAAAGTACCCACCACCCCCGCCCCCAAATTGCTTCATTTTCCCTTAATGGCCCATTTCCCTTAATGAACTCCCGAATGCCGGAAGCTCCCTTCCACCATAATGAACTTTCCTAATCAAGGCACTATATGTGTGAGCGCACGTGTGTTTGGAATAATCACCCAACCTTCCTTTTAGAAAACGGTGTGCTGAGCATGGCGTCTGAGTTGCCCATCTTGCGTCTAGACAACACAAAGAGGAGGCTGTGATTTGAGGACCCACCCCCTTCGCTCGGGAATAAGAAAGACACATCGACACAGTATTTTAGGTTAATGGGCTAGAAAAAGGCCACAGCTTTATTGATTACAGCAGCAGCTAAAAAAGCCAATGCAATTCTGGGCTGCATCAATAGGAGCATAGCGTCTAGATCAAGGGAAGTAATAGTGCCACTGTATTCTGCTCTGGTCAGACCTCACCTGGAGTACTGTGTCCAGTTCTGGGCACCACAGTTCAAGAAGGACACTGACAAACTGGAACGTGTCCAGAGGAGGGCAACCAAAATGGTCAAAGGCCTGGAAACGATGCCTTATGAGGAAGGGCTAAGAGAGCTGGGCATGTTTAGCCTGGAGAAGAGGAGGTTAAGGGGTGATATGATAGCCATGTTCACATATATATAAAGGATGTCACATAGAGGAGGGAGAAAGGTTGTTTTCTGCTGCTCCAGAGAAGCGGACACGGAGCAATGGCTCCAAACTACAAGAAAGAAGATTCCACCTAAACATTAGGAAGAACTTCCTGACAGTAAGAGCTGTTTGACAGGGGAATTTGCTGCCAAGGAGTGTGGTGGAGTCTCCTTCTTTGGAGGTCTTTAAGCAGAGGCTTGACAACCATATGTCAGGAGTGCTCTGATGGTGTTTCCTGCTTGGCAGGGGGTTGGACTCGATGGCCCTTGTGGTCTCTTCCAACTCTATGATTCTATGATTCTATGATTCTATGATTCTATGATTCTATGATTCTATGATTCAGGGGCGGGGTTTCACTGCTCAAATGTGGCCACGGCAACTCCTTCCCTCATTGCGCTGCAATTTTTTCACCCACCCACCCTTCCCTCTAGTCATCCTTTGCGCATGACCTTGCTATGGACCTATGGTTGGTCGCCTTGCTTGCCCAAGGGGCCTGGTAGGAGTTTTTTTCCCAATTGGCAAATTGGCACCAGACACTTGGTTTTCCGCCTACCTCGTAGCAATTCGTCACAACTTTTCCACTATTGGAAAAGCATAAAGGAAGACTGACCGGGGAGCGTGGCGCGTCAGCAGAGACGTTGAGCAGGGGCCGACACGCCCCCTGAGGAATGCGGGAACGGTTCCCGGTCACAACCCCTCCCCTCCGGGAGGAGGAGAGGCTATCTCAAAAACCAAATCTGGAAATATCTGTGCTAGTTTTGAGCTCCGCAAGGCCAGCAAGTCTTCCATTCTCTCTCTCTCTCTCTCTCTCTCTCTCTCTCTCTCTCTCTCTCTCTCTCTCAACAATTTTTTAAAATACATTTTTCTTTTTCATTCATTACTTATATCTCAAATTCTTAATATTTACTTATATATTCCTCCCTCCGCTCCCCCTACAAGGCCTCCCCCAACTTGCGTTTCTGGTTTGTTTCCATTTTCAACCACTTTGCTATCTCTTAACAGAAAAAGCATAAAGAAGGCTGATCGCCGAAGAATGGATGCTTTTGAATTCTGGTGCTGGAGGAGACTCTTGAGAGTCCCATGGACTGCAAGAAGATCAAACCTCTCCATTCTGAAGGAAATCAGCCCTGAGTGCTCACTGGAAGGACAGATCCTGAAGCTGAGGCTCCAAGACTTTGGCCACCTCATGAGAAGAGAAGACTCCCTGGAAAAGACCCTGATGTTGGGAAAGATGGAGGGCACAAGGAGAAGGGGACAACAGAGGATGAGATGGTTGGACAGTGTTCTTGAAGAAACCAGCATGAGTTTGACCAAACTGCGGGAGGCAGTGGAAGACAGGAGTGCCAGGCGTGCTCTGGTCCAGGGGGTCACAAAGAGGCGGACATGACTAAACGACTAAACAACAACAACAACAAACATCAAACCTAAAAAACATAAGTGAATACACCATCATATTTCACTATCTTCTAAACATTTTCTGATGCTGATAATGTGAATGTTTATTTAAATCCTGCCATCAAGTCTATTGGCTTTCTTTGTTTCTGCAAATTTAATATGAATGGTTCCCAATCTTTTTCAAAGTCTCTGTTGTCTTTTTCTCTTAGTCTGTCTGTCATTTTTGCCAGTTCTGCATAGTTCATCAACTTCTCTTGCCATTGTTCTTTAGTTGGTATTTCTCCAGTCTTCCAGTTTTGTGCAATCCACATTCTTGCGGCTGTAGTGGCATACATAAATAAAGTCCTCATTTCTTTTGGTATGTGTTGACCTAAAATACCTAATAAAAAGGCTTCTGGTTTTTTTTTACAAAAGTTATTTTTAACATTTTCTTCAATTCATTGTATATCATTTCCCAGTAGGCATTTGCCTTCTTACAGTCCCACTACATATGATAAAATGTACCTTCTGTTTCACATCTCCAACACTTTTTCTTTTTGTTTTTATACATTTTTGCCAATTTAACCATTCTCCATCATTGCTCAAGGGACGCGGGTGGCGCTGTGGGTTAAACCACAGAACCTATGACTTGCCGATCAGAAGGTCGGCGGTTCGAATCCCCGCGACAGGGTGAGCTCCCATTGCTCAGTCCCTGCTCCTGCCAACCTAGCAGTTCAAAAGCACGTCAAAGTGCAAGTAGATAAATAGGTACCACTCTGGCAGGAAGGTAAACAGCGTTTCTGTGCGCTGCTCTGGTTCGCCAGAAGCGGCTTAGTCCTGCTGGCCACATGACCCGGAAGCTGTACACCGGCTCCCTCAACCAATAAAGCGAGATGAGCACCGCAACCCCAGAGTCGGCCACGACTGGACCTAATGGTCAGGGGTCCCTTTACCTTTATCATTGCTCTGTGAAGGCATATCCTGGCCCTTAGGTTTTGGCTAACATTAGAAAAGGGGATATGGCCCATTTTAGTGCTTCCAGCTTTCAGTGAGATGTTGAGTCTTCATGATAGATCAAATGTGGTGACAGCTCCTGTCTTGGCTGGCTTTAAAAGAACAGTAGACCAGTGTGTCATCGGCATTCTGCTCAATATTGATCCAGAGCAGTATCCAATGTATAGTTAGCAGAGCAAAAACTTAAACAGTTTGCAGGGTTCCCAAATGCTAGACCAGAGGCAATTGGTATTTCATTCAGCAGAGCTTTACTGCTACTGAAGGCAATTGAGTATAATGTTCACAAATCCAATACATTCAGGATTGGCACTGTCCATAAGAAATCCAGTTGCAGCAGACTTAACTTAAACTTATGATAAATTATACAGTGGTACCTCGGGTTAAGCACTTAATTCCTTCCAGAGGTCCGTTCTTAATCTGAAACTGTTCTTAACCTGAAGCACCACTTTAGCTAATGGGGCCTCCTGCTGCCACTGCGCCGCCGGAGCACGATTTCTGTTCTCATCCTGAAGCAAAGTTCTTAACCCGAGGTACTATTTCTGGGTTAGTGGAGTCTGTAACCTGAAGCGTATGTAACTGGAAGCATATGTAACCTGAGGTACCTCTTTAATAAGACTAAAACCTTAACACTATGTACAGAACACTCCACCAGAAGGAAAAGAGATAGAAAGTGAAACCCAGGCTACTTCTGGCCCTACTTTTATAGTCAGCATGAACTTGACAGAAGAGATACCAGAAGCCGTTTAAGCCCACAGTATTCAGCTTCTCGGAAGGTATAACCCAAACACCATGAACCTCCTGCTTGTTTCTTTCACACAGAGAAGCTTCCGGAACCCTCTTGATTTAAGTAGAATAGGAAAGATCTCTACGCATCAGATCAATACTTCCTGTACTAAGAAATGCAAAGTGACACAGGCTCCCCCAACACACCTCTGGAAAAGTGGCCTGTTCTGCCTTCAGAGTGGCAAATTTTACGGAGGAAAGTTTGTGGGGATGGTAAGTTCAGGTTACCAGATTTTTTCCCCCAATGAATCTGGGGACACAATCAATCAATCAATCAATCAATCAATACTACACGTTTGGGATGCTGATGCTGCAGCGATGGCGGTGGCAGAGGGGCGGCCGCCGCCTTGACCTCAACCACCACGTCTCCCCTTCCTCCAAGGCTTCTATCTCCTTTCTCCATGAGCCTGGGCAGCCCCTGAGTTGTTGGTTCTTCGGTGGTGGGTCAGCGGTGTGCGATGGGTCAGGCATGGAAGGCGGAGAAGGAGGGCCGAGAGCAGTGGAGGTGGCGAGGCTCAGGCAGTGCGATGCCTCCCTTCCCATCGGAGCAGCCCCAATCCCATTCCTACTTGCGTGCAAGCAGGAGAGGGCAGGGTTCCATCAGCTGGGAAGGGAGGTTTCCCGTTGCCTAAATGAGAGATCCCTGCCCCCTCCTGCTTGCACACAAGCTCTGATAGGCAGCGTGAAGCCTCCCTTCACAGCTTAGTTGCTGGGGTCAGGGAAGGTGGAGGTAGCCCGGAAGCTGCATTTGAGAGCCCTTAAACCACCATCTTATGGGGACTTCTGAGCAGCTCCTGAAGCCAGCCAGAGCCAACTGCTCTGAGCTGCTGAGACTGCCGCTGCTGCGTTTCCCGGGGACATTAGATGAAATCCGGGGACATTCTGGGGATGGAATTTGTCCGGGGACTTATTCGCAAATCTGGGGACTGTCCCCGGGAAACAGGGAAGTCTGGTAAGCCTGTGATAAGTTATCTTCTTCAAGGGAAGAAACTCTTATCTGACAGGATGCCTAATGGTTGTTGCGACTGTGTGATGTTTATTCTGCTTTAGGTATTTTATCCTTTGTAATGGTTTCAGAAAGGGACGCGGGTGGCGCTGTGGGTTAAACCACAGAGCCTAGGACTTGCCGATCAGAAGGTCGGCATTTCGAATCCCCGCAATGGGGTGAGCTCCCGTTGCTTGGTCCCTGCTCCTGCCAACCTACTAGTTCGAAAGCACGTCAAAGTGCAAGTAGATAAATGTTGTTGTTGTTGTTTAGTCGTTTAGTCGTGTCCGACTCTTTGTGACCCCATGGACCAGAGAACGCCAGGCACTCCTGTCCTCCACTGCCCCCCGCAGCTTGGTCAGACTCATGCTGGTAACCTCGAAAACACTATCCAACCATCTCGTCCTCTGTCGCCCCCTTCTCCTTGTGCCCTCCATCTTTCCCAACATCAGGGTCTTCTCCAGGGAGTCTTCTCTTCTCATGAGGTGGCCAAAGTACTGGAGCCTCAGCTTCACAATCTGTCCTTCCAGTGAGCACTCAGGGCTGATTTCCTTCAGAATGGAGAGGTTTGATCTTCTTGCAGTCCATGGGACTCTCAAGAGGGTTGTTTTATTCTGGCTATTTTGTGGTGTATTGTATTTATGTTTATGGTTTAAGTGTGTTGTAAGCTGGTCTGGGATGCGGGTGGCACTGTGGGTTAAGCCACAGAGCCTAGGACTTGCCGATCAGAAGGTCGCGGTTCAAATCCCCGCGACTGGGTGAGCTCCCGTTGCTCGGTCCCTGCTCCTGCCAACCTAGCAGTTCGAAAGCACGTCAAAGTGCAAGTAGATAAATAGGTACCACTCCGGCGGGAAGGTAAACGGCATTTCCGTGCGCTGCTCTGGTTCGCCAGAAGCGGCTTAGTCCTGCTGGCCACATGACCTGGAAGCTGTACGCCGGCTCCCTCGGCCAATAAAGCGAGATGAGCACCGCAACCCCAGAGCCGTCCACGACTGGACCTAATGGTCAGGGGTCCCTTTACCTTTAATGGTTTCAGATAGGTTGAATGAATGAATTAATGAATGAACAAGGTATCCAGTGATGACCAAGCCCTGAAGCAAAGGAAGGGGCCTTCTTGGTGGAGAGAGGGAAATCAGGGTGCACCTTCCAGGGTCACATTGGGTGAAACACTCCTGCACTGCTTTTCCCAAACCTGTTTGGAGATGATGTTGGGGATGAGCCTGAAACCTTCTGCATGCTAGGCAGGTGTCCTAACGTGCAGCCTCACATCAGTAATGCAGCATAAAACGCATTGAAGGCATTCGGCACCGTGGCAAATTGCCCGTGTATGAAACTTGGGAAATGAAGAAACAGCATAACGGAACTCATCGGTTCCACTTCAGAGAGAAGCCCACGTAATCCACAACTCCAAAGTCTGGAGAGACTCTCTAAGGATTGCCGGAGCATCGCTGTGGCGTCAAGTGTCACCTGCGCACATCTCAGCCCTCCGTCTCCTCTCCCCACCCTTCCTCCTTACCCACCGATGGCTCCATAAAGGCAGCAAGGAAGCTGGAGCATTACGGACAGAACGTCGTCCCTGGCAGCATAAAAAGGGCGCGTAAAAGTTCATGGCCGTTAATTAACGGCGCTGTAAGGAGAAAAGGGGGGGGGTGAGCTGGAGCGGCCGCACCGGCAAAGGAGCTGATGGCGGATAACGTTATTACTCACTCCAACGAGCTAAGTAACTCTGCGGAAATGGGCATTATATTTGTGGCCTGGACAGGAAAAGCCTGATGAGAAAGCTTGCTTTATGGGCATCTCTCAAGCCAGTGAGGGGTGGGGGCGGGGGTGGGGAGAAGCACGGTAGCAATGGGAAACCTGTGATTCCCCCTCCAAAAAAGATACAGTGGTACCTCGGGTTACAGATGCTTCGGGTGACAAACTCCAGAGCCAGTGTGGTGTAGTGGTTAAGAGCGGTAGTCTCGTAATCTGGGGAACCGGGTTCGCTTCCCCGCTCCTCCACATGCAGCTGCTGGGTGACCTTGGGCCAGTCACACTTCTCTGACGTCTCTCAGCCCCACTCATCTCACAGAGTGTTTGTTGTGGGGGAGGAAGGGAAAGGAGAATGTTAGCTGCTTTGAGACTCCTTAGGGTAGTGATATGCCTGTTGCCTTTATCCATGGAGTTTTCTTGGCAGGGATACTGGAGTGGCTTGCCAGTTCCTGCTCCATCTTACAGCATCTTAAAAAGCAGAGATATCACCTTGCCAACAAAGGTCCGTATAGGCAAAGCAATGGTTTTCCCAGTAGTGATGTATGGAAGTGAGAGCTGGATCATCAAGAAGGCTGATTGCCGAAGAATGGATGCTTTTGAATTCTGGTGCTGGAGGAGACTCTTGAGGGTCCCATGGACTGCAAGAAGATTAAACCTCTCCATTCTCCAAAACCCGCACTTCTCCGAATTTCACAATGCAGTTCTCCAGCCAAGGAATTTTTGCTAAGGGAAAACGTGCAAATGAATGTGTTTACTGCTGAAAACAGCATACCAGAACGGGCATTAAATTAGCATGGAAGCCTACCTTGAAAATATATTGAGGTTTGGTTGAGACAATCCTTGGGATCTGCTCTAACCCATCAATTCTGCAAGATTAGGAGAAATTCGCAATGAGATTCTGGTGAATTTTCACGACGACTCTCTTAAAAAATTCGCAATCTAATGTTGGAATGCAGAGAACCAAACTTGAGGTTGCAAAAACGAGAAACCAAAGTTGGCAGGTTGGCTCACCCCTGGGCAGGAGGCAATTTGATTCACTCCTGGGGCCTTGCATAGAAAAGCAGTCTGTGTTGCTGCAATGACAACCCTTCGTAAGTGGTGAAGGAGGCTGCATTCGGAAGCGCTGCAGCCTGTCTGATCCTGCATGATGCCCAGCGCTTGGAAAGTTCATTATTTTTTCTTTTAAGGCAGGCATAGGCAAACTCAGCCCTCCAGATGTTTTGGGACTACAACTCCCATGATCCCTAGCTAACAGGACCAGTGGTCAGGGATGATGGGAACTGTAATCCAAAAAAACATCTGGAGGGCCGAGTTTGCCTATGCCTTTTTAAAGGAACTAGTTCTTGTTCTAGTTCAGCATGTTCAAAACAGAACAGAGAACAGAACAGAACAGAACAGAGAGAAAGCAAATTTGGCAGATTTGTACAGTGGTACCTCGGATTAGGGACGTGGGTGGTGCTGTGGTCTAAACCACAGAACCTAGGGCTTGCCGATCAGAAGGTCAGCGGTTCGAATCCCCACGACGGGGTGAGCTCCCGTTGCTCGGTCCCTGCTCCTGCCAACCTAGCAGTTAGAAAGCACATCAAAGTGCAAGTAGATAAATAGGTACCGCTCTGGCGGGAAGGTAAACGGCGTTTCTGTGCGCTGCTCTGGTTTGCCAGAAGCGGCTTAGTCATGCTGGCCACATGACCCGGAAGCTGTATGCCAGCTCCCTCGGCCAGTAAAGCGAGATGAGCACCACAACTCCAGAGTCATCCACAACTGGACCTAATGGTCAGGGGTCCCTTTACCTCTACCTCGGATTAAGAACTTAATTTGTTCTGGAGGTCTGTTCCTAACCTGAAACTGTTCTTAACCTGAAGCACCACTTTAGCTAATGGGGCCTCTTGCTGCCGCCACACTGCCGGAGCCCGATTTCTGTTCTCATCCTGAAGAAAGGTTCTTAACCCAAGGTACTATTTTTGGGTTAGCGGATTCTGTAACCTGAAGCATCTGTAACCTGAAGTGTCTGTAACCCGAGGTACCACTGTACATTCCAACTGTGAGATACCGCATCTTAGATTTCCTGCAATGCCAAAACATCATTCTGGGACATGGCAGGGAATGTTAAATACTGAGTGTCTCACAATCACCTGAAACATGCAGAAAGCAAGGAGAGGAAAAGGCACCCGCGTCCCTCCCCAGCCCCAGCATACCCACACCCAATTCAGGGTAGGCTTCAAAGGCTCTGGAGGTCAGAATTCAATTGCTTCCAAAGTTACCACGAGGAGTTGCTAAAGCAGGAGGGGGTAGTAAAAACCCTTAAAGCAAGCAGGCACATAATGACCTTTGTCCCTGGATTCCTTTTGGGCTTCTCTGTTGCTTGACCTTGTTTGGTTTGGACTCTGTTGCATTTGCAACTTGCAAGCATTTTAATGCATTTCCTCCCCCCCAATATCCACATTTTTTTGTATGTAATATAGTCCAACAAAGTGCGTTTTCTCAGCATCCACGTTTCCCCAAATTAATGCATTTTTGTATGGTTTTTTTTCTTACTAATACAGTGGTACCTAAGGTTAAGTGCTTAATTCGTTCCGGAGGTCCGTACTTAACCTGAAACTGTTCTTAACCTGAAGCACCACTTTAGCTAATGGATCTCCTGCTGCCGCCACACCGCCAGAGCCCGATTTCTGTTCTCATTCTGAAGCAAAGTTCTTAACCCGAGGTACTCTTTCTGGGTTAGCGGAGTCTGTAACCTGAAGTGTACGTGTCAGAGCTGCCTCTAGGTCCCAGCTCACAGAGGACCAACGCTAGGCTGTGGTAATGTACAAAAGTCTTTATTGAAGTTCAGTTTCCATTTCAAAGCCACAGCGTGCAGCCCTACGTCTTAAACCCTAGATTGGCGAAGTCCCGTCTGAGTCTCCTCCCCTATGACACCAGTTTAAGATCCTAGCCCTGCTCCACCTTTTACGCTGCTCTCTCCTCCTCTGGGTCCTCCTGCCCGCTGGGGCATTGCCCTTTCTGGACTCTTCTGACGCTGAGTCGCTTAGCTCCTCCCCCTCCCTCTGGCGGGCTTTAGGACCCGGTTCCCAATCCTCATTCTCTGCTGTCCCGCGCTCCTGTACATTTGAACTTGCCTCTCGCGCCAACCCAGTGACCTTTCTCCTAACCGTTACACTACTTCGGTCACTGCTTCCCTCTTCCGGGACACTGGCCGGATCTGACCTCTCCTCCGTTGTCCGACTTTCTGATGGAGGCGTGGTCAGCCCTGCCTTATCTTCTCTCCCTGGTGGGGAATGCACTGGCCCCGATCCTTGGGACTCTTCCCCCTCACTCTGCTCTGGTGGGGAAGCTGGTCCTGATTTCCAGCTACTGCTCTGGGAGTCCTTGCTGCCCCCTTGCTCCTGGGGCATTCCCCTTGGGAACCCCCTACCCCTGGCCACTGGCGCCCCCTTCTGTGAATCTTCCGATTCGCTGGAGAGGCTCATGGAATCCCTCGGTCCACTGTCCTCTTCTCCTACGCTCCCCTCGGATTCTTCCCCTTCGCTCTCCATCTCCTCTCTTCCCTGTGCCTCTGCTCCTGAGGGGGTAATGCTTGTTTAAAGGTGGATGAGGACAGATGCAAATCTAGCCAAGTTTTAATGCGCTTGGAGCAGTCACCATTGTGCTTAACTCTTGCTACGAGGAAGCAAGAATCTCTCTTCCAGCCCTCTCCCCCCAAAAATTTAGGGGGTGCTGCTGGCTTTTGCATTTCCCCTTCCCAAACTCCCTCCCTCCCAAGTGTGGTCTCTCTCCAGCCTCTTGACATTTCCTGGTGTGCATAACCTCCCCCTGCCAGCTGCTTACGGGTCAAAAAGGTCATTGTGTTACCGAACTTAGCTGCTCCTTCCACGGGGATATAAATCCATATCTTACTGTCAGATAAAGTCACCGTTGGGGGAAAGAAAATCCTGCTCAGAATCGTTGATAGGGCAGCCCCGGGTGAGTGACGCTTGTGAATTTTAATTCAGGAAGGAAGAGCAGATGTCGAACGGAGCCAGAGGGTGGAGGAGGAGCGAGGCAGCTGCTGTTTCACCAAGAACTTGGTTTCCTGCAGAGGAGAGGAGCCCAGACTGCTAGGATCCATCCCAACCTATTCGGGACGGCATAGCAAACCCGCAAAAGAGGAAATCAGTGTACAGCCACAAAGCCCACTGCTACTCTCCTTGCCTCCTGTGTGCTGGTCCTGGGGGGTTACCGTGTGGCATGGTCCGAGTCCAGTCCGAGGTCAAAGGTGTGGTATGGAGGCTGTCCGTCAAGGCTGAAGTGAGGTCCAAGGCAAGGAGTCAGGTGTGGTCAGGAACTCTGGTAGAAGAGCAGGACAGGGTGCAGGGAGGAACAGGCTACCAACAATGTTGCTCCCACAACCTGGGACTGGGCTGGCTGGCTTTTATCTGCCCTGGGGCATAGGGCGGCCCCAATCCTCAGGTGACTCGCCTCTCCTGGCCTGGAGGTGAGCACTCCTCCTGTGGGAACTTTGTTCCCTTCGCCTCTCTGCCCTGAGCCTGTGCAGCTCAGGAGAGGCTGGAGGGTTACTGGACCCAGAGGCAACCTCAGCTGGCTCTGACGGGGCTGAGAGTGGAGCACCTGTAGGCAATGGGTCCTCTATCGCCTCCGGAACCAGAGCGGATTCAGCTGGTGTCTGCTCCTGAGGATCTGGCATAGTTGAGGGCCCTTCAGGTTCAAGTCCCAGCCCCAGCTCAGCTGCCCCTGGAGGCGGAGACTCCTGTGCAGGCTGGGATTCCTCAGGTTCAGCCTCTGAATCTGATTCCCAGGCCATCACACCCTGTCTTCTCAAAGGGACATGAGGGGTGGGTAGCCTCAGAAATCGGATGCAGCCCTCCAGAACTCCTTGGAGAAGAAGCTGGGATATAAATGCAAGCTCAAGGAGTTCCCAGTCAAAAACCTTAGCTGGTGAAGATGAAGATGAAGATGAACAAGTGTGGGAAGGCAACTGTGATGACGACGATGTGGAAGATGATTTCTCCAATCACCTAAGAGCTGAAGAAGAAGAAGAGTATGGATTTGATATCCCGCTTTATCACTACCCGAAGGAGTCTCAAAGCAGCTAACATTCTCCTTTCCCTTCCTCCCTGACAACAAACACTCTGTGAGGTGAGTGGGGCTGAGAGACTTAACAGAAGTGTGACTGGCCCAAGGTCACCCAGCAGCTGCAGGTGGAGGAGCGGGGAAGCGAACCCGGTTCACCAGATTACGAGTCCACTGCTCTTAACCACTACACCACACTGGCTGGGTTTCCCCAGCCACCCTGGGCAGCTCCCAACAGAATATTAAAAGCACAATAAAATGTCAAACATTAAAAACTTCCCTAAACATGGCTGCCTTAAAGTGTCTTCTAAAAGCCAGATCGTTGTTTATTTCCTTGACATCTGATGGGAGGGCGTTCCACAGGGTGGGTGCCACCACCAAGAAGGCCCTCTGCCTGGTTCCCTGTAATCTCACTCCTTGCAGGGAGGGAACTGCCAGAAGGCTCTCGGACCTTAGTGTCCGGGCTAGATGATGGGGATGGAGACGCGCCTTTGGGTATACTGGGCCGAGGACGTTTAGGGCTTTCAAGGTCAGCACCAACACTTTGAACGACTCTCAGGATCTCCTTCCAGTCCTACAATGTGAAAACACAAGAGGCATAATAATAATAATAATAATAATAATAATAATAATAATAATAATAATAATAATTTATTATTAATACCCTGCCCATCTGGCTGAGTTTCCCCAGCCACTCTGGGCGGCTTCCAATCAAGTGTTAAAAACAATACAGCATTAAATATTAAAAACTTCCCTAAACACATTCCCTTTCTTTGAACCGTTATTTGGAAGCCTATTTTTCAAAATTCCTTTTGATGGTCAGCCCTGTGTTATTTTGCCCTGCTCTCTGCCCTGGGATCGAGGGACGGTCGAAGAAGCACACCCGCCTCTTCCTGCTCCTTCCGCAGGGAGGGATTGGCCAGTGCCAGTGACCTGGATGGTTGCTGGGCGTGGCTGTCGCTTGCTGAGGAATCCACTTTGCAGGCATCTTCCCTTCCCCGGCAGTTTGCATAGCAACTCGCTTAGCAACCCGTCAGCTGTTCAGCCTCTCTCTCTCTCTCTTAAAAAAAAAATAAAAATCAAACCAGCTTCCTATCTTCGACTGAATGTCAAGAAAAATCCAGAGGAAGGGAGAGCAGGAAAGGGAGATGGGAGGAATGCTAATCACCTCATAACACTGAATTGGTTTCCAGACGTTACCTCGTTTGACCCCCCTTGGTCCAAAGGCTTGCCAGGTACCCCCCCATCCCAATTATTCTGGGCTAGGCAACCTTAAGAACCAGACTGTATGCCTAATTTCACACGGCCCTTGGACTAATAGGCTGTTCTCTGGAATAGAAGCAGGGTATTTTTTATTTGGGACGTGGGTGGCGCTGTGGGTAAAACCTCAGCGCCTAGGACTTGCCGATCATCAGGTTGGCGGTTCGAATCCCCGCGGCGGGGTGCGCTCCCACTGCTCGGTCCCAGCGCCTGCCAACCTAGCAGTTCGAAAGCACCTCCGGGTGCAAGTAGATAAATAGGGACCGCTTACCAGCGGGAAGGTAAACGGCGTTTCCGTGTGCTGCGCTGGCTCGCCAGATGCAGCTTGTCACGTTGGCCACGTGCCCCGGAAGTGTCTTCGGACAGCACTGGCCCCCGGCCTCTTAAGCGAGATGGGTGCGCAACCCCAGAGTCGGACACGACTGGCCCGTACGGACAGGGGTACCTTTAGCTTTATAGTGGTGCCCGCAAGACGAACGCCTCGCAAGATGGAAAACTCGCTAGACGAAAGGGTTTTCCGTTTTGGAGGCGCTTCGCAAAACGAATTTCCTATGGGCTTGCTTCGCAAGACGAAAATGTATTGCGAGTTCCTGCGGGTCCCCCCCCTTTTTCTAAGCCGCTAAGCCGCTTATCCGCTAATCCGCTAAGCCATCAATGGGCTTGCTTCGCAAGACGAAAACACCGCTAGACGAAGAGACTCGCAGAACGGATTCTTTTCGTCTTGCGAGGCACCACTGTACCTTATTTTTTTTAAAAAAATAAATAAATTCACATGGTTGGGAAAAGGGAACGAGAAAGAGAAACATAAGGCGTACTCTGCCCAGTTTCCCATGTCGGACTCCAGTCTGTTTATTGTTCTGGTAGAGCTGATCTGAGATTTCAAAGAGAACCAGGATGAACATTTGGGCTCGGAGCGGGGTCTGCATTTCCCATTATTCCTCTGCCTTTCTGTTTTCCACTAACCACAATTGCAAAAGATACTGTGCATTATCAGAGTCAGCTGGGCTGGTTTGGGGGCTGGGTTTTTAAAACTGTTTTTTAAAAACTTTGTCAAACCTTGGCGGTTCCCCCAGATGTGGCATACCCTCCCTTGAAAATATGGATGCCCTATTTAATTACAGTGGTACCTCAGGTTACATACGCTTCAGGTTACATACGCTTCAGGTTACAGACTCCGCTAACCCAGAAATAGTGCTTCAGGATGAGAACAGAAATTGGGCTCCGGCGGCGCGGCGGCAGCAGGAGGCCCCATTAGCTAAAGTGGTGCTTCAGGTTAAGAGCAGTTTCAGGTTAAGAACGGACCTCCAGAACGAATTAAGTACTTAACCTGAGATACCAGTGTATTTCTATATCTATATCATCTATATAGGGGACGCAGGTGGCGCTGTGGGTTAAAGCCTCAGCGCCTAGGACTTGCCGATCGAAAGGTCGGCGGTTCGAATCCCTGCGGCGGGGTGCGCTCCCGCTGCTCGGTCCCAGCGCCTGCCAACCTAGCAGTTCGAAAGCACCTCCGGGTGCAAGTAGATAAATAGGGACCGCTTACCAGCGGGAAGGTAAACGGCGTTTCCGTGTGCGGCTCTGGCTCGCCAGAGCAGCGATGTCACACTGGCCACGTGACCCGGAAGTGCTGGCCCCTGGCCTCTTAAGTGAGATGGGCGCACAACCCCAGAGTCTGTCAAGACTGGCCCGTACGGGCAGGGGTACCTTTACCTTTACCTTTATCATCTATATCTATACAGGGGTACCTTGGGTTAAGAACTTAATTCATTCCGAGGTATGACTGTAAATATGAAAATATGAAATAAAGTCAAACCATTTTTGCAGGCGAGAAATAAAATATAAAAAATCAATGTGTGTGTGAGGGGGTGGCAAGAAATTTTCCGCACTAGGTACCACCCGACCTTGCGAAGCCACTGGGACAGCCCTGTCTCTTGCAGGAGCAAATTTCACTGTGTTTGGTCTGAAATTGCCTCTGGGAAGCCCACAAACAGACTACAGGGAGCGCAATCATTTCCTACTCAGGATTCCCAGGAATGGGTTAGTTACAGGCTTCCTGTCTCTGGTCCTGGGGGCTGCTGAGAGCTGTTATATTCACCAGAGATTTGTAGGCTAGGACACATATATCTCTTTCTGGTCCATGTCACTTTTGTTTTCCATGTGGTCATTCAGAAGTCCGCTCTATTTCTGCATCAATCGAGAAAAACTGCATTTGTACATTTCCCTCTCTTCAAAAGTGTCTTTTCACATGCATTTCCTCCTAGAATATATGCTTGCTGTTTGCATTTTATCCCAGCAATATGCATTTCTGTATGTGTTTGAACTTGAAATACCTTTTTTTGAGCCGAGTGCTGCATTGCAATATTTGCAGAAGTGCAAAAATGGAGTTTGCTGCATTCTGTTCCACATACAGTGGTACCTCGGGTTAAGTACTTAATTCATTCCGGAGGACCGTACTTAACCTGAAACTGTTCTTAACCTGAAGCACTACTTTAGCTAATGGGGCCTCCTGCTGCCACCGTGCTGCTGGAGCATGATTTCTGTTCTTATCCTGAAGCAAAGTTCTTAACCTGAAGCACTATTTCTAGGTTAGCGGAGTGTGTAACCTGAAGCGTATGTAACCCAAGGTACCACTGTTCAGTGGTACCTCTGGTTACAGACACTTCAGCTTACAGATGCTTCAGGTTACAGACTCTGCTAACCCAGAAATAGTACCTCAGGTTAAAAACTTTGCTTCAGGATGAGAACAGAAATTGTGCTCCGGCGGCATGGCAGCAACGGGAGGCCCCATTAGCTAAAGTGGTACCTCAGGTTAAGAACAGTTTCAGGTTAAGAACGGACCTCCGGAACGAATTAAGTACTTAACCCAAGGTACCACTGTATTCAATTTTATATACAGTGGTACCTCTAGTTAGGAGGGATGCAGGTGGCACTGTGGTCTAAACCATAGAGCCTAGGGCTTGCTTTTCGGATGGTTGGCGGTTCAAATCCCTGCAACGGGGTGAGCTCCCGTTGCTCAGTCCCAGCTCCTGTCCACCTAGCAGTTCGAAAGCACGTCAAAGTGCAAGTAGATAAATAGGTACCACTCTGGCGGGAAGGTAAACGGCGTTTCCATGCGCTGCTCTGGTTCGCCAGAAGAGGCTTAGTCATGCTGGCCACATGACCTGGAAGCTGTACGCCGGCTCCCTCGGCCAATAAAGTGAGATGAGCGCCGCAACCCCAGAGTTGTCCACGACTGGACCTATTGGTCAGGGGTCCCTTTACCTTTACCTCTAGTTATGAACTTAATTCTTTCTGGAGGTCCGTTCTTTTTTTTCTTTGGTAGATCATTTATTAATTTACCAATACCTACACTGTGTCAAGCCTTGCTACCTATTTTGCTGAGACCATGCCCAGAATTTATTTTATTTCTCTTTGCCCACAAGCAGCTCTAAGATGCCACACTGCCTTTCCCTTACTGTAATTAGTGACGTATCTGCAGGCAAAGAGCCGTCTGGAGGGGAAGCGGCATTTGCTTAATTAAAAACAATTAATCGGGGCTTAGGGGTTTGGGGAGAGGAAATTGGGTTGTTGTTGTTTAACCAGAAGAGCCCCAGAAATGGATTTACTCACAGCCAAAAAGCCTCAGTTGGGGTGCCTTTGAATTGTTCCAACTATTCCCATTTACTATAAGAAAGGCGGCATTTTTTCATCTCTGCCAAGCTAAGCAGTTGGCTCCTTACCTCTCTCGTCCTGAACTCGCCATTGTGATCCATGCAATGGTCACCTCCAGACTGGATTATTGTAACTCGCTCTACATGGGTCTGCCCTTGAGACTGATCCAGAAACTCCAGCGGGTGCAGAATGTCGCAGTGAGACTCCTTACGGGGTCCTCGCTGCGGGATCACATTCACCCAGTGCTATACCAGCTGCACTGGCTCCCAGTGGAGTACAGGATCAGGTTTAAGGTGCTGGTTTTAACCTTTAAAGCCCTATACAGCCTAGGACCCTCGTACCTACGGGACCGCCTCTCCTGGTATGTCCCACGGAGGACCTTACAGTCTTCAAACAAAAACATCTTGGAGATCCCAGGCCTCAGGGAGGTTAGACTGGCCTTGACCAGAGCCAGGGCTTTTTCGGCCGTGGCCCCGATCTGGTGGAACGCTCTGTCTCATGAGACCAGGGCCCTGCGGGACTTGAAATGTTTCTGCAGGGCCTGCAAGACAGAGCTGTCCCACCAGGCCTTTGGCCAAGGCACAATCTGACCCCCTCCTTCGGTAATCCTCACAGAACTCTAGCCCAATGGTTGCCATTAATTTGACTCTGAATTGATTTTAGAATGAATTGATTTTAGAAGGTATTTCAATTAATAGATTGTGATTTTATGTAAACAGTGTTATTTTTACTGCTGTTAGCCGCTCTGAGCCCGGCTTTGGCTGGGGAAGGCGGGATATAAATTTTAAAAAATATATTATTATTATTATTACTTGGAATGAGGCTGAGTCACAGGACAGAGAGCAGGGCTGCATCTAACAACTCTCCCATTCGCCGAATTCAAACTTATTGGATCAACTCCAACCTCTTCTGGTTCTGAGAGTTTGTTCCTGCCTGATTGTGCTTCCAGCAAGCTTTGGCTGTGTTCTAGCCTGCTCTCAGCTACTGCCTTATCAGCCTCTCTGTCAACATCAGGAAGAGGCAGTGCGGTGTAGTGGTTAAGAGCAGTAGACTCGTAATCTGGTGAACCGGGTTCGTGTCCCCGCTCCTCCACATGCAGCTTCTGGGTGACCTTAGGCTAGTCACACTTCCCTTAAGTCTCTCAGCCCCACTCACCTCACAGAGTGTTTGTTGTGGGGGAAGAAAGGAAAGGAGATTTTTAGCTGCTTTGAGACTCCTTCAGATAGTGATAAAGTGGGATATCAAATCCAAACTACTACTACTATTCTTCTTCTTCTTCTTCTTCTTCTTCTTCTTCTTCTTCTTCTTCTTCTTCTTCTTCTTCTTCTTCTTCTTCTTCCCCTGCCTGACTATCATCTAAGCCTCTCTGTTCCTGGCTGCTTTCTGCAGTTGACTGCAAACCTTCACTAGGAGCTGGCTCTTTCCTGACATTTGACTTCTTCATCCTTTGTAAACCATATCAAAAAACTTTGTTGGGGTCCATAGAATCATAGAATCATAGAGTTGGAAGAGACCACAAGGGCCATCGAGTCCAACCCCCTGCCAAGCAGGAAACACCATCAGAGCACTCCTGACATATGGTTGTCAAGCCTCTGCTTAAAGACCTCCAAAGAAGGAGACTCCACCACACTCCTTGGCAGCAAATTCCACTGTCAAACAGCTCTTACTGTCAGGAAGTTCTTCCTAATGTTTAGGTGGAATCTTCTTTCTTGTAGTTTGGATCCATTGCTCCGTGTCCGCTTCTCTGGAGCAGCAGAAAACAACCTTTCTCCCTCCTCTATGTGAACATGTATTTGAACATGGCTATCATATCACCCCTTAACCTCCTCTTCTCCAGGCTAAACATGCCCAGCTCCCTTAGCCGTTCCTCATAAGGCATCGTTTCCAGGCCTTTGACCATTTTGGTTGCCCTCCTCTGGACACGTTCCAGTTTGTCAGTGTCCTTCTTGAACTGTGGTGCCCAGAACTGGACACAGTACTCCAGGTGAGGTCTGACCAGAGCAGAATACAGTGGCACTATTACTTCCCTTGATCTAGATGCTATACTCCTATGGATGCAGCCCAGAATTGCATTGGCTTTTTAGCTGCTGCGTCACACTGTTGGCTCATGTCAAGTTTGTGGTCAACCAAGACTCCTAGATCCATAAAACAAATTTCAAAACTAGATACAGTTAAAATGACCAGACAGACAGATGGAAGAAACCAAGGCAGTCATTTTGTTTTATCTAGGGCATAATGATCTTTGTTTCTTATAACCTCTGAAGGAAACTTTGCCACGGCCAGTGTAATATCATTTGACCTGTCTTTCAAAAGATATTTAATATGGGAGGCTTCAGATTGTCCCGGCAAATTTGCCAGTAAGGGTTTGATCCCACAATACAGTAGGATATACATCATACAATCAACGTCCTGGGAACATGTTGTTGTTTAGTCGTTTAGTCGTGTCCGACTCTTCGTGACCCCATGGACCAGAGCACGCCAGGCACTTCTGTCTTCCACTGCCTCCCGCAGTTTGGTCAGACTCATGTTTGTAGCTTCGAAGACACTATCCAACCATCTCGTCCTCTGTCGTCCCCTTCTCCTTGTGCCCTCCATCTTTCCCAACATCAGGGTCTTTTCCAGGGAGTCTTCTCTTCTCATGAGGTGGCCAAAGTATTGGAGCCTCAGCTTCACGATCTGTCCTTCCAGTGAGCACTCAGGGCTGATTTCCTTCAGAATGGATCGGTTTGTTCTTCTTGCAGTCCAAGAACATAAACAAAGCCTTTTCTGATAGGTGGTGCCTTTCAGTCTGCCATTTAGGACTTCCGAGGGAATTACACTTAGTCCGGCTTCGGAAAATAAACGCCGATAGGTAGGTACAGACAAATTCCTAAGGTATGAGGATATCTGAAAGTCGTACCCGTATTGGATTCCAGCTGCGACTGGTCTACAAATTATGTAAGATCGGGGTCGCAGGTTGCTACGTGAGATGTCCCAAAACCTTTGCCTCAGGGATTCAAGGGCAGTGTCATAACCCAGATGATATAAGAGGGATGATGGCAGTCCAATCAAGGTGGCTTTTCTGGTCACAGTTTTCAGCCATGGGATGACAAACTTCTCGTTGGCAAACCATTATTTTGCACTTTCAGAAACAACACCCGAAACGCAGCTATCCTTTGAAGTTTGCACTTCTCCGAATTCTGCATGGGCAGGAAGGTGGATCATCTTAACAGGGAAGAGACGGAGAGTTGTTTGGGCTTAGCCGAAGCGACCTGTTGGGACTCCTTAAACCGGCTCACCCAATGCTTTAAGATAAGGCAGAGCTGGTATCTCGCGAGCTCCCAGGAAGGTTCTTAATTGTGCCCGGAAGACAACAGGAACTGAAGTTGCCAGCTTCCCAGTGGCGTATCCTCTGGAGGGCAAGGTGGATGCATAATCAGGCTTTGGCGGCGTTCAGCCTGTGTGTTTTTTAAAACAGCAACACAACAGAGTTGCGTTGCCGCCGTCCCGGGGGACCTTCCCTCTACCGATCTTCCTCACATGCATCTCTGCATGGCTGCTTAATACTTCGCTCCTTCTGGGGGAACTTCCAACATGACGCCGTTTGATGCTGCAGCAGAGGGGAAGGCGGCGTTTAGCACCCAACACCGTCACCCCTTTGCAATCCCCAAAGGAGCCCCAGCAGTTACGAAGGCGGGTGGTTTTGTGGGGATTGTGATTCCGGCAAGGAATGAGGATATTCCCTTGGCTATTTCTCCTGAGTACTAATAGGCAATTTGTTCCTCCAAGTGCGGATCTCTGTGCAGTCAGAATGAGGACCATGCAACTGCCCCAGCCAGATCCTGAATCCCAAGCCAAACTTTGCTGAATCAGACCCATATGGAATTAAACTGGAGCAGGTTGAGGCAGCTCCAGATCACCCCTGGTGTGATGGCCTGGGACTCGGGCTCGGGGTCAGGGATGATGGGAGTTGTAGTCCCAAAACATCTGGAGGGCCGAGTTTGCCTATGCCTGAACTAGTGCATCTCCTTCTCGCCAGACATCTGCCAGAGATACTTCAGCTGTGATTCCTGCAGTGGTGTGATGGCCTGGGACTCGGAACCAGAGGAGTCTCAGTCCACACTAGATCCTTTGCCTCAGGCGGCATCTGAACCAAGTCTGGGGCCTGATCCTGAAGAGTCCCAGTCTGCGCAGGTTCCCCTGCAACAAGCACCAGCTGGGCCAGTCAAGGGCCTGAGCCTGCCCTGGCTCCAGATGCGGGGATGTCCTCGTTGCCTCCAGCTGGGCCATCGCTTACAGCTGCTCCACTACCGGTTGGGTCAGGGGAGGCTGAGGCAGCCCCTGGGTCTAGTAACCCACCGACGTCTCCTGAGCTGCAGAGACTGAGGTCTGAGAGGAGAGACCTGAGTACTCGCAGGAGGAGTGCTCGCCTTCTGGCGAAACAGGGAGTCGCTGGGGGATCAAGACCGGCTGCTACCCCGACAGAGATAAAAGGCTAGAACCTGCCTGAGACCCTGTGCTTGACTTTGCCTGGTGTCCTGCCTTGGCCCTGTTGGACTGACTCCTTGCGGAACCCTTGGATTCGGGACTGGACCTGGACCGCGTTGCTCGGGTAAACCCCTGGGCCCAGCACAACACCTAGAGAGGCGTGGGGCTTTTGAAAGGGGGCAGTCAGGGGGCAAGGAGGGAAGGGGGAAGAGGGTGACCGTCATGGACTGGTTGGTGCCAGAGGAATGGTGGGAGAAACCAGCTGGGAAGGGAAGAAAGGAACAGAGCCTGGGAATGGTGGTGGGATCATGATGAGTGGTCAGAGGGAGAGAAGAAAGAGAATCCTGGGAGGAGGCGGTGTTGGAAGCTGAAGGAGAAACAGGGCTTAGTGATCAGGGAAGAACTGCCTCTTCCTCCTTGGAAACCAAGCCTGATGAGGAACGGTTGAAGGAGCTGGGTATGTTTTTCCTGGGAAAGAGGAGACTCAGAGGAGAGGTGATAGCCAACTTCAAATATCTCAAGGGCTGTCACATGGAATAATAATAATAATAATAATAATAATAATAATAATAATAATAATTTATATCCCGCCCATCTGGCTGAGTTTTCCCAGCCACTCTGGGCAGCTTCCAACACAATATTAAAATACAGTAGTCCATCAAACATTAAAAGCTTCCCTTAACAGGGCTGCCTTCAGATGTCATCTAAAAGTCTGGTAGTTGTTGTTCTCTTTGACATCTGGTGGGAGGGTGTTCCACAGGGCGGGGGCCACCACCAAGAAGGCCCTCTGCCTGGTTCCCTGTAACTTGGCTTCTCGCAGTGAGGGAACCGCCAGAAGAGGAAGAACAAGCTTGGAAGAGGAAACAAGCTTGCTTTGTCCTGCTCTGGAAGGGATGACCCGAACCAATGCTTCAAGTTACATGAAGAAGAAGAAGAAGAGTTTGGATTTGATATCCCGCTTTATCACTACCCAAAGGATTCTCAAAGCGGCTAACATTCTGCTTTCCCTTCCTCCCCCACAATCTGTGAGGTGGAGGAGGAGGAGGAGGAGGAGGTGGAGTTTGGATTTGATATCCCACTTTATCACTATCTGAAGGAGTCTCAAAGCAGCTAAAAATCTCCTTTCCCTTCTTCCCCCACAACAAACACTCTGTGAGGTGAGTGGGGCTGAGAGACTTCAGAGAAGTGTGACTAGCCTAAGGTCACCCAGCAGCTGCATGTGGAGGAGCGGGGAAGCGAACCCGGTTCACCAGATTACGAGTCCACCGCTCTTAACCACTACACCACACTGGCTAAAGGAGACTGGCTAAACATCAGGAAGATCTTTCTGACAGCAAGAGCTGTTTGACAGTGGAACAGTCTCCCTCGGAAGGGGGCGGACTCTCTCTCCTAGGAGGTTTCTAAGCAGAGGTTGGATGACCATCTGTCAGGGACGCTTGTGATTCCTTCATTACTGGGGGTTGGACTAGATGACCTTGGGCTGCCTCCCAGCTATACAATTCTGTGATTCTATCGCACTCTCTTCTTCCCTTTGCAAAACCCTTTTGGGTCACTGAAGGGTGCAATGGGCTCACTAGAATTTGGGGGTGGTTCGTACTGGTTGCTGTATGGAGACTGAGCACCCCCACTCCCCACACAGCCCCCCACCCTCTCACTGCCCCCTTTCCTTCTTTCCCTCTAAGCTGAATGGCAGCTTCTGGAAGTGGCTAACGCAGCGCTTGTTTCTGAATGATGCCGGCCTGTGGCCAAAGAGAAAAAAAAGGCACCACAAAAGAAGTCACAATAGCTCTGAATTGGCTGAGAGCGTGAATGAAACGCAGAGAGAAGAAATTGTGAAGAGGAAGGCCTGCACGGGTTCAAGACTGGGACCTGTGCCTTGGGAGGGAGGGAGTGGAACGGCAGGTTTTGGGTGGTCCTGTCCTTCAGGATTCTGTCCTCCATGGGGGAAAAAAAATGTGACCCTGGGTTCCTCTGGCAGCCTTCTTGGGGCTACGGGGTGGGGGCTTTTCATTTGGGTTGCCGTTAGGGATGAAGGAGAAATCCAACTTTCATAGAATCATAGAATCATAGAGTTGGAAGAGACCACAAGGGCCATCGAGTCCAACCCCCTGCCAAGCAGGAAACACCATCAGAGCATTCCTGACATATGGTTGTCAAGCCTCTGCTTAAAGACCTCCAACTTTGAGATATTTCCCTTTAAAGGTGAGCCTAGCAGATTTGAATTTGCACAGAGAGAGAGAGAGAGATAAGAACTGACTGTAAGAGCTCTTTGACAGTGGAGCGGACTCCCTCGGAAAATCATGCAAGAGAGAGGGAATTTCACATGCTGCAGTGGTCTGTGTGCATTTACAGTGGTGCCTCGCAAGACGAAATTAATCCGTTCCGCGAGTCTCTTCGTTTTGCGGTTTTTTCGTCTTGCGAAGCATGGCTATTAGCGGCTTAGCGCTATTAGCGGTTTAGCGGCTTAGCGGCTATTAGCGGCTTAGCGGCTTAGCAGCTATTAGTGGCTTAGCGGCTTAGAAAAAGGAAAAAAAAGGGAAAAAACTCGCAAGAACTCGCAAGACGTTTCGTCTTGCGAAGCAAGCCCATAGGGAAATTCGTCTCGCGAAGCACCTCAAAAGACGGAAAACTCTTTCGTCTAGCGAGTTTTTCGTCTTGCGAGGCATTCGTCTTGCAGGGCACCACTGTATATGTAAATAAAGTAGATTAGCCAAAATGCTGAGTTGCTGAGGTCTGTCACGCAAGTCATGGCCATCATGAAAAGTTGGAAAGGCAACTTTGCATTCTCCCTGTTAGAATTCCTGCTCCATGATTGCAGTCACGGGATTGTTGTCTTTCACATGACGGTGTCTGTTTGACTCCACAGATTGGGAAGTGATGGAGACAGGATATTTGTGTTCCTGTGTTCCGTGTAGTGGGACTATTGTCCTTTGTTCTTTTTCTCTTTGCTGTCTGATGCTAGAGAGAGAGGGAGCCATGTTGCAGTGCTCTGTGTGTGTTTATATGTAAATAAAGTAGATTAGCCAAAATGCTGAGTTGCTGAGGTCTGTCACGCGAACTGCGCAGACTCTGAGGATCCCTAAGTGTACCGATGTCTGTTGGCATCGGTCACTGTGATGTTCGGGCAGAAGAAAGCTTTTGACGCTCCCGAACGATCAGCCAGGAGGGAGAGAACATGCCAGTCGGGCATGTGTCTCTGCCAGGGTCCTACTCGAGTGTAGGCTGAGCTCCTGACACTTAGACCATTCTTCTTCTCTCCTGTACACCCTGAATTGCACCAATGTTGCCTCCATCCCAGCTCAGGGAGAGGATATCTGCTTTTGAGGGCGGCAGCGGAGCTGTGAGCTTGGAGGGAAAGCCAAGCGAGGTGCCACTTTTGCAACCCATTTGCAGGAGCCTTTCCTTTCCGCGCGGCAGATTTGCAGCCCTGCCGGGACCTCACCCCTGGGCCAACTTTTACACCCTCCTTAACTCATTTATTGCCTGGGTTTAAACGGTTCCCTTTTAGTTAATCCAGGAGCCGTCAGAAGCGCTTAACTGTCTTGCATTCTCCTTCTCCTCCCTTGGTCCCCAGAGAAATCGCTTTGTGGATGTTCGCCGCTGACTCAGCTCCGTGCTCAGGGCTGCCTGTATTCCTCTGGATGGAGGCTGAGACTGAGAGCCACGTCTCAGCGCTGGCCCCTCACCGGCACCAGGTGGGCGCCGCAGAACCACCGCTTTCCCCCAATTCCCCCTCCCCACCTTCTCTGAAAGCTGGAGGTTTCTTTTCCCCAAAGGCCCACGTCTGCAGCTGCTTCCTTTAAAATAAAAATGAAAAAAGAACAAAAATGAAAAAGCCAGCTAGCCAGCAGCTGCCTGGAGTTGATGGATTGAAAGTCAATCTGTTTAGACAAGGTATCAAACTACTCTTTCCCTGCAGATGTCCAGATACTACAATTCATGGCTCGAGACCAGTCTTTATCAGCAGTCTTCGGTTCTGCTTACTCGCTCCGCCATCGAGGGAAGAGTGCGAGGAAAGGTTTGCAAGACCCTCTATCCACAGGGCATGGGGTTAAGTTTAAGGTAGTGGCATTGTCCTCAGTAAAAGGCTGATCGCCGAAGAATTGATGCTTTTGAATTATGGTGCTGGAGGAGACTTTTGAGAGTCCCATGGACTGCAAGAAGATCAAACCTCTCCATTCTGAAGGAAATCAGCCCTGAGTGCTCACTGGAAGGACAGATCCTGAAGCTGAGGCTCCAAGACTTTGGCCAGCTCAGGAGAAGAGAAGACTTCCTGGAAAAGACCCTGATGTTGGGAAAGATGGAGGGCACAAGAAGAAGGGGACGACAGAGGACGAGATGGTGGGACAGTGTTCTCGAAGCTACCAGCATGAGTTTGACCAAACTGTGGGAGGCAGTGGAAGATAGGAGTGCCTGGCGTGCTCTGGTCCAAGGGGTCACGAAGAGGCAGACACAACTAAGCGACTAAACAACAACAACAAAAGCTGGCTTTTGGACTCTAACAGGACTAGCCAGGCTGCATCTAAAGTCCCAACTTCTACTCACAGTGGGACCACTGAAATTAACAGGCTCATGTAAGTCATGTCCTTTAAATTCGACGTGTCTACTCTGAGCATGGTTAACTTTGGACGCAACCCACTATGTCCAGTTCTGGGTAAAAGGTAAGGCAAAGGACCCCTAGACGATTAAGTCCAGTCAAAGGTGACTGTGGGGTTGCGGTGCTCATCTCACTTTCAGGCTGAGGGAGTCGGCATTTGTCTGCAGACAGCTTTCTGGGTCATGTGGCCACCAGGACTAAACCGCTTCTGGCGCAACTGAACACCATGACACAAACCAGAGCGCACAGAAATGCCATTTACCTTCCTGCCGGAGTGGTACCTATTTATCTACTTGCACTTGACGTGCTTTCGAACTGCTAGGTTGGCAGGAGCTGGAGCAGAGCAACGGGAGCTCACCCCGTCTTGCGGATTCGAACTGCCGACCTTCCGATCAGCAAGGCCAAGAGGCTCAGTGGTTTAGACCACAGCGCCACCCGCATCCCACATGTTAAGAATGCCACTGAGAAACATAGAAGGGTGACCAGGATTGTGAGACCAAATCCTATGAGGAGGGAGGGGGGGCAAAGCGGAGAATTTTGGTCCCCCCCCCCCTTTCTCATTTTTCCAGTCTCATATTCTCAACCGTCCCAATCTGAGTGGGACTTCCTGGAATTACAGAAGCCACCCTAGCTTGTGCTTTGGTATGAATCAGCTGGCTTGCACCAGAGCGCTGGACCAAAAGATACTGATTATTTTTTCCCCATCGCGTGAGTTATCTGGCTCTCGTGCGAGCTAAGGACAAAAATAAAAAATAAAAAAAATGAGCACCTGCGTTTTGATTAGTGGGATGTTGGAGGGCATGCAATCTTAAATTGCGTTCTCTACATTCCCACATCAATTTGTGATTTCCTTTAAAGTCCTCGTGGGGATTCGCCAGCGTTTTAGTGTAAATTTTCCCTAATCAGCACCTGCCCGCCTGCAATTTTGCCTAATCTACATGTTTCCGCAAAGCAATTCCACCTAATAGAATGTGCTTTTGTATACTTTCGGTGGGTGGATGAAAGGGGGAAACTGGGCAAAAGAAACTGTGTGTGTGTGTGTGTGTGTGTCCTTTTGGGATGCAGCAGCAAGCCCCAACTAGGAAATAAAAATATTGCTTCGTTCTGATCCATGCAAACTCACGCTTGCTGCTGGGTGCAGCCAACAGATTTTTCTGACTTCGATTTCAGAACTACTGCCACCCCCAGACACAGTCATGAGGTGTAGCCAGATCAAAAGGAAGTTCAAATTCTGGGCGGAGCCTAGAGGAATGTGGAAGGTTGAGTGGAGGCTCTGGAGCAAAATGTGGGCGGGGCATGGAAGAATCTAGAATGCTTGGGGCCAGATTGGGGCGGAGCTTGAATGGTCAATGGGTGGAGCCTGGTGAAATCTAGATTTTATAGATTCTAGACCAGGGGTCAGCAACCTTTTTCAGCAGGGGGCTGGTCCACCATCCCTCAGACCATGTGGTGGGCCGGACTATATTTCAGGGGGGGGAAATGAACAAATTCCTGTGCCCTACAAATAACCCAGAGATGCATTTTAAATAAAAGGGCACATTCTACTCATGTAAAAACACCAGGCAGGCCCCACAAATAACCCAGAGATGCATTTTAAATAAAAGGACACATTCTACTCGTGTAAAAACATGCTGATTCCCAGACCGCCCGCGGGCCAGAATGAGAAGGCGATTGGGCCGGATCCAGCCCTAGGGCCTTAGATTGCCTACGCCTGTTCTAGACTGCCTCACTTCATTAAAGATGAATGGGAACCTTTTACAAAGTATTTGAAGATGCAACAAAGTGAATTGGGACTCCTTGGCAGGTTTTGAATAAATATTCACAAACTTTTTATTGACAATAATCAGTTAAACAATTTAAGGAGATACAGTGGTGCCTCGCAAGATGAAAAGAATCCGTTCTGCGTGTCTCTTCGTCTAGCGGTTTTTTCGTCTTGTGAAGCAAGCCCATTGACGGCTGCATTTGATCCTAAATATTTTGAAGGAGAGGGGATTGGACTCTCCAACTCCACCTGTCTCTGGGTTTTGGATTTTTTGTCAGAACGTTCTCAGAGGGTTAGAGTGGGGGCACATATGTCCACAGCCCTTAGCCTTAACACCGGCTCACCACAGGGTTGTGTGTTGAGTCCCCTGCTCTATACTCTCTATACGTATGATTGTACAGCCATCTATCCCAGCAACAAAATCATCAAGTTTGCTGATGACACTACGGTGGTGGGGCTCATTTCAGGAGGGGATGAGTCCGCCTATCGGGACGAGGTGGAGCGGCTTTGTGTTTGGTGTGGAGAGAACAATCTGGCTCTTAATACGGCTAAGACCAAGGAATTGGTGGTGGATTACAGGAAAAAAAAGGCGGACATTCAGCCCTTGTATATCAAAGGGGAACGGGTGGAGAGGGTGGCGGAATTCAGGTTTTTGGGAGTGACTATCGATCAGGGCATGACTTGGAGCGCAAATACCACTGCTCTGGTGAAGAAGGCCCAGCAGAGAATTTATTTCCTCAGACTTTTAAAGAAGAACAATCTGAGTGAGAGACTGCTGGTGTCCTTCTACCGAGGCTCCATAGAGAGCATTCTCACATACTGTATTTGTGCCTGGTTCTCCAGTTGTACAGCTAGGAAGAGGAAGGTGCTCCAGAAGGTCATAACCACAGCCCAAAGGATTATTGGTCATCCTCTCCCATCTTTGGAAGAACTGTACGGTTCCCGTTGTCTTAGGAAAGCAAACAACATCCTGCAGGATGCATCTCACCCGGGATACAGTCTGTTTGCACTACTGCCTTCTGGCAGGAGATATAGAAACATCAAGTCAAGGACAAATAGACTGAAAAATAGTTTCTATCCAAGAGCTGTGGCCTTTTTAAATGCTGTAACTCGATAGTGTGACCTGGGAGTTTGATGGGTGTGGGTGTGGGTGTGGCTGGAATGTGGTTTGTTTGGTTGTTGTTGTTGTTTTGCTTTTGTTGTTTTTAAGGGATGGCATCCAATTTCGTTGCACTTGTGCAATGTTGCACTTGTGTAATGACAATAAAGAATCTATCTATCTATCTATCTATCTATTAAGTCCCAAAGGAGAGAGCAATATGGGGGGGGGGAGAGACAACAGAATGATTAGGCGTTTGGGTAAACAGCAGTCCGGAAGAATTTTGCTTGCGGCAAAAAATGGATATACAGTGGTACCTCGGGTTAAGTACTTAATTCGTTCTGGAGGTCTGTTCTTAACCTGAAACTGTTCTTAACCTGAAGCACCACTTTAGCTAATGGGGCCTCCCGCTGCCGCCATGGCGCTGCTGCGTGATTTCTGTTCTCATCCTGAAGCAAAGCTCTTAACCCGAGGTACTATTTCTGGGTTAGCGGAGTCTGTAACCTGAAGCGTCTGTAACCTGAAGTGTCTGAACCCGAAGTTCCACTGTACAGTGGTACCTGGGGTTAAGTACTTAATTCGTTCCAGAGGTCCGTTCTTAACCTGAAACTGTTCTTAACCTGAAGCACCACTTTAGCTAATGGGGCTCCTGCTGCCAGAGCACGATTTCTGTTCTCATCCTGAAGAAAAGTTCTTAACCCAAGGTACTATTTCTGGGTTAGCGGAGTCTGTAACCTGAAGCGTCTGTAACCTGAAGCGGCTGTAACCCGAGGTTCCACTGTCTATACTCTGTCCCTGCAGGAGGAATGGGTGCTGGGTTCAGATCCTATCTCAGCCATGGGGGTCCTAGACCTCGTCACACATTTCTGGCTTGAGGATTCTGCAGCCCAGTGGCCTTATTTTAATTTCATATGACTTCCTGAGATGAGGATGGTCAGAGAGCGATGGAGTGTCACAGAAAAAGAGATGGGAGGGGGAAAGAAAATTAAATTAAGCGAGATCTAATTTTTTCTGAAGGCGTGATCCTAATTCAATTGCAACACCTGATTGCAGATAGTCCTTTGGCCACCACGCAGTCGAGGTTCTCCGGGGCATGCCAGATATTCAGACTAGGCCGGAAGATACCAGAAATAGATTAATAGGGCAGAATTTTATTTGCGAGAAAGGTTGTTCCCTTATGCAGAAGTGAGGGTAAAGATTAAAGCGGCGGATAAATACCTATTCCAGCAAGCAGCTGTGTCTTCCAGAATGACAGAGTTGCTCCTCCCTTCTCAAGCTTGGAGACCAGTTTGGGGTCCTCATCCTTCTAGCCTTAAAATTATGTCAATGCCCAGCTTTTTGGACCTACGCAAATCATGACGCTGCCCTCTGGTATTTAATTGGCTAGGTAAAGGTAAATGGACCCCTGACCATTAGGTCCAGTTGTGACCGACTCTGGGGTTGTGGCGCTCATCTCGCTTTATTGGCCGAGGGAGCCGACGTACAGCTCCTTCATGTGGCCAGCATGACTAAGCTGCTTCTGGTGAACCAGAGCAGCGCACGGAAACACCGTTTACCTTCCCGCCAGAGTGGTACCTATTTATCTACTTGCATTTTGACGTGCTTTCGAACTGCTAGGTTGGCAGGAGCTGGGACCGAGCAACGGGAGCTCACCCCATTGTGGGGATTCAAACCACTGACTTTCTGATCAGCAAGTTCTAGGCTCTGGGGTTTAACCCACAGCGCTACCCGTGTCCCGTATTTAATTGGCTACTTATGCCTAAATGGATGACCACCTCCCCTTGTAAGAGACATACCTATTTCTGATTTGATAGTTTCTTCAAGATGTCATTGAAACGGGCTATTCCTTTCTCTTCCATCTTGACTTCTTAACCCAGATCCTGTTTTTCCCCAGCCAAAATAGGCATAAGGGTAAAGGGACCCCTGACTATTAGATCCAGTCGTGACCGACTCTGGGGTTGCGGCGCTCATCTCGCTTTATTGGCCGAGGGAGCCGGCGTACAGCTTCTGGGTCATGTGGCCAGCATGACTAAACCATTTCTGGCGAAACAGAGCAGCGCACGGAAACGCCATTTACCTTCCTGCTGGAGTGGTACCTATTTATCTACTTGTACTTTGACGTGCTTTCGAACTGCTAGGTTGGCAGGAGCAGGGACCGAGCAACGGGAGCTCACCCCGTCGTGGGGATTCCGCCGACCTTCTGATCGGCAAGCCCAAGAGGCTCAGTGGTTTAACCCATAGTGCCACCTGTGTCATAGCTGAACACAATTTCCTACACACACAGACCTCGTGTTTGCTTTCCTCCTTGCGTGGCAATTTCAGTTCTTCATTCGTGTTGGACATCTACGGCCTTATCCTGGTTTTCTGACACTTGTACCTGAACATACTAGAATGTGCCTGCAATTAACGTTCTTCTATTTCGTATCTTTCAATCGGTCAATCTGCTTTCACCCAGAGCCCTGTGCTCATGATTTTACTTTCCTTTTCTAATTCTGCACTTTAACCAGCTTGGCAGTTTGCATTGTGAAGTCTGGCCCCTTCAAGAGTCAGCAGAAAACACTTTTAAGATCAGAGCACTGGTGTATAATGAGTAGGGGGGAATCTCACAGGTGAGACAGAGAGAGAGAGAGAGAGAGAGAGAGAGAGAGAGAGAGAGAGAGAGATGGGATAGAGCAAAAAGGAATAGATAGATCATAGAATCATAGAATTGTTGAGTCAAGTTGGTTATCCAGGCCAACACCTTGCAAATACAGTGGTACCTCGGGTTACATACCATATGGAGAAAAAGGAGAGCCATACAGTGGTACCTGAGTTAGAGACGCTTCAGGTTACAGACTCCGCTAACCCAGAAATATTACCTCGGGTTAAGAACTTTGCTTCAGGATGAGAACAGAAATCGTGCTCTGGCGGTGTGGCGGCAGTGGGAGGCCCCATTAGCTAAAGTGGTGCTTCAGGTTAAGAACAGTTTCAGGTTAAGTACGGACCTCCGGAACGAATTAAGTACTTAACCCGAGGTACCACTGTACAGAAATCACTGCTAAAGACTCTCTGGAAGACCACCTGAGGAAGTCCGTTCCATTGTCAACAGCTCTTCCCGTCATAAAGTTATTCCCAAAGTTTAGTCCTAATCTCCTTTCTTGTAACTTGAAGCAATTGGTTCTGGTCCTATCCGCTGGAGCAATTAATCTCCTCCAGTGGGCATATTTGGGCAGAGTCAGATTGAAGGAATTGATCAGAGGCAGGAGAAGATGACTTTCAAGAACCCTCCAGACCATATGATCCTGTGATTTTATCTTAGCATGCAGGAGGAGGTCGTGAACAGGCTGGACTCTGAGCTGCTTTCTCAAAAATAACCTGAAGCGTTGTAAGCTGAATGGCCGAAGGGGCAGCTGTTGGCGTTTCGAAAATTCAGTGGCCAGAAAAGAGCCATCATCTCCCAGTCAAGCTGATTAGGGGGAACGAGGCTATGACAAGGGGAGAAATTGTGGGAATGTCCAGGGATGCAGGAGAGGATATATTGTTTGATTACAACCTTTCCAACTTGTGTTAACAAGTTCTACAATTTAGCAGAGTAACATTCCCCCTTTTAAACCTGCACAGCAGATGCATTTGCTCAGGCTCCCTAAAGCCTCTAAAATAAGTTTCCTTGGTAATTTCCCCTTTAAAGGTAAAGGGACCCCTGACCATTAGGTCCAGTCGTGGCCGGCTCTGGGGTTGCGGCGGGTCATGTGGCCAGCAGGACTAAGCCGCTTCTGGCGAACCAGAGCAGCGCACGGAAACGCCGTTTACCTTCCTGCCAGAGCGGTACCTATTTATCTACTTGCACTTTGACGTGCTTTCGAACTGCTAGGTTGGCAGGAGCAGGGACCGAGCAACGGGAGCTCACCCCGTTGCGGGGATTCGAACCGCCAACTTTCTGATCGGCAAGTCCTAGGCTCTGTGGTTTGACCCACAGCGCCACCCGTGTCCCTTTATTTCCCCTTTAGTCCCTCATAAAAAGATAGACATGACACAGTCTTCTATAAAAGTATAAAAAGAGTTTACTCACACATTCTGTTCACAAATGGATCCCAGAAGGCAGACTTAAGTTACAAAAGTAATATACGCCTGGAAACTATCCCATAAGGAGACAGCTCCTTTGTCCATAGCTGTCAACTTTTCCCTTTTCTTGCGAGGAATCCTATTTGGAATAAGGGAATTTCCCTTAAAAAAGGGAAACCTTGACAGCTATGCCTTTGTCCCAGCATCTTAGGCTAAGCAGATGTTGCTTCTTCGATGAATGTAGTCAGAGAGAGAGAGAGAGCTGCATCCGCTGAGGTATTTTGTTACCTGCATAGGTACAGTCACGCCCACCTCTGGTCACATGTAGAGGAAGTCTGTCCCAGCCTAGGAGGAAACACGAAGTTCCGACAGGTTGGTCCAGACATCCCCTTTTTATGTCCACTCTAGGGATGTTGTACTTGACTGCTCTGTGTTTCACATCCCACAGAAATTAGGTAGGGGATGCTGTCTAGGCATGGAAGGGATCTAGAGCAGCAGCAGTCCAGAGGGGCCCTAGTCCTAAGTCAGGGAAGGTAGAAAATGCTGATTGCTAAAGGCATTGGATGCAACAACTTCATACAGTGGTGCCCCGCAAGACGAATGCCTCGCAAGACGGAAAACTCACTAGACGAAAGAGTTTTCCGTTTTGGAGGTGCTTCGCAAAACAAATTTCCTATGGGCTTGCTTTGCAAGACGAAAATGTCTTGCGAGTTCCTGTGGGTCCCCCCCCTTTTTCTAAGCCGCTAAGCTGCTTATCCGCTAAGCTGCTAAGCCGCTAAAAGCCGCTAGACCGCTAATAGCGCTAATCCGCTAAGCTGTCAATGGGCTTGCTTCGCAAGACGAAAAAACCGCTAGACAAAGAGAATCGCGGAACGGATTCTTTTCGTCTTGCGAGGCACCACTGTAACTTGATTTATGGTGGATTCGCAAACTAGACAATCAGAGAAGCAGCAGCACAAGTAGTGAAACAAAGTTGTTGTTTTTCTGTTGTTGTTTTTTGCACGTTCTAGATTCAGGTAGTTAGCCGTTTTGGTCTGACGCAGTCGAAATATATTAAAAAAATTAAAAAAAATTGTCCAGTAGCACCTTAAAGGTAACGGCACCCCTGACCATTAGGTCCACTTGTGGCCGACCCTGGGGTTGCGGCGCTCATCTCGCTTTAGTGGCCGAGAGAGCCGGCGTACAGCTTCCGGGTCATGTGACCAGCATGACTAAGCCTTTTCTGGCGAAGCAGAGCAGCGCACGGAAACGCCGTTTACCTTCCCGCCGGAGCAGTACCTATTTATCTACTTGCACTTTGACGTGCTTTCGAACTGCTAGGTTGGCAGGAGCAGGACCAAGCAACGGTAGCTCACCCCGTCGTGGGGATTCGAACTGCTGACCTTCTGATTGGCAACTGGTTTAACCCACAGCGCTACCCACGTCCCTTTCCAATAGCACCTTAGAGGCCAACTAAGTTTGTTCTTGGTATAAGCCTTTGTGTGCATGCACACTTCTTCTTCAGATACACTGAAACAGAAGTCACCTTATATAATTGAAAAATTCATCTGATGCCTTTTCACTGGTTCTATGCAAAAATTAGGCCTTCTTGGGCTGGCCCTGGGAAAAGATAATTGGTTGTGAAGCAGTCTCGGTCACCTCTTTCGCTACTCAGTCACAATTAGAGACGGGTGTATCTGTCAATTTCAGTTTCTCATTTTTACGGTCTTAAAATAACACCCCCCGTCTCGCCTTCCAGCTTACAATCTCCACCTTTCTACATCAGTTTGCAATTGATTTTTCTTTTAAAAAGAAAAAGGAAAAAAAATGTCCCCGTGAATCCTGGGAACTATAGAGTGCTAAGGGTACTGGGAGCTACAGCTCTGTGAAGAGGTGGGGACTGCATTAGTCAGCAGAGCATGAGACTCTTAATCTCTGGGTCTTGTGTTCAAGTCCCACATGGGACAAAAGATTTCTGCATTGCAGGAAGTGGGGATTGTGGTCCCTTCCAATTCTATGATTCTACGATCCTGTATTTCCTGGGCTTCTCCAGGGGAACCTATGCATTTTAAATATGTGGTGTGGACATAGAATCATAGAACTGCAAAACTGGAAGGGGCCATGTGTTATAAGGAACGGGGAAACTTCTCTCTTTCCCTTATGGGGTATTCCGGTGCCCGTATAGAGTCCGCAAGTGGGTTCCCTATCAGTAGGAGAAAATAACAGAGGCCAGCCAGAGAATATTGAGAAGCAAAGCGGCTAGTAAGCCTGATCTTTATTAAAGGAAATAAACTATTGCAACAGGGTCACCATTCACCATATGCAGGAGGGAGAAGAAAACAACAACAACAACAACAACAACAACAACAACAACAACAACAACAATTTATTATTTGTACCCCACCCATCTGGCTGGGTCTCCCCAGCCACTCTGGGCAGCTTCCAACAAAGATTAAAAATACAAGAAAAGATGTGGAAAACAACAAGAAAGGATTGGATAGAATTGTGAACATCATTTGGACAGATTTGCGGACATCAAAGCAGCAGCAACAAGATGATTGGATCCCTTTCGGAACTTGAAATATGGGTATCCCCAACAAAAATTTAAAATTTGACTTTGTAATTTGGAATTAATGTGATTTGATTTGATTGGTTTGTTAATAATTTTTTTTTTTTTAAAAAAAATACATTAAAATGTCACACATTAAAAACGTCCCTGAACAGGGCTGCCTTCTAAAATGTCAGGTAGTTGTTTATCTCTTTGACATCTGATGGGAGGGCATTCCACAGGATGGGTGCCACCACCGAGGAGGCCCTCTGCCTGGTTCCCTGTAGCTTTGCATCTTGCAGTGAGGGAACCGCCAGAAGGCCCTTGGAGCTGGACCTCAGTGTCTGGGCTGAACGATGGGGGTGGAGACACTCCTTCAGGTATACTGGGCCGAGGCCATTGAGGGCTTTAAAGGTCAGCACCGACACTTTGAATTGTGCTCGGAGAACTCTGAGCAATGATGCATAAGCCCTTATATAGACTTTTGAGACTGTCCACCTTGTAGCCCAAGACCCCCCTCCCCCAAAACATACATACATCACAGAAGGAGGCGGTCTGCAGCAGAAATCCTGTTTGCCAGGATACCTGACAACGGTCACTGATTGCTTTACCAGGGCAGCCTGGCCATTCTTTTGTGATGGTAAATACTTTTAGTTCTTGAATCCAGGTCACAGGCTCATCCTATTCATACACAAATACGGGATACAGTCTGACTCCACCCTCTCTCCTTATAAGAACTTACATGAAAATGGCCCCCTAATTTTTCTCACAGGCTCATATAAGATTATCATGAACAACTAGGCCTGGTGAGCATTTAAAATCCCCTACCCTAATCTGCGGGTTGCCATCTGATTGGATTTTCACTTTGATCCTGATTTGATGTATTTTAATTGATTGCTTGATTTTATGTTAATATGTTATATAGCTGATGTTAGCCGCTCTGAAGCGGGTTTTGGCTGGGGAGGGCAGGGTATAAATAAATTGTTGTTGTTATCATGAAAGGATTTGTAAGCAAAAGACAATTGAGAGGATTTCTCATTTCCTTCCTCCTTGCAGATAAATTTTAGGTCAATTTGGGAGAGTCAAAATGGCTTCAGGATTGCTCTCCTGTACTGTTTCAAACATGGGACGCGGGTGGCGCTGTGGGTTAAACCACAGAGCCTAGGACTTGCCGATCAGAAGGTCAGAGGTTTGAATCCCCGTGACGGGGTGAGCTCCCGTTGCTCTTTATCGGCTTCTGCCCACCTAGCAGTTCGAAAGCACGTCAAGTGGGCACGTCAAAGGATCTAGGAGTCTTGGTTGACCACAAACTTGACATGAGCCAACAGTCTGACGCGGCAGCTAAAAAGGCCAATGCAATTCTGGGCTGCATCAATAGGAGAATAGCATCTAGATCAAGGGAAGTAATAGTGCCACTGTATTCTGCTCTGGTCAGACCTCACCTGGAGTACTGTGTCCAGTTCTGGGCACCACAGTTCAAGAAGGACACTGACAAACTGGAAGGTGTCCAGAGGAGGGCAACCAAAATGGTCAAAGGCCTGGAAACGATGCCTTATGAGGAACGGCTAAGGGAGCTGGGCATGTTTAGCCTGGAGAAGAGGAGGTTAAGGGGTGATATGATAGCCATGTTCACATATATATAAAAGGATGTCACATAGAGGAGGGAGAAAGGTTGTTTTCTGCTGCTCCAGAGAAGCGGACACGGAGCAATGGTTCCAAACTACAAGAAAGAAGATTCCACCTAAACATTAGGAAGAACTTCCTGACAGTAAGAGCTGTTTGACAGTGGAATTTGCTGCCAAGGAGTGTGGTGGAGTCTCCTTCTTTGGAGGGCTTTAAGCAGAGGCTTGACAACCATATGTCAGGAGTGCTCTGATGGTGTTTCCTGCTTGGCAGGGGGTTGGACTCGATGGCCCTTGTGGTCTCTTCCAACTCTATGATTCTATGATTCTATGATTCTAAGTGCAAGTAGATAAATAGATACCACTCTGGCGGGAAGGTAAACGGCGTTTCCGTGCACTGCTCTGGTTTGCCAGAAGCGGCTTAGTCCTGCTGGCCACATGACCTGGAAGAACAGTCTGCGGACAAACGCCGGCTCCCTTGGCCAGTAAAGTGATATGAGTGCCGCAACCCCAGAGTCATCCGCAACTGGACCTAATGGTCAGGGGTCCCTTTACCTTTACCTTTACCTTTACCTTTACCTTTACCTTTACCTTTACCTTTACCTTTACCTTTACCTTTACCTTTACCTTTACCTTTACCTTTACCTTTACCTTTACCTTTACAGTGGTATCTCAGGTTACATACACCTCAGATTACAGACGCTTCAGGTTACAGACTCCGCTAACCCAGAAATAGTACCTCGGGTTAAGAACTTTGCTTCAGGCTGAGAACAGAAATCGCACAACGGCGGTGCGGCGGCAGTAGGAGGTCCCATTAGCTAAAGTGGTGCTTCAGGTTAAGAACAGTTTCAGGTTAAGCACGGACCTCTGGAACGAATTAAGTACTTAACCTGAGGTACCACTGTACTGTTTCATACACATGGTTTATATACTTATGTATGTGTTTGCCTGGTACATTTATGAACATTTAATTTTGTATTTGAGACCTTAGAATTCTTTACAGCACACAATAGTCACCTAACCCAAATCCCTGCGATGCAGGAATCTTTTACCCAGCATGGGGCTCGAACCCACAACCCTGAGATCAATATTCTCATGCTCTACTGTTACAGAAATTACAGGGGCCCCCCCCATTTTTAAAGTTAAATATTGCAAATATTATGCCTGAATATATCCTTTCAACTTGACAGTTCAGGGAAGTTACCTAGCTTTAAAAAATAATATAAAATCATCTCCTTTGCCAGTTTCCTCCATTCCAAAGCTTTTTCCCCCTTGAAAAAGGACTCCAGGAGGTTCCCAGAGGTGAGAATTTCTGGGCTCATTGTTAGCCAAGGGAAGCCAAATCTCATCCCCTGACTCGCCTCAGGCTCCAGACATGCAAAGGAACTTCTATTGTACTTTTGGGTGGTGGGTACTTAAGACATATTTGTCTAGGCTCATCTTATACCTGAGTCTTGCCCTGCCATGTCCGCTTATGCTAATCTGGTACCAAGGACTTGTCTGGACATGTTTGCCAAGGTTAACCCCTCCCCTTCGAACTGTATTCTGGGATGTGGTGGGAAAGTTTGAAAAGTCTTTGTCACCCCATCCTCGGGGTTCAAATTTGCTCTTTGAACCTATTGCGCAATAAACTTTGGTCTACAGCTATTTGCTCCGGTTGGCCGGAATCCTTCCTTTATTCCGCAGGGACCTGCAGGCTCTGAGAACCAGTGTGGTGTAGTGGTTAAGAGCGGTAGTCTCGTAATCTGGGGAACCAGGTTCAATTCCCCGCTCCTCCACATGCAGCTGCTGGGTGACCTTGGGCCAGTCACACTTCTGTTAAGTCTCTCAGCCCCACTCACCTCACAGAGTGTTTGTTGTGGGGGAGGAAGGGAAAGGAGATTGTTAGCCGCTTTGAGACTCCTTAAAGGGAGTGAAAGGCGGGATATCAAATCCAAACTCTTCTTCTCTTCTTCTTCTGCCCAACGAGCTGGGTGACTGAGCAGCCTCATACCTAGATTTTTCCGTAACATCTACCCACTGAGCTCGTCGGCTCAAACTACCGGTGTTCTTGTCCTGTAAAGCAAGACAAGGAGCAATGAGCTGGCTTTGCTGGAGGGCACAGCTACCTGTGCAGGTAGAAGGAGCAGGCAGATGCAGGGAGGATGAGGGAAGGGAGCAGATTGGGGTTTGCTCTGGTCACTACTGTAGCCTTTTTAGACTTTACCAGTCTAAAGTGGGGTCTGCGTTGCTCCCGGACAGGAGGAAGGAAGTCAAATGACACCAAGGTTGATTCAGAGAAAGAGTTTATTCTGCTGTTTGGATAGCAGAAGGCACTTGCGTGGTCAGTCCACAACAAGTCCAAAGAAATGAGAAATTTCATGCAGTATATATATCCTCCAGGCACCCTCTCCCCCCTTCCCCAGGAATTCAGCCACGTCAGCTTATACACGCAAGTTGACATCCATGACCATAAACAGTTGTTCCTGTTCTGGCACTCTTGACCATAAAAGGTTCTTCCTGTTCCTATACTCTTATCTTGGGGCAGGAGGTCACCAACTCCTGGCGCCGTTCCCAGGTCTCTTGTCAGATTTGACACGGTCTGTGTGTCTTTGTGGTCAGGATGTAAGATAAGGCCCAGATGTGCCATCCCTGTTCCACTTTGGAACGGACAAGGCCATGCATCATTACCAGCCTTCATGGACTGATAAGGGAGAGAGCTTTGAGCACTTGTTTATACAGCTGGGTTTTGGCTCAAGAGCTCAAGTTAAAGCATTTTATAAATGCTCCCTTGGAAAAGGAAAAAAGTGGATTAAGGCTTTCTGGGAAATGATCTACAATGAAATGAAAAAGGTGTTTAAGTACACCTTCCTGAAGAAACCAGAGGCCTTTCTCCTGGGCATGGTCGGCCAATTGGTGTTAAAGAAGGACAGAACATTTTTTTATGTATGCTACAGCAACAGCAAGAATTCTTATCGCAAAGTATTGGAAGACACAAGATCTACCCACCCTGGAAGAATGGCAGATGAAGGTGATGGACTACATGGAATTGGCGGAAATGACTGGCAGAATCCGAGACCTGGGAGAAGAGCTGGTGGAAGAGGACTGGAATAAATTTAAAGACTATTTACAGAAACAGTGTAAAATTGATGAATGTTAAAATGATGTTGGATTAAAAATAAGTGGCATTAGTGATAAAGTTAGAAAGAGTATGCAAAAATGAATTGATGGATGTAAATATTTGAGTTGTGATATGTTAAGATACAAATTTAAAGATGATAAATTGAAAGAGGGTAAGGATTTGCTGATTTGATTATGTAAATGGGAATACAAAAAGGGGAGGTGTGAGGAGGTCAAGGAAACAAGGTAATGAACTTTAAAGTTAGAAAAGGAATAATGGATTTTTTCTTTTTTCTTTCTATTTTTATCAATTTTTTTGTTTTTTGTATTTTCTATTTTTGTGTTTTGTGTTTTTGTGTTTTGTTGTGATTTTGTAATATATATATATATATATATATGTTGTTTAGTCATTTAGTCGTGTCCGACTCTTCGTGACCCCATGGACCAGAGAACGCCAGGCACTCCTGTCCTCCACTGCCCCCCGCAGCTTGGTCAGACTCATGCTGGTAACCTCGAAAACACTATCCAACCATCTTGTCCTCTGTCGCCCCCTTCTCCTTGTGCCCTCCATCTTTCCCAACATCAGGGTCTTCTCCAGGGAGTCTTCTCTTCTCATGAGGTGGCCAAAGTACTGGAGCCTCAGCTTCACAATCTGTCCTTCCAGTGAGCACTCAGGGCTGATTTCCTTCAGAATGGAGAGGTTTGATCTTCTTGCAGTCCATGGGACTCTCAAGAGTCTCCTTCCAGCACCATAATTCAAAAGCATCAATTCTTCGGCGATCAGCCTTCTTTATGGTCCAGCTCTCACTTCCATACATCACTACTGGGAAAACCATAGCTTTAACTATACGGACCTTTGTTGGCAAGGTGATTTCTCTACTTCTCAAGATGCTGTCTAGGCCTGTCATTGCCCTTCTCCCAAGAAGCAGGCGTCTTTTAATTTCGTGGCTGCTGTCACCATCTGCAGTGATCATGGAGCCCAAGAAAGTAAAATCTCTCACTGCCTCCATTTCTTCCCCTTCTATTTGCCAGGAGGTGATGGGACCAGTAGCCATGATCTTCGTTTTTTTGATGTTGAGCTTCAGACCATATTTTGCACTCTCCTCTTTCACTATATATAAGGAAAAAAGTGGATTTTGGGTCCCGTTTTCAAACTGACTGCACAGAAACCCATTCCTTCACTACCAAAGGGCAGCAACTGCCCTTTGAGTCCAAGGTAAGTGCATGGATGTGTGCAAAGCGCCCTGCAAAGAGTCTTTAATCTTTGGTGCTCGGTAACCTGTTTATCTCTCGGCGCATGTGACAGAAGCCGACTCCCATAGCAAGCCCCGGCAGCGATGCTATCTTCTGAAGATTCAGAACTTCAAATCCTCCTGCCTCAAAGCATCTAAATACCTTTTCATCATCGCGGACTAGATATAATTATCTGCTCGCACAGATATAGATAGAGATACATATATTTTAAAAATAGCTGCTCCGCAACACCAAAGGGGAGAAAATAAATTCGGCGTTTACCAGGAGCAATTTTTGCAGGGTGCTTTCGTTACTAATTGCAGGGTGCAATCCCGACCTGCCACAGCACTCCCTGGCCTGGGGGCTTCTGACACACAGAACGCGACATCCTGCTTGTGGCGGGAGTGGTGCTCAGCCACCATTTTTGGGGCAGATCGGCGAGAGCTTCTGACTCTCCAAAGCTTAATAGCTACAACAACAAACCACAACTTCCCCCATAAATTAGGTAAAGGTAAAGGGACCCCTGACCATTAGGTCCAGTCGTGGCCGACTCTGGGGTTGTGGTGCTCATCTCGCTTTATTGGCCAAGGGAGCCAGCATACAGCTTTCGGGTCATGTGGCCAGCATGACTAAGCTGCTTCTGGTGAACCAGAGCAGCGCACGGAAATGCCGTTTACCTTCCTGCCGGAGCGGTACCTATTTATCTACTTGCACTTTGACCTGCTTTCGAACTGCTAGGTTGGCAGGAGCAGGGACCGAGCAATGGGAGCTCACCCTGTCACGGGGATTCGAACCGCCGACCTTCTGATCGGCAAGTCCTAGGCTCTGTGGTTTAACCCACAGTGCCACCCGTGTCCCATTATATATATATATGACCTTAAAATTCTTATAACAATTGCAAGTGAAAGCAATGCTTCTGACTCCCAGTTGCTGGAAACCACAGGAAGGGAGAAAGCTCCCCTTCCTCTCTCATCAGAGAAGAGGGGGCGTGACTTAGCTGAGTCTAGGAATTCAGCTCTGTGATCTTAACCCTTCCATGGACTTACTAACCCTATGCTTGCTGGCTGCATTTGACTGAAATTTCCTGCACAAATAGCATTTAATGGGGATTCACAGGTGGGTAGAATAATGGTGCCTCCATCGTTCTGCTCATCCCGAACTGGAACTGGATATGTACTGTATTTTTTGCTCTGCAAGACTCACTTTTTTCCTCCTAAAAAGTAAGGGGAAATGTGTGTGCGTCTTATGGAGTGAATCAGGCTGCGCAGCTATCCCAGAAGCCAGAACAGCAAGAGGGATCGCTGCTTTCACTGCACAGTGATCCCTCTTGCTGTTCTGGCTTCTGAGATTCAGAATATTTTTTTCTTGTTTTCCTCCTCCAAAAACTAGGCGTGTCTTATAGTCTGGTGCGTCATAGAGCGAAAAATACAGTATATGGTACAGCCTGGGTCATCATGGCGCTGTATTTTGTTAAGGGACTGACCCACAGTGCCACCAAAGCCATAAAACCAATGCCGCAAGAGAGAACGACAACTGGATCCTTTCCCCATGCATTTTTCAGAAATGGGATAATTTTGCTCAGCGCAGCCATCTTGAAAGGAAAGCGGAGGAGCAATTATTAATTATTATTATCATGTATTGGATTTGTGACAATTATTGTGCTGGTCCCAGGGGGTTACCTTGCGGCGTGGTCCGAGTCCAGTCTGAGGTTGAGGGTGTGGTATGGAGGCTGTCCATCAAGGCTGAAGCAGGGTCCAAGGCAGGGAGTCGGGTGTGGTCAGGAGCTCTGGCAGAAGAGCACGACAGGGTGCCGGCAGGAAGAGGTTACTGCAACCTGGGCCTGGGCTGGCTGGTTTTTATCTGCCCCGAGGCATAGGGCGGCCCCGGTTCACAGGTGACTCACCTCTCCTGGCCTGGAGGCGAGCACTCCTCCTGCGGGAACTTAGTTCCCTCTGCCTCTCTGCCCTGAGCCTCTGCAGCTCAGGAGAGGCTGGAGGGTGACCGAACCCAGAGGCAACCTCAGATTCCCCTGACAGGGCTGAGAGTGGAGCATCTGCAGGCAATGGGTCCTTCATCACCTCTGGAGCCACAGCGGATTCAGCTGGTGTCTGCTCCTGAGGATCTGGCACAGGTGAGGGCCCTTCAGGTTCAAGCCCCAGCCCCAGCTCAGCTGGTTCTGGAGACGGGGACTCCTGTGCAGGCTGGGATTCCTTAGGTTCAGCCTCTGAATCCGATTCCCAGGCCATCACAATTATGCTCATTTGCCTTCAGTAGCAGTCGTCCCTGAGTTGGTCCGGCATTGGAAACAGACCAAAGTACAGTGAACTTAAAAAGTAGGAAGTGCAGAAGAAATGGTAAATCATCGTGGAGGAAGCAGGAGGGGTATCTTTCACTGGAAGGGGCCGACTGAGCTCCGCACTGGGTGTGGGGCATACTCTTTGATGGGAGATCAAAGCCTGCTGGTTCTAATTGTCACAGTTCCAGGGGCCCTGGGTTTTAGAAGCTAACAGGAGAATTATGCTTTTAAGCCTGACATTACTGGCTTTTCCTCCATAGAAGGTAAGAAAGGACTGCTCAGAGGGAGGAAACTTGGCTGTTCCTCTTTGTGCCCACCCTGCAGGAGACGGCTAGTAATTAAGAGCTCCGAGCGGTGACACAGATGTCTGTTTTTTTGGGGGAGGCTCTTGCCTTCAGCAAGGGAGTGCGCCACAGGCTTCGAACGGAGCTGAGCTGTTGATTAAATGAAAGGTATATCCCCCCCATTTAATCTCACATATAATTACATTGCAGGTAGAGCAAAAAGCTCACTAACATTTGACGGCCCGGGTTCCGCACTGCTGCAAGGTGGCTTCGAGTTTCCTCGCTGGCCGGCTCAGGCGTAGGGCTGGTTCTCGCTGGGTGACAGATACCGGCATCCAGAGGTGTGTGCCGTGAATTTCAAACCCATTTTCCCAGTCGGAAATCTGAATAGTAAAGGTAAAGGGACCCCTGACCATTAGGTCCAGTTGTGACCGACTCTGGGGTTGCGGCGCTCATCTCGCTTTATTGGCCGAGGGAGCCGGCGTACAGCTTCCGGGTCATGTGGCCAGCATGACTAAGCCACTTCTGGCGAACCAGAGCAGCGCACAGAAACACCGTTTACCTTCCCGCTGGAGTGGTCCCTATTTATCTACTTGCATTTTGACGTGCTTTTGAACTGCTAGGTTGGCAGGAGCAGGGACCGAGCAACGGGAGCTCACCCCGTCGCAGGGATTCGAACCGCCAACCTTCTGATCGGCAAGCCCTAGGCTCTGTGATTTAACCCACAGCGCCACCCGCATCCCTTGCCCAGTGTGGATCTTGTTCCCTATCCAGACCTTGATGGCTGGGTGCTGTCCAAGGTGCTGCTTTTGCCTGCCCTCCTGAGTAAGGGTTTTAGCCCTGACTTTGCCCATCTTGCCTGGGCCTTCCTCACTTGTTCCTCACGTGGCTTGTCCCAGCCTAGCTTGATGGTAGCATGACTGCCTTGACTTCACCAGAGTCAGCAGGGAGCAGTCAATCTCCTTTGAGCAATGGATACATCTTTGGTGCGGTTGGAGGGGAACAGTGGGGCAGCAGCAGAGAAAGATAACTGTCTTCCTTTAAAAAACAAACAAACAAATTTTTATTATTTTTCTTTAAACAGCTTTCCCTACAATACATTGATCAACATAAAACCCCTTTTTTGCTCTGCCAAGCTTACAACTTCCCCCCTTCCCTTCAACCGGTATCCCATATCAAATCCAATCACGCAATCTAGCTCTTTATTACATGACCACATCATAGGATTTACTTCAATTCTGCTAGTCTTCAAATTTTTACAATTATCATTGAAATATACAATAAATTTACTCCAGTCTCTTTGGAATTTCTGATCGTCCTGGTCTCGGATCCTGCAGGTCACTTTGGCCAATTCAGCAAAGTCCATCATCTTCACCTGCTACTACACAATGGTAGGTATTTATTGTAATTTCCATTTTTGGGCCAACAAAGTTCTCGCTGCAACTGTGGCGTACATAAATAGTCTTTGATCTACCTTCAAAATCATCATCATCAATCTTTATTACGGTCCAGAGACCCAACAAATCATTACAAAGCAATGCACAATTCATGCAGCCTACCTCCAGGTTAAACAAGCATTTTGTTCAGAATATAGGGATCATTTGTTCTTGCAACCACCGATAAAAACTATGCCACTGCTAATGTTCTAGCATTTGTCCGGTCTTCCAATAGGAACCTGACATAGTGAGCCTCTGATTTTCCCGGGAAAGGTACCAGCAAGGGTAATATCAGTTCAGCCCTGGCTTGCTCATATTTTGCACAATGCAACAAAATATGTTTTATGGAATTGATGTCTTGAGCACACGAGTAAAGTCTGTCCTGGTAGGGAACTCTTCTCAACCTGCCATCCAGCACTGCAGAAGGAAAGACGTTTAGTCTGGCTTTGGTGAAAAGCCTTCGATAGTTTGGTACTGTCATTTCCCATCATGCCTATCAAAAATGCTTCCGGATTTTTGGGGAAAGTATATTTGAACATCTTTAATTCATTGTAGATCAATTCCCCAAATGCTTTAACTTTATCACAAGTCCACCACACATGGTAAAAGTCAGAGAAAGATAATTTTCAAGCAGACATTGCTAATTCCTAATCCTTAGGGATAATATGTACCCAGATTTCCCCTTCGTTTGGAGCTCGTGAATTCCCTGGTTTAAATGGCCCTGCTGTAGGTAGTGTTGGTTTCTGCTCTCTTCACTGTGCAGCGAAGTGCTTGTCATGAGACAGGTGTTTACATTCCACAGTTTGTGCTGGCAGGCGAATCCTCATCAGAATCTCTGCTATGAGCAAACTGGAAGCATCTCGGAATCTGGGATGGGAGGAAGGAGAAAACACGTTGCTGTCACTTCTGGGGTTTGCCAAAAGCACTCTCTCTTTCCCCTTGGATCTCATTTAGAGTGTTATGCCTCTTGGCCTCTTACAAGTTGCCTGTGGCTTCCTCAAGAAGGAGCATACAAGGTGTTTGAGCTATTGAAAACCGACCAGAGAAGAACTGAACATGCTCCAGGATAAGGCCGATGAAGACACATGTCATTTAGGAGTCATTTTGGACTCACAGCTGTCCATGGAAGCGCAGGTCAGTTCTGTGTCCAGGGCAGCTGTCTACCAGCTCCACCTGGTATGCAGGCTGAGACCCTACCTGCCTGCAGACTGTCTTGCCAGAGTGGTGCATGCTCTAGTTATCTCCTGCTTGGACTACTGCCATGCGCTCTACTTGGGGCTACCTTTGAAGGTGACCTGGAAACTACAACTAATCCAGAATGCAGCAGCTAGACTGGGGACTGGGAGTAGCCGTCGAGAACACATAACACTGGTCCTGAAAGACCTACACTGGCTCCCAGTACGTTTCCAAGCACAATTCAAAATGTTGGTGCTGACCTTTAAAGCCCTAAACAGCCTCGTTCCAGCATATCTACAGATACACAGTGTGTCTGAAGAAGTATATTCAGTGTATCTGAAGAAGTGTGCATGCACACGAAAGCTCATACCAATAACAAACTTAGTTGGTCTCTAAGGTGCTACTGGAAGGAATCTTTTTATTTTGTTTCGACTACGGCAGACCAACATGGCTACCTACCTGTAACTAGTTCAATAAAAGTTTATCATTCTAGCCAAAGGCTGCGACAAACCCACAGCTACAGCAGTGCCAATAAAACAATACAGATCACAAATCCATAATATGAGCCAACTTCCAGGATGTAAGGGGAAAGTTATCAGAGAAACCAACAAACTCAAATCCAGCTTCATTTCAGATTAAATCTCCGAATCGCCACAACTATTTACATTGATTTTATCTAACTCCTTTTTCCTGTTCTTCGTTTGCTTGTTTGTTTGCAACCAGTGCACAGAAGGGCATTTGCTGTGTTACAAAGCGATTATTGTCACTCAAAAGAAACTGGACCGTTTCTGCTGCGACGCAACCTGCTTCCTTTTGTGTACAAAGGTTTCAGAAAGCGATCTCCTGGGTCTCTCTATATAAGGGGCAAACTAACAGTGAAGCTGAGGCTCCAAGACTTTGGCCACCTCATGAGAAGAGAAGACTCCCTGGAAAAGACCCTGATGTTGGGAAAGATGGAGGGCACAAGGAGAAGGGGACGACAGAGGACGAGATGGTTGGATAGTGTTCGCGAAGCTACCAGCATGAGTCTGACCAAACTGCGGGAGGCAGTGGAAGACAGGAGGGCCTGGCGTGCTCTGGTCCAGGGGTCATGAAGAGTCGGACACGACTAAACGACTAAACAACAACAAACAGTTACTGAGTGATATCTTCCACCTCAGGTTGACCACAAATACGACGTCTGTCTGTGTATGGGATTTTGTTGTAGTTGTTGTCTAAGACTGCGGCTGGCGTCACTTGGAAAAACAGCTCAGTAAAGGCATTTCTCAAGGAAGCTTGGTGGGAGTTTGGTCAGATAACTAGGTCTAAAATGCTCTCAAGAGTGGATACCTAGGGGGAAATCTCGTGTTTCTAATTAGTTGTGGGTCCCTTCTAAGCCAATCCTTTAGTTGTCACTTAAAGGTAAGGTAAAGGTACCCCTGCCTGTACGGGTTGCCCATCTCGCTTAAGAGGCCGGGGGCCAGCGCTGTCCGGAGACACTTCCGGGTCATGTGGCCAGCGTGATGAAGCTGCTCTGGCGAGCCGGCACCAGCGCAGCACACGGAAATGCCGTTTACCTTCCCGCTATAAAGCGGTACCTATTTATCTACTTGCACTTAAGGGTGCTTTCGAACTGCTAGGTGGGCAGGAGCTGGGACCGAACGACGGGAGCTCACCCTGCTGCGGGGATTCGAACCGCCGACCATACGATCGGCAAGTCCTCGGCGCTGAGGCTTTAACCCACAGCGCCACCTGCGTCCCATCAAGCCAATCCTTTAGTTGTCACTTAAAGGTAAGGTAAAGGTACCCCTGCCTGTACGGGTTGCGTGCCCATCTCGCTTAAGAGGCCGGGGGCCAGCGCTGTCCGGAGACACTTCCGGGTCATGTGGCCAGCGTGATGAAGCTGCTCTGGCAAGCCGGCACCAGCGCAGCACACGGAAACGCCGTTTACCTTCCCGCTATAAAGCGGTACCTATTTATCTACTTGCACTTAGGGGTGCTTTCGAACTGCTAGGTGGGCAGGAGCTGGGACCGAACGATGGGAGCTCACCCCGCTGCGGGGATTCGAACCGCCGACCATACGATCGGCAAGTCCTCGGCGCTGAGGTTTTACCCACAGCGCCACCTGTTGTCACTTACTCAAGGTCAAAGCAGAGCTCAGTTCTGGAAAATACCATATTTTTCACTCCATAAGACGCACCTTTTTCCTCCTAAAAAGTAAGGGGAAATGTCTGTGCGTCTTATGGAGCGAATGTGTGGTCAATTGCTGGCTCTCTTTCTGGCCCCCTGCCCAGGCCTCCATTGTTGAATGTTCTGCAGAAGGAGAAGAAGCTGCAAAACTGTGAGTTGAACCCCATAAAAACAGGATTTTTTCCTTTTGCAAAGTAAGCTCAACAAGTTTGAGCTGATCCTCAAAAAAGGGGGCATTTCCCCTTTGCAAAAGAAGCTGCACAACTGTGAGCTGATCCCCCCCCCCAAAAAAACGGGTCTTTCCCCCTTTCCTCCTCTAAAAACTAGGTGCGTCTTATGGTCAGGTGTGTCTTATGATGCGAAAAATATGGTAATCATAGATCTTGACAAGGCTTTCCAGGGTTGGTTATCGCTCAATTCCATATAGTATTGAGCTAGAGAATGCTTAAAAGGCATACAGTCGTACCTTGGATCTCGAACGCCTTGGCTCCCAAACGATTAAAACCTGGAAGTGAGTGCTCTGGTTTATGAACGTTCTTTTGGAAGCCGAACGTCCGGCTGGGCTTCCGATTGGCTGCAGGAACTTCCTGCAGCCAATCAGAAGCCATGCTTTGGTTTCCAAACGTTTAGGAAGTCGAATGGACTTCTGGAATGGATTCCATTTGACTTCCAAGGTACGACAACCAAGGCATGGTTTCCGTCGGACGTTCAGGTTCTAAAGAATGTTCGCAAACCGGAACACTCACTTCCAGGTTTGTGGCGCTCGGGAGCCAAAATGTTCAACTCGCAACGCGTTCGGGATCCAAGGTACAACTGCATGTTAATTTGGATTCTTGTTTTTGTACTTGTGGGCTGGGGGGTTGTATTTGCGTAGGGGCTTTTGTTGGGTGTGTGTGTGTATTTTTATGGGTTTGTATTCTTTGCTATTGTTAACCATTCTAATTATTTTTATTATGTATTTTGGTATTTTCATATTGTAACTTTGTTTTGTGAACTGCCCTAAGACCCAAGGGTATAGGGCGGTATGCAAATTTAATTAATTAATCAATTAATTAATTAATAGTGGTACTTCAACAATGTCCCTATGGTTTTCTGTTCCCTGACTTTCAGTGCCTCCATACAACACTTCTAAGAGATGGATAATAATAATAATAATAATAATAATAATAATAATAATAATAATTTATTTATACCCCACCCATCTGGCTGGGTTTCCCCAGCCTGGACTCCAGGCAGTTCCCAACAGAAGAAGAAGAAGAAGAAGAAGAAGAAGAAGAAGAAGAAGAAGAAGAAGAGATAAAATATCAAACATTAAAAACTTCCCTAAACAGGGCTGCCTTCAGAGGTCTTCTAAAAGTCAGATAGTTGTTTATTTCCTTGACATCTGATGGGAGCGCGTTCCACAGGGCAGGCGCCACCACCGAGAAGTCCCTCTGAGCCTTTTCACTAAAGAGTACCCCCAGGAATCTGAGGGCATCCCTTTGAGTGCAACAAGGACTACAGCCACGCTCCAAAATCTCAGCAAATTTTCATGTCCATTCAGCAAATCAGCCCCCGGTTTCAGGGATCCGTTTTCGCTGCCTTGTTATTCCAAGAGGCGTTCTGGGAGAGAAATGGCCGCTGCTTGCCAAATAGAGGCTGAATCAGGCTGTTTTCCCCAACCTCTGAAGTTCGCCCCACTCTTGAAAGCGACCCCCAGATTTCTCGCCTGCAAACAGAGATGTTCGATAATGAGTGACAACAGCACAGCTCTGGACAAATCATTTGGCGTAGAATCTCATTCCACCCCTAATCTGTTTCCTGGCCTGTCTCCAAGGCTTTCTGGCGAACTCTGAGCTATGTAACAGCAACCCACTTGTAGAGAAGTTATATATTCCAAAGAGGTGGATTTTTTTCTGTTTTATTTTGTTATTTTAGCTAATCCTTTCTGGCGCTGTTTAGCCAATTTTGGCACACTCTGTTAAATCTTGTCTCCTGCGCTCGCTGGAGAATGTGGCAGTTTCAACCCCCATCCCATAACCTCTCCCCTCAAGAGATGTCTCTTTACGACTGATTAATTATGCAATTTTTTAAACGGAAACGAGTCGGGAAAGAGAGGAACGGAAAGAGAAAAGGGACCGAATGGAGAGAAAAATGCAGGAGCGGCAAGAACGTAAAGCGAGACTTGTGGGAAGAGTTTTTTGGGCGAAGAACTCCTCACAACCTTATGACTGATAGGGAGAGATTTCTTGTATAGGGATTGGTGAATGTGCAAGTTTTGGTTTCTCTCTGTTTCTCATTTTCCCAATTGTAAGTTCAGTTCACATCAGTTTTGGGCTGTTTTGGTGTGTTTTTTAATAAAACTTCATGAAAATTCACCAGCAGTTTAGTGAAAAATTATCTTAGTATACACGTTTGTATGAAAATTTGCCCAATGTACATATTCCATCCTCCCAGAGCAATTTCCGCTAATATAATACATTTTATGTCTTCTTTTGGGAGGAGGGTAAATAGTAATTTGTTCTATTGTTACTGGATGCATTGTACGGTGGTACCTCAGGTTATAGACGCTTCAGGTTACAGACTCCACTAACCCAGAAATAGTACCTCAGGTTAAGAACTTTACCTCAGGATGAGAACAGAAATCGTGCTCCGGCGGCGCGGCAGCATCAGGACGCCCCATTAGCTAAAGTGGTACCTCAGGTTAAGAACAGTTTGAGGTTAAGAACGGGCCTCCAGAACAAATTAAGTTCTTAACCCGAGGTACCACTGTATATACATCAACCTTTGAAATAACAGTTACAGATTCAAAAATGACACATATCTGTACTGCTGAAGACATCTTTATTATTCTTTACCTAGATATTATACTTGAAAAGAAATAAAAAATATACAAAATAACAATAATGCACTTTATGCTCTTTCCCCCCCATGTATCAATGCATTCTTATGCACACTTCATGCATTTTTGACACTTTACTTAGCCGGAGAGCCACATTTCAAAATGTGGAGAGGTGTGAAGGACGACTGTGTTTCAGTTTTTGCATGTGTTTGGAAAGGTAGATTCAAATCAGGCAGGTACTCCTTTAAATGTTAACCGAATCGCATTCCTCCCCCGTCCCTAGAGGCAGATCATGCTGATATTTTATTTATTGAACTGGAGTCTCCTCCTTCCATTACTCCTCAGCTAAAAAGAACTTGCAGGGCTGTATATCTACAATCAATTAAAACAAGAGTCCCTAAGAAACAAGGAAAAAAGGGATGTGGAATTAAAACTATATATAATCTATTCACTGCTCTGGGCGGTGGGAATGTTCTAATCTGTAGTGTTACTGTTTCACCACTTGGGGCAGCAGCACATAGATTGGTGGGTTCTATGTTCCTGGCTCAGGTAGCTCCTGATTGTAGTTTAGCTCCTGTGAGGGAAGGAAATGGTCAGTTTGGCTGGTAAACCTAGCACACGTAGAGATGAGAGGAGCTACTGTACATGTTGGTGGCAGGAAATGTTAGTAGTGCAGGAAGGTAGGGGGGGAGAGATTCCAGAAGTAATGGAGGCTAAGGTAAAGGTATAAGGTAAAGGACCCCTGGTATGTATGGAAGTGAGAGCTGGACCATAAAGAAGGCTGATCGCCGAAGAATTGATGCTTTTGAATTCTGGTGCTGGAGGAGACTCTTGAGAGTCCCATGGACTGCAAGAAGATCAAACCAATCCATTCTGAAAGAAATCAGCCCTGAGTGCTCACTGGAAGGACAGATCCTGAAGCTGAGGCTCCAAGACTTTGGCCACCTCATGAGAAGAGAAGACTCCCTGGAAAAGATCCTGATGTTGGGAAAGATGGAGGGCACAAGGAGAAGGGGACGACGGAGGACGAGATGGTTGGAGAGAAGAGTCGGTGGAGGAAGACTGGAGGAAATTTAAAGACTATCTACAGAAACATTGTAAAATTAATATTTATTAGAAGGATGTTGGAATAATATTATATGATTTTAGCAGGAATGATATAAAGGATTTGGGAATAACTGACTGTTAATTGGTGAAAGGAGGAAAAGTAAAATTACATTATATTAAGACAATTTACAGGACAAACATTTTAAAAGAGGGAAAGGATTTGCTGAAACAGACAATCGATCTAGAATACAAAAAAGGGAGGTGTGAGGAGGTCAAGGAAACAAGCTAATGAAAGAATAGAAAGGAGATTTGATGCTTTTTCTTTTTTCTAATTTTCTTTTTGTTTAATGGGTTTTATTTTTCTGTCCCCCCCCCCCTTTTTATTATATTGTGGTTTGTTGCTTGGTTCTTGTTTAACGTGGTATGTTCATTTTTTCTTTTTGTAATTCTTGAAACTTTAATAAATATCATTTTTAAAAAAATAAATAAAAAAAGAAGAAGCTAGGGTCAATCAGGATAGACAATAATGAGTCTGATGGATACAGAGCAGCTTCCTGTGTGAATTAAGGATCCTAGCGGGTCAGGGATTCCCTAGGGGCTGTGTTGAGTTGAAAGCTAAAGTTTAGGCCAGGGACGGATGGACTAAATTCCTGGCTAGGACTGGCAGGAGGTAAAGTCCAGGAATAGCTAGAAGGCCACCATCTTAGGCTGCAATCACATATAGGTGAAGGTAAAGGACCCCTAATGACAAACCTAGACAGCATCTTCAAAGCAAAGCAGAGACATCACCTTGCCAACAAAGGTCCGTATAGGCAAAGCTATGGTTTTCCCAGTAGTGATATATGGAAGTGAGAGCTGGACCATCAAGAAGGCAGATTGCTGAAGAATTGGTGCTTTTGAATGATGGTGCTGGAGGAGACTCTTGAGAGTCCCATGGACTGCAAGAAGATCAAACCTCTCCATTCTGAAGGAAATCAGCCCTGAGAGCTCACTGGAAGGACAGATCCTGAAGCTGAGGCTCCAATATTTTGGCCACCTCATGATTAATGTTTTATTTCAAAAGAGGAGAAATGGAGCACTGTATGACTCTGACAGCTTAGCTAAACTTAAGAACCATTAATAAGTGCCAGAACCAAGATGCATACCCCCCAAAATCTGATGGATTTGAATTGCGGTTTACATAGAGGGAGCTTATTGTGTATAGTGTTTACTTAACTGAAGTAAAATTGGTTTTATACGGGTGTTTTAACTTGGAACTGTTTAAATTGTATTGTTTATGGATAAATTTGGATGTATTGTTTTCGTTATGGGCCAATGGCCGCAATAAATCTAATCTAGAATCTAGAATCTAGGAAAGATTGAGGGCACAAGGAGGAGGGGATGACAGAGGACGAGATGGTGGGACAGTGTTCTCGAAGCTACCAGCATGAGTTTGACCAAACTGCGGGAGGCAGTGGAAGACAGGAGGGCCTGGCGTGCTCTGGTCCAGGGGGTCCCAAAGAGTCGGACACAACTAAACAACTAAACAACAACAACAACAAAGGACCCCTGGATGGTTAAGTCCAGTCAAAGGCCAACTATAAGGGGAGGTGCCGGCAAACATCCCTCCCCTGGCCTTGAAGTGTACTGTACCTCTCGTTTCCCAAAAGAGCCAACCTGCCACGCTCACTTCCGCAGCGTCCGAAAGGGTCTGCAAACATTTTCACAAGATCCTAGAGGTTGCTCAGTTCTGTGTGTGGAAAGAAATCGGCACGCGCTCATTTCTCTTGCTCTTATGTCAAGGCAGAGAAACACTCTGCGCGATTGTTAATTAGACCCGCAGTGACAAACCTCCCATGATTTGATGGCAGTTCTTTGCCTTCCGACGGAGCAAATGGAAATTGCTTTGACAAAAGGAGGCGTCAGCGCAACGTGGGAGATAGATGGATGGAATCGCAAAGGGAAGGAGACGCCAGTCTGCCCCCCCGCCCCCGAGAGAGGCTCCGCTACCAGCTTGGATTGAATGCCTCTGAAGATCAAGGCCCCTCAAATGACAGCTCAGAGGGCAGAGTCCCTGCAAGGATCCAGACTTTGGGGAAAAAGTCTTTTGGGGAAAATGTTCAAATAGAGGGCACTTCCAGCTAGCAAAGTCATGGCTTAGTGGAGAGCTTTCCAAACTTCTCATGTTGGCGACACACTTTTTGGACAAGCATCATTTCATGACCTGGTAATTCAGTTTTGCTAGCAAACCAGAGGTTAAACTAACCCCTTTCCAGCGGAACATGGGGAGCATTCATGTGACATACCTTCTTCTTCTTCTGCAAGTAGATAAATGGGTACCGCTGTGGCGGGAAGGTAAACAGCGTTTTTGTGCTCTCTGTTTTCTGTCACGGTGTCTCGTTGCACTAGAAGCGGTTTAGTCGTGCTGGCCACATGACCCGGAAAGCTGTCTGTGGACAAACGCTGGCTCCCTCGGCCTGAAAGTGAGATGAGCACCGCAAACCCCATAGTCGCCGTTGACTGGACTTAACCATCCAGGGGTCCTTTAAAGGTAAAGGTAAAGGGACCCCTGACCATTAGGTCCAGTCGTGGCCGACTCTGGGGTTGCAGTGCTCATCTTGCTTTATTGGCCGAGGGAGCCGGCGTACAGCTTGACTAGCATGACTAAGCTGCTTCTGGCGAACCGGAGCAGCGCACGGAAACACCGTTTCCCTTCCCGCCGTTTCCCTTCCCGCCGGAGCAGTACCTATTTATCTACTTGCACTTTGATGTGCTTTCGAACTGCTAGGTTGGCAGGAGCAGGGACCGAGCAACGGGAGCTCACCCCATCGCGGGGATTCGAACCGCCGACCTTCTGATCGGCAAGTCCTAGGCTCTGTGGTTTAACCCACAGCGCCACCTGAGTCCCCCAGGGCTCCTTCACCTTTCTACTGGGAAGGCTATTGCCTGCAGTTCAGTGGTTCACCACATGGAGGAGTCTCATGCCAGCTTAGCAGCTCGAGACATGATGCAGACAACCGTGAAACTCCTCGGGTACCCCCAGCCCAGTCACCCTTTCTCAGTCAACTCACAGGTTTGCTGTAATTATTGCTTTGTTTTTATTATTTATTAAATTTATCTACTGCCCTTCCTCCAAAGAGCACAGCGCGGTTCACAGTATAAAAACGCAAAATGAGAACGCAAAATATATAATAAAACCGAAATGTGCAGGAGACGCCCTATAGGCTTCCCTAAGTGTGGGATGTAAACAAAGGAGCAGTCAATGACAACATTCCTAGAGTGTACATGTTAGAACATGGGGAGGGATGTCTGTCTAGCAAGCAGGTAAACTTCCTGGGGACGGACTTCCTCCGCATGTGACCAGAGGTGGGTGTGGCCTCACCTGTGCAGGTAAATGATAAAAGCACAGGGCAGGCAGCCATATCTCTCTCTCTCATCTTCATCTTCTGAAGGAGCAACATGCCCTCTTGGCTCTCAGCCAAGAGAGGACAGTACTATCTTCCTATAAGATAGATTCTAAGTGTATGTAACCTTTTTTAAGCTGTCTGCCTTCTGGGATCATATTTTGAACAGAACGTGAGTAAACTCTTTTATACTTTTATGAAGACTGTGTCGTGTCTTGTATATATTTTTTATATATCAAAAGTAGAACGTTAATCTAGATCAAAGCACAAGCCAGAGAGAGAGAGAGAGATAAAGAAAAGGAAAGAAAGATACAGTGGTTTTCAATGGCTTGGCTCCTGGACAAATAGGCTCCCGACCGCCGCAAATCCGGAAGGATGTGTTCAGGTTTTCGAATGTTTTTCAGAAACCGAATTTCCGACACGGCTTCCGTTTGAGTTCAGGAAGTTCCTGCAGCCAATCGGAAGCCGCGCCTTGGTTTTCGAATTGTTTAGGGAGTCGAACGGACTCCCGGAACGGATTACCGTATTTTTCACTCTATAAGACACACCAGACCACGAGATGCACCTAGTTTTTGAAGGAGAAAAACAAGAAAAAAAATATTCTGAATCTCAGAAGCCAGAACAGCAAGAGGGATCGCTGCGCAGTGAAAGCAGCAATCCCTCTTGCTGTTCTGGCTTCTGGATAGCTGCGCAGCCTGCATTCGCTCCATAAGACGCACACACATTTCCCCTTACTTTTTAGGAGGGAAAAAGTGAGTCTTGCAGAGCAAAAAATACGGTAAGTTCGAGAACCAACCATTGTAGAGAGGAAAGAGGAAAATAGAGAAGAAATAAGGGGGGGGGGGGTTAAATAAAGGAAAATAAACAACTTCTGATTCCTGGTCTATCAGCTATTTATAAATGTTATTAAACCCACCCACTCCGCTATTACACCTAACAAAACCGCTTTATGTAAACCAACATTATCTCCAGCCTGAAGTCGGTTCACTTTTCTTCGCGCAAAAAATCTATAAGGGTTTTCCAATCTTTAGTAAATGTTAACAATGACTTTCCTCTGGCTGAACACAACAGATTATTCCAACTTCTTACATACCTTGAGGGTCAGGTGGAGCAAGCTTATTTTCTGCTGTTCAAGAGGGTCAGATTTGAACTAACTAATTCAAAGGATGGGAAAGGAGAAAGTAGATTCCGACCCAAAATAAGGAAGAACCTTCTGATGGTAGGAGACATTGGGCAGTGGAACAGACTCCCTCGGGAGGTTGTGGACTCTCCTTCCTTGGAATATTTTTTAACAGGTCAGATAGCCATTGTCAGGGAACTGCCATCGGAGCCAGAGGCGGAGCGAAGGCTCCAGAGCGATGCTGGAGAGGGTCCCAGCAGGGAGAGAGGCAGCCCATCTGCTGGGGAAGGAAATCAGCGTAGCACCAGTGGAGGAGGGGGGCAGATGGGGGAATCGGAGAGAAGGCTCCAGGACTCTTCACCGGAGACCAGCAGGGAGAGCACGGGTCCTCCGCTGCCCACACCCTCCCTGCGCAGAAGACCTCCACGCAGGGAGAGTAGGAGGAGACTGGGCGTCAAAGAACTTCTTTGCTGGAAGAAGTTTAAGAAAAGCCCACTGACGGATTCTGCCAGCGACTGAGACAGCCACGCAGTGAAGGGCTGTCCAGACAGAAAGGGTTCAACCAGGCAACCGAGCAACCTGGGGGGGGGGGTTCATTCCTGCATTGCAGGGGGCTGGACGACATTTCCAAGAGGTCTGGAGGGTGGCAACACGGGAACGGGGCCTTCTTTGCAGTGGCTCCTCGTCTGTGGAACGCTCTCCCCAGTGAAGTTCACCTGGAGCCTTCATTATACACCCTTAGGCGCCAGGCAAAAATGTTCCTTTTTAACCAGGCCTTTGGTTGATGATGATGATAATAATAATTTATTTGTACCCCGCCCTCCCCGGCCAGAGCTGGGCTCAGGGCAGCTAACATCATAAAACTAGCACAGTATATAAAGAACATAAAAACAGGCAATCAATCAATTAAAATATATCTTAAAATTAGTTCAGAGCAAATTAAAATCTGGACAGATGGCAGTCCACGGGTAAAATAGAGAGTGGTTAATATTCTCCAGGGCCAACTGTTACCACTGGTCTTATAAAGGACCTGTGAACGGGCTAAGAAAAAGAAGAATCAGACTGAACCCTGACCAAAGGCCTGGCAGAACAGCTCCATCTTGCAGGCCCTGCGGAAAGATGTCAAAATCCCACAGGGCCATGGTCTCTTCTGAGAGAGCATTCCACCAGGCAGGGGCCATGGCCAAAAAGGCCCTGACTCTGGTTGAGGCCAGCCTAACCTCTCTGTGGCCTGGGACCTTCAAGATGTTTTTGTTTGAAGACCGTAAGTTCCTCTGTGGGACATACCAGGAGAGGCGGTCCCGTAGGAACAAGGGTCCTAGGCCGTATAGGGCTTTAAAGGTTAAAACCAGCACCTTAAACCCGACCCTGTACTCCACCGGGAGCCAGTGCAGCTGGTATAGCACCGGGTGAATGTGATCCCACGGCGAAGACCCCCTGCAGATCTGATTTACATCCCTACGCCCTTGTAAAAAAATTTTTTTGGGGTGGTTGGCTATTGGGTTGTTGTTTTTATTTTTATTATGTATTTTGTGGTTATACATCTTGATTTTATTCTGTGAACCGACCTGAGCCCCCCCCCCCCCAGGTATTAAAGGTAAAGGTAAAGGGACCCCTAACCATTAGGTCCAGTCGTGACCGAATCTGGGGTTGCGATGCTCATCTCGCTTTATTGGCCGAGGGAGCCGGTGTACAGCTTCCGGGTCATGTGGCCAGCATCACTAAGCCACTTCTGGCGAACCAGAGCAGCGCACGTAAACGCCATTTACCTTCCCGCCGGAGTGGTACTTATTTAGCTACTTGCACTTTGACGTGCTTTCGAACTGCTAGGTTGGCAGGAGCAGGGACCGAGCAATGGGAGCTCATCCCGTCGCAGGGATTTGAACCGCCGACCTTCTGATTGGCAACTCCTAGGCTCTGTGGTTTAACCCACAGCGCCACCTGCGTCCCTTCCCCTGGTTATAGGGCGGTATATAAATTCAATAAATAATACAGTGATAAAAATTACTCAGGGGTGGGGGTGTACCTTCCAACTCTACGATTCCATGAGTTTCGTGTGCTGATTTACATGCTGTGCTTTAAAAAACTGCACCCCGCGTTACGAGGGACTGTGTTGTTATCGCTACGTAGAAAAGGTTATCGAATCACCTCCCGCACCCGAGACCAGTGTGGTTGTTGTGGTTAAGAGCAGTGGACTCGTAATCTGGTGAATCGGGTTCGCTTCCCCGCTCCTCCACCTGCAGCTGCTGGGTGAGCTTGGGCCAGTCACACTTCTCTGAAGTCTCTCAGCCCCACTCACCTCACTCTGTGTTTGTTGTGGGGGAGGAAGGGAAAGGAGAACGTTAGCTGCTTTGAGACTCCTTTGGGTAGTGATAAAGCGGGATATCAAATCCAAACTCTTCTTCTTCTTCTTGGCAGAGATGTGCCCCACATCCGGTGGCATTCCCAGTTCTGGGGTCTTCTTGATCGACGTGGGTCCTTTGGCTCAAGGATAAGAAGCCTTTTCACCTTCTCTTCTCATGCAGAGTGTCACACCCTTCGATTTGCTGCCTGCCTCAGAGCCAGTGTGGTGTAGTGGTTAGGAGCGGTGGACTCATAATCTGGGGAACTGGGTTCGCGTCTCCGTTCCTGCACATGCAGCTGCTGGGTGACCTTGGGCCAGTCACACTTCTCTGACGTCTCTCAGCCCCACTCACCTCACTCTGTGTTTGTTGTGGGGGAAGAAGGCAAAGGAGAATGTTAGCCGCTTTGAGACTCCTTTGGGTAGTGATAAAGCGGGATATCAAATCCAAACTCTTCTTCTTCTTCTTTTTAAACAAATGGTGAGGTTTGCAATGGGCAACTAGACCAGCTAAGGCTGAAATGTTCCAAGCTCCGAGTGTGTATGAAACAGGCCGTGCACTACACGCTGCTAATTCAAAAGGGTTCCTGCCTATTTTGTAGTAATCCTATGCTGGGCTTCTCGAAGATGCCGATGCGTTCTTACAAGGTTTTCCGCAGCTGAGCTGCATTTGCTAATTAACCTCGGGGGACTCCCAGCCCTTTCTAAGTAGAGACACTTAATTCTGGTGGCTGTTGGAGCATATGGCTGCCTCGTGCTTTCATAGACTCCGGGTGATAATCTCCACCCCCACCCCCATTCTGTTCCTAATGAAAAGTGTTGCAACAGATGCGCCAAGGGCCAAACCCCAAATTTACCGTATTTTTTTGCTCTATAAGACTCACTTTTCCCCTCCTAAAAAGTAAGGGGAAATGTGTGTGCGTCTTATGGAGCGAATGCAGGCTGCACAGCTATCCCAGAAGCCAGAACAGCAAGAGGGATTGCTGCTTTCACTGCGCAGTGATCCCTCTTGCTGTTTTGGCTTCTGAGATTCAGAATATTTTTTTTCTTGTTTTCCTCCTCCAAAAACTAGGTGCGTCTTGTGGTCTGGTGCGTCTTATAGAGTGAAAAATACGGTGCTTACAGTTATACCTTTTGTTACGCTTGCTTCAGGATAAATCTTTTCAGGTTGTGTCCCATGGCGACCTGGAAGTACCGGAAAGGGTTACTTCCGGGTTTCGCCGCTCGCGCATGCGCAGACGCTCAAAATGACGTCATGCACAGAAGTGGTGAATCGTGACCCTCGCACGCGGGTTGCATTCTGCTCATGTTGCGAATGGGGCTCAGGAACGGATCCCGTTTGCAACCAGAGGTACCACTGTATTTATTTTATTTACTAAATCTGCACACTGCCCTTCACCCGAAGATCACAAGGCTGTTCCCAAATTGTCACCAGGGACCCCAAAATCCACCTTCCCCATGGTTCTGTGGTGTCAAGGCAGTGGTCAGCAAAGACTCACAAGGTGTCCGGGAAATTAACTCTTTATTCAGGCCTTGTGTGCACGTCAAGTCGTCCCAGTCGGTCTTGCCAGAGCACATGAATTGCTTTTTACCCTCCCACCGCAGTGGTACCTATTTATCTACTTGCACTGGCGTGCTTTCGAACTGCTAGGTTGGCAGGAGCTGGGACAGAGCAACGGGGGCTCACTCTGTCGCAGGGATTCGAACCACTACCCTTCCAGTTGGCAAGCCCAAGAGGCTCAGTGGTTTAGACCACAGCGCCACCCGCGTCCAAAGGGGGGGGATGGTATTGGTATGCAAAACATGCGTATATCTGGATAATTCTGCACTAAAAGGCTGATGGATTTGCATGAGGGGTTCCACCCCTCCCAAAAAACACTCCTCAAAAAACACAAATCTCAGTTGTACGGGTGTATGTATATATCTCAATTTTAACTCTTGAGCTATTGCTGCAATCTGCTCCGATTGTATATTTTATCTTTATCTTTGTGTGTGTGTTTTTATTGTTGCTTTTATTGTGTTATGTTACGTGAGCTGGTCTTTCGCCATAATAAATTATCTATCTGTCCACTCCTCTGTAGAATGTTGTGGAAATCTGGAGAACGAGAAACAGAAAGTGACTTGTTGTGTCCCTCGCTGGCGGCTGGCCTTGAAAACACTCCCTGGGGCTCCAATTCAGCCTAGTCTATTGTAATGGTTCTAGGGGTTGCTCGTGTGTAAGTCGTCACTACACCTGGCTGGGTTACCTGGATGAACCCTTTCTGTCCGGACAGCCACTCATCCGTGGCTGCCTCAATCGCTGGCAGAATCCGTCAGTGGGTGTTTCTTGAACTTCTTCCAGCAAAGAAGCTCTTTGACGCCTAGTCTCCACTTACTCTCCCCGCGCGGAAGTCTTCTGCGCAGGGAGGGTGTGGGCAGCGGAGGACCCGTGCTCTCCCCGCTGGTCTCCGGCGAGGAGTCATGGATCCCCCTCGCCGATTCCCCCATCTGCCCCCCTTCTCCACTGGTGCTACGCTGATTTCCTTCCCCAGCAGATGGGCTGGCTCTCTCCCTCCTGGGACGCTCTCCGGCATCCCTCTGGAGCCCTCCCTTCTCCTCTGGCTCCGATGGCAGTTCCCTGACATCTATCTCCCGCTATTCCCTCTCCTGTCTTCCTGGTCCATCCTCTGAAGACTCCCTTGTTCCTCTCCTTCCAACAAGCAACCTTCTCCAAGGACATCCTGTCAGGCTCGTTTTGAAGACTCCTCAGCCCGGACTCCTCCTGCCGCCCGACTCCCCTCGCCTTCCTTCTCCTTTGGGTGGTGAATAATTAATTTTCCCATCAGAAGGAAAAGCTCTCGCTCACCACCCCCAGCGCCACGCCAGCCAGTCACCCACACCTTCCCCATTAATCTTTCAGAGCTTCTGCGAAAACGCTCGCCTGCCAAGGGTGGGGTGGAGACACAAAGGAAATGGGGGGAGAGATCGATTGTCACCGGGTGCAGTGAACGGCGGTGATCAAAGGTGCCTCTGAACATCCATGCTGTGTCTAAGCAGAAAAGGCAGCTGGAAATGGACGGCCGGCCGAATCCTAACAGGAAACCGTCCGTCAGGACCTTTCTTCCTAAAGATAGCTGTTGCTACTACGCTTGGTCTCATCAGGGACTCATTGCGCCCCAGTAGGGGGACTCTTGTCACCCCCTGAAGCCACTTGAAAGCCCACTTGCTCCTCCCTATTCCTGCTCCAGGTTCTGCCCCCTCAGATTCTCGGTAGTGAAGTAGGGCCTTCTTGGTAGTGGCACCCGCCCTGTGGAACGCCCTCCCACCAGATGTCAAAGAGAAAAATAACTACCAAACTTTTAGAAGACATCTGAAGGCAGCCCTGTTTAGGGAAGCTTTTAATGTTGAAGAGGTTATTGTATTTTAGTGTTTTGTTGGAAGCTGCCCAGAGTGGCTGGGGAAACCCAACCAGATGGGTGGGGTATAAATAAATTATTATTGTTGTTGTTGTTGTTGTTGTTGTACCTCAGGTTAAGAACTTAACTTGTTCTGGAGGTCCGTTCTTAACCTGAAAGTGTTCTTAACCTGAGGTACCACTTTAGCTAATGGGGCCTCCCACTGCTGCCGCTGTGCAATTTCTGTTCTCATCCTGAAGCAAAGCTCTTAACCCAAGGTACTATTTCTCTGTTAGAGGAGTCAGAATTGCAGCCAATGCAATTCTGGGCTGCATCAATAGGAGTATAGCATCTAGATCAAGGGAAGTAATAGTGCCACTGTATTCTGCTCTGGTCAGACCTCACCTGGAGTACCGTGTCCAGTTCTGGGCACCACAGTTCAAGAAGGACACTGACAGACTGGAACGTGTCCAGAGGAGGGCAACCAAAATGGTCAAAGGCCTGGAAACGATGCCTTATGAGGAACGGCTAAGAGAGCTGGGCATGTTTAGCCTGGAGAAGAGGAGGTTAAGGGGTGATATGATAGCCATGTTCAAATATATAAAAGGATGTCACATAGAGGAGGGAGAAAGGTTGTTTTCTGCTGCTCCAGAGAAGCGGACACGGAGCAATGGTTCCAAACTACAAGAAAGAAGATTCCAGCTAAACATTAGGAAGAACTTCCTGACAGTAAGAGCTGTTTGACGGTGGAATTTGCTGCCAAGGCGTGTGGTGGAGTCTCCTTCTTTGGAGGTCTTTAAGCAGAGGCTTGACAACCATATGTCAGGAGTACTCTGATGGTGTTTCCTGCTTGGCAGGGGGTTGGACTCGATGGCCCATGTGGCCTCTTCCAACTCTATGATTCTATGATTCTATGATTCTATGAACCTGAAGCATCTGAAACTGAAGGGTCTGTAACCCAAGGTACCACTGTATTATTATTATTATTATTATTATTATTATTATTATTATTATTATTATTATTATGTGGAGTCAGAATCTCCTTTATTGTAACTTGAAATCATTGGTTCGGGTCCTACATTTCAGAGCAATACTAAACAAGCTTGTTCCCTCTTCCACGTGACAGCCCTTAAAATATTTGAAGATGGCTATCGCATCTCCTCTCTGTCTCCTCTTTTCCAGGCTAAGCATACCCAGACCCTTCAACCGTTCCTCATCAGGCTTGGCTTCCAGACCCTTGATCATCTTGGTCGCCCTCCTCTGCACACCTTCCAGCTTGTCAACATCCATCTTAAATTGTGATGCCCAGAACTAGTCTGAGGCCTGAGGCGGTACTATAAATCAGTAACTCGATAAAAGGAGAAATGAGACCAACAAAAACCAAGGCACATGTAGGCTTCAGATCTTAAAAGGTCCACAGCCACTGGATGTGGTTTGACCAAGGCAAAAGAACAGGCCTTAAGATATTTGAAGATGGCTCTCATATCTCCTCTCTGTCTCCTCTTTCCCAAGCTGAACATACCCAGCTCCTTCAACCGTTCCTCATCAGGCTTGCTTTCCAGACCCTTGGTCGCCCTCCTCTGCACACCTTCCAGCTTGTCAACATCCTTCTTAAATTGTGGTGCCCAGAATTGGACACAGTATTCCAGGTGTGGCTTGACCAAGGCAAAAGAACAGCCCTTAAGATAATTGAAGATGGCTATCCTATCTCCAGGGACGCAGGTGGCGCTGTGGGTTAAAGCCTCAGTGCCTAGGACTTGCCGATTGAAAGGTCGGCGGTTCGAATCCCTGCGGCGGGGTGCGCTCCCGCTGCTCGGTCCCAGCGCCTGCCAACCTAGCAGTTCGAAAGCACCTCCGGTTGCAAGTAGATAAATAGGGACCGCTTACCAGCAGGAAGGTAAACGGCATTTCCGTGTGCGGCTCTGGCTCGCCAGAGCAGCGATGTCACGCTGGCCACGTGACCCGGAAGTGTCTCCGGACAGCGCTGGCCCCTGGCCTCTTAAGTCGGATGGGCGCACAACCCCAGAGTCTGTCAAGACTGGCCCGTACGGGCAGGGGTACCTTTACCTTTACCTTTATCCTATCTCCTCTCAGTCTACTGTTTTCCAGGCTAAACATGCCCAGCTGCTTCAACTGTCCCTCATATGGCTTGGTTTCTAGACCCTTGATCATCTTGGTCGCCCTCCTCTGCAAACCTTCCAGCTGGTCAACATCCTTCTTAAATTGTGGTGCCCAGAATTGGACACCGTATTCCAGGTGTGGTTTGACCAAGGCAGAACAGAGTGGTTCTGTTGCTTCTTCCCATTCAGTGTATACCTAGCACTGAGGAGGGAGGCAAAGGTTTTAAACTACCCCCAAAAAACCAACCACCTCAGTCTGGCAAGTCACCCAGTAGCCACTGTTCTGAGCAGCCGCCATTGTTCCCTATGCCTTTCTCAAGGGTTTGGCTCGGCGCAGCTCAGTTTCCCTTGCAGCCAATGGCATCATTTCCACTTGAACCCGACAACGGAGTCTAAAGACCTTCCTTCACAGTGGCGACAGCTAGTGTGCCAACTTGGGGTTGGGTGCTGTGGGGAGGGGTGCCATTCTGACAGGGCGAAACCCGGGGACAAAAGTGTCTGTTGTAAGGAAACTCTTTTTAAACTCAGGGAAACCAGCCAAAGATCTAGAGTCTTTTTTTCTGTCTTCTATAATCAAAGGCGACAGCATTAGCATACCTCTCTCCCCCCCCCCAATATTTGCATCTGAATACATAATTAATTTTCAAGAAAGTAACCCACCCTTGCTTCATATTTGTCTTGCTGGAAAATGCTCTTTGGAGATTTTATTATAATTTTTGAGTGGGGGGTGGGGAGGCGGGGAGGCGGGGTGGGAGAAATATCAACTTCAAAAGCAAAGCTCCTTTGAATCCTTTTTGAACCTCGCTGATAAATATTCCTTTGTTAAGCAACCGGGGGCGGGGCGGGGGGGGGAGGGTTCTGGCATCACCTCTGTATGTGAGAGAGATGCGTTTCTGTGCAGTTCTGGGTTGCAAGAAATACTTTTAAAAGCTTGCAATTAGCAGCAAACAAAACCCAGCGTTAGCCTGAGATAGATTTAGATAGATAGATAGATAGATAGATAGATAGATAGATAGATAGATGATAGATAGATAGATGATAGCTAGCTAGCTAGATAGATATACAGTGGTACCTCAGGTTAAGTACTTAATTCGTTCTGGAGGTCCGTTCTTAATCTGAAACTGTTCTTAACCTGAAGCACCACTTTAGCTAATGGGGCCTCCTGCTGCCGCCATGCCGCCAGAGCACGATTTCTGTTCTCATCCTGAAGCAAAGTTCTTAACCTGAGGTACTATTTCTGGGTTAGCGGAGTCTGTAACATGAAGCGTATGTAACCTGAAGCGTATGTAAACTGAGGTACCACTGTATAGATATATAGATAGATGATAGATAGATGATATATATAGATAGATGATAGAGATAGATAGATATAGATAGATGATAGATAGATAGATAGATAGATAGATAGATAGATAGATATAGATAGATATAGATAGAGATAGATAGATAGATAGATAGATAGATAGATAGATAGATAGATGATAGATAGATAGATAGATAGATAGATAGATAGATGATAGATAGATAGATAGATAGATAGATAGATAGATAGATAGATAGATTTATTTATTTTCTGGATACAACTTTTGAGGTCAAGTGACTGCCTAAAAGAGAAAGCAAGTGGGGCTTGGAGACCCCCACCATGCCCTAAGAGCATGCAAAATAGGGTCCCCACAGCCAACGTCTGCTACAGTCGTGCTCCCCACGGCCTAAACGCTTGGGCAATATGTGAAGGGACTTCATGTGTGCCCATTGCCGCACACATCCTTGCGTAAACAAATGGATTGGGACCCTGAACATGCCAGTGGAGTACATGGATACTGGGCGAGGAGGGTACGGGTTGGCAGTGGGGTTGATGCTTGGTTGCTGAGAATGACCATTGTGCTTTTCTTACCCTTAGGTCAAGCACACAAATCAACATTAGACTATGTCTCATCAGAGTGGTGCATGCTCTGGTTATCTCCCGCTTGGACTACTGCAATGCGCTCTACGTGGGGCTGCCTTTGAAGGTGACCCGGAAACGACAGCTAATCCATAATGTGGCAGCTAGACTGGGGACTGGGAGTGGCCTGCCGAGACCATATAACACCGGTCCTGAAAGACCTACATTGGCTCCCAGTATGTTTCCAAGCACAATTCAGAGTGTTGGTGCTGACCTTTCAAGCCCTAAAAGGCCTCGGTCCAGTGTATCTGAAGGAGCGTCTCCACCCCCATCGTTCTGCCCAAACACTGAGGTCCAGCGCCGAGGGCCTTCTGGTGGTTCCCTCACTGTAAGAAGTGAGGTTGCAGGGAACCAGGCAGAGGGCCTTCTCAGTGGTGGCGCCCACCCTCTGGAACACCCTCCCATCAGATGTCAAGGAAATAAACAACTACCTGAGTTTTAGATGATATCTGAAGGCAGCCCTGTTTAGGGAAGTTTCTAATGTTTGATAGTTTATCCCTTTTTTATTCTGTTGGGAGCTGCCCAGAGTGGCTGGGGAAACCCAGCCAGATGGGCGGGGTATAAATGTATTATTATTATTTGCCCAATAAAGCCGATCTTTATGTGGTTAACTACTGAGATCCACCTCTTTCACGTATGGGTCGTGGCTTTGGGGTGAATACGCTGCCATGCATTGCCCAATTTTAACTGTACACCAGGATGCCAGGGCAAATTTCATCCCCCGAGGGGCAACAGTGCGATCGTGAAAATTACAACGCAAAGCTCCCCTGTTTTTCTGAGTTAACTGATTGCTCCCCCTGACGAAACAATTAACACTAGATTTCCAGAAGTGCCTTTTGCATTGTCTGAAAGATCACACAAAATGCAAGAATTGACAGGAAAGGAAATGTCAGGAAGACGGAGCAAAATGCCATCTGATTATATTAGGTAAAGGTAAAGGGACCCCTGACCATTAGGTCCAGTCGTGGCCAACTCTGGGGTTGCAGCGCTCATCTCGCTTTATTGGCCAAGGGAGCCGGCGTACAGCTTCCGGGTCATGTGGCCAGCATGACTAAGCCGCTTCTGGCGAACCAGAGCAGCGCACGGAAATGCCGTTTACCTTCCCGCCAATGTGGTACCTATTTATCTACTTGCACTGGCATGCTTCCGAACTGCTAGGTTGGCAGGAGCAGGGACCGAGCAACGGGAGCTCACCTCGTCGCAGGGATTCGAACCGCCGACCTTCTGATCGGCAAGTCCTAGGCTCTGTGGTTTAACCCACAGCGCCACCCGCGTCCCTAGAACTATGGAAAGGTGGTACACAAATAAAATGATGGTGATGGTTTTGTTGTGTTAAAGGCTGGGGCTCAGGCAAGAAGTCAGTGTCCACCTTCTCTCTCTCTGCAGAGCTTGTCAAACAGCTTCAGCCAATATGGGAACCAAGAAGTTGGAGTCATCTGATTCAGCAGCAAGCCTCTCCTTTTGTCCTTATGTTCATTGTCAAGTAGATCTGTCTTTAAAAAAAGAAGTGGCTTAATTTTTATAATATCAGGTTAATAATAAAGTGTTTTTCCCATGTGTAGGAGGGTTCGAAATAAAGACTAGGCTGCTCTGTCAGATCCAAATTCCCCAGCTGCTCAAATCTGTCTTGTGGCACCTCAGAAGAAGACCTTCTTCCTTGTTGTTGTTGTTGTCTACTTGTTTAGTCGTGTCCGACTCTTCGTGACCCCCTGGACCAGAGCACGCCAGGCACCCCTGTCTTCCACTGCCTCCCACAGTTTGGTCAAACTCATTCTGGTAGCTTGGAGAACACTGTCCCACCATCTCGTCCTCTGTCGTCCCCTTCTCCTTGTGCCCTCCATCTTTCCCAACATCAGGGTCTTCTCCAGGGAGTCTTCTCTTCTCATGAGGTGGCCAAAGTCTGGGAGCCTCAGCTTCACGATCTGTCCTTCCAGTGAGCACTCAGGGCTGGTTTCCTTCAGAATGGAGAGGTTTGATCTTCTTGCAGTCCATGGGACTCTCAAGAGTCTCCTCCAGTACCATAATTCAAAAGCATCCATTCTTTGGTGATCAGCCTTCTTTATAGTCCAGCTCTCACTTCCATACATCACTACTGGGGAAACCATAGCTTAGTAGGTCTATTAGCTCACCAAAATCGAACCTCCCCGAGCAAGGGCAGTCTACCTGAGATTACACGGGGCCACAGCCCCATGTTCTTCCCATGTTGTTGTTGTTGTTTAGTCATTTAGTGGTGTCCGACTCTTCGTGACCCCCTGGACCAGAGCATGCCAGGCACTCCTGTCTTCCACTGCCTCCCGCAGTTTGGTCAAACTCATGCTGGTAGCTTCAAGAACACTGTCCCACCATCTCGTCCTCTGTCGTCCCCTTCTCCTTGTGCCCTCCATCTTTCCCAACATCAGGGTCTTTTCCAGGGAGTCTTCTCTTCTCCTGAGGTGGCCAAAGTCTTGGAGCCTCAGCTTCAGGATCTGTCCTTCCAGTGAGCACTCAGGGCTGGTTTCCTTCAGAATGGAGAGGTTTGATCTTCTTGCAGTCCTTCTTCCTTAGTTTTCTTAATTTGCTTCGGATTCATGGTCGCCTTCACTCGCCCAGCCCCGTTCCCAGTGGACGCCCTCCAAACTCAACAGAGCTCAAATCGCTAGCCGTCCTCCCAAAGCTTTCTCTCCCTGCCTGTGTTGCCTAAGATACATTTGGGGGCAAAAATGTGATCCTCTCGGCTTCCCCCTTTCTTCTGCTTTCCAGCAAGGCTCCAGAGTTAGCCACGCTTGAGGTGGCTGCCACAATCGATGTCCCTTTCGCAAGCAGGCTCACTCCAAGCTGTCTCTTTGGGTCTCGTGCCATCCCAGCCACCGCTGCTTTGAGGGCCTGGGAACTTGGGCTCCAAAAGAGCCTTACCAGGGGAGAGGGTTGCAGATGTGCCAAGGGTTGTGTGTGTGTGTGTGTGTGTGTGTGTGTGTGTGTGTGTGTGTGTGTTAGAGAGAGAGAGAGAGAGAGAGAGAGAGAGAGAGAGAGAGAGAGAGAAGGGATGGTTCGAAAGGCCACAAAACCCAGCAAAATACAGAAGTAGGCCATTGGACAAGATACATAATAATATAATGTTTTATACATAAACAGAGCCTAGGACCTGCCGATCAGAAGGTCGGCGGTTCGAATCCCCGTGACGGGCTGAGCTCCCATTGCTCGGTCCCTGCTCCCGCCAATCTAGCAGTTCGAAAGCACATCAAAGTGCAAGTAGATAAATAGGTACCGCTCCGGTGGGAAGGTAAACGGCGTCTCCATGCGCTGCTCCGGTTTGCCAGAAGCGGCTTAGTCATGCTGGCCACATGACCCGGAAGCTGTACGCCGGCTCCCTCGGCCAATAAAGCGAGATGAGCGCCGCAACCCCAGAGTCGGCCACGACTGGACCTAATGGTCAGGGGTCCCTTTACCTTTTTTCCTTCCGTAGTTCTAGGAAGATGTCAGTCTGTACCTGTGCAAGAACTCAAAGTAGCTGTCTTATTACAAAAGAAACAGACTGGAAAGAGAAGTTGCTGAATTGCAACTTATTACCAAATTTTAAACCATGGAGAGACCTGGTTTGAATAGAGACATTGGATTCTTATCTCATTATACATAATAATAATAATAATAATAATAATAATAATAATAATAATAATAATTTATTATTTATACCCCGCCCATCTGGCTGGGCCTCCCCAGCCACTCTGGGCGGCTTCCATAGAAACTAAAAATACAGTAAAATATCACACGTTAAAAACTTCCCTGAACAGGGCTGCCTTAAGATGTCTTCTGAATGTCAGGTAGTTGCTTATCGCTTTGACATCTGCTGGAAGGGCGTTCCACAGGGCAGGCGCCACTACCGAGAAGGCCCTCTGCCTGGTTCCCTGTAGCTATGCCTCTCGCAGGGAGGGAACCGCCAGAAGGCCCTCGGCGCTGGACCTCAGCGTCCGGGCAGAACGATGGGGGTGGAGACGCTCCTTCAGGTATACTGGGCCGAGGCCGTTTAGGGCCTATTTTTAGTCATCTCACCCCTTGCTTTTTCCTGTAAGACCAATTGCAGTCCTTAACAGGTTTACCACACCTATCAGCCAATCAACCATTCCCACCAGCCTTCTGAGTAATACCCCTCCCCACCCTCTCACTAAGGGTCTGGTGACTTCTGTTTCAGTATATCTGAAGAAGTGTGCATGCACACGAAAGCTCATACCAAGAACAAACTTAGTTGGTCTCTAAGGTGCTACTGGAAGGGATTTTTTTTACCTTTCCATAGTTAAAGTCCTGCTCAAGGCGGCTGACAGCATGAAAATAACCACAGTAGTCATAAAGAATAAATAAAACATCAAAAAGCACACAACCAAATCGAGCAATTGCCACATAAATCGTGAGATCTAGAATAAAGAGCCAAAATGAATTCAATAACACAAGGAATCCCCTCCCCCAAACCCTAAACAACACCTCAGCCCAAGAGTCCATTCAGCAGCCTCAGCTTTTGTAGCTGGAGTCAGTCCAGGCCCTGGGGCAGACACAGCAGGGAGCAGGTTTTCCACAAGTCCCAAGATGGACTAATGCAGTGGTTCTTGAACTTGGTTCTCCAGTTGTTGTTGGACTACAACTCCCATCATCCCTAGCTAGCAGGGCCAGTGGTTGGGGGTGTGGTTCAACAACAGCTGGAGGCCCAAGTTTGAGAAACACTGGTCTGAAGGATCAGGCTAGAGGCTCACCTAGTCCAATATCCTGTATTCCACAGTCGCCAATCAGATGTCTTCTCCAATTCATGATCCTCAAGACCTGGTGTGCATGGCATGGATGAGGGAGGAATTTGATTCCTCCCAAGACCAAACTCCCTAATCTGCACTTTCTGAAGCAACATGCAAATTGAACACCACAGTCCTTCAAAATTCTCCCTTATCTGAATTTTGCGATGCAATTCTCCAGCTGAGAACATACCCTCCAACATTCTGCTGATCCAAATCGGGATGCTTTTTTAAAAATAACCCAGAGCCGTCATGGAGGCCAGATGATTTATGCAAGACCCCAGAACAGGTGTCTTTTGGTCCTGAACTCTGACTCGTTCTAGAGTGCTGTACCGAACAGCGGGAAATTCCGGGATCCACTCGGAAGCCTGGATGGCTTCCGTAATTCCGAGCTTTCTTGCTCAAATCAGGACAGTTGAGAGGGATGCAAGTAATGTGTGCAGAATTACACATGCCAGGGTAAAAAGTGCCTAAGTATACAAAAAAAAAAAGCATACAAAAATGCATTGTATTAAGATAAATTGCATAGAAAACTGTGTATATGAATGTTCACGGGTCCTTTAAAAGAAAGCCACAAGCTGATGTGGAAATGTGGAAAACTTAATTGAAGGTTAGTAAAAGAGAGAGAGACAAAGCCTAGAGCTTGCTGATCAGAAGGTCAGCGGTTCAAATCCCCGCGACGGGTTGAGCTCCCATTGCTCTGTCCCAGCTCCTGCCAATCTAGCAGCTCGAAAGCACACCAGTGCAAGTAGATAAATAGGTACCACTGTGGCAGGAAGGTAAACGGCGTTTCTGTGCACTGCTTTGGTTCGCCAGAAGCGGCTTAGTCCTGCTGGCCACATGACCCAGAAGCTGTACGCTGGCTCCCTCGGCCAATAAAGCGAGATATGCGCCGCAACCCCAGAGTCGGGCTTGACTGGACCTAATGGTCAGGGGTCCTTCACCTTTATCTTTCAAAAGAGGGAGAGAGAGCGAGACAGAGAGAGAGAGACCAAAATTAACAGAGTCATCTGTTATGTATTCAGTGGTCTGTGTTCGCCTGAGCTTGAGTCTGGACTAAGGATTCTGAGCTCCTGTGTTCTGATTTGATACATGATGTCCAATCACAGAACATTTCGGGATTTGGGCCTCTGCCATTGGCCCTTGAACTCTGAGTCGTGATTCACAGCTTGGAAGTTTAGACAGCCAATCACGTTGGGAGTGGGAGTGGCCCAGGCTTCCAGGAATGTATATAAGCAGCTGCTTTGCCCCTGTTTCCCAGTTATGTACTTCAATAAAGGTTCTTGCTGTTATCACTGTGTCTTGCCTCGTGGGAACCCACCTACACTTCACACCCACCCCCAGTTCTTAATTTTGCACCCCCCCATCTTTCCATTCAGAACTACTAGGGGAGGTGAATGGAAACAACAACAACAACAACAACAACAACAATTTATTATTTGTACCCCGCCCATCTGGCTGGGTTTCCCCAGCCACTCTGGGCGGCTTCCATAAAAACCAAAAATACACTAAAATATCACAGATTAAAAACTTCCCTGAACAGGGCTGCCTTAAGATGTCTTCTGAATGTCAGGTAGTTATTTATCGCTTTGACATCTGATGGGAGGGCGTTCCACAGGGCAGGCGCCACTACCGAGAAGGCCCTCTGCCTGGTTTCCTGTAGCTTTGCTTCTCGCAGTGAGGGAACCGCCAGAAGGCCCTTGGCGTTGGACCTCAGTGTCCGGGCAGAACGATGGGGATGGAGGCGCTCCTTCAGGTATACTGGACTGAGGCCGTTTAGGGCTTTAAAGGTCAACACCAGCACTTTGAATTGTGCTCGGAAACGTACTGGGAGCCAATGTAGGTCTTTCAAGACCGGTGTTATGTGGTCTCGGCGGCCGCCCCCAGTCACCAGTCTATCTGCCGCATTCTGGATTAGTTGCAGTTTCCGAGTCACCTTCAAAGCCCCACGTAGAGCGCATTGCAGTAGTCCAAGCGGGAGATAACTAGAGCATGCACCACTCTGGCGAGAGAGTCCGCGGGCAGGGAGGGTCAAGTGAGAGACAAAGCCCCTCCTCTTATCTGATGCATTCAAATAAAACAGATATTGTGGTTTTAGAGCAAAAGCTTCTCCTCTACTGGGGTCATTAGACTGTCACACCTTTAACAAACCATTTTGCTCCCAATTGCTTTAATGGGGGTCTAATATACCCCTGTGTGCTTTTAGCGGGATCTCAGATTAAATACGCAATTAGCGGAATCTGAAAAAGGATACGCTTAGAACATTATTGTTGCGCCAAGAGGCACGGACTGAGCCCTGCTCCCTGTTGCAAACTTGAGAACCTTCTGTATGTCTAGTTTTCAACAGCTTGGCTTCTGAAGCGAGAACGCATTCGCCAATTGATATTCGGAATTCCTATTTCCTTTAAAAAGGAGGAGGAAGTTTTACCTTTGCCGTGGATCTAGATGTAAGGGAAACAGACTTACATGGTGCCTTCAAAGCATTGAAATAATCCTTACAACTCCTGGATTCCTTTCTCTCACCCTCCAGGCCACCCAGTGAGTAAGATCATAATCAGAGGATCTCAAGTGTGGTGGGCGAGACAAAGCGAGACGTTCTCTTCGGTTTTGAACCTTTCAGTCGCTTTCTTTGAAGAGAATACATTGATATCCTTCCAGTTCCAAGTGAAGACTCCTTAATCTTCTGAGACTCTGTTGCTCTTGTAGGAATTAGGACTCAATGAGGCTTGCTTCTAAGTAGGCAAGCACTGGGCTGCCCTGTGAGTTGTTACTGGTGTCCATCTCTCTTCAGAGACAATGTGAAGGAATTACCGCTCCCCGCATAAAACGGGGGTGACCTTTGCGTGGACGCGTACAGCCCTGGATCTGGAGCGGCTCCAGCGGCTTCGCCTTCCCTCAGGTGGGATACCTGGAGGTCTCCACCTACCCCACTCAGCTGTCTAATCCCACCTGGGGGAAGCGTTGCCAAGGAGACCAGGCCAGGTAGGGGAGGGATTACCTGCCCACACAATAGAGGGAGGATCTTACCTGGGAATCCTCACTTGGCTCCAGAGCTTCTCCCACCCTACCCACCGTCAGTTAATGCATTATTTTGCAGGTTAACTTTTCTTCATAGGTTTTGCAGGTTAACTTTTCTTCACAGGTATGCAGGCGCTGCTACGTTAAGGTCGCTGTCAAAGGGCCGGAAAGGAATTTCCATGCATTGGCAGGTTTCACCTTTCCCATAGCAAAACGTCACAACTTTGGCGGTATCAGGCCTTGGGCGGAATCCTTTAGTCCATCTTCCTCTTTGTGGCGGCGATACCAGGGTTCCCCGTTAAAGGGGTTTCTGAAGGGAGGCTTTGACCGTACACCAAAAGGTCGTCATTGCTTTCCCCTGTGGCGGCGGCATAACAGGGGCGGCTATCTCTGCTTGTACATATGTTCTCCAGAGCCGGCCCATCCCCCACACAAACACTGGATAACCCTGATGCTTCCTAGGTCCCCGGCTGGGGACTGGGGAGGGAGAACGCCCAATGCCTGAGCCAAGGTCTACCCACATTTGAAATTTAATAAAGTTGTGGCCAATTTAATCCCATAGCACGTTGTCTTGAGTCGTTATTCCACATGACGGGGGGACCGCTCGGGATCTGGGGACTCCACCTGTCCACGCAATGGGTTTCTGTGCAGTCAGTTTGAAATGGGACCCAACCCCCCCTTTTCTTCTTTCTCCAAGAGAGCATTTCTAAAATGCATTAACTTGAGCTGTTGAGCAAATGCATAACAAGAACACAGCCGTATAAACAAAGCTCTCTCCTTTATCAGTCACGGCAATGGACGACCTTGGCTGTTCCAGTGGAGTAGGGATGGCATGTCTGGGTCTTATCTTACCACATTCTGACACACAGACCTAGTCCGGGAATAGCACCAGAGTGTCTTCTTGGAGTTGGTGGCCTCTTGCTCCAAGATAAGAGTATAGGAACAGGAATACCCTTTAATGGTCAGAAGTACAGGAAGGAAAACCCTTTTATGGTTAAGAGTACCGGAACAGGAACATCTGTGATGTCAACCTGCGTGTACAAGCTGACGTGGCTGGATTCCTGGGGAAGGGGGGAGAGGGTGCCTGGAGGATATATATTGTGATGGCCTGGCAAGGATTCAGAGGCTGAACCGGAGGAATCCCAGCCTGCACAGGAGTCCCCGCCTCCAGGGCCGGCTGAACTGGGGCAGGGCCTTGATTCTGAAGCACCTGCACCTGTGTCGGATCCTCAGGAGCAGGCACCAGGTGATTCCACTCTGGCTCCAGAGGTGGTTGAGGACTCAGTGCCTACAGGTGAGTCTCCCCCTGGGCCCAGTAACCCTTCAGCCTCTCCTGAACTGCAGAGGCTCAGGGCAGAGAGGCGAAGGGAACTGGTTTTTCCCAGGAGGAGTGCTCGCCTTAAGGCCAGGAGAGGCGGGTCTCCTGGGGGCCGGGACCGCCCCTGGCCTTAGAGAAGATAAAGGCCAGTCAGCCCGGTCCCAGGTTGCGGGAGCAACGTGGTTGAAGAGCTGTTTCGGCCAGCATCCAGTCCCGTTTCCCCCAGAGTTCCTGTCCTTGCCCGGCTTCCCTCTGTGGACCCCGCTTCGCCCGAGGAGGACTGTCTGCCAACCCTCAACTCAGGCCCTGGACCTCGCCCCACGGTAACCTTCCCCCCCCCGGACCAGCACATATATACTGCATGAAATTTCTCATTTCTTTGGACTTGCTGTGGACTGACCACGCAAGTGCTTTTCTGCTGCTCCGGAGAGCAGAAATAAAGAACTCTTTCTCTGAACCAACCCTCGGTGTCATCTGACTTCCTCCTGTCCAGGAGCAACGCAGAGCCCACCAATCGGTAAAGTCTAATAAGGCTACAAATGGAGTGCGGTTCCAGGGTTGAAGACAAATTACTGCATTTGCAGCATGAAAGTGACCTTTTTCAAGTCTGGGCAGTGTGTGTAGAGGTTCTGGGCTGCCCAGAAAACAAGGCCCCCCACTCGGTCCCACTGATGGGGTCCAAAGGAAAGCAGAACAAGACATTGGGCACCAGCTTGGCTTCAGGAGTTGGCCGTAGGAGGCCTACAAGGCGCCACCCAACCATCTCAGGTTGGATTTGGGTAGGTGTGAGGAATTGGTGCTGCCAAAATTAGCGAAGATAACGCTCCAGGCACACAGCCATTTCTGTCTTGTAGATTTATTACCAAAAGTTCAAAGCAGTTACAAGAATTCAAACAAACACGTCCATGTCTAGCTCAGTCAGATGACTCGACTGAAGATCTCTGACGTCTTTTCCCCCAGCATGCCCATCGGTGCAGCGCACACCTCCTACTTCCTTTGTTCTGTGAGTAGCTAGTTCCGGGGACTGGTTGCCCCTCCCTATTTCCTCCTCTGAGTTGGATGATAGACTGCTAATGAGCTCTTTCGGCTCTCTGTAATTGCCTCTTTCCCCCCTCGTCTCTCTAGCTGTCTCCCTTTCCCTGACAGTAGGGCAGTGGTTCTCAACCTGTGGGTCCCCAGATGTTGTTGGACTACAACTCCCATCATTCCTAGCCAGCATGACCAGTGGTCAGGAATGATGGGAGTTGTAGTCCAACAACATCTGGGGACCCACAGAAGAAGAAGAGTTTGGATTTGATATCCCGCTTTATCACTACCCGAAGGAGTCTCAAAGCGGCTAACATTCTCCTTTCCCTTCCTCCCCCACAACAAACACTCTGTGGGGTGAGTGGGGCTGAGAGACTTCAAAGAAGTGTGACTCGCCCAGGGTCACCCAGCAGCTGCATGTGGAGGAGCGGAGATGCGAACCCGGTTCATCAGATTACGAGACTACCGCTCTTAACCACTACACCACATTGGTTCTCCACACAGGTTGAGAACCACTGGTGTAGAGCATGGGTAGGCAAACAATGGCCCAAGGGCCAGATCCGATTGCATGGAGCCCGGACAGCCCCGTGGTTTTCCACGGATCTGAGGGCAATGAAACAATCGTTGAGACGGCTAGAGCGCCGGTGGCGGATAACTCATTCCGAATCTGACCGGACACAGGTTAGAGCTCAACGTCGAGCCTACCAAGTGGTGATAGCGACAGCGAAGAAGAATTTCTTCACCGCCTCTATTGCATCTGCAGAAAACAGCAGCAGGAGACTTTTTCAGGTGGTTCACAATTTAGCGGAACCACCTGCAATATCGGGGCCCAGTACGGGCCACATGTTCTCCTGCAATGATTTTGCAAAGTTTTTTGTAGATAAAATCGCTCAGTTTTGGGAAGAAGTAGACTCCACCGTGGGAGCAGGGCCAGGGCGGGAGAGTGCTAGAGTTCTGTCTAGTCAAGTTGAGTGGGATCAATTCCAATCTGTTACCTCCGAGGATGTGGACAGGCTGCTTGGATGAGTGAAGCCAACCACCTGTCTCCTGGATCCTTGCCCATCCTGGCTTATAAAAGCTAGCTGGGAAGGACTGGGCGATGGGCTTCGTGGGGTGGTGAATGCTTCCCTCCATGAGGGAGCCTTCCCAGACCCGCTGAAAGAGGCGGTTATTAAACCGCTTCTTAAAAAACCATCTTTAGATGTGGCCACGATGGCCAACTATCGCCCAGTCTCAAATCTTCCATTCTTGGGCAAGGTGATTGAGCGAGCAGTTGCCGAACAACTCCAGGCACGCCTGGAAGAAGCGGACCATTTGGATCCCTTCCAGTTGGGATTCAGGCCTCATCATGGGACTGAAACTGCCTTGGTTGCACTGGTTGATGATCTCCGGTGGGCTAGGGACAAAGGTGAGAGCTGTTTCCTAGTTCTGCTGGATCTCTCAGCGGCGTTTGATACCATCGACCATAACATCCTTCTGGACCGTCTTGAGGGGCTGGGAGCTGGGGGCACTGTCATACAGTGGTTCCGCTCCTTCCTCCTGGGCCGTGTTCAGAAAGTGGTGGTGGGGGATGAGTGTTCAGACCCCTGGGCTCTCACTTGTGGGGTGCCTCAGGGTTCTGTCCTCTCCCCCATGCTTTTCAACATTTACATGCAGCCGCTGAGAGAGATCATCAGGAGGTTTGGGCTGGGTGTTCATCAGTATGCGGATGATACCCAGCTCTACCTCTCTTTTAAATCAGAACCAGTGAAGGCGGTGAAGGTCCTGTGTGAGTGTCTGGAGGCGGTTGGGGGATGGATGGCGGCTAACAGATTGAGGTTGAATCCTGACAAGACAGAAGTACTGTTTTGGGGGGACAGGAGGCGGGCAGGTGTGGAGGATTCCCTGGTCCTGAATGGGGTGACTGTGCCCCTGAAGGACCAGGTGCACAGCCTGGGAGTCATTTTGGACTCACAGCTGTCCATGGAGGCACAGGTCAAATCTGTGTCCAGGGCAGCTGTTTATCAGCTGCATCTGGTACGTAGGCTGAGACCCTCCCTGCCCGCAGACTGTCTCGCCAGAGTGGTACATGCTCTGGTTATCTCCCGCTTGGACTACTGCAGTGTGCTCTACGTGGGGCTACCTTTGAAGGTGACTCGGAAACTACAGCTAATCCAGAATGCGGCAGCTAGACTGGTGACTGGGAGGGGCCGCCGAGACCATATAACTCTGGTCTTGAAAGACCTACATTGGCTCCCAGTACTTTTCCGAGCACAATTCAAAGTGTTGGTGCTGACCTTTCAAGCCCTCAACGGCCTTGGCCCAGTATACCTGAAGGAGCGTCTCCATCCCCATCGTTCTGCCCGGATGCTGAGGTCCAGCGCCAAGGGCCTTCTGGCAGTTCCCTCATTGCGAGAAGCAAAGCTACAGGGAACCAGGCAGAGGGCCTTCTCGGTGGTGGCGCCTGCCCTGTGGAACGCCCTCCCATCAGATGTCAAAGCGATAAACAACTACCTGACATTCAGAAGACATCTTAAGGCAGCCCTGTTCAGGGAAGTTTTTAACGTGTGATATTTTATTGTATTTTTGGTTTCTATGGAAGCCGCCCAGAGTGGCTGGGGAGGCCCAGCCAGATGGGCGGGGTATAAATAATAAATTATTATTATTATTATTATTATTATTATTATTATCCAACCCAATCACCTTCTAAAGGGAAGTGCAACACTCAAAACAGAGCATGTTTGGTTTCTGGAAAAAAAGTTCGATAAAGAGAACACTTACTTCCACGTTTGCAGTTTGGGTGCCAAGTTGTTTGAGTACCAAAGCGTTTGAGAACCAAGGTACCACTGTATTTGTCTGGATTTGCTAAATTCAGAGAAGTGTGGATTTCAAAGGATGGCCGTTGTTTTGGTTTGCCTGTTGTTTCAGGAAACATGAAACTGAGGCATCTAATCATAGCCTGCATTTTTATTAAGGCTTGATCAGGGCCTGTATTTTAAAATGAGCTTAAAGATTTTCAAATGTTCATGCCAGGCAGAAGACCAGCTGCCTAAGAACCTTGGCAAGATGTTTATTCTCCTGGACAAGGGGGCCCCCTGATTTATAGCAGAAAACAATTCTCAAAGTCAAAGGGAATTACAGGCTGACAGCCAAGGTTACACTGACCCTACATATTACAGAAGATAAAAAAAGAGATAAACATAATTAAGAGTGGGTAAATAGTAAAATAAAACCATGTGCCTCCCATTAAACTTGAGCCATATTTTCCTAAGGTTGAAAGGTCAAGAGCAGTGAAAAAGGCAACTGGCTTGGCTGGAGAAGAGAGGTTTTCTTTCTATCTTATTTTGAGGCTGTAAAATGTTCCTTCCTTTTTTACTTTGAAAAGGTTTATTCTTCTAAAAGGCTATCTATGTTATGTATTAAATATATTGGCTTAAATGTAATTATGCAAAGGAATTAGAAGCTAAGAAATGTTAAATCCTTATGCTAGATTCTTATTTCATATAGATGGAAGAGATCACAGGGGCCATCAGCCACCAGCCCAGCCCCCCCTGCCAAGCAGGAAACATCATTAGAGCACACATATGGTTGTCAGGCCTTTGTTTAAAAGACCTCCAAGAGAAGGAGATCTTTCAATGATGATGTGAACTCAAGATCCTTGACATCTGTTTAAGATAAAAATTTAAGATTAAACCATTTGTTTTGGAGGGCAATAGGGCGAGGTGAGCTGGTAATTAAGGTTCCTTGTTGAGACACATGTAAGATATATTACTACTTATTTGTCATTTATAGATAGAAGAATATATATCTTTTTGTTTCCCATAAAAGGGCATGAGGAAATGGGTGTATCTTTTGTGATTGGTTCTAGCAAACAGCCAATAGGAATTTCAACCAGGCTGATTGGACAGAGGCAGCCACAGGAGGAGCAAGGGGGCTGGATTAAGGAAATATAAGTGCTGGCCAGAATGGCAGGAGGCCAGGCCAGAGCTTGGTAACCATATACCACTGTGCCTCATATTTATTTGTCTGACAAATAAATTATTATTTTAATTTCTCTATTGCTGCGTTGAATATTTCATTCCAGCTAAGCGTTAACCACAAGCAGGGTGCTACAAAACGAGCCCATTTCTTTATTCAGTGTGAAACATATATACCCCTCCATTGTCAAAACCTTTAAGTGGAATTTCTTCCCCAACTTTAACTTGGAGCTAGTCTGAGGCTTTGAGCTGCTCTGTTGTTCATTAATTGATTTGTGTGTGTGTGTGTCTTGTTTCCTGCTGCGGCTGGGCACCACCTGAAGTCTTATGTTCACTTCTGAGCACCACAGTTCAAGAAAAATATCAACAAGCAAAGAAACGTGGAGGATTCGATCGTGCTAGGGAAACATGCCAGGGATCCCTGCCGCTCCTTCTTCCAAGCCAATGCCCTTATTCCGCACAGTATGGTTCCCATCCCTCAATTGACTTGTTATGTAGGTATTCATCATACAGTTCGGGCAGGCAAGGGGATTTAAGAACTGAGTTGACAGGCACCTGGAAGCATTATTGGGTTAAGGGCACACTGGAGTCCCCTTCTTCTTTTTAAAATAATTTTTATTTGACTTTACAAATTCATTCACACAAGTATTATTACAGATATTAAAATTTGCACAGGATTCTTCCGAATACTATCAATACTTCCCTCCTCCCCTCCGTGGGTTCTTTAAATAACTTTTTAAAAACTGAATATTATAAGTCCATTTAATTTACCATCCTCCATTGTGATCCATGTGACGGTCATCTCCAGGCTTGACTACTGTAATTCGCTCTATGCGGGGCTGCCCTTGAAGCTGTCCCAGAAACTCCAGTGGGTGCAGAATGCTGCAGCGAGGCTCCTCATGGGGTCTCTGCCATGGGAGCATATTCACCCAGTGCTTTTCAAGCTGCACTGGCTCCCGGTGGAGTACAGGGTCAGATTTAAGGTGCTGCTTTTGACCTTGAAAGCCCTTCACGGCCTAGGACCCTCGTACCTACGGGACCTCCTCTCCTGGTATGCCCCACGGAGGACCTCAAGGTCCATAAACAGCAACACCCTAGTGGTCCCAGGCTCTAAGGAAGTTAGATTGGCTTCGACCAGAGCCAGGGCCTTTTCAGCTCTGGCCCCGGCCTGGTGGAACGCTCTGCCTCATGAGACCAGGGCCCTGCAGGATCTGATTTCTTTCCGCAGGGCCTGTAAGACAGAGTTGTTCCGCCTGGCCTTTGGCTTGGAGCCAATTTGATTCCCTCCCTCTCTTTCTTTTTTCTTTTTCCTTCTCCTCCTGCGATGAGGCTACATTTTAATATTTTAATGTTTCAATATTTTAATGTTGTATTTTAATTTTGTTTTTAAGTTGTAATCATTCAACTTGTTTTTATTATTGCTTGTAAGCCGCTCTGAGCCCGGCCTTGGCTGGGGAGGGCGGGGTATAAATAAAAATTATTATTATTATTATTATTATTATTGTTGTTGTTGTTGTTGTTGTTGTATCCAAAATCTATGTATCATTGCAAGAGTTATTTAAAGCCTGCCAAAGAGTTCAAGTGTTTACAGTGGTCTTTCAAGTACAATACATATTTGTCCCATCCTTTACTGAATTTTGATCCTCCTGATTTCTGATTTTCCTGGTTAATCTTGCCATCTCTGTGTAGTACAGTAATTTCATTTGCCAGTGTGCCCTGGCAGCTATCTTGTCGTCTTTCCAACTCTGGGCAAGGAGCATCCTTGCAGCTGTTGTAGCGTACATAAACAATCTTTTCAGTTCCTTCAGTATCTCTGCACCTACAATTCCTAACAAAAAGACTTCTGGTTTTTTAACAAAAAATATTTCAAACATCCCCCCCCCAATTTATTGTATATAATTTCCCAGAATTCCTTTATCACTTTACAGTTCCACCACATATGACAAAATGTGGCCTTCCTTTTCCTTACATTTCCAACAAACATTTAAACTTCTCCTGTACATTTTTGCTAATTTACTCGGGGTTAAGATCAAACCTCTCCATTCTGAAGGAAATCAGCCCTGCGTGCTCACTGGAAGGACAGATCCTGAAGCTGAGGCTCCAAGACTTTGGCCACCTCATGAGAAGAGAAGACTCCCTGGAAAAGACCCTGATGTTGGGAAAGATGGAGGGTGCAAGGAGAAGGGGACGACAGAGGACGAGATGGTGGGACAGTGTTCTCGAAGCGACCAGCATGAGTTTGACCAAACTGTGGGAGGCAGTGGAAGACAGGAGGGCCTGGAGTGCTATGGTCCAGGGGGTCATGAAGAGTCGGACACAACTAAATGACTAAACAAGAACAATAGATGCTTTATTAGATATAGCCTTCCTTCCTCAGGTTTGTGAGTTCAGCAGGGAAGCTTAGATAGGCTAGTTTAAGTAATCCAGGATGCTATGGTTTTCCCAGTCGTGATGTATGGAAGTGAGAGCTGGACCATAAAGAAGGCAGATTGCTGAAGAATTGATGCTTTTGACTTATGGTGCTGGAGGAGACTCTTGAGAGTCCCATGGACTGCAAGAAGATCAAACCGATCCATTCTGAAGGAAATCAGCCCTGAGTGCTCACTGGAAGGACAGATCCTGAAGCTGAGGCTCCAATACTCATGAGAAGAGAAGACTCCCTGGAAAAGACCCTGATGCTGGGAAAGATTGAGGGCACAAGGAGAAGGGGATGACAGAGGATGAGATGGTTGGATGGTGTTCTCGAAGCTACCAGCATGAGTTTGGCCAAACTGCGGGAGGCAGTGGAAGACAGGAGTGCCTGGCGTGCTCTGGTCCAGGGGGTCACGAAGAGGCAGACATGACTAAACAACTAAACAACAACAACAAAAATACCAGCGATACATCATTTCACTTGAGTCCCCTTCTACCGCCTTCAGCTTGGGTGGCTCTGGGGGGGGGGTGCCCCTTAGGCCTGGCATTTGCATTTGGGACGCAGGTGGCGCTGTGGGTTAAAGCCTCAGCGCCTAGGGCTTGCCGATCGAAAGGTCGGCGGTTCGAATCCCTGCGGCGGGGTGAGCTCCCGCTGCTCGGTCCCAGCGCCTGCCAACCTAGCAGTTCGAAAGCACCTCCGGGTGCAAGTAGATAAATAGGGACCGCTTACCAGCGGGAAGGTAAACGGCGTTTCCGTGTGCGGCTCTGGCTCGCCAGAGCAGCGATGTCACGCTGGCCACGTGACCCGGAAGTGTCTCCGGACAGCGCTGGCCCCTGGCCTCTTAAGTGAGATGGGCGCACAACCCCAGAGTCTGTCAAGACTGGCCCGTACGGGCAGGGGTACCTTTACCTTTACCTTTTTAAATGGTGGTGTCCATGTTGGGCGAACGTGCCCAAGGCTCATTCAGCAAGGAAGGTGAGTATTATTCCATCCCTCTGCTCAGGAGCCACAGAATGTGCCAGGGGTTAGGAGTGATGCACTCCTCCTAGATGTTAAAGTGAACCTTCCTGCCGGTGCTTACATAATTTGCTTATTTGTTGGCAGATCATCCATTGTTGCAATTAATAAATATGCCCTTTCCACCATTACTTGTCTCTTGAGCCTCCTTCTTCCAGGGCAATTAATTTCACTCATTTGGCAAAGGGCTCTCCAGGAGTTCCCTCGGACTGTGCAAAAGGAGGAACAGCAGACTCACGAGTGCCAGCTCAGCCCTCATTCCCCACCCTCACCCTCCCTGCTTTTGCACGTTGAGCAGGAAGCACCCATGAGTCTCTGCACTGAGCACGGTTGGAAACCTTCGTGCATGGAGGAGGTGACGAAGCACATTCAACCCAAATGCGCTAAGACTCCCCTTGCAGATGGCCTGCTCAGCACACGAAGGAGAGGGCAGGGCTGCTGAGGTTACAGGGAACCAGGCAGAGGGCCTTCTCGGTGGTGGTGCCCACCCTGTGGAACACCCTCCCACCAGATGTCAAGGAGATAAACAACTACAGTCAAACCTCAGTTCCTAAACGCCTCTGTTATCGTACATTTCGGCTCCCGAACGCCGAAAAACCGGCAGTAAATGCTCCGGTTTTCAAACGATTTTCAGAAGCCAAACGTGCTACGCAGCTTCCATTTTGAGTTTCACTATCGTATTAAGGCTTCCTCTTTTTGGTTGTCGAATATTTTGGAAGTCCAACGGTCTTCTGGAACGGATTACATTTGGCAACAGAGGTTTGACTGTATCTGACTTTTAGAAGACGTCTGAAGGCAGCCCTGTTTAGGGAAGTTTTTAATGTTTGATGTTTTATTGTGTTTTTAATATTTTGTTGCAAGCCACCCAGAGTGGCTGAAGAAACCCAGCCAGATGGGCAGGGTATAAATAAATTATTATTATTATTATTATTATTATTATTATTATTATTATTTGATAATAGGAGGGGGACACTGGTACCACAGCTCATCTTTGGGAACTGTCCCCATGTGCCATTACCCTTACACTATGAAGAAGACGCAAGGGTCAGCAAACTCTTTCAGCACGGGGCTGGTCCACTGTCCCTCAGACCTTGTGTGGGGCCAGACTATTATTTCTGGGAGAAAATGAACGCATTCCTGTGCCCCACAAATAAGCCAGAGATGCATTTTAAATAAAAGGACACATTCTACTCATGTAAAAACATGATAATTCCGGGACTGTCCACAGGCTGCATTTAGAAGGCGATTGGGCCGGATCTGGCCCTGGGCCTTAGTTTGCCTACCCATGAAGAAGAGGAACCTGCCTCCAGGGTCATGGATCTACTTCTTGCCAGACATCTACCAGAGATACTTCAACTGTGCTTTCCGCATTGCAGAGGTCAAGGTGCCTCCTCCTCCTCCTCATTATTATTATTATTCGTTGTTGTTGTTTAGTTGTTTAGCCGTGTCCGACTCTTTGTGACCCCATGGACTAGAGCACGCCAGGCACTATGCCTGTTGTCTTTGTCCATGGAGTTTTCTTGGCAGGGATACTGGAGTGTGTGATGGCCTGGGAATCCGATTCAGAGGCTGAACCGGAGGAATCCCAGCCTGCACAGGAGTCCCCGCCTCCAGGGCCGGCTGAGCTGGGGCAGGGCCTTGATTCTGAAGCGCCTGCACCTGTGCCGGATCCTCAGGAGTAGGCACCAGGTGAATCCACTCTGGCTCCAGAGGAGGTTGAGGACTCAGTGCCTACAGGTGAGTCTCCCCCTGGGCCCAGTAACCCTTCAGCCTCTCCTGAACTGCAGAGGCTCAGGGCAGAGAGGCGAAGGGAACTGGTTTTTCCCAGGAGGAGTGCTTGCCTTAAGGCCAGGAGAAGCGGGTCTCCTGGGGGCCGGGACCGCCCCTGGCCTCAGAGAAGATAAAGGCCAGTCAGCCCGGTCCCAGGTTGCGGGAGCAACGTCGTTGAAGAGCTGTTCGGCCAGCACCCAGTCTTGTTCCTCCAGAGTTCCTGTCTTTGCCCGGCTCCTCGCTTTGGACCCCGCTTCGCCCGTGGAGGACTGTCTGCCGACCCTCGACTCAGGTCCTGGACCTCGCCCCACTGTAACCTCCCCCCGGGACCAGCACAGAGTGGTTTGCCGGTTCCTGCTCCAGGTGGATCACGTTTGGTCAAAATTCTCCACTATGAACTGTCCATCTTGGGTGGCCCTGCGCGGCATAGCTCATAGCTTCTCTGAGTTATTCAAGCCCCTTTGCCACGGTAAGGCAGTGATCAATGAAGGGGATTATTATTATTATTATTATTATTATTATTATTAGACCCTGGGGGGGGAGGGTTGAGCTGTAAAACTCAAGCCCAACTTTTTCTTCTATCAATTGATAACCCTCTCCCCCTTCCAGTTTTAGACAATTTCCAAGCACTTTCAAAAGACAATCTCGACCCTCCCTTTTAATGCGAACCCCTTTCTTAGGGTTCTGACGCGGCTCCAAGGTCCAGGAAAACCCTTAGCAAACTACAGTTCCCACAAGTCTTTTTTTGGGGGGAGAAACCGTGTGCTGCAAATATACAGTGTTGAGGGGTTGTTGTTGTTGTTTAGTCATTTAGTCGTGTCCGCCTCTTCATGACCCCCTGGACCAGAGCACGCCAGGCACTCCTGTCTTCCACTGCCTCCCGCAGTTTGGTCAAACTCATCCTGGTCGCTTCGAGAACACTGTCCAACCATCTTGTCCTCTGGCGTCCCCTTCTCCTTGTGCCCTCCATCTTTCCCAGCATCAGGGTCTTTTCCAGGGAGTCTTCTCTTCTCCTGAGGTGGCCAAAGTCTTGGAGCCTCAGCTTCAGGATCTGTCCTTCCTGTGAGCACTCAGGGCTGATCTCCTTCAAAATGGAGAGGTTTGATCTTCTTGCAGTCCAGGGGACTCTCAAGAGTCTCCTCCAGCACCAGAATTCAAAAGCATCCATTCTTTGGCGATCAGCCTTCTTTATTGTCCAGCTCTCACTTCCATACAACACGACTGGGAAAACCATAGCTTTAACTATATGGACCTTTGTTGGCAAGGTGATGTCTCTGCTTTTTAAGTACCACTGTACTAAATTATGTATATTATACAATAAGAATTACAGTGCTATCTAGTATACTGGCCTTAGTGTTGCTTGTGTTAAACAACACAAGTGTTAAGTTTGCAACACAGCGGGTTGTTGTTCTATCATTGCTTCACAAGCTGCAGGGAAAAGTACGCACCCCTTTTCAGATTAAGCTTTGTCTCCCCTTTCCTTGAGCGCTCTCTCTCTTACACACACTAATCCCCCCCCCCCGACACACCGCACCCTGAGAGACAAATTACTCTTTGCTTCAGATTTCTGAACGAGATTTGGGCTCCCTCAGCCTCTCTTCAATCACAAAAGTCCGTCCCCCCCCCCACCTTACTGTAAAGAGATTTACCAGGGAAGCTTTAAAGAAGAGGAGGCCAGGGAAGGGGGTGGAGGATGAGTCGAGAAGAAGCAAAAATAGCCGTGTTCCCATTTTGCGACTTCTCTGCGTGTCCCCATTCCCCTGAGCGCGGCTGTGTCTTGTTACCTCCCTGTCTTCCCACCCCGCTGGGTAGCCCTGGTTCCTTTGGACCCCGGGAACAAACATGAAAGGTTCGCCCCGCAGGGAGGGTTGCTGGTGTCATTCTGCAACCTAAATAAAAAACCAAAGATCAGGATGTCTTCTTTTGCGGTAAAACCTCAAATCCAGCTGCTCTGCCACTGAACTATGGCCTATCCCTTAAGAACAAAGATTCAGAGTGAAGGGCTGGTTTCAGTAGGAACATAGGAACATAGTGTAATAAGAATTTTAAGGTCTTAGATGTACAATAGGCAAAGGTAAAGGGACCCCTGACCATTAGGTCCAGTCATGGCCGACTCTGGGGTTGCGGCGCTCATCTTGCTTTATTGGCCAAGGGAGCCGGCGTACAGCTTCCGGGTCATGTGGCCAGCATGACTGAGTCGCTTCTGGCGAACCAGAGCAGCGCACGGAAACGCCATCTACCTTCCTGCCGGAGCGGTACCTATTTATCTACTTGCACTTTGATGTGCTTTCAAACTGCTAGGTTGGCAGGAGCAGGGACCGAGCAACGGGAGCTCACCCCGTTGTGGGGATTCGAACTGCCGACCTTCTGATCGGCAAGCTCTAGGCTCTGTGGTTTAACCCACAGCGCCACCCACGTCCCTTTGCAACTGTGCCCCACTCCAAAAGAAGAAGAAGAACCCTACAGAAAATGAAACCCCTCTCATTGTTCCACAAGAGGAAATACGGTGCAAGAGATTTCTTTTTCAAGGCATCCCAACGCTGGTTTCAAACCCACAACCTTGAGACCAAGAGTCTCATGCTCTACCAGCGGAGACTATCCCTTATGCAGCCTCCAGGACCCAGTGGCCCATGGAGAGGACTGCATGTGTATCCCATGTCAGCCCTACTCAGTGTAGACCCACTGGAAAGAATGAAAATGCCCATCGATTTTGACAGGCCTACTCTAAGTATCTAGAACTGGATATGGAACAACTGACTGGTTCAAAATTGGGAAAGGAGTACGACAAGGCTGCATTTTGTCTCCCTGCTTACTTAACTTATATGCAGAATTCATCATGCGAAAGGCTGGGCTGGATGAATCCCTAGCCGGAATTAAGATTGCCGGAAGAAATATCAACAACCTCAGATATGCAGATGACACAACCTTGATGGCAGAAAGTGAGGAGGAATTAAAGAACCTTTTATTGAGGGTGAAAGAGGAGAGTGCAAAATATGGTCTGAAGCTCAACATCAAAAAAACGAAGATCATGGCTACTGGTCCCATCACCTCCTGGCAAATAGAAGGGGAAGAAATGGAGGCAGTGAGAGATTTTACTTTCTTGGGCTCCATGATCACTGCAGATGGTGACAGCAGCCACGAAATTAAAAGACGCCTGCTTCTTGGGAGAAGGGCAATGACAGGCCTAGACAGCATCTTGAGAAGTAGAGACATCACCTTGCCAACAAAGGTCCGTATAGTTAAAGCTATGGTTTTCCCAGTAGTGATGTATGGAAGTGAGAGCTGGACCATAAAGAAGGCTGATCGCCGAAGAATTGATGCTTTTGAATTATGGTGCTGGAGGAGACTCTTGAGAGTCCCATGGACTGCAAGAAGATCAAACCTCTCCATTCTGAAGGAAATCAGCCCTGAGTGCTCACTGGAAGGACAGATTGTGAAGCTGAGGCTCCAGTACTTTGGCCACCTCATGAGAAGAGAAGACTCCCTGGAGAAGACCCTGATGTTGGGAAAGATGGAGGGCACAAGGAGAAGGGGGCGACAGAGGACGAGATGGTTGGATAGTGTTTTCGAGGTTACCAGCATGAGTCTGACCAAGCTGCGGGGGGCAGTGGAGGACAGGAGTGCCTGGCGTTCTCTGGTCCATGGGGTCACGAAGAGTCGGACACGACTAAACGACTAAACAACAACAACAACAACAACTCTAAGTAGGGCTTTGATTGGATACTACCCAGGCTCAGAGTTTTTAAATGGATCTTAGGAAGCTTCGAGAATTCTCCCTAGATTCTGGAGTCCTGAATTAGCTGGTCTTGTTCCCCATGTGTGTTGGGGGAGGCAAACGCCTATTGTTCTGCCGTTCTATTTCTGAATTTTCAGCAGAGTTCTGCAGGTGCGAATCTTGCCCGAGATAGGGCTGGATGAAACCATCTGTTTCAGGTCCATGCCATTTTTGCACATGTTCCTCAGTAAGTGCATTCTGTTTTGTTTCCACATTAATACGCTGATTAAATCACATTTAAAGACACATTTAAATTCATAGAATAATAGAATTTCAGAGTCGTAAGGCAGTGCTGAGTGTCATCTAGTCCAACCCCCTGCAATGAAGGTGTTACAGAAATTACGGGGGGGGGGGCACATCTTTAAAGTTAAATATTACAAATATTATGCCTGAATATATCCTTCCAACTTGACAGCTCAGGGAAGTCACCTAACTTTAAAAATAATATAAAATCATCTCCTTTCCTAGTTTCCTCCATTCCAAAGCTATTTTCCCCTGGCAAAAGGACTCCAGGAAGTTCCCAGAGGTGACAATTGCAGGGCTCATTGTTAGCCAAGGGAAGCCAAATCTCATCCCCTGACTCGCCTCAGGCTCCAGACCTGCAAAGGAACTTCTATTGTACTTTTGGGTGGTGGGTACTTAAGACATATTTGTCTATGCTAATCTTATACCTGAGTTTTGCCCTCCCATGTCTGCTTATGCTAATCTTGTACCATGGACTTGTCTGGACATGTTTGCCAAGGTTATCCCCTCCCCTTCGAACTGTATTCTGGGATGTGGTGGGAAAGTTTTAAAAGTCTTTGTCACCCCATCCTCGGGGTTCAAAATTTGCTCTTTGAACCTATTGCGCAATCAACTTTGGTCTACAGCTATTTGCTCCGGTTGGCTGGACTCCTTCCTTTATTCCGCAGGGACCTGCCCGACGAGCTGGGTGACTGAGCAGCCTCGCACCTAGATTTTTCCTTAACACAGGAATCACAGCTCAAGAATCCCTGACAGATGGCCACCCAACCTCCAAATGCTTGTGAAACATGGACCACTTAGAAACGCCATCTCCAGCTCCTCGGAAGATTCCATCAACAGTGTCTCTGAAAAATTTTACACATCACTTGGGAAGACAGGCAAACTAATGCCAGTGTACTGGAAGAAGCAAAGATCACCCGCGTCAAAGAAATGATTCTTCAACATCAACCTCGTTGGACTGGTCATGTTGTGCAGATGCCTGATGATTGTCTTCCAAAGCAGCTACTCTATTCCAAACTTTAAAATGGAAAGCGCAATGCTGGTGGTCAACAAAAGAAGTTCAAAGACTCTCTCAAGGCAAATCTTTAAAAATGTAGTATAAACACCAACAACTGGGAAACACTGGCCTGCGAGCGCTCCAGCTGGAGAACAGCCTTTACCAAAGGTGTCATGGGCTTTGAAGACACTTGAACTCAGGACACAAGGGAGAAACGTGCTAAGAGGAAGGCACACTTGGCAAATTCAAACCATGATCAACTCCCGCCCGGAAACCTATGTCCCCAATGTGGCACAACTTGTGGATCCAGAATTGGCCTCCACAGTCACTTACAGACTCATGGTGGAAGACATTATGGAAGACAATCTTACTTGGCTATGAGGGATCGAAGAAGAAGAAGAAGAAGAAGAAGAAGAAGAAGAAGAAGAAGAAGAAGAAGAAGAAGAAGAAGAAACCTTCAAGGAAGGAGAGCCCACCACCTTCCAAGGGAGTCCATTTCAGCTTTTACCACCAGAAAGTTCTTCCTAAATGTTCAGTCAGAATCTCCTTTCTTTGTTATTTGAATCCACTGCTTTGGGTTCTGCCCTCTGGAGCAGCAGAAAAGAAGCTCTTTCCATCTTCCAAGTGACAGCCCTTCAGATATTTGAGGATGGCTATCACATCACCTGTCAGTCTGCTCTTCTGTAGGCTGAAGATATCCAAGTCCCTCAACTTGTTCATGTTTTTAAATCTCTGCTCTCTCAAAAGGCATGTTTCTATGGAACGACTGAATTTAGGGTTTGCACCCAATTGTAGTTATTCCTGGAGAAGACCCATTGGGCTGTGGCTCAGTGGTCCTGGGGACTGACCCCAACACTGGAAATGATATATAATGAATTCGAGAAAAGAAGTTTAAAAGTAACTTTCCAAAAAAACATCAACAGAGTCCTTTCTGTTGGGGATTATCCACAGGGTGTGAAAAAAGATTATTTATGTATGCTACTCCTGTGGCCCATGTTTTGTTAGCCACCAAATGAAAAATGAGCGAGGTCCCAGCTAAAGAAGAATGGCAACTTAAACCAGGGGTAGGCAACCTAAGGCCCAGGGGCCGGATCCGGCCCAATCGCCTTCTCAATCCGGCCAGTGGATGGTCTGGGAATCAGTGTGTTTTTACATGAGTAGAATGTGTGCTTTTATTTAAAATGCATCTCTGGGTTATTTGTGGGGCATAAGAATTCACTCATATTCCCCCCCCCCCCCCAGAATATAGTCCGGACCACCACAAGGTCTGAGGGACAGTGGACTGGCCCCCTGTTGAAAAAGATTGCTGATCCCCTGACTTAAACTGATGGGATATGCGCAGCTTGCAGATTTAACATATAGAATAAGAGAACAAGAAGAATGTACGTTTAAAGAAGACTGGAAAATGTTTACTGAATATATGAATATATGAATGAAAACTGTGTTTATTTAAAAACACTGGTAGCATTAAGATAAATTAAACAATGTAAATGAGTTTTGATGGATGGAACAATGGATTCTCTAATGGTTTAGTTCATGTAAAATATGCAGGGATGTATGGTATGTAAAATGAACCTCGGAAAGAGAAGAAGGGAAGTCACTGATTTAAGATTGTTTAAATGAATATTTTGAAATGTAAATTAGAAAATTTGATAAAAATTATATACAAACAAATCCCCAGCACTGGGAGGTTGAGAGAGACCTCTGTGTGAAACCATGGAAAGATGCTACCAGTCCGTGAAGATGATACTGTGCTAAATGGACCAATGGCTTTATTTGATCTTTGGCAGGTTTCTACATTTCACATAGAGTAGACCCATTGAAAAGGGACGTGGGTGGTGCTGTGGGTTAAACCACAGAGCCTAGGACTTGCCGATCAGAAGGTCGATGGTTCGAATCCCCGCGACGGGGTGAGCTCCCGTTGCTCGGTCCCAGCTCCTGCCAACCTAGCAGTTCAAAAGCACATCAAGTGCAAGTAGATAAATAGGTACCACTCCGGCGGGAAGGTAAACGGTGTTTCCATGCGCTGCTCTGGTTCACCAGAAGCGGCTCAGTCATGCTGGCCACATGACCCGGAAACTGTACGCCAGCTCCCTCAGCCAGTAAAGTGAGATGAGCGCTGCAACCCCAGAGTCGGCCACGACTGAACCTAATGGTCAGGGGTCCCTTTACCTTTAGACCCACTGAAATTAATGGGCATGGATTTCAACAGGCCAATTCTGAGCAGAATTGGTTGGATATGACCCAAAGATTATAATGAAGAAGGGATGAGCCAAAACTTCACTCAGGTTAAAAAGGAAATGGGTCGAACCTCTTTTTCAATATCTCCAGATCAGAAACACCATAAACGGGCTATTAACTTTTCATGGTTCATTAAGGGACTGTACAAGTTCTGAGTTGTTAATTTCAATTGTTAACCAACCACGTGGTCCGTAATTCTGAAATAATTGCCAGTCTAGATCTGTCTGCAACCAGCATTCAGTAAAGTGGGAATTTAGAAATGTCATCTGAAATACCATCGGATAATTGAGAATGGATCTGAAGGAAGGCTCGCCATTTTACTCTTTCTATGCATGTTAAATAAAATGTTGTGTGATCTTTAGCTAGTTAGTGCTGAACACCTGCCAGATTAACCACGATCAATCCAAGGGGAGCTGATCAATGTAGGTGATGGCAGATGAACAGAGCAAGTAAATTTTGTGTAGCAGTCATAGTTGCCGTTATAACAACAACAACAACAACAACAACAACAACAACAACAACAACAATGATTTATTACTTATACCCTACCCATACGACAAGGTCCCCCCCCCCAGCCACTCTGGGCAGCTTCCAATATAATAAAAGCATAGCAAATCATCAAACATTTAAAGCTTCCCTAAACAGGGCTGCCTTCAGATGTCTTCTCAAAGTTGTGTAGTTCTTATCTCCTTGACATCTGACGGGAGGGCGTTCCACAGGGCAGGCGCCACCACCGAGAAGGCCCTCTGCCTGGTTCCCCGTAACTTGGCTTCTCGCAGTGAAGGAACGGCCAGAAGGCCCTCGGCACTGGACCTCAGTATCTGGGCTGAATGATGGAGGTGGAGACGCTCCTTCAGGACCGAGGCCATTTAGGGCTTTCAAGGTCAGGACCAATGCTTTGAATTGTGCTCGGAAACATACTGGGAGCCAATGTAGGTCTTCCAGGACCAGTGTTATATGGTCTTGGCAGCTGTTCCCAGTCACCAGTCTAGCTGCCGCATTCTGGATTAGTTGCAGTTTCTGAGTCATCTTCAAAGGTGGCCCCACATAGAGCGCATTGCAGTAGTCTTGGGAGCTGCAACATGGCTCCCTCTCTCTCTAGCATCAGACAGCAAAGAGAAAAAGAACAAAGGACAATAGTCCCACTTCACGGAACACAGTAACACAAACATCCTGTCTCCGTCACTTCCCACTCTGTGGAGTCAACACATACACTGTCATGTGAAAGACAACAATCCCATGACTGCAATCACGGAGCAGGAATTCTAACAGGGGCGTCCCTGAGGGGGACGCAGCGCGCTCTGATGGGTGGCTGAGAGGAGAGGTGCGGGCTGACCCAGAGCGGGGAAGGGAGCGCATTTTGACTCTCGTTCCCAGTCACTCAGCCTGTGGCGCCCTCCAAAATCTAGCGCCCTGGCGCCCTGCACCACTAATGTCTATGGGTAAGACGCCCCTGGTTGTGCATGCATTTTTTGCTCCATAAGATGCACCCGACCATAAGACGCACCTAGTTTTTAGAGGAGGAAAACAGGGGAAAAAAATATTCTGAATGAAACAGTGGGTGTATGATTTTTGTGGTTCATGCTGTGGCCACAGACATGAAATGTGATTTGATAGTGTGTTTGGGGTAGCCCAATGCAAAAATCCTGAGGATGCATGTGCTTTTACCTCCCAACTCCCAGGCAGCCTCCTTTATCTCTAGAGTCCCTTATCTCCCTCCCCGATTGCTTGCCGATCAGCTGCTCAGCGGGTTTGTTTCAACACCCCCTTCCCTCTTTCTTTAAAAGAAAATAATGATGTGCTTTTTGCCCCTGGGCAATTTGGCTCCAGGGACCATGAATTCGCTTCCTAAGAGGCACAAATATTTCCCCTTACTTTTTAGAAGGAAAAAAGTGTGTCTTATGGAGTGATGGAGTGAAAAATACGGTATTTGTAATGAGGGTGGGGAGAGGCAAAAATGAAAGGTCAGTTGTTCCAAGACCCTCCACCTAACCCTGCCAGGTAGCTCAGGCAAATGTGGAAGTACCTTTGCATTCCCATAGCATTGCACCTCACACATAATGAGCTGTCTTGGATGTTGTTTGTTTTCTTTCCTAAAGGGGAGCGCAGCGACAGTAGCTTTGCAGAGATCTCATTTGCTCCTTTGCAATCTCCCTGGAAAATCTCATAGACTGTATGTCTTTTATGGATGAGCCCTATTAAGTTAACATCCTTCTCCCCTGTTCCTGCTCCCCCCTCTCTCTCCCTCTCTCTCCCTTTCTGCAATGCCAGCATGAGAGCGAACAATATCATTACGGCACAGGGGACGCATGTCGGGAGTGGGGAAGCTAGCACCAAAACATGCTTTAGGATGCTCAGTCTAGCCTGAAACGCACTTAAATCATTCCCGGGTAAACAATGAGCAGATATGATGAGCAATTAGTTTTCATTAGTGGAGTTGTTAGAGCCAGCTCCGGGCTGCAGTTGCAGCGCCAGACTTCGCTGGGTGGCACTCAGTGACCTTCAAGCAGGACTGGAGGAAAGATCTTGAGAAATTTGAAAGCAGAAGCAGGTGTACCAACAGGAGACTTTCAGAAGCAAGCACAGGGCTGTTGCGTTGCTCGCACAAGTAACAGGATGTGGCTGTCACAGAATTCTGACGGAAACGGGAACAGAATGTGCTGATGCTCGTTTATTCGTTCCGTGTCAGGAGTGCAAATCGATCCGGCAAATATGGCCAGCATTCGCTGTAGGGTTTTCTGCCCCAGTATTCACGGTTGTTGATTTCAGTCCACAAATGGAACGTGAATTGATTATATCCACCCCCCCCCCAGTTGTATTGCATTTCCCTTTGCACAGCGTGGCACAATGTAAGAAAGAAAAGCAGCCACACTGTTGTTGTTGTTTAGTCATGTCCGACTCTTCGTGACCCCCTGGACCAGAGCACACCAGGCTCTCCTGTCTTCCACTGCCTCCCGCAGTTTGGTCAAACTCATGCTGGTAGCTTCGAGAACACTGTCCCACCATCTCGTCCTCTGTCGTCCCCTTCTCCTTGTGCCCTCCATCTTTCCCAACATCAGGGTCTTTTCCAGGGAGTCTTCTCTTCTCATGAGGTGGCCAAAGTATTGGAGCCTCAGCTTCAGGATCTGTCCTTCCAGTGAGCACTCAGGGCTGATTTCCTTCAGAATGGAGAGGTTTGATCTTCTTGCAGTCCATGGGACTCTCAAGAGTCTCCTCCAGCACCAGAATTCAAAAGCATCCATTCTTCTGCGATCAGCCTTCAATGTAAGAAAGAAAAGGAGCCACACACAAAAATTGCAGTTGAAAATCATGCAGCATCTAGAACGGCGCATGGCGATTGCTACAACGGGCGGGGAAATCACGAAGGGGCTCTGCCTCAGAAATCTGCAAGTGATGCACAGGGGGCGGGGGAATAAGCCTAATCTGGGAACCACGGATGTAATGATAATGTGATTAATTGCACAATATTCTGCCATAGTGGACAGGGTGATGTTTAATATTGTTTTCATCGAAAGGTGAACTGCAGCCTAATGGAAACAGTGCTGCATGGGGCAAAAGTCTTAGATCCCCAGTGTGGGGTTTGCAGTTGTGTAACTTGGGCCGGGGGCGAGACATTGTTTGCAAAAGCTCCTTGGACATTCTCCACAGACAGGTTTCATCAGGCAGGGTTATTTATTTATTTATTTATTTATTTATTTATTTATTTATTTATAATTTTTATTAATTTTAACATATCAATTATAATGCATACCACAAATCTTCATCATTTATACAATCTTTTTTGGACTTCCCTCAGCACCTCTGATGATCCACTGTTTTAACCACTTCTTATGCATTTCTTAAATTCTTCTTACCTTTAATTATCATAACTAATCCTCTTTCCCCCTTATCTATTTTTGAAAAAATTCCAATAATACTCCTCACAAAACTTCTTGCAAGCCTACAAACGTAGTCTGGTCATCACAAATACTTTTCAAATATTCTGTAAATTTACTCCAGTCTTCTGTGAATTTCTGGTCCCGCCAATTTCGAACCCTTCCTGTTAGTTTGTCCAATTCTGCATAGTCCATTAATTTCATCCTCAATTCTTCTTTCATCGGCAATTCTTCTTGCTTCCATTTTTGGGCCAATAACATTCTTGCTGCTGTATTTATTTATTTATAGACACCACTTGATTGTGATAAAAGCAGTCTACGAAAATAAGGAAACAATACGATTATCAGCAACAAAATTTTATTTTAAAAGTAAAACCAGCAGTATACTACTACTACTACTAATAAATTGTTTACCCCCTGGTGGGACTCAAGGACGTTTACAGATAAAAATGAGAATAGGAAAAAAAAATATAGAGGGAAAAACAATATATTTTTTAAAAAAACTATTAAACATTGGTAGAATTTAACTATATAATATATAAAATACAGTGGAAACTTGGTTTTCGAACGTAATCCATTCTGGAAGGGTCTTATTACAAAAAAAGGGGAGGGGGTCAGATTGGGCCCCAACCAAAGGCCTGTTGGAACAGCTCCATCTTGCAGGCCCTGCAGAAAGATGTCAAATCCCACAGGGCCCTGGTCTCTTGCGACAGAGCGTTCCACCATGTTTCTTGCCCCAAAAATGGAAAGAAGAAGTCTCAGCAAAGGAAGAAGGGATACAAGAACTCATGGAATATGCAGAAATGGCGAAACTTACTGGAAGGATAAGAAATCAAGATAACAAGCTTTTTATAAAAGAATGGAAATGGTTTCTTGAATATTTACAGGTAAATTGCAAACAGATAAAAACATTGGCAGGGTTTTTGTTAATAGCCTGCAGTTTCATAAGCATGGATATTTAAAGTAGGTAATTAAATGAGCAATTTAAATGAGTTTGGACATGCAGAAGATATTAAAAAATAATTGTAAGGAACCGCAGAAAGAGGGGGAAGGAAGTCAAACTTTGAAATGTTGATTGTAAAACTAGCGAAACGTATAAACTTGAAAAGTATAAATAAAAACTTTAAAAAGGGGAGGGGAGAATGTTGAACCTGCACTCAGCAAAGGAGGTCGCTGAACTACGACTCCTGCATTGGCCATGGGAGTTGTAGTTCCGCAACATATCTGGAAGGCCAAAGATTCTCCATGCCTGAACTAGATCAACTCCACCCTCCAAGCATAGCTGTCAACCGTCCCTTATTTGGCAGGAAAGTCCCTTATCCCAGCGCTGTGTCCCGCTGCTGTCCTTTACTGATGATGTCCCTTAAATTTCCCGGGTTTCAAAGGAAGCAGCTTCTCTCCCTCCCTCTCTCCCTGCCGGCCAGGGAGGAGGGAGGCTCCAGCTGTTTTGCTTGACTGCGTTGCTCACCCAATAAGGAGTCTAAGAATGACTGGGGGGTGGAGCTTGCATGCCTTTTGCCCATCAAATCGGCTGCATTCCCTGGGGACTCGCCTTTGCTCAGCGCTTCCCAGCGGAGAGGTGACGGTGGTTTCCCTTGCCGCATCCCCTTTGCCGGGTTGCTGCGCTGTGGGAACCACCGCTTGAGGCTTCATTTGGCTGCTGGCTGGGCTTTCTGCCTTTGGCTCGGAGGGGCTCAGAAGTCGAACATACCTGTGCTGGGTAAATCCCTTATTTTGGCTGCTGGTCCCTTATTTCCGAGGCTGCTGGTCCCTTAAGTTGACAGCTATGCCTCCAATTCTAATATGGACAGATCTGTGGCATGCATTTACAAAAGCACATTTAAAACGTGTGACATCCCCCCCCCCCGAATTATGGGAATTGTAGTTTCTTTAAGGGTGCTGGGAATTGTAGCTCTGTGAGGGGGACAACTAAAGCCCCAGGATTCATTTGTAGAAATCATGCACGTTGCATGTGCTCTAAATGCATGGCGTGAATCGGTGCTTATTCCCCGAAACTCTTATGCATCCATTCTAGTCCCGCCGTCTGCAGCAACAGAGAACATATCATCAGCACGCTTTCCTTCCTTTTACAAAGGCGTTTAAAAGAAAAATAGCGGAGAGGTTTGTTGGCTGTCACCCCCCCACCTCTCCCTTCTACTGCTTTCCCAATCCAAAGCAATTCCTTCCACCGCGGAAGCTTGCAAACGTCTCCCCCCCCCATGCCCCCCTCCGCTGGGCGATCCGTCTTTGCTAAGCAGATCATGCGAAGGAAACGGCACATTATCCTAATTGGCGGCAATAAAATCCCCATCTTTCTTTTGCTGGCGGTACCGGTGTTTGTTATGTAGGGAGAGAGGCAGTTACAAGGGGGCGGAGTGAGGGGGGGCGGTTTGTCTCCTGCTGCCACAGGGGAACGAAGGCCTGGCGCAGGGGTCAGCTAACTTTATCAGCAGTCCACTGTCCCTCAGACCTTGTGGGGGGCCAGACTATATTTTGGAAGAAAAAATGAACGAATTCCTATGCCCCACAAATAACCCAGAGATGCATTTTAAATAAAAGCCCACATTCTACTCATGTAAAAACACCAGGCAGGCCCCACAAATAACTCAGAGATGCATTTTTAAATAAAAGCACACATTCTACTCATGTAAAAACACGCTGATTCCCGGACTGTCCACAGGCCAGATTTAGAAGGCGGTTGGGCTGGATCCGGCCCCTGGGCCTTAGTTTGCCTACCCATGTCCTAGAACAGGGGTCAGCAACCTTTTTCAGCCATGGGCCGGTCCACCATCCCTCAGACCTTGTGGGGAGAAGGACTTTATTTTGAAAAAAATAATGAACGAATTCCTAATGTGACCAATGGTAGTTGTAAATGAATATAGACAGACAATTAGAATTGTAAATACAGTGGTACCTTGGGTTACATACGCTTCAGGTTACATACGCTTCAGGTTACAGACTCCGCTAACCCAGAAATAGTGCTTCAGGTTAAGAACTTTGCTTCAGGATGAGAACAGAAATCGTGCTCTGGCGGTGTGGCGGCAGCGGGAGGCCCCATTAGCTAAAGTGGTGCTTCAGGTTAAGAACAGTTTCAGGTTAGGAACAGACCTGTGGAACGAATTAAGTACTTAACCTGAGGTACCACTGTACAGGAGGATTTATTTGACTATAGACACTCTATGGACAAATACAAAAGAAGAACAATAATATACAAAACGGATGAAGACAATGCGGAAAAGTTAGGTGTGATATCAAAGGCAACAAGCAGGAAGGAGGGAAGTCAGCTGTGGGGAGCAGGTGTAAATGTAACACAATATGTGTATGTGGAGTGTGCAAATGAAAACCAATAAAGAATATTGGGGGGGGGGGAGAGAGAGAGAAAAGAAAGAAAAATGAACAAAGCTCAAACAGTTCCCAGTTCAAAAGTGTGGGAAAAGATCAGTATCAAAATGTGCGCTCCTTGAGAGAACTGTGTGTTTTGTGGAGGAGGAGGAGGAGGAGTTTGGATTAGATATCCCGCTTTATCACTACCCAAAGGAGTCTCAAAGCAGCTAACATTCTCCTTTCCCTTCCTCCCCCCAACAAACACTCTGGGAGGTGAGTGGGGCTGAGAGACTTCAGAGAAGTGTGACTGGCCCAAGGTCACCCAGCAGCTGCATGTGGAGGAGCGGGGATGCGAACCCGGTTCACCAGATTACAAGTCCGCCGCTCTTAACCACTACACCACACTGGCTCTCGTTTGGATTGCAGGGCACACAGGAGGTGGGACCTACTTTTGAGATGTTGCTGCTGCTTTCGGCCCCTAGTTTGATAGGCTAGAGACTTCTCTGTCTATACGGTTGCATGATCTACGTCACAGAAGTGTTCCTCTGCCTTCCATTGGTCGTGGGAATGTAGAGAAGTTTTTTAAAAAAAGGGCAATGATATATGATGAATTGAAGAAAACGTTTAAAACAACATTTGTTAAAAAACCAGAAGCATTTTTGTTAGGGATTGTAGGACAAGACCTGCCAACGAAAACAAAGAATTTATTTATGTATGCAACAACAGCGGCAAGAGTCTTGATAGCACAAGGATGGAAGAATGAGGCAACCCCGACAAAAGAACAGTGGCAAGAAAAATTGATGAGCTACGCAGAGTTGGCAAAACTGACATACAAACTGTGAGATAAGGACAACTGTGGCTTGAAAGAAGAATGGGAACATTTCACAAATTACTTAAAAAAACAACAAAATGAATGGGACTCCTTGGCAGGTTTTGAATAAACATACACAAATTTATTGATTGATAACATGGTAGACAGGATTTGTGTAAGGATGCGTATAATTTTATAACATGCAGAGAATAATATGTGCTGAGAAATCAGAGAAAGGAGCTGGGGGAAGTCTCTGGGGGAGGGGAGGGAGGGTTTGGGGGGGTGGTAAAAAAAGGGGAGAAAATAATGAATATGATATGTATAGTTAAAGCTATGGTTTTCCCAGTAGCGATGTATGGAAGTGAGAGCTGGACCATAAAGAAGGCTGATCGCCGAAGAATTGATGCTTTTGAATTCTGGTGCTGGAGGAGACTCTTGAGAGTCCCATGGACTGCAAGAAGATCAAACCTCTCCATTCTGAAGGAAATCAGCCCTGAGTGCTCACTGGAAGGATAGATCCCGAAGCTGAGGCTCCAATACTTTGGCCACCTCATGAGAAGAGAAGACTCCCTGGAGAAGACCCTGATGTTGGGAAAGATGGAGGGCACAAGGAGAAGGGGACGACAGAGGACGAGATGGTGGGACAGTTTTCTCGAAGATGGTGGGACAGTGTTCTCGAAGAGACCAGCATGAGTTTGACCAAACTGCGGGAGGCAGTGGAAGACAGGAGGGCCTGGTGTGCTCTGGTCTATGGGGCCCTAAGGAGTTGGACAGGACTAAACGACTAAACAACAACAATGTTTTGATATGTTGTTATGTTGAAATTGTTAATAAAAACATTTTTTTTAAAAGACGTCTTAGTTTAGAGGAAAGGCGAGCGACATGACCGACGCTTATGAAATTGTCCTGTGGGATGGGGAAAGTGGATAAAGTTTTCCTCCCTGTCTCATGAGCACTGGAACTTATGGCCATCCCATGAAGCCAAGGACAGAGGAAAGTCTGTCTTCATGCAGCATTTTTGAGGAGCTGCTTCTTCACAAGTTAGACCCAGCTCCTTGGTTAGCTCATCTGTCCAACAGCTGTGCCTTGGGTGCGGCTTAGAAGTCTCCTTCAAAGAAGCCTTCAGGGCTCCAGAAGGAATAAAAGTAATGTTAGGGTGGAGTTCTCTCGAGACTTGCCCTCAAGCATTAAAGAATATGAAGAAGATCTGCAGAAGGGACATGGAAAAGAGTTAAGAGCCTCGGACATAAGATCTCCAGGTTGATGGACTATATGGAATTGATGGAAAGGACTGGCAGAATCCAGAAGATTGGAAGAAGTTTAAAGATTATTTGCAGAAATATTGTAAAATTAAGGAATGTTAGTATGATATTAGATAGAAATTAAGTGGTTTCCAGCTGTAATGTATAAGAGATATGGAAAATAAGGTTTTGAAATAATTAAAAGAATTAGTGGTGAGGATTTGCTAAACAAACAAATTGAATTGGAATATAAGAAAGGGAGGTATGAGGAGGTCTGGAAAATAAGTCAAAAGAAAAAAAGTAAATGGAAACTCCATGTGTTTTTAATTTGCTTTTATTTTTGTATTTTTGTATTTTTGTTTTTTCTATTCTTTTTGTTTTACAATGTATTATTTGAATCCGCGCAATGACGGGGTGAGCTCCCATTGCTCGGTCCCTGCTCCTGCCAACCTAGCAGTTCGAAAGCATGCCAGTGCAAGTAGATAAATAGGTACTGCTTCGGCGGGAAGGTAAACAGCGTTTACGTGTGCTCTGGTTTCCATCACGGTGTCCAGTTGCACCAGAAGCGGTTTAGTTCTGCTGGCCACATGACCCAGAAAGCTGTCTGTGGACAAACGCCGGCTCCCTCGGCCTGAAAGTGAGATGAGCGCTACAACCCCATAGTCACCTTTGACTGGACTTAATCATCCGGGGTCCTTTACCCTATAGCTTACCTTCACAGAACATAAAATACAGTGGCACCACCCAGACTAACAGTTGAAACTTTGGAATAATCTTTTCCCATAGAAATCTGTGTTTGAGGAGAAGAGGTTAGGGGGGATTTGGTCTTTTGTGCCTTCTGAAAAACAAGAAAGAAAGAAGGAAAGAAAGAAGGAAAGAAAGAAAGAAAGAAAGAAAGAAAGAAAGAAAGAAAGAAAGAAAGAAAGAAAGAAAGAAGGTCTGCTGCTACAAAAGATGCAATGGAATGGAAATAATGAAAGCAAGGCGACTGCAATGGGCAAACGATGAAACAAATGCCATTTTAGCAAATTAATAAGGGAACAAAAGCAGAGTTTAACCACGGAAGCGGATGGAGGAATAGCCAATTTTTTAGGGGGAAGATTTGTGTCCAACTCTTTATTTCGACGCAGCAGCCAGATTTTGTTAAAGATGCTTCCCCCCCTCCCCATGGTCATTTGGCAAGCTTAACGAGCATTGGGCACGGTGCACTAACGAAAGAGATTATGAAGTCCTTGTGAAGAAGGTGCTGTAATGAGTCTAGAAAGCTCCATAGCAGGGACCTGGTCTACAGGTTGATTAGCATTTTTCTCTATTTCACGGAAGATGAAGTCCCCAAATACCACAGGCACACTGAATAAGTCCACCATAAGTGGTATAAAGGAGCTGGAACATTAGACGCCTCTCCAGTAATTAGCCGCAGGTGTTTTATAGACACAGTGAATTTTAAGAAGTGTACAATGCCAGCAGCCCAGCACCTCAAGTCTGGCTTTCTTGCCCTAAGTAGACATTGAAAAATTAAGAATAAGAATAAGAATTTTTTATTTATACCCCGCCCTCTCCAGCCAAGGCCGGGCTCAGGGTGGCTAACAAGCAATAATAAAAACAAGTTGAATCATTACAACTTAAAACAAAATTAAAATGAAACATTAAAATATTGAAACATTAAAATATTAAAATGTAGCCTCATCGCAGGAGGAGAAGGAAAAGAAAAAAGAAAGAGAGGGAGGGAATCAAATTGGCTCCAAGCCAAAGGCCAGGCGGAACAACTCTGTCTTACAGGCCCTGCGGAAAGAAATCAGATCCTGCAGGGCCCTGGTCTCATGAGGCAGAGCGTTCCACCAGGCCGGGGCCAGTGTTGAAAAGGCCCTGGCTCTGGTTGAAGCCAATCTAACTTCCTTAGGGCCCGGGACCACTAGGGTGTTGCTATTTATGGACCTTGAGGCTCTCCGTGGGGCATAACGGGAGAGGCGGTCCCGTAGGTACGAGGGTTCTAGGCCGTGAAGGGCTTTAAAGGTCGAAACCAACACTTTAAATCTGACCCTGTACTCCACCGGGAGCCAGTGCAGCTTGAAAAGCACTGGGTGAATATGCTCCCATGGCAGAGACCCCGTGAGGAGCCTCGCTGCAGCATTCTGCACCCGCTGGAGTTTCTGGGACAGCTTCAAGGGCAGCCCCAGGTAGAGCGAATTACAGTAGTCAAGCCTGGAGATGACCATCGCATGGATCACTGTGGCCAGGTCGAAGCGGGGTTTGCTCTGTTATATCAAACGCCATCAGCTAAAAAGACCCCGAATTAGAAAATATATTTGTAATGTGCTCCATAGAATGAACAAGGACAACGAGAAATAATTCAAATAAGGCAATAAATAAGAACAACCAGTTATGGTTCCATTTTGGCCATTAAGTCTTTCAAGTATGTCTTAATTAATCCTAAATATGGATGGGAGAATCTGACCATTTGTTTCTGTCAGCTTCTTGTCCCACCCCCACCCCAAGTCATCAGTTCGGATTCCGACATCTGTGTGTGAATTCTTTCTTCCAAGGTCCTTGTGAACGTTCCCCAGAATGTTAGTGCAAAGGTGTGGGACACTTGTAAGCTTCTACACTTAGGTAGGAATAACCAGCTGCACAAATATAAGGTGGGGGGCACTTGGCTAGTATGGGATGGGGGGAGCAACTCCCATCTCTTGCAGGGGCGCAATTAGTGCCAACGCCGTCCGTTAAGAGTTTGGATGTAATCTTCGACACCTCCCTTTCCATGGAGGCGCAGATTGCAGCTATAACAAAGGCAGCATTTTTTTCGTCTCCGCCAAGCTAAGCAGTTGGCTCCTTATCTCTCTCGCCCTGACCTCGCCACTGTGATCCACACGACGGTCACCTCCAGACTGGATTATTGTAACTCGCTCTATGTGGGGCTGCCCTTGAGACTGACCCAGAAACTCCAGCGGGTGCAGAATGCCACAGCGAGACTCCTTACGGGGTCCTCGCTGCGAGATCACATTCACCCGGTGCTATACCAGCTGCACTGGCTCCTGGTGGAGTACACGATCAGGTTTAAGGTGCTGGTTTTAACCTTTAAAGCCCTATATGGCCTAGGACCCTCGTACCTATGGGACCGCTTCTCCTGGTATGCCCCACAGATGAACTTACGGTCTTCAAACAAAAACATCTTGAAGGTCCCAGGCCACAGAGAGGTTAGGCTGGCCTCAACCAGAGCCGGGGCTTTTTCGGCTGTAGCTCCGATCTGGTGGAACGCTCTGTCACAAGAGACTAGGGCGCTGCGGGACTTGACATCTTTCCGCAAGGCCTGCAAGACAGAGCTGTTCCACCAGGCCTTTGGCCAGGGCACAGCCTGACCCCCTCCTTTGGCAATCCTCACAGAAGCTCTAGCCCAATGGTTGCCATCAATTTGATTTTAATTAATTTTATATTGAAATGATTTTAGCATGTTTTATCGTTTTGCTGTTGTTAGCCGCTCTGAGCCCGGCTTTGGCTGGGGAGGGCGGGATATAAATAATAATAATAATAATAATTATTAGTAGTAGTAGTATATGTGGAAAGGATCTAGAGGTCTTGGTGGACCACAAGCTTAGCGTGAGTCAATAGTGTGATGCAGCAGCAAAAAACCCCTAATGCTCTTCTAAGCTGCATTCACAGAAGGATAATGTCCAGGGAAAGAATAGAAGCACTCTGTTCTGCCTTGGTCAAACCACACCTGGAGTCCTGTGTCCAGTTCTGGGCACCACAATTTAAGAAGGATATTGACAAGCTGGAAGGTGTGCAGAGGAGGGCGACCAAGATGATCAAGGGTCTGGAAACCAAAGCCTGATGAGGAACGGTCGAAAGAGCTGGGTTTGTTTAGCCTGGAGAAGAGGAGACTGAGAGGAGATATGATAGCCATCTTCAAATATCCCAAGGGCTGTTCTTTTGCCTTGGTCAAACCACACCTGGAATACTGGGTCCAATTCTGGGCACCACAATTTAACATGGTTGTTGACAAGCTGGAATTTGGGCAGAGGAGGGCGACCAAGATGATCAAGGGTCTGGAAGTCAAGCCTGATGAGGACGGGTCGAAAGAGCTGGGTTTGTTTAGCCTGGAGAAGAGGAGACTGAGAGGAGATATGATAGCCATCTTCAAATATCTCAAGGGCTGTTCTTTTGCCTTGGTCAAACCACACCTGGAATACTGGGTCCAATTCTGGGCACCACAATTTAACACGGTTGTTGACAAGCTGGAAGGTGTGCAGAGGAGGGCGACCAAGATGATCAAGGGTCTGGAAGTCAAGCCTGATGAGGAACGGTTGAAGGAGCTGGGTATGTTTAGCTTGGATAAGAGGAGACTGAGAGGAGATAGGAGAGACATCTTCAAATATCTCAAGGCCTGCCACATGGAGGAGGGATCGTACTTGTTTTTTCCCTGCCCTGGAGGGTAGGACTCGAACCCATGGCTTCAAGATGCAAGAAAGGAGATTCCGACTAACATCAGGAAGAACTTTCCAAGCTGTTTGACAAAGGAACAGACTCCCTCGGAAAGTGGTGGCCTCTTCTTCCTTGGAGGTTTTTAAGCAGATGTTGGAGGGCATCTGTCATGGATGTTTCATGTGATGGCCTGGGAATCAGACTCGGAGGCTGAACCTGAGGAATCCCAGCCTGCACAGGAGTCTCCGCCTCCAGAACCAGCTGAGCCGGGGCTGGGGCTAGGAGCCTTAAGGGTCCCCTCACCTGTGCTGGATCCTCAGGTGCAGGCACCAGCTGAGTCTGCTCTGGCCCCTGAGGTGATGGAGGGCCCATTGCCTGCAGGTGCTCCACTCTCAGCCCCGTCAGAGGAAGCTGAGGTTGCCTCTGGGTCCGGTAACCCTCCAGCCTCTCCTGAGCTGCAGAGGCTCAGGGCAGAGAGGCGGAGGGAACTAAGTTCCTGCAGGAGGAGGGCTCGCCTCCAGGCCAGGAGAGGCGTGTCACCTGTGAACCGGGGCCGCCCTATGCCTCGGGGCAGATAAAAGCCGGCCAGCCCCAGTCCCAGGTTGCGGGAGCAACATTGTTGGTAGCCTGTTTCTGCCTGCACCCTGTCCTGCTCTTCTGCCAGAGTTCCTGACCCCACCTGACTCCCCGCCTTGGACCCAGCTTCAGCTTTGACGGACTGCCTCCATACCGCACCCTCGACCTCAGACTGGACTCAGACCTCGCCGCACGGTTAACCCACGGGACCAGCACACTTCAGTTGAGATTCTTGCATTGCAGGGGTTGGACTCGATGACCCTCGGGGTCCTTTCCAACTACTTGACAAGAGACATCACTGATGCATTAATGATTCACAGTATCTGGCAAATGGGCCTTGAATGGGAAGTCCTGGTATTCCCCTCCCCCCCCCCCATGTTTAATACGTAAAGTGGGATTTAAACAAATTGCAGTAGATAAAGTTAGGAATAGTCAATACACATGTTGTCATTGGTTATGCGTGCATATGGGTTGTGAAGGACATTGTACATATTGATTTGTTTAAAAGGGCCACCAATATTTCCTTGTTTCGTCAGCAGTGATTTGAGTATATTGATTTCGGAGCGACTTAGAGGCCGCCTGTTTCCTTTTATCTTTTCGGACATGAGGTGTGATTTGTGGGCTTTGAAGCTTGTGTTGAATTCGGGAGTTTGGCTTGGCACCCAAGTACCTAAGAGAACGTCTCCCCCAACATCAACCACTTGCGATCCTTTTTGAAATGGCTGCTGTGGACCAGCCAGAGCCAGTTTCTTTACAACACTGCACACAGGTGTGCAAGCTTGCAAAAATTTATCATTTGCCCGATAATAAATGTTGGAAATGTAAAGAGATTGAAGGTACATTCTTTCACCTTTGGTGGACATGCCCAGAGATTAAGACCTTCTGGGAGATGATCTATAACGAAATGAAAAAGGTATTTAAATATGCCTTCCAGAAGAAACCAGAGGCCTTTCTCTTGGGCATGGTCGGCCAATTGGTGCGAAAGGAGGATAGAACTTTTTTTATGTACGCCACAACCGCAGCAAGAATACTCATCGCGAAGTATTGGAAGACAAGATTTACCCACCCGGGAAGAATGGCAGATGAAGGTGATGGAATATATGGAACTAGCTGAGATGACTGGCAGAATCTGGGACCAAGGAGAAGAGTTGGTGGAAGAAGATTGGAAAAAAATTAAAGTTTATCTTCAAAAATATTGCAAAATTAAGGATTGCTAGAAAGATGTTGGGAAAAGAAAATTATGTGGTTTTAGCAGAAAAGATATAAAGGATTAAGTAAAAACGAATTGGTGAAAGAGAGAATGTAAAATCTGACAGATGTAGAGTCGGAACAGTTTCAGAGAGAAACAGAACTAACTGGTTAAAAAAGTAAAGTACCTAGGGGTAAACATAACAGCAAAAAATCTGAGTCTATTTAAGGATAACTATGAAAAATGTTGGTTTGAAATTAAGAGAGACTTGGATAGTTGGACAAAATTGAAGCTTTCTTTGTTAGGCCGAATTGCTGCTGTTAAGATGAATGTATTGCCAAGAATGTTGTTTTTGTTTCAAACATTGCAGATTGTGGACAAAACAGAGTGCTTCCGGAAGTGGCAGAGAGATATATCTAAATTTGTCTGGCAGGGCAAAAAGCCCAGAATTAAGTTTAAGATACTAACTGATGCGAAAGAAAGAGGGGGCTTTGCCCTGCCGGACCTAAAGTTGTACTATGAAGCCGCAGCCTTCTGCTGGCTAAAAGATTGGCTACTTCTCGAAGACACTGACGTATTGGATTTGGAAGGGTTTAACAATGCTTTTGGTTGGCATGCATATCTATGGTACGATAAGGTTAAGATCAATAAGGTCTTTAAGAACCATATTGTCAGGAAAGCAGTGTTTAATGTCTGGACAAAATACAAAGACTTACTGGAAAATAAAACTCCGAGGTGGCTTTCACCTCTGGAAGCTAAGGCCCGAAAGAGACTCAATATGGAGGCCAAATGGCCAAAATATTGGGAAATATTAGAAAAAGACGGAGACAATTGGAAATTGCAGAGTTTGGAGAAAATGAAAGATAAAGTGCGAGACTGGTTACATTACGCTCAGATTAAAGAAGTTTTTAAAAATGACAAAAAGGTAGGGTTCCAGGTGGAGAAATCGAAGTTGGAAACAGAATTGTTAGAACCAAAAACTAAGGTATTATCAAGAATGTATAACTTGCTGCTGAAATGGAATACACAAGACGAAATGGTTAAATCGGTTATGATAAAGTGGGCTCAGGATATTGGGCATAATATTATGTTTGAGGACTGGGAAAGGTTGTGGACCACTGGGCTGAACTTCACTGCATGTAATGCTTTGAAGGAAAATGTAATGAAAATGATATATAGATGGTACATGACCCCAGTTAAACTTGCCAAAATATACCATTTGTCTGATAATAAATGTTGGAAATGTAAAGAACACGAAGGAACATTCTTTCACCTCTGGTGGACTTGCCCTAGAGTGAAGGCCTTCTGGGAAATGATATATAATGAGTTGAAAAAGGTATTTAAGTATACCTTCACTAAGAAACCAGAGGCCTTCCTTCTGGGCATTGTCGGCCAGAAGGTGTTAAAGAAGGACCGAACATTTTTTATGTATGCAACAACGGCAGCAAGGATACTCATCGCTAAGAGCTGGAAAACTCAAGATCTACCCACACTGGAAGAGTGGCAGATGCAGCTGATGGACTATATGCAACTGGCCGAGATGACTGGCAGAATTCGAGACCTGGGAGAAGAGAGGGTTGAAGAAGACTGGAAGAAATTCAAGATTTATTTACAAAAGTATTGTAACTTGGTTGAATGCTAAGAAGGATGCTAGATCATAAATAATTGCCTACCATTAAATTAGATCTGAATTTGATGATAAGTGAGATTGAGGGAAACATAAAATTTTTGGAGATTAGATTAAGTTAACGGAATAAGATTCAAGAATATAAATAAGATGATAAATTGCTGGAAAAAAATTTACAATGATGTAAGTGGGAGTGGGAGACGTGAGGGAGTCCAAAGAAGTTCTGAAAAATGTGTTATGATCCATGCTATATTGTTTACTATTTTTGCATTTTGTATCTAAAAAATCTCAATAAATATTCATAAAAAAAAGAGAGAATGTAAAATTATAGTATATTAAGACAAATTATTAAGATAAAAATAAGGTTGGAAGGATTTGCTGAAATAACAAATTGAATTAGAATACAAAAATGGGAGGTGTGAGGAGGTCAAGGAAACAAGTGAATGTAAGCAAGTGATGTAAAGATTTGACTTGTTCTTTATCCTTTTTTCTTTTTTCTGTTTTTTGATGGTGTATTATTTTTTCTGTTTTTTCTTTATTTTGACTGTTATTTAATCTTTAAAACTTTAATAAAAAATTTATATAAAAAAAAACACTGCACACAGGTGTGGTTGTTTGGATATCTGAATATATATAGTGCATATAGTGATGTTTGGGTACTAATTCCTTGTGTTTGGATAAGTGATTTTTTGGGGGGGGCATAACGAGCGTTTGGATAGCGGGACTTGCATGTACTGGAAGGAGACTTGGGGCCGCTGGAACGAGAGGACAGGGTCCTGGGCAGCAGCAAGGATGCTGGGCCAGAGTTCAAGAGCGAGGGCTTCAGGACCATGGACAGAAATCCTGCAACAGAGAAGGAAACTTGTTGCATCAGCACTGGCTTGTGGCACCTGCCAGATCTTTATTGCTTGCCCGGTGTGATGGCCTGGGACTCGGGTTCGGACTCGGAACCAGAGGAGTCTCAGTCCACACTGGATCCTTTGCCTCAGGCGGCATCTGAACCAAGCCTGGGGCCTGATTCTGAGCCCCAGTCTGCACAGGTTCCCCTGCAACAAACACCAGCTGGGCCAGTCAGGGGCCTGATCCTGCCCTGGCTCCAGATGCAGGGATTACCTCGTTGCCTCCAGCTGGGCCATCACTTACAGCTGCTCCACTACCGATTGGGCCAGGAGAGGCTGAGGCGGCCCCTGGGTCTAGTAACCCACCGATGTCTCCTGAGCAGCAGAGACTGAGGTCTGCGAGAAGGAGAGACCTGAGTAATTGCAGGAGGAGTGCTTGCCTTCGGGCGAAACAGGGAGGTGAGTCACTGGGGGATCAGGACCGGCCACTACCCCACCAAAGATAAAAGTCTGTCAGACCCCGCCACAGGTTGCAGGAGCAGCCAGATGGGCAGGGTATAAATGACTAATAATAATAATAATAATAAGTCTGTAGGAAGGGGACACTGTCCCCATGTACACTCTGAAGAAGAGGAACCTGCCTCCGGGGTCATGGAACTAGTGCAAGCATAGGCAAACTTGGCCCTCCAGATGTTTCGGGACTACAACTCCCATCATTCTTAGCTAACAGGACCAGTGGTCAGGGATGATGGGAGTTGTAGTCCCAAAACATCTGGAGGGCCGAGTTTGCCTATGCCTGAACTAGTGCATCTCCTTCTCGCCAGACATCTGCCAGAGATACTCAGCTGTGATTCCTGCAGTGGTGTGATGGCCTGGGACTCGGAACCAGAGGAGTCTCAGTCCACACTGGATCCTTTGCCTCAGGCATCATCTGAACCAAGTCTGGGGCCTGATCCTGAAGAGTCCCAGTCTGCACAGGTTCCCCTGCAACAAACACCAGCTGGGCCGAGTCAGGGGCCTGAGCCTGCCCTGGCTCCAGATGCGGGGATTCCCTCGTTGCCTCCAGCTGGGCCATCACTTACAGCTGCTCCACTACCCGTTGGGTTGGGGAGGCTAAGACGGCTTCTGGGTCTAGTAACCCACCGCCGTCTCCCGAGCTGCAGAGACTGAGGTCTGCGAGAAGGAGAGACCTGAGTAATTGCAGGAGGAGTGCTTGCCTTCGGGCGAAACAGGGAGGTGAGTCACCGGGGGATCAGGACCGGCCACTACCCCACCAAAGATAAAAGTCTGTCGGACCCTGCCACAGGTTGCAGGAGCAGCCAGATGGGCAGGGTATAAATGACAAATAATAATAATAATAATAATAATAATAATAATAATAATAAGTCTGTAGGAAGGGGACACTGTCCCCATGTACACTCTGAAGAAGAGGAACCTGCCTCCGGGGTCATGGAACTAGTGCAAGCATAGGCAAACTTGGCCCTCCAGATGTTTCGGGACTACAACTCCCATCATTCCTAGCTAACAGGACCAGTGGTCAGGGATGATGGAAGTTGTAGTCCCAAAACATCTGGAGGGCCGAGTTTGCCTATGCCTGTACTAGTGCATCTCCTTCTCACCAGACATCTGCCAGAGATACTTCAGCTGTGATTCCTGCAGTGGTGTGATGGCCTGGGACTCGGAACCAGAGGAGTCTCAGTCCACACTGGATCCTTTGCCTCAGGCATCATCTGAACCAAGTCTGGGGCCTGATCCTGAAGAGTCCCAGTCTGCACAGGTTCCCCTGCAACAAACACCAGCTGGGCCGAGTCAGGGGCCTGAGCCTGCCCTGGCTCCAGATGCAGGGATTACCTCGTTGCCTCCAGCTGGGCCATCACTTATAGCTGCTCCACTACCGATTGGGCCAGGAGAGGCTGAGGCGGCCTCTGGGTCTAGTAACCCACCGCCGTCTCCCGAGCTGCAGAGACTGAGGTCTGCGAGAAGGAGAGACCTGAGTACTCGCAGGAGGAGGGCTCGCCTTCGGGCGAAACAGGGAGGTGAGTCACCGGGGGATCAGGACCGGCCACTACCCCACCAAAGATAAAAGTCTGTCGGACCCCGCCACAGGTTGCAGGAGCAACATTGCCGTATGCTAGATCCTGCCTGAGATCCTGTACCTGTCCTTGCCTGGTGTCCCGCCTCGGCCCTGTCAGACTGACTCCCAGAGGAACCTTTGGATTCTGGACCAGTCCTGGAACGCATTTCGCGGGTTACCCCTGGGCCCAGCACACCCTGCAAGGTCCAGCGTGAAGCTCTAGCTCCTATGTGCTGCAGCTGGTGACTTAAAGGGTCAATGGCCTTTAGTCTCACCATTGGGTCCTTCTAGGTTGCAGGTCTTGGGGCTGTAGAGAGCTGGATCCATGGAAGTTCTGCGGAGCTTTTTTGATCCTCAGAGGAGTTGGTAGTCGATCCCATGGAGCCCATAAGCAAAGGCACAGCTTTGGGGTTCAGGGGTCTGGGAGCAAGATTTGGTGCTGGTCGGGTGGATTTGGGAGTGAGCTTATCTTCTACTGAGGGACTCAGAGTCTGGAGGTGCAGGGGAGCATGGGACCCTTTCTTCTTCTTCTTCTTCTTCTTCTTCTTCTTCTTCTTCTTCTTCTTCTTCTTCTTCTTCTTCTTCTATCACTCGTAGCCAAGAAAGATTGTCTTCCATAAACACAGTTTAAACCTAAGTCTGTTGATCATGGTGAGGGTTTGCTAAGCGTGCCTTCCTCTTAGCACATTTCTCCCTTTCGTCCTGAGTTTGAGTGTTTTCAAAACCATGACACCTTTGGTAAAGGCTGTTCTCCAACTGGAGCGCTCGCAGGCCAGTGTTTCCCACTTGTCAGTGTTTATTCTACATTTTTTAAGATTTGCCTTGAGAGAGTCTTTGAACTTCTTTTGTTGACCACCAGCATTGCGCTTTCCATTTTTAAGTTTGGAATAGAGGAGTTGCTTTGGAAGACGATCATCAGGCATCCGCACAACATGACCAGTCCAACAAAGTTGATGTTGAAGAATCATTGCTTCGACACTGGTGATCTTTGCTTCTTCCAGTACACTGGCATTAGTTTGCCTGTCTTCCCAAGTGATGTGTAAAAAATTTCAGAGACATCGTTGATGGAATCTTTCGAGGAGTTGGAGATGGCGCTTATAAGTGGTCCATGTTTCAAAAGCATACAGTAAGTTTGGTAGTACAATAGCTTTTTAAACAAGCATTTTGGTTTCCCTGTGAATGTCCCAATCCTAAAACACTCTGCACTTCAATCAGGAGAAAGCTGCACTTGCAGAGCTCAGGCGATGCTGGATTTTGGCATCAATATCTGGAAAGATAACTGCCCAGGTAGGAAAAGTGACTTATAGAATGGGCTGGGAGTATGGAAAAACTACTCCAGGGACCTGAGGTAAGAGGGCTTCTCCCAAAGATCTGAAAAATGAGATAAAGGTAAAGGTAAAGGGACCCCTGACCATTAGGTCCAGTCGTGACCGACTCTGGGGTTGCGGCGCTCATCTCACTTTATTGGCCGAGGGAGCCGGCGTACGGCTTCCGGGTCATGTGGCCAGCAGGACTAAGCCACTTCTGGCGAACCAGAGCAGCGCACAGAAACACAGTTTTCCTTCCCGCCGGAGCGGTACCTATTTATCTACTTGCACTTTGACGTGCTTTCGAACTGCTAGGTTGGCAGGAGCAGGGACCGAGCAACGGGAGCTCACCCCGTCAGGGTTTTCGAACCGCCGACCTTCTGATCTGCAAGTCCTAGGCTCTGTGGTTTAACCCACAGTGCCACCTGTGTCCCGAAAAATGAGATAGTAGTGTACAATAAGATTAATAGGACCCTGCAGGTGTATAGAAAGTTAGGAGTTAGCATCTTAGCCTCCTGCAGATCCTTTAATGCTTGGTATGTGTTACTTATTTGAAAACTTATTGCATCCAACTAAATTCTACTTAAAGTCAATCCCTTGAAATCAAAAGACCTAAGTAAGTCATGTCCAAAGATTCCCATGGGTCTACTCAGAGTATGAATAGCATTGGCTATAGCCTCTAATATTTTGTACTGTACATTTCCTTCCAAAAAAGGAAGGCGTCAACAGCTGGGTGACAGCAAAATAAATACAACAATCAACAGAAATATCAATTCAATACCAGGGAGGAGCGTAGCAATCCAATTAATGAAAGCAATTCAGAATTCATAACCATGAAATCAAATCTCTAAAGTGTAAACATCTGCATAAATAAGTGGATGTTTATGCCCATAGAAATTAGTGCACATAATTTCGCTCCATTAATGTCACTAATGGCTAAGTTAGGTCCATTCATCTCACTGGATAAACATAGATTTACAGTACAGTGGTACTTCGGGTTAAGTACTTAATTCGTTCCGGAGGTCCTTACTTAACCTGAAACTGTTCTTAACCTGAAGCGCCACTTTAGCTAATGGGGCCTCCTGCTGCTGCCACGCCGCCGGAGCACAATTTCTGTTCTCATCCTGAAGCAATGTTCTTAACCCGAGGTAATTTTTCTGGGTTAGCGGAGTCTCTAATCTGAAGCGTCTGTAACCTGAAGCGTATGTAACCCGAGGTACCACTGTATTTGTAACTAAGTCTGCCTTCAGGAATCCAACTGTGAACTGATGTGAGTAAACTTCTTTTATTGACTTTGAATAAGATTGTGGCATCTTTATTCTTTTTAAGAGGGAATCAAGGGAACGTACCAGGAACGTACAATTCAATCTGAGACACTGAAGCACTATTTCTGGGTTAGTGGAGTCTGTAACCTGAAGCGTATGTAACCTGAAGTGTATGTAACCCGAGGTACCACTGTATACAGTATCCATTGTCTCATCTCGTCATTTTTAGGGTCTGGGAGTGCGATCACACACGCCACCAGCCCAGAAAAGCTTCAGAAAGTATACGTCACAGCTCTACTGATTAAAACTGGCCTGAAAATTAAGCTTTCATTGGCGAATGTACTGATTCAACCCAGTGAGGCTTGCAGCACTAATGCATGGCCTTTGGCACTAATGGTGTCTAGGATCAAGCCACCGGAGGCTTTGTCTTTCTGCGCTGTAAGTGCTCTCACATCACAAGCCCTTCAAGATTGCTTTGAGGGGCCAGCGGTCACGTTTTATCAGGCTGCATGTGTGCATTGGCTATGTTGATAAGGGAACACAGAAGCGAGTGGAATTAAATTACTAGAAAGGTGCAGCCCTCTCTTATGCTGCAAGTTCCAGAATTGACTGTGGACGTTCCCTTCCTGAAGCCAGAATTCTGAAGGAGAGGAATGAAAGAAGGAAGGTGGAAGAAACAGAGAAGGGGAGAAACCTCTCTGCTTCTTGGGCAATGTGAGAGGAGTCCTGATCTCAGGACAGAATTCTGGTGTAGGTTCACAAATTGAGAACCTCACCTTCCCTGCCCACTCCATTGTCAGCTCCTGAGACAGAGCAGGGCGGCTGGGACCTCTGCTATGGAGTCTTCTGACTCAGAGGACAGCATACTTCAGCCTCAGGTGTATGTGTATACCTGAAGGAGCATCTCCACCCCCATCGTCCATCCCGGACACTGAGGTCCAGTTCCGAGGGCCTTCTGGCGGTTCCCTCCCTGCGAGAAGTGAGGTTACAGGGAACCAGACAGAGGGCCTTCTCGGTGGTGGCGCCCGCCCTGTGGAACGACCTCCCACTAGATGTCAAGGAGATAAACAACGACAGTCAAACCTCGGTTCCTGAATGCCTCCGTTATTGTACGTTTCGGCTCCCAAACACTGAAAAACCGGCAGTAAATGCTCTTTCGAATGATTTTAGAATGATTTTCAGAAGTCGAACGTGCTATGTGGCTTCCGTTTTGAGTTTCCCTATTGTATTAAGGCTTCTACTTTCAGTTTTCGGTTGTTGAATGTTTTGGAAGTCGAACAGTCTTCTGGAACATTTGACAACCATGGTTTGACTGTATCTGACTTTTAGAAGACATCTAAAGGCAGCTCTGTTTAGGGAAGTTTTTTTAATGTTTGACGTTTTATCGTGTTTTTAATATTCTGTAGGGAGCCGCCCAGAGTGGCTGGGGAAACCCAGCCAGATGGGCAGGGTATAAATGACAAAGAAGAAGAAGAAGAAGAAGAAGAAGAAGAAGAAGAAGAAGAAGAAGAAGAAGAAGAAGAAGTCTGTAGGAAGGGGGCACTGGTATCACAGCTCATCTTTGGGGGCTGTCCCCATGTACACTCTGAAGAAGAGGAACCTGCCTCCGGGGTCATGGAACTAGTGCAGGCATAGGCAAACTCGGCCCTCCAGATGTTTCAGGACTACAACTCCCATCATTCCTAGCTAACAGGACCAGTGGTCAGGGATGATGGGAGTTGTAGTCCCAAAACATCTGGAGGGCCGAGTTTGCCTATGCCTGAACTAGTGCATCTCCTTCTCGCCAGACATCTGCCGGAGATACTTCAGCTGTGATTCCTGCAGTGGTGTGATGGCCTGGGACTCGGAACCAGAGGAGTCTCAGTCCACACTAGATCCTTTGCCTCAGGCGGCATCTGAACCAAGTCTGGGGCCTGATTCTGAGCCCCAGTCTGCACGGGTTCCCCTGCAACAAGCACCAGCTGGGCCAGTCAGGGGCCTGAGCCTGCCCTGGCTCCAGATGCGGGGATGTCCTCGTTGCCTTCGGCTGGGCCATCACTTACAGCTGCTCCACTACTGGTTGGGTCAGGGGAGGCTGAGGCGGCCTCTGGGTCTAGTAACCCACCGACGTCTCCCGAGATGCAGAGACTGAGGTCTGAGAGAAGGAGAGACCTGAGTACTTGCAGGAGGAGTGCTCACCTTCGGGCGAAACAGGGAGGTGAGTCGCCGGGGGATCAGGACCGGCCGTTACCCCAAAAAAGATAAAAGGCTGTCAAACGCCCCCCCCCAGGTTGTGGGAGCCTGGTTTCCTGCTTTGGCCCTGTCGGACTGACTCCTCCCCGAATCCTTGGATTCGGGACCAAACCTGGACCGTGTTGCTCGGGTTAACCCCCGGGCCCAGCACAATTGCAGAGGTTGGAGTTCCTTCCAGTGGTTCTAACATGACAATATCACCCACCCCAGAAGAAGCATGAAATCCAGGCAGGTAGGATGGAAGTGGGGTGAAGCCACTGCACTGTATCCCTCTGGCCCTCCGACTCTCCCTCCATCAAGACCCACCTCGGCAGTGCATGTGACAGGTTGCCAGTGGTGCTTTGAGAGTAGGCCTTTGCAGCAGAAGTCTAGGGCCCTCTCGGGAGAATTTGGGGGAGGGCCTGATCACAGCAGGGCCGGCGCCTCACAATTTTGAAGCAAGGCTCATTATCGTTTAAAGAGGAGACCGTCCAACCGCACCTCTGCGTGCAGTTGGCACGGGAGGGCTGTGCCGGGACAATGGGTCGTCTTCCTACCTCCGCACACCCTCCTGTCATCTCTCGCTCTGCCCCCCAGCCAGCCACACACACCGCCAGCTGCCTCCAAGTGTCTAATCTTAGCAGCAGTCTCTTCTTCCCTCCCCCGTCACCCCCTGCCAAGCCATCCCTCTCAGCTTCACCATGGAGATCAAAGCAGTCTCCCTCTCCTGTTGCTGCTGTTTCATTAGGGATGTGAATCTCCTCTGCCAAGCTGGGGCTTCAGAAGGAAGGAGACAGGGCACACAGGAGAGCCGCCAAGATGCCAATTAGCGAGGCATAAAGCCTCAGCACAATCCGCAGGAATGTCCTTAGTGGGTCCACCACTGAAGGAACAGCACCCACCCTGAAACACTAGCTGCATCCATCGCCCATCTGCGACGAGTCAAAGCCCCTAGAGATGGGCAGAAGGGGCAGTGCCCTCAGCGTACCCCCACCTGCCTGCCTTCTTCCTTCCCACCAGCCCAGGGGTGGCAACGATGCCTGTCCTTTTTCTCCTCCTCCTTCTCAGCGTTGCTCCCTCTGGAACTCAGCAGGGAGGACAGAAGCAGCTGGCTCTGTGGGAGGAGCGGGTCTGCAATAAATCACAGGGAGTCAGCGAAGTTAACACTTTATTACAAGAAGCAGGCTGTTTGGTAGTGCCGGGCCTAGTACAGTGGTACCTCGGGATGCGAACGGGATCCGTTCTGGAGCCCTGTTCACATCCTGAATTGAACGAAAGACGCGATGGCGGGTGCGCGTAACATCATTTTGAGCGTCTGTGCATGCGCAAGCGGCGAAACCCGGAAGTAACACGCTCTGTTACTTCCGGGTTGCCGCAGAGCGCAACCCAAAAGCGCTCACCCTGAAGCACATTATAATAATAATAATATGTTGTATAATAATAATATGTTGTTGTTTAGTCGTTTAGTCGTGTCCGACTCTTCGTGACCCCATGGACCAGAGCATGCCAGGCACTCCTGTCTTCCACTGAATCCCATAGTTTGGTTAAACTCATGTTAGTAGCTTCAAGAACACTGTCCAACCATCTCGTCCTCTGTCGTTCCCTTCTCCTTGTGCCCTCCATCTTTCCCAACATCAGGGTCTTTTCCAGGGAGTCTTCTCTTCTCATGAAGTGGCCAAAGTCTTGGAGCCTCAGCTTCAGGATCTGTCCTTCCAGTGAGCACTCAGGGCTGATTTCCTGATGATGATGATAATAATAATAATAATAATAATAATAATAATAATAATAATAATTTATTGCTTATACCCCACCCATCTGGCCAGACCTCCCCAGCCACTCTGGGCAGCTTCCAACAGAAAAAAAGCAATAAAACCTCAAACATTAAAAACTTCCCTGAACAGGGCTGCCTTCAGACATCTTCTAAAAGTCAGATAGTTGTTTATTTCCTTGACATCTGATGGGAGGGTGTTCCACAGGGCGGGTGCCACCACTGAGAAGGCCCTCTGCCTGGTTCCTTGTAACCTTACTTCTCGCAGGGAGGGAACCACCAGAAGGCCCTCGGAGCTGGATCTCCGTGTCCAGGCTGAACGATGGGGGTGGAGATGCTCCTTCAGGTCTACTGGGACGAGGCCGTTTAGGGCTTTAAAGGTCAACACCAAAACTTTGAATTGTGCTCGGAAACATAATGGGAGCCAATGTAGGTTTTTCAAGACCGGTGTTCAGGGAAGTTTTTAATGTGTGACATTTTAAATGTATTTTTAATCTTTGTTGGAAGCTGCCCAAAGTGGCTGGGGAAACCCAGCCAGATGGGTGGGGTACAAATAATAAATGATGATGATGATGATGATGATGATGATGATGCAGGAGGTGGTGTGGGTTGCGCCCCTCGGGGCCTAGATCCGCTGTCCCTCCCAGCTGTCTCTGTGCCCCACTTACTGTGGAAACGCCTTTCCGTGGGGCAAGAGCGGGGTGTGTGTGTGTTTTCCACGCTTCTCGATGTCAGCCCCATGAAACATGGCTGTCTTTCTCCAGTTACGGACGAGCGTTTTATATTCCGGCAGCCTTCTGTCGAATGTGGCAGCTGAAGTTGTAATGCTTGCTTCAAACTGCTGCTTCTCTTGATTGTTTTATAACCATCGCTCCGAAATTATCCCTTTGGATTGGGCTAGGCTCCCTTCCACCCCCCCCCTCTGCCCCCTGCCCCACAAACCACCAGAGTGGTGCTTTTCCCACCAGACGGGTGCAGCGTAAAATGTTTTCGGCAAATCATTTCTTTCTTTTATAAGATCGTTTGGCGCTCGCCCTTCGTCTATGATCCCAGGCTGAGTTATACAATACAATAATACAACACAGCCATAAAAACCCACAGCTTTATAAAGGCAGATTAAAGCACAGCAGAGCTTTGGAAGCAAGCATTCACGGTGCCAGCTGAGCTCCTCACTTGCAGCAGTAACAAAAATCCTTAATGCATATCCTTAATGCAAATGTCCTGGCACATGACCTCCATGCCGGAAGAGGCTTTGTCAGAGTTCAAGGACATAGACTGGCCAGGCAAAAGCACTGAAGGAGAATGCAAAGCAAATTCAATGAGGGTAAGGAGAACACAGTGGCTTAGAGTGGGTTGCTGGTACCTGGGGCAGGCAAACTGCTGACGCCACTGGAGTGGCCCCCCTCCACTAGAACCAAGCAGGGCCGTTCTGTGCCTCCTGCCTGTCCGTGCAGGGGGCGGCGGGGGGGACATGACTGGCCAATGTGGCCCTTGGTAGTGCAAGCCTCGGCCCCTAGGAGTTGGCCGCTATGCACCCAACTCAATGATTCTATCATCCTCTTGGTTGCCTTCCTCTGCACACAGACTCAGTGTAGACCCATTGACGCATTGCATTTAGGCCCAGTCGTGCCAGTCAGTCTACTCTGAGTAGGACTCAGTTGGCTACAACACAATTTGCAAAACCATAAAAAGGTAAAGGTAAAGGGACTCCCATGATGCAGTGTGCTGAAACATCAACACATACACAGAGAGAGCTGGTGCAGAAATACGAAAGGAGCCAGCCGGAATCCCAAATCTACAATACTATGTAACTAGGTAAAGGAACCCCTGACCATTAGGTCCAGTCGTGGCCGACTCTGGGGTTGCGGCGCTCATCTCGCTTCATTGGCCGAGGGAGCCGGTGTACAGCTTCCGGGTCATGTGGCCAGCAGGACTAAGCTGCTTCTGGCGAACCAGAGCAGCGCACAGAAATGCTGTTTACCTTCCAGTTGGAGCGGTACCTATTTATCTACTTGCACTTTGACGTGCTTTCAAACTGCTAGGTTGGCAGGAGCAGGGACCGAGCAACGGGAGCTCACCCTGTCGCGGGGATTCAAACCGCTGACCTTCTGATCGGCAAGTCCTAGGCTCTGTGGTTTAACCCACAGTCACCACCCATGCAAAACCATACACGAACTGAAACGCCATCCCTCTTTGAAAATTTGCGCTTTTCTGAATTTTGCGGTGCCCTTCTCTAGCCAAACAATGTGTACTCGGTAGGTTCAAGTTTGCCTGGGAATGCAAGCCTCCCCAGAGGCTTAGGGGATTGAGGTAATTATAAGCTGCTCTTGTATTTTATCTTTTTGTATGTTTTCTAAACTATGGTTGTAAATTATTCTTGGGTTCTTAAGGTTTTACCTTTTAGTAGCTGCTTTGAGGTTGTTGTTGTTGCTTTAACAATCAAACAGCGTATCACTTTTATGGAATAAATAACCACCTGTAGCAGGTGGCACTGTGGGTTAAACCACAGAGCCTAGGACTTGCAGATCAGAAGGTCGGCGGTTCGAATCCCCGCGACGGGTTGAGCTCCCATTGCTCGGTCCCTGCTCCTGCCAACCTAGCAGTTCGAAAGCACACCAGCGCAAGTAGATAAATAGGTACTGCTCTGGTGGGAAGGTAAACGGCATTTCCGTGCGCTGCTGTGGTTCGCCAGAAGCGGCTTGGTCCTGCTGGCCACATGACCCGGAAGCTGTACGCCGGCTCCCTCGGCCAGTAAAGCGAGATGAGCGCCGCAACCCCAGAGTCGGCCACGACTGGACCTAATGGTCAGGGGTCCCTTTACCTTTTAGCCACCTGTCCAGTCAGCTTCCGGACCTGGAATTAGAGCAGAGGGAGGGTAGCACCTTGCCATTCCTTCCCCTCCTTGTCATGAAATAAGGGCTTGGAGATGAAGTTTCATGGCTTGAGCCCCTTTGCATTCTTGGCTGCCGCTAAGGGGTGGGAGGGGGAGAGAGAGAGAGAGAGAGAGAGAGAGACCTGCTGTCTCCTATCAGGCTGCCTTTAATTGGATCAGCCTCAGAGCTGTTCTCTCAAAACCCTTTCCTCCCTCGAGGATTTGCTCAGATACAGCAGCGAGGTTTCTTTTACTCTCGGATGCCATGGAGACTGCTGTGGCTCAGACAAATGTGTAGCCAGAGAGCAGGGGGGGCGGAGACACATTTTTTCCATTCTCCTGGTGAACATTCCATGACATCACAGCTGCACAGCCAATGGTAGAGGGCGGTCGGGTTTTGCCTTATTAAAAAGGTAAAGGACCCCTGACAGTTAAGTCCAGTCGCAAACAACTCTAGGGTTGCGGCACTCATCTCGCTTTAATGGCCAAAGGAGCCGACGTTTGTCCACAGACAGTTTTTCCGGGTCATGTGGCCAGCATGGCTTTTGAACTTAAACTGATTGAATATGTGCAGCTTGCAGACCTAACATATAGACTGGAAAAAGTTTGTTGAATGTATGGGGGTGGTGGAATTGTGTGAATTTGAAAACATGGGCAGAATTAAGATAAATTCAACAGTGTAAATAGGTTTTGGTGCATGTAATAATGGAAGACTGAATGGTTTAGTTTATATGAAATATGCAGGGATTTATGTTGTGCAAATAGCTACGCAGATGGTGCTGTGGGTTAAACCACAGAGCCTAAGACTTGCCGATCAAAAGGTCGGTGGTTCGAATCCCCGCGACGGGGTGAGCTCCCGTTGCTCAGTCCCTGCTCCTGCCAACCTACCAGTTCAAAAGCACGTCAAAGTGCAAGTAGATAAATAGGTACCACTCCGGCGGGAAGGTAAACGGTGTTTCTGTGGGCTGCTCTGGTTCGCCAGAAGCAGCTTAGTCCTGCTGGCCACATGACCCGGAAGCTGTACGCCGGCTCCCTCGGCCAGGAAAGCGAGATGAGCGCCGCAACCCCAGAGTCGGTCACGACTGGACCTAATGGTCAGGGGTCCCTTTACCTTTACCTTTTATGTTGTGCAAAATGAACCATGGAAGGAGAAGAAGGGAAGTCATTGATACGTTAAGGTTGTTTAAACGGATATTCTAAAATTCAAAACAGAAAAGTTAATAAAAATTATAGGGGCAGGGTGTAAAGGTAAAGGTAAAGGTACCCCTGCCCGTACGGGCCAGTCTTGACAGACTCTGGGGTTGTGCGCCCATCTCACTTAAGAGGCCAGGGGCCAGCGCTGTCCGGAGACACTTCCGGGTCACGTGGCCAGCGTGACATCGCTGCTCTGGCGAGCCAGAGCCGCACACGGAAATGCCGTTTACCTTCCCGCTGGTAAGCGGTCCCTATTTATCTACTTGCACCCGGAGGTGCTTTCGAACTGCTAGGTTGGCAGGCGCTGGGACTGAGCAGCGGGAGCGCACCCTGCCGCAGGGATTCGAACCGCCGACCTTTCGATCGGCAAGCCCTAGGCGCTGAGGCTTTAACCCACAGCGCCACCTGCGTCCCCTGGGGGCAGGGTGTAGGAGGGGACAAAGTCTATTTTGATAGCACCCCCAAGGAGAAAATGGCTGCACTCATCGGGTGAGATTCAGAGCAGGCTGCTCCCCCCCCCCCAATGCCAAGCCTTCGATTCTCACTTCAAACGCCAGGTAAGCTTGACTCGGTTCCTTCCTGCCTTTGTTCCTGAAGCAGATATTTGCTCCCTCCTTCTCCCTCGTCTGGGGTGGGGGCACCGTTAGGCAGCTTACCCCAGCTGCCCGAATGCCCCACCATCTGCCCCCATGTTGTTGTTTGTTGTTGTTGTTTAGTCGTTTAGTCGTGTCCAACTCTTCGTGACCCCCGGACCAGAGCACGCCAGGCACTCCTGTCTTCCACTGCCTCCCACAGTTTGGTCAGACTCATGCTGGTCGCTTCGAGAACACTGTCCAGCTATCTCGTCCTCTGTTGTCCCCTTCTCCTTGTGCCCTCCATCTTTCCCAGCATCAGGGTCTTTTCCAGGGAGTCTTCTCTTCTCATGAGGTGGCCAAAGTCTTGGAGCCTCAGCTTCAGGATCTGTCCTTCCAGTGAGCACTCAGGGCTGATTTCCTTCAGAACGGAACGGTTTGATCTTCTTGCAGTCCATGGGACTCTCAAGAGTCTCCTCCAGCACTGTAATTCAAAAGCATCCATTCTTCAGTGATCAGCCTTCTTTATGGTCCAGCTCTCACTTCCATACATCACTACTGGGAAAACCATGGCTTTAACTATAAGGACCTTTGTTGGTAAGGTGATGTCTCTGCTTTTTAAGATGCTGTCTAGGTTTGCCATCGCCTTTCTCCCAAGGAGCAGGCGTCTTTTAATTTCGTGACTGCTGTCACCATCTGCAGTGATCTCTGCCCCCATGAACCAACCCTAACTGGGCACAAGGCAGTGCACCCACAATCTCAGCACCCCTTGCGGCTGTTTCGTCAGAACCTCCTTGTCTTACACATTCCCCCTCGCACTAGAAACTGCCAGGATCGATGCTTCGGTGTGCGAAGGGCTGCAGCTCGAAGGAAGTGGGCCAAGAATGTCTCTGCAGGCCCCCCACCCCCCAAGCCAAAGCTTTAATTGCACGAACCACTTAAGCGACGATTGCGACGGGAGAGCCTGGTGGCAACAAAATGGGACCAAGCGGCTGATGTCTCAAGAGCCGGGCGGGAAACAATGGGTCCAGCCATCAGAAGGATTCCGTGGTGATAGCTAGTGAGAGGTGGCGGAGAAATGAAGAGAGCCCGGGGGTGGACAGAATGACGGCAACAAAGCGGGGAGGACGGGAGAGAGTATGGGGAGGGCTTGTGGGGGAGACCAGTGTCATGCCAGTGGATTGGGATGTGATGGCCTGGGACTCAGGCTCAGGCTCAGAACCAGAGTGTGATGGCCTGGGATTCCGATTCAGAGGCTGAACCAGAGGAATCCCAGCCTGCACAGGAGTCCCCGCCTCCAGGGCCGGCTGAACTGGGGCAGGGCCTTGATTCTGAAGCGCCTGCACCTGTGCTGGATCCTCAGGAGCAGGAACCAGGTGAATCCACTCTGGCACCAGAGGTGGTTGAGGACTCAGTGCCTGCAGGTGAGTCTCCCCCTGGGCCCAGTAAACTTTCAGCCTCTCCTGAGCTGCAGAGGTGAAGGGCAGAGAGGCGAAGGGAACTGGTTTCTCCCAGGAGGAGTGCTTGCCTTAAGGCCAGGAGAGGCAGGTCTCCTGGGGGCCGGGACCACCCCTGGCCTCAGAGAAGATAAAGGCCAGTCAGCCCGGTCCCAGGTTGCGGGAGCAACGTCGATGAAGAGCTGTTTCGGCCAGCATCCGGTCCTGTTCCTCCAGAGTTCCTGTCCTTGCCCGGCTTCCTGCTTCGGACCTCGCCCCGCTCCTTCGGAACTGTTTCCAGGCTATTGACCCAGGACCGGACTTTGACTACGCCAACGGTAACCTTCCCCCCGGGACCAGCACACAGAGGAGTCTCAGTCCGCACTGGATCCTTTGCCTCAGGTGGCATCTGGACCAAGTCCTGATCCGGAAGAGTCCCAGTCTGCACAGGTTCCCCTGCAACAAGCACCAGCTGGGCCGAGTCAGGGGCCTGAGCCTGCCCTGGCTCCAGATGCGGGGATTCCCTCGTTGCCTCCAGCTGGGCCATCACTTACAGCTGCTCCACTACTGGTTGGATCAGGGGAGGCTGAGGCGGCCTCTGGGTCTAGTAACCCAGAGTTGCAGAGACTGAGGTCTGCGAGAAGGAGAGACCTGAATACTCGCAGGAGGAGTGGTCCCCTTCGGGCGAAACAGGGAGGTGAGTCGCCGGGGGATCAGGACTGCCCGTTACCCTGACAGATATAAAAGGCTGTCGGACCCCGTCCCAGGTTGCGGGGGCAATATTGCTGTTTGCTAGAACCTGCGGGAGGCCCTCTGCCTGACCTTGCCTTGTTTCCTGCCTCGTGTCCTGGCGGACTCCTTGAATTTGGGACTGGACCTGGACTGCGTTGCTCGGGTTAACCCCTGGGCCCAGCACAGGGGGGCTAGATTTGTGCAGCACCTCTTTCATTCTGTGGGTGGGATTCCTGTGTATGGCAGACCCTCCAAGTGCCCCTATTTTCCAGGGACAGCCCCCAGTTTACAGAAGCAGCCCCGGTTTCTGATCTGATCCCAGAATGTCCCTCTTTTCCTTAGGACATCCCTGTTTTCATCGGCAAAGTGTTGGAGGTTATGGTAGGACACGGGTGGCGCTGTGGTCTAAACCACTGAGCCTCTTGGGCTTGCCGATTGGAAGGTTGGCGGTTCGAATCCCCCGCGATGGGGTGAGCTCCCATTGCTCGGTCGATGCTCCTGCCAACCTAGCACTTCGAAAGCACGCCAGGGCAAGTAGATAAATAGGTACTGCTGTGGTGGGAAGGGAAATGGCGTTTCCATGCGCTCTGGTTTCCATCAAAGTGTCCCGTTGCGCCAGAAGCAGTTGAGTCCTGCTGGCCACAGAAAGCTGTCTGTGGACAAACGCCAGCTCCCTCGGCCTGAAAGCGAGATGAGCGCCACAACCTAATAATAATAATAATAATAATAATAATAATAATAATAAAAAATAATAATTAAGATGATCAGGTGACAGCAAGAACTGCAAGGTTTTTAGCGGGGGCAATTAGAATAAGATCTACTATTTGATTATTGATGTACCCCCCCCCCAAAAAAAATGTTTTTTCTGTATTTAAGTTGTTACCTCTGTCTTCAGGACATTTTATTCTGTTTTTGCTATTGCTAGTGGCTGATAAAGATTCTGATGCGTGGATCAGTGCCAGATCTACATATAAGCCAGGCATAGGCAAACTCCAGCCCTCCAGATGTTTGGGACTACAATTCCCATCATCCCCGACCACTGGTCCTGTTAGCTAGGGATGATGGGAACTGTAGTCCCAAACATCTGGAGGTTGCCTATGCCTGGTGTAAGCTAAACAAATTATAGCTTAGGGCCCCACTCTCTTGGGCCTCCCCCCAAAATATACTTCTTCTTAACTGTATTTCAGTTCAACAATGACTTTGATAAAATACATACAGTCAGCTGATAAGCGGCTTAGGGCTTAGGAAAAGGGGGGGGGGGAGGGAAAAAAAAACCCGCAGGAACTCGCAAGACATTTTCGTCTTGCCAAGCAAGCCCATAGGGAAATTCGTTTTGCGAAGCGCCTCCAAAACGGAAAACCCTTTCGTCTAGCGGGTTTTCCGTCTTGTGAGGCGTTCGTCTTGCGGGGCACCACTGTATTTTGTTATGTGCAAATGGCTTTAGATACCTATTAGGTCCATAAATTACCATATAGCATATATTCAACACACACACAAAGCAACAATTTGTTGTTGACAAAGGACAGCTGGACATATAAAGGGCCCCCTTACCTTCAGTAGCTTAGGGCAGGGGTAGGCAAACTAAGGCCCGGGGTCCAGATCCGGCCCAATCTCCTCCTAAATCCGGCCCACGGATGGTCCGGGAATCAGCATTTTTTAACATGAGTAGAATGTGTCCTTTAATTTAAAATGTATCTCTGGGTTATTTGTGGGTCCTGCCTGCTGCTTTTACATGAGTAGAATGTGTACTTTTATTTAAAATGCATCTCTGAGTTATTTGTGGGGCATAGGAATTCATTCATTTTTCCCCCAAAGTATAGTCTGGCCCCCCACAAGGTCTGAGGGACAGTGGACCGGCCCCCTGCTGAAAACGTTTGCTGACCCCTGGCTTAGGGCATGGGTAGGCAACCTAAGGCACAGGGGCCGGATCTGGCCCAGTCGCCTTCTAAATCTGGCCCGTGAACGGTCTGGGAATCAGCGTGTTTTTACATGAGTAGAATGTGTGCCTTTATTTAAAATGCATCTCTGGGTTATTTGTGGGGCATAGGAATTCGTTCATTTTTTATTCCTCTCCCCCCCCCCAAATATAGTCCGGCCCCCCACAAGGTCTGAGGGACAGTGGACCAGCCCCCTGCTGAAAATGTTTGCTGAGCCCTGGCTTAGTACGTTTCTGAGCACAATTCAAAGATTTGGTGCTGACCTTTAAAGCCCTAAACGGCCTCGGTCCTGTATACTTGAAGGAGCGTCTCCACCCCCATTGTTCAGCCCGGACACTGAGGTTCAGCGCCGAGGGCCTTCTGGCGGTTCCCTCACTGCGAGAAGTTACAGGGAACCAGGCAGAGGGCCTTCTCGGTGGTGGCACCCGCCCTGTGGAACGCCCTCCCACCAGATGTCAAAGAGAACAACAACTACCAGACTTTTAGAAGACATCTGAAGGCAGCCCTTCAGGGTCTGATGTATTACTGTATTTTAATATTTTGTTGGAAGCTGCCCAGAGTGGCTGAGGAAGCCCAGCCAGATGGGCGGGGTATAAACAATAAATTTTTTATTATTATTATTATTATTATTATTATTATTATTACTACTACTACTAAATCCGGCCCTGTGAGTGGTGATTCCTCGACCCACCAGCCCCCTTAGATTGACCTCATAAGTGACAGTCATCCTGGAACCAACTTAGATAAGTCACAAGGCAAGCGGCGTCAGGGAGGGGCCGATTTTTGCCTCCCCCGATGGACTCTGCTTGCATGCGACTCGGTGGAGTGAATCTGCCGGAGGAAACGGCTCTCTGCGCACAGACCCGTTTTCTAGTTCCAAGTGGTTGGCTTCTATCTCCTTTCCCTTTGTTTCCCACAACCACAGCACGGGCTCTTTTGTAGTGCAGCCTATTTTCCTTTGAGGGAATAAAAAAGGCAAGGTGGCTTTGCGTCAAAACCAAAAGCCATTTAAAAGGTGGGATATTTTTTCCCCCTTTTTAAAAAAAGAATCGCCTGGAAAACGTAGAGCAGGAACAGAAAGGAACAGCGTGATCCGGAATACACGTCTACTCTGAAGTAGGTCCTGCTGTGTTCAATGGGGCTTACTCTCAGGAAAACAGGTATCGGGTTGTGGCATGAGATATGAGCCACTGAAGCTCAGTTTGAGTTTGAGATGGCAGCGAAATTCCACTCACTTTTCCAACGGCGTTGTGATTTGAGATGGGGATTGTGGACGTTGAGTTTTGAACCAAACTCAGCACAATTGACACTTTCCAAATAAATACACAAACCTGTTTTAATCAGTGCTATTTCTCCTGAATTTCTGCAGGAAAAAAGCCCTGGTTTTAATGTCCAGGAAACAACTCTCATTTGAAATCTTCTCGGAATTTTGCAATGCACTTCTCGAACAACAGAATATGTATTTATTTTATAAAATCTATATGCCGCTTGTTTGCAGGGGGGGGGAGTTTTCAGAGGGGATGAAAACGTTCAAGAAATTGGAGTCCAGGGTTTGGCATTAGCACTGAGGAAATGATGATTTGCATTCAGGGGCCTCACACGGTAAAAATAAGATAACAAGGACATGAAAGGTAGCCGTGTTGGTCTGCCATAGTCAAAACAAAATAAAACTACTGGAAGGATTTTTTTTATTTTGTAAGGACATGAAAATCAGCAAAACGTAGTGTCTAAAACACACGTCCTACAATTTATTTTAGGGGAACAAATCCTACACTTAACAGATGAGCACAGTACAAAGGCCACTTTATATCTCACTAACTTCCCGATGAAAAAACATAACTCTGGGTGAAGGAGACTATTTTTTGCCTGGTGCCTAAAGGCAGACAAAGATGGTGTCTGACACATTTTCCTGGGGAGAACATTCCACAAGCAGGGAGCCACCACCGAGAGGGCATGTTCTTGGTCACCTTCCAGCTTGTCAACATCCTTCTTAAATTGTGGTGCCCAGAATTGGACCCAGTATTCCAGGTGTGGTTTGACCAAGGCAAAAGAACAGCCCTTAAGATATTTGAAGATGGCTATCCTATCTCCTCTTAGTCTCCTCTTCTCCAGGCTAAACAAACCCAGCTCTTTTGACCGTTCCTCATCAGGCTTGACTTCCAGACCCTTGATCATCTTGGTCGCCCTCCTCTGCCCACATTCCAGCTTGTCAACAACCGTGTTAAATTGTGGTGCCCACAATTGGACCCAGTATTCCAGGTGTGGTTTGACCAAGGGAAAAGAACAGCCCTTAAGATATTTGAAGATGGCTATCCTATCTCCTCTCAGTCTCCTCTTATCCAGGCTTAAACATACCCAGCTCCTTCAACCGTTCTTCATCAGGCTTGGTTTCCAGACCCTTGATCATCTTGGTCGCCCAACCTCTGCACACCTTCCAGCTTGTCAACATCCTTCTTAAATTGTGGAACTGGACACCGTATTCCAGGTGTGGTTTTGATCAAGGCAGAACAGAGTGCTTCTATTCTTTCCCTGGACATTATCCTTCTGTGGATGAAGCCGAGAGTAGCATTAACTGATAGGTGATCTGTTGCTGGCCCCCGAGAGCTATTTCCTGAGAAATCAGGTGCTGCAAAGGAGGCAGCGGGCGGCAGGTTCAGGAGCACATTTCTCCAAGGCAGCTGATGCACGCGGCTTGTTATCACCTCGGAACATAATTCCCACTCTCTTTATGTTGCGCTCGTAAATAACAATGGCCGCATAACGGCTGCCAGTTCCCACCGATGCCATCTTGAATTGTAAACCAGGCGATCCATCTGCAGGAGAGGAGGACCAACAGATTTCAGAGCCGCCGGTGGAAGCCTTCCAAACACTGCCGCAACCCAGAGGGCTGCTGAAACCACCTCCTCTCCTTTCCCTGCCCTCTTATTTAAATTAATTTATTTCCATCCTTCCTACCTCATGGGCAGAGGAATCCTAAAGATGATTGCATGGAGCCCGGACAGCCCCGTGGTTTTCCACGGATCTGAGGGCAATGAAACAATCGTTGAGACGGCTAGAGCGCCGGTGGCGGATAACTCATTCCGAATCTGACTGGACACAGGTTAGAGCTCAACGTCGAGCCTACCAAGTGGCGATAGCGACGGCGAAGAAGAATTTCTTCACCGCCTCTATTGCATCTGCAGAAAACAGCAGCAGGAGACTTTTTCAGGTGGTTCACAATTTAGCGGAACCACCTGCAACATCGGGGCCCAGTACGGGCCACATGTTCTCCTGCAACGATTTTGCAAAGTTTTTTGCAGATAAAATCGCTCAGATTCGGGAAGAAGTAGACTCCACCGTGGGAGCAGGACCGGGGCGGGAGAGTGCTAGAGTTCTGTCTAGTCAAGTTGAGTGGGATCAATTCCAATCTGTTACCTCCGAGGATGTGGACAGGCTGCTTGGACGAGTGAAACCAACCACCTGTCTCCTGGATCCTTGCCCATCCTGGCTTATAAAAGCTAGCCGGGAAGGACTGGGCGATGGGCTTCGTGGGGTGGTGAATGCTTCCCTCCGTGAGGGAGCCTTCCCAGACCCGCTGAAAGAGGCAGTTATTAAACCGCTTCTTAAAAAACCATCTTTAGATGCGGCCACGATGGCCAACTACCACCCAGTCTCAAATCTTCCATTCTTGGGCAAGGTGATTGAGCGAGCGGTTGCCGAACAACTCCAGGCACGCCTGGAAGAAGCAGACCATTTGGATCCCTTCCAGTCGGGATTCAGGCCTCATCATGGGACTGAAACTGCCTTGGTCGCACTGGTTGATGATCTCCGGCGGGCTAGGGACAAAGGTGAGAGCTGTTTCCTAGTTCTGCTGGATCTCTCAGTGGCGTTTGATACCATCAACCATAACATCCTTCTGGACCGTCTTGAGGGGCTGGGAGCTGGGGGCACTGTCATACAGTGGTTCCGCTCCTTCCTCCTGGGCCGTGTTCAGAAAGTGGTGGTGGGGGATGAGTGTTCAGACCCCTGGGCTCTCACTTGTGGGGTGCCTCAGGGTTCTGTCCTCTCCCCCATGCTTTTCAACATCTACATGCAGCCGCTGGGAGAGATCATCAGGAGGTTTGGGCTGGGTGTTCATCAGTATGCGGATGATACCCAGCTCTACCTCTCTTTTAAATCAGAACCAGTGAAGGCGGTGAAGGTCCTGTGTGAGTGTCTGGAGGCGGTTGGGGGATGGATGGCGGCTAACAGATTGAGGTTGAATCCTGACAAGACAGAAGTACTGTTTTTGGGGGACAGGAGGCGGGCAGGTGTGGAGGATTCCCTGGTCTTGAATGGGGTGACTGTGCCCCTGAAGGACCAGGTGCGCAGCCTGGGAGTCATTTTGGACTCACAGCCGTCCATGGAAGCACAGGTCAAATCTGTGTCCAGGGCAGCTGTTTATCAGCTCCATCTGGTACACAGGATGAGACCCTTCCTGCCTGCGGACTGTCTCGCCAGAGTGGTGCATGCTCTGGTTATCTCCCGCTTGGACTACTGCAATGCGCTCTACGTGGGGCTACCTTTGAAGGTGACTCGGAAACTACAACTAATCCAGAATGCGGCACCTAGACTGGTGACTGGGGGTGGCCGCCGAGACCATATAACACCGGTCTTGAAAGACCTACATTGGCTCCCAGTATGTTTCCGAGCACAATTCAAAGTGTTGGTGCTGACCTTTAAAGCCCTAAACGGCCTCGGTCCAGTATACCTGAAGGAGCGTCTCCACCCCCATCATTCTGCCCGGACGCTGAGGTCCAGCGCCGAGGGCCTTCTGGCGGTTCCCTCATTGCGAGAAGCAAAGCTACAGGGAACCAGGCAGAGGGCATTCTTGGTAGTGGCGCCCTCCCTGTGGAACGCCCTTCCAGCAGATGTGAAAGCGATAAACAACTACCTGACATTCAGAAGACATCTTAAGGCAGCCCTGTTCAGGGAAGTTTTTAACGTGTGATATTTTACTGTATTTTTGGTTTTTATGTAAGCCGCCCAGAGTGGCTAGGGAGGCCCAGCCAGATGGGCGGGGTATAAATAATAAATTATTATTATTATTATTATTATTATTATTATTATTATTATTATTCCATGATGGAACAGAGGAACCTGCCTTCTATGGAATCAGAGCATTGGTTCATCTTCAAGCTTTCACTTTTTAAAAATCATTTTTATTCAATTCTACACTCTACATTAAGGAAATCAGCCCTGAGTGCTCGCTGGAAGGACAGATCGTGAAGCTGAGGCTCCAAGACTTTGGCCACCTCAGGAGAAGAGAAGACTCCCTGGAAAAGACCCTGATGTTGGGGAAGATGGAGGGAACAAGGAGAAGGGGACGACAGAGGACGAGATGGTGGGACAGTGTTCTCAAAGCTACCAGCATGAGTTTGACCAAACTGCGGGAGGCAGTGGAAGACAGGAGTGCCTGGCGTGCTCTGGTCCAGGGGGTCACGAAGAGGCGGACACGACTAAACGACTAAACAACAACAACAACACTCTACATTAAAGGGGACGCAGGTGGCGCTGTGGGTTAAACCACAGAGCCTAGGACTTGATGATCAGAAGGTTTTGAATCCCCGTGATGGGGTGAGCTCCCGTTGCTCGGTCCCTGCTCCTGCCAACCTAGCAGTTCGAAAGCACACCAAAAGTGCAAGTAGATAAATAGGTACCGCTCCGGCGGGAAGGTAAATGGCGTTTCCGTGCGCTGCTCTGGTTTTCCAGAAGCGGCTCAGTCCTGCTGGCCACATGACCCGGAAGCTGTACGCCGGCTTCCTCGGCCACTAGATAAGCGCCGCAATCCCAGAGTCGGCCACGACTGGAGCTAATGGTCAGGGGTCCCTTTACCTTTACCTTTACACTCTACATTTGAATTCAAACATTAATCATAATCACCAATATTTAGGATTCCGTGAATCCTTAGACTTCCCTTCCATTATCAACCTGTTTCTTCTGCATCATACATTTTCTCTATTTTCCTTAAAATAGTCCATTTTTAGCTTAGCTTTTAATACATTACAAGTGTCAATCAAATCCTGCCAAAGTTTTTAGTTGTTTACAGTGTTCCCTAAAGTAGATTGTAATTTCCCCCCCATTCCTTATTAAAGTTTCTATCTTCCTGGTTTCTGATTTTTCTGGTCATTTTCACCATTTCCATCATCTTCATCAACCATTCTTCTCTGCTTGGGACTTTATCTTCTTTCCATCTCAGGGTCAAAAGTGTCTGCTCTGCTGTCGTTGAATACATAAATAGTATTTTCTGCTCCTTTGGTATCTCTGTGTCTAAAACTCTGAGTAAAAAAGCTTCTGTTTCCCCCCACAAACATTATTTTAAACACTTTTTTCACCTCATTATAAATCATTTCCCAGAATGCTTTTGTTATCTTGTACGCTCACATGTGGTAGAACATACCTTCCTTCTCCTTACATTTCCACAAAATATTTGAAGCACTTCTATACATCTTTGCCATCTTCAAGCTTTCAAGGAACACACCTTCACAGACCTTGTGTAGTAGGAAAGGGTGGGTAAAAAATTAAATATATTTATTTAAAATCTCCCCCCGCCCCGAGCCCCAGAATGAACATTGTTTCCCTAATAAAGTATGAAAACTGCAGGTTTTCCCTGAGTGGTTGAACTGTGAAGACTTTCCTTTAACTTTATTTATTCTTATTTTTCTCCAACACAACATCATCCTTCATTTTAACTTCCATTGTCTCTGCCTGCAGTAAGATCTGAGGTTTGCCTCCATCCTGAAGATTCGTTGGCAGTGGAAATTATTCAGGGCATTGCAAAATTCAGATCTGGATGGAACTGTCACCTTAGGAATCTTAAATTCATTTCTTCCCATTTCTGTAGAATTTTTCTTTTCTTTTCTTTTTTAACCCTCATGAAAATTTATCAGCACTTGAGTGTGAATTTCTCCCTGCAGACACATTTGTGTATGTTCTTTTGGCTAATGCACACATTTTTTTTTTTTGCAAGCAATTTCCCCTGATATAATGATTTTTGTTTGTTGTTTTAACCAGTGTATTTATTTCCCCCTAAAACGTGCACGTTTATAAGCATTCTTTGGAGAACTGTCTCTCAACATTCACAGAAGCGCAAATTTCAAAGGATGACTGTGTTTGGTATGCTGTTTGGGGAGTGGAGAATTAAGTGGACTTGCAAATCGAATCAAATTTCACCAGCACCCCTCATCCCCAGGAAATGGGATGATTTATACACCAAGCAGTGTATAAATCTTGTTGGGTAAATAAAAACAAACGCACAACAGAGCATGCACACACCACTCCATGCTCACACCAGAGGGCGCCCCAGGCACACCTCTTATGCACAACACAATACACAAGGACACATGACATACTCAACAGGGAACACACACCTAGAGGCAAGAACATATCCACACACACCCAGATCTGAATCCCGATGGTGGTTCTGGGCTGGATGGAGGTACTGAAAGCTCTTTGCCTACCACGGTACTGCGATCAGGATCGATTCTTCACCCTCCTGCTTTTCATTAGTTGATTGACCTGGTGACGGCAGGCAGTGGGGAGGCAATGTTAAATGCTGCGATAGAATGAAAACCAGATAGTGTTAATTCCTGCATAGCAGGGGGTTGGGCTGGATGGCCTCTGGGGTCCCTTCCAGCTCTGCTATGGTTCTATGTCCTTTCCCACCATACTGGTAAGGTAAAGGGTGAAGGTAAAGGACCCCTGGATGGTTAAGTCCAGTCAAAGGTGACTCTGGGGTTGTGGCACTCATCTTGCTTTCAGGCGTTTGTCAGCAGATAGCTTTCCGGGTCATGTGGCCAGCAGGACTAAACCACTTCTGGCGCAACAGGACACCGTGACGTGGGTGGCGCTGTGGTCTAAACCACTGAGCCTCTTGGGCTTGCTGATCAGAAGGTTGGTGGTTCGAATCCCCGCAACGGGGTGAGCTCCCGTTGCTCTGTTCTAGCTCCTGCCAACCTAGCAGTTTAAAGCACACCGACGCAAGTAGATAAATAGGTACCACTGCGGCAGGAAGGTAAACAGCATTTCCATGTGCTCTGGTTTCTGTCACGGTGTCCCGTTGCGCCAGAAGCGGTTTAGTTCTGCTGGCCACACGACCCGGAAAGCTGTCTGTGGACAAATGCTGGCTCGCTCGGCCTGAAAGCGAGATGAGCGCCACAACCCCATAGTCACTTTTGACTGGACTCAACCGTCCAGGGGTCCTTTACCTTACCATAATGGGAAATGGGGCCCGGGCATGGTGACATACCCTCCAGTCTTTCTCCAATAAATATAGGGAAGTCCTATTCCATTGCTGTTGTTTTGTTGTTATTATTATTATTCTATTTATACCCCACCCATCTTACTGGGTTGCCCCAGCCACTCTGAGCAGCTTCCAATATATATAAAAACATAATAAAACATTAAACATTATATTTTTAAAAACCTTCCCTATACAGGGCTGACGTCAGATGGCTCAGGGGTCAGATCCCTCCAATGAAAATAGGGACATCCCAAGGAAAAGCAGTACATTCCGAGATGAAATTGGAAACTGGTACGGCGCTGTGGGTTAAAGCCTCAGCGCCTAGGACTTGCCGATCGAAAGGTCGGCGGTTCGAATCCCTGCGGCGGGGTGCGCTCCCGCTGCTCGGTCCCAGCGCCTGCCAACCTAGCAGTTCGAAAGCACCTCCGGGTGCAAGTAGATAAATAGGGACCGCTTACCAGCGGGAAGGTAAACGGCGTTTCCGTGTGCGGCTCTGGCTCGCCAGATGCAGCTTTGTCACGCTGGCCACGTGACCCGGAAGTGTCTCCGGACAGCGCTGGCCCCTGGCCTCTTAAGTGAGATGGGCGCACAACCCCAGAGTCTGTCAAGACTGGCCCGTACGGGCAGGGGTACCTTTACCTTTTTACCTTTACGGCTTCTGTAAATCCGGGACTGTCACTGGAAAATAGGGACACTTGGAGGGTCTGCGGTGGGCTGGATCAGGCCCGTATGTTGCTATGAAAACAAAGGAGAGCTTAAGACTCCTCCAAAAGCTTATCTAGCGATTGCAGGCGAATGCCCAACTTATTCTTGCTATTTGAACATAACAGCTCTCTGGCTTTTTGCAGTAGGAATCAGTGACCTTGTGTGCTCCTCTGCCCCAAGGAAGCCTGAACTCTGAACCAAATCAGGCTGCTTGGTGGTGTGTGGTGTTCTAGGATTGGGCAGAATCAGGTCAAGGAAGCAACTGGATCTTTCTAGTTTGGGTCAGTCCACTGGGAGCAATTGGGGGCAGCCAGGGGGTGGGGCACAGGGTGGGAAGGCTGGAAGGGGGGGCACCTCAGCACCCCACTATCAGGACTGAAACCTCCCGATCTCAGACAAGGAGATGGGAGCAGGACTTCCCCCCCCTCCTGGCTGTGTTTAACCAGGGTTTTAAAAACCCCAAACATCAGCCCCACTCCCCAAATTGATTCAGGGCTGGAGCACAGCAGGAATCCTCGGCCCAATCCGCAGAGCTCTTTGGCAAGGGGTGCAAAGCAAGGTGGGAAAGGGGGAGGAAGGGAAAGAGACCCCCCTGCCTCTTGTGGCCTCCAACAGATGGAGGGCTTCGCCACGCCTGTAGTTCAGAATTCGCACGCAGATCTCCAAGCTCAACACCACTTGTTCTTCAGGCAAACGCCCATCGTGGGCGTTCCTGAAAAGGAAAACGCCACGGAGTTCAGTGATGCTTACTTCGAAGGAAGTGCATGTGCTTGTTTGTCTGTGAGAGAGAAAGAGAGAATAACTGGATGTCACAGAGGTAAAGGGTAAAGGGACCCCTGACCTTTAGGTCCAGTCGTGGCCGACTCTGGGGTTGTGGCGCTCATCTCGCTTTATTGGCTGAGGCAGCTGGCATTTGTCCACAGACAGTTTTTTCAAGTCATGTGGCCAGCATGACTAAGCTGCTTCTGGCGAACCAGAGCAGCGCACGAAAACGCTGTTTACCTTCCCGCCAGAGCGGTACCTATTTATCTACTTGCACTGACGTGCAAGTAATGGTAATTGGGTAGAATTTGAGGTTAGCTCAGTGACTTCTCACAAGGAATGTAGCATCAGTGTGTCGGCTCGGAAATTATCTCCCCTCATCTGAGAAGCTGGAGAGAGGGATCTCCAGTTTCTGTCCAAAGTTAAAGGTAAACGTAAAGGTATCCCTGACCACTAGGTCCAGTCGTGGCAGACTCTGGAGTTGCGATGCTCATCTCGCTTTATAGGAGCCAGTGTGGTGTAGTGGTTAAGAGCGGTAGTCTCGTAATCTGGGGAACCGGGTTCACATCTCCGCTCCTCCACATGCAGCTGCTGGGTGACCTTCGGCCAGTCACACTTCTTTGAAGTCTCTCAGCCCCACTCACCTCACAGAGTGTTTGTTGTGGGGGAGGAAGGGAAAGGAGAATATTAGCCACTTTGAGACTTCTGAAGGGGAGTGAAAGGCAGGATATCAAATGCAAACTCTTCTTCTTCGTCTTCTTATTGGCTGAGGGAGCCAGCGTCCAGCTTCCGGGTCATGTGGCCAGCGGGACTAGGCCGCTTCTGGCAAACCAGTGCAGCACACAGAAACGCCGTTTACCTTCCCGCCGGAGTGGTACCTATTTATCTACTTGCACTGACGTGCTTCCGAACTGCTAGGTTGGCAGGAGCAGGGACCAAGCAACGGGAGCTCACCCCGTCGCGGGGATTCGAACCGCCAACCTTCCGATCAGCAAGTCCTAGGCTCTGTGGTTTAACCCACAGTGCCACCCACGTCCCAGATGTCACATAGAAAGAGCTTAAACCTTCCTGGTGGTGCAACCCTGTATACACATCCCTTGGAGCAAACCCCATTGTACTGAATAGATCTTACTTCAGAGCAGGCCTGGTTAAATTTGCCCATTTTCATTTCTCATTCCCTACTTAAGTTTATTTCCACACCAGTAGAAAATCCATCAGGGTTTCCGCTAGGATTTTTTAATTTGGTTTTCCAAATTAAACTTTTACAATCATGTATCCAACATAAAAACGTAAAAACCAGATTCCAAAGACTCTCTTGGACTTTCTTGTTCCCCTTTGTGTGTCCTACTGTTAGCCATTCCCTCCTGCATCTTTTATAAGAATCCAAATCTTTTAAAGGTAAAGGTAAAGGTACCCCTGCCCGTACGGGCCAGTCGTGTCCAACTCTAGGGTTGTGCGCCCATCTCACTTAAGAGGCCGGGGGCCAACACTGTCCAGAGACACTTCTGGGTCACGTGGCCAGCGTGACGAAGCTGCTCTGGTGAGCCAGCACCAGCGCAGCACACGGAAACGCCGTTTACCTTCCTGCTATAAAGCGGTACCTATTTATCTACTTGCACTTAAGGGTGCTTTCGAACTGCTAGGTGGGCAGGAGCTGGGACCGAAAGACGGGAGCTCACCCCACCGTGGGGATTCGAACCGCCGACCATGCGATCAGCAAGCCCTAGGCACTGAGGTTTTACCCACAGCGCCACCCGCGTCCCATATCTTTTACATCTCCATTAAATCCAAAATTCACCGTTAAACTATAAGTTTCCGTGCGGATTTTGTATGTCGTTCCCTTCTGACATGACACTTTCGCAAAGCACCCCCCCCCCAAATACAATGCGTTTTTGTGCGTGTCGTTCTCGCCGTACACACTTAACCACGGTGCATGCCTCTTTTTTTGCTGGGGGGGGCATTGAGACACATGGTTCGGTGGGGAGCGTTGCAATGCAAAATTCGGAGAGATAATCCCAATGGATAGCTTCGCTTTCAAATCGCTGGTTGTTTCGGAGAGCACAAACTGGGTAGATTCTCCTTCCGACGTGAACCGAACCAAATCTCTCCTCCGCCCTGACTTCTGAGTAGACCTGCCTCGGCTGGCGCTCCTGATTGCTGAAGAGGCTTCGGGATCTGGTTCCTTCCCCCCTCCATAATGTTTATTAAATTTCATACAAAAACATAACTTTAACATAACAGAAAAAGAAAAAACAAGAATAAAAGAAAAAAGAAAGTAAAAGAAATAAAGTATTTCACACCTCATATATACCACCACCTACAATAAGACTTAGTTCATTAATTAATATCCAACTTCATAAACATATTACTTGACTTCCTCTAATCTCTTCCAACTGAATATCCTTGTAATTAAATGTAGCAGTTTCCAATATCATTATTCCATATAACAATATTCCGGTCATAATCAAATTTCCTAACTTTTCTTATCGTACTTTTTCTTATTTATTTACAGTGGTACCTCAGGTTAAGTACTTAATTCATTCAGGAGGTCTGTACTTAACCTGAAACTGTTCTTAATGGGGTCTCCTGCTGCTGCCGCGCCACCGGAGCACAATTTCTGTTCTCATCCTGAAGCAAAGTTCTTAACCTGAAGCACTATTTCTGGGTTAGCAGAGTCTGTAAGCTGAAGCGTATGTAACCTGAGGTACCACTGTATTTAATCCTCGGCCTAATTAATTCTTTCAAGTGGTTTCAAGTGGTTACAAATCTTTAACATTACAATATTCATTCAGTTACAGATAGGTAGCCGTGTTGGTCTGCCATAGTCAAAACAAAATAAAAAAATTCCTTCCAGTAGCACCTTAAAGACCAACTAAGTTAGTTCTTGGTATGAGCTTTCGTGTGCATGCACACTTTGTGTATCTGAAGAAGTGTGCATGCACACGAAAGCTCATACCAAGAACTAACTTAAAGGTAAAGGTAAAGGTACCCCTGCCCGTACGGGCCAGTCTTGACAGACTCTGGGGTTGTGCGCCCATCTCACTTAAGAGGCCAGGGGCCAGCGCTGTCCGGAGACACTTCCGGGTCACGTGGCCAGCGTGACATCGCTGCTCTGGCGAGCCAGAGCCGCACACGGAAACGCCGTTTACCTTCCCGCTGGTAAGCGGTCCCTATTTATCTACTTGCACCCGGAGGTGCTTTCGAACTGCTAGGTTGGCAGGCGCTGGGACCGAAAAGCGGGAGCGCACCCCGCCGCAGGGATTCGAACCGCCGACCTTTCGATCGGTAAGTCCTAGGCGCTGAGGCTTTAACCCACAGCGCCACCTGCGTCCTAGAACTAACTTAGTTGGTCTTTAAGGTGCTACTGGAAGGAATTTTTTTTATTTTGTTTTGAATATTCATTCAAACAGTCTTTAAATTTCTCCCAATCTTCTTGATATTCCTCTTCTTTCTGGTCGCGGATTCTCCCGGTGAGACCAGGCAGCTCCATCAAGCCCATCATCTTCATCTGCCATTCTCCTGCCGTCAGGGGATCCGGTTCCTTTGCCGAGCGAATCCATCTCTGTTTTTCCTCCCGGCCTCAGCTAGTTGAGTGTTGATAACTGCAGTACCAGCCAGCGTTCGCAGTGTCAATGCTGGCGTTTTGCTTTCTCTCTTCCCCCCTGAAGCCAAGAACAGAAGCGGAGCCTGGAGGACCGGCAGCAAGACCCCTGCCCCCCCCTTCACGGCACACACCTGCAACCTTATTTGCAGCTATCCCTGCCTGCTGCCGACCCCTCCTCTCATTTTCCAAAGGAAGACCAGAAAAATCCAACAGCTGAGAAGGTGCTAGAGACACCAGCATCCCTTCTTGAAATCCTCTCTTTTTTCCAGCAGCTGCCCCTCTGAGCAACGCCCCCCCAACGAATATTCACAAAAGGTGCTACCTCTTTTGAACTGCATTGGAACCCAGCTGGTGTAGAGTTTCTGAGGAGGGGGGGTGTCTTTTTCTCCCCCGGCGCCACCCCCATGTCTTTCTCCCTGTCCCCGGCTAGCTACTGTATATATATTGTGTCGTTCGGACCCTTCGTAGCCAACGATGGCAGTTGAACTGAATGCAAGGCAGGGACAGGTGTAAAAAAAAAAGGGGGGAGAGGAGAAGGAGGAGTCCTTGCCCCCCACCCTCCTTCCCCTCCCCTCAATAGGCTTAAGAGAGCCTTGGAGAGTTTTTAGCAAGAACTGCAGCAAAAAGAGAGAGGCACAGAGACGACGATTCCAGACTCGGTGGGAGACGCAAGGCAAATCCAAGGTAAGAAAAAAAAGGCACGTTTTGTTTGCATTTTTATAAATCTGCAGCCGCTTTTTATTAAAAGGCGACGGCCGGTGTTCGTTTCGAATGCCCCTCCTCTCGAGCAAATAAAATCTATTTATTTATTTTAAACGTCAGGAAACTTTGTCAGTGCTCTGAGTATGGGGGTACGTGATGGTGGTGGTTGGGAGGGAAGGAAGGAAAGAACAAAATTGGGAAAACTTAAAAAGAGAGAGAGAGAGAGAGTGCAATCGTATAGGAAGAGTGAGGTGTTTTACGATCGGTCAATTTCGCCTCTTTGTGCGGTCGATTTCAGATTTGGAAGGCTGTGTGTTCCTTCCTTTGGGTTGGTGTTGTGTGTGTGTGTGTGTGTGTGTGTTCCACAAAAATCTCTGCAGCTCCCCCCCCCCCAGATTATTTATTATGTTTAAATAATATTACATCCTTATTTCTGGCACTTCTCTGATTTTCCCATGGAGCTTTTTGGTACCAGCTATTTTTCAATAGCCAGGTGTGTGTGTGTTTGGCATGGGGGGGGGGGTTGAACACCTTGAAAAGGGTCATATAGGGTATTTCAGCCTTGTTGGAGGGGGTGGCTAAGAATTGCTTCCTAATCCTCTAGCTAGGAGACGGGATAGAATTTTAACAAGCAGGTGATGGGTTTCTTAGTCTGCACAAAAATGAGGGGGGGGGGCAGAATGTTGCTGTTATTATATTTCTTTCTTTTTATATCAGATTCTGGGTGTGTGTGTGGGGGGGGGGGAAAGCTCTCCAGAAATGTGAATTGCAAAACCCAAGGGGTGGCTGTGTGGAAATGAATAGGGGTGTGTTGCTGTTTTTGGCTGGGACTTGTGTTTGTGTGTGATCATCCCATCCCTCCTGCCAGCTATACAGTTGGGGTAGAGGAGCCGGGGGAGCTCCCCCCCTCTCCTTTTGAAGGGGGGGGCTCTCTTTTTTTCCTAAGGGCACTAGACTTTGAAATCCACCCTCCCTGCACGCTTTGAAGCTGATGGAACGGAATCCGATCCAGAATACTAAATCGGCTGAGAACGATTGGGGTGGGCATCTTCTATTGTCTCAATCTGCGGGTTTCTTTGGGGTGGGGGCCCACTGCTCCAAGGCACAGATTATGGCTAGGGTGTCCTCTCTCCCCCCCACCACCAATACCCTCCCCCGAACAAACCTACCGGGATTAGGTTCGCTTGCACAGAAGGATTCAGTCCTTTCCAAGACATGATAGGAAGATGCAGAAATACTGGGTGGCAGCAGAGCAGCTGGGGGGGGGGGCAAAATTGCATATTTCCCTTGCCCCCCTCCCACTCCCACCTATGCACTTTGGAATTTTAGCAGCTGGAGGGAAGAACGAGAGAAAACACAGGGAGCTTTGTGAATTGATGTAGATATTATGCTTAGGGATGTGGAACCCAAGAGAGAAGGGCATTATGTTTAAAGCTATCCTTTTTTAAATAAGAAGTCCTTGTGGAATTTTTAGCAGGCCAATTTATCAGCAAACGGGATTTTTTTGGGGGTGGATTTATAAAGAAGTCAATTTGTACGGTGCGGGGGGGGGGCAACCGCTTGTAGTCACCTGTCTCTCTCTCACACCCACACCCACACCGCACCTTTGTGGCCTGGCACCCTTTACGGGTCAGGTGGAAACATTTGCACAATGGATCTGTCTGAGGTTTCCTTGCCCCCTGTGGCAACTGAGGTCTAGCCCTGGACTTGGAGCCCCGCCCCCTATATGTACCTTCTGGCTGTAGCCACTTGGCGGCGAAACAGAGAGGATGCGCTCTGCGCATGTTCAGGGGCACCCTCGCCGGCACTCGCGTCTACGGGGCAAAAGCTGGGGTGGGATTAAGCACCCTGTACTTGGGGACGCAGGTGGCGCTGTGGGTTAAACCACAGTGCCTAGGGCTTGCTGATCAGAAGGTCGGCAGTTCGAATCCCCGTGACGGGGTGAGCTCCCGTTGTTCAGTCCCTGCTCCTGCCAACCTAGCAGTTTGAAAGCACGTCAAAGTGCAAGTAGATAAATAGGTACCTCTCCAGCGGGAAGGTAAACGGCGTTTCCGTGCACTGCTCTGATTCGCCAGAAGAGGCTTAGTCATGCTGGCTACATGACCTGGAAGCTGTACGCCGGCTCCCTCGGCCAGTAAAGCGAGATGAGCGCCGCAACCCCAGAGTCGGCCACGACTGGACCTAATGGTCAGGGGTCCCTTTACCTTTACCTTTACCTTACTTGGGGATTACAAGACGAGATGCTGCCAAGGGCCTCCGGCAACACTGCTTTTCTCCCTATATTCCCCCCCCCCAAGAGATCCAGCCCACCCATAAGCCAAGGTGAGACAACCACCTCAGGCAGCAGATGTAGGTCTTTATCCTCCCTCCCTTGTTTCTGATGTAGATCTTCACTCCCCCCTTCTTCCCTGGCGGGAAGGGGACATCATTTTGCGCTTTGCTTCGGATGCCAAAATGTCTTGGGCCTGCCCAACACACATGGCATGCAACTAGTCCTCACTGTGTGACCTGCTGGTGTAAACCGACTGCTCTTGTACTTGGGGGAGAATTAATGAGCTTCTCCATCCTTGGCTGGAATCTCCTTTCTGTGTCTGTTGCCCGTCCCCAAAAGGTATCTTTTGGGGCTTCCTCTGGTGCAGGGATGCCACTCTGTGTATGCTCAGAGGCTGCCCCCACCTGCTAGCTGGTCGCTTCACTTCTCCGGCGGTGGCGAGATGCTAAGGACCGTTGCTTGGTTCCTGTTAATCCCTGATTCTTTCACGTTCATAGGTGAGGCTCTGGTGGTGCAGGGAAACACTTTGTGCATGCCCAGGGGGCGGGTGAGCATGGAATAAATAAAGAGTCCATTTGAATATGGGCAAGAGTCTTCTGCCTCTTTCTCAGTTGGGTTTTTGCCACTGGGTAATTCTCTTCAAGGTGTGTAAATCTCTGCTAGCTATCACCGAACCGATCTTTCACACCCGCCCATAAAACACGGCCTTGCATTGTTGCTTCACCTCTGCCCTACCGTGAGCCTGGATCTGGGGCAGGTAGATCGAGTTGGGTCGGTGGAAGTCTCTGAAATGTGGGTAGCAGGGGCGGCAGGTGCCTCTGAGCATGTGCAGAGTGCTTCTCAACCCCCCCCCCCCTTTGCCAGGAAATATTTCATGCCACCTCCAGCTCCTCCCTTGTTTGGTAGCAAACTCATCCTCATTAATGTTGATCCAGGGAGACCACCGGTCAAGGTTTCGAATGGGCTCTTCTGGTTGTCTTGGGGGGGGGGCTCTGTGTGTGTTTCATGCCCCTCCTGCGTCCATCAAGCCTTGGCTTCTGCCCAGAGCCCACAGATCGTGCCGCCGCACCCCTTTCCTTCCCTGGGAGCCTGATTTCTGCCAACTCTTGCCTGGGAGACGGGGAGAGTTATGAAAACCAGATATCGCCAAGTCACAGCTGTGTCAGCTTGGGAAAAAAACAAAGGTTATCTTTAATCATTAAGGCACTTATTGCAGAAATTGCCGGAGACCCTCTTGCTTAGTTATGAGGCCTGGGCTCTCTGCCACCCGTTCACCTTTCGACCTTGGGCTGAGATAACTCCATCCATTTCTCTGTGAGTCTCCGTTGCAGAAATTGGGACTGCAAAGACCGTTATTCTTTCTGCCTTTTCATTAACAGCCTGGCTCTGAGCACGGGGTGTGGGGCACTGAAACCCCAAATCCTCTCTGGACAGAATAACCATAGTCTTCCTTTTTTAAAAAAATAAATAAACATGAAATCAAGAAATCCATATCTTCTAAAATATATAAAGCTTCTCTTCTGTCGGCATATTCTGGCTGCTAACAGGCTTTCTTTTTCTTCCAACCTTTTTGGAATTTCTTGTTACTCGAGTTTCAAGAGATAAGGACATTCTTCAGATATGGGCAGGCACTCAGGAAGGCGGCATTTAACATACCTCGCTTTTATGAGCTTAGATCTGGTTTATAGAGATGCAGCAGAATGAGGAGGCAGATTCCTGCGGCTGTCGGGTACACTGTACCGTTTATATTTTCTTAGAGACCTCTCCACATTGTTGTCAATAATAATAATAATAATAATAATAAATTTTATTTATATCCCACCCTCCCCAGCCGAAGCCGGGCTCAGGGCGGCTAACCACAATAAAATAGTACAACATTCTAAAATCATTTCATTATAAAATTAATTCAAATCAAATTGATGGCAACCATTAGGCTAAAGTTCTGTGAAGATTGCCAAAGGAGGGAGTCAGGCTGTGCCCTGGCCAAAGACCTGGTGGAACAGCTCTGTCTTGCAGGCCCTGCGGAAAGATGTCAAGTCCTGCAGGGCCCTAGTCTCTTGTGGCAGAGCGTTCCACCAGATCGGAGCCACAGCCGAAAAAGCCCTGGCTCTAGTTGAGGCCAGTCTAACCTCTCTGTGGCCTGGGACCTCCAAGATGTTTTTATTTGAAGATCGCAAGTTCCTCTGTGGGACATACCAGGAGAGGCGGTCCCGTAGGTACGAGGGTCCTAAGCCGTATAGGGCTACCTTAAACCTGATCCTGTACTCCACCGGGAGCCAGTGCAGCTGGTATAGCACTGGGTGAATGTGATCTCGCAGTGAGGACCCCATAAGGAGTCTCACCGCGACATTCTGCATCTGCTGGAGTTTCTGGGTCAGTCTCAAGGGCAGCCCCACGTAGAGCGAGTTACAATAATCCAGTCTGAAGGTGACCGTCGCATGGATCACAGTGGCGAGGTCAGGGCAAGAGAGGTAAGGAGCCAGCTGCTTAGCTTGGCGGAGATGAAAAAATCCTTGTTCATAGGAAATGGCCACAGCCGGGAGCAGCACCCGGGTTAGAACCCCAGTCTTTGACGTGTAGGCCTGAGTTTGTGCTTTGTTTTCACTTTCAAAAACTATTTCCTGCCCGGAGTGTGGACTCGACATAACCTTGACAGGGTGGGGAACTGAGTCAAAAGCAACTGAATGAAAATTGGGCAAAGAGGGAGGTGAATTCCTGCACAAAAGTAGGAAGAACCAGCTGGGCAAATATAGGGTGGCAGACACCCAACTTCGCAGCGATCCCTGAAGAAAAGGACCTCGCGTTTAAGGATAACAAATATGAGACAGCAGCGTTATGCTGCAGGCAAAAAGACAAAGGCGATTCTAGGCTACTTCAGCATAGGTATAGCGTTCGGAATGCAAAGGGGGAATAAAAGGTAAAGGGATCCCTGACCATTAGGTCCAATCATGGACGACTCTGGGGTTGCGGCACTCATCTCGCTTTATTGGCCGAGGGAGCCGGCATACAGCTTCCGGGTCATGTGGCCAGCAGGACTGAGCCGCTTCTGGCGAACCAGAGCAGCGCACGGAAACGCTGTTTACCTTCCCGCCAGAGTGGTACCTATTTATCTACTTGCACTTTGACGTGCTTTCAAACTGCTAGGTGGGCAGGAGCAGGGACCGAGCAACGGGAGCTCACCCCGTCGCGGGGATTCGAACCGCCAACCTTCTGACCGGGAAGTCCTAGGCTCTGTGGTTTAACCCACAGCTTTATTTTCCTTTAAACATGGACACCGCACATTTAAGAATGTGTCCAGAGAGCATCAAAGATGTTGGATGGCCTGGAGACTTTAAGGAGAGAATGGAAGTGTTGAGTATATTTAGTTGGAAAAGAGGCAACAGGAGACAGGGCATTTCCTGGTTGGGCTGGTAAACTCACTTGCCTGGAGCCCTGGAGAGGTCCTACAAGTTGGTGGGGCTGCAGACAGTGTGATGTTGTGGTTGGAGTGTCGGACTGGGACCTGGTAGACCGGAGTTCAACCTTGGGTTTGTTGGCTAGCTACCTCACAGGGTTGTTGTGTGGATTAAACAAGGACCTGGAGGACCCCATAACCATCCAGCCCGGACACTGAGGTCTAGCCTTCTGGCGGTTCCTTCACTGCGAGAAGTGAGGTTACAGGGAACCAGGCAGAGGGCCTTCTCGGTGGTGGCACCCACCCGTGTGGAATGCCCTCCCAGCAGATGTCAAAGCAATAAACAACTACTGTATTTTATTGAAAGACAACTGTTTAGGGAAGTTTTAAATGTCTGATGCTGTATTGTTTTTAATATTCAGTTGGAAGCAGCCCAGTGTGGCTGGGGAAACCCAGCCAGATGGGCGGGGTATAAACAAATTGTTGTTGTTGTTGTTGTTGTTATTATTATTATTAAACTACCTTGACCTCCTTGAAGAAATAACTGGGATGTGGAACAAGCCAGCCATATTGAGCTAGAGGGACCAATGGGCTGATTTGCTACAATGCGGCATCCTGTGTTTAGGTATGGAAGGGGGCTATAGCTCAGTGGTTAGATCACATGCCTTGCACCTCTCCTGTTTGATCCTACTTGAGGACTCCTTAATACAAGCACCCTGATTTTCCAGGGATAGTTCCGGAATTACGAAAGGCATATAAGTTTCTGATTCGATCACAGAATGTCCCTACAGTGGTACCTCAGGTTAAGCACTTAATTCGTTCCGGAGGTCCGTTGTTAACCTGAAACTGTTCTTAACCTGAAGCCCCACTTTAGCTAATGGGGCCTCGCACTGCCGCCACATGATTTCTGTTCTCATCCTGAAGCAAAGTTCTTAACCCGAGGTACTATTTCTGGGTTAGCGGAGTCTGTAACCTGAGGCGTATGTAACCCGAGGTACCACTGTATTTCCCCCCACTGAGCTTGGGGAAGAGGAAGAGGATGTTTGTCCAGAACATTGGTGGCTGCAAGGCTGCATCTCGTTGCCTCTCTATGTCCTCTCCATGGCTGGTCTTCTCCCTTGGGCAGCTCCTAGCAGCTGTTGGAGAGCAGGCAAGGAGGAGGAGCAGCTGCCACCACCAGAGAACAAAATAAAATTGGGATTAAGGGGTTTTCTCGGGGCGGTGGAAGGCTTGTGTGCTGTGTCCCATTAGTGACGTGGTGGTGGCATCTTCTGATAGGAAACGTTCTGCAGACACACAAACAATGGGTAGTCGAGGAGGGTCAGTTGGAGCAGGGAGTGAGAAATGCCCCTGTTTTCATCTGAGGAACGTTGAAGGGTGTTTTATCAGGCATCTGGTTGAGCTTGGTAAAGGTAAAAGGTAAAGGACCCCTGGACGGTTGAGTCCAGTCAAAGGCAACTCTGGGGTTGCAGCGCTCATCTCGCTTCATTGGCCGAGGGAGCCAGCATACAGCTTCCAGGTCATGTTGCCAGCATGACTAAGCTGCGTTGTCTCCAGATGTCTTCTAAAGGTTGTAACATTGGTGCTTTTCCATTTTCGTCTGTAAGCCGCCATTTGATCTGGCGGAAAGGCAGGATATAAATTAACAATGATGATGATGATGATTAATATCAGCCCTGAGTTTGAAAAAAGTGGGCGCAATCCTTTGTGTTGTGCATGCACATTGATGTGCATGTACACTAGGGCAGATGAGTGTGTACATTGTTCTTGAAGTCAAAGCTCTGAGCTAGCAAATACATCTCGGCATGAAAACTAAAACAAAAGAAAGCACCAAGATGGCAACTCTCGCAACTTACACTCGCTGTCTTTTTAACTAGGGAGCCCTGCCCCCAAGTTTGCTTGGATCCTGAGGCTGTAAGGTGAGTAAGGGGCAGGGCACATTTGTGTCGAATGATTTCCTTCACTGGAAGTTTTAAAGCAGAGGTTGGCTGGCCACCAGTTGGGAATTCTTTGGCTGTGATGCTTGCTTTGAAAGGGCTTGGGATGCGGGTGGCGCTGTGGTCTAAACCCCTGAGCCTCTTGGGCTCACTGATCAGAAGGTTGGTGGTTCAAATCCCCACGACGGAGTGAGCTTCCGTTGCTCTGCCCCAGCTCCTGCCAACCTAGCAGTTCAAAAGCACACCAGCGCAAGTAGATAAATAGGTGGCGGGAAGGTAAACGGCATTTCCGTGCGCTCTGGTTTCCATCACGGTGTCCTGTTGCGCCAGAAACAGTTTAGTCCTGCTGGCCACATGACCTGGAAACCTGTCTGTGGACAAACGCTGGCTCCCTCGGCCTGAAAGCGAGATGAGCACAACAACCCCATAGTCTCCTTGGTCTGGACTTAACCGTCCGGGGGTCCTTTACCTTTTACCTGCAAGGGGTTGGTCTAGATGACACTTGGGATACCCTTTCAACTTGACACTTCTGTGATTCTATGACTTGGTGTGCAGCCCAATGGATTGCAGAAGCTCCCACAGTAAGCGGAAAATAGACTTCTTCCCCCCCCCCCTTGATTCTGACTCCTTTCCTGCAGGCCAGAGGAGTAGGAGCAGGCTAAGAACTTGAGAGTTGGCAACCTGCTCTGCACACCCCTTAAAAATAAAATTAGGAAGAGTGCCTTAACTCGGAAGAGAGATGCAGCTCAAACCACAGGGCAGGCTGAAAGGAGGAAGCTGCTGGTTTTATGCTCCCTCTTGAATTCTCTCTCTTCCCCTTCTCTCTGATGGAGAGGGTCGAATCTGCAAGTTTAGATTCTCATTGTCTCAAACTTAAGTTCAGTTCTGCACTGATTCACATCCTTTTGCAAGAGGCTGGAAGAAGAGAAGAGATTATTTGGCCAAATCTGGTGCACAGCCTTCATTTGCAGTTTTGCAGAGAAAGAGCCCTCGTGAAAATTCATCAGCTCCACGAATTTCTCCAAATATGGCCATGTTTGTTTGCACTTTTGTCTAGTGCACTCTTTTCCTTTTCTTTGCAAAGCGTATTTCCCTAACATTTATATTTTCCATGACACAGAATGCATTTTTGTATATTTCTCCCCCCATGAATGTGTGCATTTCGACGCACGCTTTACCCGGTTATATGTGTTTTTCACCTATTCCTTGGTCAGAGAACTGTGCCGTAAAATTCAGAGAAGTGCAGGTGTCCAGGGACGTTTGCATTTCAGTTTTCAATTTTCTGGAAGTGCAAATTAGGTAGGTTCACCTTTAGACGTTAACAGCACAAAATTGTTTTCCCAGTCCCTCCAGTCTCCGACTGTGAGCAGTCTGGTCTCCAGCTTTGCATTCCTTCGTTTTATATCTCGATGTTCAGTATTTATATTTTTCAGTGTGGGGGAGAATCAATAATATCCCCCCCATTAACATGGCTTAAATTGGGGTGGTGGCTGGGGCTTTGTGGTTTTATTAAGGACCTCACCCATATCTTTCCTCAAGCATCTGGGATGTGCATGAAAACTGGGTGAGTGGTGTTCTTCAAGGCGCCGGTCTTAGGACTTACCTACATTTCCTCTCAGTCTGCTCTTACCCACCAGGGAAAACTGCTCTTTTGTGCTCAACAGGAACAAACAGCAATTCAGGTTTTCTCCAGATCGATGTTTGCTCTGAATTAGAACTAAAGAGTGAGTTTTCCCTAGGAAAGGAGTGGGCCGTGGGGGAAACCGCTAGGATCCATGCCTAGAAAGTGTGTTTCAAGCAAAACAACAACAACAAACCACTCAGGGATGTGCTTTCCAGGAACGAAACAAGTGGAAGTGTAGTCTTAAGCACATAAAATACAAAATCTGGATGAGTGTATCTGTAATGGTTCTAGGGGGGTTGCTCGTGCGTAAGTTGGCGCCACACCTGGCTGGGTTACCTGGGTGAACCCTTTCTGTCCGGACAGCCACCCATCCGTGGCTGTCTCAATCGCTGGCAGAATCCGTCAGTGGGCGTTTCTTGAACTTCTTCCAGCAAAGAAGCTCTTTGACGCCTAGTCTCCTCCTACTCTCCCCGCGCGGAAGTCTTCTGCTCAGGGAGGGTGTGGGCAGCGGAGGACCCGTGCTCTCCCCACTGGTCTCCTGCGAGGAGTCCTGGAGCCTTCTCTCCGATTCCCCCATCTGCCCCCCTCCTCTACTGGTGCTACGCTGATTTCCTTCCCCAGCAGATGGGCTGCCTCTCTCCCTACTGGGACCCTCTCCAGCATCCCTCTGGAGCCTTCCCTCCGCCTCTGGCTCCGATGGCAGTTCCCTGACAGTATCCCAATCCAACTTGATGTAAAATGTGGTCTGGATGAGGTAGCTGATGTTTTGGGAATGTTCAGGGTAGCAGGAGAGGACATTTTTTTTATTAATATCCTTCCTAACTTGCGCTAGCAAGTTCCTTTACTTAACAGAGTTTACATTCCCCTTTTCACGCACAGCAGATAGCTGGTTGCAGGCTCGTGTGAGCCTCTCACTTTTTATACAATTCAGTCTGTCTCAGATTGAATTGTACGTTCCTGGTATGTTCCCTTGAATCGCTCTTAAAAAGAATAAAGACGCCACAATCTTATTCAAAGTCAATAAAATAAGTTTACTCACATCAGTTCACAGTTGGATTCCTGAAGGCAGACTTAGTTGCAAATACAGTAGTACCTCAGGTTACATAGGCTTCAGGTTACATACGCTTCAGGTTACAGACTCCGCTAACCCAGAAATATTACCTCAGGTTAAGAACTTTGCTTCAGGATGAGAACAGAAATCATGCTCCAGCGGCATGGCAGCAGCAGGAGGCCCCATTAGCTAAAGTGGTGCTTCAGGTTAAGAACAGTTTCAGGTTAAGAACAGACCTCCGGAACGAATTAAGTTCTTAACCTGAGGTACCACTGTACGTATATGTGGATCTAGCCCATATGGGGGAATAATCTCAGTGCTTCTGCTAGCTGAGAGCTAGCAGAGCAGTCCTAGCTAAAAGCTAGTCAAACGATGAAGGAAGTCAAAACGAGAGAGGGGCGCTGCTTGAATCGTCCTGTTATTACCTGGACAGGTAAGGTCACGCCCACCTTCTATCACATGCAAAAGGAAGGATGCTCCAGCCAGGAGGAACAGGAAGTTTCGACTGGCTGGACCAAACATTCCCTCACATGTCTTCTCTAGCATTACAAGGAATGTTGTACTTGACTGCCTCTCCGCACAGTTATCGAGTGGCGCCGGTGGCAAACTGCTATGTGCGGCTTCACTACATACGGTGCATGCATCATACACAGTGACGCCCTACGTAGTGACGCCCTGCATGGCACATTGAAGGAAGTGGGGGGTTAAAAATAAGAGGGCCAGAAAAGAGTGGCAACAACAGAGGGAACTTCTGTTCAGGACTGGGATGGTGGAAGTGCCTCTGCAGCTGGAGCAGCTCTGTCCCAGCTCCTGCCAACCTAGCAGTTCGAAAGCACACCAGCGCAAGTAGATAAATAGGTACCGCTTCAGGGGGAAGCCTAATAGGTGAGCCTAATAGGTGGGCTGGCCCTGAGTCAAAGAATGGAGAATGTTGGTCCTCCCAGCAGCCTGATCCAGTCTGGACTAGGGTTTGGTGGGAGATGGAGCCCTGTTTCTGCTCTCGCCTTTGTATATAATAAACACGGCGACGTGGGCCCTGTTTCCTCTCTCTCAAACTGCCATTGCGCGAGTATATTTGGAGCCATGAAAGCATATTATCAGATAATTGCATTTTCCGACTATATCAAGAGCCCAAAGAACTAACGTTTCGATTCGGTCGAGGACATGCACTTGCGGAGGAGAGGAAATGAATATTGCCACCAAGGGATGGAGGGGAGCCTCTCGCTGGAGAAAGTGGGGAGCCAATATTTCTCTGATGAAAATAGTGACTTCCTGAATAATAGTAATAATCATAATAATGTTTATTTATACACTTCCGGGTCGGCGCCATCGCCGAATGGCGGACTCCCTCCGAGCTCCGGAGGGAGTCGGCTGGGTAGGGGTCGGGTCCTGCCGTGCCGGCGACGCGGGGACCCTCAAAAACCATGGGCGGAGATGCCCATGGACTTGGTGACTCAGCGGGCACCGTTTGCGCCCCCCGACCCGCGAAGGAGCCTTTTTAAAGGCTGCGGAGCGGGTGACGGGGGGGGGTGTGGTGCTGTGAGTCCAATGCTTCCCCTGCCCAGCGAAGCCGCATGCCATTCGGCAGAGAGCAACGACTTCTTCTTTGAAAATTTCGGATTTGGACTAAAAGGAACAACCCGTGAGTAAATTGATTGGACTTAAAAGGGAAATTTGATCTTTGAATTTGGAGCGAGCGGGGGGAGTGCAAAAAGGAAGTCCGCCCCCCCCTGTTGTAGATGGCTCAACGCAAGGATTTGACAACTAAGATCGAGAGATGAACTTGTTTACCTGAAAAAAAATTTTAACTTCACGAAGGGAAATTACAATAATTGTGCTGGAGGAGAAGACTGATTTGTGGGAACTAAAATGCAACCCCCCCGGGAACCGGGAACGATCCGCTATGAGAGACTGGTGAAGAGACACAGAAACTTTGACAGCTGTCAAAGTAGCTGTCAAAGCAGGAAAATAAAAGAGAACTTTGTTACGATGGCTTTGCTGGTTAGATTTGTTACAATTTGGACATAAATTATTGGAAATAAAGGCAACAAGTTATTTGACTTTTGGGTCTGATTTTGAAAGAAATTAAGTTACCATATTCCCTCTAGAGGGAGGCTGGGACATTGCAACAGTAGCAGCAAGTGGAAAAATACTATGAATTTGAGCAGGATCTGTTATCTCTTGGGAAAGCTGCAAAAACGAAGCATTATTTTGTCTACAGAGGTTTCTATACTAAAGGAGACAATGGATTTATCTATTGAAGAAAGGAAGGGACTTGACGCAAGTTATGTTCCTGAATAACAAAAGCCTCTGTGGAGAACAAGAAGTTTCTGAATTAGAAGGTTTCTGCAGCAGAACAGGAAAAAGCAACCTGAGGAATAAGAGCTGGACCAAATTTGAAGCCGGAGTATTTGGAACATCCAGACTTTAAAAGGACCAAGAAATAGAATTTAAGTTAGACTCTTAAACATAGAGGTCTGGATGGAAGAACAATGACTTTTTCTGAGAGTTTTTTCGAGATTGGACTTTCTGAAATTAAAAGCTATCAAAAGACGGCAAAGTGGAGTTGAGATATAGACGTGGATACACCAGGCTGGCAGTAGACAATGGATGAACTTTGGGGATTGGAACCGGGGAATGGGGGGGGGGGGGGGAGAGATCTGGAATCCAAAGGCTGTAAAATTATATATTATTTCTTTCTTTACTTTTTTCATGTTTGTTGTTTGAAAATAGGGGAATTCGTGGAAGGGAAATGGGGTCGATCTTAGGGAATTATATAAAATATAAGGAGAAATGGTTCATTAAGATAAATAAGATAAATTAATTTGGAATAAATGGGTTATTTAAAATTACAAATAAGGTTTTAAAATTTGGGGTAAGAATCTGTGGAATCAATTTAAGGGAAATGGAATACAAGAGGGGGAGGGGGGGGAAGTCCGGGAAAGACGCCACTGAAACCAAGTATAAATCATATTTGTTTTTTCTTTCTTTCTTGCTATCTTTCCTTTTTATTCTGGAAAATTTTTAATAAATATTATTAAAAATAATAATAATAATGTTTATTTATACCCCGCCCCCCCAAAGCCAAGACTGGGCTCAGGGCAGCTAACACCAGGTATAAAAACAATCGATTAAAATACAACTTAAAAGCAAGATTAAAATACAACATTAAAATGCAGCCTCACTTCAGTAGAAACTCAAATAAAAAAACTTTTTGGGGATGAAAATGTCAAAACTTCACCAAGGCCAACTATCCAGACTGGTCCTTAATAATAATAATAATAATAATAATAATAATAATAATAATAATAATAATAGTACCCAGCCCTTCTGACTAGGTTGCCCCAGCCTCCCTGGAGGCTTCCAACATCTACAGGAACATAATAAAACATTAAATATTTAAAAACTTCTCTATGGAGGGCTGTCTTCAGATGTCTTCTAAAGGTTATAGAGTTCCTTGGTTCCTTGGTTCATGGATTGCATAACTCCAACATTTCTCCAATGAAAATAGGGATATCCTAAGGAAAAGTGGGTGGCGCTGTGGGTTAAACCACAGAGCCTAGAGCTTGCCGATCAGAAGGTGGCGGTTCGAATCCCCGCGACGGGGTGAGCTCCTGTTGCTCGGTCCCTGCTCCTGCCAACCTAGCAGTTCGAAAGCATGTCAAAGTGCAAGTAGATAAATAGGTACCACTCCAGGGGGAAGGTAAATGGCATTTCCGTGCGCTGCTCTGGTTCGCCAGAAGCGGCTTAGTCCTGCTGGCCACATGACCCGGAAGCTGTACACCGGCTCCCTCGGCCAGTAAAGCGAGATGAGCACCATGTCGGCCATGACTGGACCTAATGGTCAGGGGCCCCTTTACCTTTAAGGAAAAGCGGGACATCCTGAGATCAGTTCAGAAACTGGGACGGCTTCTGTGAATCCGGGACTGTCCCTGGAAAACAGGGACCCTTGTAGACTCTGGAAGAGAGGGTTTGGGTCATGACCTTTGCTATGAGGATTCACAGCAGTACCATCTTGCCCTCAGGATTGTGGGTGCCTGCTGCCGCAACACGAACGTGCAACGTCAAACACACACACCTGCACATAGTGCTGCAGGCGTGGGATGTGGGTGGCGCTGTGGTCTAAACCCCTGAGCCTCTTGGGCTTGCCGATCGGAAGGTTGGTGGTTCGAATCCCCGCGATGGTGTGAGCTCCCGTTGCTCTGTCCCAGCTCCTGCCAACCTAGCAGTTCGAAAGCACACGAGCGCAAGTAGATAAATAGGTACCGCTGCAGTGGGAAGGTAAATGGCGTTTCCGTGTGCTCTGGTTTCCGTCACAGTGTCCCGTTGCACCAGAAGCGATTTAGTCCTGCTGGCCACATGTCCCAGGAAGCCATCTGCGGACAAACACCGGCTCCCTCGGCCTGAAAGTGAGATGAACGCAACAACCCCACAGTCGCCTTTGACTGGACTTAACCATCCAGGGGTCCTTTACCTTTCTTCTTACACGCAGGCATGTGGCATCGCATGTCCGTATTGCAGGTGGTGGTGGCTCCTCTTCCATTTTCATGTTGCCACCCTCCGGACCTCTCAAGGAGGAGGCACACAAAGGAGGACCTCAGAAGATGATCTCAAGGTCCAGGTAGTTTGAGAGACTTGCTGCAAACAGAGTCCCTGTTCTGGAACCAGTATCGGGTAGAAATGAATTTGCTGTTCACCGCAAAACGGAGCTTCAACGCTGGAAACAGCCTTAAAATAGTTACAAACAAAACGTTAACAAAGATACAAAGTAACACATTGCTCATAAACAGCAAGCAATGCAGACCAGTCTTATTTTTAGTCCTTAATTCATTTCAATAAACTCTCTGGTCCTATGTAACTTGCTTGTTCATCATCCTGGAGCTGAACATCTTCTGAAGCTTCTGGCTCCATCTCCTGACTTAAGACGCTGACTTCTCAAGTTTCATTTTCCTGCGGTGAGAGATCTCTGCTTGGGTTTATGGCGATGAGTCATCAATTAACCTGAACACTCAGATAGAAACATCCAGCCTTTCCTTGCCACTTTTGCTACAGATGATCCTCCTGCCTAAAACAATCCTCTCTGCATAGCATTTAAAATACAGTGCATGCAAACATTGCTTTTTATGCAGAGTAAACTTACATCTTTAACATGGGTTGCACATTTGCTACTGGAACAAGTTCAAGGTGCTACGGTTAGTATATTCAGCCCTTAACAACTTGGGACTAGTTTACTTGTGGTAAATATTGTTCTTCTTAATAATTCTAACACATTGCTGTCATTTCCAACAATATAAACACCTGTCTTTGTTGCCTCCTGCTCCCAAAACTACCAAGATTTCAGGGTACTTAGCTGAGATCTTTAATTTTTTTAATGAATATTTATTAGCATTTTTAAAAACAAGACAAAAACAAAAATAGACAAAAGGTAACAAAAATACAAAAATCCAAAACTTACAAACAATTAAAAACACATAAAATTTCAATTACTTATTTTCATTTAACTTGTTTCTCAGACCTCCTCACACCTCCCCTTCTTGTATTCCAATTTAAATTATTAGCTCAGCAAGTCCTTATTGCTTATTTCTCAACTTTAACTTAATAATTTATTTTAGCATATTGTTATTTCACTTTTCCTCTTTTCTTCCATATTCTCAATTTATTTTTGCGAACCTTATTTTCATTTAATTTAAACCATTTTAAAAACCAAATTTAGGTTATCCAAACTTAAACATCAATATTTATATATCATCACTCATTCTTAGACATTTTTCCTAAAGGTAAAGGTAAAGGTAAAGGTACCCCTGCCCGTACGGGCCAGTCTTGACAGACTCTGGGGTTGTGCGCCCATCTCACTTAAGAGGCCAGGGGACAGCGCTGTCCGGAGACACTTCCGGGTCACGTGGCCAGCGTGACATCGCTGCTCTGGCGAGCCAGAGCCGCACACGGAAACGCCGTTTACCTTCCCGCTGGTAAGCGGTCCCTATTTATCTACTTGCACCCGGGGGTGCTTTCGAACTGCTAGGTTGGCAGGCGCTGGGACCGAGCAGCGGGAGCGCACCCCGCCGCAGGGATTCGAACCGCCGACCTTTCGATCGGCAAGTCCTAGGCGCTGAGGCTTTAACCCACAGCGCCATCTGCGTCCCTACGTCCCTTTCCTAAAGTTGACCAAAATTTCCCTTCCACGGCTTTCCCCATTTTCATACAAATAGCGAAACAAAAATAAAAACAGAACAAATTCTAATGATATACCCTTTGGATTCCCAAACTCCACCCACCCCCTTCCCGGTTTCAGTCCCCCTTAGCTGAGATCTTTAAAGCTAAATCTAAAATTGCCTGATTTATTCATTGGTGGCTATCTAGACTTTTATATATTGTGCGTGCGTTTGGATTATCAATGTATTTGGATTGCTTTGTAGGATTTTGTGATTTTACTGTTTTAACTTATCACAATAAAGGATGGAGGTAGTAATTCACTGTAACGAGTTCTGGCTACGGCTGCCTTTGAAAAGCGCCGAAAAACTTGGGACCAGGTTACTTGGAAGACTGCCTGCCCCTGTATTGATCTGCAAGATCACATAGATCATGGGTCGGTAAACTAAGGCCTGAGGGCCGGATCAGGCCCAATTGCCTTCTGGATCCGGCCCACGGATGGTCCGGGTATCACCGCGTGCACATTCTTTGCATCTCCCTCCCTCTCCTTCACACGGTCGCGCCGGCGCCTCCTCCCTCCTCCTGGCTTCTCCCTGCCCTGCCTATAGGAGGAAGGGTGTCGGGAGTGCTTGCAGGAGCCAGGCCCTGTGACCTGTAGGGCTTTGCAGGACTGGGGCCTTCCTAAGTTTGTTCTGAAGAGGCAAGGCACGGATGCACAGGTGAGGCCGATTGGTAACTCACAGCACCTGGTGGCAAGAGCCAGGAAGGGATATAAGGTCAGCATTTCCCTTTGGCTCTTTGACACAGCAACATGTTCCCTGATTTGATGCGTTTGGCTCCTTGACTCCTCGCTTCTTAATCCTCGGACCCCTGACTTCGTGACTCCTTGCTTCTTGATCCTCGGACCATTGACTTCGTGATTCCTTGCTTCTTGATCCTTGGGCCCCTGACTTCGTGACTCCTTGCTTCTTGATCCTTGGGCCCCTGACGTCGTGACTCCTTGCTTCTTGATCCTTGGGCCCCTGACGTCGTGACTCCTTGCTTCTTGATCCTTGGGCCCCTGACGTCGTGACTCCTTGCTTCTTGATCCTCGGACCCCTGACTTTGTGACTCCTTGCTTCTTGATCCTCGGACCCCTGACTTTGTGACTCCTTGCTTCTTGATCCTTGGACCCCTGACTTCGTGACTCCTTGCTTCTTGATCCTTGGACCCCTGACTTTGTGACTCCTTGCTTCTTGATCCTCGGACCCCTGACTTCGTGACTCCTTGCTTCTTGATCCTCGGACCCCTGACTTTGTGACTCCTTGCTTCTTGATCCTCGGACCCCTGACTTTTTGATCCTTGGACCCCTGACTTTGTGACTCCTTGCTTCTTGATCCTCGGACCCCTGACTTCTTGATCCTTGGACCCCTGACTTTGTGACTCCTTGCTTCTTGATCCTCGGACCCCTGACTTCGTGACTCCTTGCTTCTTGATCCTCAGACCCCTGACTTCATGACTCCTTGCTTCTTGATCCTCGGACCCCTGACTTCGTGACTCCTTGCTTCTTGATCCTCGGACCCCTGACTTCATGACTCCTTGCTTCTTGATCCTCGGACCCCTGACTTCGTGACTCCTTGCTTCTTGATCCTCGGACCCCTGACTTCATGACTCCTTGCTTCTTGCTCCTCAGACCCCTGACTTCGTGACTCCTGGCTTCCTTACCCTCGGACCCCTGACTTCGTGACTTCTTGCTTCCTGATCCTCGGACCCCTGACTTCCTACTCCCACCCCGCTGTCTTACCCCCAGTCCCAACATCCTCTGCCAGGACTTTGACCGCCCGTAAACCGGACCGTGACACTATCAAGGCAAGCAACAGGCATTGTTAGAGATCCTGGGCACATCCCAGTCAGTCCCATGCTGTGAGGTGGTGGGCAGCCCCTGCCGTTTGCAAAACACAGGTAAGCAGCCACTGGGGCTCATGGTGTTCTTGCATCAACCCCCCCCCAAAAAAATTGCCCCCCCGCAAGGTTTGAGGGACAGTGGACTGGCCCCCTGCTGAAAAAGTTTGCTGGTCCCTGACATTAGATCTTTAGTCAGTAGAGCATGAGACTGTTCATCTCAAGGTCGTGGGTTCAAGTCCTGCGTTGCCTGAAAGATTCCTGCATTCCAGGGGGTGGACTAGATGAACCTAAACTTCCAGCTATAATTCTGTCTCTATTATTCTACCTGGGGAAATTCTAATTGTGGCACGACACCCTGCAGAATACGGAGAATATTGCTCCTGTTCTATGGAATGCCCTTCCATCTGCCAAGTGCAAAGCCATGATTTCAGATGTCTTGCAAAGACATCCTTTCTTCCCCTCGAGACCATAAGACTGGACCCCTTTTTACGTGATTTAAGTCTGAATTTGTTTTGTGCACTTGAAAGTATTCTTGCTGCTTGATTGTTTTTTAGCTTGTGGTTTTGTTCTAACGACGCAATTGTTTGGAGGTGGTGGTTGTTTTTAGGCTGTGCACTGCGTGGAGATTTTTGAAATATTAATTGGCTTATAAATGCTTTTAGATAAATAAAATCTAAGAGTAGACGGATTTCCAGCAGGGCTTCTGGCACAGAAGGACGCTTGGTAAGGTTAATCCTTGCAAATAACAATGCAAACAGACCTGGGCTCAGATCCAATGCTAGTCCTACTCAGAGTATCCCCATTGATGTTAATAGATAGAGCCAATCTGGGCCCATTAATTTAAGTGGGTCTACTGGAGGGACGCGGGTGGCGCTGTGGGTTAAACCACAGAGCCTAGGACTAGCCGATCAGAAGGACGGCGGTTCTAATCCCCGCAATGACGGGGTGAGCTCCCATTGCTCGGTCCCTGCTCCTGCCAACCACGTCAAAGTGCAAGTAGATAAATAGGTACCGCTCTGGCGGGAAGGTAAACGGCATTTCTGTGTGCTGCTCTGGCTCGCCAGAAGAGGCTTAGTCATGCTGGCTAAATGACCTGGAAGCTGTACGCCGGCTCCCTCGACCAATAAAGCGAGATGAGCGCGGCAACCCCAGAGTCGGCCATGACTGGACCTAATGGTCGGGGGTCCCTTTATCTTTACTCATTCTGGGACCTCCCTCCAACCACTGTTGTAATTCTAAACAGTCAGGCTGGAGAGGCAGTCTCCACCAGTTCTCCTCTCCTTAGTCCCTAGTTGTCTTTTGTTCTTGTGAATGAATATGTAGGTTAAAAAAGTAAAGGTAAAGGACCCCTTAAGGTGCTGGTATTGTCCTCAATAAGCTGGCTATGTGGCCCTAACAGGGCTGGCCAGGCTGTATCTAAAGTCCCAAAGCCAGTGGAATTCTGGGCTGCATCAATAGGAGTATAGCATCTAGATGAAGGGAAGTAATAGTGCCACTGTATTCTGCTCTGGTCAGACCTCACCTGGAGTACTGTGTCCAGTTCTGGGCACCACAGTTCAAGAAGGACACTGACAAACTGGAACGTGTCCAGAGGAGGGCAACCAAAATGGTCAAAGGCCTGGAAACGATGCCTTATGAGGAAGGGCTAAGGGAGCTGGGCATGTTTAGCCTGGAGAAGAGGAGGTTAAGGGGTGATATGATAGCCATGTTCAAATATATAAAAGGATGTCACATAGAGGAGGGAGAAAGGTTGTTTTCTGCTGCTCCAGAGAAGCGGACACGGAGCAATGGCTCCAAACTACAAGAAAGAAGATTCCACCTAAACATTAGGAAGAACTTCCTGACAGTAAGAGCTGTTCGACAGTGGAATTTGCTGCCAAGGAGTGTGGTGGAGTCTCCTTCTTTGGAGGTCTTTAAGCAGAGGCTTGACAACCATATGTCAGGAGTGCTCTGATGGTGTTTCCTGCTTGGCAGGGGGTTGGACTCGATGGCCCTTGTGGTCTCTTCCAACTCTATGATTCTGTGATTCTAACTTCTACTCAAAGTGGGACCGTTGAAATTAACAGGCTCATGTAAGTCATGTGCTTTAAATTCAATGTGTCTACTCTGAGCATGGCTTACCTTGGACGCAACCCATTATGTAAAATGGGTAAAAGGTAAAAGGTAAAGGACCCTTGGATGGTGAAGTCCAGTCCAAGGCGACTATGGGGTTGCGGCGCTCATCTCGCTTTCAGGCCAACGGAGCCGGCGTTTGTCCACAGACAGCTTTCCAGGTCATGTGGCCAGCAGGACTAAACCGCTTCTGGCACAACGGGACACCGTGACGGAAGCCAGTGCACCCGGAAACGCCGTTTACTTTCCCGCCGCAGTGGTACCTATTTATCTACTTGTGCCGACATGCTTTCGAACTGCTAGGTTGGCAGGAGCTGGTACGGAGCAACGGGAGCTCACCCCTCACGGGGATTCAAACCTCCGACCTTCTGATCAGCAGGCCCAAGAGGCTCAGTGGTTTAGACCACAGCGCCACCCACATCCCTGAATGAACATGTGCAAAATGGGCACAGAAATAAGTTCCTGTGTGCATTCCCAGCTGATGTCAGCATTCCCATGACATGGGCATCTCCTTTCCCTGCCAGCTTGCCAGGCTGGTAGTAATTAGGGTGGTAGTTGAGTTGAGGGTCAAGGCTGTAACTCTCTCGGCGTATTTTCACTGCCCAGATATTAAACTTGGCAACCTTTTTATTGCACCCCCTCCAGTCCCGTTTCACGGCTGGTAGGTTTCCTGACCCCTGGGTTGAGCTGCGGCAAGAGATTCGGCTCTGCCATTGGAATAGCCCTCAGTATGCTTATAGAATAACGCTAATCTCTTTCTCTCCCCCCCCCCCCGCCCACCCCCTATGTGCTTCCTCATTTTTCGCTTCAGCAAAATATTTTTATTTGCTCTGCACACGGCAACACTCCATGCGCCGAAAGCCGGGAGGGAGCAGCTTGGAAATATATTTTTCTTCTCCACTGCCATTCGGATAAATGAAGCAAAAGGAACAAACCCAAAGCCTTTAGCGAGTCTGGCATCCTTTTCGGGAGAGGGGAAGCTGGCAGCCATGCAATGGTATCAGGGAGAGCACATTCGTTCCTCGGGTTCAAAGTGGGAGGGAGTGTGGACTCTGTTGCAGCGCCGACACTCCGAGAGAAAGCAAAATGTCTTCGGAATCAGGATGGGAGGAATTTGATTCCATGCCTATTTAAAGAGAGCCAGTGTGGTGTAGTGGTTAAGAGCAGTGGACTCGTAATCTGGTGAACCGGGTTCTCGATTCCACTCCTCCACCTGCAGCTGCTGGGTGACCTTGGGCCAGTCACACTTCTCTGAAGTCTCTCAGCCCCACTCACCTCACAGAGTGTTTGTTGTGGGGGAGGAAGGGAAAGGAGAATGTTAGCCGCTTTGAGACTCCTTCGGGTAGTGATAAAGTGGGATATCAAATCCAAACTCCTCTTAAAGAGGAGCCTAACCTGTTTTACACTTTCTCTTTGCGAAATGTTTTGGTTGCCATTCTCAAACTGAAACAGAAAGTTGTCATCACAGGCAATTGCAAGTGCAGAAAACACTGCTGGCAATGAATGTGTGATATCACAGAATCATCCAGGAGGCATCTGCAGAGGATGCTTGGGCTGATATTCCTTGGTGCAAGTAGATAAATAGGTACCGCTCCGGCGGGAAGGTAAATGGTGTTTCCGTGCGCTGCTCTGGTTCGCCAGAAGCGGCTCAGTCCTGCTGACCACATGACCCGGAAGCTGTACTCTGCCTCCCTCGGCCAATAAAGCGAGATGAGCGCCGCAACCCCAGAGTCGTCGGCGACTGGACCTAATGGTCAGGGGTCCCTTTACCTTTTTAAATTAGGAGCCGTGAATCTGCCGCTCCTCGCCCAGCACATTCTGAGTCTCTGGGCACCTCTAACTCTGCTTTGTTGGCCTCCTCTCTCTGAGCTATGTCCCTAGTTTCAGGAACCCTCTTCCCAGCTTTTAGCTCAACATCCATGTGGTCAACTGACCCTTTTCAGGGAGTCCGTTCTCGTGCACCGTCCTGCTTGACACATTTTCACAGTGCAGAGAAGAAAGCCCGCATCCCAACCTTCTCCCCCTGCTGGAGGTAGCATCCTGCTCCAAAAGCATTTTCGACCAGGTTAGAATTTCATCTGCCCGTCCGCTCTGCCGCATCATTTCCCTTCGCTTACATGTGTGGGCCAGGCCGCAGCTGTAGACAATCAAGGGATGTGACTTGCACATTTTGGAGTGCCAAATCACTGGAAGATTAGCTTTAAAATAACCACCCATATGGGTATGGTAGATGCAGTTCGGTGCAGGGCACAAATGCCTTTTTTCAAAAAATGATATACAGCTGTGGCAAATTTCCATGGGCTTTTTTTCTCCTCCCTGGAAAAAGCACCGCTCCTTGAAAGCTGGGGAGGCAACAAACATGTTATCCTTCCCCTCTCTCTAAATGGAGGGGTCACTTCAGCTCGGTGGGTGGCTACCTGTCACTTTTCCAGAATGGTTCTGACGCACCTGATGATGAAGAAAAACCAGCCCAGTAGCTAAAGTGTACATACAAATAACATATAAAAAACCCTATGCTACATTTGGAGGAAGTCAATATGCAAAAACATGGTAGGTTATGCAAAATGGTGCACAAAAATATATGCATGAGAAATGTGCGCTAAAACTCCCTTCTCTTGCGGGGGCCCAATTAGTGCCATTGCCTTCCATTAAGAGTTTGGGTGTAATCCTTGACGCCTCCCTTTCCATGGAGGCGCAGGTTACAGCAACAGCCAAGGCAACCTTTTTCTACCTTCGCCGCATCAAGCAGTTGGTCCCTTACCTTTCCCACCCTGATCTGGCCACAGTGATCCATCTTGGTTTTGCTCTTCCTCAAAAAAGGAAGATTAGCAGTGACAAGATCCACTGAAGGCACAAACAGGTCGCCCTGGAAAAAACAGGCTTTGCTTGTGTACACAACGTGTCTCAGTCCTGACTCAGGAGAGGTGCAGCACATGACCGGCGACCATAATTATTGTTTATCCAGACGCCTGCCCAGTGATCACACTCAAAGATCCACGGAGGGGACAGAGCAAAGATTGTTATTATGATATATTAAAAGTAAAGGGACCCCTGACCATTAGGTCTAGTTGTGACCGACTCTGGGGTTGCAGCACTCATCTCGCTTTACTGGCCGAGGGAGCCGGCATACAGCTTCCGGGTCATGTGGCCAGCATGACTAAGCCGCTTCTGGTGAACCAGAGCAGCGCACGGAAACGCTGTTTACCTTCCCGCCGGAGTGGTACCTATTTATCTACTTGCACTTTGACCTGCTTTTGAACTGCTAGGTTGGCAGGAGCAGGGACCGAGCAACGGAAGCTCACCCCGTTGCAGGGATTTGAACCGCCGACCTTCTGATTGGCAAGTCCTAGGCTCTGTGGTTTAACCCACAGTGCCACCCACGTCCCAAGGTTACAGTCACCAAAATGGAATGCCCCAACCTGGCCACAGTGATCCATGCGACGGTCACCTCCAGGCTTGACTACTGTACATGGCTCTACACGGGGCTGCCCTTGAAGCTGACCCAGAAACTCCAGCGGGTGCAGAATGCAGCAGCGAGTTTAATGTATTCATTCAACTTGTTTTATTCTTGCTTGTTAGCCGCCCTGAGCCCGGCCTTGGCTGGGGAGGGCGGGGTATAAATAAAATTTATTATTATTATTATTATTATTATTATTATTATTATTATTATTATTAAAAGCCTGGTGAGTTTGTTATTATTAAAAGCCTGGTGAGTTTTCACGAGCGCCTTTTAAAAAATAAATTCAGGAACCGATGTGCAAATGGGGAGACTGGAACTCAAGTTTCAAAAAAACCCCAGAAACTGAAATGGGCAGCTGAGACTTTGCCCAATGAACTAGTTCAGTTCCATGACGTTCGCTGAGTTACTCCTAAAATCGCTGAACCACACTTGAAAGTATTCCCCATGGTTGCCACATGAACCAAATGTTTTTTAAGTTGGTATTAGGGCAGATTGTCAACGATTCCTCATTCATCTTCATTTTCTTACATGTTGTTTCTGACCTGCTAGACTCCTTGGGCCTTGAACCTTAAAGATCATAATGGTTGGGGGAAATAAATTAAGCCGCTTGCGTTCCGCTGTGTGCGTTTTGATGTTTTCTTCGTCTTCTGAAGTGTATTTTTATCAGCTCAGCAGCTTGGAACATTCCGAATGCCAAGGAAAAATTGGCTGAGGATAATTCAGATGAACTTGAACGGGAATGGGAAGTATATCTTCAACTTTTTCAGAACCAAGATGCACTTTCAACCCAAAGGTTGATTGGGGGAACCATTTCTTAACCTTTCTCCCTATATTTTTCTTGGTGGTCGTGCTGCAGTTGTGATCCATATTGGATCGGATTTCAACTCACTGGCGGGTGCTCACCCACCAGCTGAAGACCAGTGAACTAGATCATTTAGCAAAGAGATGAATGTGAACTGACATTCGCTCCTTTTTAAAATGAACTCTCTAAGCTCTAGTAATATCTGGGGGGGGGGAGAGAAGGGTGGTGACTGGGGAGAGGGCCTTTTCGGCAGTGGCACCCCATTCACGGGACTTGCCCTCTAAGAGTGTTTGCGTAGAGCCCACCTTGCTGCTGTTTCAAGCCCAGATTGAGGTTGAATTCTGACAAGACAGTAGTACTGTTTTTGGAGGACAGGGAGCAAGCGGGTATGGAGGAATCCCTGGTCCTGAATGGGATAATCGTGCCCCTGGAGGACCAGGTGTTCAGCCTAGGAGTCATTTTGGACTCACAGCTGTCCATGGAGGCGCAGGTCCATTCTGTGTCCAGGGCAGCTTTCTACCAGCTCCATCTGGTACACAGGCTGAGACCCCACCTGCCTGCGGACTGTCTCGCCAGAGTGGTGCATGCTCTGGTTATCTCCCACTTGGACTACTGCAATGCGCTCTACGTGGGGCTACCTTTGAAGGTGACCCAGAAACTACACCTAATCCAGAATGCGGCAACTAGACTGGTGACTGGGAGCGGTTGCCGAGAACACATAACACTGGTCTTGAAAGACCTACATTGGCTCCCAGTACGTTTCCGAGCACAATTCAAAGTGTTGGTGTTGACCTTTAAAGCCCTAAACACCCTCAGTCCAGTATACCTGAAGGAGCATCTCCACCCCCATCGTTCACTAGGTCCTGCTCCGAGGGCCTTCTGGCAGTTTCCTCCCTGCACGAAGTGAGGTTACAGGGAACCAGGCAGAGGGTCTTCTTGGTGGTGGCGCCCGCCCTGTGGAACGCCTTCCCACCAGATGTCAAGGAAATAAGCAACTACAGTGGTGCCCCGCAAGACAAATGCCTCGCAAGACGGAAAACTCGCTAGACGAAAGAGTTTTCCATTTTGGAGGTGCTTCGCAAAACGAATTTCCTATGGGCTTGCTTCGCAAGCCGAAAATGTCTTGCGAGTTCCTGCGGGGTTTTTTCCCCTCCCCCCCTTTTGCTAAGCCGCTAAGAGCCGCTAAGAGCCGCTAAGAGCCGCTAAGAGCCGCTAATCTGCTAAGCCGTCAATGGGCTTGCTTCGCAAGACGAAAAAACCGCTAGACGAAGAGAATCGCGGAACGGATTCTTTTCGTCTTGCGAGGCACCACTGTATCTGACTTTTAGAAGACACCTGAAGGCAGCCCTGTTTAGGGAAGTTTTTAATGTTGGATGTTTTATCGTATTTTTAATATTCTGTTTGGAGCCACCCAGAGTGGCTGGAGAAACTACTGGTTTGATTTTTGGCGTTTATTGTGATGGGAGTTGATCTTTTTTATATATATACAGTACTGCTTTTCTTTCTAATCTGCGATTGTCATGAACTGCCCTGGCAACTGCCAGGCTGCAGGCAAAATATATATACCAGTCAGAGTTTTGACCAAACGTGATCCACCTGAAGCAGGAACTGGCAAGCCACTCCAGTATCCCTGCCAAGAAAACTCCATGGACAAAGACAACAGGCATATGAGTGCCTGGCGTGCTCTGGTCCATGAGGTCACGAACAGTCGGACACGACTAAATGACAACAATGTGTATTTGAAGGATGTGGGTGGTGCTGCAGTCTAAACCACAGAGCCTAGGGCTTGCCGATCAGAAGGTCAGCGGTTCGAATCCCCGCAATGACGGGGTGAGCTCCCGTTGCTCGGGCCCTGCTCCTGCCAACCTAGCAGTTTGAAAGCACGTCAAAGTGCAAGTAGATAAATAGGTACCACTCCAGCAGGAAGGTAAATGGCGTTTCCGTGAGCTGCTCTGGTTCGCCAGAAGTGGCTTAGTCCTTCTGGCCACATGACCCGGAAGCTGTACGCTGGCTCCCTCGGCCTATAGAGCGAAATGAGTGCCGCAACCCCAGAGTCATCTGCGACTGGACCCAACGGTCAGGAGTACCTTTACCTTTATATGTGTGTGTGTATATATAAGCTTTGGTTATAATTCCACCCACCCACAGAGCTCACAGATGCAGGTGACCTGTGGCCTGAGAGGGAAGGAAGGGCAGAATCGGGTTATGGGATGCCCTTTTGGCTCCCAGCAGGGCAGGATCCCTCTCATGCATCACCCTTGGCTTGGTTTCTGTGCACAGTTGGTTGCAATAATTGCATTGTTTCTGGAAGTGACTTGCATCCTTGACTGGCTCCCCAGGTTGTCTTCTTTCTGAGAATGGGCTCTCTGCTTGGTTTCCTTTCCGTCTGGTCCAGATATGATGCTGTTTAGGTAGTTTTAGGTACTGTAAAAGAACTCTGAAGAAAAGAGTAACAGGAATTGCTGTTGTCCATTTATTGAACCCAAGTCTGGAATGCAAACCAATTCAGTAAATATGATGGAGATTCACTGTTGTTGCTTTAAGTCCCCAAACAATACATAATTGATTGCATTTCTGGAAAGAGGGGGAAAAACAAAACGCCTCACCTCATTTGCATTGTGTTTCCTTTGCATTAAAATTATGAGATGGAATAATGTAACGACAGCTTAATTATGCCATTTGTGTAATTAACGGTGTAAATGATTTAAGTTATGTGGTTTTTTTTTGCCAAAGCAGACAGTGAGATGAATGTTGTAGTTCTTGGCAGAAGCCGAACTGCAGTGGAACAGAAACAGTGCGCCGTATGAGGAATGCAAGGTGGAATCAGGACCAGCCCTTTCATGAGGAACAATAAGGCAGTTGCCTTGGGCAGCAAATTCTGAGGGGTGGGAAGTGGCTAGTATATGTGTGCCACCTGGTCTGCCCTGTAGCCCATAAGCTTGCTTGCTGCCCTAGGGTGCAGTGGGGGGCTCTGCAGTGTCACCAGCGCTGAAGTAAGATTCACCTACCAGCCCAGTCAGATTTTGTGCACAGAATGGCAAATGCACTGTCATGTCCTTTGCCTCAGACAGCAAAGTGGCTCGGGCGGCTCCTGGGCGAAATGGGAAATGATGTCTTCTTGGGTCCCTCTGACCTCAAGAGACTGGGGCCCATTAGGTGGTAGTATTCAGCCAGTAGCATCTGGGGACCCCTGCCACTCATTCCACTGTGTGGGGCCCTGAATTTTGCCCCCAATTCCTATCCAGATAGCATTACTGCTACTGAAGTCTAGGATTGCGTCTAAGTTCTACTCAGGTAAAGGTAGAAGAAGAATCATAGAATTATAGAATAATAGAGTTGGAAGAGACCACGAGGGCCATCGAGTCCAACCCCCTGCCAAGCAGGAAACACCATCAGAGCACTCCTGACATATGGTTGTCAAGACTCTGCTTAAAGACCTCCAAAGAAGGAGACTCCACCACACTCCTGGGCAGCAAATTCCACTGTCGAACAGCTCTTACTGTCAGGAAGTTCTTCCTCATGTTTAGGTGGAATCTTCTTTCTTGTAGTTTGGAACCATTGCTCCGTGTCCGCTTCTCTGGAGCAGCAGAAAACAACCTTTCTCCCTCCTCTGTGACATCCTTTTATATATTTGAACATGGCTATCATATCACCCCTTAACCTCCTCTTCTCCAGGCTAAACATGCCCAGCTCCCTTAGCCGTTCCTCATAAGGCATCGTTTCCAGGCCTTTGACCATTTTGGTTGCCCTCCTCTGGACACCTTCCAGTTTGTCAGTGTCCTTCTTGAACTGTGGTGCCCAGAACTGGACACAGTACTCCAGGTGAGGTCTGACCAGAGCAGAAGAAGAGGAGTTTGGATTTGAAACCCCCTTTATCACTACCCGAAGGAGTCTCAAAGCGGCTAACATTCTCCTTTCCCTTCCTCCCCCACAACAAACACTCTGTGAAGTAAGTGAGGCTGAGAGACTTCAGAGAAGTGTGACTAGCCCAAGGTCATCCAGCAGCTGCATGTGGAGGAGCGGGGAAGCGAACCCGGTTCCCCAGATTACAAGACTACCGCTCTTAACCACTACACCACTGACCATTAGGTCCAGTCGCGGACAACTCTGGGGTTGGGGCGCTCATCTCGCTTTACTGGTCGAGGGAGCCGGCGTACGGCTTCCGGGTCATGTGGCCAGCATGACTAAGCCGCTTCTGGTGAACCAGAGCAGCGCACGGAAACACCGTTTACCTTCCCGCTGGAGCGGTACCTATTTATCTACTTGCACTTTGACGTGCTAGGTTGGCAGGAGCAGGGACCAAGCAACGGGAGCTCACCCCATCGCGGGGATTCGAACCGCCGACCTTCTGATCAGCAAGCCCTAGGCTCTGTGGTTTAACCCACAGCGTCACCCACGTCCCTCTACTCAGGTAGGACCATTGAAATGAATGGGCCCAAGTTAGGCATGCTCAGACATTTCAGTGAGTTGACTCTTGAGTAGACCAAGATTGGATACAACCTCTGGTGTTTGCGGTTAATAATGTAACTATTATATTTTATACTATTTAGCTTTTTGCATTTTTTCCGTGATGGTTTTAAGTTTTCGTGAGTCCCGGTTCTGGGGCAAAGGGTGTGTGTGTGGATGATAACACCCCACATCTCTTTCCAGAAAAGAAGCCTACAGCTGGAGGGTAACAGCACAGTTCTATAAGTCACCAGCCACAAAATAATTCAGTTACATGATGTGAAGAAGGCAGGATTAGTTATCCAATAATTGGAGGTAACTCGGAATTCATAAACAAAACCCCCTAAAGTATAAACATCTGCACGCATAAGTTTGCTAAATGTGTTTATATTAATTGAACAAAGATAGAGAAACAAACAATGGAAGGATTAGATTTCTAGTCGCGTAAAGTGTGCATGAAGGGAAGTCTAGAAAATGTGTTCAGATTTGAGTGGAGGCCAATTCGCTGGATTGTCTGTGGGATCATATTTGGAGATCGAGATAGATAGATAGATAGATAGATAGATAGATAGATAGATGATAGATAGATAGATAAGACAGTGGTCTAGACTGTCACTGAACTCAGAGCTGGTATGGAGAGATTAATCTTAGTAAAAGGTAAAGGTAAAGGTACCCCTGCCCGTACGGGCCAGTCTTGACAGACTCTGGGGTTGTGCGCCCATCCCACTTAAGAGGCCAGGGGCCAGTGCTGTCCGGAGACACTTCCGGGTCACGTGGCCAGCGTGACAAAGCTGCATCTGGCGATGCATCTGCATCGAGCCAGAGCCGCACACGGAAACGCCGTTTACCTTCCCGCTGGTAAGCGGTCCCTATTTATCTACTTGCACCCGGAGGTGCTTTCGAACTGCTAGGTTGGCAGGCGCTGGGACCGAGCAGCGGGAGCGCACCCCGCCGCGGGGATTCGAACCGCCGACCTTTCGATCGGCAAGCCCTAGGCGCTGAGGCTTTTACCCACAGCGCCACCCGCGTCCCTTAATCTATTAGTAGTATTTACTAAATTTGTCAGTCATTTTATCTTGCCCAGGGCAACCCAAAGTCACTTAGAACCAAACAAACAGGCAGAGGAAAAAATAAAACCTCAGTGTAGCTGAACGGAGAGATCCAGAGGGATCGCATTGGATCACACTGATGGCACAGTGCTGAACTGTGCTCATTGTCAGAAGGGCTGAGGTGTCTATTTGTGGAGGGGGAAAAGCTCCCCTCCACAAGCTCAGAAGAACAGCCCCAACAAGCAAAACGTGTAAAACTTGGTTGGGGCACAAAAATTTGTGGATGGAAATTAAAGTGGTGTTTTCACATCAATGGGGGGAAAGACTGGAAGTATCCCATTGCAAGCAGCTCTGGGGACAACTGATGACATGGGATGAATAAAAGCAGCCATTTCTGTCCTGATCTGCCGTCATCAACACCAGAGCTGTTTCCTTTCCACTGCAGTTGTTTCTGTTGCGTCATTATTTATCTTCAGAGGGACATGGGTTGCACTGCAGTCTAAACCACTGATTGAAAGGTCGGCAGTTCGAATCCCCACGACGGGGTGAGCTCCCGTTGCTCTGTCCCAGCTCCTGACAACTTAGCAGTTCAAAAGCATGCCAGTGCAAGTAGATAAATAGCTACCACTCTGGCGGGAAGGTAAACTGTGTTTTGGTGCGCTCTGGCTTCCGTCACAGTGTCCTGATGCGCCAGAAGCAGTTTAGTCCTGCTGGCCACATGACCCGGAAAGCTGTCTGTGGACAAATGCCGGCTCCCTCGGCCTGAAAGTGAGATGAGCGCCGCTACCCCATAGTCGCCTTTGACTGGATGTAACCATCCAGGGGTCCTTTACCTTTTTTATTATTATTTATCTTGCTAACTGCATTTAACATACCTTGCATTGATTTCAGTTGTAAAGGAAACATATAAGCAATGTTTAGAAAGTCATTAATCACATACTCTTTCACTGGAGCTTTTAAAGCAGAGGTTTGATGGCCACCTGCCAGGGATTATTTAGCTGTGATTCCTGGGTTGGACTAAATGACCTTTGGTTCCCTCTATGATTCTATGATGTGAAATAAAATTATATTATTATTATTATTATTATTATTATTATTATTATTATTTCTACCCCGCCCATCTGGCTGGGTTTCCCCAGCCACTCTGGGCGGCTTCCAACAAAAGATTAAAAATACATTAAAACATCAGCCATTAAAAACTTCGCTAAACAGGGCTGCCTTCAGATGTCTTCAAATACTGATCCTATCCCCTTTCTGCTTTGTTTTCTGCGTTTGTTGACATTCTCTGGCATCTACCTGGTCCCAGGTCGCAAGGTGGTTAGATTGGTCTCAACTAGGGCCAGGGCCTTTTCAGTACTGGCCCCGACATGGTGGAACACTCTGCCACAAGAGACCAGGGTCCTGTGTGGCCTGACCTCTTTCCGCAGAGCCTGCAAGACAGAGCTGTTCCGCCTGGCCTTTGGTTTGGAATCAGTCTGACCCTTATGGTCTTGATTTATCGGCTACTTTTAAAATGAAGCTGCATTTTAAATTGCATTTTAACCTGTACTTTAAATTGGTTCCATACAGCCCTATTATGTGTTTTACTGTGATTTGATTGGTATTAGCCACCCTGAGCCTGGCTCTGGCCAGGGAGGGTGGGGTATAAACAAAATTTATTATTATTTATTACAGTAGTGCCTCGCAAGACGAAAAGAATCCGTTCTGCGATTCTCTTCGTCTAGCGGTTTTTTCATCTTGCGAAGCAAGCCCATTGACAGCTTAGCGGATTAGCACGCTTAGCGGCTTTTAGCGGCTTATCGGCTTAGCGGATCAGCTGATAAGCAGCTTAGCGGGGGGGAAAAAGGGGGGAAGGGGGAAAAAACCCGCAGGAACTCGCAAGACATTTTCGTCTTGCGAAGCAAGCCCATAGGGAAATTCGTTTTGTGAAGCGCCTCCAAAACGGAAAACCCTTTCGTCTAGCGGGTTTTTCGTCTTGCGAGGCGTTCATCTTGCGGGGCACCACTGTATTATTATTCTGATTACTGGTGTTGCTGCTCATCAGCTCTCATCCACCCCAGGGAAGCATGATCGTCAAAGATCATGGGATTTGTAGTCTTGCATCATCTTCCGGGCCCCAGGTGGGCCAGAGGATGCTCTTGAGCAGGGGTCAGCAAACTTTTTCAGCAGGGGGCCGGTCCACTGTCCCTCTGACCTTGTGGGGGGCCGGACTATATTTTGGAAAAAAAAAAATGAACGAATTCCTATGCCCCACAAATAACCCAGAGATGCATTTTAAATCAAAGGACACATTCTACTCATGTAAAAACACGCTGACCGTCTGTGGGCCAGATTTAGAAGGTGATTGGGCCGGATCTGGCCCCTGGGCCTTAGTTTGGCTACCCATGGGCTAGTCAGGGGTCAGCAAACTTTTTCAGCAGTGGGCCGGTCCACTGTCCCTCCGACCTTGTGTTGGGGCTGGACTATATTTTGAAAAAAATAATGAACGAATTCCTGTGTCCACAAATAACCCAGAGATGCATTTTAAATAAAAGGACACATTCTACTCATGTAAAAACACGCTGATTCCTGGACCGTCCGTGGGCCAGATTTAGAAGGCAATTGGGCCGGATCCGGGCCCCGGGCCTTCGGCTGCCTACCCATGCTCTTGAGGAAAGATGTTAAGGAAGGTTGGGAATGTTTATTTTTCTCCGAATGGTGCTTAAGATTATTATTTGGGGGGGCAGGCGGGTATAGGATAGGGGGAACTGAATGCTTGGGGGAGCCCCTTTTGCAGGTGACGATAGCAACCATCGCAGAGCTGTTTTTTCTTCTCTCCTCCCCTCCCTCTTTTCTCCAAGGCGTGGGAAAATAGCTCCCCACCCCCACCCCCACCCTTTATCAGCCCCATTCATCATTCCTCCTCTTCGGGATGTCGAAATAAAGCGGCAGTAAATTAAAAACGGTTAAGGAGGCGATTGGGGAGACTTGCGCGCCTAAGAGTGTGTGTGTGTGTAGGCAAAACCATCTCTCTCCCCTCCTTTGTCAGTTTGTCCCCACATCCTCCATCCTCTCAACCTCAGAATCCTCCGGTTGCCATGGAGATTGCATCGTTTCCTCTTCCCCCATCCCTGCCACTGGCAGCTGATGATCAAAGTCTCCGTCTCCCAAGGAGTGTGGGTTGCAATTTTTCAACCTCTAGTGTCGCCCCCCCTCCTCTTCCCAGTGAGGCACCAGCGGGGGTTCTATCCTTATAGACAGCATCTTAAAAAGCAGAGACATCACCTTGCCAACAAAGGTCCATATAGCTATGGTTTTCCCAGCAGTGATGTATGGAAGTGAGAGCTGGACCATAAAGAAGGCTGATCGCCGAAGAATGGATGCTTTTGAATTCTGGTGCTGGAGGAGACTCTTGAGAGTCCCATGGACTGCAAGAAGATCAAACCTCTCCATTCGGAAGGAAATCAGCCCTGAGTGCTCACTGGAAGGACAGATCCTGAAGCTGAGGCTCCAAGACTTTGGCCACCTCATGAGAAGAGAAGACTCCCTGGAAAAGACCCTGATGTTGGGAAAGATGGAGGGCGCAAGGAGAAGGGGACGGCAGAGGACGAGATGGTTGGATAGTGTTCTCGAAGCTACCAGCATGAGTTGGACCAAACTGTGGGAGGCAGTGGAAGACAGGAGTGCCTGGCGTGCTCTGGTCCAGGGGGTCACGAAGAGGCGGACACGACTAAACAACAACAACAACAGTGCCGTCCCCCTCCTCTTCCCAGCGAGGCACCAGTGGGGGTTATATCCTTCAGATGTGCATACCTGACAGTGTTGGTTTCTCTGGTTTCTTGTCATCCCCCCCCCCAATTATGAGCACAGACTCTGCTTTTTTTCTGTGGGTGCTTAAGGGTGTGCAATACCGACACCTCCCACCCCCCCAAAAAAAATTGTTAAAAGTGTGGCACTTACTATAACAACTTCATGGTGAGTGCCGGCACCTTTCTGCGCGCACCCCCCCTTAAAAACAAAGTAACAAAACACTGAGCACAGTTCTCCCCCATTTGCACATCAGTTTTAAAGTTCATGAGCATTTGAACAATAATAATAATAATAAATTTTATTTATACCCCGCCCTCCCCGACCAGAGCCTGGCTCAGGGCGGCTAACACCAGTAAAATTACAATAAAAACACAATAGGGAAATTATTATTATTATTTTAATACAGGTTAAAATGCAATTTAAAATGCAGCCTCGTTTTAAAAGTAGCCCATGGATCAAAACCATAAGGGGAGGGAAATATAAGGGTCAGACTGAGTCCAGACCAAAGGCCAGGCGGAACAGCTCTGTCTTGCAGGCTCTGTGGAAAGATGTGAAGTCCCGCAGGGCCGTAGTCTCTTGTGACAGAGCATTCCACCAAGTTGGGGCCAGTACTGAAAAGGCCCTGGTCCTAGTTGAGACCAATCTAACCAGCTTGCGACCTCCAGAATGTTGTCATTTGTGGACCTTAAGGTCCTCCGCGGGGCATACCAGGAGAGGCGGTCCTGTAGGTACATAGATCCTAGGCCGCGTAGGGCTTTAAAGGTCAAAAGCAGCACCTTAAACCTGACCCAATTTATGTCAATTTATATACCAATTTATACCCTGCCTTTTCCACTGACAGGACTCAGGGCAGCTTACGGATAAAAATAAAAACTACTGAAAACATAGGGGGGAAATCATTTATTTATTTTTTAAATAGACATTGATAGAATTAAAGACTGTTCATATTAACTGGTTGTTCTGCTCTGAGGGAGAAGAGGCAAGGCCATTTTCTGCAAGACCCCATGACCTCAGGGCTATGCATTATGTGCTGAAGAGATGTGTCATTGCCTTAAGCATATTTATTCGTTTATTATATATTTATTTATACCCCTTTCTCCCGGACAGGGACTCAAGGCAGCTTAGAGATAAAAAGAACCACCACTAAAAACATAAGGGGGGGGGGGAATCATTAAAAAAAAGCATTGATAGAATTAAAACTCTATACGGTCATATCTCAGAAGTTGAACAGAATCTGTTCCGGAAGTCCGTCCGACTTCGGAAGCCAAAGCGCGGCTTCTGATTGGCTGCAGGAAGCTCTTGCAGCCAATCGGAACCCATGGAAAACATACGAACAAACAACTAAACAAACATACAATCAAGCAAACAAATAATAGAAGAATCAAACAAACAACCACAGTATAAGAAACAAGATTAATATAACTAATATCATTTATACTCCTGGTACTCAGGAGCCCCAGATTCCTTTACTGAAATACCCTTATTCATGGAGGGGCAGGTAATGGCCACACCTCCCCCCCCCCGTATTTCAATAAGCCAATGCCTAACCGCCAAACCTTACAAAGTTGTGACGACTGCTAAGGGGGTAGGCGAAAATCAAAGGGCCACTGCCAATTTGCCAAATGGAAAAAATCCCTACTTGGCCCCTGTTCCAAAATGGGCAACCGATATCTGAAGCAAGGCCCAAAGTGTTGTTGTTCAGTCATTTAGTCGTGTCCGACTCTTCGTGACCCCCTGGACCAGAGCACACCAGGCACTCCTGTCTTCCACTGTCTCCCGCAGTTGGGTCAAACTCATGCTGGTAGCTTCGAGAACACTGTCCCACCATCTCGTCCTCTGTCCTCCCCTTCTCCTTGTGCCCTCCATCTTTCCCAACATCAGGGTCTTTTCCAGGGAGTCTTCTCTTCTCAGGAGGTGGCCAAAGTACTGGAGCCTCAGCTTCAGGATCTGTCCCTCCAATGAGCAGTCGGGGCTGATTTCCTTCAGAATGGATCGGTTTGATCTTCTTGCAGTCCATGGGACTCTCAAGAGTCTCCTCCAGCACCAGTATTCGAAAGCATCAATACTTTGGTGATCAGCCTTCTTTATGGTCCAGCTCTCACTTCCATACATAACTACTGGGAATACCATAGCATCCTGGATTACTTAAACTAAAAGGCTAAAACTAGCCTATCTCAGCTAGGAGTTTGTACATTCCCCCCCCCCCCAACAAAATATAGACCGGCCCCCCACAAGGTCTGAGAGACAGTGGACCGGCCCCCTGCTGAAAAAGTTTGCTGACCTCTCCCAATCTGCCATTTGTATATTGTGCCCTAAGTCCTTTGCCCAGTTTATCATAGCGTGAAGTCTTTTTCAAGCCTCTTCCTGCCTTCCTCCTACCTGTAAAAAGTTCTAAATAAAATTTTAAAATAGGTTGTCTCTCTATAATTCATCTTATTGGATGCCTGCCTGCGAATCCCAGACATACTGGGGGAGAGAGCTTGCCTGTAGATGCTTGCCAGCACGACAGATGAGCGTTTTGGGCATGCCCAGAGACACTCTTTGGCACAGGTTCATTTGAAATGGGCTCCGATTCTGGCTCGGACTCAGCCCTTACAGTCGATTGTCTCAGGGCCGCCCTCTTTGCTTCCCCTTTCATGCGCAAGCTCTGGCGCCTCTGTGGTGTGTTCACAGTTACTGTAAAAAAAGAGAGGAAGAAATTGGACGGGGTTTGTGGTTTCTCCACGATGCTGGTTGTGAACTTCCCCAGCTCGTTAATGCAACATGATCTGACAGCTTGCGGTGCGAAAGCCAAGTCTTTGAAGTGCGTGCGGCGTCAGAGATCTTGCGCTTTTGATGTGGCGCATGGCTGCAAAGGAGACGGGGGTCTCTGGAGACGATGAGCCCGTTGTGTGGGTACCTGGCCCATGTTCCCGATGCTACAGATTGCGTGCTGAGGTCCCCAAGATACCCCTACCCAATAACTCACACATCACACATTTTTTGTTTAAGGTTTTTGGCATAATTTTGGCCACAACTTTATTATCATACAAATTGTGAGTGGTTGCTTAGGCATTGGTTATGACTAGCTGTCCCCCGTCCCCCCCGCCTTGGGGGACAGCACTGACTCCGGTGAGTCAGAGCGGAAGATCAGGGTCAACTGGAGCTGCGACACAGACCCTCAGCTAATCCCCGCATGTTCCTTGGAACTTACGCGGCCCGCACCCTGCCCTCAGGGTTTGGACGAAGGGGATGGTAAGTTCCAGAATTCCTTTAACGGAATACCCGTGCAGCAGCAGCAGCATTGGAGGGGCAGGCACAGCCAATCCATACCCCTCCACCAACCAATTTTAACCAATGCCTAACTGCCAACCTTACAAGTTGTGATGATTTGCTACGCAGTAGGCAAAACCCAATTGGCACACACGCAAGTGGCGCTGTGGGTTAAAGCCTCAGCGCCTAGGACTTGCCGATCGAAAGGTGGGCGGTTCGAATCCCTGCGGCGGGGTGCGCTCCCGCTGCTCGGTCCCAGCGCCTGCCAACCTAGCAGTTCGAAAGCACCTCCGGGTGCAAGTAGATAAATAGGGACCGCTTACCGGCGGGAAGGTAAACGGCGTTTCCGTGTGCGGCTCTGGCTCGCCAGAGCAGCGATGTCACGCTGGCCACGTGACCCGGAAGTGTCTCCGGACAGCGCTGGCCCCTGGCCTCTTAAGTGAGATGGGCGCACAACCCCAGAGTCTGTCAAGACTGGCCCGTACGGGCAGGGGTACCTTTACCTTTACCTTTAATCAGCCAAAAGGAAAAATTCCTACCAGGCCCCCGCACCAATGCGGACGACCCCATGACAGGCATAGCAAGGTCAGAGCAAAGCCCAATCAAGGGAGGGCGGGCGGGAGATCCGGTGTCCACAGCGAAAGAGAAAGGACAAGCTGTGGACCTTGCTTAAATAACCACTGATCCTACCCCTAAATTGGCAACAACAATTTTACCCCTGTAACCCATCCACCAAGCTGAATCCAAGCCCTTGATCCAAACTTGCCTAACAACCATGAGGGTGTCTTGTTTGGCCCCATCCGCAACCCGTGCTCTCCTTTAATGAGAACACGCTTTTTCAGCAGAGCATGGGAATTGACTCTGAGTACATTCAAGCATGTACAGAGTGCATTCCTCCAAACTGAAGCACTCTCACATGTTTTGATACATGGACCATATTTGGGTTAGGAGGGGAGAGCTTACCCTCCAACATAAAGGCAAAGGGACCCCTGGGACGCAGGTGGCGCTGTGGGTTAAACCACAGAGCCTAGGACTTGCTGATCAGAAGGTCAGCGGTTCGAATCCCCGTGATGGGGTGAGCTCAATGGAGGATTAAGATGGATTTTTTTAAAAAAAATGTGGATAACGGCTTGATACGCAGTTGTAAATGTTGACTCATGCAGGGGATAGCGGGAAGTCGTGAGATTGAGTAATCTCTTTATATGGATTTGCAATTGATTTTGTTATAACTTTATATATATTTTAAACCAAATAAAAACTATTTTACACACAAAAAAGGAACCAACTTAAAAAAGAAAGAAAGAAAAGATACACGTCCTGATTTTTGTTAGAGTAATGTTGGAAGGTACTGGGGTGGCGCTGTGGGTTAAACCACAGAGCCTAGGACTTGCCGATCAGAAGGTCGGCAGTTCGAATCCCCGCAATGATGGGGTGAGCTCCCGTTGCTCGGTCCCTGCTCCTGCCAACCTAGCAGTTTGAAAGCACGTCAAAAGTGCAAGTAGATAAATATGTACCGCTCCGGCAGGAAGGTAAACGGCGTTTCCGTGCGCTGTTCTGGTTCTCCAGAAGCGGCTTAGTCATGCTGGCCACATGACCCGGAAGCTGTACGCCGGCTCCCTCAGCCGATAAATCGAGATGAGCGCCGCAACCCCAGAGTTGGTCATGACTGGACCTAATGGTCAGGGGTCCCTCTACCCTTTACCTTTAAAGTTACTCAATCTCACGACTTCCCGCTATCCCCTGCATGGGTCCTAATGTCAACATTTACAACTGCGTATCAATCTGTTATCCACATTTTTTTAAAAAAATCCATCTTAATCCTTCATTGTCTTCGTTACCTTAGAAGTGAGATTAAAATCCTGCTAGTGTTTCCATCTGCTTACAATGGTCTCCTAAATAAATTACAAATTTTCCCCATTCTTTTTTACAAACTGGCCTTACTGAGGTCCAGTGCCGATGGCCTTCTGGCGGTTCCCTCACCAGGCAGAGGGCCTTCTCGGTGGTGGCGCCTGCCCTGTGAAACGCCCTCCCATCAGATGTCAAAGAGAACAACAGCTACCAGACTTTTAGAAGACATCTGAAGGCAGCCCTGTTTAGAGAAGCTTTTAATGTTTAATAGGTTATTGTATTTTAATATTCTGTTGGAAGCTGCCCAGAGTGGCTGGGGAAACATAGCCAGATGGCCAGGGTATAAATAATAAATTATCATTATTATTGTTGTTGCTGTTATTATTAGCATTGCGAGTTAAAACATTTCAGAACACGAGGATAAATTTAAAAGGGACAGGTGTGAGGCTGATGGAGGATCACAAGGTGCTTGGTTGCTCTGCTTCACCCTGTCTGTTCCCCAGTGAGATGATTCATTAAAAACTCTTTCAGGTAAGATGGAGATTAAAAAGAAAGCCACTGGGGCATTGACACCCTTGTCCCTATCCGCTAGGAGGAACCTGATTTGGCATTCTCTTGGAGCTGTGGGTCATAGGTCCAATACCTTGCTCAGCATCTGTTTGCGGAGTCTGCTGTGCAAAGGGCCTTTGTTGTTGTTTAGTCGTTTAGCCGTGTCCGCCTCTTCGTGACCCCCTGGACCAGAGCACGCCAGGCACTCCTGCCTTCCACTGCCTCCCGCAGTTTGCTCAAACTCATGTTTGTAGCTTCGAGAACACTGTCTCACCATCTCGTCCTTCTCCTTGCACCCTCCATCTTTCCCAACATCAGGGTCTTTTCCAGGGAGTCTTCTCTTCTCATGAGGTGGCTAAAGTCTAGGAGCCTCAGCTTCACGATCTGTCCTTTCAGTGAGCACTCAGGGCTGATTTCCTTCAGAATGGAGAGGTTTGATCTTCTTGCAGTCCATGGGACTCTCAAGAGTCTCCTCCAGCACCAGAATTCAAAAGCATCAATTCTTCAGCGATCAGACTTCTTTATGGTCCAGCTCTCACTTCCATACATCACTACTGGGAAAACCATAGCTTTAACTATACGGACCTTTGTTGGCAAGGTGATGTCTCTACTTTTTAAGATGCTGTCTAGTTGGCCTGGGAATACTATAGATACCGCCTTGGAGTCTATATTGAGAGAAAAGTGGGAATATTAAGTGTATTCAGTCCACTTTTCATTTACATTCACTTCAGTCTCCAGCTCTACAGCCAGGAACTCTTATTTGTGCATCCGGCATTGTGTTCATGGGCATTTTGGGGTTCTTTGCTGTTATTATTGCCATAACGAGCTGATAAAATGTTTACGCTGCCTTTTATTTGCTGGGCATAAATCATCCCTGCAAATGTACGCATTAGGGTTGCGAAACAGGCTGCGGCTGGAGTATAAACATCTCGATCCCGATCCATTTGACCAGAGCCGGGGGACCTTTTCTGAGCCGGAGGGACGTATTCCATTCTATGCAGGATTCCGAGGGCCAGGTGGGCAGGGCTCAGGGCTAAAAGCTTTTTCAAAGTTCCAAAGTTTTTTTCCCCAAAACTTTTTTTCCGAAGCTTTTCCAAACTTCCAAAGCTTTTCTAAGATTTAAATATTGACATTCCCCCCCCCCCGATATTCTTTGAACTTTTTCCAATCTTCTTCCAATGTCTCTTCTCTCTGGTCTAGGAGTTTCCCGGTCAGTTTGGCAAGTTCCATATAGTCCATCTTCATCTGCCATTCTTCGATAGTTGGTAAATCTTGTTTCTTCCAATTCTTCGCTAGTAATATTCTCGCAACTGTTGTGGCACTTTGCTCACGTTCCAGCTTGTCGACATCCTTCTTAAATCGTGGTGCCCAGAACTGGACTCAGGACTCCAGCTCTGGAGCGACCAAGGCAGAATAAGACAACACTTTTCTTTGCATTTGTCTCTGCCCATTTGTTCCACGTCCCATGACGAGGTTCATATAGCAGGTCTGGCAACAGAGCTGGCACAGAACTTGTCTGGTGCCAATACTTTCCTCTGATTCATGCCTTGGAACTTTTCCAGGATGACGCCTGGCCCTGTTCCTCTTAATCTGGGAAGATCGCAGGCGCGTGTTGCTATTGCCGGTTCATGATGCTCTGTGGGAGAGCATCGGATGTGGATTTGCGAAAGGCGGCCAGTTTGAGGCGATAGGAAGTAACTTACAGCGCTCCAGGATGAGCTGGCACTCAGTGAGGGATTTTTAATCGCCTGTGTTTGTTTTTCTGGGCACTCGTCTTCTGCTGAGCTCCTGGTTTAAAGAACTTCCACCTGCTGGGATCCAGGTCAGATTAACCAGAAATGTGGGACACAAACTGTTTTGGGTTGATGTTACATGTGGTTGCCATGTGTCCTCTTTTTCCAGGACATGTCCTCTTTTTCAGGGGTAGAATTTCTTTATGGATGGATTTCTTAAATTTGCCAAAATGTCTCTGGCTATACTTTCTGGGTGAGACCTAGACATAACGGGGGGCTGAAGACTTGAATTCCTCTTCTGATCTCCTGCCCCCCTCAGCAATATATCACAGCTTCTATTGCCTGCATACAGTGGTCCCTTGGTTCTCAAACTTAATCCGTTCCGGAAGTCCGTTCCAAAACCAAAGCGTTCCAAAACCAAGGTGTGTTTTCCCATAGAAAGTAATGCAAAACGGCTTCATCCGTTCCAGACTTTTATAAACAACCCCTGAAACAGCAGTTTTAACATGGATTCTACTATCCAACAAGACCATTGATCCATCAAATGTAAGCAATAATGTACTGTACAATAAAATAAATAAGACTGTATTGTAGATAATAAAAAATAAAATTAAAATTATTATTTTTTTCTTACCTGCCCTGATGATAGTGAGTGAGTCATTGGCAGAGACCCAAGCCCTGGTTGTTGCCATCAAGTGTGGGTTCCCACCATTTTGCTGTCGTAAAAATGCACCGAAGGTGAGCAGGTATATCAAGGGTGATAAGGAATGTCCTTGACTCCGATGGTCTCCTTTTTCCTTTTAAAAAATAATCACTTAGCTGGGGAGTTCATTAAGTTTTTTATTCTTATTATTTCACGTGTGGCTGGTTTTTAATCAGCTTAGGACTTGTGCCTCGAGGGGTCTGCTTTGCGATACGTCCCGGCCTCCTTTTTACGGCTACAAGGAAAGAAAGCCTGCGGCGAATGTTCTTCTGAGCGTTTTGACACAGCTTACGGCCTGTTTAATTAAATCAGCAGCCGGGTCCGCTGCCAAATTTGTAGGATCCTTTGGAAGGGATCAGCGGCGTAGCGTGGGTTGTCAGCACCCGGGGCAAGGCAAGTAATTTGTGCCCCCTAACCCGGGGACGCAGGTGGCGCTGTGGGTTAAAGCCTCAGCGCCTAGGGCTTGCCGATCGAAAGGTTGGCGGTTCGAATCCCTGCGGCGGGGTGCGCTCCCGCTGCTCGGTCCCAGCGCCTGCCAACCTAGCAGTTCGAAAGCACCTCCGGGTGCAAGTAGATAAATAGGGACCGCTTACCAGCGGGAAGGTAAACGGCGTTTCCATGTGCGGCTCTGGCTCGCCAGAGCAGCGATGTCACACTGGCCACGTGACCCGGAAGTGTCTCCGGACAGCGCTGGCCCCTGGCCTCTTAAGTGAGATGGGCGCACAACCCCAGAGTCTGTCAAGACTGGCCCGTATGGGCAGGGGTACCTTTACCTTTACCTTTAACCCGGGGCAAGGCAAGTAATTTGCGCCCCTAACCCCTAACCTGCCGCCGCTGCCAGCTTCTTCTTGCTGCTGCCTGGGCTGGGGTATTTACGGTAAGGCAGCCACGCCGCTTGCCCGGAGGATGAGGAGGGCAGAGAGGCGAGGAAAATGCAACATGGCCCAGCAGCTGTAGCAGCAGCGGCGGCGGTAGGACTGTGAGGAGGGGCTGCCTGGCACGCCCTCCGCGGCCCTGATGCGCGGGGACCGCGGCGAGCGCTGAGAGCCGCTGCCTGCCGGACACCTTTAGCCCGGACGCGCGCACAGCTTGTTGGTTCCGCGAGACATGGGGCTCTGCTACAGCCTGCGCCCGAGGCTCTTCGGCGACTCCGGAGGCGGCAAGCGCGCCCCCCCCCAGATGTTGCGCCCGGTGCGGCCGGCCCCCCCTGCACCCCCCACGCTACGCCACTGGAAGGGATTTTGGGAGCTCTGCCTACCTGGAAGGGAGGCGCTGAAGTCAAATAAGTGATCATCCCACGTAAAGGCTGCCCATTCGCAGCCCACTAGCGTATATCGTTTAGCGGCCTGAGAGTAAAGAAACAGAAAAGAAAGGGGGGGGGGAACGCCTCCAAATTTGCAAACACGTTCTTCCTGTTCACCTGGTGACAGTTTTCAACTCACCATAGGTGAGTAAGCCGGGGTTGTTTTCTGCTTCCTGGAGCTTGCAACCCAGTTGCTTAGAAAGTTTGTCTAAGTTTTGTTTTGTTACTATTCTGTTCTATTCTGGTTTTAGCTTGTTTCGAATCATGGTTGCAAATGGTTGCGATGATTTTATTGTTTTATCTTTCTCGTAAACCGTTTTGAGGTCTTTTTAAAAAAACTACACAAGCGAGCAGTATATATAATTTTATAGAATAAATAAATTGTGACATTCTTATTTCCTGACCTGGCATGGCTTGAGAATGTTGGGCATCTAAAGTCCGAAGCATACGAAATAAAATTTCAGCCAATGACATAAAAGCCTTCTAGATCCTCTTTCCCCCTAGAGACCAGGGTCAGATTTCGGTTTGATGAGGCCCTAAGCTATTGAAGGTAATGGGGCCCTTTATATGTCCAGCTGTCCTTTGTCAACAACAAATTGTCGCTGTTTTTTGTGAGGAATATATGCTATATGGTAATTTATGGACCTAATAGGCATCTAAAGCCATTTGCACATAACAAATTATATATTATATCAAAGTAATTGTTGAAAGATGTTGAAAGTCGATGCAGAATGCAAAGTCCATGCAGAATGTAAAGGTAAATTGTAAAGGTACCCCTGACTGTTAGGTCCAGTAGCGGACGACTCTGGGGTTGTAAGCTCATCTCGCTCTATAGGCCAAGGGAGCAGTGTTTGTCCGTAGACAGCTTCCAGGTCGTGTGACCAGCATGACTAAGCCGCTTCTGGCGAACCAGAGCAGCACACGGAATGCCGTTTACCTTCCCGCCGGAGTGGTACCTATTTATCTACTTGCACTTGGACGTGCTTTCGAGCTGCTAGGTTGGCAGGAGCAGGGACCGAGCAACAGGAGCTCACCCTGTCACAGGGATTCAAACTGCCAACCTTCTGTTTGGCAAGCCCTAGGCTCTGTGGTTTAACCCACAGCGCCACCTGGGTCCCCATGCAGAATGTAGGCACCATATATATATATATATATATATATATATATATATATATATATGAGCAAACCAGTGATATTTTAGGGGGCAGGCCAGCAGGTGGGGCCCATTACTTACATCATAGGAGCCTACACAGCACAAAACACTGTTGCTGTATGTAGGTTTTATTTTATTTGTTTTTTATCTTATATTTTGGAAATGTACATCTTTTTTCCCCTTTAAACTTTTTTTTGGGCCCCAAGAGAGCGAGGCCCTAAGCTATAGCTTGTTTAGCTTATACATAAGTTCTCAGACCACAAATGTAGATTTTTAAAGGTTTTTGTTGTTGCTGGGCTATTGAAATCCTAGCCTCAGTTAACACCTGGAGCAGGTATCTTAATATTCCAGCAGATATTTTAATTGAAATCTGGTTTTATTGTTTTAACCATCCCTTACCTTTACCTGGTTTTATTGTTTTAACCATCCTTTACCTAAGGGACTCGGGTGGCGCTGTGGGTTAAACCACACAGCCTTGGACGTGCCAATCAGAAGGTCGGTGGTTCGAATCCCTGCGACGGGGTGAGCTCCCGTTGCTTGGTCCCTGCTCCTGCCAACCTAGCAGTTCAAAAGCACGTCAAAGTGCAAGTAGATAAATAGGTACCACTCTGGCAGGAAGGTAAACGGCGTTTCCGTGCGCTGCTCTGGTTCGCCAGAGGCGGCTTAGTCATGCTGGCCGCATGACCCGGAAGCTGTACGCCGGCTCCCTTGGCCATTAAAGCGAGATGAGTGCTGCAACCCCAGAGTCGGTCACGACTGGACCTAATGGTCAGGGGTCCCTTTACCTTTACCTTTAATGTGACGCACCTCTTGTGCCCTGCTGATGGTAGTTAAATGGCATATAATTTGTTTTTAAAAATAAGCTCGGGTGCGGGTGCAGTGATAGGAAAGACACCCCCCCCCCCAGTTAAGAGCTGCTGGATTTCAATGTCAGCTATGCAGCTATGCAGAATTTCATGGACCTAGAAAAGACTGTGCGCTAAGGGATATTCAAAAATTCTTCTCCCAGTAAGGCAGGACCCTGAAATGAAATTAATTTGCATAGTTATTTGGCATCGCTTTCCCGGGATGTGGGGAGAGGAGGTTGAAACCTATTATCCAGCTTCCAGTATTTAGAACAGGCAGCGCTTGCGTACTTTGAAGTCGGGATGGGAAAGAAATTAGATCCTGTTTGCATTTAAAGGCGAATCTATCTAATTTGCACATTCCTCAACAATATGAGGATACAGGAATCCTTCCAGCCTCACACTCCTCCAGACATTGCAATGCACTTTTCCAGCCAAGTACAGTGGTACCTCGGGTTAAGAACTTAATTCGTTCTGGAGGTCCGTTCTTAACCTGAAACTGTTCTTAACCTGAAGCACCACTTTAGCTAATGGGGTCTCCTGCCGCTGCCGTGCCGCCGCCACACAATTTCTGTTCTCATTCTGAAGCAAAGTTCTTAACCCGAGGTACTACAGTGGTACCTTGGGTTACATACGCTTCAGGTTACATACGCTTCGGGTTACATATGCTTCAGGTTACAGACTCCGCTAATCCAGAAATAGTGCTTCAGGTTAAGAACTTTGCTTCAGGATGAGAACAGAAATTGTGCTCTGCCGGTGCGGCGGCAGCGGAAGGCCCCATTAGCTAAAAGGTGCTTCAGTTTAAGAACAGTTTCAGGTTAAGAACGGACCTCCGGAACGAATTAAGTACATAACCCGAGGTACCACTGTATTTCTGTGTTAGTGGAGTCTGTAACCTGAAGCGTCTGTAACCCGAGGTACCACTGTACTTTGGTTTAAGAACAGTCCGATTTAAGAACAATTTGGTTTACGAACTCCGGCATTTGTCCGCAGACAGCTTTCTGAGTCATGTGGCCAGCAGGACTAAACTGCTTCTGGCACACAGAGGACCGTGATGAGTGCCAGATTGCATGGAAACACCATTTACCTTCCCGCCACAGAGGTACCTATTTATCTACTTGCACTGGTATGCTTTCGAACTGCTAGGTTGGCAGGAGCTGGGATGGAGCAACAGGAGCTCACCCTGTCCCGGGGATGTGAACCGCCGACCTTCTGGTCAGCAAGCCCAAGAGGCTCAGTGGTTTAGACCAGAGCGCCGCCTGTGAGGTCTAGAAACGAGATTTGGTTTTGGTGAGGTTTTTTGGGTTGGAGTCAAACCCTCCCGTTGCTGCGATCTGCAGTTGTGCGCAGTCGAGCGAACACCCAGATCCGCTCACAAGCTGCCCTCTCTCTATACCAAATGTGTGGTTTCCTGCGGTGTGGGTGGCGCGGGGGCAAGAGGAGTGGTTGCTTCCACAGCAATCCTTTTGTGCCCCCCAGCCTGTCCCGTGGCTCTGTCAATCTCGACACTCACCCACCCCCTGGCAAAGAGGCTGCGGCGAAAGAGACGCAAACCTCCTGGCATTTTAATATTTCAAGCGCTGCCTCCTTTAAGTGATGGATGAGGCAGCTCCTCTGCGCCCGACCTTGATGCGAGCTATAATTGAGAGTTCTCTTGAGCCTCAGCAGCTGCCCTGAGCTGCCTTTCCTTGTCAGCGTCCCAATATCCTCCCTCCGGGGGTCTCCATTCCGCTCGCTTGCAACCAGTTGCCCTTGGAGGCTGGTGTGTGTGTGTGTGTGTGTGTGTGTTGAATCCCAACAAGGAGTTAAATCAGATGCATAAAATATGGAATCCGCTCTGGTACTTGGTCCAGAAGCTGCTGGTGGTGCAAAACACTGTTGCTAGTAGACTGCAACAGTGGATGACCGCTGCGCAAAATCTTGCAATGGGTTCCTCTGTGCCAGGTGGAAGGTGTTTGTTATTCCATAAGGAGAGCCTGCAGGATAAGGCCCAATGGCTCATCTACTCCAGCATCCTACTACTACTACTACTACTACAACTAATAATAATAATAATAATAAATAATAATAATAAATTTATACATACATACAGGGACGCGGGTGGCGCTGTGGGTTAAACCACAGAGCCTAGGGCCTGCTGATCAGAAGGTCGGTGGTTCGAATCCTGGGGCAGGGTGAGTTCCGGTTGCTCTGTCCCTGCTCCTGCCAACCTTGCAGTTCGAAAGCACATCAAAGTGCAAGTAGATAAATAGGCACCGCTCCGGCGGGAAGGTAAACGGCGTTTCCGTGCGCTGCTCTGGTTCGCCAGAAGCGGCTTAGTCATGCTGGCCACATGACCCGGAAGATGTACACCGGCTCCCTCGGCCAGTAAAGCGAGATGAGCACCACAACCCCAGAGTCGGCCACGACTGGACCTAATGGTCAGGGGTCCCTTTACCTTTACATACATACGTTCCCTGCCCATCTGGCTGGGTTTCCCCAGCCACTTTGGGTGGCTTCCAACAAAATATTAAAATACAATAATTAGTTAAAGCTTCCCTAAACAGGCTGCCTTCAGATGTCTTCTAAAAGTCAGATAGTTGTTTATCTCTTTGACATCTGATGGGAGGGCGTTCCACAGGGCGGGCGCCACCACCGAGAAGGCCCTCTGCCTGGTTCCCTGTAACCTCACTTCTTGCAGGGAGGGAACAGCCAGAAGGCCCTCGGAGCTGGACCTCAGTGTCTGGGCAGAACGATGGGGGTGGAGAATTTGTCCGTGGCAAGTCTGCGTTTATATGCAAGCTGTTCGTACGTTGCGAGTTTGTGTAAGTCTTCAATCCGATCATAGAAGGGAGCCACATTAGTATTTTTCCAGTTCATCAGGATCAGTCTTTTTGCCATGGTCAGGGCATGGAAAGTCCACTCGCATTGACCTTTTGTAAGGTTCCACGTGCTGGGTATATAATTCAAGAGGATATTTTGCTCTGTAAATGTAAGGTTGTTCCGTACAATTCCGTGGATGGTTTCAGTTCCCTTCTGCCCAAAATCTTTCCATATAGCACAATGGAAAAATATGTTTTAGAGAAGCATTATCCCTATTGCACCCCCACCTGTTAGATACCTTAGATAGCCCTTTTTTTAAACAAACGTAATGAGCTCCAGTATATTCTAAACAAGGGACGCAGGTGGCACTGTGGGTTAAAGCCTCAGCGCCTAGGGCTTGCCGATCAAAAGGTCGGCAGTTCGAATCCCTGCGGCGGGGTGCGCTTCCGCTGCTCGGTCCCAGCGCCTGCCAACCTAGCAGTTCGAAAGCACCTCCGGGTGCAAGTAGATAAATAGGGACCGCTTACTGGCGGGAAGGTAAATGGCGCTTCCGAGTGCGGCTCTGGCTCGCCAGAGCAGCAATGTCACGCTGGCCACGTGACCCGGAAGTGTCTCCGGACAGCGCTGGCCCCTGGACTCTTAAGTGAGATGGGCGCACAACCCCAGAGTCTGTCAAGACTGGCCCATACGGGCAGGGGTACCTTTACCTTTACCTTTATATTCTAAACAGCAGGCGTAGCAATAACTGCAGCAGAGATGCATAACTTCCCCCTCTTTGCTAATGTTGGCATCATGCAACCTCAACTTGAAGGCTCATACAAACATCACGGAGGGTCCTATTCATGCCATGGCTTCCTCCAACGAACCTTGGGAACTGTAGTTTGCCAAGGGTGCCGACCTGAACTATAACTCCCGGCGCCTTTAACAAACCGGAGCCCACTGCGGCTGATGAAGGCACCCTTTTGTTGTTGATGTTTAGTCGTTTAGTCGTGTTCAACTCTTTGTGACCCCCTGGACCAGAGCATGCCAGGCCCTCCTGTCTTCCACTGCCTCCTGCAGTTTGGTGAAACTCATGCTGGTAGCTTCGAGAGCACTGTCCAGCCATCTCATCCTCTGTCGTCCCTTTCTCCTTGTGCCCTTCATCTTTCCCAGCATCAGGGTCTTTTCTTCTCCTGAGGTGGCCAAAGTCTTGGAGCCTCAGCTTCAGGATCTGTCCTTCCAGTGAGCACTCAGGGCTGATTTCCTTCAGAATGGAGAGGTTTGATCTTCTTGCAGTCCATGGGACTCTCAAGAGTCTCCTCCAGCACCAGAATTCAAAAGCATCCATTCTTCGGCGATTTTTATTGTCCAGCTCTCACTTCCATACATCACTACTGGGAAAACCATAGCTTTAACTATACGGACCTTTGTTGGCAAGGTGATGTCTCTGCTTTTTAAGATGCTGTCTAGGTTTGCCATCGCCTTTCTCCCAAGAAGCAGGCGTCTTTTAATTTCGTGGCTGCTGTCACCATCTGCAGTGATCATGGAGCCCAAGAAAGTAAAGGACCTTAAGAGTGTTTTAAAGGTGGGGCTCTCCCTCCAGAAAACAGAGCCCTTCTAAGCAGTCCTTCCTTAACGCTCCATCATCGCCACCTCGACAGCTCCATCCTTGCATTTTCCCAGAGCAGCTGACGAAGGCGGAAACTGGGACTGTTTTGCCACATAAATAGAGTCTCTGTTTTTTTTTTTGGGGGGGGGGGTTGTCAAGCGCCGTAACATATATATTATTTTAGCGATGAGCCAAATCCTAAAAAAAGCATCTGGGGGAAGCTTGTGCAAAGTGCTGTTAGTTGCAGATATATATATTTGTGTGTGTGTGTGTGTGTGTGTGTGTGTGTGTGTCTTGCTTTGCAAGAATTGGCTACAGTTTTCCCGATAGGGGCAAGTAGCCAAGTGTGCCTGTGTATCTATGAGGCAGCCTCACGGAGGAAACAGCCTCCGCCGAATAAACCGAATTTATGCTGCCAGAATTAATCGCCAAGGGGCAAAAGACACTTGGGGGGGGGGTTCAGCTTTGCTTTGCGCTTCAGCTGCCGGGCGAGGCCTCACTGAGACCTGGAAGCTTAAAGCGGTCTCCTTGGTTACTTGGCACCTTCGCTTTTCATCTTCGGGCTTCTTTTTTGGATTTGCATGTAGGTTGTTGTTCGTGGTCTCTGTGTGTGTGTTTTTCCTAGGCAGCTGGAACTCCTTAGACAAGAAAACAAACGGATTTGAGATGCTGTTTAGTCGTTTCCGACTCTTCGTGACCCCCTGGACCAGAGCACGCCAGGCCCTCCTGTCTTCCACTGCCTCCCGCAGTTTGGTCAAACTCATGCTGGTAGCTTCGATAACACTATCCAACTATCTTGTCCTCTGTTGTCCCCTTCTCCTTGCGCCCTCCATCTTTCCCAACATCAGGGTCTTTTCCAGAGAGTCTTATCTTCTCCTGAGGTGGCCAAAGTATTGGAGCCTCAGGATCTGTCCTTCCAGTGAGCACTCAGGGCTGATTTCCTTCAAAATGGATGTGTTTGATCTTCTTGCAGTCCATGGGACTCTCAAGAATCTCCTCCAGCACCAGAATTCAAAAGCATCCATTCTTCGGCGATCAGCCTTCTTTATGGTCCAGCTCTCACTTCCATACATCACTACTGGGAAAGCCATGGCTTTAACTATACGGACCTTTGTTGGCAAGGTGATGTCTCTGCTTTTTAAGATGCTGCTATGTAACACCTAAAGGACCAGTTCCAAACCCTGACGCACCAATAAATGAATTTTAGAAAGGGAGGAGATTAGATGCTGATGCATTGAGATTTTTTTTTTTTAATCAAGACTCCTTGAGCTCCGCTCTGCTCCGCTTTTCTTCCCACCCAGGGAGACCCTGCCCTGTGCCCACCTCACAGGGCTGTCGCATCATGTGGGACTGGGCTTTTCCCCTCTTCCTTGCCTGCTCTCCAGCAGCCACTACAGGCTGCTGAAAGGAGGTGGCCGGCAGCTTCAGCCACGGAGAGGCGACGGGATTAATAATCCCTTGCGGCGGCAGCCACTGCTATCGTCGTCTTGCGGGACAAGCGGACCGGCTCATCCTCCTCCCTGAACTTGGTGGAAGCGACACTGACAGGGGAAATAGGGAGATTCCAGGATCAAAACAGAAGCAGGGGTGGCTTTCGTAGTTCTGGGACTGTCCCTGGAAAATCGGAAGGCTTGGAGGGTATGGTTAAAGGCCCCAGGGATCTCCCATTAAAATGATTTGAAGGGTCTTGAGATATTCTGCCTTTCTGTGGCTGCAAAATGCAGTACTTCTTGTGGTTTTCCCAAGTTTCTGGTTTTTAAGGTTCTCCAGGGTGCGGACGCACCAGTGTTTTTCCCAACCTGGTGCCCACCAGATGTTTTTGGTGGGCATGTTGTATTCATGTTGTACTCATACAGCTTCTGGGTCATGTGGCCAGCATGACTAAGCCGCTTCTGGCGAACCAGAGCAGCGCACGTAAACACCGTTTACCTTCCCGCCAGAGCGGTACCTATTTATCTACTTGCACTTTGACGTGCTTTCGAACTGCAAGGTTGGCAGGAGCAGGGACCGAGCAACAGGAGCTCACCCGGTCGCAGGGATTCAAACCGTCAACCTTCTGATCGGCAAGTCCTAGGCTCTGCGGTTTAACCCACAGCGCCACCCGCGTCCCTTAAGGTAGCAGCTACTATTATGCTATAAGATCCACTGTCCTGTGATATCATATATGAGTTTATACTATTGATAAAGCCCAAGGCTAATATTCCGCTATTACAATTCATATCTCTTTTGCTGCCGAATTTCTGGTGCAGATTTTATGTAGCGCGAACATTCATGCAGCCGGCCTCTTCAGCAGCCCAAGGCCATTTGGAGCAGCTCTGCTGGCTTGTTTGAGCGAAACAATGGCTGTTTCTGCAAAGGTAGCTTCTATGGCTCGTCGACGTCTTTCTTTTCTTTTTTCCCTCGCTCAGTTTGGCACATCTAGCTGAATCCCAGAACAGGGAGGTGAGGAAGGCAAGTTGCCAGCGGCTCGGCGAGCCTGAGGTATGAGTCATGCATTGCTTTGCACATTCTCCATCCTGGGAGAGAGCAAAAGGAACCTTGCGCTCTTAGCCTCTTGTTTACAGGCTAACTATTGTTGCAGCCAAGAAAACAGGCTGCTTCTCACTCCTTGACCTTGCAAGGGGGTTGGAGCCGTGCTGGGAGACTGGGGTGAGCCAAGGATTTCAGGGCTCGCAGAGACCTTTCCGGGAGATCGGTGACCCTTCGTGGGAACCGCTGTGAGCTACCCAGGATGTAGGAGGAGATTCCTCCTCCGCTGGACCCTCCCCGGGGGGGAAGAAAGGGAGGAAAGCACTGAGAAATTGAGCAGCCCCTGCTGGAATGCTGGGCTGGAATTTCCTCTGGCAGGGAGATATTTATTATCAATTCGCGGAGGGTGCGACTCGCCTGCTGAAATGGCGAGACTCGAGGGTTCCTGCCGAGGTGGTTCCAATCATTGCAACAATGGTTTTGCGTCAGGAGCCAAGAATGTAAGACGAGTTTGGCGGATCGGGCCAGTGGTTCATCTCGCCTAGCAATCCTGTTCCTGCAGCAGCCAACCAGATGCCTGTGCGAGAGCACTCTCCCCCCCCCCACTTGTGATGCCCAGCAGGTGGGCTTCATAATATTTTTTTATTTATACCCCACCCTTCCCGGTTCAGGAAACTGGGCTCAGGGCGGCTAACAACAAATGTAAAACACTTAAGTGATGCTACAAAAAAAAAACAACAACAGCAAAAATACGGTATAAAGCGTAAATAACAATAAAATCAAAAATCAATTTAGGGGGAAATCCATCCATAAACATTAGATGATCACCAGGGTTAGCTGGCTAAATTAGTCCCACTTGGGCCAGCGAGGAGACCAGGGGAGAATTAGCTGTAGGATTCCAGAGTGGGGAATCTTCACAAAAAGGAGAGGGGGAGGGAAGGAAGGAAGCGGAACGAAAGATCAGGCCAGGTTCAAATTGAAAGCCAGGCGGAATAGCTCTGTCTTACAGGCCCTGCGGAAGGAAGTTAAATCCTGCAGGGCCCTGGTCTCCTGGGACAGAGCATTCCACCAGGTTGGAGCCATCACTGAGAAGGCCCTGGTTCTGGTGGAGGATAATCTGACTTCCTTAGGTCCCGGGACCTCTAAACTATGATTATATTATTCATGGACCTTAAGGTCCTCTGTGGGGCAGACCAGGAGAAGGTGGTCCCGTAGGTACGAGGGCCCTAAGCCATAAAGGGCTTTAAAGGTCAAAACCAGCACCTTAAACCTGACCCGATACTCCACTGGGAGCCAGTACAACTGGTAAAGTACTGGGTGAATATGCTCCCATGGCAGAGACCCTGTGAGGAGCCTCACTGCAGAATTCTGCACCCGCTGGAGTTTCTGGGTCAGTTTCAAGGGCAGCCCCACGTGGAGCGAGTTACAATAATCAAGCCTGGAGGTGACGGTCGCACTTCTTCACACACAGTGCTTTCAGAAGAGGGCCTTCTCGGTGGTGGCGCCCTCCCTGTGGAACGCCCTCCCATCAGATGTCAAAGAGATAAACAACTATCTGACTTTTAGAAGACATCCGAAGGCAGCCCTGTTCAGGGAAGTTTTTGATGTGTGACATTTTAATGTACAGTGGTGCGTCGCAAGACGAAATTAATCCGTTCCGCGAGTCTCTTCGTCTTGCGGTTTTTTCGTCTTGCGAAGCACGGCTATTAGCGGCTTAGCGGCTATTAGCGGCTTAGCGGCTATTAACGGCTTAGCGGCTATTAACGGCTTAGCGGCTTAGCGGCTTTAAGAAAAAGGAAACAAACTTGCAAGACGTCTTGCGAAGCAAGCCCATAGGGAAATTCGTCTTGCAAAGCACCTCAAAAAACGGAAAACTCTTTCGTCTAGCGAGTTTTTCGTCTTGCGAGGCATTCGTCTTGCGGGGCACCACTGTATTTTTAATCTTGGTTGGAAGCCACCCAGAGTGGCTGGGGAAACCAAATAATAAAGTGGCGGTGTACAAATAATAAATTATGTTGATGATGTTAAAGAAAATAGGTGGTGAGTCTTACCTGTATGGCAGGCCAGTTCCCCCATCCACGCTGGACCACATTTGATAGCTGGGCATCAGCTGGTGCTGCGCTTTGAAGGCTTGGTTGCCAGCCCTTCAAAGCGCAACCCTTTGCTGCTCTGTGAGTTCTGAGGTTCAAAGAGCAGCTCTGGACTCCTTGCGTAAAATCAGGTGTAGTCCAAAGTGGCCTCGTGGGCCGAGTATGCGATCCCAATCCCTGATCAGACCACCAGATCATGAAGTTCGGTATTGTTCCTTCTCATCTTCTTCCCTTTTAGACGTGAGCAGGATGTTTTTTAATGTGTCAGAGCTGGGTTTTTGTCTGTCTGTTTGGATATAGGTTGCTTTGAGGTGGGATGGAGAATCAAAACTGTGGTCCAGAACTAGCACTGGAAGAGAAATTTGAGGCTGCTTACATCAAAATGCGAACCTTTCTCAGTTCCAGAAACAATACAGAGCCATTCTTTGGAATTTGCATGCTCTCTGAATTTTGCAGTGAAGTTCTCCAGTTCTCGCTGTACGCATTCTGGGATAAAGTGTGCATAAAGATCCGTATGCTGGTGAAATGAACGTACCAAAATGCATTACCTCAGGGGAAATTGCTTTGCAAAAATTTGTTGACTGGGGGGAAATCACACTAACCCCCCCCCCCGGTGAATTTTGCTCATTATTAACACATTTCTCTCCTACATTTCCTCCAAAGAGCTTGAGGGGGGAGTACAGCGTTACGCCCCTCCCCATTTTATAATAATAATAACTTATTATTTATACCCCGCCCATCTGGCTGGGTTTCCCTAGCCACTCTGGGCGGCTTCCAACAGAACACTAAAATACAATAACCTATTAAACATTAAAAGCTTCCCTAAACAGGGCTGCCTTCAGATGTCTTCTAAAAGTCATATAGTTGTTTATTTCCTTGACATCTGATAGGAGGGTGCCACCACCGAGAAGGCCCTCTGCCTGGTTCCCTGTAACTTGGCTTCTCGCAGCGAGGGAACCACCAGAAGGCCCTCGGCGCTGGACCTTAGTGTCCAGGCAGAATGATGGGGGTGGAGATGCTCCTTCAGGTATACATGACCGAGGCCGTTTAGGGCTTTAAAGGTCCGCACCAGCACTTTGAATTGTGCTCAGAAACGTACTGGAAGCCAGTGTAGGTCTTTCAAGACTGGTGTTATGTGGTCTTGGCGGCCACTCCCAGTCACAACAACCCAGTCACAACAACCCTGTGAGGTAGGATTTGCTGAGGGACAGTGACTGGCCGAAGGTCCTCCCCCTCCTGGTGATCTTCATAGCCAAGTGGGGATTTGAACTCTGGTCTCCCATTTCCTGGGACGCAGGTGGCGCTGTGGGTTAAAGCCTCAGCGCCTAGGACTTGCCGATCGAAAGGTCGGCGGTTCGAATCCCTGCGGTGGGGTGCGCTCCCGCTGCTCGGTCCCAGCGCCTGCCAACCTAGCAGTTCGAAAGCACCTCCGGGTGCAAGTAGATAAATAGGTACCACTCCAGCGGGAAGGTAAACGGCATTTCCGTGTGCGGCTCTGGCTCGCCAGATGCAGCTTGTCACGCTGGCCACGTGACCCGGAAGTGTCTCCGGACAGTGCTGGCCCCTGGCCTCTTAAGTGAGATGGGCGCACAACCCCAGAGTCTGTCAAGACTGGCCCGTACGGGCAGGGGTACCTTTACCTTTACCTTTACCTTTACCTCCCGTGTCCTAGTCCAATATTCCAGCCATTGCACTGGCTCTCTGTTTCATAAAGGGGGAAAAAAATCACAAACTGAGGTGCAGAAGTGAACGTCAGATTGGCAAAAAGGCTAAAACAATGGAGCCTTTACCCATCCCTAGATAGAACCAGCCTCTTTCCATCTTGGACCATGGGGTGAGCCTGACATGGAAGCTCCCCCACCTCTCCATTTTTGGGATGTTCTCCCCCCAAAAAGCCAATCACCCCAAACCGCTTCTGCCCCAGTTCATTGCTTTGTTCAATCTAAAGTCGCGGACTTTGCTGTGTCGGCGTGTGTCTTTTTAGAGCCAGGATTTACAACGCGTCCCAGCCCGGCGTGTAATTCGAAGCCCGCCCTCTCCTCAAGCAGATGAGGGCGAAGTCTTGACACTAATTTCTGACAAATGCTGGAAGCTTCAGGTTCCTTTGCAGCCCAAGAATATTCCCACGTGGACCTGGAATAAATTGTTCCACATTTCCCCCCTTCTGGCCAGTTTTTCTTTCCTGGCAATGAAAGTGTTCTCTCCCTGCAGTGGACTCTTCCCTCAGTCCTCGGGTGGCCTTTAAATCTCTCGCTGGATCACACAGCTGAGTCTTAAAGGGTCTTTGGGTCTGGCGCTCCCGCCCCCCATGTGTGGGCCTTTGGCAGCCCCTTTGAAATCTCCTCCCCATACCGCAGAGATTGCTCCAGCAGGCTGTAGCTTTGAGGAGGCCTGAACTGGAACAGGGGTTGTATATGTTTTAGAAAGAAAACAGCTTCTCGTTTCTAGGGAGTTTTGGAAACGTCAAGAGTTGCCTCTCTGGAGTGATCTAGATTTGGAATTTCAGAGCAGAGCTTTCCAGGTGAAAAGTTGGGATCCATTCCTCAGCGGCAGACAGGGGCGTAAGGAACCAGCGATTTCCCTCCTGACCCGAACTCATCGCAAACAGTGCTGTTTCCCTTTTGCCACAATTCTGTTGCTTGTCTGCTGTTGAATGTAAGTAACTTGGGTAACTATATTTTTTGCTCTATAAGACTCACTTTTTCCCTCCTAAAAAGTAAGGGGAAATGTGTGTGCATCTTATGGAGCGAATGCAGGCTGCACAGCTACCCCAGAAGCCAGAACAGCAAGAGGAATTGCTGCTTTCACTGCGCAGCGATCCCTCTTGCTGTTCTGGCTTCTGAGATTCAGAATATTTTTTTTCTTGTTTTCCTCCTCCAAAAACTAGGTGTGTCCTGTGGTCTGGTGCATCCTATAGAGCAAAAAATACAGTATTTGCTGCATTTGTTGCAATGCGAAGGAAACATCAAAATGTATTTTTTTCTTTTCTTAAGACCTCCCATCATTCATTACGTGTCATTTGCAGACTTAAAAACAGCAGCAGCAATGTGAATCGATGCCAGTCGTATTGAGCTTGACTGGTTTCCGTTCCTGACCACAGACAAACTGCAAACGGCAGCAATTTTGGCTACCGTTTCCAATTTTGTGGGGGAATCACTGGCAATCCTGGTGGTCGGGCGTACGCATTGCAGCCAAATGGTTTCAGGTTGTGGATGGCTCAGTCAGTGGTAAAGGTAAAGGGACCCCTGACCATTAGGTCCCGTCGTGACCGACTCTGGGGTTGGGGCGCTCATCTCGCTTTACTTGCTGAGGGAGCCGGCGTACAGCTTCCGGGTCATGTGACCAGCATGACTAAGCCACTTCTGGCAAACCAGAGCAGCACACGGACACGCCGTCTACCTTCCCGCCGGAACGGTACCTATTTATCTACTTGCACTTTGACGTGCTTTTGAACTGCTAGGTTGGCAGGAGCAGGGACCAAGCAACGGGAGCTCACCCCGTCGCGGGGATTCGAACCGCCGACCTTCTGATCGGCAAGTCCTAGGCTCTGTGGTTTAACCCACAGCACCACCTGCGTCCCCGTACAATGGTACTTTGGGTTAAGAACTTAATTTGTTCTGGAGGTCCGTTCTTAACCTGAAACTGTTCTTAACCTGAGGTACCACTTTAGCTAATGGGGCCTCCCGCTGCCACCACGCAATTTCTGTTCTCATCCTGAAGCGAAGTTCTTAACCTGAGGTACGATTTCTGGGTTAGCGGAGTCTGTAACCTGAAGTGTCTGTAACCCGAGGTACCACCGTACATGGGGCAGCAAGGCTTACCAGCCATGGGCAAATCACTCCTGCAAAGATCATCCGTGGCATGGACCAGCGTAGCACGACGCCGGAAATCGCGTCTGCGCATGCCCAGACATTGCACCTGCGCAGAAGCCATTTTCAGCATCTGGGCATGTGCAGAAGCAATTCCCTGTATCTGCGCATGCACAGACGTGATTTCCGGCGTTGTTCTGTGAGTCCCTGTGCCATGCTGGTTTAGTGCAGCATGTGGGGGACTTGCTGAGCTTGGTTCGGGGGTGGCTCACAGGTGGTAAAACGGTCTTTTTGGGCCAGAGCAGGCCCATGGGCCGCACTTTGCTGACCCCTGGCTCAGTAGAATGTGATAAGAGGAAGCATGCATTTTTATCTCATGTTGTAATAATAATAATAATAATAATAATAATAATAATAATAATAATAATTTTTATTTATACTCTGCCCTCCCCAGCCAAGGCCAGGCTCAGGGCGGCTAACAAGCAATAATAAAAACAAGTTGAATGAATACAGCATAAAAACAAGATTAAAATACAACATTAAAATATTGAAATGCAGCCTCATCACAGGAGGAGAAAGGAAAAAGGAAAAAGAAAGAGGAGGAGGGAATCAAATTAGCTCCAAGCCAAAGGCCAGGCGGAACAACTCTGTCTTACAGGCCCTGCGGAAAGAAATCAGATCCTGCAGGTCCCTGGTCTCATGAGGCAGAGCGTTCCACCAGGCCGGGGCCAGTGTTGAGAAGGCCCTGCCTCTGGTTGAGGCTAATCTAACTTCCTTAGGGCCCGGGACCTCTAGGGTGTTGCTATTTATGGACCTTGAGGCTCTCCGTGGGGCAGACCGGGAGAGGCGGCATGTAGTGTAGTGGAGAGATTCCCGCCCCCTACCCGCTAAGGTCAAGAAAAGCTGGGGTGGGGGTAATGGTTTTGAACAGAAGCACGGCTGAAAGGGGAAAGGGTTTAGCAGGCTCCTTTCCTCCCACTGGAAAACCCTGGTTTGGAGGCTGCTGTTTTTGTTAAGAGGAGATATATAACATGCTCTTTGGATGGCAAAGAGAGGAAGAGGATGGGGGACGAGCAGCGGCGTAGCATGGGTTGTCAGCACCCGGGGCAAGGCAAGTAATTTGCGCCCCTAACCCCTAACCTGCCGCCGCTGCCAGCTTCTTCTTGCTGCTGCCTGGGCTGGGGTATTTATGGTAAGGTAGCCACGGCGGCGGCGGCGGGTCCATGTCAGGTGATCTGAGGTGAGTTGCCGCTGGCGCTGCCGCCCAAACGACGCCGCTTGCCCAGAGGAGGAGGAGGGCAGAGAGGCGAGGAAAATGCAACATGGCCCAGCAGCTGCAGCAGCAGTGGCAGCGGCAGGGCTGTGAGGAGGGGCTGCTTGGCGCGCCCTCCGCGGCAAGCGCTGAGAGCCGCTGCCTGCCGGACGCCTTCAGCCCGGATGCGCGCACAGCTCGTCGGTTCCGCGAGACATGGGGCTCTGCTACAGCCTGCGCCCGAGGCTCTTTGGCGACTCCAGAGGCAGCGAGCGCGCCCCCCCAGATGTTGCGCCCGGTGCGGACAGCCCCCCCCCTGCGCCCCCCACGCTACGCCACTGGGGACGAGGGGACCTTGCACAAAGCCAGGAGCCGTGGCAGCCAAGAACCGCGTGTTGATTTGAAAATAACCTGTCAAAAATTTGGCGGCAGGCTCTGGGAACGTATTTATTGTTGCCATTAATAAGAGAGAGAGAGATTCAGAGTGGAGTGCCTCAGAACATCTATTGATGCCAAGGTTAAATGCAAGGCAGGTGTGAGATGCACAAACAGGCTCTATTGAGGTCCCCACTTCAAAATTTCCAGTTGACGTCCGTGTGCTTCGAGAATGCTTTTCTTGTAGGCTGAGGGTTAAGGGTGCACCAATATGAATTGGATGATAGCAGCAACAGCCTTCTCCCACGCTATCTGCAATGTCTCTTTTCTGTAAGAGGAACACAAAAAAGGTACCAAAAAAATAAAATAAAATCTGGTACTGGCTTCAAAATCCGGCTTCCCAAGACATTTTCTTCTTCTCATCCTCGCCACCGTCGCACAAAACAATCAAGGCATGAATATTCATTGCACTAATGCGTAAGGCATAGGTAGGCAAACTAAGGCCCGGATCCAGCCCAATCGCCTTCTCAATCTGGCCCACAGACTGTCCGGGAATCAGCGTGTTTTTACATGAGTAGAATGTGAGAGACTTAAGAGAAGTGTGACTGGCCCAAGGTCACCCAGCAGCTGCAGGTGGAGGAGCGGGGAAGCGAACCCGGTTCACCAGATTACGAGTCCACTGCTCTTAAAGACTGTACCACACTAACAGTATCTTGTTGCCTCCAAAGGTTAGCCCAATTTCACCTGTGGGCTTTTGAAGGGAAATGGGACACAGCCCAGCTCAGTCCCCACCAGCCTCCCATCTCTTCTCTTGGAAATATTGTTTGGCAACTCCTGTGCTGTTTTGCTTCTGGTAACAACAACCAGAGGAGTTCTTTCCTGTAAGATTCCTGCCTCCTCTGCCTTAAATGTACACAGCTCTTTCACACCTGGGAACACCTGCCAGCTATTTCAGCGGCGGGTCAGGTTTGTGGGTCAGGAGGAATCCGGGGGGGGGGGGGAGCAGCCGTCGGTAATCAACCCTCCGCCAAGTGGAACCGGCAGCCCGAGGAAATGACTCGCTAATACACCTCCCTGCCCGAGATTCCTGCGCGGGCGGAAACTTGGCAAACCGGCCTGGAGGAAGTGACTCAGCCAAGGTCGCTGTGAAGAGGCAGTGGCAGAGGCTGGGCAAACAAGACACGGAAATGCCATCCCCCAGCGCTTGGAATGTGCAAGAAAGAAAGGCGGGGGAATCGCACGCTTTTCAACGTTTTTCAAAAAGCGCCAAAAATAATACAGCACTTGGCAGCGAGGTTTGTTTGGCTGCAATCTCTCCTCCTTCCCTCCCCATCTAAGAATACTTAAAAAGAAAGAAGAAGAATATTACAGTCCTAGCTGCTCTTTAGGATTATCTGGGCGTAATCCCATTGAATTCAGTGGGAATTCCTTCTGTGTAGACATAGTGTGCCGTTATCAGGGACACGAGTGGCACTGTGGACTAAAGCACTGAGCTGCTTGGGCTTGCCGATTGGAAGGTCGGCAGTTCGAATCCCCGCGATGGGGTGAGCTCCTGTTGCTCTGTCCCAGCTCCTGCCAACCTAGCAGTTCGAAAGCATACCAGCACAAGTAGATAAATAGGCACCACTGCAGGGGGAAGGTAAACGGCATTTCCATGCGCTCTGGTTTCCGTCACAGTGTCCTGTTGCACCAGAAGCGGTTTAGTCATGCTGGCCACATTACCCAGAAAGCTGTCTGTGGACAAACGCCGTCTCCTTCGGCCTGAAAGCGAGATGAGCACCGCAACCCCATAGTTGCCTTTGACTGGTCTTAACTGTCCAGGGGCCCTTTACCTTTTGCCTGCCATTATTAGTCCCTTTGAGCACGTGGGACTTACTTCTGAGTAAGTATGCAGAAAGGCATCGTTTTCTGTTTGCACGGGCATCTGTCGCGTGCGGCGTCGCTTCTGTTGCACTGCAGTTCATGTTTTGCAAAAGCAACATGATTCGAATTGCTCTTTGCTGCGGCTGATTTAATAATGCAGTAATTCTTCTATGGTGATGTGATTCCACCTCGCTCATTCAAATGGGAGGCGGGGCAGGGAATGTCATCAATGGTGTATTGTTTGCGTACCAAAGAAAATATCGAAAGTGAATTTCAGATTGGTGGGGGGGAAATAATGGCAGCAAATACTGATGGCATTCTCTGGCCTCATATCACGGTGTGGATTTGCCAAGCGTGCCTTCCTCTTAGCACGTTTCTCCCTTTTGTCCTGCGTTCGAGTGTCTTCAAAGTCCATGACGCCGTTGGTCAAGGCTGTTCTCCAACTGGAGTGCTCGCAGGCCAGTGTTTCCCAGTTGTCGGTGTTTGTACTACATTTTAAAAAGATTTGCCTTGAGAGAGTCTTTGAACTTCTTTTGTTGACCACCAGCATTGCGCTTTCCATTTTTAAGTTCGGAATAGAGCAGTTGCTTTGGAAGACGATCGTCAGGCATCCACACAACATGACCAGTTCAACAAAGTTGATGTTGAAGAATCATTGCTATGACACAGGTGATCTTTGCTTCTTCCAGTACACTGGCATTAGTTCGCCTGTCTTCCCAAGTGATGTGTAAAAATTTTCGGAGGCACCGTTGAAGGAATCTTTTGAGGAGTTAGAGATGGCGTTTATAAGTGGTCCATCTTTCACAAGCATATAGTAAAGTTGGTAGTACAGACAGTAAGTTTGGTATTACAATAAGGTTGGTATAGTTTGCCTTTAAAGATGAGTGTACGCTTTCTGAAACAATACACTGGCTCACACTCAGCCGGTCATTCGAAATTCACACCTCTCCGAATTCGCAAGGCAGTTCTCTGGGAAAAAAACAACCCACACAAAACACATATATCAGAGAACATACAAACATGCATTATGTTACGGGAAAATACCATATTTTTTGCTCTATAAGAATCACTTTTTCCCTCCTAAAAAGTAAGGGGAAATTTGTGTGCGTCTTATGGAGCGAATGCAGGCTGCGCAGCTATCCCAGAAGCCAGAACAGCAAGAGGGATTGCTGCTTTCACTGCACAGCGATTCCTCTTGCTGTTCTGGCTTCTGAGATTCAGATCATTTTTTTTCTTGTTTTCCTCCAAAAACTAGGTGCGTCTTGTGGTCTGGTGCGTCTTATAGAGCGAAAAATACGGTACATACAATTCGCACCAAGAAGTTTCAGGAAGTTCTTAAAACAAACAAAATCGCCGCAGAAATCCGGACGACGAATTTAAGATTGGAAAAACAGGAAATGGACAGCTCTGTCGATCCCCTACCTGTGGCCCGTTAATTACATTCTCTTTTAACAAGCATTTTAATCTCCTTTTAAAATGACGTGTTGCAAAGGTTCCCCCCTCCCTTCCAACTAGCTGGATTTTTCTCAACCCCTCCCCTCCCCATTTTCCGCCTGCTTTCCGTTTCCTCCCTTTTGCAAACGTGCCCAATTTCCAAACAGTGAAAGACGGTAATTAAAATTAATTAGCCACCGCGGAGCTGGCTGCATCCAGAGAGACGTTGTGCACAATGCGGGGGGTGGGAGCGAGACTGAGCCACCCGGCTGAATAATTCACAAGGCCCTTCCTTGGGGAATCTAATTTGAAGAGCCCGGCTCTACCTGGGTGAAACTCGCCACCTCGGCCGGATGAATTATTTACACCTGCCAAAGGTATACAGCCCCCCTCCCGCCCCCCCCCCCGCCCCAGAGACATGCTCCCTTGAAGCACAGGTGATATAGTGATGGAGATGGCAGGTCAGCGATACTGTCCACACCTTGAAGCGATTCAAGCTGAGATGAATAAGAGAGCAAGGCTGCTGCAGACTTAAATCTCCCAGTACAATATCCTGAATTCCTCCTTGCTCTTCTGTGGGTGTTGGCGGTGATCCCGAACATTCCTCTATGCCCAATTCTATCTGATTTACTCTCTATGAGAGCCAGTGTGGTGTAGTGGTTAAGAGCGATAGACTTGTAATCTGGGGAACTGGGTTCGCTTCCCCGCTCCTCCACATGCAGCTGCTGGGTGAGCTTGGGCCAGTCACACTTCTCTGAAGTCTCTCAGCCCCAGAAAAAATGATGGACTATGCAGAACTGGCAAAACTGACATACAGTGGTGCCTCACAAGTCAAAATTAATCCGTTCCGTGAGGCTCTTCGTATAGCGGTTTTTTCGTCTTGCAAAGCAAGCCCATTGACAGCTTAGCGGATTAGCGCTATTAGCGGTTTAGCGGCTTTTAGCGGATCAGCTGATAAGCGTCTTAGGGCTTAGGAAAAGGGGGGGAAAGGGGAAAAAACCCCGCAGGAACTCGCAAGACATTTTCGTCTTGCGAAGCAAGCCCATAGGGAAATTCGTTTTGTGAAGCGCCTCCAAAACGGAAAACCCTTTCGTCTAGCGGGTTTTCCATCTTGCAAGGCGTTCGTCTTGCGGGGCACCACTGTATAAGCTACGGGACAAGGATAACTGTGGCTTTAAGGATGAATGGAAACCCTTTACAAAGTATCTGAAGACGCAACAAAGTGAACTGGACTCCTTGGCAGGTTTTGAATAAACATTCACAAACTTTTTATTGATAATAATCAGCTAAATAGTTTGAGGATCTATACAACTGTGTAACATGCAGAAAACAGCATTCTTAGAGAAACCAAAGACTGGAACTGAGGGAAGTCGGGGTGGGTTTTGTGTGGGAGGGGGGAGGGAGGAAAAATGGGGGGGGGGACAAGGATGATATGTTTTTGGATAATATGTCTTGTTATAATTTTGAAATAAAAATAAATAAAAAAGAAGTCTCTCAGCCCCACTCACCTCACAGAGTGTTTGTTGTGGGGGAGGAAGGGAAAGGAGATTGTGAGCCTCTATGAGACTCCTTCGGGTAGTGATAAACTGGGATATCAAATCCAAACTCCTCCTCCTCTTCTTCTTCTTCTTCTTCTTCTTCTTCTTCTTCTCTCAAGCACAGCCGCCAACTTGAACAGAAGATGGGGGGGGGGGGGACACAAGGCAGAGGAGGAGCCGCCAGCCACTGCGCTTGGCTCCACAATCGTAGAATTGTAGAGCTGGAAGGGACCCAAAGGTCATCTAGTCAAACCCCTGAATTCAAGCATCAATGGATTTGGACGGCAGAAATCAGCTGTAATCATGGGCATATCCTGAGGGGTGTTCATATCTGAGGCTGTGTGACCTAATGGCTAGAGCAGGTCTGGCCTGGGCAGCCCAGCCAGCTTGCCGAAAAGCCCAGAAACCGCTCGTAACCCTGTGCGGCACTCAGCAGAAGATGCAAAACGCTTCCCTTGTCTCTTGCCATCTTGATGTCTCTCGCTATACGACCCCTTTATTTATTTGTTAGAATTCCAGAGCTGCCTTTTTCTGTGTGTGTGTTTATTTTTGGTGCCAATGCAAGATGACTTCCTCTATGCAAATGGGCACTTAATATGCAGATTGGTATGTATTTAATATGCAAATTGCCCTGCGGATATGGAGGGCTGCCAGACTCTCCTTGGGTGTCGCAGACGTACGGCAGTCTTACACTGCGGAGGCCACCAAGGTGGGGATCAGAACCCCCCCCCCCATTTTACAATTTGCAGGGGCTTGTTTGGGGTTACCTTGGTGGTGCAGAAGGGGGGGGGGGATGTCAATTCGGTGCGAATTTAAAGGCATACCTACCTAATGCATCCTTTCTGAACCAATAACTTAAAGGACCCCGGACGGTTAAGTCCAGTCAAAGGTCACTCTGGGGTTGCGGCACTCATCTCGCTTTCAGGCCGAGGGAGCTGGCGTTTGTCCGCAGACAGCTTTCTGGGTTATGTGGCCAGCAGGACTAAACCACTTCTGGTGCAACGGGACACAGTGACGGAAACCAGAGCGCACGGAAATGCCGTTTACCTTCCCGTCGCAGTGGTACCTATTTATCTACTTGCACTGGCGTGAAGTGAGGTTACTGAAGTGAGGTTACAGGGAACCAGGCAGAGGGCCTTCTCAGTGGTGGCACCTGCCCTGTGGAACGCCCTCCCATCAGATGTCAAGGAAAGTAACAACTATCTGACTTAGAAGATATCTGAAGGCAGCCCTGTTTAGGGAAGTTTTTAATGTTTGATGTTTTATAGTGTTTTTAACATTCTGTTAGGAGCCGCTGAGAGGGGCTGGGGAAACCCAGCCAGATGGGCTGGGTATAAATATGTTGTTGTTGTCGATGATGATAAAAGCTTTCTCCAATATTGAAGGCCTCTGAATACTAGAACCCTCACGCCATCAAACAGCGTCCTTCTTATGTAGGTCTATTGTTGTTGCTGTTTAGTTGTTTAGTCGTGTCTGACTCTTCCTGACCCCATGGACCAGAGCACGCCATTGTTATTCCTCACAGAACTTCTTGAAAACCTACAAACGTCGTCCGGTCATCACAAATACTTTTCAAATAATCCGTAAATTTACTCCTGTCATCGGTAAACTTCTGGTCCCGCCGGTTTCGGATCCTTCCCGTTAGTTTGTCAAGTTCCGCATAGTCCATTAATTTCATCCTCCATTCTTCCATCATTGGTAATTCTTCCTGCTTCCATTTTTGGGCCAATAGTATTCTTACTGCATCACGATATCGTTGTTGTTGTTGTTTAGTCGTGTCCGACTCTTCGTGACCCCCTGGACCAGAGCACGCCAGGCCCTCCTGTCTTCCACTGCCTCCCGCAATTTGGTCAAACTCATGCTGGTAGCTTCCAGAACACTGTCCCACCATCTCGTCCTCCGTCATCCCCTTCTCCTTGTGCCCTCCATCTTTCCCAACATCAGGGTCTTTTCCAGGGAGTCTTCTCTTCTCATGAGGTGGCCCAAAGTCTTGGAGCCTCAGCTTCAGGATCTGTCCTTCCAGTGAGCACTCAGGGCTGATTTCCTTCCGAATGGAGAGGTTTGATCTTCTTGCAGTCCAGGGGACTCTCAAGAGTCTCCTCCAGCACCAGAATTCAAAAGCATCCATTCTTTGGTGATCAGCCTTCTTTATAGTCCAGCTCTCACTTCCATACATCACTACTGGGGAAACCATAGCTATGTAGGCCTATTAGCCCACCAAAATCGAACCTCCCCGAGTAAGTGCAGTCTACCTGAGATTACACGGGGCCACAGCGCATGGGATGGAGGCTGCCTTCAAGCCCTGCCTGTGGCCGGCCACAGCAACAGGACGCTGGGCCGAATAGACACGCACACGGCCCGGCCACCTTGTGGCAAATGGGCCTCCCCCCTGCCATGCGCGGTGAGCTCCTTGCGGGGAGAAAGAGTGGAACATGAACCGGCACTGTTGTTGCAGAAGGCGTCTGCCTCTGCCACTTTGCAGCTGGATCGATGTCTCACGAGCTTGGCTTCCTGCTGTGTTGACATCCCCCCGGGAGCCGGGGACGTGTAGATTCAATTTCAAGATCCACTTACAGCTGCTGTTAATAGGAACCCGGGCCCTCCTTCCTTTTCCCACCTCCCCTGCCTTGCGCTTGAAGCTCCCCGCAGGCAGCAAGAATCACGTCTTGCGCGGGCTCTCCGGGCTCTCGCCACAAGTGCGGAGGGCGCAGAGATTACGACCGCTGTTCTTTCTGGCTCCAAGGTCTCCCACCCCCCTAAATATAGTCTTGGCATTAAGGCCGGCCTGTCAGCAGCGGGTGGTGCTGTGGGTTAAACCACAGAGTCTAGGGCTTGTCGGTGGTTCGAATCCCCGCAATGACGGGGTGAGCTCCCGTTGCTCGGTCCCTGCTCCTGCCAACCTAGCAGTTCGAAAGCACCTCAAAGTGCAAGTAGATAAATAGGTACCACTCCGGCGGGAAGGTAAACGGCGTTTCCATGCGCTGCTCTGGTTCTCCAGAAGCGGCTTAGTCATGCTGGCCACATGACCCGGAAGCTGTACGCCAGCTCCCTCAGCCAGTAAAGCGAGATGAGCACCGCAACCCCAGAGTCAGCCACGACTGGACCTAATGGTCAGGGGTCCCTTTACCTTTACCTTTTATGTCGCTCTTTAGGTGCCAGATGAAAACGTTCTTCAACCAGGCCTTGGGCTGGTTAACATTCTGCAGCCTTTTTAATGTGTTTGCGGGGGTTACTGTTTGGTTGCTTCTGCCTCGACTATTTATTTGTGCTATTATCTTGTGTTTTTATCTTGTCGAACCGCCCTGAGACCTTTCGGTGAAGCATGCAATCAGTGCTGTCAATCGCCAGGCATCACAACGCTGTCATGTGATTTGGTGCCTTGAAGTTCCAAAGTCCGCAAGCAGCATGTATTAATGGGAATAACCAACCAAAAGGCATTATATTGGAGGCATTGGGAGATTGCAAAAAATATTATAGGTTATGTGTGTGTTAGGAATTCACACCAAAACGCTGACAAATATTCATTTGGGTTTTGTTTTCTTTAAAAAAAATAAATTGCAAATTGCTGCGGAAATAGGGAGAACTGAATTTAACTGATTGGAAAAATGAGAACCTGCAACAGAGAGGTTTCTGTGTTTCTTGTGTTCAGCTCTCCTTTCCTGGAGGTGAAACCAGAGGCTGTAGGAGCATCTGGTAGGCAGGCAGGCAGGCAGGCAGGCTAAAATAGCATTCTGCCTTGTAGATCCTGTACTGTACTGAACCAGATGATCCTATAAAGGTCCTTCTAAATCCATGATTCTAACTGGCATGTGGGAGATCCCGGGGTTCAGTTCCTGCCGTCTTCCTGGTTTAAAGGGGACGCGGGTGGTGCTGTGGGTTAAACCACAGAGCCTAGGACTTGCTGATCAGAAGGTCGGCGCTTCGAATCCCCGCAATGGGGTGAGCTCCCGTTGCTCGGTCCCTGCTCCTCCCAACCTAGCAGTTCGAAAGCACGTCAAAGTGCAAGTAGATAAATAGGTACCACTCCGGCGGGAAGGTAAACGGCGTTTCTGTGTGCTGCACTGGTTTGCCAGAAGCGGCCTAGTCCTGCTGGCCACATGACCCGGAAGCTGGACGCTGGCTCCCTCGGCCAATAAGAAGACGAAGAAGAAGAGTTTGGATTTGATATCCTGCCTTTCACTCCCCTTCAGAAGTCTCAAAGTGGCTAATATTCTCCTTTCCCTTCCTCCCCCACAACAAACACTCTGTGAGGTGAGTGGGGCTGAGAGACTTCAAAGAAGTGTGACTGGCCGAAGGTCACCCAGCAGCTGCATGTGGAGGAGCGGAGATGTGAACCCGGTTCCCCAGATTACGAGACTACCGCTCTTAACCACTACACCACACTGGCTCCTATAAAGCGAGATGAGCGTCACGACTCCAGAGTCTGCCACGACTGGACCTAATGGTCAGGGGTACCTTTACGTTTACCTTTAACTTTGGACAGAAACTGGAGATCCCTCTCTCCAGCTTCTCAGATGAGGGGAGATAATTTCCGAACCGACACACTGATGCTACATTCCTTGTGAGAAGTCACTGAGCTAACCTCAAATTCTACCCAATTACCATTTTCAAGCGGAGAAAATGTTGCAACCAGGGAACGTGGTTCTCTCCTGCCCCCTTCCAGCAGGTGTAAGATATCACTCATTGCTGCTGCCGCCTAACCAGTTGCCCTGAAACAGGATCCTTCCTACGTATACCCTGTACTACCAAACCCATATGGCAGTGCAACCTGTTGCACGCAAACACTGTACTCCTGAATCCATGATGCAGTGCGATGCGAAGCTATCGAGCGCTTGCATGAGGGCATCCGGGTCCTTTCAAACCAAGTCACAAATGAAATGTAAAGCGTTGCAGGAGTGTTGAAAGTGTCAGCTTCCGTTCTTACCTGTAACCCTGCAAAAGGCAGATATTGGGTACAATAAAACAGGCTGCTTGGGTCAGGGGTCTGAGGAAGGATTTGCAAATGAAATTCCATTTGTGGTGGTGGGAGGGTTGGTGTGTGGTGTGTGTGTGTTTTAGAAACAGCTATTCAGTGCCTTTGTCCCAAAGTGTCAAGAAATGCAAATGTCCAACTAGCTCAACGGTTGGATTTTACTGTTACTCTTGTAGCAGAGTGGGACGTGGGTGGCGCTGTGGGCTAAACCACAGAGCCCTAGGACTTGCCGATCAGAAGGTCAGCAGTTTGAATCCCGTTGCTCAGTCCCAGCTCCTGCCAACCTAGCAGTTCGAAAGCACGTCAAAGTGCAAGTAGATAGATAGGTACCGCTCCGGCGGGAAGGTAAACGGCGTTTCCGTGCGCTGCTCTGGTTCGCCAGAAGCGGCTTTGTCATGCTGGCCACATGACCCGGAAGCTGTACGCTGGCTCCCTCGGCCAATAAAGCGAGATGAGCGCCGCAACCCCAGAGTCTGCCACGACTGGACCTAACGGTCAGGGGTCCCTTTACCTTTACCTTGTAGTAGAACTTTCATTGCGACACAAGGCTCACAGTGCTCCTGTAAAATAGAGCTTAGCCATGGTCCACCCCCCTCAAAAAAAAAACCCCTTATGATATTCTTCTCCCTCCCCCCCCCCCGCAAGGCTGTTATTGGTTTCAGTCCACAAATGATAAGTATTTGATTATTCCACTCTTCTTTTCTGCATTGCCATGAAATAAACAGTGTGGATTAATGTAATGGTAACATAATGAATTGCATAAATTCTGCCGCAGTGGACAGTGGGATGAATGGTGTAGTTTTTTGGGGGGGTTTTGTCAGAAGCCGAACTGCAGCAGATGAGAAACAGCGCTGCGTGCCCCAAACTCAGGCCCAAATGGAGAGCAATGTCTCTGCAGCCCTCGCAGTCACTGCTGTCGCCTCCTGTAGCAGCAGCTGCCGCCGCCACAAAAATAAATAAATATACTTTGGGGTAGGGGGGGGGGAGAGAAACCCTTTGCAAACTTCTCCACCGCCCACCACTTTGAAAAAAAAAATCGATGAAGTTCTTTCCCCAAGATCTCTGCTAATGGAGATAGCTGAGAGGCATACAGCTCTTCTGTAAAATGGGGATGGGGTCAAAACACAGCTTTTCGTGAACCTGTTCAGTCCAGGGCTGAAAACCCCCAAACAGCCCCGCTGCCTAGGAGTGGGAGGAAAGTTTACATCTTGCGAACTCACTTTTTCCTGCACCCCATTTTACTCTTCTATTGCCAAGGAAAAGAAGGGAGCATTTTTTAAAGGAAACATTTGCTATTCCATCACCCCTTCCTGCCCCTTCCATGTCAAGGAGGCTTGCTAATCTATCTACCATATTTTTTTGCTCTATTAGACTCACTTTTTCCCTCCTAAAAAGTAAGGGGAAATGTGTGTGCGTCCTATGGAGCGAATGCAGGCTGCGCAGCTATCCCAGAAGCCAGAACAGCAAGAGGGATTGCTGCTTTCATTGCTGTTCTGGCTTCTGAGATTCAGAATATTTTTTTTCTTGTTTTCCTCCTCCAAAAACTAGGTGTGTCTTATAGAGCAAAAAATACGGTGATCGCCCTTTCTTTCTTTCTTTCTTTCTTTCGTTCTTTCTTTCTTTCTTTTTCTCCCCCCGGTCTGATTTGTACTGATTGCTTTATTGGCATTCGGTGTTCTCTCAAGGAAAGCCCCTCTAAAACACCCAATATCTCTAAACAGCCTTCCTCGCATTAAAAGGCGAGTGGTTTTTTTGATGCTTAGATAATCTCTCCCAGCAAAGCCCAGAGTTTACATGATCCACTCGCCATTAAAGGATTCCAGACTAACCCATTACTTTTCTTGCGAAATCTCCAAGTGCCCGGAACTGATGTTACCTTCTTCCCTTTTAAAGAAATGTCACGCTTTTGAGAGAGTTATCCTTTTAGCTTTCTTTTCCGTCCTCTCCACCCCGCAACTCTGATGATAATATATATATAAGTATTTGTGTGTATAATATAGCCCTTTTGGGATTCAGCCAGTATCCTGATAAAAATCTCTGCTTCTTCCAAACCGATAAGGGAGCCAGCCAGAGCATAATCGCCTCTCCGAGGAAGCAGCTGCGTGCTTCAAGCAGAGAGAAAAATCTCGGGCCAATTTGGCTGCGGTGCAGGGATTGGCTGCGGTGCAAGTTACTGTCGCTGCCACCGGCCGGCCTATGGTGAGGGGGGTGAAAGGTTGTGCGCCATTAGATGCAAAGACCGGCTGTTAAAATCCACTCTTGGCGTCCAAATCGGCTTGCCGGTCGTGCCGTGCTCTAAATCTCTCTGCCCGGGAAGAGGAGCATTCCCCCCCCCCCCCGTTCCGCAGGGCCATCTATCATTCGCTTTCCCAAGGGCCTGTTTCTCCAAATGCATCAGCTTCAATTAGGAAAGGGGGGCAGTCCTGGGCAGTCAGCCTCTGGCTCCCCTCCTGTGCCTATAATGCAAATCCTGAAATGAGAGCTGTTACATTTCTGCAGCTATCTTTTCTTCTTTTCCACGTTTGTTATAAGAAAATACTGCTCCTTTTCCCTTATGGGGCATCCAAGAGCCCATATACAGTCATTTGTTGTTGTTTGATCGTCCGACTCTTCATGACCCCCTGGACCAGAGCACGCCAGGCACTTCTGTCTTCCACTGCCTCCCACAGTTTGGTCAAACTCATGCTGGTAGCTTCCAGAACACTGTCCCACCATCTTGTCCTCTGTCTTCCCCTTCTCCTTGTGCCCTCCATCTTTCCCAACATCAGGGTCTTTTCCAGGGACTCTTCTCTTCTCATGAGGTGGCCAAAGTCTTGGAGCCTCAGCTTCAGGATCTGTCCTTCCAGTGAGCACTCTCCTTCAGAATGGAGAGGTTTGATCTTCTTGCAGTCCATGGGACTCTCAAGAGTCTCCTCCAGCACCAGAATTCAACAGCATCAATTCTTCGGCAATCAGCCTTCTTTATGGTCCAGCTCTCATTACCGTACATCACTACTGGGAATAGCATAGATACAGTATACATAGTATGCAGTCATACCTTGGGTTAAATATGCTTCAGTTTGAGCATTTTCAGGTTACGCTCCACTGCGACCCGAAAGTAACGGAACACGTTACTTCTGGGTTTCGCCGCTCGCACATGCGCAAACGCTCAAAATGACGTCACGTGCATGCGCGGAAGCGGCAAATCACGACCTGCGCACATGCAGACATGCAGTCGCAGGTTGCATTCTACTCAGGATGCGAACGGGGCTCTGGAACAGATCCCGTTCACATCCAGAGGTACAACTGTAGAGTCCCCTGTTGGAAGGTGAAAATAACAAGAGGCCAGCCAGAGAATATTGAGAAGCAAAGCGGCCAGTAAGCTTGATCTTTATTAAACTGGTGCAACAGGGTCTCCCACTCCCCACACACAGGGGGCAGGAGGGACCCCAAACTATGGTGCGCAAGCCCTTATGTAGACTTTTGAAACTGTTATGTACTGAGTCGAATAGGATCCAAAAGGCAGCAGTCTGATTGGTCCTAGAACAATAGGATCCAAAAGGCAGCAGTCTGATTGGTCCTAGAACAATGCAGCAGTATGATTGGTTGGCAGGAACCACCCAATCATGCTCCCGATAGAAGTGAATCCACAACCTGATTGGCTTACAGTAGAATTCCGGAATTAGCCAATCATGTGCAGTCCATTGTGTAAATAATGTATATAAAGCAGATACTTTGAGGGGACTTTCATTCATTCCTCCTCACCACTATGAGCTGAATAAAGAGCATGAAATCACTTTGTGACTCTATTTCAGAAACTGACCACCCTGTAGCTCAAGACCACCCCTCAAAACATCATACATACATCACAGAATGAGGCAGTCTCCAACAGAAATATATCAGTCTACCACAGAAATCCTGTTTGTCAGAATACCTGACAATGGTCACTGATTGCTCCACCTGGATAGCCTGGCCATTCTTTTGTGATGGTTAATACTTTAGTTCCTGATGGTGGAAGAAGATTGGAAGAAATTTAAAGTTTATTTACAGAAACATTGTAAAATTAAGGAATGTTAGAAGGATGTTGGAATGAAGTTATGTGGTTTTAGCAGAAATGATATAAAGGATTAAGTAAAAATGGATAGTTAATTGGTGAAAGAAGAGAGTGTAAAATTACAGTATGTTAAGATAAATTATTAGGATAAAAACAAAGATGGAAAGGATTTGCTGAAATACCTAATTGAACTAGAATACAAAAAAGGGAGGTGTGAGGGGGTCAAGGAAACAAGCAAATGAAAAATAAGTTATGGGAAGGTTTGACTTGTTTTTTTCTTTTTCTTTTTTCTTAATTGTTTGTATTTTTCTGGGGGGGGTTTTCCTGCTTGTCTGTATTCATGGTGATGTATTGTCTTGTTTTTTCTTGCTTAATTTGGTGTTTTCTTTTTGTAATCTTTAAAATTGGAATAAATATTAATTTTAAAAAAAACACTTTAGTTCCTGAGTCCAGGTCACAGGCTCACCCTACTTGTGTACAAATACGCCCTTAAGACAAGATTTGAGTAAAGAGACAATTGGAAAGCTTTTCCTGTTTCCTTCCTCACTGCAGAGAAAGATTTGAGGTCATTTGGGGAGAGTCAAAATGGCTTCAGGGTTGCTCTCCTGTACTATTTCAGACACGTGGTTTATATGCTTATGTATGTGTTTGCCTTGTAGATTTATGAACGTATGATTTATATATTAAATACAAAAATTCCTCCAGTAGCACCTTAGAGACCAACTAAGTCACAATGTTAGAAGATGAGCAATTAAATAGTCCTGAGATGGTATGTTTGATTTGTTGGGGCTAGTACAATACGATACGATAATCCTTATTGTCATTGTCCCATACAGAACAACGAAATTGAAAAAATCTACATCAGACATTCAAAAACCCACAAGCCTGCTATCCCAGCCTGGTTAGCCCCCTAAAAACTCTGATGCTCCATAATTGAATACAATATACTCCCATAGAGACTACCTTACACTGCGTTTAAAACCAAAACTGCATTTGGATAGAAACTGTTTCTCAGGCGGCTAGTCCTAGTCTTTATAACCCTGTACCTTCTCCCAGAAGGCAGAAGCTGAAAGAGATCATTTCCGGGGTGTGCGCTGTCCTGCGCTATCTCTGCAGCTTTTTTATGGCACCTGGAAGCATAGATTTGATCCAGTAATGGTGTTGTCCGGGTGTATGTGGCAGCAAAATTGGCATCTGGGTTTATTGCAGGCTGTGGTACCAGTGTCCGTGTTAAGTCTGGTTGTATTATTGTGGGTGATGAGTTGTTTAAGATTGGGTGGCTGTCTGTAGGCAATGAAAGGTCTTCCGCTGACCTTCCGACCAGCAAGCCCAAGGCTCAGTGGTTTAGACCACAGCGCCACCTCGTTATTATTTTCTGGGGCAATTTTTTAAAGGAAAAATTATAGCCCCAAAGACGGGATTGTTATTGTTATGTACTGAAGTTCTCACCCTGGGCCAGCAGGGGGATACTGTAGATAGTTATGCAAATGAAGGATCGAAAGTGATGTTCAGTGATTGGATAGTTTGTATGCAAATGAAGGATCGAAAGTGACGTTCAGTGATTGGCTAGTTACAGAAAATGGTTACTGTTGCATTCTAGTGGAGCTCTATATAAGCAGACTGGCTGAGCTCCTCAGTTCAGTTCTGTTCCAGCTTACAAGTAAAGAGCTGCTTTGGAAGAATCGCTGTGTCGTCTGATATGTTCGCCCACAACTTAACAGTTATGAGAATTATAAGGTCTAAGATATAAAATAAATGTACCAAGCAAACACATACATGAATATCTAAACCGCATGACTGAAACAGAAAAAAGTCCTGAAACTATTTTGTCTCTCCCAAACTGACCTCAAAAGTTTCTCTGCAAGGGGGGAGGAAATGAGGAAAAACCTCCCCATTGTCTCTTTGCTCACAATTCCTGCCTTAAGGGCACATTTAAGATATGAATAGGGTGAGCCTGTGACCTGGACTCAGGAATTAAGTAGTTATCATCACAAAAGAATAGTCAGGCTGTCCAGGTAAACCCATTAACCGCACAAGGAGAAGGGGACGACAGAGGACGAGATGGTTGGACAGTGTTCTCGAAGCTACCAGCATGAGTTTGACCAAACTGCAGGAGGCAGTGGAAGACAGGAGGGCCTGGCGTGCTCTGGTCCAGGGGGTCACGAAGAGTCGGTAATGACTAAACAACAACAACACCTATAAAGGTGTTGTTTGTAATGTTGGACCAATGATTCCTCAACACAGGCAGGGAGAGAAAGCTTTGGGAGCACGGCTAGCGATTTGCGCTCTGTTGAGTTTGGAGGGCATCCACTGGGAACAGGGCTGGGCGAGCGAAGGCGACCATGAATCCGAAGCAAATTAAGAAAACTAAGGAAGAAGGACTGCAAGAAGTTCAAACCTCTCCATTCTGAAGGAAATCAGCCCTGAGTGCTCACTGGAAGGACAGATCCTGAAGCTGAGGCTCCAAGACTTTGGCCACCTCTGGAGAAGAGAAGACTCCCTGGAAAAGACCCTGATGTTGGGAAAGATGGAGGGCACAAGGAGAAGGGGACGGCAGAGGATGAGATGGTGGAACAGTGTCTTCGAAGCTACCAGCATGAGTTTGACCAAACTGTGGGAGGCAGTGGAAGACAGGAGTGCCTGGCGTGCTCTGGTCCAGGGGGTCACGAAGAGTCGGACACAACTAAACAACAACAAACCCATCGACAGGTTTTGTGTCAAACAGGATTCTGTTGTAGACACCCCTTCTCTGATGTGTGTATGATGTATTGGGGGCTGGTCTTGGGCTCCAGGGTGGGCAATTTCAAAATGTCTATATAAGGGCTTTCAAGCCATTGTTCAGGGTTCCTCCTCCCTCCTGCGTGTGGTTGTGAGACCCTGTTGCAACAGTTAGTAAATATCAATCTTACTAGCTACTTTGCTTCTCAATATTCTCTGGTTGGCCTCTGTTATTTTCTCCTACGATAGAGAACCTACAAAAGGACTCTATATGGGCTCTTGGGTACCCCATAAGGGGAAAGGAGGAGGTTTTTTTTCCCTTATACAGTGGTGCCCCGCAAGACGAACGCCTCGCAAGACGGAAAACCCGCTAGACGAAAGGGTTTTCCGTTTTGGAGGCGCTTCGCAAAACAAATTTCCCTATGGGCTTGCTTCGCAAGAGGAAAATGTCTTGCGAGTTCCTGCGGGTTTTTTCCCTCCCCCCCCCCCTTTCCTAAGCCCTAAGCCGCTTATCAGCTGATCCGCTGATAAGCCGCTTATCAGCTGATCCGCTAAAAGCCGCTAAACCGCTAATAGCGCTAATCCGCTAAGCTGTCAATGGGCTTGCTTCGCAAGACAAAAAAACCGCTGTACGAAGAGCCTCATGGAACGGATTAATTTCGTCTTGCGAGGCCCCACTGTAACAGGCTCCATCCTTGTTGTCTTTCCACTGGCAAGGTGAAGGCTTTCCAACAAGCTATTGGGAACAGACAGCTTTTAATAAAAGGGCAGTTTCCATGCCGCTTTTAATGCAATCATCTGTGTGGTTTTAATAGCGTATATATTTTTAATTCTATCAATGGGTACTTGTTTTTAATGGTTGATATTTATATGCCTGAGCGGCTCTTAATTTCACCTGTTAGCTACCTTGAGGGAAAGGGCTGGACCTACATAAATATATAACAATAAACAGATAGGCCAAAAACCAATTATGCATCTCTTCTGCACGTAATGCGTAGCCCTGAGGGGCAGTCCTGCGGGAGATGTCGCTTAGAGCAGAGGGACCTGTTCGTAAGAAGCAGTACACATGTAAGACCATAAAATCCCTTTGTACCCTAAATTGCAAGACCCCCTCCAGGTGACAAAGCTGAGCTGCATTCGCCACGGCTACGACTGCTTAGATAGGCATGTTACATTTTCTTGCAGCCAGTGGGGAAACAGAACAGTAGGCCCATTGAAACTGCCATCCATCTGTCTTGGGAGAAAATGGTGGAATGCGCCTTCGGGGGTGAAGTCAAACTGTTGGACGGTTGCAGGGCCTGCTGTGGCTGTAGAGACCAATATGGGAGAGACATGTTTTGTTGCAGCCAGGGCAAATGGAGGCATCTGGTTGTGCTGCTGCAGAGGCGCCGGTGTGTTTCTTCTCTCTGTGTTCCTCCCTGTGGTCATTCCTCCTCTCATCACTGCTATGCATATACAGCCACACCTCGGAAGTCGAACGGAATCCGTTCCGGAAGTCCGTTCGACTTCCAAAACATTCAGACACCAAGGCACGGCTTCCGATTGGCTGCAGGAAGCTCCTGCAGCCAATCAGAAGCCGCGTCGGACATTCGGGGTCCAAAGAACGTTCGCAAACCGGAACACTCGCTTCCGGGTTTGCGGCGTTTGGGAGCCAAAACGTACGACTCGCAAGGCATTCGGGATCCAAGGTACAACTGTATATAATACCGTATTTTTCGCTCTATAAGACACACCAGACCACAAGATACACCTAGTTTTTGGAGGAGGAAAACAAGAAAAAAAAAAAATTTCTGAATCTCAGAAGCCAGAACAGCAAGAGGGATTGCTGTGCAGTGAAAGCAGCAATCCCTCTTGCTGTTCTGGCTTCTGGGATAGCTGCGCAGCCTGCATTCACTCCATAAGACGCACACACCTTTCCCCTTACTTTTTAGGAGGGAAAAAGCGAGTCTTATACAGCAAAAAATATGGTAATAATAATGATAAAGGACAGTCTTGGGAACTTGGAGATATCTCTCTCTCTCCCTTTTTCTCACCAGTCCCAACTCTTGGGAAAGTCCTTTTCTGCCACTTTTCAGGGCTGGGCAAGACAGACAAGGAGTTTGCCCAGCATGTGACAGCTGCCTCAGTTTCTGTTTGGGCGCTGGTTCACGAAGAGCTGTGATTCCTGCAATTGCTCAGAGTAGGCCCATTGAAATGAGGGGGGGGGGAAACATTCCTAACCAGCCTCCGTTTACTCCAGTGTGCCTCCTCTGATTAGAGCTTAGTTGCAGTCAACTCTTAGTTGTAGGTCCTTGTGCAAAATCCACTTTGTGGCGACTGCCTCCCAGTTTTGTTGGATTACGCAGCAGCTTCCAATTACATGCCTTCTGATCGGAGATCAAACTATTATCACGAGGAGGGGAGATTTAATTAAAACGTGAAATAAATTCCGAAGGCATGTACATAAATTATAGATGCATCTTTACATGTGAGAATTAATCGACATGACAAAAGATACGTTTTAGGCTGTCGCTGCAACTTAATTTCTATGGCAGCTGAGGTAGGTTGGTGGGTTTGGCGGGGGACACCGAGAACTGGCGGAGGGGGAGTCTTCAGACGTTTTTGGGGTGCCAGCTGGAGTTCAGCACCATCCGAGAAGGCCTAGGGTTTGCTTCAAACTTCAACCTCAGGCTTGACATTGAGGCTGGATGCAGGAATTAAAGTATTTACCATCACAAAAGAATGGCCAGGCTGCCCAGGTAATGCAACCAGTGACCATTATCAGGTATCCTGGCAGACAGGATTTCTGCTGTAGACCGCCTCCTGTGATGTAGGTCTGCTGTAGACCGCCTCCTTCTGTGATGTATGTATGATGTTTTGGGGTGTGGTCTTGGGCTACAGGGTGGGCAATTTCAAAAGTCTATATAAGGGCTTGCGCACCATTGTTCTGAGTTCCTCCTCCCTCCTGCGTGTGGGGAGTGGGGACCCTGTTGCAACAGTTTAATAAAGATCAGGCTTACTAGCTGCTTTGCTTCGCGATATACTCTGGTTGGCCTCTGTTATTTCCTCCTACCCATAGGGAACCCACTTAAGGACTCTATACAGTCATACCTAGGGTTACAGACGCTTGAAGTTGAGTTTTTTCAGGTTGCGGACTGCCAAAACCTGGAAGTACCCAGAAGAAAGTAAAGGTAAAGGTACCCCTGCCCGTACGGGCCAGTCTTGACAGACTCTGGGGTTGTGCGCTCATCTCACTTAAGAGGCCAGGGGCCAGCGCTGTCCGGAGACACTTCCGGGTCACGTGGCCAGCGTGACATCGCTGCTCTGGCCAGAGCCAGAGCCGCACACGGAAACGCCGTTTACCTTCCCGCTAGTAAGCGGTCCCTATTTATCTACTTGCACCCGAGGGTGCTTTCGAACTGCTAGGTTGGCAGGCGCTGGGACCGAACGACGGGAGCGCACCCCGCCGCAGGGATTCGAACCGCCGACCTTTCGATCGGCAAGCCCTAGGGGCTGAGGCTTTAACCCACAGCGCCACCTGCGTCCCATACCCAGAAGAAAGTACAGGGTTATAAAGACTAGGACTAGCCACCAGAGAAACAGTTTCTACCCAAATGCAATTTTGGTTTTAAACGCAGTATCTCTATCTTGGGACGTGGGAGGCGCTGTGGGTTAAACCACAGAGCCTAGGACTTGCCGATCAGAAGGTCAGCGGTTCGAATCCCCGCGACGAGGTGAGCTCCCATTGCTCGGTCCCTGCTCCTGCCAACCTAGCAGTTCAAAAGCACATCAAAGTGCAAGTAGATAAATAGGTACCACTCCAGCGGGAAGGTAAACGGCGTTTCCGTGTGCTGCTCTGTGTCGCCAGAAGCGGCTTAGTCATGCTGGCCACATGACCCGGAAGCTGTACACCGGCTCCCTCAGCCAATAAAGCGAGATGAGCGCCGCAACCCCAGAGTTGGCCACGACTGGACCCAATGGTCAGGGGTCCCTTTACCTTTACTATAGGAGTATATTGTATTTTAAAATGGGGTTTCAGAGTTTTTAGGGGGTTTTGAATGTCTTATGCAGATTTTTCAATTTCATTGTTCTGTCGGGGACAATGACAATAAAGATATTGTATCGTATTGATGGGTTACTTCTGGGCTTCGGCGGCTGCGCAGAAGCGCCAAATCGTGCTTTGCACATGTGCAGAAGCACCGAATCACAACCCATGCATGCACAGACTGCGGGTTGCGAACGTGCATCGCGCACGGATCACGTCTGCAACCCGAGTGTCCACTGTACAGGCTCTTGGATACCCCGTAAGGGAAAAGGAGAAGGTTTTCCCCTCTAACACTCCCAATGGGCGTTGGGGAGGGTGGGGGCTGCTTCCCACCCCCCTTTGCTAGCTGTCACAGATGCAGAAGCCCTGACCACCACCCCCAGACCACCCTCCCCTCCTCCCCAGGACGTCAGGATAGGACCTTGGTAACCCTACGCCTCAATGGAGGCCACATTCCCCTGACATCACGAGCGGGCTGTCCAGAACGATGGAGCCAGCTTGGCAAGACCAGCAGCTGCCTGCAGGCGAGGCTTGGGTTACAGCGTGACATCAGTTCTCTCGGATCACCTGTTGCGGACAAGGTTTTTTTCCTGAGGGGGGACATCCTTGCAGCAGGCGAGGGACAGCTGACCCATTAGCATCCCGTTCCCCGTCCCCCGTCCCCCACACACCCAGCAGATCCTACAAGCCTCTTAATTCTCACCTGCCTCCTCTTTGCATCAAGCTGGGATTCCCAAACGCCTGACAGGCTCTTTTGTTTCCGAAGCTACTGCTTCTTCTTCACTCTTTTGTCCCAAAGGTTTGAGGGACTCGACGACGGGGTGAGCTCCCGTTGCTTGGTCACAACTCCTGCCCACCTAGCAGTTTGAAATCACGTCAAAGTGCAAGTAGATAAATAGGTACTACTCCGGCGGGAAGGTAAACGGCGTTTCCGTGCACTGCTCTGGTTCGCCAGAAGCGGCTTAGTGATGCTGGCCACGTGACCCGGAAGCTGTACGCCGGCTCCCTCGGCCAATAAAGCGAGATGAGCGCCGCAACCCCAGAGTCGGCCATGACTGGACCTAATGGTCAGGGGTCCCTTTACCTTTAAAATGGGGAAGAGGCAGCATTGACACTGAACATCTTTGGGCAGCTCCAGCAACGGGCTTTTTCACAGGCCTTGGCCCCATTCTTTTTAATTTAATCGTAGAATTGTAGCATCAGAAGGGGCCTCAAGAGTCATCTAGTCCAGTCCATTTCAGTGCAGGGAGTTGGACTAATTTATATCCCAACCGACCATAAACAGTGCTACCTCGGGTTAAGTACTTAATTCGTTCTGGAGGTCCGTTCTTAACCTGAAACTGTTCTTAACCTGAAGCACCACTTTAGCTAATGGGGCCTCCTGCTGCTGCGGCGCCACCGGAGCATGATTTCTGTTCTCATCCTGAAGCAAAGTTCTTAACCCGGGGTACTATTTCTGGGTTAGCAGAGTCTGTAACCTGAAGCGTATGTAACCTGAAGCATATGTAACCCGAGGTACCACTGTTAACACCAGTCCTGAAAGATCTACATTGGCTCCCAGGACATTTCCGGGCACAATTCAAAGGGTCGTCACTGACCTTGGAAACCCTAAACAGCCTCGGTCCAATATACTTGCAGGAGAGTCTCCACCCCATTGTTCTGCCCGGACACTGGGTGCAAAGGTCCAGCTCCGAGGGCCTTCTGGCAGTTCCCTCCCTGTGAGAAATGAATCTACAAGGAACCAGGCAGAGGGCTTGTAAGGCTGCGGATAGGCTCTGGTTCAGGTGATAGGGATGGGAGAATGCTCTCGCCATCCCTATGTGAAGGGTATTCCGTTAAAGGAATCCAGGGACTCAACTTGGTTTGGTCAACGCCAGAGAGGGGGTTGCGCCCGTGCCTGAGTCCAGGGGAGCATCTGTGGAGTGAACAGAGTCTGTCCCCGGCCTTTTCACCTGCCTCAGGTGTTCCCCCTTGGCTGACCTATGATAGAGCTGTGGGTCAGCGCTACCTGCAAGTTTGCAAAGGTGCAGGGAGCTAGTCGAACCAGAGCCTATGCATTCACTCACTTTCTGCAATCAACAAAGTTGTGGCCGAAATTCCACCAAAAACCAAAACTAAAATTTGAGTCAAATGTGTGTTTATTTAGTGGGGGAGGTTTCTGGGTCTGAACATGCAACAAGTTTTGTGGGAAGCAGCAGTAATCAATCCCTCCTGCTTTTCCATGCCCAACAGATAATCATTGATCGAGTTTTGTTTGTGGGGTGTGTGCTTGTCCTTCTGCAAACCTTTGAGGTTCCCCTGAGCCCCCTGATAACGTACCCCACTTTGTGTCTGCCATGTGGTGCTGTTATGGCTACGAAAGCAAAGGGACACGCTCCTGAACTTCGGAACAAGAGGGAGTGGTTTGGGATGGGTGCATTGTGTTCTAATTACCGTATTTTTCGCTCTATAAGATGCACCAGACCACAAGATGCACCTAGTTTTTGGAGGAGGAAAACAAGAAAAAAAATATTCTGAATCTCAGAAGCCAGAACAGCAAGAGGGATCGCTGCGCAGTGAAAGCAGCAATCCCTCTTGCTGTTCTGGCTTCTGGGATAGCTGCGCAGCCTGCGTTGGCTCCATAAGACGCACACACACTTCCCCTTACTTTTTAGGAGGGAAAAAGTGAGTCTTATAGAGCAAAAAATACGGTAAATAAGATAGCTTGGCTAACTTAATAGGTAAAGGTAAAGCTAAAGGGACCCCTGACCATTAGGTCCAGTCTTGACCGACTCTGGGGTTGCGGCGCTCATCTCACTTTACTGGCGAGGGAGCCGGCGTTCAGCTTCCGGGTCATGTGGCCAGCAGGACTAAGCCGCTTCTGGCGAACCAGAGCAGCGCACGGAAACGCCGTTTACCTTTCTGCCGGAGCGGTACCTATTTATCTACTTGCGCTTTGACGTGATTTCGAACTGCTAGGTTGGCAGGAGCGGGGACTGAGCAACGGGAGCTCACCCCGTCATGGGGATTCGAACCGCCGACCTTCTGATCGGCAAATCCTTGGCTCTGTGGTTTAACCCACAGCGCCACCCGCGTCCCTTCTAACTTAATAGGTATTCTCTAATAATAAAAAGAGAGATATAAATCGCATCCTTTGAATTTCCTTTTCAGTTTTTAAATATAATTAATTGAGATCCTGCTATTTCAGAGCGCGCTTGGGACTGGAGATCTTTTATTGCCCTGCAGTTTGTCATGGTGTCTTTATTTTTATTCCATTTTTATTTAAACCAACCATGCCAAAGTGCTGTCGGTGACAACATGAATCCATCAGGTGGGTGGGTGGGGGGGAACAGCCTATGAATTATTTCCAATATCATGTTAATAAGCAAGAGGTTTTGCTCATTATTGGAAGGAAATGCCATGATTCATAGGGATGCACACATTTAGACTGAACTCGGCCCAATATGTACAAATATTATTTATTTGTGCAGCAGCCAAAGTCAGGACAAAAATTAAAATCCGTAAATAAAATACATTGCACAGTTTGAGAAAAAAACATTTACACCACCAGGCATTTTGTTAGATAAGAGTTTGCTCCTCTGAAGAATTTAGCTTATCATCTCCCACAAACTTTTCCAGCAAATATGGAATATTCTCCGTAATTGCGACAAGCCAGAACTAGTTTCAAAATTCAATACCCACCAAGGGTGGGATGCGAAAGCATGTAGATATTTGTTTTAGCGGCAGATTTCTGTTGCCGTTGGCTCTCATTGACAGAGTGCTGTCATTTCACCAAAGAGCAGGAGAGGTGATGGATTATCTGCTACTGAAAGCTGAGATGGGTGTTTCGAACTGGCGCTTCTTCCATCCCACCCACCGAAACTGGTTCTGGAGAACATCCTTGGAAGTTCATTGTAAGGTTACTTCCTGCTTCTCTCCTCTCAGAAAAATCAGGATGCAAGGCTGGGACCTGGGATAGGGTAGGAATAGGAACAGCAGATTTCATCTAGTCGGGTCCTTTGACAAAGAAGGGAGTCCACGGTTCCATATCCACTGAAGAAATTGACTCACTGAGCAGATGTGTAGGGGGGCAGTTGCACCAGGTGGATTAGTCAGGACTGTGGGCTTACCTTTCCTGGTTCTCAGCTGGCTCCTAATTATTATTATTATTATTATTATTATTATTATTATTAAATATTATTATTACAGTGGCTCCTGCCAACCTAGCAGTTCGAAAGCACGTCAAAGTGCAAGTAGATCAATAGGTACCACTCTGGCGGAAAGGTAAACAGCGTTTCTGTGCGCTGCTCTGGTTCGCCAGAAGCGGCTTAGACCTGCTGGCCACATGTCCCGGAAGCTGTATGCCGGCTCCCTCGGCCACTAAAGCGAGATGAGCGCCGCAACCCCAGAGTCGGTCACAACTGGACCTAATGGTCAGGGGTCCCTTTACCTTTACCTTTACCTCGGGTTACAGACGCTTCAAGTTACAGACTCCACTAACCCAGAAATAGTTACCTCGGGTTAAGAACTTTGCTTCAGGATGAGAACAGAAATCGTGCTCCAGCGGCGCGGCGGCAGCGGGAGGCCCCATTAGCTAAAGTGGTGCTTCAGGTTAAGAACAGCTTCAGGTTAAGAACGGACCTCCAGAACGAATTAAGTTCTTAACCCTGTATTGCTATTGCTATTGCTATTGCTATTGCTATTGCTATTGCTATTGCTATTGCTATTAGTATTTATTCCCATGAGCTACACTGACTGTAGCAGATGGGAGTCAAGCGTCTAAGAATCTACGGCGTTTGAGTTTTGTCCGACAGAGCCAATGTTGGAGACCCGACCGCCTGTGCCTCTTTGATCCGTACCTGCATTTACGTGGTGGGGTGGCAGGTGGGGTCTCCCCAAGCCCCCGCTGGCTGGCTGGCGTCCCCTAGTGGCACCTCGGAGGTATGGCACCTGCTCTTCTTAAGCGATGGAGAGCCTATTCACACCTGTCTTCCGGACAGCGGCTGTTTGGTGCGGCTGTGTGTGAGCGTAATCCCATCCTGTTGCCCGAAAGTCGGGGTTGTTTTTCCCCCCCCTTCCCTCCCCCCCTCAAGCAAGCGGAGGGGGGGGTGCCCTGTGAAACCTCAGGACTGGAGAAGGGGAGGGGAGGGAAAGGTCGGTGCTTTTTAATGCTGGAGCATGGGGGACGACTGGTAATGTGAGCCTGTTTATTGTCTGTGGAGGAAAGAAGAAGAGACATAGGAACTGAGCCGGCTTTGGGGGGGGGGGAAGGCTGAGGAACAACTGGCTAGAGAAGGAAGAACGACCCAGCGGGGGGATCAGGTGGCCGGAGAAAGAGAGACACACACAGGGCTTGCTTTTAAAAAATGAGAGAGGGAGAGGATTCTATTCACCACTGCTCTGGCGGCGGAGAGGGGCGACAGGGGAAGTTTTGGTGTGGCCGTGCTGGGGAGAGATGGGAGGGTGAATGGAGTCTGCAGACAGGGGAGGGTTTGCCGTGCCAGATTGGAGCCCCAGGCCGGTCAGAAGCTGCCGGCGAGATGCTCCCGGCCAGCGCAGAAGGGAGGTGACGGACAGCCAGGCTCCCCCATCACATGGGCCTGGCGAGACAGGTTGCTCCCTGCGTCAGGTAAGTTCAGGTGCGGCTTGGAAGGCAGGTGGGGAACGTCGAACCTGAGCCAGTCTCGAACGAGACCCGCTGGTGTTGAACAGGCAGGTCCTTTCCACCCCCCCCCCCTTTTGAAATAATTTTTTAATTGATTTTCAAAAATATATACATATTTATTTTTTTTATAAAATATTTATTGAGGTTTTACAAAAGAAACACATAGATACATACAACAAAGAAACAGAAAACAAACATAGCCAAAAAAATACAAAAAGATACACAGAAGAAAAAATACATTGAAAAAGATAATAAAAAACACAAAAAAGAAAAAATCCAATTTTTAGCTTCATACTTATTTAACCCTCTTTCTTGACTTCCTCACATCTCCCTTTTTTGTGTTCCCCTTTACCCAATCAGATTCAGCAAATCCTTACCCTCTTTCAAATCTCATTGATAATTATATAGTTCAACCTATTATGTCACCGATCTTTCGTCTCTTTTTAATTCGATTCTTGCCTATTCCTTATAACTTAATCACTTGTACCATATTGTTTAAGTTTGACATAATATATGTCTAGTCTTTCACCCATTTTTTAAATTCATTTTTGCATACTCTTTTTAACTTTATCGCTAATGCCATATTGTTTTTATGTCCAACATCATTTTAACATTCATAAATTTTGCAGTGTTTCTGCAGATAGTCTTTGAACTTCTTCCAATCCTTTTCCAACGACTCTTCTCCCAGGTCTCGGATTATACATACAGTGGTACCTCAGGTTACATATGCTTCAGGTTACAATACGCTTCAGGTTACAAACTCCACTAACCCAGAAATAGTGCTTCAGGTTAAGAACTTTGCTTCAGGATAAGAACAGAAATCGTGCACCTGCGGCACAGCGGCAGTGGGAGGCCCCATTAGCTAAAGTGGTCTTCAAGTTAAGAACAGTTTCAGGTTAAGAACGGACCTCCGGAACGAATTAAGTACTTAACCCGAGGTATCACTGTATAACAAAATCAATTCCGAATCCAGATGTCGAGATTACTATCCATCTACTGACTCACCCCGCCCCAATCCCTTCCGTGGGTCCTATTGATGCTATTTTCCACTGCATATCAATACTACAGTGGTACCTCGGGTTGCATACGCTTCAGGTTACAGACTCCACTAACCCAGAAATAGTACCTCGGGTTAAGAACTTTGCTTCAGGATGAGAACAGAAATCGTGCGGCAGCAGCGGGAGGCCCCATTAGCTAAAGTGGTGCTTCAGGTTAAGAACAGTTTCAGGTTAAGAACTGACCTCTGGAACGAATTAAGTTCTTTACCCGAGGTACCACTGTACTCCGATTTTTAGTCTTTTAAAATTATCGGTACATCCGTAATGTTACATTACAGGTGCGTTTAAAATTCTGCTCATGTTTTGACCCGTTTACAATGATCTTGTATATAAATTATAAATTTTCCCCATTCTTTTTCAAAGTTCTTCTCCTCTTGGTTCCCGAGCTTTCCGGTCAGTTTTGCTATTTTGGCATAGTCCAGCAGTTTAATTTGCCATTCTTCATTGAGTGGGACTTTATCTTCTTTCTATCTCTGGGCTAATAGCATCCGTGCGGCTGTTGTCGCATACATAAAAAGTCTCCTTTGGAATATCAACACCTACAATTCCAAATAGAAAAGCTTCTGGGTGTTGTTGGTTTTTTTAAAAAAATAAGTTATTTTAAACATTTTTTTCAATTCATTACGTATCATTTCCCAGAATGCTTTTATTACCTTACACATCCACCACATATGATGAAAAGTGCCTTCTTTTTCTTTACATTTCCAGCACATATTTGTACCTGTCTTATACATCGCCTGACTCCACCCCATCCCTTCAATGGATACTATTGATCCTATTTCCCATTGCATATCAATACTACTCCGATTTTCAGTCTTTCTAAATTATCCGGACCTCCTGTTACATTACAAGTGCATTTAAAATCCTGCTAACCTTTTGACCTGCTTACAACGATCTTCCATATAAATTATAAAGTTTCCCCATTCTTTTCTAAAGTTCTCGTCTTCTCGGTTCCTGAGATTCCCAGTTAGTTTTGCCATTTCGGCATAGTCCGTCAACTTGATTTTCCATACTTCCCCGGTTGGTGTTGCCTCTTCCTTCCATCTCTGGGCTAGCAGAATCCATGCGGCCATTTTTATTTTTATTTTTAATATTTTTATCGGTTTTTAACATACAAAATTATAAAACATACCACACAATTTATCACAAATACATTCTTATTGGACTTCCATCAGCACCTCTGATAATCCTCCATCTTAATCACTTCTTACGCATTTCCTAACTTAATATTGCCTTTACATTCTTAACATATCACGTCTCCTTCTCCATTTTTGCAATATTTCTAATATTATTCCTCACAGAACTTCTTGCAAACCTACAAACGTCGTCCGGTTGTCACAAATACTTTTCAAATAATCCGTAAATTTACTCCAGTCCTCGGTAAACTTCTGGTCCCACGGGTTTCGGATCCTTCCCGTTAGTTTGTCAAGTTCCGCATAGTCCATTAATTTCATCCTCCATTCTTCCATCGTTGGTAATTCTTCCTGCTTCCATTTTTGGGCCAATAGTATTCTTGCTACTGTTACTGCATATAGAAAAAACTTACATTCAAATTCGTACGGCCATTAGTGGACCTATGTAAGGGCCTTACGTAGGTCCACTCATCCCAAGGGGCCAACTCTGAGTAGGGTTCATCTGCATGCCCATTTCTGAGCGTAACCTGAAGCTGGAGAAACTGCTCCCAGATCGCCGGCAGGGCTGTTGCTTTTCTATAAGAAATGTGCAAAAAAAGCGCACCTGGTGGCAGGCTTCTCAGTTTGCAAATTATTCTCTCTTCTCTTCTCCCTGATTATTCCTGCTGCTTTCGAATCTCAGCCCTGTCACTTTTGGCAGTATTCCTCTCCCTCTGGCAATTATGTTTAATCGAGAGAGCTGTGTCTATGTTTGTGTGTTGGTGAGGTTAATCTGGAGTTCTGGATTGCAGAAGTTCCGGGGGTCAAATCTCCCCTCTGCTGCAGAGCCACAGAGTGGCCTTAGGAAAGTCGCTGTGCCTCGACCTCCGTCTTTCCATCAGCAATACAGACCTACCTTACAGGGTTCCTTGGAAGGTTTGCAGCGCGTCTCATTTTTCCAATCTTAAATTCACTTCTTCGCCTTTCCCACAGCAGTTCACGAATTTTATTTAATATTTTTTAGAAGTCTTCCTGAAATTTCATCACATTTCGATGCAAATTTGTCCAAATAAACCCATTTTGGTTTGCGGTGTTGTTGTTGTTGTTTAGTCGTTTAATCGCGTCCGACTCTTCGTGACCCCCTGGACCAGAGCACACCAGGCCCTCCTGTCTTCCACTGCCTCCCGCAGTTTGGTCAAACTCATGCTGAAAGCTTCGAGAACACTGTCCCACCATCTCGTCCTCTGTCGTCCCCTTCTCCTTGTGCCCTCCATCTTTCCCAGCATCAGGGTCTTTTCCAGGGAGTCTTCTCTTCTCATGAGGTGGCCAAAGTCTTGGAGCCTCAGCTTCAGGATCTGTCCTTCCAGCGAGCACTCAGGGCTGATTTCCTTCGGAATGGAGAGGTTTGTTCTTCTTGCAGTCCATGGGACTCTCAAGAGTCTCCTCCAGCACCAGAATTCAAAAGCATCCATTCTTCGGCGATCAGCCTTCTTTATGGTCCAGCTCTCACTTCCATACATCACTACTGGGAAAACCATAGCTTTAACTATACAGACCTTTGTTGGCAAGGTGATGTCTCTGCTTTTTAAGATGCTGTTGGTTTGTGTACTGTTATGACTGATATTCGCATCTTTCTCGAGAATTTTTCGTCCAGTCGGTTATTTTTCACAGATAAATGCATATTTTAAACCTGCGTTTTGTCCCCAATATATGCATTTTGTTGTTGTTCACAGAGTTTGGTTGGGGAACTGCATTGCACACTTCGGAGAAAGGTGAATTTCAAAAGGACAGCTGTGTTGCAGTTTGCGTATTGGCGTCAGAGGTGTGAATTTGGTAGTTTTTTATTGAAATGCTTTAAACGAAGAAACAAGATTGAATTTCTCCTCCATCCCTACCTAAAGTAAACCCTATACTTCTAAGTAGACATATATAGAATTGTGCTGTAGTCAAAAAGCAAAACATTTGCATCTTACCTCTGCCTTGAGCTTGCTGTTCTCTCACCTTTAACCCCTTATATGCCATCTGGGCATAATATTTCCCAGCCTACCTGGGACGGCTGCTTTGTAAGGAATTTCTGAGGTAGCCTATGTGATATGCTTTGGTGTCCCCAAGGTCTACATAAATGTTGTTTATTATTGCATTAAAAAAGACCAGATGTATCACAAACCTAAGCTGAACTTTTTTAAAAAAAATGTCCCCTAAATCTGGGCTCAGATGTATATACTGTTTTGGCTGGTGGAATTATTCTCTGTGAATTGGGCAGCTAGCTAGCGACTTGCCAATTGTTGCTGACTTACCATCAGCTCCAGCCAGCATGACCAATGGTTAGTGATGATGTTTGCCGATGGCGATGGAGGGCCAAAGGTTTTTCCACTCTGTGGTCTTAAAGGTAAAGGGATCCCTGACCGTTAGGTCCAGTTGTGTCCGACTCTGGGGTTGCGGCGCTCATCTTGCTTTATTGGCCGAGGGAGCCGGTGTCCAGCTTCCGGGTCATGTGCGTGTACATACAGTTGGAGCTTAATAATTATTTCACTATTAAAATACTTCTTAATTGTATTTCAGTTCAAGAATTACTTTGATAAAATACGTATTTTGTTATGTGCAAATGGCTTCAGATACCTATTAGGTCCATATAGCATATAAAAAAGGTAAAGGGATTCCTGACCATTAGGTCCAGTTGTGTCCGACTCTGGGGTTGCGGCGCTCATCTCGCTTTATTGGCCGAGGGAGCCGGCGTACAGCTTCCGGGTCATGTGGCCAGCATAACTAAGCTACTTCTGGCGAACCAGAGCAGCGCAAGGAAACGCCGTTTACCTTCCCGCCGGAGTGGTACCTATTTATCTACTTGCACTTTGACGTGCTTTCGAACTGCTAGGTTGGCAGGAGCAGGGAGCGAGCAGCGGGAGCTCACCCCGTCATGGGGATTCGAACGGCCGACCTTCTGATCAGCAAGTCCTAGGCTCTGTGGTTTAGACCACAGCGCCACCCGCGTCCCTCTCTGTGGTCTTACTGCTTTCCCAAAAAAAATGTTTACACTGTCGTTGCTCGCCTTCACCTTAAAAATGGGGCAAGGGGAAAAGGGAAATGGCCTTTAGCCCGTTGTTAGAGACCAAGAGGAAAGACTGGGATAATACATGCCATCAGGAGTGGGGCAGTTTAGCACACAAAACAGACTTGCTCGAGGCCAGTTAGGCCGTGAGGCTTTGCTGAGATTAGAACTGACATGCTGTTTGCGATTGACGCTAATTAACTGCGGGGCCGTTTGGGGAGGGGGGAGGCCTGCCGCTCGCCCGGTTCTTTATTGAATGCGCATCGAATTCCTATCGGTATCCCGGCCTCCACTTCCCTTTAGCAGCCGGGCACACTGATTTTCACCTCCCCTCCAAGGCAACGAGGCTCGCGGTACATCTCCCAGCAAACCACCACATCGCTCTCAATTCAGCTTCTTTGAGCTTGCTTGTTCCCCTGGCAGTGCGCAAAAGCGTGAGGGCTAGACATTGGATTTCTCTCTTTAAAAATTAAATAAATAAAGCGGGATAAAAATTAAGCCATCTCATGTAAATTCAAAGATCAAACCTCTCCATTCTGAAGGAAATCAGCCCTGAGTGCTCACTGGAAGGACAGATCCTGAAGCTGAGGCTCCAAGACTTTGGCCACCTCATGAGAAGAGAAGACTCCCTGGAAAAGACCCTGATGTTGGGAAAGATGGAGGGCACAAGGAGAAGGGGACAACAGAGGACGAGATGTTGGGACAGTGTTCTCGAAGCTACCAGCATGAGTTTGACCAAATTGCGGGAGGCAGTGGAAGACAGGAGTGCCTGGCATGCTCTGGTCCATGGGGTCATGAAGAGTCAGACACGACAGGGCTGATTTCCTTCAGAATGGATCGGTTTGATCTTCTTGCAGTCCATGGGACTCTCAAGAGTCTCCTCCAGCACCAGAATTCAAAAGCATCCATTCTTCGGCGATCAGCCTTCTTTATGGCCCAGCTCTCACTTCCATACATCACTACTGGGAAAACCATAGCTTTAACTATACAGACCTTTGTCGGCAAGGTGATGTCTCTGCTTTTGAAGATGCTGTCTAGGTTTGTCATTGCTTTACTCTCAAGAAGCAGGCGTCTTTTGATATTGTGACTGCTGTCACCATGTGCAGTGATCATGGAGCCCAAGAAAGTAAAATCTCTCACTGCCTCCATTTCTCCGCCTTCTATTTGCCAGGAGGTGATGGGACCAGTGGCCATGATCTTAGTTTTTTTTCATGCTGAGCTTCAGACCATATTTTGGGCTCTCCTCTTTCACCTTCATTAAAAGGTTCTTTAATTCCTCCTCACTTTCTGCCATCAAGGTTGTGTCATCTGCATATCTCTGGTCTCTGGTTCCTCTGCCCCTTTGAAATCCAGCTTGCACTTCTGGGAGTTCTCGGTCCACATACTGATTGAGCCTACCCCGTAGAATTTTAAGCATAACCTTGCTAGCGTGTGAAATGAGTGCAATTTCTGACTCTGCCCTCTGCTGGCATGTGGCCTTCGGAAGTTCGCCCAGAAGCAAACGTGGCCCTCAGCCTGCAGAACGTCTCCCCGGCGAGGTCTTTAAACCGAATCCAATGTTCTGTCAGGGCGATGGTGGGAGGAGAAACATAAGGAGCTGGACGATTTCCTGAAAACAGGGAGGGGCTCTGTTCGAAGTGGGAGACCTCCGAGCTGAGAAGTCAGGGGGCAGGAGGGAAATAGCCGAAGGGAAGCCATCACCGCTGAGCCAAGGAAAATAAATCTCCTTCTGCGGAAGGTCTCCTTTGATTGAAGAAAACGGCGCTTTAAAAAGCAATTGCAACGCAGCGAAAGGGCATCCTGGGGACAAAAGCACAGAGCTTTGCGATGTGTTTAAGCCGAGCCCGACAAGGAAGCCCCAGGCACAGGCAGGCAGCTGATTTATTGGGCTCCTGGAAGCCTTCCTGCCCAGAACCCCTCACAGAAGACCAGTTTACAAGGCTGCCAATAGCCAGGGAGAGATCTTGAGCGCATCACGATATCGTTGTTGTTGTTGTTTAGTCGTTTAGTTGTGTCCGACTCTTCGTGACCCCCTGGACCAGAGCACGCCAGGCACTCCTGTCTTCCACTGCCTCCCACAGTTTGGTCAAACTCATGCTGGTAGCTTCGAGAACACTGTCCCAGTGTCCCCAGTGGCTGGGGCCTTCTTGGTAGTGGCGCCCACCCTGTGGAACACTCTCCCACCAGATGTCAAAGAGAACAACAACTACCAGACTTTTAGAAGACATCTAAAGGCAGCCCTGTTTAGGGAAGCTTTTAATGTTTGATGTATCACAGTATTTTAATATATATTTTTTGGAAGCCGCCCAGAGTGGCAGGGGAAGCCCAGCCAGATGGGCGGGGTATAAATAATAAATTATTATTCCCCAACCAATCAGGGCATAGGCCCAAGGCTTTAGGGCAATGTGGGGCTTGCTGTTTCCCTGTGGTCATGGCATTTGCCCCATATCTTGTCTGGAAGAGCTGCATCCAGTGCAGAAAGGGAAGGAGGGCAGCAATGCATGGAAAGAAATGAGGATTTAGCAAGTCAGCGGCTGTCGGCTTTGCTCAGGAGGGGTATTGACTATCAGTCAAGGGATATTAGACCAGGGCACCGAAGGACGGCGAGGGCACAGCTGGTTTTATTTAATATGTATCGGGACGGCCGTCCTTTGCCTGAGCTGAACGCCATGGCAATGCAACCAAAATCAATTTCCTGAGAATATCATCAGAGTGTCTAGGATCAGGCCCATCCAGCAACCTCTTCTTACAGTGGCCAACCATAGGCAAGACCTGAGTTCACCTTTCTTAGGGGTGGGGAGCAACTCATAAGTGCAGAAAATAATAATACAGTGGTACCTTGGTTCTCAAATTCAATGCGTTCCGGAAGTCCAAAAACAAAGCGTTCCAAAACCGAGGCGCGCTTTCCTATAGAAAGTAATGCAAAATGAATTAATCCGTTCCAGACTTTTAAAAACAACCCTTAAAATTAACATGAATTTTACTATCTAACGCAGGGGTCAGCAAACTTTTTCAGCTGGGGGCCGGTCCACAGTCCCTTGTGGGGGGCCGGACTATGTTTTGAAAAAATAATAATGAACGAATTCCTATGCCCCACAAATAACCCAGAGATGCAGGCAGGCAGGCCAAACTCATGTTGGTAGCTTCGAGAACACTGTCCAACCATCTCATCCTCTGCCATCCCCTTCTCTTTGTGCCCTCCATCTTTCCCAGCATCAGGGTCTTTTCCAGGGAGTCTTCTCTTCTCATGAGGTGGCCAAAATATTGGAGCCTCAGCTTCAGGATCTGTCCTTCCTGTGAGCACTCAGGGCTGATTTCCTTCAGAATGGATTGGTTTGATCTTCTTGCAGTCCACAGGACTCTCAAGAGTCTCCTCCAGCACTAGAATTCAAAAGCATCCATTCTTCGGCGATCAGACTTCTTTTATAGTACAGCTCTCACTTCCATACATCACTACTGGGAAAACCATAGCTTTAACTATACGGACCTTTGTTGGCAAGGTGATGTCTCTGCTTTTGAAGATGCTGTCCAGGTTTGTCATCACTTTTCTCCCAAGAAGCAGGCGTCTTTTAATTTCGTGGCTGCTGTCACCATCTGCAGAGATCATGGAACCCAAGAAAGTAAAATCTCTCACTGCCTCCATTTCTCCCCCTTCTATTTGCCAGGAGGTGATGGGACCAGTGGCCATGATCTTCGTTTTTTGGATGTTGAGCTTCAGACCATATTTTGCGCTCTCCTCTTTCACCCTCATTAAGAGGTTCTTTAAGAGACCCCAATTCTCCTTCTTCCCAGGGAACTCTGGGAATTGTAGTTCTGGGAGGGGGATAGCAAAACCATTTACTACTCTCAGCCCTCAGTTCCCAGAATTCTTTGGGGAAACGCCATGACTGTTTGAAACAATATGATGTATTTTGTCTTTTTACATTGTGCTTTTATGCTCTAAACGCCGGGAGACCTACGGGTATAGGGTGGTCTACAAATTTAATAGATGATGATAAAGTAACAACACTGTTTTAATTCTATAAGGCAGATGGGGCCTTAGATGGAACGATTTTGAGTCCAATTATAAGGCAATTCCTTGTCCTCACATCTCATCTGCTCCTTCGGGTCCCCACAATGCAAATGTCTACTCTATATCAGCCTCATTGGTGATTAGCGGTCATTACGGAACACCTACGCTTGAGCAGGAAACCTTAATTTCTTTCCCTTCTTAATCTATTATTGTACTATAGGAAAAGGAGAGAAATTGAATAGACAAAGGAGCCGTTTAACATGCATGCATATCCCAAAATAAAAAAAAATAAATACTGAATGACGAAGGAAGAGGCTATAAATAAAAGTTAACTGGTAAAGTAATTCAGAGGGAAAGGAGTAGTTATAAAAACATCAAAATGGGGCGTCTGCCCCCCACCACAGGATTTTAGAGAATTCCAGCACAAATCTCTGCTGTTCGCTTATTTGATCCATGTCTGAAATTAAAATCAATCCATCAAATATGAGCCGTATTCACTGTTTTCGTCGATTTCAGTCTACAAACGGTGTATAATTGATTAGGTTCTCTCCCTGCATTTACCTGCATAGAAACGAGAGGGGTTGGGATAACGTAAGGGCGCCGTAATTTACACAATCTGCTTTAAAAATTACGTAAGGTACAAAACGTTGGAACAGCAGGCAGCAAGAAGAGTAATGTGAATTTATTTCAGTCACAGACCAGTTCCAGCTCACATGCAATATCAGGGAAATCATACAACACGATAGGGATACATTTGAATCTGCAATTGGGTATAACAGGGACAATACAGATATAGCAGCAGAAGAATAAAGGGGTTTCTGGTGGAAGGTAATAGAATCACCAAGTTGTAGAGGTGGAAGGGGACCTCCAAATGCCATCTAGTCCACCCCCCCCACCAGAGATGCAGGACTCACAGCTAAAGAACCCCTGACAGGCGGTGCAGCTGGTCAAATCCTGGCAGCTGAAATGCTGAATGGCAGCTGTTCTGGTGGCACACCTTACCGTTACTGTTGCACAACTCTCAGCCTGTTAATATAATAATAATAATAATAATAATAATAATAATAATAATAATAATAATAATAATTATTATTTGTACCCCGCCCATCTGGCTGGGTTTCCCCAGCCACTCTGGGCGGCTTCCATAGAAACCAAAAATACAGTAAAATATCACAGATTAAAAACTTCCTTGAACAGGGCTGCCTTAAGATGTCTTCTGAATGTCAGGTAGTTATTTATCGCTTTGACATCTGATGGGAGGGCATTCCACAGGGCGGGCGCCACTACCGAGAAGGCCCTCTGCCTGGTTCCCTGTAGCTTTGCTTCTCGCAATGAGGTATAAATTATTATTTCTACCCTGCCCATCTGGCTGGGTTCCCCCAGCCACTCTGGGCGGCTCCCAACATAATAATAATAATAATAATAATAATAATAATAATAATAATAATGTGACCAAACATTAAAAAGCTTCCCTAAACAGGGCTGCCTTCAGATGTCTTCTACAAGTCAGATAGATGTTTGTTTCCTTGACATCTGATGGGAGGGCGTTCCACAGGGCAGGCGCCACCACCGAGAAGGCCCTCTGCCTGGTTCCCTGTAACTTCACTTCTCGCAGGGAGGGAACCGCCAGACGGCCCTCGGAGCTGGACCTCAGTGTCCGGGCTGAACGATGGGGGTGTAGACACTCCTTCAGGTATACTGGGCTGAGGCTGTTTAGGGCTTTAAAGGTCAGCACCAACAGTTTGAATTGTGTTCGGAAACGTACTGGGAGCCAATGTATGTCTTTCAAGATTGGTGTTATGTGGTTTCGGCGGCCGCCCCCAGTCACCAGTCTAGCTGCCGCATTCTGGATTAGTTGTAGTTTCCGAGTCACCTTCAAAGGTAGCCCCACGTAGAGCGCGTTGCAGTAGTCCAAGCGGGAGATAACCAGAGCATGCACCACTCTGGAGAGACATTTCTGCAATAATTTATTCTTATTCATGAAAACTCACCAGCAGTTTAGTGCGGATTTCTCCCAACAAACACATTTCTGCGGGTACTTTTGGCAGACCGACACATTTTTCGCAAGCAGTTCCCCCCAACGCAATGTATATTTCTTTCTGCCTGTTCTTCCTGCTCCTTTCTCGAATAAGCCACCTTGCCTCTGAAAACCGACTTCTTGAGCGGCGTGTTCCCACCGCCGCACCACCGGCGGCTGCAGTTTTGCAGAACTGGGATATTTTCGGATGAAAGCTTAATTTCGTGCGTGTTTGACAACACATTAAATCTAATGTAGGGCTGTCTGTGTGTGGGAAGCCCAACTCGGATTCCTTATTAGGCGGAATGGATAGGGGTCCCTGAGGAGCCTCCGCTGTGAGGGATCGCTTGCGAAGCGACGGCGTTAAATGACGGTTCGTTAGATGGAGGCTTTGGGAAAACAATATTAACTGCAATTTCCATCCAAAACCGTTGTTCTTGGTTGCTGTTGTTTATAACTGGGTGACAGGGCCACATCTAGAATATTGGGTTGTGTCCAGCTAAGTTCTGCGTTTGAGGAAATTCATGGGCCCAAGTTAGTCATGCCTATCAGTTGCAATGGGTCTACTCTGAGTAGACCAGGTTCATTCAGCTTTGGTCTGGCAGATTTCACACCTCTCTCTCCTTATCCTCAACATGCATACCATGGCCTGCATTCAGCCAAGCCCTACTCAGAGTAGGCTGGGTGAAACCAATACATCTAAGTTAGCCGCGCCTATCCATTTCAATAGCTCAGTTGGTAGAGCATGAGACTTAATCTCAAGGGTTGTGGGTTCGAGATCCGAGTTGGGCAAAAATAGGGGGTTGGGCTGAATGACCCCTCGTGGCCCCTTCCAACTCGATGATTCTATGATTCAATGAAGCTACTCTGTGTAGGATTTACACTAGAGGCAGCCCCATGCATTTAAAGCCGCCTTCTGGCACTCTAGCTGTTATGTACTGAAGTTCTCACCCTGGGCCAGCAGATAGTTCAGGTCCACATATGCAAATAAGGGATCGAAAGTGACCTTCAGTGATTGGATAGTTACAGAAAGTTGTTGCAGTTACGTTGTACTGGAGCTCTATATAAGCAGGCTGGCTGAACCCTCCAGTTCAGTTCTGTTCTGGCCTGTGAATAAACAAGAGCTGTTTGAAGACTCGCTGTGTCTTCTGATATGTTCACCTGCAACTTAACACTAGCAATCATGGATTCCACTGAATAACCCCAAAGAACTGTAGTGTGTTAAAGGTGCAGAGAGTTTTTAGGAGACACAGATAGCTACAGTTTGTTTGTTTGTTTGTTGAATTTATATACCGCGCTATACCTGGAAGTCTTAGGGCGGTTCACAAAAAAAGATCACAATATATAAAATCGAAATAAGAATAACCCAATAGCACCCCCCAAAAAATAGCCACATTTTTTTTAATGAATATTTATTGGCATTTTCAAAAATCACAGAAAAACAAAAATAGACAAAAAATATAACAAAAATACAAAAATCCAAAACTTAAAAAAACGATTAAAAACACATAAAATTTCAATTACTTATTTTCATTTAACTTGTTTCTCAGACCTCCTCACACCTCCCCTTCTTGTATTCCAATTTAAATTATTAACTCAGCAAATCCTTATTACTTATTTCTCAACTTTAACTTAATAATTTATTTTAGCATGTTGTTATTTTACTTTTCCTCTTCTTCCATTTCCTCAATTTATTTTTGCAAACCTTATTTTCATTTAATTTAAACCATTTTAAAAACCAATTTTAACTTATCCAAACTTAAACATCAATACTTATACATCATTACTCATTCTTAAACATTTTTCCTAAAGTTCACCAAAGTTTCCCTTCCACGACTTTCCCAGTTTCCATACAGATAGCAAAACAAAATAAAAACAAAGCAAGTTATAATTATATACCCTTTGGATTCCCAGACTCCACCCACCCCAAAATAGCCACATTTTAAAAGGGTACGGGATGTTGATCAGGTCAATCAAAGGCCTAATTAAAAAGGAACTTTTTGCCTGGCACCTAAAGGTGTATAATGAAGGATCCAGGCGAACTTCCCTGGGGAGAGCGTTCCACAGACGGGGAGCCACTACAGAGAAGGCCCCGTTCTCATGTGGCCACCCTCCGGACCTCTCGAGGAGGAGGCACACGAAGGAGGGCCGCAGAAGACGATCTCAGGGTCCGGGTAGGTTCATATGGAAAGAGGCAGCCCTTGAGGTACTGCGGTCCTGAGCCATTTAAAGCTTTATAGGTCAAAACCAGCACTTTGAATCGGGCCCGGAAATTAATTGGTGGCCAGTGCAGTCGGACCAGGACTGCAGCCAATCGGAAGCCACGATTTGGAAGTCGAACGGACTTCCGGAACGGATTCCGTTCGACTTCCAAGGTACGACTGTCATTGCAAAGGGATGTGGAAAAGGAGGAGAGCAGAATCTGCAACTGGGGAAGAGAGAGAGAAAGAGAGAAAACAGGACTGACAGATACGTTCCTCCTTCTCTCCAGGTCCCCACAACTCTGGAGCCAATACCTGCTGCTTAGTTGTGGCCATTCTGCCATGGTTTGACGCTGCAGACACACATAACTCCACTCTTGCGCATGCACACACATGTGCCTCTCAACCCGCCGCGAGTGCGCTGTGCCCAGAGACTCCTTCCCGCGCTGGGTGAAATGAAGTTTCTCCCAGCGGTCCAAAACAGGAATTATTTCTGCCTGGGCCGCTCTTTCGAAAAGCCATTAACGATTTAATTGCAATAATTAAAGGCTGGGTATCTCCTCCCAGGGTGACTCTTCGGAGCTCGTGCCACCTGTGCAGAGTAACAACCTCTCCTCTCGATGGCTCTCCTGGGACCTCCGGCGGCAGTCGGCTTCCCATTTACCTTCAAATCCCTTTTTTTTTAACTCGCTGTCTGGGATGGCTCAGAAAGGAATGGAACCGGAGCAAGCTATGCCCCTTTTCTCCTCGCCCTGGGATGCAGCTATCCTTGCCGGCTTGCGAGGACAAACACTTTGGCAAGCTTCCACCACCTTGGTTTGGTTGACCACAAACTTGACATGAGCCAGCAGTGTGACGCGGCAGCTAAAAAAGCCAATGCAATTCTGGGCTGCATCAATAGGAGTATAGCATCTAGATCAAGGGAAGTAATAGTGCCACTGTATTCTGCTCTGGTCAGACCTCACCTGGAGTACTGTGTCCAGTGCTGGGCACCACAGTTCAAGAAGGACACTGACAAACTGGAACGTGTCCAGAGGAGGGCAACCCAAATGGTCAAAGGCCTGGAAACGATGCCTTATGAGGAACGGCTAAGGGAGCTGGGCATGTTTAGCCTGGAGAAGAGGAGGTTAAGGGGGGATATGATAGCCATGTTCAAATATATAAAAGGATGTCACATAGAGGAGGGAGAAAGGTTGTTTTCTGCTGCTCCAGAGAAGCGGACACGGAGCAATGGCTCCAAACTACAAGAAAGAAGATTCCACCTAAACATTAGGAAGAACTTCCTGACAGTAAGAGCTGTTTGACAGTGGAATTTGCTGCCAAGGAGTGTGGTGGAGTCTCCTTCTTTGGAGGTCTTTAAGCAGAGGCTTGACAACCATATGTCCGGAGTGCTCTGATGGTGTTTCCTGCTTGGCAGGGGGTTGGACTCGATGGCCCTTGTGGTCTCTTCCAACTCTATGATTCTATGATTCTATGACCTCTCAGAGACGTATGTCCCCTCCTTCCTTGCACCCGGAGCCATTGGCGTGCTAGCCATTCCATTTGGCGTTAAAGCCCCCTTATCCATTAGGGCTCTCACAAACACAACTTTCCTGGAAATGATTTTCCTCCGTGAAGATGCAGGCAGGTTTCCTGCTTCTTTCCCGAGAGAGAGAACTCTCTCTCTCTCTCTCTCTCTCTCTCTCTCTCTCTCTTTGGAAATAATTTTGATTTGATTTTACAAGTGTAGAATTGCAACAATACAAAATGCACCTCCACATTTAGAGATTTCCTTGAATCTCCAGAATTCCCAGTTTCCCCTCCATGGGGCCTATTGTCAACCTATAGTGTTTCCGTGCACTGCTCTGGTTTCGCCAGAAGTGGCTTACTCCTGCTGGCCACATGACCCGGAAAAACTGTCTGCGGACAAACGCCGGCTCCCTCATCCTGTAAAGCAAGATGAGCGCCGCAACCCCAGAGTCGTTTGCGACTGGACTTAATTGTCAGGGGTCCCTTTAACTTTACTTTTACAAGTGTTATTAAAGGTAAAGGGTTTAGGGACCCCTGACCATTAGGTCCAGTTGTGGCCGGCTCTGGGGTTGCAGCGCTCATCTCGCTTTACTGGCCGAGGGAGCCGGCGTACAGCTTCTGGGTCATGTGGCCAGCAGATGTCAAGGAAAGAAACAATTATCTGACTTTTAGAAGACATCTGAAGGCAGTCCCGTTTAGGGAAGCTTTTAATGTTTGATGTTTTATCATATTTTTAATATTCTGTTGGGAGCCGCCCAGAGTGGCTGGGGAAACCCAGCCAGATGGGAGGGGTATAAATTATTATTAGTAGTGCTGAAACCCCCACGGTCCCTAGGAGTTGGCTCCTATGTTGCAAGCATCTGGTGCATTTTTTAGTCGTTTAGTCGTGTCCGACTCTTGGTGACCCCCTGGACCAGAGCACGCCAGGCACTCCTGTCTTCCACTGCCTCCCGCAGTTTGGTCAAACCCATGCTGGTAGCTTCGAGAAAACTGTCCAACCAATCTGGTGCATATGTCAGTGAAAATAAGTTGGTTCTAAAGGGAGATGTAGGGACGCAGGTGGCGCTGTGGGTTAAAGCCTCAGCGCCTAGGGCTTGCCGATCGAAAGGTCGGCGTTTCGAATCCCTGCGGCAGGGTGAGCTCCCGCTGCTCGGTCCCAGCGCCTGCCAACCTAGCAGTTCGAAAGCACCTCCGGGTGCAAATAGATAAATAGGGACCGCTTACCAGCGGGAAGGTAAACGGCGTTTCCGTGTGCGGCTCTGGCTCGCCAGATGCAGCTTTGTCACGCTGGCCACGTGACCCGGAAGTGTCTCCGGACAGCGCTGGCCCCTGGCCTCTAAAGTGAGATGGGCGCACAACCCCAGAGTCTGTCAAGACTGGCCCGTACGGGCAGGGGTACCTTTACCTTTACCTTTTAAAGGGAGATGTGCTGTTGTTCCCCACTAGGGACAAATGCATCTGCCCTCTCAAGTTGCTCTCCATTTCTCATTTCCCCAGGCTTCAGTTCCATCGGTTTGCAACGAACGTCCAGATGCTCTCTTGATATTTGCATTTTTGCAATCAATTCCTCCTAATATATTCTACATGTGTTTTTTTCACGCCTGTGCCCCCTTTTCAATAAAACATGCAGGGAGCATGGGGTTGGTTGTGGAAGGCTGCATTGCAAAATTTGGAAGTTGCATGGATTTCTCTGCCTGAGAAGAACCAGGGCTGTCTTAAGCATGTTCGACGCCGGGGTGCAAAGATCCCTCCGGCGCACCCCTGGCAACTCCAAAACAAGGGAGGGGGCGGTGGAAAATGTCCTCTGCCTCTCCCACTGCCCCGATCCCCGGCGTGATGGTGGCGATCAAGCAGGAAAATGTGCTGCTGGACATTATTTCCAGCATCAGGGTGCCCAATAAGGCAGCCCAGGAAAGCTGTGCGCCACCTTTTGCCAGGAAGCAGGAGGAGGACAACGACCAGGATCAGGGCCGTCTTCAGCAGATGCAGAGACTTGGGAGGGAAGCAGCTCCATCCTAAGCCTCTGCGGGGATTGCTCTCCTCCTACGGAGGCTTGGGAAGGAAGCTGCATGCCAACCAACCATATAGTTGGCAGGGCGCAGCTGGTCATAGAATCATAGAATCATAGAATCATAGAGTTGGAAGAGACCACAAGGGCCATCGAGTCCAACCCCCTGCCAAGCAGGAAACACCACCAGAGCACTCCTGACATATGGTTGTCAAGCCTCTGCTTAAAGACCTCCAAAGAAGGAGACTCCACCACACTCCTTGGCAGCAAATTCCACTGTCCAACAGCTCTTACTGTCAGGAAGTTCTTCCTAATGTTTAGGTGGAATCTTCTTTCTTGTAGTTTGGAACCATTGCTCCGTGTCCGCTTCTCTGGAGCAGCAGAAAACAACCTTTCTCCCTCCTCTATGTGACATCCTTTTATATATTTGAACATGGCTATCATATCAGCCCTTAACCTCCTCTTCTCCAGGCTAAACATGCCCAGCTCCCTTAGCCGTTCCTCATAAGGCATCGTTTCCAGGCCTTTGACCATTTTGGTCGGCGCACAGGGAAAGGGTGGCTGCCCGCAAAGCTGCGCAGCTCCCCCACTCGCTAGGGCACCCCTACCATGGGTAGGCAAACTAAGGCCTGGGGGCCGGATCCGGCCCAATCACCTTCTCAATCCTGCCTACGGAAGGTCTGGGAATTAGCGTGTTTTTACATGAGTAGAATGTGTCCTTTTATTTAAAATGCCTATCTGGGTTATTTGTGTGGCCTGCCTGGTGTTTTTACATTGGTAGAATGTGTGCTTTTATTTAAAATGCATCTCTGAGTTATTTGTGGGGCATAGGAATTTGTTGATTCTCCCCCCCGAAAAGAAATATAGTCCGGCCCCCCACAAGGTCTGAGGGACAATGGACCAGGCCCCCTGCTGAAAAAGTTTGCTGACCCCTGGTCTGGACTAAGGATTCTGAGCTGCTATCCCAGCTATCCCAACCTGGTTAGCCCCTAAAAACTCTGATACCCCATACAATATACTCCCATAGAGACTCCTTACACTGCGTTTAAAACCAAAATTGCATTTGGGTACAAACTGTCTGGCAAGTACCGTATTTTTTGCTCTATAAGACTCACTTTTTCCCTCCTAAAAAGTCAGGGGAAATGTGTGTGCGTCTTATGGAGCGAATCCAGGCTGCGCAGCTATCCCAGAAGCCAGAATAGCAAGAGGGATCGCTGCTTTCGCTGCACAGCTGTTCTGGCTTCTGGGATTAAGAATTTTTTTTTTCTTGTTTTCATCCTCCAAAAACTAGGTGCGTCTTGTGGTCTGGTGCGTCTTATAGAGCGAAAAATACGGTATCTGTTAAGCTGAGCACACTCTCAATATAGGTTCAGGAACTAAGTATTTACCATCTCAAAGGAATGGCCAGGCTACCCAGAAAAGGCAATTGATAAGGTATGATCAGGTATCCTGGCAGACAGGAGAGAAGCAACACCCTCCAGTATCTGCTGGGGACCACCTCTTTCTGTGATGTATGTGTGATGCTTTGGGGGGTGGTCTTGAGCTGCAGTGTAGGCAGTTTCAAAAGTCCATATAAGGGCTTGCACACCAGTGTTCTGGGTTCCTCCTCCCTCCTACGTGTGGCTGTGAGCACCCTGTTGCAACAGTTTAATAAAGATCAAGCTTACTAGCTGCTTTCCTTCTCAATATTCTCTGGTTAGCCTCTGTTATTTTCTCCTACCAATAGAGAACCTACTTAAGGACTCTATACAGGCTCTTGGATACCCCATAAGGGATAAAGGAGCAGTTTTTTTATTATAACAATATCTTCAACAAGTAGAATCTGGCATTTTTTTAAAAAAAGCAAATCTCAAGTGTCTGCAGAGGTGATGATGCGATGCCTTTTTGCATAGTAGCTTTTCCTTCCAATTTCTCTGTTCGCACAAAAGCTTCCGACGACTCGTCGTATGTCAGTCGCATCCCTAAATGTGCACATGACTCACGGCCGACACGGTTTGCTCCCTTGTATCTGCCAGCAGCACTCATCCCCACGGCTTTGTGTTCTGATGGCTATTTAAGTTGGAATGTCTGTAAATATTCCGTGGCTCCTCAGCAGCTGAGCCAATAACTTCAGAGGTCTCATTTTGACACACCGGAGGTGACAGGGTTCCTACAACCAATGGCTGTGGACCTTTTAAGTTCTGAAGCCTACATGTGCCTTGGTTTTTGTTGGTCTCATTTTTCCTTTTATCGAGTTACCGATTTATAGTACTGCCTCAGGCCTCAGTCCAGTTCTGGGCATCGCAATTTAAGAAGGATGTTGACAAGCTGGAAAGGTGTACAGAGGATCAAGGGTCTGGAAACCAAAGCCTGATGAGGAACGGTTGAAGGAGCTGGGTATGTTTAGCCTGGAAAACAGTAGACTGAGAGGAGATATGAAAGCCATCTTCAAATATCTTAAGGGCTGGTCTTTTGCCTTGGTCAAGTCACACCTGGAATACTGTGTCCAATTCTGAGCACCACAATTTAAGAAGGATGTTGATAAGCTGGAACGTGTGCAGAGGAGGGCATCCAAGATGATCAAGGGTCTGGATACCAAGCCTGATGAGGAACGGTTGAGGGAGCTGGGTATGTTTAGCCTAGAAAAGCGGAGATGAGAGAGCCCTCTTCAAATATCTGAAGAGCTGCCACACAGAAGATGGAACAAGCTTGTTTTCTGCCATTCCACATGAGCCAATGGATTCAAATCCTAATTCAACCTCAGGAAGAACTTTCTGGTGGTAAGAGCAGAGTTTAGCAGTGGAACGAACTACCTTGGAAGGTCCCAAGGATTTCCATTGGGGTCCCTTCCAACTTGTGGGATCTATGATTTAGGGAACAAAATGGTAAATACCTGTAGAACCACTTACCCCGCCGGGGGGGGGGGGGGGAATATGTTGGCTTGCTTGGGTGTGGATTTGATATGTAGTTCACTATTGATAGCTCAGTGGATTAAGCCCAAGGCTCTTGATCTCAGGGTTCTGGATTCGAGTCCCACCTTCTGCCAAAGATTCCTTCATTACAGGGGGTTGGACTAGATGGGTCTCTACAATTCTATGATTCTAGTATTCTTTTTAACCACCATAGTACACTCAGAGAGAATCTAAAGCTGTCTTTGACATAGACGAGAGGTAAATACATGCCTATGGCTCTGTGTTGACTGGTGAGAAGGGAAGAGACCCGAGGACAAATTCTTTGAAGCAGTCTGCTTAAAATGAACATCTCTCTCCTCTCCTGCCTTCCACCCACCTTTGTCCCTCCCTCCCTCTCCTCCCCTCTTCCCCCTTTCTCTGCCAGAGAACCTTAATGACTCAGAACCCCAGGGAACCTGGACAGCACGGTTGTCTGTTCGTACATCCACCCCGTGCGCAAAAGCTACTGATAATTCTCCCTCGTCTCTCCTCTCCCCCAGCAAGTTACGGCAGTAATCCGCCAAGCTGTGTGCTGGCTGGGCCATAATAATGGAGTGTGAGGAATACATTTAATTAAAGAAAGGCTCGTGGAGCCCGGAGGCTTGCAATGCGAGGGCCTGGCTAGGCATGCTTAAAGCCGCAAATTCTCTCTCTGACCTTTCTGGGGAAACAGTTCCTGGGTGATGTGGCCTCTGTGTGTGTGCGTGGACTATCTCTGTCTGAGACCATGAGAAGCCACGGTGAGGTAGACAGAGAACTGGCACTCATTCGCATGGAACAGAGGAGGCGGCCTGCAAGACCTCTGTATGTGTCCCTAGGTTTTATGGGGTATTTGGCCACTGTAAGAACAGGGTGCTGGACTGATTCAGCAGGCCTGCCTTGTGTTCCTTATCAGTGCCAGATTTAAAGGTCCAGTCGTGGCCAACTCTGGGGTTGCGGCGCTTATCTCGCTTATTGGCCGAGGGAGCCGGCGTACAGCTTCCGGGTCATGGGGCCAGCATGACTAAGCCGCTTCTGGCGAACCAGAGCAGCGCACGGAAACGCCGTTTACCTTCCCGCCGGAGCGGTACCTATTGATCTACTTGCACTTTGACGTGCTTTCGAACTGCTAGGTTGACAGGAGCAGGGACCGAGCGACGGGAGCTCACCCCGTCACGGGGATTCGAACCGCCGACCTTCTGATCGGCAAGTCCTAGGCTCTGTGGTTTAACCCACAGCGCCACCCCTGTCCCTAGTGCTGGATTTACATATAAGCTAAACAAAGCTATAGCTTAGAAGATACATCAACCTCTGGCTCTGACATAGATCAGTGACTCAGGCTAGCTAACTTGAGCACACTATACGTAGCAGTGTAAACCGCACAAACAGAAGAGGCTTAGGCTGTGGATACATACGATGAACTATGGATTTATTAAACATAAATCAAGACAAAGAAACATGTTGTCTCTCCTTGACGTCTTCTCAGAGAGAGAGTCAAAACAAAAGCAATATAGCGGAAGTTCCGCTTACACCAGCAAACTGTGCTGGAATGTAAACAGACATGTGACACGTAACAATCCCATGTCGGCAACGAAAAGTGGAATGGAACTCCCAACAGGGCCCCACTCTCTTGGGGGGTCCCCAAAAAATTAAAGGGGGGAAAAACCTGGATATACATTTCCAAAATATAAGATAAAAAAACAAGTATAATAAAGCCTGCATACAGCAACAGTGTTTTGTATTGTGTAGGCTCCTATGATGTAAGTCGTGGGCCCCACCTGCTAGCCTGCTCCCTAAAATATCACTGGTTTGCTCATTTCTATATCAATTACTTTGATAAAATACATATTTTGTGATATGCAAATAGCTTTAGATACCTATTAGGTCCATAAATGACCATATAGCATATTAGGTAAGGGTAAAGGGACCCCTGACCATTAGGTCCAGTCGTGGGCAACTCTGGGGTTGTGGCGCTCATCTCGCTTTATTGGCCGAGGGAGCCGGCGTACAGCTTCCGGGTCATGTGGCCAGCATGACTAAGCCGCTTCTGGCGAACCAGAGCAGTGCACGGAAACGTCGTTTACCTTCCCGCCGGAGCGGTACCTATTGATCTACTTGCACTTTGACGTGCTTTCGAACTGCTAGGTTGGCAGGAGCAGGGACCGAGCGACAGGAGCTCACCGTGTCACGGGGATTCGAACCACCGACCTTCTGATCGGCAAGTCCTAGGCTCTGTGGTTTAACCCACAGCGCCATATATTCAACACACACAAAAAACCAGCATCTATTGGTTGTTGACAAAGGACAGCTGGGCATAGAAAGGGCCCCATGACCTTCAGTAGCTCAGGGCCTCATCAAACATAAATCTAGCCCTGGCAGCCCTCATTCGCATGGAGAATGCAAGACCTCTGCATGAGTCCCTGGGTTCTGTGGGGTATTTGGCGACTGTGAGAACGGGGTGCTAGACTGGTTCGGGAGGCCTGCCTTGTGTTCCTATGATTATTGGGGAAAACCATGTGCTTCAAATGTATTTTATGAACATGACCTGCCAGTCACCTTATAGCAGGCTTTCTTTCTGCACCCTGACCCCCAGCCCCTTGGGAAGAAGGAGCACATGTTGCTGCTAGAATCATCAGGTTGGCAGGGTCCCCTAGAGTCATCTAGTCCAACCCCCATATGGTGATCGAACCTGCAACCGCCGTGCTCTAACCGACGAAGCTGTCGTTTTTTAAAAAACACGCAGACAAGCAGATGTCTCCCTCTCTAGGGTCCAAATTCGGAAGTGTCTCTAAAATTGTTCCCCCTGCTTCTCTCCCCTTTGATGGCGTGTGGAATTGGGGGGGGGGGCGTGAAGAAACAACGAAGTTCCCGCAGACTTTGGGTGATTCACTTCCCTCTTGTTTTTAATTGGGTGGCTAGAAATAGCAATGTTCTCATCCTCGTGTGATAAATGTCTTAATGTTCATTGTCACCTTTTGGGAGGCAGAGGAGAGAGAGAGAGAGAGAGAGAGAGAGAGAGAGAGAGAGAGAGAGAGAGAGACTGTGAACCTTATTCCTAAGTAGGAATACAACAGACAGACAGCCCTTCCCTCTGTCCTTTCTTCCGGACCTCCCTGAGGATTCCCCCTTTCCCTGATTCCTTTTGTCTCCCCCTCATATTCTGCCGCAGCTTGAAAGATCCTTATCAGTGCCTCACGTTCCCACAATTATGTTGCCCAGACAGGCTCTTTTTTCTTTTTAGGTTTTTAAAAAACCCAACAAACCCCCGAAACAGAGCTTGACGGGAAATTTGGCAGCCTTGAACCTAGTGATGTGCAAACTGTGGTCTGGGACGCAGAACCTCTGGTGCACTGGGAGAAGAAATGGCTTCTAAAAATGGAGCCTCAAAACATTGATTTGCAGGGGAGGCTGCCCTGCTGCCCCTCTGTATGAGTCTCTGCTAGGTTCCTTGAATTCGCCGGGGGGGGGGGGATGTTGGCCACGGTCCGAATCTCTGGGGGAGGGGGATCCAAAAAGGGGGAGAGAGTGAGCATGCTCAGGGGAAGCGGAATTCTGAGTAATGGAATGGAGTATCCCAGCAGAAGGCAGGGCTGGCTGGGAACATTTGCTGGGGATTTTTCTAAGCCGCCAAGATTATGTGGAGGGTTAAGATTCATTCTTTCTGCAAGGCTTGATCTTCTTGCAGTCCATGGGATTCTCAAGAGTCTCCTCCAGTACCAGAATTCAAAAGCATCCATTCTTTGGTGATCAGCCTTCTTTATGGTTCAGCTCTCACTTCCATACATCACTACTGGGAAAACCATAGCTATAACTATACGGACCTTTGTCGGCAAGGTGGTGTCTCTGCATAGCCAGAGACATTTTGGAAAATTTTAAAAACCCACAGGGACAGAAATTTTACCATTGGAAAAGAGGACATGTCCTGGGAAAAGAGGACGTATGGCAACCGTACCTACTGCCCGCCAAACTCCTTGAACATATCTGTTTACCTAAATCCCATATTGCAGTATTTTCTATTTACTTGCCGTTACTCATAGGTCAAAACTTCTTTGAAGTTTTATTTGGTTGTATTGCATTTTTAAATAGACCGAAAACGGTCTCCGTTCTTTCACATCTACCCCGTCTTTCTGATTGCTTCTTTTAGCAGTGAGTTTTGCCCTTTCTGAATAAAAGGTAAAGGTAAAGGGACCCCTGACCATTAGGTCCAGTTGTGACGGACTCTGGGGTTGCGGCACTCATCTCGCTTTATTGGCCGAGGGAGCCGGCGTACAACTTCCGGGTCATGTGGCCAGCAGGACTAAGCCGCTTCTGGCGAACCAGAGCAGCGCACAGAAACGCCATTTACCTTCCCGCCGGAGTGGTACCTATTTATCTACTTGCACTTTGACGTGCTTTCGAACTGCTAGGTTGGCAGGAGCAGGGACCAAGCGATGGGAGCTCACCCCATCATTGCAGGGATTCAAACCGCCGACCTTCTGATCGGCAAGCCCTAGGCTCTGTGGTTTAACCCACAGCGCCACCCAATTCCCTCCCCTTTCTGAATAAAAAGGTAAAGGTAAAGGTACCCCTGCCCGTACGGGCCAGTCTTGACAGACTCTGGGGTTGTGCGCCCATCTCACTTAAGAGGCCAGGGGCCAGCGCTGTCCGGAGACACTTCCGGGTCACGTGGCCAGCGTGACATCGCTGCTCTGGAGAGCCAGAGCCGCACACGGAAACGCCGTTTACCTTCCCGCTGGTAAGCGGTCCCTATTTATCTACTTGCACCCGGAGGTGCTTTCGAACTGCTAGGTTGGCAGGCGCTGGGACCGAGCGTACTGTACTCCAAATAGCTTGAGTTCCCATTTCTCCTTTGTTGGGATTTCCATCCATTTTTGTGCCTAGTTCTCTGCCACCTCTGGTTGCCCTGGTGGCATAAACAAACACTTTTACCAACTTTCTGGTTTGTTTTTTTGAAGGAAGGCTTCAAACACTGATGTGATCCGCTTGAATTTGGCCTGGAGAAAGATGGGATCAAGCGAGGTCATTTGTGGGAAGCTGAATGCTGGCTGATTCCCCTTTGGCTTCCCCCATAGACATTTGTGACTCATCGTCTTTGTGGGCTTGTTTGTTTTGAATTCTGTTGTTTTCACTCCTGTTCCTCATTTCCTCCTCCCTCAAATGGGAAGGAGCTGCGGGCGTCTCCACAAAGCCAGATGTTTTGAATGCCCCTGGGACCCCGCTAGGAATTGACATACAAGGGGTGGTCTGTAGCTCTGCGTGGCCCCTATACGTATAAGCTAAACAAGCTATAGCTTAAGGCCCCACTCTCTTGGGGACCCCAAAAAAATTAAAGGGGGGGAAAAAACACTGGATGTACATTTCCAAAATATAAGATAAAAAACAAATAACATAAAACCTACATACAGAAACAGTTTTGTCATAGAATCATAGAATCATAGAGTTGGAAGAGACCACAAGGGCCATCGAGTCCAACCCCCTGCCAAGCAGGAAACACCATCAGAGCACTCCTGACATATGGTTGTCAAGCCTCTGCTTAAAGACCTCCAAAGAAGGAGACTCCACCACACTCCTTGGCAGCAAATTCCACTGTCAAACAGCTCTTACTGTCAGGAAGTTCTTCCTGATGTTTAGGTGGAATCTTCTTTCTTGTAGTTTGGATCCATTGCTCCGTGTCCGCTTCTCTGGAGCAGCAGAAAACAACCTTTCTCCCTCCTCTATGTGACATCCTTTTATATATTTGAACATGGCTATCATATCACCCCTTAACCTCCTCTTCTCCAGGCTAAACATGCCCAGCTCCCTTAGCCGTTCCTCATAAGGCATCGTTTCCAGGCCTTTGTGTTGTGTAGGCTCCTATGATGTAAGTCATGGGCCCCGCCTGCTCGCCTGCTCCCTAAAATATCACTGGTTTGCTCCTTTCTATGTACCGTGGTACCTTGGTTCTCAAACTTAATCCGTTCCAAAACCAAAGTGTTCCAAAACCAAAGCATGTTTTCCCATAGAAAGTAATGCGAAACAGATTAATCCGTTCCAGGCTTTAAAAAGCAACCCCTAAAACAGCAATTGAACATGAATTTTACTGTCTAACATGACCATTGATTCATAAAATGAAAGCAATAATCAATGCACTGTACCATTAAAAAAACAACAACAGTATTGTAGATGATAAAAATTATAATTAATTTTTTTCCTTACCTGCACTGATAATAGTCATTGTTTGGATAGGGAGCTTTTATCCATTTCTGCAGTCACACAATCAATCAATCAGTAGCTGAACTGGGAGCCACACAGTCAGAAAAACAAATTTACTGGAAAAGTCTCAAAACAAAAAACAAAAATAAATAGCAAAAATAAAAGCACCAAATATAAGCTCCAAATATGTTCTCAGAACATGTATTTCAGTCCAACAATTACTTTGATAAAATACATATTTTGTTATGTACAAATGACTTTAGATACCTGTTGTTGTTGTTGTTTAGTTGTTTAGTCGTGTCCAACTCTTCGTGACCCCCTAGATCAGAGCACGCCAGGCACTCCTGTCTTCCACTGCCTCCCGCAGTTTGGTCAGACTCTTGCTGGTAGCTTCAAGAACACTGTCCAACCATCTCGTCCTCTGTCGTCTCCTTCTCCTTGTGCCCTCCATCTTTCCCAACATCAGGGTCTTTTCCAGGGAGTCTTCTCTTCTCATGTGGTGGCCAAAGTACTGGAGCCTCAGCTTCAGGATCTGTCCTTCCAGGGAGCACTCAGGGCTGATTTCCTTCCGAATGGAGAGGTTGGATCTTCTTGCAGTCCATGGGACTCTCAAGAGTCTCCTCCAGCACCAGAATTCAAAAGCATCCATTCTTTGGCGATCAGCCTTCTTTATGGTCCAGCTCTCACTTCCATACATCACTACTGGGAAAACCATGGCTTTAACTATATGGACCTTTGTTTGCAAGGTGATGTCTTTGCTATTATTATTGTTGCTGCTGCTGCTGCTGCTGCTGCTGCTGCTGCTGTTGTTATATCCATGTGACTGACAGGCACCCTGGACTTAGAAGTCATCTTGAAAGGAGACCACTGGGTGTTGAGCCAGCATCGACAGGTGCTCGACCCAACCATTCATTTCCGGATGTGTTGAGCATGCGCCACCTGTGATTTGGGGATTGCACACTGATGGCCTGTGTGGGCGAGGAGTGTTCTTCCATTCCGCGTCCCCGAAAGGTCACTGCTGCAGCTGACTGGATGTTTTCCTCTATTGGTCAAGCTGTCGTTGCCAAGGGTTATAAATCTGGAAGCCAAACCTTACTCCAAGCAAAGCCAGAGTTTGGGGGGGTTGCCAAAAATGCAAGGAGTACAGCCTTCAGACAGGGTGCTGTTACCAGAAAACAGGGTGGGTGCCTTTAACAGCCTGCTACTCCCAAGGATGAGGGACGCGGATGGCGCTGTGGGTTAAACCACAGAGCCTAGGACTTGCCGATCGGAAGGTCGGCGGTTCAAATCCCCGTGAAGGGGTGAGCTCCCGTTGCTCGGTCCCTGCTCCTGCCCACCTAGCAGTTCGAAAGCACGTCAAAGTGCAAGTAGATAAATAGGTACCACTCCAGCGGGAAGGTAAACGGCGTTTCCGTGCGCTGCTCTGGTTCGCCAGAAGTGGCTTAGTCATACTGGCCACATGACCCGGAAGCTGTACACCGGCTCCCTCGGCCAATAAAGTGAGATGAGCGCCACAACCCCAGAGTCGTCTGCGACTGGACCTAATGCTCAGGGGTCCTTTTACTCCCAAGGATAGAGTTGCCATACAGTAGTACCTCAGGTTAAGTACTTAATTTGTTCCGGAGGTCCGTACTTAACCTAAAACTGTTCTTAACCTGAAGCACCACTTTAGCTAATGGGGCCTCCTGCTGCTGCCACACAATTTCTGTTCCCATCCTGAAGCAAAGTTCTTAACCTGAAGCACTATTTCTGGGTTAGCGGAGTCTGTAACCTGAAGCGTATATAACCTGAAGCATATGTAACCTGAGGTACCACTGTATTTCAAAAAGTGAAAATCAGGACTTTGCTTTTTGGGGGAGTCGGACATGACTGAATGACTAAACAACAACAACAGATAATAGTCCCAAAGTGCATGAGAGTTTAAGGGTGGGGGAAACACCCTACAATTGCCCGATTCTGAATTGGGCCGGATCTGCATAACCAAAGGGAGTTGGAAACAAATAAGCTCTGTTGTCTGGTTAAAGTTGGCAAAGCAAGGAGGATCAAGACAACGATCTCTGGGTAATTAACATGCAGATGAAATGCCTTGGGTGTCATTTACATGGGTGTAGGAGGGGGGGATTAAATGTTGCATATGAATAGCTCTGCAGTTGTTTTTTACAAAATACAAGGTTTGCCTCCTATGATTCTCAATTCCTCTTCTTTCTGAAACCTGCAAACTAGGGGTCACACCCCAACCTGACTTTTTAAAACAATCTTGTACGGCTTTGCCAGTAACCTAGAGGTTGTAGTTTGTTGAGGGTGCTGGGAATTGTAGTCCTTGGCAAACTATAAATCCCAGGATTCTTTGGGAGGGAAACCATGGTAAAAGTGGCATGAGTGCTTTGAATCCATGGGGTGAACGTTGCTTCTGAATGCTTCATAGCCTGCACATAGTTAATGGTAAAGGGGACCCCTGACCATTAGGTCCAGTCGTGACCGACTCTGGGGTTGCGGTGCTCATCTCGCTTTATTGGCTGAGGGAGCCGGTGTACGGCTTTTGGGTCATGTGGCCAGCAGGACTAAGCCGCTTCTGGCGAACCAGAGCAGGGCACAGAAACGTCATTTACCTTCCCGCCGGAGTGGTACCTAGTTATCTACTTGCACTTGGACTTGCTTTTGAACTGCTAGGTTGGCAGGAGCAGGGAGCGAGCAGCGGGAGCTCACCCCGTCATGGGGATTCGAACCACTGACCTTCCTATCGGCAAGCCCTAGGCTCTGTGGTTTAACCCACAGCGCCACCTGCGTCCCCTAGCCTGCACATAGCAAAGAGCAAAATTAATGCTTTTTTCTTTTTTAATGCATCAAGAGACTGGCATGTGTGTGTGTGTGTGTGTGGTGTCATGGATGTGCTTGGAAAAGTTTTGATAAAATATTAAGTGCCTCCCCCAACCCACCTGTCCCTAAATGAGTGCTAAGGGCTATTCATATACATTTGGTCTTGCAATGGAATGCAATAAAATAAAATAAAATTGCGTTGTCTCATGCTCGTTCTCTCTTTCTCATACACACACACCATCCTCATCTTTCTCACATTCTCACATGTTTGGTGCATAAACACTCATGCCATTATCACCTACCAGCTGAAGGTGAGAATGAGGATTGAAAACACCTCTGCTCAGAAGGGGTGTGTGAAGGACTATTGCGCTTTGTGTGTGTGTGTGTGTGTGTGTGTGTGTGAGAGAGAGAGAGAGAGAGAGAGAGAGAGAGAGAGAATGTTTCAGAATGGACCACTTTGGTGGACAACCTAGTCATCAAAACCGCAGCTCACATGGCTCCAGTATATGCACATATACCTATTAAGGGTTGGGACGCGGGTGGCGCTGTGGGTTAAACCACAGAGCCTAGGGCTTGCCGATCAGAAGGTCGGCGGTTCGAATCCCCACGACGGGGTGAGCTCCCGTTGCTCGGTCCCTGCTCCTGCCAACCTAGCAGTTCGGAAGCACGTCAAAGTGCAAGTAGATAAATAGGTACCACTCCAGTGGGAAGGTAAACAGCGTTTCCGTGCGCTGCTCTGGTTCACCAGAGGCGGCTTAGTCCTGCTGGCCACATGACCCGGAAGCTGTACGCCGGCTCCCTTGGCCAATAAAGTGAGATGAGCGCCGCAACCCCAGAGTCGGCCACGACTGGATCTAATGGTCAGGGGTCCCTTTAGCTTTACCTTAGCTATTAAGGGCATGTCCATTAACTTCCTCCCTTCTTCCCAAACCACACCGCAGCCAGCAGGATCGAACCCTCCACTCGCCACCTTGGGAGGAGAGAGTGCAATCCTGCTGGGGTCTCCTTCGCCACTGCAGACCTTCCAAGCGTCCCTGTTTTCAAGGGACATCCCTGGTTTAGCGAAGCCATCCCAGTTTCTGATTTGATGCCAGAAACTCCCGCTTTTCCTTATGATATCCCTATTTTCATTGGAGAAATATTGGAGGGTATGGAGTTATCCGCCTTCCCCGCACCGAGCAGTCCAAACGCAATCCTGTATAGGGAAGGTGATTTTTAAAATGCGTTTAATGCAGGCATAGGCAACCTCGGCCCTCCAGATGTTTTGGGACTACATCATCCCTAACCACTGGTCCTGTTAGCTAGGGATCATGGGAGTTGTAGTCCCAAAACATCTGGAGGGCTGAGGTTGCCTATGCCTGGTTTAATGTTCTATTGTGTTTTGATATATGTTGGAAGTTGCCCAGAGAGGCTGGGGCAACCCAGTAAGATGTGGGGGGGGCAGTGCTTTTTTCGGGGGGGGGGTGCAAGGGTACGCATACCCCTAAACATTTTGTGAACCTAAGTTTGGCCTCATTGAGGGGCAGTGTTTCAATATGAGTAGGAAAATTAGAGTACCCCTAAACATTTTTTTTAAAGCACTGTGTGTGGGTATAAAAGGTAAAGAACCCCTGACAGTTAAGTCCAGTCACAGACGATTCTGGGGTTGCGGCGCTCATCTCACTTTACAGGCCGAGGGAGCCGGTGTTTGTCCGCAGACAGTTTTTCCAGGTCATGTGGCCCAGCATGACTGAGCCGCTTCTGGTGAAACCAGAGCAGCGCACGGAAACGCAGTTTACCTTCCCGCTGGAGCGGTACCTCCAAAAGGATCTAGGAGTCTTGGTTGACCACAAACTTGACATGAGCCAACAGTGTGACGCGGCAGCTAAAAAAAGCCAATGCAATTCTGGGCTGCATCAATAGGAGTATAGCATCTAGATCAAGGGAAGTAATAGTGCCACTGTATTCTGCTCTGGTCAGACCTCACCTGGAGTACTGTGTCCAGTTCTGGGCACCACAGTTCAAGAAGGACACTGACAAACTGGAACGTGTCCAGAGGAGGGCAACCAAAATGGTCAAAGGCCTGGAAACGATGCCTTATGAAGAACGGCTAAGGGAACTGGGCATGTTTAGCCTGGAGAAGAGGAGGTTAAGGGGTGATATGATAGCCATGTTCAAATATATAAAAGGATGTCACATAGAGGAGGGAGAAAGGTTGTTTTCTGCTGCTCCAGAGAAGCGGACACGGAGCAATGGCTCCAAACTACAAGAAAAAAGATTCCACCTAAACATTAAGGAGAACTTGCTGACAGTAAGAGCTGTTTGACAGTGGAATTTGCTGCCAAGGAGTGTGGTGGAGTCTCCTTCTTTGGAGGTCTTTAAGCAGAGGCTTGACAATCCTGCCTTATGCTCTGATGGTGTTTCCTGCTTGGCAGGGGGTTGGACTCGATGGCCCTTGTGGTCTCTTCCAACTCTATGATTCTATGATTCTACCTATTTATCTACTTGGACTGGTGTGCTTTCAAACTGCTAGGTTGGCAGGAGCAGGAACCGAACAATGGGAGCTCACCCTGTCGTGGGGATTCGAACCGCCGACCTTCGGATCGGCAAGCCCAAGAGGCTCAGTGGTTTACACCACAGCACCACCTGTAAATACATTCAAACCTCGGATCCTGAACGCCTCTGTTTTGGAACGCTTCGGCTCCTGAACGGCGAAAATCCAGAAGTGAATGCTCTGGTTTTCAAACATTTTTTGGAAGCTGAGTGTCTAGCGTGGCTTCCACTTGAGTGCAAGAAGCTCCTGCAACCAGTCGGAAGCCACGCCTCAGTTGTCGAACATTTCAGAAGCCAAGGTTTGAATGTAGTAAAAATATCATTATGGAAATGGGACGTTTAATCGGAGAAATGTTGGGGAGTGGGTTATACCACTGCATTCCCTGTGGAGAACACCCTGGAGAAGCAGACCTCTGCCAGCAGGATTGGACCCTCCAGCTGAGGAGGGGAGGGTTCAATCCTGCTCGGTTTTGCTGCATGCACCTGTTCCACTGTTTGGTGTGCACAGCCAAAGCTCAGTGTGGGGCTGTTTAAAATCCCTGCACTGCTTGCAAAGAGTGTTGTTGTTTAGTCGTTTAGTCGTGTCCGACTCTTCGTGACCCCCTGGACCAGAGCACGCCAGCCACTCCTGTCTTCCACTGCCTCCTGCAGTTTGGTCAAACTCATGCTCATAGCTTCGAGAACAGTGTCCAACCATCTCGCCCTCTGTTGTCCCCTTCTCCTTATGCCCTCCATCTTTCCCAGCATCAGGGTCTTTTCCAGGGAGTCTTCTCTTCTCATGAGGTGGCCAAAGTCTTGGAGCCTCAGCTTCAGGATCTGTCCTTCCAGGGAGCACTCAGGGCTGATTTCCTTCAGAATGGAGAGGTTTGATCTTCTTGCAGTCCATGGGACTCTCAAGAGTCTCCTCCAGCACCAGAATTCAAAAGCATCCATTCTTCGGTGATCAGCCTTCTTTATGGTCCTGCTCTCACTTCCATACGTAACTACTGGGAATACCATAGCATCCTGGATTACTTAAACTGAAAGGCTAAAACTAGCCTATCTAAGCTTCCTTGCTGAACTCACAAACATGAGGAAGGAAGGCTATATCTAATAAAGCATCTATTGTTGTTTAGTCGTTTAGTCGTGTCCGACTCTTCGTGACCCCCTGGACCAGAGCACGCCAAGCATTCCTGACTTCCACTGCCTCCCACAGTTTGGTCAAACTCATGCTGGTAGCTTCATGAACACTGTCCCACCATCTCGTCCTATGTCGTCCCCTTCTCCTTGTGCCCTTCATCTTTCCCAGCATTAGGGTCTTTTCCAGGGAGTCTTCTCTTGTCATGAGGCAGCCGAAGTCTTGGAGCCTCAGGTTCACAATCTATCCAGCCCAGCCTTCTGACCATTGTCCGGATGGCTCATCCTGGACCAATTGAGGATATCTCAGCCCAGCTCAACTGCCCAAGTCCAGTCCTGCCCAAAGAAGAAGAAGAAGAAGAGTTTGGATTTGATATCTCGCTTTATCACAACCCTAGGGAGTCTCAAAGCGGCTAACATTCTCCTTTCCCTTCCTCCCCCACAACAAACACTCTGTGGGGTGAGTGGGGCTGAGAGACTTCAGAGAAGTGTGACTAGCCCAAGGTCACCCAGCAGCTGCATGTGGAGGAGCGGAGACTCGAACCCGGTTCCCCAGATTACGAGACTACTCCTCTTAACCACTACACCACACTGGCTCTCAAAGCAGACTGGATTCTGGCTTCGACTGAATCTAGTGCACCGCCTTAGAATGCGCCATGTTCATTAAAATATTTATAAACTACACTTCCTCAGCAAATATTACAAGGTGTTGTGCGGCATAAATACACAACCCAACAAGAACAACATTGGTAAAGACATCAGTGGTGTCTGTGGGGGGCGAAAAACAAAACCCATGTTGCCAACACCTGTCTGAACAGTTCTGTTTTCCAAAGACAGTTTGAAAGAGCACAGAGAAGACCTCTCTTGGCTAAGAAATTGACAGGCTGGGCGTTATGTACTGAGTTGAATAGGATCCAAAATGCAGCAGTCTGATTGGTCCTAGAACAATAGGATTCAGAATGCAGCAGTCTGATTGGTCCTAGAACAATAGGATTCAGAATGCAGCAGTCTGATTGGTCCTAGAACAATGCAGCAGTATGATTGGTCGGCAGGAGCCACCCAATCCGGCTCCAGGTGGAAGTGAATCCACAACCTGATTGGCTTACAGGAGAATTCTAGAACTAGCCAATTACGTGCAGCCCATTGTGTAAATAATGTATATAAAGCAGATACTTTGAGGGGACTTTCATTCATTCCTCCTCACCACTATGAGCTGAATAAAGAGCATGAAATCCACTCTTGACTCTATTTCACAGGGTCTCCTATTTAAGCCCCTTTCCGCTGTAAAAGCTGAGCAAACTTAAAGGGCAAAGTGACCCGTGGTGATGATGATATTTATTTAAACCCCAATTTTCCCCTGACAGGCATTCAAGGTGGCTTACAGATCAAAACAACAACCAACTAAAAACATAGGGAAAGAAACAATCAAAACACGGATAGAATTTAATATTATTTTATATATATATATAGTACACACACACCTCTCATAGAAATAATTACAATAAAAACAAGAACACCTCTGCCTTGTCTGGATTAATGACTCAGCTACACAGCTGCAAATATAATGTTTTAAGTGTGTTTTTAAGCGCATTATACAAAGGGGACACTAGATGGTGATGGTGAGCTGACGGCAAATTCAATAAATTCAATTTTTTTAAAAGGTGGACCTACTTTCTGGAACCATAATGGGAAATGAAACACAGCTGCCCTTTGAAATTTGCACTTTCCCGCCCTTTGAAATCCACACAGATTTTGTAGTGCTGTTCTCCAGCCAAGTAATGTGTACCGAAATGCAAAGACTGGGGGGGTGGGGGGTGGAAAGGTGAATTGAAATGCGTGCACCAGGGGAAAGTGTTCGTGGAACTGCAAAAGTGCATCGTATTAGGGGAAATAGCTTTGCAAAAGCGTGTTCTCTCCAAACGACAGAGAACTAAACTTTGGAGTTGGGGGGGGGGGGAGGGAAATGAGAAACTAAGAGAAAGCAAAGCTGATGGATTCACTACCTACTTACTTGTTAAAAGCTTCTTAAATTGAGCTGCGATTCCTGCAGGGCCTTTGTGGTCCACCATTCTTTGATTCTAAAAAATGCTTTACTTGTGGGGAGTAACTGGGCTCCCTTGGAACATGGGAGCATCAGTTTTGTGGGGCTGAAACACGAAACTGGCAATGTGGGCAGGCGGGGAGGTTCTGTCATTTGGGATTATCTGGTCAGTGAGAGATGAGGAGGAGGGAATCAAAAGAGCTTCTTGTCTTATGACACAGACAGCTGACCAACCTGTTGGCTCTCAACAACTGGCGAGTGCATCTGTCTGTCGGAAACCGATGTGCAAATGTTCTCCCTAATCTTCTTTTTCACAGGCGAGCTAACCCCCACTGCCCCATCACACCTTGTCATTCTACAAAATAGGTGCTGCAGCTTGAAACCAAACTATTCAGAACTTGCTTCCCCTGGGGATTCCTTTTCCTTTCATTTTTAGCGGAGACATTTGGGTGGGGGGAGCGAGCTCTCAAAGCAAAACTGGATTAATTTGAGTAACATGCCTTGCTTCAGCCAGACCTTGGGAAGTTCATTTTTGGAAGGAACTACTGCCTTACCTCGGATGCGGGTGGCGCTGTGGGTTAAACCACAGAGCCTAGGGCTTGCCAATCAGAAGGTCGGCGGTTCGAATCCCCGCGACGGGGTGAGCTCCCGTTGCTCGGTCCCTGCTCCTGCCAACCTAGCAGTTCAAAAGCACGTCAGAGTGCAAGTAGATAAATAGGTACCGCTCTGGCGGGAAGGTAAACGGCATTTCCGTGCGCTGCTCTGGTTCGCCAGAAGCGGCTTAGTCCTGCTGGCCACATGACCCGGAAGCTGTACACCGGCTCCCTCGGCCAGTAAAGCGAGATGTGCGCTGCAACCCCAGAGTTGTCCGCAACTGGACTTAACAGTCAGGGGTCCCTTTACCTTTTACTGCCGTACTTCGTTCTCGAACGACTTGGCACTCAGAAGTTTTGTCTCACGAAGGCTGCAAACCCGGAAGTGAGTGTTCCGGTTTGCGAGCGTTTTGGGGAAGCAGAACGCCCAACGTGGTTTACGCGGCTTCCGAATGAGTGCAGGAAGCTCCTGCAGCCATTCAGAAGCCGTGCCTTGGTTTTTGAACCGTCTCAGGAGTCGAACAGACTCCCGGAATGGATTAAGTTTGACAACCAAGGTACAACTGTAGTTCAAGTTCAATGTGTCCAATGATTCCAGTTTACATTCAACCCTTTACTAAATGAGCTGGTCCAGTTGCCCATCAGTTCAAATGATCCTTGGCCAAAAACTTCCTGCATTCGGAACGCTCTGAGCTGCGGTGCCGAAGCAGTAAAGTTGCTTAAGAAGATTAAGCAAATATCAAAATGGTGCGGTGTGATTTGTTAAGTTTATTTCCCCCTAAAATTATTATATTGAAGATGAAAGCACGAATGGCTCTAAACCAGGGGTTGTCAACCTAGTCCCTACCACCCACTAGTGGGCATTTCAGGATTCTAGGGGGGCTGTGTGCGGTTCTACGGTACAAGCTGAATCCTCCTTCCATCGAGCACTGGTGGGCAGTAAGGAAATTTTACCATCAAGAAAGATGCATTAGTGGGCAGTAGGTATAAGAAGGTTGACTAGGTAAAGGTAGAGGGACCCCTGACCATTAGGTCCAGTCATTGCCGACTCTCGGGTTGCGGCGCTCATCTCGCTTTACTGGCCGAGGGATCCGGTGCACAGCTTCCGGGTCATGTGGCCAGCATGACTAAGCCGCTTCTGGCGAACCAGAGCAGCGCACGGAAACACCGTTTATCTTCCCGCTGGAGTGGTGCCTATTTATCTACTTGCACTTTGACGTTCTTTCAAACTGCTAGATTGGCAGGAGCAGGAACTGAGCAACAGGATCTCACCCCATCGTCACAGAGATTTGAACCTCCAACCTTCTGGGTTTAACCCACAGCACCACCCGCGTCCCAAGAAGGTTGACTACCCCTGGTCTAAAGAAATATATAGAAGAGAATCAGGGCCGGCCGGCCCATAAGGCAGCCTAAAGCAGTTGCCTCGGGTGGCAGAATCTCGCGGGACAGTGTTCTCCTCCATAGACACCCTGCCCATGGCGGCTGCCAGACTTGTGTGGCTGTGGCGGCTGTAGATCCTGGCACTATCTCACAGAACTTTCAAAAGATCTCGCAATCCCGCCAACTGCGGGAGGTGTCACCTTCCTGTTTCGCCTCAGGCCACCCCTGAAGATGGAACTAGAAATATTTCAAAGCTCTGCCGTTTTAAAAAAACATCATTCCTATTCCCTTTATCCTAGAGTCCTGGTAGCTGCGGTACTTTCAGCTGTAGCTCAGAAATTTATAGACGGATCTGAGCTGGTTTGAGAGGACGTAGGTGGTGCTGTGGGTTAAACCACAGAGCCTAGGACTTGCTGATCAGAAGGTCGGTGGTTCGAATCTCTGCGACGGGGTGAGCTCCCGTTGCTCGGTCCCTGCTCCTGCCAACCTAGCAGTTCGAAAGCACGTCAAAGTGCAAGTAGATAAATAGGTACCGCTCCGGCGAGAAGGTAAACGGCGTTTCCGTGCGCTGCTCTGGTTCGCCAGAAGCGGCTTAGTCATGCTGGCCACATGACCCGGAAGCTGTATGCTGGCTCCCTCGGCCAGTAAAGCGAGATGAGCGCCACAACCCCAGAGTCGGCCACGACTGAACCTAATGGTCAGGGGTCCCTTTGCCTTTACCTGAGCTGGTTTGGGGAGCATTCGTGCAAGATCCAGAGGTGTGAGGGAAATTTCTGGAGGATGGGAGAACAATGCACCCCTTTTCCCACCTGGGGGCTACCTTCTTCCTCCCTTCCTTGGCCATGCCATCCCTCTGGTCCTCTGATTCTGACCCCCTGCCTCCCATGCGTTTTATTGGGGCTCAGTGCACCACAGGTTGTTATCGACGCGGACCACAACACACACGGCTAATGGCTTAACATTATTCTGTCATCTTGAACCCCTGCAGGTGTGAGGCGTGCTCCGAGAGGAGACGATGAGGCCCGCCTGTCTGCCGCTCGTCCTGCTTTTCCTACTGGAGGGGGAAACTCACGCACTCTTCCCCGAGGAGCCCGGTCCCATCAGTGTGGCCCTTGATGACTGTAAGTGAGGCTGGGACAGGATGTGGCCGAAGGAGGATGGAGCCGGGCTGGTGCTACTTAAAAAGGGGGGGCTAGCCTAATTTCCTCTGCCACCCCCCCAAAAAAATTATTTTTCATTCTCGCTTAGAGTTAGGGAATCTGTGGGGCCATCAAAGAAGTCATGGAAGTCCAGTTCCCATCCCATAATGGTCAGCGGTCGAAGCCAAAGGGACTTTCTTGCTCGACAAACACTGTGTGCAGTTTTATTTCTCGCCTAAACACCTCCCATCTGGCTGGGCCTCCCCAGTCACTTTGAGCAGCGCCCAACAGAATATTAAAAACACGATAAAAGATCAAACATTAAAAACTTCCCTAAAGAAGGCTGCCTTCAGATGTCTTCTAAAAGTCAGACAGTTGTTTATTTCCTTGACATCTGGTGGGAGGGCGTTCCACAGGGCGGGTGCCACTACCGAAAAGGCCCTCTGCCTGGTTCCCTGTAACCTCACTTCTCGCAGGGAGGGAACCACCAGAAGGCCCTCAGCACTGGACCTCAGGGTCCGGGCTGGACGATGGAGATGCTCTTTCAGGTATACAGGGCCGAGGCCATTTAGGGCTTTAAAGGTCAGCACCAATGCTTTGAATTGTGCTCGGAAACGTACTGGGAGCCAATGTAGATCTTTCACGACCAGTGTTATGTGGTCCCGGCGGCCGCCCCCAGTCCCCAGTCTAGCTGCCGCATTCTGGATTAATTGTAGTTTCCCAGCCGCCTTCAAAAGTAGCCCCACATGGAGCGCATTGGAGTAGTCCAAGCGGCAGATAACCAGAGCCTGCACCACTCTGGCCAGACAGTCTAGTGTTATGAGAGGGGGAGAAATTCTTTCCTCTTTCCACTTTCTACATGCCCGGCATAATTTTGTAAACTTACTCAACTTTTCACTGAACGAAAAACTCCCCAATTCTGCACCCTTTCTCCCTGGAGGAGTTGCCCCACCCCCGTGATAATTACGCTGGCCTTTTTCTGAAACCCTTTTCAATGCTTCGGTGTCCTTTTTTGAGGTCAGGCGGTCAGAACGGCACATAGCACTCCACATGCGGTCCGTCTGTCATTTAGGCTTGACCTGACATTCCTTGCATTCTAGGGGGTTAGACTAGATGAGTCTGAGGTGTCCCTTGCAACTCTAAGGTTCCATTCCATTCTATTCAATTTGCATCATGGATGAGAGATGGCGCCTCCTTTGTGTCGGTGAAGGTGCCTGTTCTGAAAGGCACTTTTTAAAATTATTCCGACAGCTTTTGTTTTTATGAGGTAGACAGTGGGTTTCATTCAATGTAAGTCCTTCTCAGAAGTCTATTAATTCCAATGGGTCTATTCCAGCCGTAGGCCAACTCAGCCCTCCAGCTGTTTTGGGACTACAACTCCCATCATCCCTAGCTAACAGGACCAGTGGTCAGGGATGATGGGAGTTGTAGTCCCAAAACATCTGGAGGGCCGAGTTTGCCTATGCCTGGTCTCTCCTGGTCTGCCCCGCAGAGGACCTTAAAGTCCATGAATAACCATAGTTTAGAGGTCCCGGGCCCTAAGGAAGTCAGACTATCCTCCAAAAGGGCCAGGGCCTTTTCAGTGATGGCTCCGATCTGGTGGGATGCTCTGTCCCATGAGACCAGGGCCCTGCAGGATTTAACCTCTTTCAGGTTAAATTCAGCCTGATCTTCTATTTCCCTTCTCTTCCTTCTCCGTCCCCTTTTATGAAGATCACCCGCTCTGAGACCCCACGGCTAATTCTCCCCTGGCCTCCTCGCTGGCCCAAGTAGGACCAATTCAGCCAGCTAGCCCTGGGGATTATCTAATGGATTTTTGAATTTTATTGTTATTCATGTTTTTATACTGTATTTTATGCAGCTTTTATAATTAAGTGTTTTAAATTTGTTGTTAGCCGCCCTGAGCCCGGTTTTTGAACCAGGAAGGGCGGGGTAAAAATAAAAAATTGTTGTTGCTGTTATTATTATTATTATTATTATTATTAATCTACTGACCCTGGTCTCTAGTATCTGTATACATTACTAGGAGGTATCTGCACCATACATTTAAAGCATGACTTCCTCCCATGGAAACCTGGGAACTGTCGTATGTTAAGGTTGGCGACTACTACAGCTCTGTGAGGGTGCACGCTACAGCTCCCAGAATCCTTTGAGGGAAGACACATGCACTGAATGTGCTTCGGCTGCATGGTGTGGCTGTGGACCCGGTTTCCACCGGAAGAGTGATCTTTAAATGCACTAACACATAAACGTAAATAAACTTCTCCAACTTCCCCTTGACCTGCTCTCGCTTTCCCCCAGATGTGAAGCATTACCCGGTCTTCGTGGGCAACGGGATGGGCCGGTTTTCCAGCCAAGATGGCGGCGCAGAGCGCCTCAGGATCCAACGAATGTTGACGTTCAACAGGACTTTGTACATAGGAGACAGGTAACCCCATACCACCCAGCCATATTGGCATGTTAAAATGTTCCTGGCGTCCCTATAGCATTCCGAAGCTCAGTGCATGATTTAGAAATGGGGACCGTGGTTATTCGCCGAAGGCAAGAGGGACTTATTCCCTTCTAAAAACTGAGAGCTGCAATATGAATTGCCTATGGTGGACGCGGGTGGCGCTGTGGGTTAAACCACAGAGCCTAGACTTGCCGATCAGAAGGTCGGCGGTTCGAATCCCCGTGACAGAGTGAGCTCCCATTGCTCGGTCCCTGCTCCTGCCAACCTAGCAGTTCGAAAGCACATCAAAGTGCAAGTAGATAAATAGGTACCACTCTGGCGGGAAGGTAAACGGTGTTTCCATGTGCTGCTCTGGTTTGCCAGAAGCGGCTTAGTCCTGCTGGCCACATGACCTGGAAGCTGTACGCCGGCTCCCTTGGCTAATAAAGCGAGATGAGCGCTGCAACCCCAGAGTCGTTGCACCTTTATCTTATGGTGGAATAATACCCTCCTAGTGTCCCAATTTTCCAGGGACAGTCCTGGAATTACGAAAGCCATCCCAGCTTCCTGTCTGATCCCAGAATGTCCCTATTTGCTGGCCCGTCCATGAGAAGGGAAAGGCACTCTGCGCATGTTCAAATGCACTCTCTCCTCAGTGACCCCGCAATGTGAGGCTCCTGTGCCTTTAAGAGTAGCATCGAATATTTGTTGGAGGAGCCAAAGGGGGGTGGAAGCGGAGACATAATACAAAGGGGGTGCAGAGTTGCCTAGCTTGCGGACTGCTGCATCTCCATAGCAACATGAAACCCACAGGAAGAGCACAGCAGAAAAAGCAGGATAAATTAAGAATGGCGAGGCTGGGTTAAGGCACTCTGCCTGGTAGATTTCGGCGTGCTCCGCAAACTGCTGCCTTGCCTAATTTCAGAGTTGCGCGGTCTTCCCAGAATGAGGTCTAGAGCCTTGTCGCGAAGTATATAGCGAAGCCGCGGTTTCTGCCCTGCCCTGCCCTGCCCTGCACTCACCGCAAACTGTGCTGTTTCCGTCGCACTGCGTTCCGGCTTCTGCTGAAACCTTCGCTATAATCACCTTGCGACGCTCACAGTGGCCAAAACTAAAGCAATGAATAGGGCTGTGCATCAGATTCGGGCAAGGCCTATTCAGAGCGACTCAGGAGTCAGATGAGTCAGTAGATTGCCCAAAGATGCAAAATCTCAAAGAATTAGAAGAAGAAGAAGAAGAAGAAGAAGAAGAAGAAGAAGAAGAAGAAGAGGAGCTATTTTTAATAAAATTCGTCAAAATCTACATTAACGACATGGGCTGAATACAAGCTGAATACCAGCTAAGTCAGGTAGTTGTTTATTTGGTTGACCTCTGACAGGAGGGCGTTCCACAGGGCGGGCGCCACCACCGAGAAAGCCCTTTGCCTGGTTCCCTGTAACCTCGCTTTTCGCACAGAGGGAACCACCAGAAGGCCCTCAGAGCTGGACCTCAGTGTCCGGGCTGAACGATGGAGGTGGAGACGCTCCTTCAGGTACACTGGACCAAGGCCATTTAGGGATTTCAAGGTCAGCACCAACACTTTGAATTGTGCTCGGAAACGTACTGGGAGCCAATGTAGGTCTTTCAAGACCGGTGTTATATGGTCTCGGCGGCCGCTCCCAGTCACCAGTCTAGCTGCCGCATTCTGGATTAGTTGTACTTTCCATTGGGTGGGCTGGCTCTTGAATGCTCATCATGCATCGCTGTTTTAGATGCTTTGGGGTGGTATCCGCACCCCCAACCCAATAAAGCGCTAAATCACCTCCAGACATGTGCATGGATTTCTCCTCAGTGCGCTGCCTTCTTCCCTCCTTCCGCACCTCACCCCGGAGCCTTGCACATCATAAATCCCGTTCTGGGTATATAATTTTTATCTATTTGCGTTTTTAATGGGACTTTTAAAGTCTGGGCTGCGCAGATGGGGTTGGTGGGGTAATGAAGCGCGACTCTGCCGTTTGTAAACAGAGCGCCTGGATGCGCCGCTGAGGCCGGGAGACCTGTCACTCACAAGTGGCGGCGATGCGCCTTTCGGGTTGCGCACGGGAAACCGCAGAGCCCTGGTACGTAGTTGGTTCTGGCATCCAAACTTGCTTACCCTTCAGAGCGGCGGCACAGGGCGTCTTAGGCGAATGCTAGGGCTGATGGAAGTTGTGGTCTAAGTCACTGATGGAAGTCGTGGTCTAAGTAGAAGTTCAATTTGGCTCACGTTTAAAGGAGAACCCACCGGATTTGCATTTTCTGAAACAATGCGTGCATTTATCTGAACGTTGAAATGCAATTCTCCCCACCAAGTGCAGTGGTACCTGAGGTTACATACGCTTCAGGTTACATACGCTTCAGGTTACAGACTCCACTAACCCAGAAATAGTACCTTGGGTTAAGAACTTTGCTTCAGGATGAGAACAGAAATCGTGTGGCGGCAGCGGGAGGCCCCATTAGCTAAAGTGGTGTTTCAGGTTAAGAACAGTTTCAGGTTAAGTACGGACCTCCAGAACGAATTAAGTACTTAACCCGAGGTACCACTGTAATACATTCCAAAATGCACATTCTGGGGTAATGCAGGCATTTTTTAAAAAATGCATGGGCAACCGCCCATTTAGGTCCCAAGGCACCACATGTTCAAGTGAAGTCACGTATATTTGAAACACCATGGGAAAATCCTGCAAACATCCCCTTGTAACCTTTCCACAAGGGCCGACATTGATGCCGAAATCCAGCATCGCCTGAGCTCTGCGAGTGTGGCTTTCTCCCGATTAAAATTCAGAGTGTTTGAGGACCGGGACATCCACAGGGAAAACAAAATGCTTGTTTGCAAAGCTATTGTACTACCAAACTTACTGTATGCTTGTGAAACGTGGACCACTTATAAACGCCATCTCCAACTCCTCAAAAGATTCCATCAATGGTGTCTCCAAAATTTTTTACACGTCACTTGGGAAGACAGGCGAACTAATGCCAGTGTACCGGAAGAAGCAAAGATCACCAGTGTCGAAGCAATGATTCTTCAACATCAACTTCATTGGACTGGCCATGTTGTGCGGATGCCTGATGATTGTCTTCCAAAGCAACTACTTTATTCCAAACTTAAAAATGGAAAGCTTAATGCTGGTGGTCACAAAAGAGGTTTAAAGACTGTCTCAAGGCAAATCTTTAAAAATGTAGTATAAACACCAACAATTGGGAAACACTGGCCTGGAGCGCTCCAATTGGAGAACAGCCTTTGCCAAAGGTGTCATGGGCTTTGAAGACACTCGAACTCAGGACCAAAGGGAGGAACGTGCTAAGAGGAAGGCACGCTTGGCAAACCCTCACCGGGACCAACTCCCGCCCGGAAACTTATGTCCCCACTGTGGAAGGACGTGAGGATCCAGAATTGGCCTCCACAGTCACTTACGGACTCACTGTTAAAACCGTGTTTATGGAAGACAATCTTACTCGGCTATGAGGGATCGCCAAAGAAGAATATGATATTTGAAACACCATGGGAAAATCCTGCAAACATCCCCTTGTGTCCCCCCCATACTGCCTCTGCCCTGCCCCTTTTTGGGATGTTGTTGTCATGTTTTTGGGATACTTCTGGGTTCGGCTCGATGCACACACATATCGGACGCACCTAAAACCGTCACTGTTCTCTATAATAATAATAATAATAATAATAATAATAATAATAATTTATTTATACCCCGCCCATCTGGCTGGGTTTCCCCAGCCACTCTGGGCGGCTTCCAACAAAACACTAAAATACAATAACCTATTAAACATTAAAAGCTTCCCTAAACAGGCTTGCTTTTAGATGTCTTCTAAAAGTTTGGTAGTTATTTTTCTCTTTGACATCTGGTGGGAGGGCGTTCCACAGGGTGGGTGCCACCACAGAGAAGGCCCTCTGCCTGGTTCCCTGTAACTTGGCTTCTCACAGCGAGGGAACCTCCAGAAGGCCCTCGGTGCTGGACCTCAGTGTCCAGGGAGAACGATGGAGGTAGAGACACTCCTTCAGGTATACTCGACCGAGGTCGTTTAGGGCTTTAAAGGTCAGCACCAATACTCGGAATTGTGCTGGGAAACGTACTGGGAGCCAATGTAGGTCTTTCAAGACCGATGTTATATGGTCTCGGCGGCCACTCCCAGTCACCAGTCTAGCTGCCACTTTCTGGATTAGTTGTAGTTTCCGGGTCACCTTCAAAGGTAGCCCCACATAGAGCGCATTGCAGTAGTCCAAGCGAGAGATAACCAGAGCATGCACCACTCTGGCAAGACAGTCTGCAGGCAGGCAGGGTCTCATCCTGTGTACCAGATGGAGCTGATAAACAGCTGCCCTGGACACAGAATTGACCTGTGCCTCCATGGACAGCTGTGAGTCCAGAATGACCTCAAGGCTGCACACCTGGTCCTTCAGGGGCACAGTTACCCCATTCAGGACCAGGGAGTCCTCCACACCTGCCTGTCTCCTGTCCCCCAGAAACAGTACTTCTGTCTTGTCAGGATTCAACCTCAATCTGTTAGCCACCATCTATCCTCCAACTGCCTCTATGCATTAGTGAAAATAATGGACAGTGGTGCATTGTCTTAAAGAGCATCGCTTTGCAAATCATGCGTACATTAGGCAAAGCTGCGTATGAAAATGTCATTATCGGGAGAAATTTGCAGTGATGTGCCAGTGAGATTTTTTAAAAACTCGCAAATGGATGCGGAAGTGTGATGGATTCCGCTTAAAACTTGAACAATGCAAAACTGAGAGAAACCAAAGTTGACAGGTTTTTCCACCCCCGCTCCCCTCCCCCGCCAACTCATACGCCCAGCCTCCCTGGAATCCTCAATGTTAATTCGCTGACACTGCAGAACATTTTGTAGAGTATTGCATTGTGGAGAAATGAAAATGAGGGACGAGGAATGCCAGCGATTTAACCCAATGGTCATGCTGATCTGGCTGGTGCTGCCAGTCTAAGCCTAGCACAGCATGCCAGGGGGTACTGGGGGCACTTTGCTAGCACCGCCTCGCACCCGGAGCCGGCTTTACAAGCATTCGAACCCAGAACCTGTTACCCAAGCTTGGCTCTGGATATGTGGAATTTCCAAACGGATACCTTTTCCAGAAGAAGTGTCTTATTTGGGGAGGTGCGGTTCTGGGAGGGAGAAACTGGATTTTTGGTGCCTTTTGATCTGACGATGGGAGACTTGGCACTCCTCCGAAAATCTGCAAAGTCGAAGCAGCAGGTTACATTTTGAAGCAGAGAAGCAGTTTGGGGAGGTGTTTAACCCTCCCCGCTGAGTTTCTAATGCAGTTGGACTCACCAGAGTTTGGGAGAGTGAAAAGTGGTCCATGTGCATTACAGTGGTGGCTCGCAAGATGAAATTAATCCGTTCCGTGAGGCTCTTCGTATAGCGGTTTTTTCGTCTTGCGAAGCAAGCCCATTGACAGCTTAGCGGATTAGCGCTATTAGCGGTTTAGCGGCTTTTAGCGGATCAGCTGATAAGTGGCTTAAAAGGTAAAGGTACCCCTGCCCGTACGGGCCAGTCTTGACAGACTCTGGGGTTGTGCGCCCATCTCACTTAAGAGGCCAGGGGCCAGCGCTGTCCGGAGACACTTCCGGGTCACGTGGCCAGCGTGACATCGCTGCTCTGGCGAGCCAGAGCCGCACACGGAAACGCCGTTTACCTTCCCGCTGGTAAGCGGTCCCTATTTATCTACTTGCACCCGGAGGTGCTTTCGAACTGCTAGGTTGGCAGGCGCTGGGACCGAGCAGCGGGAGCGCACCCCGCCGCAGGGATTCGAACCGCCGACCTTTCGATCGGCAAGTCCTAGGCGCTGAGGCTTTAACCCACAGCGCCACCTGCGTCCCCCGATAAGTGGCTTAGGAAAGGGGGGGAGGGGGAAAAACCCCGCAGGAACTTGCAAGACATTTTCGTCTTGCGAAGCAAGCCCATAGGGAAATTCGTTTTGCGAAGCGCCTCCAAAACGGAAAACCCTTTCGTCTAGCGGGTTTTCCGTCTTGCGAGGCGTTCGTCTTGCGGGGCGCCACTGTACTGGTATTCTCAGATAGCATTTGGCACCCCCTCCTGTCTGATTGTTGCAAAGACAGGGGGTTACAAAGCGAATACAGTGGTACCTTCGTTCTCAGACTTAATCCGTTCCAGAAGTTCGTTCCAAAACCAAAGGGTTCCAAAACCAAGGCAAGCTTTCCCACAGAAAATAAAGCAAAATGGCTTAATCCGTTCCAGACTTTTAAAAACAACCCCTAAAACAGCAATTTAACATGAATTTTATGAGACCATTAATCCATAAAATGAAAGCAACAATCAACGCGGATTGCTCTTTTGTTAAATCAAGAAATGCTTGGGGTATATCCTGGGAACTCTGGTTTGCATTCCTATTTTTGGCTGACGAACGGCGCAATTTAAATTTGGCCCGCCCTGGTCTTCTAAAAGATGGGAGAGGAAGCAGAATATCTCAGACTTCATTTTTTATTTTTTCTCTCCCTTTCTTTTCTTCTCAGGGACAACTTGTACCGCATCAGCCTTGAACCCGAGGCCTCGGCCAGTGAAATGCGCTACCATCAGGTACGTGACAAATCTCAAAAGTGAAGGGTCTTTGCAGCCCTTGTCAGTGAAACTAATTTGCATGATTAGCTTAGGCCCATTCATTGCAATGGGACCACTCTGAGCAGGACTAAAGTTGTCTGGATAGTGTACTTTTTTCTGGGGGGTACTCAAGGTTACCCAGTACCAGCACCTTTAAATATATACCGTATTTTTTGCTCTATAGGACACACTTTTTCCCCTCCAAAAATTAAGGGGAAATGTTTGTGCGTCCTATGGAGCGAATGCAGGCTCCTTGGCTTCAGCGAAAGCAAATCGAAGCCTCCGAAGCGCAGAGGGAGGGCTCCGGAGGCTTCGCGTTGCTTTCGCTGAAGCCTGAAAAGCGAGACGGGTCGGTGCGCACCAACCCCTCTCACTCTCCAGGCTTCAGGGATAGCCGCCTGAAGCCTCCAGAGTGCGGAGGGACCTTGCGCTGTACTCCAAAGGCTTCGGGTTCCTTTCACTGAAGCCAGGAGAGCAAGTATCTCCTGGCTTCAGCAGAGAGGGAGAGCTGCACAGCACCCCTTCAGCGAGGTGGGAAGAGAAATCGAAGGGGCTCCATTTCTCCTGCCGCTTCGCTGAAGGGGCGCTGAGCAGAGAGGGGGAGAATTTTTTTTTCTTGTTCTCCCCCTCTAAAACAAGGTGCGTCCTATGGTCGGGGGTGTGCTATAGAGCGAAAAATACGGTATATTAAAAGTTCAACCCTTTCTGTAACAACGTGGGTACCAACACCTTTTTTTCCTTTTTTTTTTTTAAAGCACTGGATCGAACCCAATGTTTTGAAACGAAAGACCCTGCTAAAAAGTACTCCCTTGGAGGTTGACTGCCTCTCAGATGGATATGGATCTTCACTGGACTGGGCTATTTTTAAATAGGCTTTTATTGATTTTCTCAGTAAAACAGAACGGAGATATAACAGTACGGAACACACCCAATAAGAGCCAGTGTCACACCTCAGCAGCGTAGCAAAGAGGGCATTTTTGAAATGGATACTGAGCCCAGGGAAAAGAGGCAACAGGAAATTACAGGCTAGAACCAGGGAGGTCCTTCCGAAAGAAGATTTTTCAGTGCAAATGAAACCATGTCTGCTCAGAAGTAAGTTCTACTGAATGCAATGAGACTTACTCCTAGGCAAACTGGGTTATGGTTGCAGCCTTTGGGTGGCAATCAACTACGTTTTACTGAGAGCAGAACTGTTGGAATTAATGCACCACATTCATTCATTTCAGTGGGTCTACTCGGTGAGTAAAACTTAGTTGAATACCACTTTGGTTGGTAAATCTTATACAGTTGTAACTTGGATCCTGAACGCCTTGGTACTCAGACGTTTTTGCTCCCGAACGATCGAAAACCGGAAGCAAGTGTTTCGGTTTGCAAACATTCTTTGGAACCCGAACATCTGACGGGGCTTCCATGGCTTCCGATTGGCTGCAGGCGCTTCCTACAGCCAATCGGAAGCCGCGCTTTGGTTTCTGAACGTTTTGGAAGTCAAATGGACTTCTGGAACAGATTCTGTTCGATTTCCAACGTACGACTGTACTGTTTAGAAGTGTGTTTTGAGGGGTGGAGGGGAAGAGACTACAACGCCCTCCATACAGATATCATTGTCTCCCAATTTCTCTTTGACCCATTTTTGTTGTTGTTGTTCGGTCTTTGCCTAGAAACTGACATGGAGGTCGAATCAACACGATATCAACATCTGCCGGATGAAAGGAAAACACGAGGTAAGTCTGTTTTGCGGCACCTTACAATGCCAAGTTCACATATAAATGCACATACCTGTATTAGTGGGGAAAATAGCATGCAAAAAATATGTCGTTTTAGGGGAAATTGCTTTGGGGAAATGGTTCCCAAATAGTTCCCAAATGGTTCCCAAATGCCTCTGTTGTCGTGCGTTTTGGTTCTCAAATGCCGAAAACCCGGAAGTAAATGCTTCCGTTTTCGAACGTTTTTCAGAACCCAAGTGTGCAACACATTTTCTGCTGAGTGCAAGAAGGTTTGCAACCAGTGGGAAGCTACGCCCCGGTTATCGAACGTTTTGGAAGCTGAACGGGCTTCTGGAACGGATTCGTTCGAGATCCGAGGTAGCCCCTATATTAGGCAAAATTGCACACCGAATGGTGTCTATCAGGAGAAATTTGCCCTAAGATGCCAATGAATTTGCATGGGGACATTTAAAAAAATAAAAAAGTTTGCAAACAGATGTGGAAATGTGCGGAGCTGAAGGTAAGATTGGAAAAATAAGAAACTTGAACCTTATCAGGAAGAGGAGACCCAGGGAACAGCTGGCCAGAAATCTTCACTTATTTGCTGTTGCGTGTTTTGCGATGCTTTTTAAGATCCAGGTCCTGGGCTGACATAACTGACGCCGTGCTCCGAAGAAAGCTGGACTCGGCAGCTTGAATAAATCATTACACTTGCCAGTAATGACATCTTTTGCATAATTGGTTCTGCCACTCACGGTGTGTCTTCGTGTTGCACACTCAAGCATGTTCAGAGCACCTAGATTTCGCCCCCCACCCTCAATCTCGCGTCTAAAGTATTACTGGGCACAGAGTTTTCCCCCCTCAACATTCTCATATGTCTACAAAACTGTGCAGAGTCTCCGATACCCTAGCTTTAAGGAACTGCAGCTTAACTAGGGCTGCCATTTCTGTCAGAAATTGCGTCCGGGCGGAATTTCCAAAAACTGGTAAAACGTCCAGGAAAACCCAGGCGTATGGCAACCCGTGTCAAGAGTGTTGATTTTTTGGGCAAATTTCCTTAAAAATAGCTGAGAAACGTCAACGTCCTAAGGAAAAGCAAGACATTCCGGGATCAAGTCAAAAACGTGGGATGGCTTCTGTTAATCCAGGACTTTTTGTTGTTAAGTCGTTCAGTCATGTCCGACTCTTCGTGACCCCCTGGACCAGAGCACGCCAGGCCCTCCTGTCTTCCACTACCTCCCGCAGTTTGGTCAAACTCATGTTAGCAGTTTTGAGAACACTGTCCCACCATCTCGTCCTCTGTCGTCCCCTTCTCCTTGTGCCCTCCATCTTCCCCAACATCAAGGTCTTTTCCAGGGAGTCTTCTCTTCTCATGAGGTGGCCAAAGTCTTGGAGCCTCAGCTTCAGGATCCGTCCTTCCAGTGAGCACTCAGGGCTGATTTCCTTCCGAATGGAGAGGTTTGATCTTCTCGCAGTCCATGGAACTCTCAAGAGTCTCCTCCAGCACCAGAATTCAAAAGCATCCATTCTTTGGCGATCAGCCTTCTTTATGGTCCAGCTCTCACCTCCATACATCACTACTGGATCCAGGACTATCCCTGGAAAATAGGGACACTTGGAGAGACCCTCAGTGGGGTCCTTTGGTTTTGAATAGGATGCGCTGATTTTTAGGGACTCCTGGCCAATTCCTGCAGGTGTTTGGACGTCTCGCTCTAGAGTGACTCATCTCTATAAATGGGTCAGCATTTCACAGAAATGGGGCAGGAGCAACTAAGGCCTTCCTAATCACCAGGATATTTTCAAACTGAGCTTTGCAATAATAGGGACTAGGAGATTGCATAAAACAGAGGTCTTCAACCTTTCTGAGTCCATGGCTCCCTTGACCAACGACAGTGATACCTCTGTTTTAGAACGTACAGTACTACCTCGGGTTACAGACACTTCAGGTTACAGACGCTTCAGGTTACAGACTCCTCTAACCCAGAAATAGTACCTCAGGTTAAGAACTTTGCTTCAGGATGAGAACAGAAATCGCACAGCGGCAGCAGCGGGAGGCCCCATTAGCTAAAGTGGTACCTCAGGTTAAGAACAGTTTCAGGTTAAGAATAGACCTCCAGAACGAATTAGGTTCTTAACCCAAGGTACCACTGTAATCCATTCTGGCAATCGTCTGGTGTCATTCTGACGTTAGGTGATTGACAGGTGGGTAGCCCCGCCTCCTGTCAAATCTGGTCTGCGAGGGAAGGGGAAACAAAATAACTAGCTGGATCCACCCCTTCTTCGGTGCATCTCTGAGATTCTCTCATTCCAGCATCTCTGTCTCTCCTTTTGTACCTCGCTCAGCTGATCGGGGATCATGTGACCATGGTGACAAGGCCATGTTTTCAAGTAGCCAGGTGGCAGTGGCTCTTTGACAGCCCCACAGATCCAATACTCAAAATGGGAATGTACATTTTGCTCTGTAGCCGTTTGATTACAGTCAGCGGGCAGGATCAAGAAGAAAAACACCGACGAGAAAACTTAAAAGCTCGGAACAAAATAAAAGAGTGCAGAATACAGTGGTACCTTAGTTTCTCGAATGTAATCCAGTTCCGGAAGACCGTTCGAGTTCCAAAAGGTTGGAAAACCGAGGCGCAAAGGGCTGCCAGCAAATTCAATTGAGAAGATTGAAAAACACACAGTGGAAGCTGTTTTGACTTCTGAGGCGCTTTCAAAAATGGAAGCATTTACTTCCCGGTTTTCGGCGTTCGTGTTCCGAAAGGTTCGGCAACGGAGACGTTCAAAAACCGAGGTTCCGCTGTACAGCATTTTGCTCTATTTCAAAGACCAAATTATCACAGGGATTAACTTTGTGTTCCAGTGACGTGTTCCCTCAAATCCTTTAAAGAGTTTGCAACCCAGCCTGCTTGCCCTGACACACACTTACCTCAGTTGCGAGGTGCCTGCAATCCCCAGAGTTTCTCTCTGCTGGTCTTGAATCCTTTTGGGATGTCTCCTGGGAAAGTCTGACTCTTCTCGCACTCGGCCCAGGGAGGCGTTAATAGAATCTGGAAATTGGATTTCGCACCGATTATGAGATGTGTCTGTTCCGATCAACAGACCAGAAATAATTAATTACAAAACCAATTATACCAGCCTCTTAATAAATCACGTTGGATATAAAATGTTTGCCGGGAGCTGAAGGGAGACTGTGAAACACGGCACGCAGGCCCCAGAGAGGCTCCACTTTGGGCCATCCAGAAACTTTCCCTGGGAGAACAGAGAGCGGTGGGGGTCAGAGGGTGAAAAATTAAACAGGGTTTACCGTATTTTTCACTCTATAGGGCGCACTTTTCCCCCTCCAAAAATGAAGGGGAACTGTGTGTGCGTCCTGCGGAGCGAATCCAGGGGGGGAGGCAGGCAGGAAAAGCCCCCAAAATCCGCACACAAGCTCTTGCAGCCAGTCAGTCCCTTCTCCCTCCTTGTCGAAAAGCCCACAGGAGCCGCACGCTCCTTAAACGGTGCTCGGCTCCTGTGGGCTTTTGTGGGAGGTGGGGGTATTGCCATAGCTGCACCCAGCCTCTTCCTGCCGGAGAGGTTGCGCAGGGCTAAAGAAGCCATAGCCCCATTCAGCCTCTCCCAGCTGGAGAGGTTGCGCGCGGCTATGGCAGAAGCTGTCTTGGCTTCTTTGCTCTTTGGGGCTGGGGGGGCAGCGCTTCCCCCCACCGCCAGCCCCACAAGCTCGGGGAGCAGCAGAAGCCCGACCTGCTCTTTGGGGCTGGTGGAGGGCACCAGCCCCAAAGAGCAGGTCGAAAGGAACCTGAAGCCTGGAGAGTGAGAGGGGTCGGTCCGCACTGACCCCTCTCGCTCTCCAGGCTTCCAAGGTAGCCTCCTGAAGACCACTGAACGCACCTTGAATGGCACCTTGTTTTAGAGGGGGAAAACAAGAGGGGGAAAATTCTCCCCAGTGGCATAGCGTGGGGGGTGCAGGGGGGCCTGGCCGCACCGGGCGCAACATCTGGGGGTTAGGGTTAGGGGGCGCAAATCCACGGGTTAGGGGGCGCAAATTACTTGCCTTGCCCCGGGTGCTGACAACCCACGCTACGCCACTGATTCTCCCCCTCTCTGCGCAGTGGCTCCTGCCGCTTCGCTGAAGGGGCGCTGGGCAGAGGGGGGGAGATTTTTTTTTTCTTGTTCTCCCCCTCTAAAACAAGGTGCGTCCTATGGTCGGGTGCGTCCTATGGAGCGAAAAATACAGTAATTTGCCAAACGAGAAATGCCAGAGGCTGCCCTGTGGTCCTTCTCTAAATCCTAGGTATATTTGGCCGGGGGCGGGAGGGAGAGAAGTTCTGTTTGGTTTGCATTTCAAGGCGAAACAACCAAATGCACGCTGTTCCGAAACAAGGTGCAAACCAGCTTTCGAAATTTCTAGTTCTCCGAATTTCGCGTCACAGTTCTCCAGCCAAGCAGAGAAAGCACACGCTTATAGAAAAGGCATATGGGGTAAAAATGAGGAACCCATACTGATAGCTTCATAACTCCAGATCCTCCAACATTTCTCTGATGAAAACAGTGAAAATGTTTCTCCGGTGAAAATAAAGGTAAAGGTAAAGGTACCCCTGCCCGTACGGGCCAGTCGTGTCCGACTCTAGAGTTGTGTGCCCATCTCACTTAAGAGGCCGGGGGCCAGCGCTGTCCGGAGACACTTCCGGGTCATGTGGCCAGCGTGACAAAGCTGCTCTGGCGAGCCAGCACCAGTGCAACACACAGAAACGCCATTTACCTTCCCGCTATAAAGCGGTACCTATTTATCTACTTGCACTTAAGAGTGCTTTCGAACTGCTAGGTGGGCAGGAGCAGGGACCGAACGATGGGAGCTCACCCCGCCGTGGGGATTCGAACCGCCGACCATGCGATCGGCAAGCCCTAGGCGCTGAGGTTTTACCCACAGCGCCACCCGCGTCCCAGTGAAAATAGGGACATCCTATTCCATCCTCTTCAACATTTCTGATGAAAATAGGGGCATCTTATTCCAACCCCTCCAACATTTCTCTGAGGAAAATAGGGACGTCCTATTTCATCCCCTCCAACATTTCCCCGATGAAAATAGGGACATCCTTTTCCATCCCCTCCAACATTTCCCCGATGAAAATAGGGACGTCCTATTCCATCCTCTCCAACGTTTCTCCAGAGAAAATAGGGACGTTCCATTTCATCCCCTCCAACATTTCTCTGATGAAAATGGGAGCATCTTATTCCTTCCCCTCCAACATTTCTCCAATGAAAATAGGGACGTCCTATTTCATCCCCTCCAACATTTCCCCGATGAAAACAGGGATATCCTAAGGAAAATCGGGACATTCTGTGATCAAATCAGAAACCGGGACGGCTTCTGTAAATCCAGGACCGTCCCTGGAAAATAGGGGCCCTTGGAGGGTCTCCATTTCTGGGGATTAAAACACACACACGCACACGCACACACCATTTTTTCCCCTGCCTCCTACCCTGGCAGGGATTATGGCTTTGAAAGATGAAGTAGAGATGCTAGCAGGAAGTGGGGAAGTGAGGGGAGTTTGCAAGGAGGGGGGGAATGGCTCAACCAACCCCGTTCCTCTCTCTCTCTCTCTCTCTCTCTTTCTCTCTCTGGCCTGCTCGGAAACCATGGAAACAGAGAGAGAAAAAGGTGCTTGGATGGGAGAGCAAAGAGAGAGGATGAGAACTCACAATAGAAACAGAAAGGTCTGTGCTAGAGCAGGCGAGGGTGAAGAAGAAGAGGTTGCAAGCTTGGAGCCAAATAGCTGGCCACAGAGATGGGGGGCGGGAGTGAGAAAGGTGTATTTTCCCATTTATTACCAGCAGTATTATTACTACTGGTACCCGCACGAGATATAAAGAGCTGAGGTGCAAATGTCAAGATATCGCCAACAGCAAGTTTTTTTTTTTAAAAAAAAAGCACAACCTGAAACCAGGGAGAAGATGAGAGACTCCATTTTGCTCACGTTTAAAGGTGGGGGAGGAAGTGAGAGCTGGACCATCAAGAAGGCTGATCACCGAAGAATGGATGCTTTTGAATTCTGGTGCTGGAGGAGACTCTTGAGAGTCCCATGGACTGCAAGAAGATCAAACCTCTCCATTCTGAAGGAAATCAGCCCTGAGTGCTCCCTGGAAGGACAGATTCTGAAGCTGAGACTCCAAGACTTTGGCCACCTCAGGAGAAGAGAAGATTCCCTGGAAAAGACCCTGATGTTGGGAAAGATGGAGGGCACAAGGAGAAGGGGACGACAGAGGACGAGATGGTTGGATAGTGTTCTCGAAGCGACCAGCATGAGTTTGACCAAACTGCAGGAGGCAGTAGAAGACAGGAGGGTCTGGCGTGCTCTGGTCCAGGGGGTCACGAAGAGTTGGACACGACTAAGCGACTAAACAACAACAACAAAGTTGGGGGACTGACCAAACCCGTACTTTGTGAAACGATATGCAAACGATTCCACTTTGCTATCTGCGCCCTTAGAAATTTGGAGACCCAGTTCCCTGACAGAACCATGCGCGCAAAGAGGCGTCTGTCCAGGAAAAGTGTGCTTTGAAACAGCACGGATTAGGTCGATTTAAAAATAAAAACTCTACGCTGCACTTCATCCAAGCATCACAGGGCGGTTTGCAATATAAAAGCGCACACACACACAAAATGCACAGTGTAATAACAAACAAAACAATAGCATGCAAACATGTCCATGATTCCTGGTCAAAAAACACTGCTTTTTGGGGGTGAAGGGCACTTCTATGGTTTGAGAGTTTCGTTGGATTCTATTGTACTTCTCCAAACTTCAGAGATGTCACCCCCCAAAAAAGAAAACCCATGTTGCTTCTCATTTTTCTAATCTGAAACTCAGCTCTCCACATTTCCACACCAGTTTGCAAATTTTTGAAAAACAAGTCCTCGTGATAATAATAATAATAATAATAATAATAATAATAATAATAATAATAATAATAATATATTATTTATACCCCACCCATCTGGCTGGGCTTCCCCAGCCACTCTGGGCGGCTTCCAACAAAATGTTAAAATACAGTAATGCATCAAACATGAAAAAGCTTCCCTAAACAGGGCTGCCTTCAGATGTCTTCAAAAAGTCTGGCAGTTGTTCTTCTCTTTGACATCTGGTGGGAGGGTGTTCCACAGGGTGGGTGCCACTACCGAGAAGGCCCTCTGCCTGGTTCCCTGTAGCTTTGCTTCTCGCAGTGAGGGAACCGCCAGAAGGCCCTCGGAGCTGGACCTCAGTATCCAGGCAGAGCGATGGGGGTGGAGACGCTCCTTCAGGTACACTGGACCGAGGCTTCATTGTAGCATCTTAGGGCAAATTTCGCCCAATATCTGCATGTTCTGTATGTATTTTTTCTCCTTCTAATACTGTACTAGGGTTGCCATATTTCAAAAAGTGAAAATCTGGACACAAATTTTTTTTTTTGTAATATCTAAAAAAAAAGAAAGAAGAGTTTTTGAGCTATTTTTAATGAAATGTGACAAAATCTACACTTCTGGATTTTCCTGGACATTTCAACAATTTCTGCCCGGATGCTGTTTACAAAGGCCGAATTCTGGTTACGTCTGGGAAATTCTGGATGTATGGAAACCCTGTCTAATGCACACACTTTTGCAAAGCAATTCCCCCCGTATAATGCATCTTTGTATTCTGTTTTCCCTAATACAGTGGTATCTCGGGTTACATACGCTTCAGGTTACATACGCTTCAGGTTACAGACTCCGCTAACCCAGAAATAGTGCTTCAGGTTTAAGAACTTTGCTTCAGGATGAGAACAGAAATCGTGCTCCGGCGGCAGCAGGAGGCCCCATTAGCTAAAGTGGTGCTTAAGGTTAAGAACAGTTTCAGGTTAAGTACGGACCTCCGGAACGAATTAAGTACTTAACCTGAGGTACCACTGTATACACATTTTCCTACCTTACTATATGAATGCACATCTCTTGCCCAGGGAACTACACCACAAAAAATCAGAAAAGTGCAAATTCTAACAGAATGGCTCTGATTCGGTTTGCGAAGCACAGATTTAGTAGGGTCGCTTACAGATGTGAAATGGACTGAATTTGGCCCTGGACCTGTCAGCACGGGGAACTGAACTTGCTATTAGGGAGAGTAACAATTATGGTGATAATAGAAGTGTTTTGCTTGTTCAGAAGGAGTCCTGGCTTGTTTTTATGAGGTGTGTGGTAGGTACAAGAAAAGAAGCGTCAGAGACTTGATCTGACCTGCCTTCAACCCCCTATAGGGCTCGCTTCCCGTCTAGGCCAGCAGAGTAACGTTGCGTGGCGAGTTCCCGACCCCCCCCCCCCGGCGGAAATAATGACACATGACACAATTATTAAGGTTAATGGGCTAAAAAAGGGCACAACTTTATTGATTACAGGTGATGAGCGGTATTGGCTTAGGCATTGGTCCTAACCGACTATATCCGACTCCAGCCCATCTGCTTGAAGTCTGGGAAGGGTTAACCACCAGTAGGGGGAGTCCTGCTAATGCACATCAATGAGGAATTCCCCCAGGGTCACTGATAGGGGGCGTGCCTTAGGCACTCACCTCCCTAGGCTTCGGACAGGGCCACGCCCCCCGGAATCCTTTAACGGAGTACCCTTCAATATGTGGGGCAGGTGATGGCACTACCTCCCCTCTTCCATCTACAGAAATACAGTGGTGCCCCGCAAGACGAACGCCTCGCAAGACAGAAAACCCGCTAGACGAAAGGGTTTTCCGTTTTGGAGGCGCTTCGCAAAACGAATTTCCCTATGGGCTTGCTTCGCAAGACGAAAATGTCTTGTGAGTTCCTGCGGGTTCCCCCCCTTTCCCCCCCCCTTTCCTAAGCCACTAAGCCTCTTATCAGCTGATCTGCTGATAAGCCGCTTATCAGCTGATCCGCTAAAAGCCGCTAAACTGCTAATAGCGCTAATCTGCTAAGCTTCGCAAGACAAAAAAACCGCTATACGAAGAGCCTCACGGAACAGATTAATTTCGTCTTGCGAGCCACCACTGTATACCAATGCCTAACCTCCAATACCCAGAAAGTTGTGGCGATTTGCTACGAGGTAGGCAAAAACAAAACGGCTGGTGCCAATTTGCCAAGTGGAAAAATTCCTACCAGGCCCCTCAACGGCGACCAACTGAGGTCCATAGCAAGGTCAAAGAACGAAAACCTTATAGGGTGGGAAAACAGGAACAGCTGGCGGGCAGCAAAGAGGGAGATCTCCAGCCGTGGCCTGCCTATATAGGGCAGGCCACACACCCCGAACCTGCCGATTGGCCGGCTAGGGGGTGACGCGGCCGGGAATCCCCCCAATCGCGTGGGGCTGGCTTCCACCTGCCGCGCGTGTGGAGGGGCCGTGAAGCCCGCAACCCCACCTCCTCCTGAAGGCGGAAGTGGCCTTGCAGACTCTGAGCATGTCAGGAGTGCTTTTCGCTTTGCAGCCTTCATCGCTTCGCTTCTCCTCCCCAGGCAGAGTGCCGGAATTTTATCAAAGTGCTTCTCCTCCGCAACGACAACCTGCTCTTCGTCTGTGGCACCAACGCTTTCAATCCCATCTGCGCCAACTACACCGTGAGTACCAGGAACTTGGGGCCAGCCAGGCGGTGCCCGTAACTCATTGCTCAAAACAGTTTGTTTTGTTTTTAAATAATATTTATTCCAATTTTAAAGATTACAAAAAGAAAACACTAAATTAAGCAAGAAAAAACAAAACAATACATCACATGAATACAGACAAGCAGAAAAACCCCCCAGAAAAATACAAACAATTAAGAAAAAAACAAAAAGAAAAAAACAAGTCAAACCTTCCCATAACTTCCCATAACTTATTTTTCATTTGCTTGTTTCCTTGACCTCCTCACACCTCCCTTTTTTGTATTCTAGTTCAATTAGGTATTTCAGCAAATCCTTTCCATCTTTGTTTTTATCCTAATAATTTATCTTAACATACTGTAATTTTACACTCTCTCCTTTCACCAATTAACTATCCATTTTTACTTAATCCTTTATATCATTTCTGCTAAAACCACATAACTTCATTCCAACAGCCTTCTAACATTCCTTAATTTTACAATGTTTCTGTAAATAAACTTTAAATTTCTTCCAATCTTCTTCCACCAACTCTTCTCCCTGGTCTCGGATTCTTCCAGTCATTTCCGCCAATTCCATATAGTCCATCACCTTCATCTGCCATTCTTCCTGGGTGGGTAAATCTTGTGTCTTCCAGTACTTTGCAATAAGTATTCTTGCTGCTGTTGTGGCTCACCCCAGTTTGCACACGGTGCAAATATCCCTTGCGCCCCAACTAGTCTGACTGAATCGTGTGAAGCGAGCGTCCGGACTCCTGCTTACCCTCCCGACGTTATGGGCTATTATTTCATGCCCAATGGTTCAAATAGTGTTCTGACCAGGGGTAACTGGTGCCCCTTGGGAGCCCAACGGTAAAGGCAAAGGGACCCCTGACCGTTAGGTCCAGTCCTGACCGACTCTGGGGTTGCGGCGCTCATCTCGGCTTTATTGGCAGAGGGAGCCGGCGTACAGCTACCGGGTCATGTGGCCAGCAGGACTAAGCCGCTTCTGGCGAACCAGAGCAGTGAACGGAAACGCCGTTTACCTTCCCGCTGGAGCGGTACCTATTTATCTACTTGCACCAGTATGCTTTCGAACTGCTAGGTTGGCAGGAGCAGGGACTGAACAATGGGAGCTCACCCCGTCGCGGGGATTCGAACCGCCGACCTTCTGATCGGCAAGCCCTAGGCTCTGTGGTTTAACCCATACCGCCACCCCCGTCCCTGAGCCCAACAGTAGGGGGCGCCAAAGACAGTGGAAGGCAGAGCCAGCTAATTCTTGTTTCGCCTCCTCTCTTCCGACTTCTACAAGGGTCAAAGACGGTGTTGGAAGAGGGGGACAGTCAGTGACAATCCCCTGGTGTGATTGCAAGTAAAAGATCAGGTGGGCAGTTTGCTGCTCCCCTCCTTTGACAGCCACCCTTCTGTGGTTCTGTACTCACTTGAGCTGTTTTGGGGGCTGCCCACCAACACCTAAAGATGTCTTGCAGCTGCTGTGAATTTCAGGGTTCCCCCGTGTCTGCCGATAACACCCTCTTGCGTGCTTTGGCTACAAATAAGGTTCGACACTTGGCAAATGGCTCTGCTACGAGTGTACAGGTTGTGCACCAAAATTTTAGCTTTCTGTTGCAGAACCACACCTACCACTGCTGGATGAGCAAGACCGAAACAACTGCAATAAACAGAAGGGCGGATGGAATGGGCATTCAGTATATCCACTTATCTATATTATAAACCAGGGATGTGGGTGGCGCTGTGTTCTAAACCACTGAGCCTAGGGCTTGCCGGTCAGAAGGTCAGCGGTTCGAATCCCCGCGACGGGGTGAGCTCCCATTGCTCGGTCCCTGCTCCTGCCAACCTAGCAGTTCGAAAGCACGTCAAAGTGCAAGTAGATAAATAGGTACCGCTCTGGCGGGAAGGTAAACAGCGTTTCCATGCGCTCTTCTGGTTCGCCAGAAGCAGCTTAGTCATGCTGGCCACATGACCTGGAAAAACTGTCTGCGGACAAACATCGGCTGCCTTGGCCAGTAAAGCGAGATGAGCGCCGCAACCCCAGAGCCATTTGCGACTAGACTTAACTTTCAGGCGTCCTTTACCTTTATATTATAAACTAACTTCCAAATCCCAATTTGTGGCTCTGATAAATGGCCGTTCACAATTAAAACCAAATCTGACATGTAAGAGTACTTAAGCTTTCCTCTTCCGAATTACTCTGGAAATTTGGGGCTGTACCCTACGGTGGTCCTACTGAGAGCCAAACAGTTGGAAGCCACGACTAAGTTAGGTTTGTTAATTTCAGTGGGTCTGCTCTGGTTTCTCAATCGCTGATACACTTCAAATTTCAAAGAGGGGAAATAAACATTTCTGCGTGGCTCTGTATGTTTTCATTTTATTTTGAAACATGCACAGATTTCCATCTGCCCATCTAGACACATGTGTAGCTCACCACAAAAAAGAAGCAGTCTGTTGTGTTTGGGGACTCATTGGGTCGTACCCAGTCCTACTTGGAGTACACCCACTGAAATTAAACATGACTAGCTCAGGTGGTGCTGTGGTCTAAACCACTGAGCCTAGGGCTTGCCGATTGGAAGGTTGGCGGTTCGAATCCCTGTGACAGGGTGAGCTTCCGTTGCTCTGTCCCAGCTCCGGCCAACCTAGCAGTTTGAAAGCATGTCAAAGTGCAAGTAGATAAATAGGTACCGCTCCAGCAGGAAGGTAAACGGCATTTCTGTCTGCTGCTCTGGTTTTGCCAGAAGCGGCTTAGTCATGCTGGCCACATGACCCGGAAAAACTGTCTGCGGAGAAACGTTGGCTCTCTCGGCCAGTAAAGTGAGATGAGCGCCGCAACCCCAGAGTCGTCCGCGACTGGACTTAACTGGCAGGGGTAAATCAGCGACCCAGGCTTCAAAAACCAGGGCACACTGTCAGCAGAGATAACTGCGCATACAGAATAGGCGTGAGGCTTGTGGAAGCATACTGCATCTACAGATTTATTAATCATATATCAGGACAAAGAAACATGTTGTCTCTCTCTCATGTCGTCACAGAACGGGAAAAACAAAAGCTATACACACAACGGAAGTTCCCAGCAAGCTGTGCTGGAATGTAAACAGACATGTGACACGTAACAATCCCATGTCTGTTCCTTAATGTGGAACAGAATTCTCAACATCTTACCTTTACCTTTAACTTGGGCCCATTAACGCCAATGGGTCTGGGTCATTGGATACGGCCCGTTTCCTTTTGCCCAGCCCCTCGAGAGATCCGCAGTTTGTCTAACTATCTTTTCCTCCCACCAGATGGACACGTTGGAGCCCACGGGAGACAACATCAGTGGGATGGCCCGATGCCCCTATGACCCCAAGCACGCCAACGTCGCTCTCTTCACAGGTCGGTTCAGAGCACGGAGGGAAGTATTTTGACCCAGTTATTATGACTCAGCAAGCAGAAACAGCATTTACCGTATTCTTTGCTCTATAAGACTCACTTTTTCCCTCCTAAAAAGTAAGGGGAAAGGTGTGTGTGTCTTATGGAGCGAATGCAGGCTGCGCAGCTATCCCAGAAGCCAGGAACAGCAAGAGGGATTGCTGCTTTCACTGCGCAACGAGCCCTCTTGCTGTTCTGGCTTCTGAGATTCAGAATATTTTTTTTCTTGTTTTCCTCCTCCAAAAACTAGGTGCATCTTGTGGTCTGGTGCGTCTTATAGAGCGAAAAATACGGTACACCCCACCTTTCAGCTCAAGGCTGCCTGCATGTCCCCATTCCCTGCCCCCAGCCCTGCAAATATATATGGGTTTCCTTAAGCATCACATGAGGGGTAGGTTAGACCGGGGACACATTCAAGGCTACCAATCAAGGATTTGAACCTGGGTCTCCCCAAGCCTGGTCTCACATGCACAAATAATGAGCTCTTTCAACGACAGAGAAGCAAGCCAGTCTCTGGTTCCTATGGCGACAACGAAGTGGTCCTTGAGATACAAGGCGTTTTTGTGTGTGTCAGCAGAGGAATGACCCCGCTTGTTAAGAATCATAGATGCCTTCCCTGCCTCTGTTTGGTCCCATGAGCCCAACTTTAAATTAAAAACACACCCACAGAGTCACATGGTTTCTAATACATATATTAGAATATATACCTGTGTACCTGAAGCAGCGTCTCCACCCCCGTCGTCCAGCCCGGACACTGAGGTCCAGCGCCGAGGGCCTTCTGGCGGTTCCCTCATTGCGAGAAGTGAGGTTACAGGGAACCAGACAGAGGGCCTTCTCGGTAGTGGCGCCCGCCCTGTGGAACGCCCTCCCTTCAGATGTGAAGGAAATAAGCAGCTATCTTCTCTTTAAAAGACATCCGAAGGCAGCCCTGTTTAGGGAAATTTTTAATATTTGATGCTGTATTGTTTTTAACACTCTACTGGAAGCCGCCCAGGGTGGCTCGGGAAACTCAGCCAGGGGTATAAATAAATAAATAAATAAGTTGTTGTTGTTGTTGTTGTTGTTGTTGTTGTTGTTGTTGTTGTAATGGATTGAGTTGGCATTTTGAGGCAAGCCTGCTTAATTCAGACTTCCCAAAATAATATGGGAACTGAAATCTGCACATCTCTGAAATTTGTTCTGCAGGCATGTCATGTGTACAAAGAGTGTTGTTTGCATAGACCTATGGGACGCAGGTGGCGCTGTGGTCTAAACCACTGAGCCTCTTGGGCTTGCCGATCGGAAGGTCGGCGGTTTGAATCCCCACGACGGGGTGAACTTCTGTTGCTCCGTCCCAGCTCCTGCCAACTTAGCAGTTCGAAAGCACACCAGCACAAGTAGATAAATAGGTACTGCTCTGGCGGGAAGGTAAACAGTGTTTCCATGCGCTCTGGTTTCCATCACGGTGTCCTGTTGCACCAGAAGCAGTTTAGTCCTGCTGGCCACATGACCTGGAAAGCTGTCTGTGGACAAACACCGGCTCCCTCGGCCTGAAAGCAAGATGAGCGCCACAACCCCATAGTCGCCTTTAGCTGGACTTAACCATCCAAGGGTCCTTTACCTTTTACCTTTTTTATTGAATTCGGGGCCTTTCGTACGCAGGGCACGCACTCTCTGGCTGAGCTAGAGCATTTTCTTTGGCGGATTGAACTTCCGGGCGCCACGCAACATGCCCACCTGGCATTATTTACCTCTCCTCTCTCTTCCAACACCTCATATCTATCTCCCCTTCCCTGACAGGTGGAATGCTTTTCACCGCCACCGTGACGGATTTCCTGGCCATCGACGCAGTAATTTACCGCAGCCTGGGAGACAACCCGACTCTTCGCACAGTCAAGCACGACTCCAAGTGGTTTAAAGGTGCTTTGTTGATTCGCTCCGCGGTGGGGGGAGGCCAGGGGGAGGCCGGAGTGGGAAAAGCCACTACGTTCGCTCATAACACGAGGCGACGTGTTCAACGGATGAATTGGTGTCGAGGAAAACGTCATTGCGACGAATCGACTGAGGCTTCTTTAAATCGACTGGCAAACCGGAATAAAATACGTGGGTTTTTTTTGTTGTTGTGCTTTTAAACATCTTTATTGAAAGTTCAAAAAGTACATAATTATATGTGCACTAAACAGGGTGAGACGTAAATAAAAGAGGAAGAGAACCCATGTAAAAGGGAAAATAAATTGGGGAGGGGGGGGGGAACCAAAACTGTATATTTTACAAGGTTGTTATTGTACTTCACCAGATTTTAACCTATTACAGTACAGTGGTACCTCGGGTTAAGAACTTAATTCGTTCCGGAGGTCCGTTCTTAACCTGAAACTGTTCTTAACCTGAGGTACCACTTTAGCTAATGGGGTCTCCTGCTGCCGCTGCACTGCTGCTGCCCGATTTCTGTTCTCATCCTGAAGCAAAGTTCTTTACCTGAAGCACTATTTCTGGGTTAGCGGAGTCTGTAACCTGAAGCATCTGTAACCTGAAGCGTATGTAACCCGAGGTACCACTGTATTTGCAAGAATGGGTTCCAAATATCACAGAATTTGTCCATGGCATCTGTGTTTATATGCAAGTTGTTTATATGTTGCGAGTTTGCATAAGTCTTCAATCCAATCGTAGAAGGGAGCCACATTTTTATTTTTGCAGTTCATCAGTACAGTACAGTACAGCGGGAGGCCCCATTAGCTAAAGTGGTACCTCAGGTTAAGAGCAGTTTCAGGTTAAGAACGGACCTCCAGAACGAATTAAGTTCTTAAGCAGAGGTACCACTCTACAGCAATAAATAATATGCAATGTAAATAAGAATTTAAATGACTCAGAGATGACAAGTGGTGGTGGAGGGGAGTCAAATGGGTGTGGTACTTCATCCTTTTTTCTTTCTTACCCTTTCCCTTTACTCTCTGGTTTTGGGGGTTAAGTGTGTGCACCTTATTGTTTGTTTGTTTGTTTGTTTGTTTGTTTGTTTGTTTATACCTCAGGATGCAAACAGGATCCATTCCGGAGCCCCTTTCGCATCCTGAAACCAACGCAACCCACAACTGTGCGTGCGCGGGTAGCGATTCACCGCTTCCGTGCATGCGCGTGACGTCATTTTGAGCGTCTGCGCATGCGCGAGCGGTGAAACCCGGAAGTAACGCGCTCCATTACTTCCGGGTCACTGCAGAGCACAACCCGAAAGCACTCAACCTGAAGCATATTCAAGCCGAGGTATGACTGTTTGCTTAAATAAAACATTAAACCATAACAAAATAAAAATAACCAACTTTATCTGGACTCTCCCCACCCAGAACCATATTTTGTCCGCGCTGTGGAGTGGAAGAGCCACGTCTATTTCTTCTTCAGGGAGATCGCAATGGAGTTCAACTACTTAGAGAAGGTAAGGTGGTGAGAGGAGCACTACATGGGCATTGTTGACCATGCCTGGTGCCAGCACCCAAGGGCCCTTGGACCCAGATTCCTCTGACCCTTCCTTGTGTGTGTTTGGTTTTTTTTTAAAAAATAATTTTTATTAACTGGCCAATCACATCAAATTAAATCACATCATATAAATTCCGAATTACAAAGCCAAATTTTGAATTTTGTTGGGGGGACCCATACTTCAAGATCCAAAGGGGAATTCTGATCATCTTCTTGCTGCTGCGTTAATGTCCAAATCAGTCCAGACAGAGTTCATAATTCTTATCTTGCTGTTTCCACTTCACATCTTATTCATATATTTTCTCTTTTTTCTTTATGATCTCTTCTGATAGTCTCCTTAAGCCGATAAACACCAATAGTAATAATATTCCTGTGTGAATTTTCCGTTCTTCCAATCCTCAGATCAAGATGGTTTCCATATATCATCTTCTTCATAGATAACATCGCTCTTTCCATCATAATCTTGCAAAACTGTCGCTCTTAAATCCCACTGAGGAGTTTAATCCACAATATATAAACAGCTTTGGTTCTCTCTTTCTCCTCCCAGACTCAAGACCTCCGACAGAGCTTCCCAAAATGGCGACGGCATTTTTAACTGTGTCATTCCAAAGCTCTTATAAATTCCGCGCTCTTCTTACCTGTGACCCTTCCTTGTTGTCCCCACAACATAGGTGGTGGTGTCTCGGGTGGCCAGAGTTTGCAAGAACGATATGGGTGGCTCTCAGCGGGTTCTGGAGAAGCAGTGGACCTCCTTCCTCAAGGCCCGCCTCAACTGCTCCGTCCCGGGGGACTCCCATTTCTACTTCAATGTCATCCAGTCTGTCACAGACATCCTGGAGATCGACGGCCGGCCGGTCGTGCTCGCCGTCTTTTCCACACCTGCCAACAGGTCAGTGGCGGTTGGGAATAGCAGGGGCCCAGATCTAAGCTGGGATGGGGGGCTCTCCAAGACTCAGCCCAAAACATCTAGAGTTCCTTCTGCCTTGAGTTTTCGCACTGCATTTGTTTACACTGGTATTATTATTATTATTAACCACCCATCATCTGAAGATCACAAGACAGTTTACAGTGTAATAACACAACATTATTGATTTATACATACAAACATACATAGGGACGTGGGTGGCGCTGTGGGTTAAACCACAGAGCCTAGGACTTGCCGATCAGAAGGTCAGCGGTTTGAATCCCCACGACGGGGTGAGCTCCCGTTGCTCGGTCCCTGCTCCTGCCCACCTAGCAGTTCGAAAGCACGTCAAAGTGCAAATAGATAAATAGGTACCACTCCAACGGGAAGGTAAACGGCATTTCCGTGCGCTGCTCTGGTTCACCAGAAGTGGCTCAGTCATGCTGGCCACATGACCCGGAAGCTGTACGCCAGCTCCCTCGGCCAGTAAAGAGAGATGAGCGCCGCAATCCCAGAGTCCGTCACGACTGGACCTAATGGTCAGCGGTCCCTTTACCTTTTACATACATACATATATACCCCGCCCATCTGGCTGGCTCCTAACAGAATATTGAAAACATGATTAAAATATCAAACATTAAAAACTTCCCTAATCATAGTTGCCTTCAGATGTCTTCTAAAAGTCAGATAGTTGTTTATTTCTTGACATCTGATGGGAGGGCATTCCATGGGGCGGGTGCCACCACCGAGAAGGCCTGATTTTCTGTAACCTCGCAGGGAGGGAATCTCCAGAAGGCCCTTGGAGCTGGACCTCAGTGTCCGGGCTGGACAATGGGGGTGGAGACGCTCCTTCAGGTATACTGGGCCAAGGCTGGTTAGGGATTTCAAGGTCAGCACCAACACTTTGAATTGTGCTCGGAAACGTACGGGATGCCAGTGTAGGTCTTTCAGGACTGGTGCTATATGGTCTCGGCGGCCACTCCCAGTTACCAGTCTAGCTGCCACATTCTGGATAAGTTGTAGTTTCTGAGTCACCTTCAAATGTAGCCCCACATAGAGTGCATTGCTATAGTCCAAGCGGGAGATAACCAGAGCATGCACCTCTCTGGCTAGACAGTCTAGGACACAACAACAAGAACATGGAAAACAGAGCTGATTGTGACAAATATGGATTGGACCTCGCCAAGGGTTTGAGACCCATCGGCTACCCTCGTCTGGTTTAGCCGGCCAGTCAAAGCCATCACTGCTGTTGAAATCCAGTCTGTCATTAAAACACTGCATCATTAAAATGCAGTCTGTTCAAAGAGGTTGCTTTAGTACCCGTTTTAAGAATAAGCAACTCTCTGCCTTGAAATGACGGCAATTTATTTCAAGGGCAAAATGGCTGCAGAAATCCGGAGAACTGTATTTAAAACGGTGTGTGTGTGTGTGGAGGGAATAAGAGAAGGAAATAGCAGGTCAGTTTTGCAGGTGGGCTTATTGAGGCTGAAAGGGACGCGGGTGGCGCTGTGGGTTAAACCACAGAGCCTAGGACTGACCGATCAGAAGGTTGGCGGTTCGAATCCCCGCAATGACGGGGTGAGCTCCTGTTGCTCGGTCCCAGCTCCTGCCAACCTAGCAGTTCGAAAGCATGTCAAAGTGCAAGTAGATAAATAGGTACCGCTCCGGCGGGAAGGTAAATGGCGTTTCTGTGCACTGCTCTGGTTCGCCCGAAGCGGATTAGTCATGCTGGCCACATGACCCAGAAGCTGTACGCCGACTCCCTCAGCCAATAAAGCGAGATGAGTGCCGCAACCCCAGAGTCGGACTAGACCTAGTGGTCAGGAGTCCCTTTATCTTTACCTTTATTGAGGCTGAAGGAGAGCAACATGCCTACAATTTGCCATATTGTGAATTCACAGCAAAGCGCTCTCTCTCTCTCTTTCTCTTTCTTTCTTTTTCTCTTTCTCCAGCATTCCAGGCTCTGCCGTCTGTGCCTTTGACATGGCCCAAATAGCCTCTGTCTTTGAGGGGCGCTTCCGTGAGCAGAAATCCCCCGAATCGGTTTGGACCCCTGTGCCAGAGGAACTGGTGCCAAAACCACGGTGAGTGAAACTGTCAGTGCCGCGTTCTTAGTAGGAAAAGGATAGTAGGAAAAGATATACTGAATAAGTATTATCCACTAGCGAGTGATGTAGCAGAGCAGATCCCCATCAATATAGCTGAAAGCTAGTTTGCAGATTCGTTTGAATCTCTTAGTTAAGATTATTTCCTGGTGTCCCCTTTAATCCCTCTTAAAAGAATAAAGGCGCAGGAGTCTTTCTGAGTAAAGAAATGAAAAGTTTGCTCACATTTCAGTTCACAATTTGATCCCTGAAAGGCAGGCTTGGCTTGGCAATTACACAAAGAAACGGTGAGTTCGTCTCAAATGGAGACTGAATTGATGTGAAAAATTGCAGCAAGGCAACAAAATGGCTGCAGGGTGCCTTCCTGCTTGTACCCACGCTAGGGAAACAAGGAATATTGTATTTGAACAGTGCTGGATTTACATATAAGATAAACAAGCTATAGCTTAGGGCCCCACTCTCTTGGGGGCCCGAAAAAAAACAAAGGGAAAAAACCTGGATGTACATTTCCAAAACGTAAGATAAAAAACAAATAAAATAAAATAAAACCTACATACAGCAACAGTGTTTTGTGTTGTGTAGGCTCCTATGATGTAAGTAATGGCCCCCGCCTGCTCGCCTGCTCCCTAATATATCCCTGCTTTGCTCCTTTCTATATATAGGGTGCCTACATTCTGCATGGACTGGTTGTACGGCAACATGTGCAAATGGCTTGAGATACCTATGAGGTCCATAAATTAGCATATATTCAACACAAAAAACAGTGGCAATTTGTTGTTGACAAAGGACAGCTGGACATATAAAGGGCCCCATTGCCCTCAGTAGCTTAGGGCCTCATCAAACCGAAATCCGGCATTGGACTGTGCTAATGGATTACATCCCACACGTAGTTCGTGTGCAAATCAGTGATGTGTGGTCACATTTAGACTAGTCCCTAAATGTTCTCCTGGCACCTTCTTCCCAAAGCCCAGGAAACTTCTGCCCAGCTTAGGGGGAGAGGCCCCATGCTCACACGCCCCAAAACTGTCCCCCTACAAAATATTTCACCTCTGTTGGGAATGATAGTGGGATGGTGAAATATACTCAGAGTCCTGCAGGCATTTCATGCTCTTTATTGCAGCTTGTAAAACAGTGGTTTAATTGCCCCCCAAAAAAACCTCAGGCTCTTATATATATTATTTACACAATGGGTCTCGTCTGATTGGCTGAATCTGCTTCCCTCCTGAAGCCTGATTGGTCTTCTCCTGCAGGTCAATCAGTTGTTGCATTCTATGATCCTATCAGCCTAATAGGCTGGTTACAGTATTTATTTTTTACTCCATAAGACACACCTAGTTTTTAGAGGAGGAAAACAAGAAAAAAAATATTCTGAACAAAACAGTGGATGTATGATTTTTGTGGTTCATGTTGTGGCCACAGACATGTGATCTGATGGTGAATTTGGGGTGACCCAATGCAAAAATCCTGAGGATCCATGTGGATCCGTGCTTTGTAACCACATTTTTGCACCACTGCAGCCCCAGGAAACAGTGGATGTGTGTGTTTTTTGGTGCAGGCTGTAGCCATGAACATGCTATGTGATCTGATGGTGAATTTGGGGTGACCCAATGTAAAAATCCTGAGGATCCATGTGCTTTTACCTCCCCCCTCCCAGGCAACCTTAGCTAGCATCCCTTATCTCTCTCCCAATCCCACCGATCAACTGCTTCCTTTCAACACACCCTTCCCTCTTGTTTGCCTTTGTGTCTTTTCCTTAGCTGGAGCAGTTTTTTTGCTCTTCCTTTTCTTCTAATTTCTCTCCTTATTGCTTTAGTCTTCCTGTTTCCCCCCTTTGCAAGTTTGCTGTCTTTACCTCCCCCTTCCCAGGCAGCCTCCTTTATCTCTAGCGTCCCTTATCTCTCTCCCTGATCGGCAAACAATCAGCGGCTTCGTTTCAACACCCACTTTCCTCTTTCAGAAAAAAAAGCATGATCTGCTTTTTGCCCCTGGGCAATTCGGCTCCAGGGACCACGCATTCGCTCCATAAGATGCACAGACATTTCCCCTTATTTTTTAGGAAGAAAAAAGTGTGTCTTATGGAGCAAAAAATACAGTAATTTCCTCCTGGAGCCTGATTGGTCTTCTCCTGCAGGCCAATCAGTTGTTGCGTTCTAGGATCCTACCTGCCTATTGTTCTAGGATCCAAGCTTAGTACATAACAGATGGGTTTGGGTGTTTCTTCTGTCGGGACATCTCGGTAGCCCCCGTCCGGCTACGAACCTCTTTCCTTGCTCACGTAGCGCAGAATCTTGACTTTTGGACGTTTGCCTCGCAGGCCGGGTTGTTGCGCAGCTCCAGGGATGCGCTACAATTCCTCGAGCTTCTTCCCAGACGAGATCCTCAATTTTGTCAAGACGCATCCGTTGATGGACGAGTCGGTTCCGTCGCTGGGCAACGCGCCCTGGATCATCAGGACCATGACCCGGTAAGGGAGAGCTAAAAAAAATTCAACGTGGGTATGTTTAGCCTGGGACGCGGGTGGCACTGTGGGTTAAACCACAGAGCCTAGGACTTGCCAATCAGAAGGCTGGCGGTTCGAATCCCCACGATGGGGTGAGCTCCCGTTGCTCACTCCCTGCTCCTGCCAACTTAGCTGTTCGAAAGCACGTCAAAGTGCAAGTAAATAAATAGGTACCGCTCTGGCGGGAAGGTAAACGGTGTTTCTGTGCGCTGCTCTGGTTCGCCAGAAGCAGCTTAGTCCTGCTGGCCACATGACCCGGAAGCTGTACACCGGCTCCCTCGGCCAGTAAAGCGAGATGAGCGCCACAACCCCAGAGTCGGCCACGACTGGACCTAATGGCCAGGGGTCCCTTTACCTTTACTTATGTTTAGCCTGGAGAAGAATGAGGGATTAAAGTCTGCTGACCAATTTTAATCAAGAGACAGCCAGTGTATTTTTTCAGCTGATTTACCTAATTTGGATTAATCAACTACCCAGAGCTACTACCATTCCGTTTCCATGCAATATATATCGCAGACCTCTCTTGCGTGAATACTTTGTGCATTTTACGTGTGTGTGTGTGTGTCAGAGACGGGAAAACAAGCACTTTCCATTAATTTCCTAAGCACTGCCGCCAAGGCGAGCTGGTTCTAATTAAATCTGTCTTAATTGATGTTTTATGTGAAATTAATCAAGCATCGTTCCTGTTGTCTCTCAAGCCAGAAATGCACACTGGGAGATATTGGGCTGGGGGGTGGGGTCTGTGTTCATCCTTCAGGCTGTGCTTAGCCAAAATAAAATAAAATTGGGGGGGGGAGGGGAGCTCCGGACAGCGGCAGGAACAGAGGCAAATACATAGATAACCACCAGCAGCAAAGGACATAATTAACATCCCCATAGAGTAGAGATTGTCCATCGCAACTCTACTCCTCCCTATAGCCCTTTGCACCTCCTTCACCCCTCTCCTCGCCCGGTGCTGCTAGCTTCACATGCAAAACAGCCAGAATTAATTGGTGGGGATAATTGCAGATTTAATGAGATGACAGAAAACTTTCCTCTAATTGACTACCCGCCGCCACCCGCTTTGCAAAGGGTAGAGCGAGCCAGCCAAGGCGGGTGTTTAAGAAGGGGGTGGGGGGTGGGATCTGGCTGATTAAATGTGTCGTTGCGTTTGGCATCTGTGATCGTGGCTGTTTTAGAAACAGGGGTGTGGCAGGCAGAGAATTTGGAGGAGAGGCGTGGTGCGTCTATACTAGGAGGGGGGCATGCAAAATTCCCTGCGATTGATAGGTTCCACGGGAGGGATTTTAAATATTGTGTATAGAGGGATGCGGGTGGCGCTGTGGTCTAAACCACTGAGCCTCTTGGGCTTGCCAATCAGAAGGTCAATGGTTTGAATCCCCGCAATGGGGTGAGCTCCCATTGCTCTGTCCCAGCTCCTGCCAACCTAGCCGTTTGAAAGCACGCCAGCGCAAGTAGATAAATAGGTACCACTGCGGTGGGAAGGTAAACAGCATTTCTATGCACTTTGGTTTCCATCACGTTGTCTCGTTGTGCCAGAAGCGGTTTAGTCCTGCTGGCCACGTGACCCGGAAAGCTGTCTGTGGACAAACGCCAGCTCCCTCAGCCTGAAAGCGAGATGAGCGCCACAACCCCATAGTCACCTTTGACTGGACTTAACCATCCAGCGGTCCTTAACCTTTACCTTTAACTTATTACCTTTTGTGTATAGACACACACAAACAGACAAATCTCTTATTTTTGGGGGGCAATCCCTCATAGCCAAGGAATATTGTCTTTCATGAACATGGTCTTAACGGTGTGTCCGTAAGTGACTGTGGAGGTCAGTTCTGGATTCACACATCCTTCCACAGTGGGGACATTGGTTTCCAGGTGGGAGTTGATCATGGTGAGGGTTTGCCTTCCTCTTAGCACATTTCTCCCTTTCGTCCTGAGTTTGAGTATCTTCAAAGCCCATGATACCTTTGGTAAAGGTTGTTCTCCAACTGGAACACTCGCAGGCCAGCGTTTCTCAGTTGTCGGTGTTTATACTACATTTTTTAAGATTTGCCTTGAGAGAGTCTTTAAACCTCTTTTGTTGACCACCAGCATTACGCTTTCCATTTTTAAATTCGGAATAGAGTAGTTGCTTTGGAAGACGATTATCAGGCATCTGCACAACACAGCCAGTCCAACAAAGTTGATGTTGAAGAATCATTGCTTCAACACTGGTGATCTTTGCTTCTTCCAGTACACTGGTACAGTGGTACCTTGGGTTACGTACTTAATTCGTTCCGGAGGTCCGTTCTTAACCTGAAACTGTTCTTAACCTGAAGCACCACTTTAGCTAATGGGGCCTCCTGCTGCCACCACGCAATTTCTGTTCTCGTCCTGAAGCAAAGTTCTTAACACGAGGTCTTATTTCTGGGTTAGCAGAGTCTGTAACCTGAAAAGTATGTAACCTGAAGCGTCTGTAACCCGAGGTACCACTGTACTGCCGTCACACAATCAATCAATCAATCAATCAATCAATCAATCAATCAGTAGCTGAACTGGGTTCCACACAGTCACAAAAACAACAAAAATGTAACCCAAGGTACCACTGTATTAGTTCTCCTGTCTTCCCAAATGATGTGTAAATTTTTCCGGAGTTGATGTTGAAGAAGCATTGCTGTGACCCTGGTGATCTTTGCTTCTTTCCACACACACACGCACACACACACACACACACACACACCAGCCCCACACTGGTTTTGTGTGCGCAGACGATAAACCCACCACCTCTGTTTCTCCGGGCAGGTATCAGCTGCGCAAAATTGTGGTGGACCCCACAGCAGGGCCCGGCAGGAACCACACCGTGGTATTCCTGGCCTCCGACACAGGCACCATCTTCAAGTTCCTTATCCACACCAATGTCAGCACCAACTCTGCGACCGTAAGGGCCAGCAGCCAGAGTTTGCTGCTGGAGGAGTTCGAGACCTATCCCAGCGACAAGTAAGTTTGCCTGTGGGCAAGAGTTCTTTTGGATTTGGTGGCAAGAGCAACGTTTGTGGAGAGAAGTTGGGTGCTGTCACTGAGCAGCAGGCTTGAATACAGAATGAAAAGCACTGAAGCAGTCCTTAAGATAAGTCTCTGAGGCCCTTCTCTGTGTGCACCCCGTCCCAGAGATGTTTGGAGGCTGGCAACAAGAGAACGGGACATTTCAGTGGTGGCCCCCCAATTGTGGAATGCTCCCCCCAGAGATGCTCGCCTGGTGTCATCACAACATGTCTTTAGTTACCAGGCAAAAAACATTCCTCTTTACCCAGTCCTTGGGCCATTAAATAATCTATGCCCTGCGGGTGGCGCTGTGGGTTAAACCACAGAGCCTAGGAATTGCCGATCAGAAGGTTGGCGGTTCGAATCCCCGCGACAGGGTGAGCTCCCGTTGCTGAGTCCCAGCTCCTGCCAACCTAGCAGTGCGAAAGCACGTCAAAGTGCAAGTAGATAAGCAGGTACCACTCCAGCGGGAAGGTAAACGGCGTTTCCGTGCGCTGCTCTGGTTCGCCAGAAGCGGCTCAGTCCTGCTGGCCACGTGACCTGGAAGCTGTACGCCGGCTCCCTCGGCCAGTAAAGCGAGATGAGCGCCGCAACCCCAGAGTCGGCCACGACTGGACCTAATGGTCAGGGGTCCCTTTACCTTACCTTTAGACTAAACAGCTTCGATCCAGTATACCTGAAGGAGCATCTCCACCCCCATCATTCTGCCTGGACACTGAGGTCCAGCGCCCAGGGCCTTCTGGCAGTTCCCTCACTGCAAGAAGCCAAGTTACAGGGAACCAGGCTGAGTGCCTTCTCGGTGGTGGCGCCCTCCCTGTGGAACGCCCTCCCACCAGATGTCAAAGAGAACAACAAATACCAGGCTTTTAGAAGACATCTGAAGGCAGCCCTGTTTAGGGAAGCTTTTAATGTTTGATGTATTACAGTATTTTAATATTTTTTTGGATGCCGCCCAGAGTGGCTGGGGAAGCCCAGCCAGATGGGTGGGGTATAAATAAATTATTATTATTATTAAGGCTGTCTGAATTGTGCATTGCTTTGTAATGATTTGTTGGGACTCTGGACTGTAATAAAGATTGATTGATTGACTGATTGATTGATTGATTGATTGATTGATTGGTTTTTCCCCTTCAGGTGCGGAAAAGACAATGTGGGTGAACGGAAACTTCTGGGCATGGAATTGGACAAGGCCACAGGGTCCCTGCTCCTGGCTTTCCCGCCCTGCGTAGTTCGTGCTCCCGTGGCCCGGTGTCAGCAGCATTCCGGTTGCATAAAGTGAGTTTTCCATTCCTGTTCCCATATGCTGGGGTTTTTAACGCAGCCTTCCCCCCCGCCGCCGCCCTGACAATGGGTTGGGACAGAGGAGATGAGTCGATTCATTTTGCATCAAAAGGCAGGCACCTTAACACCAGTAAACACCAGTAAAGTTGGCAAATATGTATAGGATGAGGGGGAAAAGATGTGGTGGACTTGTGATAAAGTTAAGAACTTTGGGGAGCTGATCTATAATGAACTTAAGAAAATACAGTGGTACCTCGGGTTACAGACGCTTCAGGTTACAGACTCGGCTAACCCAGAAATAGTGCTTCAGGTTAAGAACTTTGCTTCAGGATGAGAACAGAAATTGGGCTCCGGCGGCGCGGCAGCAGCAGGAGGCCCCATTAGCTAAAGTGGTGCTTCAGGTTAAGAACAGTTTCAGGTTAAGAACGGACCTCCGGAACGAATTAAGTACTTAACCCAAGGTACCACTGTATTTAGGGACGCGGGTGGCGCTGTGGGTAAAACCACAGAGCCTAGGGCTTGCCGATCGTATGGTCAGCGGTTCGAATCCCCGTGACGGGGTGAGCTCCCGTTGGTCGGTCCCAGCTCCTGCCAACCTAGCAGTTCGAAAGCACGTCAAAGTGCAAGTAGATAAATAGGTACCGCTCTGGCAGGAAGGTAAACGCGTTTCCGTGCGCTGCTCTGGTTCACCAGAAGCGGCTCAGTCATGCCGGCCACATGACCCGGAAGGTATACGCTGGCTCCCTCAGCCAATAAAGCGAGATGAGCGCCGCAACCCCAGAGTCGGCCACGACTGGACCTAATGGTCAGGCGTCCCTTTACCTTTACCTTATAAGACTGTGTTAAGAAAATAATAAAAAAATATTGGGGGGGGGGGAGAAAATAAAGGCAGGCTTCCCCAATTCGCAGTTTACAGAACGAAAAGTCAGCTATCCCTCAGAATTCACACTTCTCTGAATTTTGCAAGGCGGTTCTCCGGCCATGTTCGGCGTGGCGGGGGGGGGGGGAGGAATATTCTAGGAGAAAGCGTGCGTATATAAATGCATATGTCAGACTCTAAAAAGCTTGTTATCACTGGGTCAAGAAGATCATCGGTGTTGTTGAATTAATTGAACCGAATAGTTTTAACTGGATATTTGGGGGGGTGGGGGGTGCAAAAAATGCATATATTAGCAGCAAATAAATAAATAAAATAACATGCGAAAACATTGCATACATTACGCTGGAGGGCATTGCTTTGCAAAAAAAATTAATGTGTATAATAAGGGGATTTTGCACTAATATGCTGGTGAAATTTCACAAGGACCTTTCTAAAATAAGCAAGTAAGTAAACAACAAGCTAGTGTGGTATTGTGGAGAACTGAGCTTCAGGCTTGAAAAAATGAGGAACTGAAATTTATATATTTTCCTGGCCCTGTTGAAGAAAGGGTTTGTACTGAAGGTTACTACAGAGAATTTGTGCGGAGCCAATTCATTCCGGCGCTCGCCCTCAGTTGCCAAGTCCGACACCTGATTGAGCAGTGAGAAGTGTCCACGGGGTCCCCTGTCGCGTCACTTAGAGCTGGCACAAAAATTCACAGAAGAAAAGTTCCCTGACCCCTGCCATAAGCAGGAAGGGGCTCAAGCTGACCAATTCCCTCCCCAACCCCAACCCCAATTTCCTGTTTTTGTTTTTCAACTGACACTCAGCGTTTTGCAGCTAGTGATTGACGGGGCCTGGGTGGGTTTTTCCCTTACATTCTTTTTTAAAGGAATTGTTCGTCTAAAAATCTTGTGCTTCCCCCAACCGTTCTGGGAGTCCCATTTGGGCCGCAATCTCGTCACCAAATCTGCTGTTAGAGAAAGAGTGCCGTTGAAAATACGAAGCGATTCTCATTCCAAGAGGCTTTTCATCACAATTGGCGCCGTTTCCATTCCTCTGCGGTTCAGTTTCCACCGAATACATTACATCGTTTGTCTTGCTGTCTGCTATTTAACATAATTTCAGCAACTATTCACGTAACATTCATTCCAACAGAAAGGGGCCACCAAAATTATCTAGCCCCGTTATTTTGTTGTTTATTTTCTGTTTTTCAAATAATTAAAAATGTTTACAGTGGTACCTCGGGTTAAGTACTTAATTCGTTCTGGAGGTCCGTACTTAACCTGAAACTGTTCTTAACCTGAAGCACCACTTTAGCTAATGGGGCCTCCTGCTGCTGCTGCGCCACCAGAGCACGATTTCTGTTCTCATCCTGAAGCAAAGTTCTTAACCCGAGGTACTATTTCTGGGTTAGCAGAGTCTGTAACCTGAAACGTATGTAACCTGAAGCCTATGTAACCCGAGATACCACTGTATTTAAAAAGGAAAATTGAAGGTGGAGGAGGGCCCATCTTAAGAGCAGAGGAATGGCACTTTAAATAATAATAATAATAATAATAATAATAATAATAATAATAATTTTTTATTACTTATACCCCACCCATCTGGCTGGGTTTCCCCAGCCACTCTGGGTGGCTTCCAACAGGAGATTAGGTAAAGGTAAAGGTACCCCTGCCCGTACGGGCCAGTCTTGACAGACTCTGGGGTTGTGCGCCCATCTCACTCAAGAGGCCAGGGGCCAGCGCTGTCCGGAGACACTTCCGGGTCACGTGGCCAGCGTGACATCGCTGCTCTGGCGAGCCAGAGCCGCACACGGAAACGCCATTTACCTTCCCGCTGGTAAGCGGTTCCTATTTATCTACTTGCACCCGGAGGTGCTTTCGAACTGCTAGGTTGGCAGGCGCTGGGACCGAGCAGCGGGAGCGCACCCCGCCGCAGGGATTCGAACCGCTGACCTTTCGATCGGCAAATCCTAGGCGCTGAGGCTTTAACCCACAGCGCCACCTGCGTCCCAACAGGAGATTAAAAATACATTAAAACATCAGTCATTAAAAAACTTCCCTAAACAGGGCTGCCTTCAGGTGTCTTCAAAAAGTCAGGTAGTTGTTTATTCCTTTGACATTTGATGGGAGGGTGTTCCACAGGGAGGGCAACACCACCGAGAAGGCTGTAACCTCACTTCTCTCAGGGAGGAAACCGCCAGAAGGCCCTCGGCGCTGGATCTCAGTGTCCGGGCAGAACGATGGGGGAGGAGATGCTCCTTCAGGTATACTGGACCGAGGCCGTTTAGGGCTTTCAAGGTCAGCACCAACACTTTGAATTGTGCCCGGAAACGTACTGGGAGCCAATGTAGGTTATATGATTTTGGGTTCCTAGCGCAGCAATGCAGCCTGCGTGTCCCAGAACGCTCTCCGCGGCGGCTGTGTTTTGAGGACACGAGGCCCACACGTCTTCGCCTGCGAGGTCTTGAGCTGATTCCCACAGAAGGCGACTTACTCCCTTTCCTCAACGTGATATTGGAGTCGTTTGACCCCCGCGTGGGGGCTGCCGCGATCTCTCTGCGGCGCATGCAACATTCCCTCCCCATAATTGCCAGACACAGAAGCCCCATTATTCACATGTTCCCCGCTTAATACCTGGCCCTGGAGCAGGGGGGTGGGAAAATTTAAATAATAATAATAATAATAATATCTTTATTGTCATTGCCCCCTCTCGGGGACAACGAAAATTACTTGGCTGCTCCATCCACCCAGGTAGGGCACTCCACACAAAATCAGAACAACTATAAAAACACTAATTAAAACAATACAGTATAATACAGCAAGGGAGATTAGATGACTTTCAAAGTCCAGGCTTCCCATTCAGGGCCGAGATCGCTCTGGAGAAGAAGCTGTTCTTGAGATGGCTCGTTCTTGTCTTCATCGTCCTGTATCTCCGTCCCGACGGCAGGAGCTCAAAGAGACAGTGACCAGGATGCGATGGATCTTTTACTATGTCCAGTGCCTTCCTATGGCACCTCGTGGCATAAATCTGCTCTAAGATGGAGAGTGGGCAGCCAACAATGCTCTCTGCTGCCTTAACAACTCTGCACAACCCCATCCTGTCCTGGGTAGTACAGCTTCCATACCACACACATAAGCCATAAGTGAGCACGCTCTCAATGGCACAGTGATAGAAGGCAAGCAGCAGTTTCTGCGGAAGATGGTTTTTCCTTAGGATTCTCAAAAAGTACAGTCTCTGCTGCGCCTTCTTCACAAGCCCCCTTGTGTTGACACTCCAGGACAGATCCTCTTGTAAACGCTTTGTTGTTGTTGTTTAGTCGTTTAGTCGTGTCCGACTCTTTGTGACCCCATGGACCAGAGAACGCCAGGCACTCCTGTCCTCCACTGCCCCCCGCAGCTTGGTCAGACTCATGCTGGTAACCTCGAGAACACTATCCAACCATCTCGTCCTCTGTCGCCCCCTTCTCCTTGTGCCCTCCATCTTTCCCAACATCAGGGTCTTCTCCAGGGAGTCTTCTCTTCTCATGAGGTGGCCAAAGTACTGGAGCCTCAGCTTCACAATCTGTCCTTCCAGTGAGCACTCAGGGCTGATTTCCTTCAGAATGGAGAGGTTTGATCTTCTTGCAGTCCATGGGACTCTCAAGAGCCTCTTCCAGCACCATAATTCAAAAGCATCAATTCTTCGGCGATCAGCCTTCTTTATGGTCCAGCTCTCACTTCCATACATCACTACTGGGAAAACCATAGCTTTAACTATACGGACCTTTGTTGGCAAGGTGATGTCTCTACTTCTCAAGATGCTGTCTAGGCCTGTCATTGCCCTTCTCCCAAGAAGCAGGCGTCTTTTAATTTCGTGGCTGCTGTCACCATCTGCAGTGATCATGGAGCCCAAGAAAGTAAAATCTCTCACTGCCTCCATTTCTTCCCCTTCTATTTGCCAGGAGGTGATGGGACCAGTAGCCATGATCTTCGTTTTTTTGATGTTGAGCTTCAGACCATATTTTGCACTCTCCTCTTTCACCCTCAATAAAAGGTTCTTTAATTCCTCCTCACTTTCTGCCATCAAGGTTGTGTCATCTGCATATCTGAGGTTGTTGATATGTAAACGCTAGAAGTGAAATAAAAAGAGTAGGCTTGTCTCTGAATGAAAGGTCACGGGGCCTGGGGGTTTGGAGCTGGAGGGTGGATCATCCCAAAAGGGCATGGAAAACCAGAGAGGGAGTCTTCTCCCTGCATTCTCCTCTCCTCCGTGCTTGCATAGAATCTCACACTTGGGAGAGTCCGTGGGGAGAATTGGTAGAGCCAGTGTGGTGTAGTGGTTAAGAGCATTGGACTCGTAGTCTGGTGAACCGGGTTCGATTCCCCACTCCCCCACCTGCAGCTGCTGGGTGAGCTTGGGTCAGTCACACTTCTGTGAAGTCTCTCAGCCCCACTCACCTCACAGAGTGTTTGTTGTGGGGGAGGAAGGGAAAGGAGAATGTGAGCCGCTTTGAGACTCCTTAGGGTAGTGATAAAGCGGGATATCAAATCCAAACTCTTCTAGGAGGGCATTTGCGTTCTTTTGTGGGTGGGGGATCTCATGCATGTCCAGCTGAGATGAAAACTTGCCAGGGCAGTACCCACTCCCAGCTTCCCACCAGACCCAATATTTCTTCTTCATCTCCAGCTTCCCCAAACATGAAACCACTAAAACAGCCTTTCTCAACCTTGGGTCCCCAGATGCTTTTGGCCTACAACTCCCATCATCCCTGACCACTGGTCCTTGAGCTAGGAATCATGGGAGTTGTAGGCCATCTGGCAACCCAAGGTTGAGAAAGGCTGCACTAGAGGAACCATAGAATTGTGGAGCTGGAAGAGAACCCGAGAGTTGGTCACTCTCAACTTTACTCCCAACTGCCTAGAGGTGGTTGGAGGATGGATGGAGGCTAACAGATTGAGGTTGAATCCTGGCAAGACAGAAGTACTGTTCTTGGGGGACGGGGGGCAGGTGTGGAGGACTCCCTGGTCCTGAATGGGGCAACTCTGCCCCTGAAGGACCAGGTGCACAGCCTGGGAATCATTTTGGACTCACAGCTGTCCACGGAGGTGGAGGTCAATTCTGTGTCCAGGGCAGCTGTCTACCAGCTCCATCTGTATGCAGGCTGAGACCCTCCCTGCCCACAGACTGTCTCTCCAGAGTGGTCCATGCTCTGGTTATCTCCCACTTGGACTACTGCAATGCGTTCTACGTGGGGCTACCTTTGAAGGTGACCCAGAAACTGCAACTAATCCACAATGAAACTGGGAGTGGCCGCCGAGACCCTATAACACTGGTCTTGAAAGACCTACATTGGCTCCCAGGACATTTCCGAGCACAATTCAAAGTGTTGGTGCTGACCTTGAAAGCCCTAAATGGCCTCAGCCCAGTAGACCTGAAGGAGCGTCTCCACTCCCATCATCCATCCCGGACACTGAGGTCCAGCTCTGAGGGCCTTCTGGAGATTTCCTCACTGTGAGAAGTGAGATTACAAGGGAACCAGGGAGAGGGCCTTCTCGGTGGTGGCACCTCTCATCAAATGTGCTTTTAATTCTGTTGGGAGCCACCCAGAGTGGCTGGGGAAACCCAGCCAGATGGGTGGGGTATAAATAATAAATTGTTGTTGTTAGTCAGTGATTTTAGGATTCCTGGTTTTTTATGCCCTCGTAGTTCTCTAGCAATTTCTATTTGTTTTTACTGACCACCACTCCCAAAAAAACCCGTCTTCCTTTCTGCCCTTCAGAAACTGCCTGGGGAGCCGTGATCCATACTGTGGCTGGACGCCAGAAGGCTCCTGTATTTTCCTGGAACAGAGCACAAGGTAATATCTGGTGGCAAATACCCCGCTTTGATGATGATGATTGGGGTGGGGGCACGGATGACAAGGAGGATTACTCTTCTGCTTCTACAGAAGCTTCTACACCTGCCCCACAGAGGCTATAAAAGTATGGGTGCATGTCAAAAGGGAGTGTGTCTGTGGGTGGAGGGTTTGCTTTTGGGTGGGGTGCATGTCCCCTGCTCTGGGGCAAAGCTCAGCCAGGGTGTAGGACAGCATGGGGTTCGGGGGGGGGCTGCCCCACAGCGCACAGGCTGTTCTCTGGGCTCTGAAGTTGCTCCAGGATTCTCCTATTCTGACCAGAGCAGAGGAGGCTTGGGTCGTCCAGGATCTTGGTAAGAGGAGTCATCAGATTTACCGTATTTTTTGCTCTATATGACTCACTTTTTCCCTCCTTAAAAAGCAAGGGGAAATGTGTGTGCGTCTTATGGAGCGAATGCAGGCTGCACAGCTATCCCGGAAGCCAGAACAGCAAGAGGGATCGCTGCTTTCACTGCGCAGCGATCCCTCTTGCTGTTCTGGCTTCTGAGATTCAGAATATTTTTTTTCTTGTTTCCCTCCTCCAAAAACTAGGTGCGTCTTGTGGTCTGGTGCGTCTTATAGAGCGAAAAATACGGTAAAAATGTTTATGAATGTTTAGGGGTACAGTTATACCTCATGTTACGTTTGCTTCAGGTTGTGTCCTGCGGCGATCCGGAAGTACCGGAAAGGGTTACCTCCAGGTTTTGCCGCTCATGCATGCGCAGATTCGCAAAATGACATCACACACATGCACAGAAGCGGCAAATCATGACCCGCAGACGCGCAGACGCGGGTTGCATTCTGCTCATGTTGCGAACAGGCCCCCGGAACGGATCCCGTTCGCAACCAGAGGTGCCACTGTACTCTCATTTTGACTCAAGAAAATCACCATTCTATAGCTCAAACTGAGGAAAATAAATACCGTAAATGGACAAAAGTACAAAGATTCACAAGGACACGGGTGGCGCTGTGGGTTAAACCACAGAGCCTAGGACTTGCCGATCAGAAGGTCGGTGATTCGAATCCCCGCAACAGGGTGAGCTCCCGTTGCTCGGTCCCTGCTCCTGCCAACCTAGCAGTTCGAAAGCACATCAAAGTACAAGTAGATAAATAGGTACCGCTCCAGCGGGAAGGTAAACGGCGTTTCCATGCGCTGCTCTGGTTCGCCAGAAGCGGCTTAGTCATGCTGGCCAGATGATCCGGAAGCTGTACGCTGGCTCCCTTGGCCAGTAAAGTGAGATGAGCGCCGCAACCCCAGATTCGGCCACGACTGGACCTAATGGTCGGGGGTCCCTTTACCTTTACAAAGATTCACAAAATGTTTGGGGGTGTACCCCTGTGTACCCCCCAGAAAAAGCAATGGTGAAATGTATAAACTTGAAAAGTATAAATTAAAATTTAAACAACAACAGAAGTTGAACCCTTCAGAGGTCCTGCATGGAACAGACTCACTTAATAGAAACCGCCCTTTCTCTTTATCTAACTCTGTTATTCCTCTCTCCACCCTTCGTCCGGCTACAGGGTCGCGTTCGAGCAGGACATTCTCGGAGGCAAGACCTCTCACCTTGGCGACTGTGAAGGTGTGTGCCTGTCCACCGTTCCTGGCTCTGGCGTCGAGGGCGGCTGGGCAAGCCTGCTATTTAGATCCTGCCCCGAACTCACCATGGCCGCACAAATGTCCACACCACACACTGAAAGTGCATGGCTTCCCCCCCAGAAAAACCCATGCTGGGAGCTGTTAGGGCACTGGCGTTGTAGGCCTGCAGGGGTTAAATGACGGGATTATTGGAATCACTTTAATCCATGGTGCAGATGTGACCTCGACAGCCCTGGCCTCTGTTTGCCCAGATGAGGCCATTAGGGGGCATATGTTTTAAGCAGAATGTATGGGCGGTGTGGGGAGGGCCAATATTGCTGGTGGGGGACACATTGTGCTCCTTCTGGGGATGCAGGTGTAGCTGTGGTCTAAACCACTGAGCCTCTTGGGCTTGCCGGTCGGAAGGTTGGCGGTTCGAATCCCCATGACAGAGTGAGCTCCCATTGCTCTGTCCCAGCTCCTGCCAACCTAGCAGCTCGAAAACATGCCAGTGCAAGTAGATCAATAGGCATAGCTGTGGGGGGAAGGTAAATGCCGTTTGCATGTGCTCTAGTTTCTGTCATGGTGTCCCATTGCACCAGAATCGGTTTAGTCCTGCTGGCCACATGACCCGGAAAGCTGTCAGTGGACAAATGCCGGCTCCCTCGGCCCGAAAGCAAGATCAACGCCGCAACCCCACAGTTGCCTTTGACTGGACTTAACCGTCCAGCTTAACCGTTTTACCTAGTTTGTCCACCAATGGTTCTCCCCCCCCCCCACCGTCGCCACCGCCCCTGCACTCAGCTCTTACCTGTGGCTCTTAGTAGCTGTCAGCATGTGACAGTAGCCACAACCTCACGTTCGAGAACTAAGCTGTTCAAAAATCAAGGTACGACTGTACACAACTCTCCACAGGGAGGGCGGTTGCCCACTCTAACCCCTCCTTCCGACTTCAGCAAGATAGGAAGTTCTTCCCTCTTGCTGCCTCCCTTGTTCTCTAATATGTTCAGACCTCCGAGTCAAGGGAGAGAGGGGTCCCCTATACTCTTGCTTGGCGTCTCTCCAAGCTGTCCCCTCCCTTCTGGTTCTCCTGTCATTATCTGGTAGCTGGATAACTCCTCTCTAACCTGTTCAGCTTCTGTGTCTGAGTCTGCCCCTCTCTCTGCTTCTGAAAATGCTGGAGACAGTGGGGGGGGAGCAAATATTCCCCCTCCTCTTCTGAGATAATCTGCTCCCCCAATCTTCAGATCCAGACCATTCCCTGATACCACCCCCCTATTACAGTGGTGCCTCGCAAGACGAAAAGAATCCGTTCCGCGATTCTCTTCGTCTAGCAGTTTTTTCGTCTTGCGAAGCAAGCCCATTGACGGCTTAGCGGATTAGCGCTATTAGCGGCTTTTAGCGGCTTATCAGTTTAGCGGATAAGCGGCTTAGCGGCTTAGAAAAAGGGGGGAAGGGGGGAAGTCAGAAAAACTCGCAAGACATTTTGTCTTGCGAAGCAAGCCCATAGGGAAATTCATTTTGCAAAGCGCCTCCAAAACGGAAAACCCTTTCGTCTAGCGGGTTTTTCATCTTGCGAGGCATTCGTCTTGCGGGGCACCACTGTATGTCATTCCAACCCTGCAACTCTATGATAACATCCACACTCACGGTCAACCCACCAGCTAACACTGTCCCTCCCTCCCGCAGGGTTGTTAACGGAGAGCTTTGTGGACGAACCGGACGGCCTGGTCTCGGTCAACCTGCTGGTGATCTCCTCCGTGGCGGCCTTCGTCATCGGCGCTGTGATCTCGGGCTTCAGCGTGTGCTGGTTCATCGGGCACCGCGACCGTAAGGAGCTGGCCCGACGCAAGGACAAGGAGAACATCCTGTCTCACAGCGAGTCGGTGGTGAGCGTCAGCCAGCTGGGCGAGCGCCGCTCCCGGGGCGGCCCCGGAGGGCAGCCCGAGAACCTGCTGGCCCCGCTGATGCAGAACGGGTGGCCCAAGGGGCTGGTCAAGGTCAGCCAGCACGACCTGGATTCCGGGGTGCTGCCCACCCCGGAGCAGACCCCGCTGCAGCAGAAGCGGTGCCCCAAGCCCTGCACCTGGGAGTACAGCCACAATCTCATCAACGCCTCCTTGCGCAGCGGGGACCCGCCCTCCTCGGTCATCCTTCTCCACGCCGGCCACACCGCCGTGCCCTCGCACCACCTCGGCTCGGGCCGCGTGATTCCCATCTCCTGCCACTCCATGCTGATGGACCAAGAGCTGGAGAACGAGGCCGGCGACCTCTCACTGGACATGCGGTACTTGCCGGTCAGCGCCGGAGAGGGGGCGCGAGTGGCCCAGCAGCAGCAACAACACCAACACCAAGCGCCGCCCACGCACCGGCCGAGCGGGACTCGGAGCTCCTATGGCGGAGAGCTGCCCATCACGCCGCACGGCAGCCCCGAGCGGCGGCGGGTGGTGTCGGCCCCCGGCGGGGAGACGGGGGACCCCGCCCCGTGGAACCCCGAGAAGCTGAACTCAAATAGTAACAATGCAGCCAGCAGGGCAAGCGCGCAACTGAAGCGCACCCACACTTTCAACAGCGGGGAAGGGCAGGCGGCCTACGCCCGGGCGGCGCGGGGACCCACGTTGGGGGCCCAGCACACCCTGACGGACTTCAGCCACCTCCTGAAATACAGCGGCGTGGAGCGGACTGCCTCCTCCGTCAAATAGGGGGACCGGCCCAGGGGGCGTGGCTTGGCTCGGCGGCCTCCCTCCTTCGAAAAGGGGCGGGGTTTCACAGCACGGAGGAAGAGCAGATCAGGAAAAGGACAACGCGAGACCCTGGGTCCCACCTGAGGAGGGGCAGAGGGGGGAGGAGAAGGACCTGTGCTCCCCCCCCCAACCTCCCAGGCGTACGGATTATTGGGGAGAGGGGGGGCACTCGGGAGATGCTGCTTGAGGCAAAAAACAAAAACAAGCAGGGAGGGAGACCTCTTCTGTGTGTGTGTGTGCGTGCGTGTGCGTGATTTGGGGTTTATTTCATCCGGGTGCTTCCTCATTGGACTCTTCCTCCCGCGACGCTCCGCCTCCTTTCTGAGAGGCGGGGCGTGGGGGCGGCCTTGGGTGCGGCTCTGCCCCTTCCTCGCAAAGGTGCTGCAGAAATAAGGGGGGCAGGATTTTGAACGATGGAAATAAATAATAACCAACGGCGGTCGCCAGGGAAATTTCAAAGGTCAGGGACGGGGGGTGGGGAATCTCCCTATCCGTTGCCCCCAGTTTCTTCCCGAGTGTTTGGAAGGTGGTGCCAGACTATGAAAGGCGTTTAAAAAAGCAAAACGGGGGGGTTGGCATTCCTTCCCTCGTTTCCATCTGATTTCCTCTACCCGTTTGGTGAGGTTCTGGTGTGTTACTTACACGCTTGCACATGCACAAAACACAAATCCTTGCTCGTGCCAGTCAGGAATGGTTCGGGAGCGGCTGTTTGTCTATCCTGGCACAGCAAGGATTCCCTTTTCCCTTTTCCTCTCGGATCGAGGAATTTCTCAGAAGGAGAGGACCGTAAAGACTTTCTACATGCACCGGGAAAGCAAATCCCAGCATTGCCGGGTGGGGGGGGGGTCAACAAAATGGAGCCTCGGGGTCCCTTCCACTGCGATTCTAATGGTGCTAGTGGCTGTGGTGGAAAACAGTGCAATTTCAGGGTGTCAAACCTGCCCCTTCTTTTTCATGGTTCTCGGCGCTGCAGGGTTTCGGGCCATTTTGACACCTGCTCAAGTTAAGCCCTGGTTTAAATAATCCTGTGATTGGGGGACAGGGGGGGCAAAGATGGCTGGGAATGAATCTGTGCAGAGAGCCTCAGTTCAAGAGTCAGGACAATATTCACAGGGTCCATATCTGGTTTGATTTGTAGTGTCAGCGCTAATTCCTCGCTGTTCTAAATCTGGTCTGCCTCAGCATAGATTGTGGCATTTAACGCCATATCTTAAGGCAGGGGTCGGCAAGGTTTATCTCGTCTGGGCCGGTTTACTCCAGCGAGATCCCTCCACGGGCCGGATCCCACGATTCCCAGCGTTTGCGTCTGCGCAGACGCGATTTCCAGCGTCTGTTTCTGTGCAGATGCAATTTCCGGCACCGCAGAAGCAAGTCCCCATTCCGCGCTGTGCCAGTTTAGCGCAGCGCATGGGGACTCACCGAGCGGGCGGCTCGGTTTGGGGGCGGCTTGTGGGCCAGTTAAACAATCCCCGTGGGCCGCTTTTGGCCCATGGGCCTTAGGTTGCTGACCCATGTCTTAAGGAGATGCTGTGCCATAGGGAACAACCACAAAAACTGTTCTCTTCTGGAACTGAGTCTGAAGTCTGAAGAGGGTGGTTTAACTCTGCGCACTTTCTCTAGAGTGTGTGGAACGCACGTACAGTCCACCTATTTGCGGAGCCCCCCCAGATAATCAATTCAAATGAACCAAGTCTGACGAGGCGATCTCCGCTGTGTTTACACAATTTAGGGTAGCGTTTCCCCCAAAATAAGCGCTCACCTTTCTCCTATGAATCTGCGTCAGCCCCTCAACACAGGCGCAGCTGTTGTCGGGACAGAAGTAAAGTCGGGAAAGGGGCTCGTTCAGAGATGCAACAGGCGACATTCCTTTTGAGGGCACGTGACTCTGCTAAGCCTTTTTAGCATTGGGAGCCATGGAATAATCCAACGCAGGTGTGTGTGTCAAGATGGGCGCGCACAGGTCATATGAAAGCTGTTTGGAAGGAGGTAGGGACTTCTGCAGAGACAGAGAGGGCAGCTGCCTCACGGATTGGGTCGTTTTTAAGCCACAAGATCTGTTAGTTAATTTGTTTATTTCTTGGGGTATGCCTGGGAGCAATTGGGGAAATCCCAGTCTAGGGTCCAAGGGGTTAGCAAACGTTTTCAGCAGGGGGCCGGTCCACTGTCCCTCAGACCTTGTGGGGGGCTGGACTATATTTTGAAAAGAACAAATTCCTATGCCCCACAAATAACCCAGAGATGCATTTTAAAGAAAAGGACGCATTCTATTCATGTAAAAACACACTGATTCTCAGATCATCCGTGAGCCGGATTGGGAAGGCGATTGGCCAGATCCGGCCCCCAGGCCTTAGTTTGCCTACCCATGGGACTCCAAATAAATAGCTAAGCAGAGCTGTCTTCTTGACTGCAAAATTTAGGCTGTTGGCTTGCAACTCTGGGGGAGGGAGGTCAGCTGAGCATCCTTTTCTTTTCCCATTCCTCCCCCCCACTCTTAAAAAAACCCCAGACGCAGGCATGCCAGAGATCCTAAAGAGGGAACTCGCTGTTCACAATTGATGCCCTGATTTGACAAAGACAGAACCACATTTTCCATCCTTGGCTTGGCAACAGCATCTCCCACGGTCCCAGGCAGAGGGACCAGGAACCATGCCTGCCCGCCTGCCGAACCAGTGTGGTCCCAACTGGGAGACGGCCCCTCCCAGGAAAACCCAGCCAGCCTTTTCTCAGAACGTGTCTGAGATTCAAACCCAAGACCAGCCAGCCGAACAGTTTTGCTCATTGTCGTATTTCAAGCTCTTATGCTGAAATGACTCAACTGCATCTGTGGACTTCCAAGGGTATTATTAACATTACAAACATAGCATCCTCCCCCCCCCCCTCCGGTCCAAAGCTTGGTTTGTTGCCCTTCTTGAAACATATTTTGTTTTTTATCTGGCTGATAGCTCGCCGTTTTCTCCCAACGACCCACGGCAGCTGGTTGGAACATCTGTGTCCAGAGACCTCCAGGCACTTGAGGTTGTGGACAAGCAAAAAGGGGAACAGGTTGCTTTGTGCGACCTCGCAGGGCTCCTTTCAAATTCGCCATCCACTCCTACCATTCCACACGCAGGCAAAGCAGTTGCACGATTTATTTTTTTGCTGGGACAGCTTGAGAAGAGGGGAGTTGACCACTCCACCACAGAGAGGAATCCTTAGGCAGATGCTCCAACAAAGGACACCAACGATGTCTACCCTGGACCCCAGGCCGCCATCTTTGCTATCAACAATGTTGTTGTTTAGTCATGTCCGACTCTTCGTGACCCCCTGGACCAGAGCACGACAGGCACTCCTGTCTTCCACTGCCTCCCGCAGTTTGGTCAAACTCATGTTGATAGCTTCGAGAACACTGTCCAACCATCTCGTCCTCTGTTGTCTCCTTCTCCTTGTGCCCTCCATCTTTCCCAACATCAGGGTCTTTTCCAGGGAGTCTTCTCTTCTCATGAGGTGGCCAAAGTACTGGAGCCTCAGCTTCAGGATCTGTCTTTCCAGTGAGCACTCAGGGCTGATTTCCTTCCGAATGGAGAGGTTTGATCTTCTTGCAGTCCATGGGACTCTCAAGAGTCTCCTCCAGCACCAGAATTCAAAAGCATTCATTCTTCAGCGACCAGCCTTCTTTATGGTCCAGCTCTCACTTCCATACATCAAGAAGGCTATAAACAATAGACCACTACAGAAACAGTATGACCTCTCCATTTTCAGGCTGGCAGCCAGTTCCCCCACCCAGAAATTGAGTTTCCAAGCTTTGTTGCATGGCAGTGGGAGGAAGGCAGGGAGTACTATAAAAACACGGACGCTTCCAAATTTTCGTGGTGATGGCGTTTCGTTTCCCTCCCTCACAACATCCTGAAAGTTCAGCATCTTCTGGGGCATCGTTGCATATCCTCCAACAAAGCAAAATCCAGGACACCCGTCTTCTCGCTTTTTATCATGAGAATAGCGGCCTTTTGGGGATGCCATGACCTCTGGTATTTTCGCACCGTGATCCCCCCCCCAGCCCCCCCAAAAGCATTTTTTTGGGATCAGGGCCTGAAAACATGGGTTTGGGGGCACCATGCAAGATCGTAGCTCCAGAAAACACACCCTTTTAGGAGATCATGGCACTAAAAAATGGCCGCTCTCACAAGAAAAAACGGATGTCTCGTTTTTTTCGGGACACTTGCAGGATATGTTGGGGGCGGGGGGAATCATGGCCATATGAACTCACTGGTACCCCCAAGGTTAACCCCCACATGTCTCCTCCTGAACATTACAGGGGGCACGATTGTAGGGGGGCGGGTCTCAAAGAACAAAGCTTTGACAAGAGAGCTTCTCTTTCTCCTAACTCCTCTCCCCCAGTTCACACACACTTCCAGTCTTCCCTTCCCAGTTTTCTCCCCCCAACGCAAGTCAGGGTGTGACCGCTTGTGGGGCCCCCACAACAAAAGTGGGAACTGTAGTTTAGAATTCCCAGCACCCTTAACAAACTACAGGTCCCAGGAAGCTTTGGGGAAAGCAGTGTGATTGAAACGCATGGTGCAGATGGGACCTAAATGAGCAGCTTAGTTTCTTACTCAGTGTAGACCCACTAGAATTTATGGGCCTCCGTTATCCCTTCATTTCAGTGGGTCGGCTCTGAATATGACTAACAATGGATGCAAACCCCAAGTTGGGGGTGATGAGGAGGCTCCATTCCAATGCTAGTTCCTTCTTTCGCTCTCACACCATTTTCGAAGTCGCCTCCCTCCCTTCTGCTGCAAGCAAGGGCTCTTTTAGCTGATTAGCAGGTAGAAGTTCAACAGGGAAAGCTGCCCCTCGTGAATTTCTGCCCCACACCCCGCATTTGCTGCAACCCCCCCCCCCAGTTCAGTGCCTTTGCAAGTAGCTAAAGGAAATGTAGGGGAGGAAAAAGTATTGGAGAGAAAGAGTTGTGAGCATCATTGTAGATTTCCTTGGTCTGCCATTTTCAAGTGGAACTTCAGGACTTGCAGGCGGAAATTCAACAGATGCGGTTTTTGGCTTGCGGGAGGACAAGCAACACCTTGATGGGTTTGTCTGTTGTTTGCAGACACCTGCAGAGGGAGGAAACGACCTGCCTGGAACAAACCTCAAAATTTCCGAAGGAAGAAAGGCGAGGGTTTGTTCCTAATCTCACAGAAGGAACTCAAGGCAGAGTTAGCACAAAGTCGTTCCCACTGTGGGGGGGGGGGTGCCTCCTGGTCCTGGCCCCCGCTCCCGTGTGTGATACAGGGAATAACAATTCCGGCCTACCTTACAAGGTTGTTGTAACGGAGGCATCAATGACAGGAAGCACTTTGACTTTTCAAAACAGAGAAGTGGTTTTGTTATTGAGTCTTGGTTGACAAGGTGCGCTTGCACGAACTGGCTTTGAACCGGTTCCGCTCCTGGGAACTGCGAAAGTCTGTAGGAGTCGGTACAACACTGACAAACTGAAATATCTGTAATTTGGGGAGCGGCCCGAGGCAATTTGTCCGGTTGGAAAGCAGCTTAAAATCCGTACTGGAATCCTGATATCGCAGGGCAGGCGGCCTGTCGGTGTGGCCACTGAGTCGAGCCCGTTCTGAAATCTCTGCGATGGGAGTTCCTTGGCCAAACATTTCAAACTTGCTTATTGCAACCTCCACATTCGGAGGCAGTGCATCTTCGAAGAAGGGGAGGCTGGCCTGGGGGGGGGCAAATCCTTGGCCCGTCCACCACTTGCCCCCTGCATATCAGCTGCCAACCTTCCCCTGGGTCCCAGTGTTTATCCTTGCAGAACTCAGAAGGATAGGGGCAAACGCAGAGTTGAGTCTTCTGCCCCGGCTGTTAGCGCTGGCTCCCCGTACGGCAGGTCTCCCCAGTGCCAGTCCCATGGGGCACCGAACGCCCCTGCCCTGGGGGCAGAACCCACAGCCAGGATGTGTGGATTGTGTGCCCCTTGTGGGTCTCCCAGACGCACTGCGGGAAATGTTCTGCCTAGCCAGACAACTTCGGTCTGATCCTGCCCTGGGGGTGCGGGGAAAATCTTGTGCTCCCTCTTTTATTACGTCGAGCTTTGGGGTGCATTCCTGATTCCATGTTATCCCTGCTCCGAGGGGTGGGGGGCTCCTGAAGCTGTAGATTTGGAGAGGCTGTTGGGGTAGCAGAAGGGGTCTGGCACTAGGTTTGGAAAGCAGAGATGGGTGGGGGGACTCTGCTGTGTTAGGGGAACTGCAGAACGGTTGGTTCCCACCCACTCCATGGGGCAAAGACTCCCCCCCCCAGAGAAAGAAAGAGCACACTGTAAATAGGGTGTGGGTAGCATGTGCGTAACAAGGGGGCTAGTCTGACGCTAGTCTGATGCAAGTTCTCTCGTGACCTTTGCCCCCCACCCCGGTGATTTTTCATCTTTTAACTATGTGCAGCTCCTGCATGCAACAGCAGTACAAGCTCCTCTGTATCACTCTGGAGAAACAAAGATGATCTCCCTTCCAATAAACCTTTGTTTACAACGGCTCTGGGCTCTCTGTCCTCCCTTTTCCCTTTTCTGAAAGGCTGTGCGTTGAATGTGTTAGGGAAAAATCCAGGTGCGAGGCTGCTCAGTCACCCAGCTCGTCGGGCAGGTCCCTGCGGAATAAAGGATTTGCTCCAGCCAACCGGAGCAAATACAGTGGTGCCTCGCAAGACGAAATTACAGTTACAGATAGGTAGCCGTGTTGGTCTGCCATAGTCAAAACAAAATAAAAAAATTCCTTCCAGTAGCACCTTACGCCAAAGAATAAAGGTAAAGGTACCCCTGCCCGTACGGGCCAGTCTTGACAGACTCTGGGGTTGTGCGCCCATCTCACTTAAGAGGCCAGGGGCCAGCGCTGTCCGGAGACACTTCCGGGTCACGTGGCCAGCGTGACATCGCTGCTCTGGCGAGCCAGAGCCGCACACGGAAACGCCGTTTACCTTCCCGCTGGTAAGCGGTCCCTATTTATCTACTTGCACCCGGAGGTGCTTTCGAACTGCTAGGTTGGCAGGCGCTGGGACCGAGCAGCGGGAGCGCACCCCGCCGCAGGGATTCGAACCGCCGACCTTTCGATCGGCAAGCCCTAGGCGCTGAGGCTTTTACCCACAGCGCCACCTGCCAAAGAATAAACGGACATAAATCCGACCTTAGGAACCACAAGACAGAGAAACCAGTAGGAGAACACTTCAATCTCCCAGGACATTCTATACAAGATCTCAAAGTAGCTGTTCTATTACAAAGGAATTTCAGAAATAGACTGGAAAGAGAAGCTGCCGAATTGCAACTTATCACCAAACTTAAAACAATAGAGAGACTTGGTCTGAACAAAGACATTGCATTCTTATCTCATTATACATGACAAAGCCATTTTTCACCTTCTCACCCCTTGCTTTTTCCTGTAAGACCTATTGCAGTCGTTAAGAGTCGTCAACAGGTTCATCACAGCTATCTGCCAATCACCCAATCCCACCACCCTTCTGAGTAATACCCCTCCCCACCTTCTCACTATATAGAAGGGTCTGGTGACTTCTGTTTCAGTGTATCTGAAGAAGTGTGCATGCACACGAAAGCTCATACCAAGAACTAACTTAGTTGGTCTTTAAGGTGCTACTGGAAGGAATTTTTTTATTTTGTTAAGACGAAATTAATTCGTTCCGCGAGTCTCTTCGTCTTGCGGTTTTTTCGTCTTGCGAAGCACGGCTATTAGCGGCTTAGCGGCTTAGAAAAAGGGGGGGAGGAAAAAAACTCACAAGAACTCGCAAGACATTTCGTCTTGCGAAGCAAGCCCATAGGGAAATTCGTCTTGCGAAGCACCTCAAAAGACGGAAAACTCTTTTGTCTAGCGAGTTTTTCGTCTTGCAAGGCATTCGTCTTGCGGGGCACCACTGTAGCTGTAGACCAAAGTTTATTGCGCAATAGGTTCAAAGAGCAAATTTTGAACCCCGAGGATGGGGTGACAAAGACTTTTAAAACTTTCCCACCACATCCCAGAATACAGTTCGAAGGGGAGGGGTTAACCTTGGCAAACATGTCCAGACAAGTCCTTGGTACCAGATTAGCATAAGCAGACAAGGCAGGGCAAGACTCAGGTATAAGATGAGCCTAGACAAATATGTCTTAAGTACCCACCACCCAAAAGTACAATAGAAGTTCCTTTGCATGTCTGGAGCCTGAGGCGAGTCAGGGGATGAGATTTGGCTTCCCTTGGCTAACAATGAGCCCTGCAATTCTCACCTCTGGGAACTTCCTGGAGTCCTTTTTCAAGGGGAAAATAGCTTTGGAATGGAGGAAACTGGGAAAGGAGATGATTTTATATTATTTTTAAAGCTAGGTAACTTCCCTGAGCTGTCAAGCTGAAAGGATACATTCAGGCATAATATTTGTAATATTTAACTTTAAAGATGTGCCCCACCCCCCCGGTAATTTCCGTAACATTTGAATGACGTTTATTACGGTCACAGACCAGGATAAAAAACAAACAAACATATAAATAAAATAGCAGTTAGGGTTTTGGGGTTTTTTTAACTGATAAAGGACAAAGAAACAAGCATAATAATAAAATACAAGATTAAATACAAGAATAAAATACAAGATTATCTGAATAAAATACAAGATTAAACACGGATAATGGATGGATAAAAACTGATCATTAAAACAGATAAAAACTAAAAACAAATAAAAACATGCAGTTAAAACAACTGTAAGAGCGTAAGAACTAAAAGACTTGCAGTTAAAACAACTATAAGAGGCTGCAGAATAGAAGCCTCTGAAATAGAGGACACTCACAGCATTAGAAACTGATGTGCAAATACGGTTAAAACAGACAATTATAACAATGTACAGCAATAAATTTAGACACAATGTGCAACAATAAACTATGGGTTTTGTGGAGAGGGAACACGCTGCTCGGAGCTGGAGCAAAAACGTCGGGAATTGCAACACCGAAGGCAATTGCAACTCTGGCTGCGAGAGCTGAGCATCGCCTGCCACGTAAGGCTGGAAGCAACAGAGATGGCGGAGGGGGGGGGTCAAATTCAGTTGGCATTTAATTTGCACTTTCTGGAGCAAGGGGCGAGGGGGAGCGCAAGGCCTTCCTTTGAAATTCACACTTCTCCAAATTTTGCAACGCGGTTCCCCGGGCAAGCAGCGTGTGCAAAATTCTAAATATGGGGCAAAGGGATGCACGTCTCCGTGAAAACGACATGCAAAAATGCATTATATTTGAGGAGGGAAGTTTACTTTGCTATAATGTGCATTTTCGTAAAAATGACTCACCTATGCAGTGGCACCTTGGTTTACGAACTTAATCCGTTCCGGAAGTCCGTTCTTAAACCAAAGCGTTCTTAAACCAAGGCATGCTTTCCCATAGCAGCGGGGGACTCAATTTACAAATGGAACACACTCAAACAGGACGCGGAACATGTTCTTATTCCAAGGCAAAGTTCACAAACCAAAACACCTGCTTCCGTGTTTGCAGCGTTCTTAATCCAAGTGGTTCATAAACTACCGTATTTTTCGCCCCATAGGACGCACTGGCCCATAGGATGCACCTAGTTTTTTTTGGGGGGGGGGAATAAAGGGAAAAAAAATATTTTCCCCCCAGGTGCTCTGCGCTCTGGGTCTTCCACGGCTAGCGGATAGCTTCCTGAAGCCTGGAGAGCGAGAGGGTTCGGTGCGCACCGAGCCCCCTCGCTCTCCAGGCTTCAGCGAAAGCCTGCATTCGCCCCATAGGACGCACACACATTTCCCCTTCATTTTTGGAGGGGAAAAAGTGCGTCCCATAGGGCGAAAAATACGGTAAGCTGTTCTTAAACCAAGGTACCACTGTATTTAGGAGACATTTGTATTAAGCTGTTTGTGAACTTTCGTGAGGGCTTCGCATACTTGGTGCAGAAATGTGGGCAAGGTTGGGAAAACAAGAAACCAAAATAATAATAATAATAATAATAATAATAATAATAATAATAATTGTACCCCACCCATCTGACTGGGCTGCCCCAGCCACTCTAGGCTGCTTCCAAAGCATATAAAAACATAATAAAACATTACACATTAAAAAGCTCCCCTATACAGCGATTTATTTCCCCTATACAGTGGTACCTCGGGTTAAGTCCATAATTCGTTCTGGAGGTCCGTTCTTAACCTGAAACTGTTCTTAACCTGAAGCACAACTTTAGCTAATGGGGCCTCCTGCTTCCGCCACTGCGCGATTTCTGTTCTCATCCTGAAGCAAAGTTCTTAACCCGAAGTACTATTTCTGGGTTAGCTGAGTCTGTAACCTGAGGCATCTGTAACCCGAGGTACCACGGTAGTTGTTGTTCTCTTTGACATCTGGTGGGAGGGCATTCCACAGGGCAAGTGCCACTACCCAGAAGGTGAACCAGAGCAGCACACGGAAACGCCGTTTACCTTCCCACCGGAGCGATACCTATTTATCTACTTGCACTGGTGTGCTTTTGAACTGCTAGGTTGGCAGGAGCAGGGACCGAGCATCGGGAGCTCACCCTGTTGCGGGGATTCAAACCGCCGACCTTCTGATCAGCAAGTCCTAGGCTCTGTGGTTTAACTCACAGCGCCACCCGCGTCCCGAGTACAGTGGTACCTCGGGTTAATAACGTAATTCGTTCTGGAGGTCCGTTCTTAACCTGAAACTGTTTCCAACCTGAGGTACCACTTTAGCTAATGGGGCCTCCCGCTGCTGCCATGCCGCAAGAGCATGATTTCTGTTCTCATCCTGAAGCAAAGTTCTTAACCCGAGGTACTATTTCTGGGTTAGCGGAGTCTGTAAACTGAAGTGTCTGTAACCTGAAGCGTCTGTAACCTGAGGTACCACTGTATGTGACGATGGCCTGTCTGGATGGAAGACTCATTTATCTAGGAGTCTTGGTTGACCACAAACTTGACATGAGCCAACAGTGTGACGTGGCAGCTAAAAAAGCCAATGCAATTCTGGGCTGCATCAATAGGAGTATTGCATCTAGATCAAGGGAAGTAATAGTGCCACTGTATTCTGCTCTGGTCAGACCTCACCTGGAGTAGTACTGTGTCCAGTTCTGGGCACCACAGTTCAAGAAGGACACTGAGAAACTGGAACGTGTCCAGAGGAGGGCAACCAAAATGGTCAAAGGCCTGGAAACGATGCCTTATGAGGAACGGCTAAGGGAGCTGGGCATGTTTAGCCTGGAGAAGAGGAGGTTAAGGGGGGATATGATAGCCATGTTCAAATATATAAAAGGATGTCACATAGAGGAGGGAGAAAGGTTGTTTTCTGCTGCTCCAGAGAAGCGGACACGGAGCAATGGCTCCAAACTACAAGAAAGAAGATTCCACCTAAACATTAGGAAGAACTTCCTGACAGTAAGAGCTGTTTGACAGTGGAATTTGCTGCCAAGAAGTGTGGTGGAGTCTCCTTCTTTGGAGGTCTTTAAGCAGAGGCTTGACAACCATATGTCAGGAGGGCTCTGATGGTGTTTCCTGCTTGGCAGGGGGTTGGACTCGATGGCCCATGTGGTCTCTTCCAACTTTATGATTCTATGATTCTATAATTCTATGACCAAAGGCAGCCTCCTTCCTCTTATCCAGACATCCCTTCTCCCATTCCTGGACCTGTGTTGTCCCATTCCCCCCCCCCCCCGCAATCTAATTGAAACAGCAAGCAGGAAACAATTCCTGGCTCTGGGAGGGAGCCAGGCCTTGGGGAGGGATTCAAAATTAACGCCTACGGGATGCCTCTCCACTTTTCTGTCTTTCTCTAAAGCACTCCGAGATAACAGGATGACACACAGACCTGAACATGGATGACTCATCATCCATCTTGTCTTCTTCTGCCCAGAGAGGCCGCAGCCTTCCTGGCCAGGTTGGTGGTCCCGAGAGGACAGCCACTTGAACCCTAGAGGTAGAGGTTTGTGGGGCAGGGAGATTCCAGCCCCACTCCTCTCCTCGGCTCTGTTTCGGGGCTCATGAGCGCAGTGCTTAATTTGCTCCAGAGGAGAAGACGCCAGCTGGCACCTAAGTGTGGCATTGTGGGCGGAGTCACTGGGGTTAAGGGCGGGGCCTGAGCCGAGTGGGGCGGAGCCTACCAGGTGGGGGCAGGCCCAAGGAGAAAGACCGATGATGATGATGATGATAATATAACAATATACAGTGGTGCCCCGCAAGACGAACGCCTCGCAAGACGGAAAACCCGCTAGACGAAAGGGTTTTCCGTTTTGGAGGCGCTTCGCAAAACGAATTTCCCTATGGGCTTGCTGCGCAAGACGAAAATGTCTTGCGAGTTCCTGCGGGGTTTTTTCCCTCCCCCCCCCTTTTCCTAAGCCCTAAGCCGCTTATCAGCTGATCCGCTGATAAGCCGCTTATCAGCTGATCCGCTAAAAGCCGCTAAACCGCTAATAGCGCTAATCCGCTAAGCTGTCAATGGGCTTGCTTCGCAAGACGAAAAAAACGCTATACGAAGAGCCTCACGGAACGGATTAATTTCGTCTTGCGAGGCACCACTGTAACTTGATAGTGATGATAATGCTAATGCTAATGATGATAATAATAATTTATTTATACCCCGCCCATCCGGATGGGTTTCCCCAGCGACCCAGGACCGAGCGACGGGAGCTCACCCCGTCACGGGGATTCGAACCACCGACCTTCTGATCGGGAAGCCCTAGGCTCTGTGGTTTAACCCACAGTGCCACCCGCGTCCCATGGGGATTAGCAGCTAATAAAAGTTTGGGTTCTCTTTTGTTCGGGGCTTCCATCTTGTTCCACCTTGTGGCAGGTGGGAGTCCTGTCGCGACCGTCTTCAATAAAGACCAAGCCTACTGGCTGCTGTTTTGCTCTGGTATTCCTGGCTGTTGTCCGTGCTTTTTGCCCAAGGGAGCCCTCAGATTTATCCATTAACAGAAGCAGCTGAGCCCTCCTGAGATTCAATAGGAACTGAGCAGTAGGCATTGCTTGCAACGGGCTTCGTGTGGGTCTCTGGGAGGAAACAGATTGCCGCCATTATTTTTGGAGAGCTGTCTGACAGCTAGTGCGGGAAGAGACGGGGTGGCCCAGAATCTGGCTGCCGCGGAAGCGAAACCTGGTGTTGGATTTCACCTCCGCCTCGCCTTGGCATAGCTCTGCTGTGCGCGTGGTGCCAATAAAGCTGATTGAATCTAATGGGAAGGAAATTGACCGTGTCAGTGCCAACCTGCCCTCGCCTCGTTCTTTTCTGTGTCGCAGCCGGCCTCTGGCAGGTGGGTGGGCAGCTCGGGAACGAGTTTCCCTGGGCAAGGAGGATGCAAAACCCGGAGCCAGGCCAGGCGCCTCTTCCTGAAAAGAGGGGAGCGTCTCTGCCATAACACATCACCCTGTTTTGTTGTCGTTGTTTTCCCAGGGAGTTGACTCAGAGTCACCCATGGAACCGAGTTTGGGGATTTTCATGCCGGACTGTTTTGAGTTGGGCGATGATCTGCGCCTACAGATTTGTACACAGAATCTGGCAACCATCCAGATCTTCTTCTGATCTTTGCCTAACAGCAAAAGGTCAAATTTTTGCTTTTGCGGGAGGTCGGCGAGCCTCACCAGTAGGGGATCAATGAACTTACTACGTGCCTCTTCGTAGTTTAAAGAACAAGTGTTCTGGGCTTCCTATCTCTCCCAATGGACAGGTGCAAAGTCTCTGGGCGTAGGGGACTTTTCTAAAGGCTCCATCCAGGACCGGCAAGGGAAGAGCCGAGCTTCTGGTGAGTGTAAAGGCCCTTCTTGCATTTCTAGATTCGAGAAAGAAGAGATATGCTGCCGGTGCTTCTATATATCTCTTGATTTCTCCAATTCTATAGTCGGGGCACCTTGCGCAGTACTGTTGTCTCTCGGTATCTAATATTCTTTGCCTGACCGTGGCTTTTGCCTGGCCCAAGCCCAGACTTAGAAGGGCTTGAGGGGCAAAACCCAGTTTCTGGAGGGTGGTCAGAACTGCAGTCTGCCAGCCTGACTGGAAACGGTCGCAGAGGATCAGTGGGGCTATCCCTCGGGGGAGCAGATTCAATGTCAGCCATTTGTAGATTGATGTTAAGCAAAGGCTAGCCTCCACTCTCATCTTCCTGAAAAAAGGGAAGGGTCTCTGCCATAACACATTGCCCTGTTCCCCCAAACTCGGACCAGGCTATCAATGAGAGAAATGACAGGCATTTGTGGGAAGACAAGGGGCTCTGAGGTTCTTGCCCATTTGACGCTTTCCCTGTACATCGGCAGTGGTGGTGATGATGATAATAATAATAATAATAATATAATAATAATTTATTATTTATAACCCGCCCATCTCGCCAGGTCTCCCCAGCCACTCTGGGCAGCTTCCAACAAAATATTAAAATACAGTCATACCTCGGGATGAATACACTTCAGGTGAAGCATTTTCGGGTTGCACTCCGCGTTACTTCCAGGTTGCGCTGCTCGCGCATGTGCAGACGCTCAAAATGACGTCACTCACATTCACAGAAGCGGTGAAACACAAACCTCGCATGCACAGACGCACAGTTGCGTCTTACGTTCGCTTCAGGGTGCAAACGGGGCTCTGGAACGGATCCAGTTCGCTTCCAGAGGTACCACTGTGCAGTAAAAGCTTCCCTAAAGAGGGCTGCCTTCAGATGTCTTCTGAAAGTCTGGTAGTTGTTGTTTTGTTTGACATCTGGTGGGAGGGCGTTCCACAGGGCAGGCGCCACCACCTCTGCCTGGTTCCCTGTAACCTCACTTCTCACAGCGAGGGAACCGCCAGAAGCCCTCGGCGCTGGACCTCAGTGTCTGGGCAGAACAATGGGGGTGGAGACGCTCCTTCAGGTATACTGGACCGAGGCTGTTTAGGGCTTTCAAAGTCAGCACCAACACTTTGAATTGTGTGATGATGATGTTGATGATGATGATTTGTTATTTATATGCCCCCATCTGACTAAGTTATACCAGCCACTCCGGACAGCTTCCAGCGAATTAAAATACAGTAAGGCATCAAACATTAAAAAGTTTCCCTGTACAGAGGGCTGCTTTCAGATGTCTTCTCAAAGTTGTGTCAGTTCACACCTTCCAACATTTCTCCGATGAAAATAGGGACGCCCCATTCCATAATGATAATGCTACTATTTATACACCACACATCTTACTGGGCTGCCCCAGTCACTCTGGGCAGCTTACAATATATATAAATATATACTACAGACATAGCTGCTTTGTGAATTTGGGCTGCCGTACGTTCGGGAATTGGAGGCGCAGTTTTCGTCAAAGCATTTGGGGAAACCCAGATGTATGGCAAGGGGGTCTATATCATATAAAAATAATAATCATTTTAAAAATTCGTAAAAATTTGTAAAAATTTGTGAATTTTTTTACATGATACTTTATACAAATTACCTAAAAAGACAACGAAATGATCTGGACTCCTTGGCAGGTTTTGAATAAACATCCACAAATTTATTAGTTGAACACATAATAGATAAGGCAAGGATAGATATAATTTTATAACATGCAGAGAACAATATGTGCAAAGAAATCAGAGAGGGGAGCTGAGGGAAGTCCTGGGAGGGAGAGGGGGCAAATAATGTAATTCATTATTTGGACCGATGATTTGTTATGCTGAATTTGTCTAATAATTTTTTATTTTTTTTAATTCGTAAAAGATGTTCCCCAAAAGAGCTCAACAACTTTGACCGGGGAAAAAAAGAGGTCAACATGGCAGTTCAATCTCTTCCACCTCTGGCATTTCTCCACCTCTTCTCCCTTTGTCTTAGACGTTTTCCCAAAACAAGAAGGGGGGAAAAGGTAAGGAATGAAAACTGAGGGAGCTGCTGCATTCTGCACCCAAGAAAGGTTTGTGGGCTTGCACCCTGCAGTTGTAGAATGAAAGCAGCAAGGCTTAAGTCTTGTTGTTGTTGTTGAGTCGTTTAGTCGTGTCCGCCTCTTCGTGACCCCCTGGACCAGAGCAGGCCAGGCACTCCTGTCTTCCACTGCCTCCCGCAGTTTGGTCAAACTCATGTTCGTAGCTTCAAGAACACTGTCCCACCATTTCGTCCTCTGTCGTCCCCTTCTCCTTGTGCCCTCCGTCTTTCCCAGCATCAGGGTCTTTTCCAGGGAGTCTTCTCTTCTCATGAGGTGGCCAAAGTCTTGGAGCCTCAGCTTCAAGATCTGTCCTTCCAGTGAGCACTCAGGGCTGATTTCCTTCAGAATGGAGAGGTTTGATCTTCTTGCAGTCCATGGGACTCTCAAGAGTCTCCTCCAGCACCAGAATTCAAAAGCATCCATTCTTTGGCGACCAGCCTTCTTTATGGTCCAGCTCTCACTTCCATACATCACCTCTGGGAAAGGCTTAAGTCTAGGGCTTAAACTGTGGCTGCAGTTTGATGTGCAGAAAGGAGAAATTGATGTTTCCCCCCTCCCTATGCACTGTTCTGGTTCACCAGAAGCGGCTTAGTCCTGCTGGCCACATGACCCGGAAGCTGTACGCCGGCTCCCTCAGCCAATAAAGCGACATGAGCGCCACAACCCCAGAGTCGGCCACGACTGGACTTAATGGTGAGGGGTCCCTTTACCTTTATGCTGTAAAAACTAGCTCCTGCGCACAAGACTGCAGATAAAAGGTCAAGAGAACACCGGGCTGGCTTCGCCCTTGCTCCCCAAAAGGTGGCAACCCCCCTATAATACACTGCAGTCACCTTTTGTAAAAAGCAAAACAAAATAAAATAAAAAGCAAGAATGTCAGCTTAACCCAGAGGCGTTCAGCTCTTCTCCTTCCTCGCTGCCTCTCGAAATTGCCAATTAGTTCGGCTGCTGCAAAGTCTGTAGGAAGATCTGTGACTAGGCTTTGGAGGAGATTAACCTGAAGAGATAAATTTAAATAATTACAATAGTTGGGTTTTTTAAAGGAGAGCAGAGTAAATAGAGCAGGCGTGAGTTACACGTAAGCCGGAGGGGAGAACCGTTTTGTGTTCCAAAAACACAAAAGAAACCACCAGCTGAAAATATCTTGTGGGGTTTTATTTTTATTTTTATCCCCCCCAGCTGTCAATTAGCAACTCGCTGAACAATGGGAGAGGGAGATAAATGGGGGGACAAGGGAGAGTCCTTTTCTCCTTCCGTCAGAGTGCTGGGAGGGAAGGGCGTTGCTAAAAAATGGGCTGGTGGGATGGATTGGAGCAGGCCTTCACAGATGCTCTTGAAAACTAATTGCAGGCGGTTGCAGGTGCCATCAGACCGGATCCAACCTGCCCCCTCCCTGGCTTCAAACACATACCTTCCAACAGTCCAACTTGCAACACGAATCCTTAGGGAATGGGAATGTTTGCGTCGCCAGCTGCCTCCAAAGCATTGCTCATGTGCCGAGCTGAGCATAAGTGCATGAGAGCAGCCTGCTTCACAAAGCCAATGGTCCATGTAGTCTAGCCTCCTCTTCTCACAGCGGCCAGCTAGATGCAGGGAGCAAAACTCTCGCCCTCCTGTGGTTTTCCAGCAGCTGGTTTTTGGAAGTGCGAGTGCCTGGAGGCGGTTGGAGGATGGATGGCGGCTAACGGATTGAGGCTGAATCCTGACAAGACAGAAGGACTGTTTTGGGGGGGACAGAGGGCGGGCAGGTGTGGAGGACTCCCTGGTTCTGAATGGGGTAACTGTGCCCCTGAAGGACCAGATGAGCAGCCTGGGAGTCATTTTGGACTCACAGATGTCCACGGAGGAGAAGGTCAGTTCTGTGTCCAGGGCAGCTGTCTACCAGCTCCATCTGGTATGCAGGATGAGACCCCTTCTGCCCGCAGACTGTCTCACCAGAGTGGTGCATGTTCTGGTTATCGGTGGACTACTGCCATGCGCTCTACGTGGGGCTACCTTGGAAGGTGACCTGGAAACTACAACTAATCCAGAATGCGGCAGCTAGACTGGTGACTGGGGGCGGCTGCCGAGACCACATAACACCAGTCTTGAAAGACCTATATTGGCTCCCAGTACGTTTCCAAGCACAATTCAAAGTGTTGGTGCTGACCTTGAAATCCCTAAACGGCCTCGGTCCAGTATACCTAAAGGAGCATCTCCACCCCCATCATTCTGCCCGGACACTGAGGCCCAGCTCCGAGGGCCTTCTGGCAGTTCCCTCCCTGCAAGGAGTGAGGTTACAGGGAACCAGGCAGAGGGCCTTCTCGGTAGTGGCGCCCACCATGTGGAACGCCCTCCCATCAGATGTCAAGGAAATAAGCAACTATCTGACTAAGTCATTAGTTGACCTCAAGACTGTAGCAGAAACATCCAACCTTTCCTGCCGCATTTGCCAGAGTGAAACCTCTTGTTGAATGCAAACCTAACTGCACAGCATTGTAAATACAATGCACTCAAACATAGCATTTTGTGCATATGAAACTTTTATCTCCAATGTGGGGGCTCTGTGTCCACCTACTGTCAGAACACCTAGGGATCATTTGCAGGGGGGACATAGGCTCCTATGTCCTGCATTAGACCATCTTAGCTCTGTATTGCAGGGGTCTTCAAAGGTAGCCCCACGTATAATGTGCTGAAGTAATCTGACCTAGGTGGGACGCTGGTGGCTCTGTGGGTTAAACCACAGAGCCTAGGACTTGCCAAGCAGAAGGTCGGCGGTTCGAATCCCCGTGATGGGGTGAGCTCCATTGCTCAGTCCCTGAACCTGCCCACCTAGCAGTTCAAAAACACCTCAAAGTGCAAGTAGATAAATAGTTACCGCTCCGGCGGGAAAGTAAACAGCATTTCTGTGCACTGCTCTGGTTCGCCAGAAGCGGCTTAGACATGCTGGCCACATGACCCAGAAGCTGTACGCCGGCTCCCTCGGCCAGTAAAGCGAGATGAGCACCGCAACCCCAGAGTTGGCCACAACTAGATCTAATGGTCAGGGGTCCCTTTACCTTTTACCTAATCTAACCTAGAGGTTGACAGGGCACAGATGACAGGAGTCAGGCTTTCCTGGGCAGATAGGGGCTCATCTGGGCTTCCAGCTGAAGCCATTATTGGTGCTGGTGCTATTTCAACTGCCTTGATTCCGAAGCAGGCAGAAAAAGAGCGACGAGTGAGCTATTTATTTTGTTTTTATTAGTGATTTTATTGGTTGGTTGGAAAACCGCCGCCACCCAGCAGGATTCTAAGCAAAGATGAATCCTAATAATGCCACCATTCTCAAAGTCGTTGTTAATAATCTAGAAGCCAGCTGTGTGTGTTGGAGCGGAGGGGGGGTTGCAGGCCAATTGGACCGATGGGGACCCCCAACCTCCCCTGGCGCAGCCCTCTCCCCGAGAGAGACCCCTCTCCCAGCACGGCAGGAATAAATTAAGTCCCCGGCGTCCCCAGGTGTCTCTCGGAATCCGGCATTAAAAGGCGATGTAATAAATAGGCCGAACACGGTTGCGATGAGCCTTGTGTACAATAAACATCGCAGAGCGTCTGGCTGCTATTACGCCGTATTTAAATTGCAAACATTACAGCCTATTAGGGCACAATGAGGCTGCAGTTTTCACCTCTCGCCAGCCTCGAAGGACAGACACTGGATAGTGCCAGGTTGTTGTCACTTTGGCGCATTTAAGAAATGGTCTGCGGCAGCCGTCCCGCTGCCACCCCCCGTCCACCGCAACTGCACAAAACTGAGGAGTCCCATCGAGCGAGGTGTCAAGGACTCACTGGAAGCAGAGGAGTGGAGTGGGGGGCATCAGGTGGGGAACCCCCAAGGGATGATGGCTCAGAGTCAGGGGAGTAGCAGTGGGAGGAGGGCGAGTGGTCAGAGGGAGGACTTGGAGGTGTCAGAGGCTGGAGGGGCAACAGGGTTTAGTGAGCAGGAAGAGTCTGTGGCAGAGGGCAGTGCAGGCTCAGAGGCAGCAGAGGAGGGGGACCAGGAGGCAGAGATGAGGCAGGCTGGTCAGGAAACCAGAAGGTCTCCCTCTCCTTCTGAGACCAGCTCCCTGCCTGGTCCCCCAGAACCCAAAGAGGTATGAAGGAGGAAGAGCATAGATAGACAATATGGAGGAGCCTCAGATCGCTTGGCGGAGAAGGAGCCTTGGACAGCAGGGAGAGTCCTTGCATCTGCCAAAAAAGGGACGCGGGTGGAGCTGTGGTCTAAACTGAGCCTCTTGGGCTTGCTGATCCGAAGGTCGGCAGTTCAAATCCCCGCGACGGGGTGAGCTCCCGTTGCTCGGTCCCTGCTCCTGCCCACCTAGCAGTTCGAAAGCACCTCAAACTGTAAGTAGATAAATAGGTACCACTCCAGCGGGAAGGTAAACAGTGTTTCTGTGCGTTGATCTTGTTCACCAGAAGCAGCTTAGTCATGCTGGCCACATGACCAGGAAGCTGTACGCCAGCTCCCTCGGCCAACAAAGCGAGATGAGCGCCGCAACCCCAGAGTCGGCCACGACTGGACCTAATGGTCAGGGGTCCCTTTACCTTTACCTTATATAATAAAAGCGAGAACAAAAACAAAACAAGTCGGTGCCCCCGCTCCACTGGGGAAGCTTGCCTAAACCATGCACCCCCAACCTTCAGCCCTCCAGATGTTTTGGACTACAATTCTCATCATCCCTGACCACTGGTCCTGTTAGCTAGGGATCATGGGAGTTGTAGGCCAAAACATCTGGAGGGTTGCAGGTTGGGGATGCCTGGCCTAAACAAAAAAGAAATAAATGTCTTAAGCTGAAGGCACCTGGCTGATATCAAGTGGCAGGGAGTCCCAAAGTTTATGGGCTGCCACACTTTTTAAATAAACAAGCCAAGTTCCTACAAATGTAGAACCAGTGTTTTGTGACACTGGTGGCAGCTCATCAAAGTGGTCGAATGGGCCTCATCATTTCAAGCGTAATCTTTTTGGGCGCAGGTGCCAGCAAGGGGGGGGGGGGTGGCTGGAGCCAAAGTGGGTGAGGCATTCCCTCCACAGAAACACACCTCCCACTTCCAGCTCTATTTCTTCCCTGTGTGAAATTAGGCTAAAGGCTGCCCGCCGCCCCCAAGTCTGATCCGCTGGCTTTAAGGCGCACCAGCCCCGGTTGCTGGTGCGGGTGGCGCTGTGGGTTAAACCGCAGAGCCTAGGACTTGCCGATCAGAAGGTCAGTGGTTCAAATCCCCGCAATGACGGGGTGAGCTCCCGTTGCTCGGTCCCTGCTCCTGCCAACCTAGCAGTTCGAAAGCACATCAAAGTGCAAGTAGATAAATAGGTACCGCCCCGGCGGGAAGGTAAACGACATTTCCGTGCACTGCTCTGGTTCGCCAGAAGCGGCTTAGTCCTGCTGGCCACAGGATCCGGAAGCTGTACGCCGGCTCCCTCGGCCAATAAAGCAAGATGAGCGCCGCAACCCCAGAGTCGGCCACGACTGGACCTAACGGTCAGGGGTCCCTTTACCTTACCCCCGGTTGCCAAACCAGTTTAAAGAAATCCGAGCACCCGGTTGCCAAGTGTGCCGGTTTGTCTGCGCATAACGCAGCACTAGCAACCCGTCTTGTCCCCCCCCCCAAAAAAAAACCACATCCATTGCTCTGTATCAAGGTCAGAAGGAGGAGGAAAAGCTCTCTGCTGCCCAGGCAGCTGTCTGTATGAAATGGATTTGCTTCGCAGCCAGGCGAGATTGAATTTGTGTTTCGTTTGGTGTGGGGCGAGGGAAGGGGGGGCGGCGGCGGTTCGTCCCTGATCACGGACTATATGGATGGCTCACTTAAGAATGGAAGGTGATTTTAGCCGAGCTATAAATCTCCAGCTGGATTGCTCCCTGGAAGCTAGTAAAGAAGAAAACAATATCGCTAACACGGTGAAATGCTTAATAGAGGAGCTTGCCTGAGACGGAGGGTGGAGGCGTCAGGGCCCTGAGCGGGATGGAGATGGAGGGACGATGGCGAGGTGGGGGGAGGAAGCAGGGAGAAGGGCCCTCTCTGTTTCCCCGCACACCAGATTGCTGCAGGGGGGGGGCGGGCGCTGCGCCCTGAAACGGATCCTTTTACTGGGACTCCTATTCTGGCACTGTCGTGCGGCATGTGGCGTGGGCTCTATTCAGCCAGTCCTTTTTCCCTTAGAAAGCTCTCTCTCTCTCGCTCTACACACACACACACACACACACACACACACACACACATGTTTTGTTATGCTCCCTTTTATATTTTCGTAATTTCTTTATTAAAAATTTCAAAAGTTTTAACATACCGTATTTTTCTGTGTATAAGACGCCGCCATGTATAAGGCGCCCCCTATTTTGGGGGGCACTCAAAATTAAGAAAATGGGGGAGATTGCCCCGTGTATAAGACTAACCCTCCCCCCCTTTTAACATTATTTTCCAGTATATAAAAAAAACCCCAAGTCTTATACACGTGTATCGTGTCATATTCCCATATTCCCCGTATTTTCTTAAAACTCATTTTTTATCATAGCTCTCGCTTCATTGCAAGTGTTTTTAAAATCCTGCCAATGTTTTCAATTGTTTACAGTGTTATAAAAAGTTTCCCCATTCTTTATTAAATTTATTCCCCTCTTGATCTCTGATTTCCCCAGTCCTTCTGTTGCTCGTTATTTCAAATCCTGCTTGCGAGTTTATCAAGCTATAATATTTCCCTGAATAGTCCAAAAAGGGCTTCTATTCTTCCATAAAACCATCACCGTTAAAGTCTCTTATTTCGGCTGTTGACTTTGCCATTTCTGCGCCACCTTGCTTATCCATTCTTCTTTGGTGAGAACTTGTTCTTCTTCCTTCTATTTTTGTGCGTCAAGCAAACTAGCTGTTGTTGTTTCATACACAACATGTTCTGCCTGCTTTCAGAGCGATCCCTCCTGGTTGAAAACACACATCATTTCGGGCCCAGCTGCTGCTATGAACCAGTGAAAACATTTGTCTGCGGACAAATGCTGTCTCCCTCGGCCTGAAAGCGAGATGAGCGCCGCAACCCCATAGTCGCATTTGACTGGACTTAACTGTCCAGGGGTCTTTTAGCTTTACCTCGTTTTACCTCTTAGGTCCATTTAATATATATATATATATATATATATATACACACACACACACACACACACACACACACACACACACATATATATATTAGCAATTCCAACATAACAGCATATCAAAACATATATTCATTATTTCCCCCTTTTTTCCCACCCCCTTCAAACCCTTCCTCTCCTCCCCTCCCCTCAGCTCCTCTCTCTGATTGCTCAATAATATTTCTCTGCGGGACACGGGTGGCGCTGTGGGTTAAACCACAGAGCCTAGGACTTGCCGATCAGAAGGTCGGCAGTTCGAATCCCCATGACGGGGTGAGCTCCTGTTGCTCGGTCCCTGCTCCTGCCAACCTAGCAGTTCGAAAGCATGTGCAAGTAGATAAATAGGCATTTTGCATAGCATCGTGGGAACAGGGGTCACAAAGCCTGCTCTGCAACTGCAGCGAATAAATAGATTTGTGAACACAGCCTTAGAAATACTGCAAAATTCAGTAGGACTGGAGTCAGGGAGCGTGTTTTGAAGACAAGTGCAAGGGGGCCACCTTCTGGCCAAGGATGGATATCGACCGGACCCCTATGTGTTAGGTATGAATGAATGAATTTTATTTGCGTCAGCCATCGGCCATAGCAATAAAACAACAAGACAATACACAAAGAATAGAAATAAAAAGTCAATTGTATAAAATACATTTTAGGGGTTTGAATCAATAGTCAAATACATTGGTACCTCGGGTTACATAAGCTTCAGGTTACAGACTCCGCTAACCCAGAAATAGTGCTTCAGGTTAAGAACTTTGCTTCAGGATGAGAACAGAAATCGTGTTCCGGCGGTGCAGCAGCAGCAGGAGGCCCCATTAGCTAAAGTGGTGCTTCAGGTTAAGAACAGTTTCAGGGTAAGGAGAGACCTCTGGAACGAATTAAGTACTTAATCCGAGGTACCACTGTAGTGGATCTTACTATGATTGCCCCAGCAAAACACCTTGCCACCTTTGCTGTCATCTGCTCATCTTGATCTGTCAAGAGAAAGGACACTGCGGCAGTGGTTGGGTGACCCGGAATGGACAATAAAAGAGAGGTGATAATCTCATTCCTCAAGTCTTTATAAAGAGTGCAAGCCAGAAGGGCATGCGCCACCGATTCGGTACTGTCATCTCCACAGGGACATGTGTGTGTTAGGTTGTTTGGACAACATCTAATTTTTCCCCCTATAATTTTTATTAAACTTCCTGTTTTACAATTAAAAATGTTCATTTAGATAAAGATAAAGGAACCCCTGACCGTTAGGTCCAGTTGTGGCCGACTCCAGGATTGCGGCGCTCATCTCGCTTTACTGGCTGAGGGAGCCGGCGTACAGCTTCTGGGTCATGTGGCCACATGACCACATGGCAAACCAGAGCAGCGCACGGAAACGCCGTTTACCTTCCCGCCAGAGCGGTACCTATTTATCTACTTGCACTTTGATGTGCTTTTGAACTGCTAGGTTGGCAGGAGCAGGGACCGAGCAACAGGAGCTCACCCCGTCGTGGGGATTCAAACCGCCGACCTTCTGATCCTAAGCTCTGTGGTTTAACCCACAGCACCACCCACGCCACCGACAACCTTAAAATATCAGCGACTTCCCTTCTTCTCTTTCCATGGTTTGTTTTGCATAAAATAAATCCCTGCATGTTTTACATGAACTAAACCATTGTGTTCCATTATTACACCCATCAAAACTTATTTACACTGTAGAATTTATCTTAATGCTGCCAGCATTTTCAGCTGTACACAGTTTCCCACCATATATCCAATAAACATTTTCCAATCTTCTCCAGACATACGTACTTCTTGTTTTCTTATTCTATATGTTAGGTTTTGCAAAGCTGCGCGTATTCCATCAGTTTAAGTTTCCATTCTTCTTTTGTTGGGACTTTGCTCGTTTTCCATCTGGGAGCTAACAAAACACGGGCCGCAGTAGTGGCATACATAAATAAATATGTAGTGGTGTACATAGAAAAGGATAACGTCTAATCTTTTCTTTCCTCCCAATCTTGCCCCCAGAATTATCCATTCTAGGAACAGAGTGCAGTTAGGTGCAGCTCAGAAAGGACAAGGGACGCGCGTGGCGCTGTGGGTTAAACCACAGAGCCTAGGACTTGCCGATCAGAAGGTTGGCGGTTCAAATCCCCACGACGGGGTGAGCTCCCGTTGCTCAGTCCCTGCTCCTGCCAACCTAGCAGTTCGGAAGCATGTCAAAGTGCAAGTACAGTGGTACCTCGGGTTACATACGCTTCAGGTTACAGACTCTGCTAACCCAGACCTAGTGCTTCAGGTTAAGAACTTTGCTTCAGGATGAGAACAGAAATTGTGCTCCAGCGGCGCAGCATCAGTGGGAGACCCCATTAACTAAAGTGGTGCTTCAGGTTAAGAACAGTTTCAGGTTAAGTACGGACCTCCGGAACGAATTAAGTACTTAACCTGAGGTAGCACTGTAGATAAATAGGTACCGCTCTGGCGGGAAGGTAAACGGCGTTTCCGTGCGCTGCTCTGGTTCGCCAGAAGCGGCTTGGTCATGCTGGCCACATGACCCGGAAGCTGTACGCCGGCTCCCTCGGCCAATAAAGTGAGATGAGCGCCACAACCCCAGAGTCGGCCACGACTGGACCTAATGGTCAGGGGTCCCTTTACCTTTAAGAAAGGACAAAGGGCAGCAGTGTCCAATGAAACGGAGTCAGCCCCAGCCATGAGGGATGACTGTAGCCCTTTCGCTGCAGCAGGATTTGGGGTTCCCCCAGGGGGTCGCCCATCCCTCGCTCACAAGGCAGTTTATACAATGAACGCAGCCAAACAATGTCAGGCAAAACCCACAGGGGTCAAAAACTCGCCGTTCAAACTTTCAAGATGGTGGCCGACTTCTGCAGTTTTAGTGTGACTCATGCAACACGTCGGCGATTAATATACACAGAACAATAATTATACATCCTTTAACAACCTTCTGAGAAAGATACAAAACATTAAACAGGGCTACAAAGACTTGCGAACCACCCAGCCTAAAATGAACTTATAATGTCAATAGATTTTTTCAAATGCTTAGAATAGAATCATAGAATCATAGAATCATAGAATCATAGAATCATAGAGTTGGAAGAGACCACAAGGGCCATCGAGTCCAACCCCCTGCCAAGCAGGAAACACCATCAGAGCACTCCTGACATATGGTTGTCAAGCCTCTGCTTAAAGACCTCCAAAGAAGGAGACTCCACCACACTCCTTGGCAGCAAATTCCACTGTCAAACAGCTCTTACTGTCAGGAAGTTCTTCCTAATGTTTAGGTGGAATCGTCTTTCTTGTAGTTTGGAACCATTGCTCCGTGTCCACTTCTCTGGAGCAGCAGAAAACAACCTTTCTCCCTCCTCTATGTGACATCCTTTTATATATTTGAACATGGCTATCATATCACCCCTTAACCTCCTCTTCTCCAGGCTAAACATGCCCAGCTCCCTTAGCCGTTCCTCATAAGGCATCGTTTCTAGGCCTTTGACCATTTTGGTTGCCCTCCTCTGGACACGTTCCAGTTTGTCAGTGTCCTTCTTGAACTGTGGTGCCCAGAACTGGACACAGTACTCCAGGTGAGGTCTGACCAGAGCAGAATACAGTGGCACTATTACTTCCCTTGATCTAGATGCTATACTCCTATTGATGCAGCATTGGCTTTTTTAAAGGTAAAGGTAAAGGTACCCCTGCCCGTACGGGCCAGTCTTGACAGACTCTGGGGTTGTGCGCCCATCTCACTCAAGAGGCCAGGGGCCAGCGCTGTCCGGAGACACTTCCGGGTCACGTTAGCTGCCGCTAAAAAAAACTTACTGTAACTCAGTCTTTTAGGTAAGTTCATGGAGATACCAACAAAGGTAAGTTCAGTGATATTCACAATACCAAGAGATGCTAATAGAATTGTAAGGTAAAGGTAAAGGGACCCCTGACCATTAGGTCCAGTCGTGACCGACTCTGGGGTTGCGGCGCTCATCTCACTTTATTGGCCGAGGGAGCCGGCGTACAGCTTCCGGGTCATGTGGCCAGCATGACCAAGCCGCTTCTGGCGAACCAGAACAGTGCACAGGGAGGGGGGAAACATCAATTTCTCCTTTCTGCACATCAAACTGCAGCCACAGTTTAAGCCCGAGACTTAAGCCTTTCCCAGAGGTGATGTATGGAAGTGAGAGCTAGACCATAAAGAAGGCTGGTTGCCAAAGAATGGATGCTTTTGAATTCTGGGACCCCTGACCATTAGGTCCAGTCGTGACCGACTCTGGGGTTGCGGCGCTCATCTCGCTTTATTAGCCAAGGGAGCAGGCGTACAGCTTCCAGGTCATGTGACAAGCAGGACTAAGCCGCTTCTGGCGAACCAGAGCAGCACACGGAAACGCCGTTTACCTTCCCGCTGGAGCGGTACCTATTTATCTACTTGCACTTTGACGCGCTTCCGAACTGCTAGGTTGGCAGGAGCAGGGACTGAGCAACGGGAGCTCACCCTGTCGCGGGGATTCGAACCGCCAACCTTCTGATGGGCAAGTCCTAGGCTCAGTGGTTTAACCCACAGCGCCACCTGCGTCCCAGTAGAATTGTAGATGGATGTTAATAAAGTTGTAGACAATGAAGTTGTAGACGACAGGGTGCCGGCGTTTTGCACCTGTTTCGCCGTGGCAGTCCAAATAATCATGCGGCCGCTGTTCGCCCCCAATGGGGCTCTTTAACTGGGGCTTGCAGGTAGCCAACTCCCAAGATAGTTTTCCAGGCTTCTTCAGTGGTCTAATCTCAAAGTCTTGATATGTATATTGATATTCAATCTTATAGAGAATGCTCTTTCTTGGCTTAAGCTTAAAAGACAATGTGCAGAAATGCATCATACAGTGGTACCTCGGGTTAAGTACTTAATTCGTTCCGGAGGTCCATTCTTAACCTGAAACTGTTCTTAACCTGAAGCACCACTTTAGCTCATGGGGCCTCCTGCTGCTGCCATGCCGCTGGAGCACGATTTCTGTTCTCATCCTGAAGCAAAGTTCTTAACCTGAAGCACTATTTCTGGGTTAGCGGAGTCTGTAACCTGAAGCGTATATAACCCGAGGTACAGTGGAAAACCGCTTTACAGCAATGGCTGTTTTAGGCCAAATTGCATCCAACGTGTGTGGATTGGAGAAAAATTCGCCAGAGGGTTTTTACGAGGGCTTTGAATAAATATTTGCAAACCGGTGAGGAAATGCATTGGAATGAACTTTGGACTGCGGAAATGCTTAACTGAGGGAAGAAGGCAAAGCAGACAGAATCCCTAATCCGTAATCGCGGGTGGAGAGTGCTGTTTTCGCACTCCGGTCCTGCTGGGTAGGGGGTCCTATTGGGGCATAGAATCATAGAGTTGGAAGGAATCTCAGCTAAAGCATCCATGACAGATGGCCGTCAAACCTCTGCCTAAAAACCTCCACGGAAGGAGAGTCGGCCGAATCCCGAAGGAGACCGTTCCACGGCCGTACAGCTCTAAATGTCAGAAAGCTCTTCCTGATTTTGAGTCAGAATTTCCTTCCTTGCAATTTGAAGCCATGGGTTCGAATCCTGACATCCAGAGCAGGAGGAAACAAGCGTGCTCCCTCCTGCGTGTGACAGCCCTTCAGATATTTGAAGATGGCTCTCTCCTGTCACTTTTCTCTTTCCTAGGCTAAACATACCCAGATCCTTCAACCGTTCCTCATATGGTTCCAGACCCATCACGATCTGGGCTGCCCTCCTCTGCCCACCTTCCAGCTTCTCAATATCCTCCTTGAACTGAGGTGCCCAGAACTGGACTGAGGCCTGAGGCAGGACTATAAATCAGTAACTTGAGAAAAGAAAAAATGAGGCCAACAAAAACCAAGGCACATGTAGGCTTCAGATCTTAAAAGGTCCACAGCCATTGGCTGTGGTTTGACCAAGGCAAAAGAACCACAGCCCTTAAGATACTTGAAGATGGCTCTCATATCTCCCCTCAGTCTACTGTTTTCCAGGCTAAACATTCCCAGCTCCTTCAACCGTTCCTCATATGATCTGGTTTCCAGACCCTTGATCACCTCAGTCGCCCTCCTCTGCACACGTTCCAGCTTGTCAACATCCTTCTTAAATTGTGCTGCCCAGAATTGGACGCAAGACTCCAGGTGTGGTCTGACCAAGGCAGAATAGAGTGTCACTATGACTTCCCTTCATCTTCATGGATGGTGACTAATGGATTGAGGCTGAATCCTGACAAGACAGAAGGACTGTTTTGGGGGGACAGCGGGCGGGCGGGTGTGGAGGACTCCCTGTCTTGAATGGGGTAACTGTGCCCCTGAAGGACCAGGTGTGCAGCCTGGGAGTCATTTTGGACTCACAGCTGTCCACGGAGGCGCAAGTCAATTCTGTATCCAGGGCAGCTGTCTACCAGCTCCACCTGGTACGCAGGCTGAGACCCTCCCTGCCTGCGCACTGTCTTGCCAGAGTGGTGCATGCTCTGGCTATCTCCCGCTTGGACTACTGCCATGCGCTCTACGTGGGGCTGCCTTTGAAGGTGACCCGGAAACAGCAACTAATCGAGAATGTGGCAGCTAGACTGGTGACGGGGGGCGGCCGCTGAGACCACATAACACCGGTCTTGAAAGACCTACATTGGCTCCCAGGACGTTTCCGAGCACAATTCAAAGTGTTGGTGTTGACCTTTAAAGCCCTCAACGGCCTTGGCCCAGTATACCTGAAGGAGCGTCTCCACCCCCATCGTTCAGCACGGACGCTGAGGTCCAGCTCCGAGGGCATTTTGGTGGTTCCCTCCCTGTGAGAAGTGAGGTTACAGGGAACCAGGCAGAGGGCCTTCTCGGTGGTGGCACCCGCCCTGTGGAACACCCTCCCATCAGATGTCAAAGAGATAAACAACTACCTGACATTCAGAAGACATCTTAAGGCAGCCCTGTTCAGGGAAGTTTTTAATGTATGACATCTTAGTGTATTTTTGGTCTTTGTTGAAGCTGCCCAGAGCGGCTAGGGAAACCCAGCCAGATGGGCAGGGTACAAATAATAAATTATTATTATTATTATTCTGTTGACGTATCTTGGTGTGAGACCAAGTCCCTGGGCTGGAGGGGGCTGCTTCAGTGCTCACCTGTTCACACATACGTCCACCCTTTTCCACTCAGGTGTGGTTGCTGGGCATCAGATTCTGGTAAGGAGCCTAGCCGACTCCCCTTGCCTGAATCCTGGCCCTCTTCCCCTGTTTGACAGCAGATTCTGAAGGCGAGCGGGTTAACAAGCCATGTGCAGACAAAAGACAAAAGGGCCCATTCAGTCCACGCAGCTGCCCAAAGTTGGCCCAGCCGCAGTATCCATCAGAGGCAAACAGATTCTGATCTCAGCTAGAATAAACTCGCTGGAGGGGTGAAGGCACAGCTCTGAGAGGGCAGCAGCAGAAGGGAGAGGGTGGGCTTTCGTCGTACCACCAAGCAGCTTGAAGCGAAGGGTTGAAGGAAATTGTGGACACAAGAAATCATGGGATTTCAGAGCTTGGGGGTCCCTTAGCCCAAAATCTCCGCTGAATGCAGAAACCTGGCAGCGGGGTGAACTAAGCAACCCTCTTGGTCTCTTCCAACTCTGCAATTTTTTGCTTCTATGATTAAGGCAGGGGTAGGGAAGCGGGTGGCTCTGTGAGTTAAACCACTGAGCCTCTTGGGCTTGCAGATCAGAAGGTCGGTGGTTCGAATCCCCACAACGGGGTGAGCTCCCGTTGCTCGGTCCCTGCTCCTGCCAACCAAGCAGTTTGAAAGCACACCAGTGCAAGTAGATAAATAGGTGATTCTGGAGGGAAGGTAAACGGCGTTTCCGTGCGCTGCTCTGGTTCTCCAGAAGCGGCTTAGTCCTGCTGGCCACATGACCCGGAAGCTGTACGCCGGCTCCCTCGGCCAATAAAGCCAGATGAGCGCCGCAACCGCAGAGTCGGTCACGACTGGACCTAATGGTCAGGGGTCCCTTTACCTTTAAGCAACCTAAGGCCCATGGGCCAGATGCAGCCCAATCGCCTTGTAAATCTGGCCCACGGATGCTCCAAGAATCAGCGTGTTTTTACATGAGTATAATGTGTCCTTTTATTTAAACTGCATCTCTAGGTTATTTGTGGGGCACAGGAATTCATTCATTATTGTTTTTTCCCAAAATATAGTCCGGCCCACCACAAGGTCTGAGGGACGGGGGACCAGCCCCCTGCTGAAAATTTTTGCTGACCCCTGGATTAAGGGTTTGGTTTTTTTTGAGAGGAATGGCTCGGTTGGTAGAGTAATAATCTCTTCATACCAGGGCTGTGGGTTTGAACCCCACTTTGGGTGAAAGATTCCTGCGTTACAGTGGGTTGGACTAGATGATCCTCAGGGTGCCATCTAGAAATCTGAGATTCCGGGCGGAAATGACCGGCAGAATCCGAGACCAGGGAGAAGAGTTGGTGGAAGGAGATTGGAAGAAATTTAAAATTTATCTACAGAAACGCTGTAAAATTTTTGAATGTTAATGACGTTGGAATGAAACAAAGTGGTTCTAGCAATAAGGCAAAATAAGAATATGCAAGAATGGATTAATATCAGATGAAAATTTGAAGTTAGAATATGTGAGGATAAACAATTAAGGGTAAATTAAGAGGGTATGAATTTGCTGAACAAATTTTTAAATGGAATACAAAAAAGGAAGGTGTGAGGAAGTCATGAAAATAAGTAAATGAGTGGTAAGATATCAGAAAGAGGGATTTTTATTTTTTCATTTTCTTTTTACGTTAAATTTTGGTTTTTGTATTTTCTTTGTGTGTTCTTTGTTTACTGTTTACTGTTTTGTAACCCTTTTCTTTTTGTTAAAAACTTAATAAATATTATTTAAAAAAATAAAATAGAAATCTGAGATTCCGTATCGTGAATGCGTGGAATCATCTGCCACATGATGCGGTGGGGATATTAGTGTGTAAAGGGTTTCAGCATGCAGAGAAAAATGGCCAAGATAGGGTTAAGTCAGGTATGCCGCTTAATTTGACATGTGTTTGTCCTGTACCTGCAACTGCTTAAGCCTGTGAGAGTGATTCAGCACAATCTAAATCAGGGGTCAGCAAAATTTTTCAGCAGGGGGCCGGTCCACTGTCCCTCAGACCTTGTTGGGGGCCGGACTATAATTTGGGGGGGAAATAATGAACAAATTCCTATGCCCCACAAATAACCCAGAGGTGCATTTTAAATAAAAGCACATATTCTACTCATGTAAAAACACCAGGCAGGCCCCACAAATAACCCTGAGATGCATTTTAAATAAAAGGACACATTCTACACATGTCAAAACATGCTGATTCCCAGACCGTCCGTGGGCCTGATTTAGAAGGCGATTGGGCTGGATCCGGCCCCTGGGCCTTAGTTTGCCTACCCATGCTTTAGATAGCCCTTTTTTAAAAAAGCAAACAAACGTAATGGCGTCCAGTATATTCTAAATAGTATATTCTAATAGGGACGCGGGTGGCGCTGTGGGTAAAAGCCTCAGCGCCTAGGGCTTGCCGATCGAAAGGTCGGCGGTTCGAATCCCTGCGGCGGGGTGCGCTCCCGCTGCTCGGTCCCAGCGCCTGCCAACCTAGCAGTTCGAAAGCACCCCCGGGTGCAAGTAGATAAATAGGGACCACTTACTGGTGGGAAGGTAAACGGCGTTTCCGTGTGCGGCTCTGGCTCGCCAGATGCAGCTTTGTCACGCTGGCCACGTGACCCGGAAGTGTCTCCGGACAGCGCTGGCCCCCGGCCTCTTGAGTGAGATGGGCGCACAACCCCAGAGTCTGTCAAGACTGGCCCGTACGGGCAGGGGTACCTTTACCTTTACCTATATTCTAAATATTATTTTTTGTTGTATGAGGGTTTGGGCCTCTTTCCTATGGTTTGCTCTTTTCTCCATAGCCACAGGTTTCAGGTCATTGCGAAGTTTCTGTGTCCACTTTTGAGTCTCGTTTTAGCTCTGTCCCTTTCAGATTTCAACATAGTGTTTCCCAACCAGATGATACAACCAAAACCAAATGGGTGGCATTTCTGAGAATCCTCTTGTTCCCTCCCTTCCTCTTCAACTTCCCATTCGTGGAGAACCTTTCAGGGACCGGAGACCTCCTTGCGCCAATCCGTTGCTCCCACGATAAGGCAAAAGTCGAACAGATCCACTGTGGAAGGGATAGTTTGCTGGGCGAAAGCGACCGAGCTGCAGGTAAGCATCCCTCAAACTTTCCATTCCTTGTCCTTCATGCTGAAGCAATGTCCCCAGGATCATCTCAGCTTCCGATAATCTGAATTGTGGAGCGTTCAGAACAGGGAGAGCCGTGTCAAAGCGAACCTGCGAATGTGGGAATACATTGGTACCTCAGGTTACATACGCTTCAGGTTACAGACTCCGCTAACCCAGAAATAGTGCCTCGGGTTAAGAACTGTGCTTCAGGATGAGAACAGAAATCATGCTCCGGCGGCGCATGGCAGCAGGAGGCCCCATTAGCTAAAGTTGTGCTTCAGGTTAAGAACAGTTTCAGGTTAAGAACGGACCTCCGGAACGAATTAAGTACTTAACCTGAGGTACCACTGTATCTGCGGCTGCAAAATGCAGTACAGTGGTATCTCGGGTTAAGAACTTAATTCGTTCCAGAGGTCCGTTCTTAACCTGAAACTGTTCTTAACCTGAAGTACCACTTTAGCTAATGGAGCCTCCCGCTGCTGCTGCCGCGCCATTTCGGTTCTCATCCTGAAGCAAAGTTCTTAACCTGAGGTACTATCTCTGGGTTAGCGGAGTCTGTAACCTGAAGCGTCTGTAACCCAAGGTACCACTGTACTTCTTGTTGTTTTCCCGAGTTTCTGGTTTTTAAGGTTCTCCAAGGTGCGGGTGTACGAGTGTCTTTCCCAACCTGGTGCCCACCAGATGTTTTTGACTGCAGTGGGGCATGTTGTAGTTGTAGTAGGACTGAACCCTCTGGGCCAGAGTTTCCCAAACTTGGGTCCCCCCAGATGTTTTTAGACTACAACTCCCATCATCCCTAGCTAGCAGGTCAGGGATGATGGGCATTGTAGTCCAATGGAGACCTAATTGGACTGGAGACCTAAGTTTAGGAACCGCTGCTCAGACTGTACGTGTGAGGTTCCTTCAGCCAGTCCCACTCAGAGGGAATACATCATGCCTCCCAGATCGAGCACAATTGCAGACATTCTTTTAATACAGTGGTACCTTGGGTTACAGGGACACGGGTGGCGCTGTGGGTTAAACCACTGAGCCTAGGGCTTGCCAATCAGAAGGTTGGTGGTTCAAATCCCCGCGACAGGGTGAGTTCCCGTTGCTCGGTCCCTGCTCCTGCCCACCTAGCAGTTCAAAAGCACGTCAAAGTGCAAGTAGATAAATAGGTACCACTCCGGCGGGAAGGTAAACGGCGTTTCCGTGCGCTGCTCTGGATCGCCAGAAGCGGCTTAGTCCTGCTGGCCACATGACTCGGAAGCTGTACGCCGGCTCCCTCGGCCAGTAAAGCGAGATGAGTGCCGCAACCCCAGAGTCAGCCACAACTGGACTTAATGGTCAGGGGTCCCTTTACCTTTACCTCAGGTTACAGACGCTTCAGGTTTCAGATGCTTCAGGTTACAGACTCTGCTAACCCAGAAATAGCACCTTGGGTTAAGAACTTTGCTTCAGGATGAGAACAGAAATTGTGCTCCGGCGGCACAGCGGCAGCAGGAGGCCCCATTAGCTAAAGTGGTGCTTCAGGTTAAGAACAGTTTCAGGTTAAGAACGGACCTCCAGGTACCACTGTACTGAGTCCCAATCCTGAACACTGAGATCTTATACTGAGTCAGACCATTGGGTCTCTCTACCCCAGTATTGTCTTCCCTGACTGACTCTCTAGGACTTCAGGCACTGTTTCCCCAGCCCTGCCTGGGATTGAACCTGCAACCTTTTTCCTGCATTGTTGGGGGCTGGGCTAGATGACCACTGGGGGACCCCTTCCAACTCTGCCGTTCTAGGATTCTAGGATTCATGCAAGGCATGCGATCTACCCCTGAGCCAATCAATAGAAATTGGCGGACAAGGTTTCCAAAGTTTATTGGCGCTCCGTACAAGCTCCTGCCATCCCCGCCCTCTCGCCTCTGGTCAACAAAGACAGAATAAATTAAGAGAAAAGTAGAGATATGATGCAAAAGCAGTCAGCTGGCACAAGTCCTCCAAGCCGGAGAATTTGCAATCGCCTGACCGCAGAACGTTGCAGAATTGCACAAGTGGGAGGGAGCAGCGGCGGAGAAGGAGGAAGGGCCTTTTTTAGAAAGAAGAAGAGGGAAGAAGTTCATTTGCCAGCCAGCCAGCCATTCCCTTTTCTACAGAGCTCCATTTCATCTTCACCCACACCCTGGGCCACATTCTGTTCCCGCACCCACAATTCAGTATTCTGCGGTCACTACTACAGTGGTGCCTCGCAAGATGAAAAGAATCCGTTCCGCAATTCTCTGCGTCTAGCGGTTTTTTCGTCTTGCAAAGCAAACCCATTGACGGCTTAGCGGATTAGCGCTATTAGCGGTTTAGCAGCTTTTAGCGGCTTTTAGCGGCTTATCGGCTTATCGGCTTAGCGGATAAGCAGCCTAGCGGCTTAGAAAAAGGGGGGGAAGGGGGGAAGTCGGAAAAACTCGCAAGACATTTCGTCTTGCGAAGCAAGCCCATAGGGAAATTCGTTTTGCGAAGCGCCTCCAAAACGGAAAACCCTTTCGTCTAGCGGGTTTTTCGTCTTGCGAGGCGTTCGTCTTGCGGGGCACAACTGTACTATGATCGCCGTGACTTGCGGCCAATGCAAATATCACGGGACATATCCTGGGAACTGTAGATTACCCCTGTAAAAACTACAATTCCCAGCACCCTTAAGAAATGACACTTTTGGGGGGGGGAGCCATGTGCTTTAAATGTACAATGTGGACAGGGGTCAGCAAACTTTTTCAGCAGGGGGCTGGTCCACTGTCCCTCAGACCTTGTTGGGGGCCGGACTATATTTGGGGGGGAGGAAATATGAACGAATTCCTACGCCCCACAAATAACCCAGAGATGCATTTTAAATAAAAGGACACATTCTGCTCATGTAAAAACACGCTGATTCCCTGACTGTCCGCAGGCTGATTTGGAAGGCGATTGGGCCCCTGGGCCTTAGTTTGCCTACCCATGATGTGGATGTCTGTCCTGCTATGTTTCTCATCCTAGAATTGCAGAGATGGGAGGAACCGCCGGGATCCACCTCCCTGTAATTCAGGAATCTTTTGCCCCACACGGGGCTTGAACCCACGAGCCTGAGATTATGAGTCTCATCCACTTTACCAGGAGCTAGCTCTGCCCAAATTATAAGTTTTGCTTTCTCAAGCTGGGCGGGAGACCATGCAGGTATTTACAGGGATGCAAATGAATGAATGGGACACGGGTGGCGCTGTGGGTTAAACCACAGAGCCTAGGACTTGCCGATCAGAAGGTCGGCGGTTCGAATCCCCGCGACGGGGTGAGCTCCCGTCACTCGTTCCCTGCTCCTGCCAACCTAGCACTTTGAAATCACGCCAGCACAAGTAGATAAATAGGTACCACTCCAGCAGGAAGGTAACCAGCGTTTCCGTGCGCTGCTCTGGTTCGCCAGAAGCGGTTTAGTCCTGCTGTCCACATAACCCAGAAGCTGTATGCCGGCTCCCTCGGCCAGTAAAGCAAGATGAGCACTGCAACCCCAAAGTTGGTCACGACTGGGCCTAATGGTCAGGGGTCCCTTAACCTTTAAATGAATGAATGGAATATTTATTGCTAAAAGCTATAAGCCGTCACAACTGGTCACAATACAAATAATTGATGTAAAACTGAACAACAACAACAGCAAAGCAAACATACAAAAATGGAAATATCACATATGCATAAGTTAAGATCTCCACATCTCACACTCCCCCTTATGATACAGTGCTACCTTGGTTCTCAAACGCCTTGGCACTCAAACAACGTGGAACCCAAACACTGCAAACCCGGAAGTAAGTGTGCAAACTTTTTTTTGAAAGCCGAACGTGCTCCGTTTTGAGTGCCACACTTCCATTTTGAGTGTTACACCGAGATCTGTCTGTTTTTGCTGTTTACTTCAAATTTTTGTGGTTTTTGTGACTGTGTGGAACCCAGTTCAGCTACTGATTGACTGATTGTGTGACTGCAGTAAATTGTTTTTTGCTTTCATTTGATGGATTGGTGGTCTCGCTAGATAGTAAAACCCATGTTCAATTGCTGTTTTAGGGGTTGTTTTTAAAAGTCTGGAACAGATTAATCCGTTTTGCATTATTTTCTATGGAAAAACGTGCCTTGGTTTTGGAATGCTTTGGTTTTGGAACGGACATCTGGAACGGATTAAGTTTGAGAACCAAGGTACCACTGTACTTGTCTTGGTACGTAGCTCTCAATTTACTTGCAGCCAAGGCAAATTTTCAGGGATGCAAATAAACTCACTCTCTCTCTCCATTCATTCAGAGTCGCAGGATGGATTCCTCAGTCCTGATCTGTATTCTTTGCGTGGGGTTATCCCTTCACTGCTGCCGCCTCCAGGCTCTCCAGTGCCCCCCTGTGGCCACCCCAAGCAATATCACCGAGTTCTCCTGCTCCTCCCCATCCCTTAGCCATTTCCCAGCTGGCTTCCCTGAGCGGACGACCCTGATCTCCGTCGAGTTCACAAACATCTCCAGCATTGGTGAGGATGCGCTGCTGGGGTTGCCCAAGCTCCAGGAACTTCACCTATCTAACAACAGGCTGGAGGACCTTCCCGGCGGCCTCTTCCGTGACCTCCCAGAATTGAACACCTTGGATCTCACAAGCAATCTCCTGGAAGATCTGCCTCCGTCAATATTTGAGAATTCCAGCTCGTTGAATCATCTGTTTCTCAAGATGAACCAGTTGACCAAGTTGCGGCCACAGTGGTTCCACCCGTTAAGGCAGCTCCAGACCCTGGATCTCTCCAACAACCAGCTGAAGGACGTTCCCCCCTCCTGCTTCAGCAAGCTGGAGAATTTGACAGCTCTGGACCTCTCCTTCAACTTCCTCCACCAGCTCTCTCCACAGATCCTGGAGGGAATGCCTCTTCTGGAGCGGTTGGACCTAGGAGGCAACCATCTCCACTCCATCGCAGACAAAACCTTCCAGGAGGTCCCACGCCTGGGTTACCTCTTCCTCCAAAACAACAGCTTAACCCGTCTCCCACCAGGAATCTTCCAGCCTCTGAGGAATCTAGATACCCTGTTCATCTCCGACAACCAGATCGCTTCCTGGGACCCTGGGTTCTCAGGCCAGATCACAAAGCTCAGCCTCGACCTCGCCAGAAACCCATGGGTGTGTGATTGCCGCATGAGCACCTTCGTCGACTGGGTGATGCGTCATTCTGCCGTCCTGTACTCCAGGGAAGAAGTGGTTTGTGCCTCCCCCGAGAGCCTCAAAGGCTGGGTGGTGATGTCGCTCAAAGAGGCTGAATTTGGTGTTTGCTAAATCCTCAGTACATAACCAGGGTTTGCCCAGCCCTGTCCCTAAGGAGGATGTTGCGAGGAAGCTCCAAAATCATGTATTAGATCAGGGGTCAGCAAACTTTTCCAGCAGGGGGGCAGTCCGCCGTCCCTCAGACCTTGTGGGGGGCCAGACTATATTTTTTTTGGGGGGGGGATAATGAATGAATTCCTATGCCCCACAAATAACCCAGAGATGCATTTTAAATAAAAGCACACATTCTGTTGTTGTTGTTTAGTCGTTTAGTCGTGTCCGACTCTTCGTGACCCCCTGGACCAGAGCACGCCAGGCACTCCTGTCTTCCACTGCCTCCCGCAGTTTGGTCAAACTCATGCTGGTAGCTTCGAGAACACTGTCCCACCATCTCGTCCTCCGTCATCCCCTTCTCCTTGTGCCCTCCATCTTTCCCAACATCAGGGTCTTTTCCAGGGAGTCTTCTCTTCTCATGAGGTGGCCAAAGTCTTGGAGCCTCAGCTTCAGGATCTGTCCTTCCAGTGAGCACTCAGGGCTGATTTCCTTCAGAATGGAGAGGTTTGATCTTCTTGCAGTCCAGGGGACTCTCAAGAGTCTCCTCCAGCACCAGAATTCAAAAGCATTCATTCTTCGGAGATCAGCCTTCTTTATGGTCCAGCTCTCACTTCCATACACCACTACTCTACCATAGCTTTAACAAAAAGCACACATTCTACTCATAGAAAAACACGCTAATTCCCGGTCTGTCCATGGGCCAGATTTAGAAGGCGATTGGGCCAGATCCGGCCCCCAGGCCTTAGTTTGCCTACCCATGTATTAGATTATTTGTCCCAGGATTCAGCTATCTACTCAGCTATCTATTCCCCTGCCATCTGCTGTGCTACCTGATCTTTCTAAACTGAGAGATGCCAGAAATTGAACTCAAGACCTTGCACAGGCAATGGTTGAATTCTGCCGCAAAGCTTTGCTATGGTTCCTCTCCCCAAATTGCTGTCAGTGCCCTCATCCGCACTCTGTGTTTAAAGCAGTACAGTCAAACCTCAGCTCCCGAATGCCTCCGTTTTGGAAAGTTTCGGCTCTCCCAACACCGAAAACCAGGAAATATTTGTTGTTGACAAAGGACAGCTGGGCTATATAAAGGGCCCCATTATCTTCAGTAGCTTAAAAGGTAAGGGGACCCCTGACCATTAGGTCCAGTCACGGATGATTCTGGGGTTGCAGCGCTCATCTCGCTTTATTGGCCGAGGGAGCCGGCGTACAGCTTCCGGGTCATGTGGCCAGCATGACTAAGCCGCTTCTGGCGAACCAGAGCAGCACACAGAAACGCCGTTTACCTTCCCGCTGGAACGGTACCTATTGATCTACTTGCACTTTGACGTGCTTTCGAACTGCTAGGTTGGCAGGAGCAGGGACCAAGCAACGGGAGCTCACCCCGTCACGCGGATTCGAACCGCCGACCTTCTGATTGGCAAGTCCTAGGCTCAGTGGTTTAACCCACAGCGCCACCCGCGTCCCATTCATTCATTTGCATCCCTGTACTCTGTTCCGCGAGTCTATTCGTCTTGCGTTTTTTTCGTCTTGCGAAGCAAGCCCATTAGCGGCTTAGCGGATTAGCGCTATTAGCGGCTTAGCGGATCAGCTGATAAGCAGTTTAGCGGCTTAGAAAAAGGGGGGGAAGGGGGAAAAACCCGCAGGAACTCGCAAGACATTTTCGTCTTGCGAAGCAAGCCCATAGGAAATTCGTTTTGCGAAGCACCTCCAAAACGGAAAACCCTTTCGTCTAGCGGGTTTTCCATCTTGCGAGGCATTCGTCTTGCGGGGCACCACTGTAAATACTAGGTTGGCAGGAGCCTGTAAATGCTAGGTTGGCAGGAGCAGGGACCGAGCGACGGGAGCTCACCCCGTTGCGGGGATTCAAAAGTCCTAGTCTCTATGGTTTAACCCACAGTGCCACCTGCGCTTAGGGCCTCATCAAACCTAAATCTGGCCCTGCCCAGGTGGCGCCGTAATGATGATGTGTAACAGAGTGTGAGAGGCAGTGTGATAGGAATTTTGAGGTCTTAGATATATGGTAAAGTTCATAAGCGTACCAACCAAGCACGTACATAGATCAGCACAGGAAGACCGACCTGGAACCATTTTGATTCCTAAACTGAGCAAATGTTTTCTCTGCAAGGTCAAAGTGGCAAACCTCCCCATTGTCTCTTTCCTCACAAATCCTGTCTTAAGGGCACATTTAAGATATGACTAGGGTGTGAGCCTGTGACCTGGCCCAGGAACTAAGTATTTATCACTACAAAAGACTGGCCAGGCTCCCCAGGCAATCCAATCAAGTAACCTGCCAGACAGGAGATAAACAACGAAAGGAGAAAAACAACATTCAAATTTCTGTTTTAGACCACCTTTTCTGTGATGTAGGTGTGATGTATCTGAGGGGTGGTCTTAAGTTACACCCCTTCTGTGATGTATGTATGATGTTTCTGGGGGTGGTCTTGATCTACAGGGTGGCCATTTCAAAAGTCTTTATAAGGCCTTGCGTGCCATTGTTCTGGGCAGTGGCGTAGCGTGGGTTGTCAGTACCCGGGGCAAGGCAAGTAATTTGCGCCCCCTAACCCTAACCCCCAGATGTTGCGCCTGGTGCGGCCGGCCCCCCCGCACCCCCCACGCTACGCCACTGGTTCCGGGTCCCTCCTCTCCTGCGTGTGAGGGGAGTTGCAACAGTTCAATACAGATCAGGCTTACTAGCTGCTTTGCTTCTCAATATTCTCTGGTTGGCCTCTGTTACTTTCTCCTACCAACAGGGAACCTACGTAAGGACTCTATATGGGCTCTTGGATGCCCCATAAGGGAAAAGGGGCAATTTTGGTTTACAACAGCAGGGAGCGCCACATTTTAACATCACGCAGGGCGCCATCAAAATTTGACATCTCCAAATCTGCCATTGCACCTCCCTCTATCTACTGAGACTCGAGGCAGCACCATGTTTGAAAATTAGAGAACATTCACACAATTAGCCATTGCATGGCCTTCCCAAATACAGTGGTACCTCGGGTTAAGTACTTAATTCGTTCCGGAGGTCCGTTCTTAACCTGAAACTGTTCTTAACCTGAAGCACCACTTTAGCTAATGGGGCCTCCCGCTGCCAGAGCACGATTTCTGTTCTCATCCTGAAGCAAAGTTCTTAACCCGAGGTACTATTTCTGGGTTAGCGGAGTCTGTAACCTGAAGCGTATGTAACCCAAGGTACCACTGTACATGCAACCAGCTTTCCAACATCCTTTTGGCAGTCAGCAGCTAGGTTTGCAATTAGAGGGAGCAAGAGTAATGATATATTTATTTGCCTCTTCGGTTAGTGTGGTTTCCCCTCCTTTTCTTTTCCTCTCCTTGGTCCCCATCCCCATTAAAAAAGAAAAAGAGAAAGAAAGGAATGCTGTTAATTGGGAACAAAATGCGCCATCTTATCCACAAATATCTCTCGCCCGGAAATTTATTGCGAAGCTGCGCTCCCATGGAAGTTTTAAATTAAACCCAATTGCTTAAAGATGTTGGGCAATTTGCTGTGATTTAGCTGTGCAATAAAACCCAAGCGCCAAAGCGTATTCGCCAACCCAAAGGAGGCTGGGTGCTTTGTCCTTGTCGGTCTCGTCTTTGGGGGGGCCCCCCCTTTCCTTAAATAAGAATAAACAGAGCTGTTTGTGCACACAGGAAAGAATAAAATTAAGAATCAGACCTGGGCGAGGAATCCTTTTCAGCCCGAGGGCCGCATTCGCTTGCGATGAACCTTCTGGTAGCCGGATGCAAGTGTCGGGGTGGGGCCAAGGGCAAAATTGGGTGGAATTCTTATGCTTATGTGCACATCTGTAGCTTGAAACACTGCAAGGTCATCTCAAGCTGCCTTTTTATGTGGAGCGTGTGGGATGTGATACACAAGTAGCAGTCAAGTACGACATTCCTTGTTTTCCTAGAGTGGACATGCAGGGGAGTGTTTGGTCCAGCCAGTCGAGAACTTCCTGTTTCCTCCTGGCTGGGACATACCGTATTTTTCGCTCTAAAAGACACACCAGACCACAAGACGCACCTAGTTTTTGGAGGAGGAAAACAAGAAAAAAAATATATTCTGAATCTCAGAAGCCAGAACAGCAAGAGGGATCGCTGCACAGTGAAAGCAGCAATCCCTCTTGCTGTTCTGGCTTCTGGGATAGCTGGGATAGCTGCACAGCCTGCATTCGCTCCATAAGACGCACACACATTTCCCCTTACTTTTTAGGAGGGAAAAAGTGAGTCTTATAGAGCAAAAAATACGGTACTTCCTTTTGCAGGTGACCAGAGATGGACGTGACCTTACCTGTCCAGGTAACAAAAGGGACAGGGCATGAAGCACCCCCTCTCTTTGACTTCCTCCATCGTTGGAGCACCAGCTTTCAGCTAGAAATGCTCTGTTGGCTCTCAGCCAACAGAGGACACTGGGACTATCTCCATATGGGATAGGTCAAGGGTCAGCAAATAGCAGGGGGCCGGTCCACTGTCCCTCAGAGCTTGTGGGGGGCCAGACTATATTTTGGAAGAAAATAAATGAACCAATTCCTGTGCCCCACAAATAACCCAGAGATGCATTTTAAATAAAAGGACACATTCTACTCATGTACTCATACACTAAAATATCACACATTAAAAACTTCCCTTAAGATGTCTTCTGAATGTCAGGTAGTAGTTTATCGCTTTGATATCTGATGGGAGGGCGTTCCACAGGGCGGGCACCACTACCGAGAAGGCCCTCTGCCTGGTTCCCTGTAGCTTTGCTTCTCACAATGAGGAAACTGCCAGAAGGCCCTTGGGGCTGGACCTCGGCGTCCGGGCAGAACGATGGGGGTGGAGGCGCTCCTTCAGGTATACTGGACCGAGGCTGTTTAGGGCTTTCAAGGTCAACACCAACACTTTGAATTGTGCTCGGAAACGTACTGGGAGCCAATGTAGGTCTTTCAAGACCGGTGTTATGTCGTCTCGGTGACCGCTCCCAGTCAGCAGTCTAGCTGCCGCATTCTGGATTAGTTGTAGTTTCCGGGTCACCTTCAAAGGTAGCCCCACGTAGAGTGCATTTCAGTAGTCCAAGCGGGAGATAGCCAGAGCATGCACCACTCTGGTGAGACAGTCTGCAGGCAGGAAGGGTCTTAGCCTGCATACCAGGTGGAGTTGGTAGACAGCCGCCCTGGACACAGAATTGACTTGCGCCTCCATGGAGAGCTGTGAGTCCAAAATGACTCCCAGGCTGTGCACCTGGTCCTTCAGGGGCACCGTTACCCTATTCAGGACCAGAGAGTCCTCCACACCTGCCCGCCCCCTGTCCCCCAAAAACAGTACTTCTGTCTTGTCAGGATTCAACCTCAATACAATAAATGGCCAAATAGCCTGACTCCTTGTACTACTGAAGTACCATTTGTGCCACGTAACCATTGTTCATCCAGCACCAGTCTACTTCGCAGGGTTGGTTTCACAAAAGGTAATCTAAATGTTTGAAACACTCCATTGCTATTTATTGCTGAGTGCTTTGACGTTTATCGCGACGGCCGATTTATTTGTTTTCCAGGTAAAAATATGGCGAGCAAGCCAAGCTTATTTACTAGCTGCCATGTACAGAAGTGAGAGCTGGACCATAAAGAAGGCGGATTGCCGAAGAATGGATGCTTTTGAATTCTGGTGCTGGAGGAGACTCTTGAGAGTCCCATGGACTGCAAGAAGATCAAACCTCTCCATTCTGAAGGAAATCAGCCCTGAGTGCTCACTGGAAGGACAGATCCTGAAGCTGAGGCTCCAGTACTTTGGCCACCTCATGAGAAGAGAAGACCCCCTGGAAAAGACCCTGATGTTGGGAAAAATGGAGGGCGCAAGGAGAAGGGGACGCCAGAGGACGAGATGGTGTTCGAGTGTTCTCGAAGCTGCCAACATGAGTTTGACCAAACTGCGGGAGGCAGTGGAAGACAGGAGTGCCTGGCGTGCTCTGGTCCAGGGGGTCCCGAAGAGGCGGACACGACTAAACAACAACAACAACAAATCATATGCATGCTTTCCTGGGAGTAAGTCCAAAACCAGGCTTACTTCTGAGTAAACTTGGATAGTATCGCACTGTGCGTTAGCGATAATTTTGAGGAAACCCCCCACGAACCAGTCTTGCCTTTCATTCTATCAGATATTAATATTAAATATATTGGGCTGTAGCCAAATAAAGCCTCCTCAGGCCACTTAATGAAATTAATGGATCTCAGTTAATTGTGTCCTTAATGCCTTTGCCTCCAGGAGAACTAACATTGGGTACGAGCCATGCAGACAAATTCTTTTCTATTATAAAGTTGCAATAGTGTACAATGTTGGAAGATTGAGATTAATTTTGAAATAATGTAGGGAAATGGATTTAATGATTTTTCAGCAATGCATCAGCGTCTTTTGCATAGTAAAACAAAATGGAAGCTATTCTGAGCATTATTAAAGGGAAAACAGGTCCAGTTCATTGTTTTTTTTTTAAAAAAAAATTATTTTGTTTATTCACACAGCAGCATCCTACACGGGTCTGATTGGAAACTGGGCCCTATAAATTCAATGGCGATTGCTCCCAGATAAGTGGGCACAAGGGTAAGGAACTGGGGGCGTACCCAGATAGTCTTACTCAGAGTAAACCCATTGGAATCGATAGATCAAAGCGAGCCAGGCCCGTTCATTTCAACAGGCCAATTCTGAGTAGGGCTTCAGGGCATTCGAATGGAAGCGAAATATCAAAAACAATGCAGAAAATAATGTACAGTAATTGTGTGTGTAACATTCACAAGACCAAAGCAGACATCGTTCATGTTTCACCTGCATTTCTGTTCCTAACGTCTGGCAATGCTGCCCATTGCGGCAGCTTCCGTTTCCGACAGAATTCCTCACCTTGCACCTGAAGGTATGCTGTGCCAGAGTTCTGTTTCTTCCAAAACAACTCCTTTTTGTCCAAAATGGGACTCTGTACCCTCCTGCAGATGGTGACAGCAGCCACGAAATTAAAAGATGCCTGCTTCTCGGGAGAAAAGCGATGACAAACCTAGACAGCATCTTAAAAAGCAGAGACATCACCTTGCCAACAAAGGTTCGTATAGTTCAACCTATGGTTTTCCCAGTGGTGATGTATGGAAGTGAGAGCTGGACCATAAAGAAGGCTGATTGCCGAAGAATGGATGCTTTTGAATTATGGTGCTGGAGGAGACTCTTGAGAGTCCCATGGACTGCAAGAAGATCCAACCTCTCCATTCTGAAGGAAATCAGCCCTGAGTGCTCACTGGAAGGACAGATCGTGAAGCTGAGGCTCCGATACTTTGGCCACCTCATGAGAAGAGAAAACTCCCTGGAATAGACCCTGATGCTGGGAAAGATGGAGGGCACAAGGAGAAGGGGACGACGGAGGATGAGATGGTTGGACAGTGTTCTCGAAGCGACCAGGATGAGTTTGACCAAACTGCGGGAGGCAGTGGAAGACAGGAGTGCCTGGCGTGCTCTGGTCCAGGGGCTCACGAAGAGTCAGACACGACTAAACAACAACAACGCCCTCCTTGCGGAGAGAGCACCAGCAGAACAGAGGCAGAGGGGTTGCCATGGTAACTTGGGCCAGCAACACAAATGGAAACTGGTGGTTCAAAGCAGAGCCCTGCGGTTGCCATAGTCACCACTCCCAGGCTGCATCCATTTGGACCCGAAGAGCAGGGAACTCTTCCAGGTGTCAAATCAGTTTTTGCTGGTGGGGCGGTGTGGGTAGGTGGGGAGTTCCTCCTGCAAAGAACCCACAGAGTCATGGTCTTGCACACATCATGACCTCTAGTTTATCAGCGTACCCCCCCTCCCCCTGTTTGTTTCTCACAACAGCCCTGGGGGGAATCAACTGGGTCGAAGTCATTTGGCGACACAAAATCATGTCTGAATAAGTAATGAGTGGCAGACCTAATAATAATAATAATAATAATAATAATAATAATAATAATAATTTATTTATACCCCCATCCATCTGGCTGGGTTTCCCCAGCCACTCTGGGCGGCTCCCAACAGAATATTAAAAACACAGTACAACATCAAACATTAAAAGCTTCCCTAAATAGGGCTGCCTTCAGATGTCTTCTAAAAGTCAGATAGTTGCTTATTTCCTCGACATCTGATGGGAGGATGTTCCACAGGGAGGGCGCCACCACCGAGAAGGCCCTCTACCTGGCTCCTTATAACCTCACTTCTCACAGGGAGGGAACCGCCAGAAGACCCTCAGAGCTGGACCCCTCACATACAAGGTTATTTTGAACCTTCAGACTCCTTCCCTCCCTCCACGGATTCCATATTTGAATTTAAGTTTGCTCCATCTTTTTACCATTTTCTATCTATTAATTGGGGACGCGGGTGGCGCTGTGGTCTAAACCACTGAGCCTCTCAGGCTTGCTGATCAGGAAGTCAGCAGTTCGAATCCCTGTGACAGAGTGAGCTCCCGTTGTTCGGTCCCTGCTCCTGCCAACCTAGCAGTTTGAAAGCACACCAGCGCAAGTAGATAAATAGGTACTGCTCCGGTGGGAAGGTAAACGGCGTTTCCGTGCGCTGCTCTGGTTTTGGTGTTCTGTTGCACCAGAAGCGGCTTAGTCATGCTGGCCACATGACCCAGAAAAACTGTCTGCTGAGCTGACAAACGCCAGCTCTCTTGGCCTGTAAAGCGAGATGAGCGCCGCAACCCCAGAGTCGTTCGCAACTGGACTTCAGTGTCAGGGGTCCTTTACCTTTACCTTTTTATCCAGGTATCTAGAATGTTGACATTAATTTGCTTCAACTTGCTTTTAAAGCTTATTGTTGATTTCAATTATTTTGAATATTTTAAGTAGGCTGGTTTGTTTCTTTTTAAACTGCTTGGGATGTTGTTGTTTTAAGCGACATTTTTCTTACTTTATTCTTTTCGCAAACATCTTTGAGGTTTGATTACAATCAAGCAGGACATAGGTTTGTAAAATAAACAGATACAGTGGTACCTCGGGTTAAGAACTTAATGCGTTCCAGGGGTCCGTTCTTAAGCTGAAACTGTTCTTAACCTGAAGCACCACTTTAGCTAATGGGGCCTCCCGCTGCTCCCGCGCTGCCGGAGCACGATTTCTGTTCTCATCCTGAAGCAAAGTTCTTAACCCGAGGTACTATTTCTGAGTTAGCAGAGTCTGTAACCTGAAGCATCTGTAACCTGAAGCGTATGTAACCTGGGGTACCACTGTACTGTAATTCAGGCTCGGTGTCTGATTAGACCCTACGACCCTTAACGAAGCAGGACCACATAAAAGTGATCTGCAATTTACCTGGAAAGGAAACCACATGCAGAGGTTTTGCCTTCTAATCCGAAATGTGACCAGTGTCTCTTTTAAAAAACCAAAACAAATGAAAATAAAACCACTATACTAATTCCAGCGCCAGATACAGAAGCAGAAAACATTCAGACTAACCACTGGTGACAATACATTAATACATGGGTAGGCAAACGCGCTGTGGGTTAAACCACAGAGCCTAAGACTTGCCGATCAGAAGGTCGGCGGTTCGAATCCCCGTGACAGCTGAGCTCCCGTTGCTCGGTCCCTGCTCCTGCCAACCTAGTAGTTCAAAAGCATGTCAAAGTGCAAGTAGATAAATAGGTACCACTCCAGCGGGAAGGTAAACGGCGTTTCCGTGCGCTGCTCTGGTTCGCCAGAAGCGGCTTAGTCCTGCTGGCCACAGGACCCAGAAGCTGTACGCCGGCTCCCTCGGCCAATAAAGCGAGATGAGTGCCGCAAACCCAGAGTTGGCTACGACTGGAACTAATGGTCAGGGGTCCCTTTACCTTTACTAGGCAAACTAAGGCCCAGGGGCCGGATCTGGCCCAATCGCCTTCTAAATCTGGCCCACGGATGGTCCAGGAATCAGCGTGTTTTTACATGAATAGAATGTGCCTTTTTATTTAAAATGCATCTTTGGGTTATTTGTGGGGCCTGCCTGGTGTTTTTACATGAGTAGAATGTGTGCTTTTTATTTAAAATGCATCTCTGGGTTATTTGTGAGGCATAGGAATTCGTTCATTTTTATTTTTTTTCTTCCAAAATATAGTCCGGCCCCCCACAAGGTCTGAGGGACAGTGGACCGGCCCCCTGCTAAAAAATAGTTTGACGATCCCTGCATTAATCCCAGCTCCCTGCTCCTCCCACGCCCACCTGCCACCCACGTGCAAGAAGCAGCCCTTTTAAGTTTATTATTGATTTCCTTTGTAACCAGTTCGCGACGCCACGTTCTGTTCCCCGCCGCGTTCCTCCGCTCCCCATTGGCTGGGGCTCGATTCCTCCCCTCGCCCGATTGGTTCCGACGCGCCGCAATGTAGCAAAGCTGGCGGGCCAACATTCTGTCCCCGCCCACGCCGGTGAGCAGCTGAATCGAGTCAGCTCCGCGTTTAGCTTCGTGCGGATCATCGCTGGAAGACCTTCGTCGTTGCTCCGGCTCCGGGGTAGTTGAAAGGTATGGTCGTGGTTTAATTGTTTCAGGGTAGCGATCGTATGCAACAGTTCCGGGGTTAAAAAGCAGTTTATATGGGGGAGGGGAGTAAAGGAAATTCCTGGGGTTAAGGGATCCCAGATTTGTTGGGGAACGATTTTAAAAACTGGGTGGGTGAGATTTCTTAATTTTAATGGGACTTGCTGATCTGCTGGTTCATACCGCTCCTTTAAAATACTCCCTCAAACTCCCTCTCCCTCCAGCGTCTCCTCCTCAACTCACAGTCCTGTAAAAAACTTTTTTTATGCCTGCTTACCTGGGAACAAACTCCATTTAAAAACTGGGTCGGCATGCCTAGGATTGTACTGTTAGGATCGTAAAAAAAAAACCCCACAAACCTCCTAATTCCCTGAAAAATTTGATTGTATAATACAGCATCTCCTTTAATTATGCATACATAGATTTGGCTAAATGTTTTGGGGTTCAAAACTAGCAAATGAGAGAAAGATTCCAAAATGCAGTTAGTATTGTTTTGTTTTGTTTTTAATGCAAAAGTAGGATCAAAATATGCCTCGGAACTCCCCCGTTTGGATATTTCTGGAATGCTTTTGTTTAAAAGTGGAGCGGACTGGGGGCATTTCAACCCCCCTCCCCTCCATCCTTTAGGGTTTGCTTCCGGAGTGGAGTTTAAAAAAAGGAACTTTGACGTGTTGTGAGGATGTATTTGCATGTGAAAGTGTTTTCTGTGTGGCTTCAACAAAAGGAGATGTTGGCTTCACTGCAAAGCGATTCAGAGTTTCCCAAAAGAAGTGCACACACACACACACACACACACACCCTAGCTAATAACAAAAGCACCCATGGGATTTAACTTCCAAGGCAAGGAAGTTCAGCACCGGCAAGTTAATGAGTAAATAACATCTCGGTGATCCTGGTGAGAACTTCTAGCTCTCTTAAGCAACTTGGACTTCCTAAAAGGGAGATTTGGTCTTGGTGTTCAGCTGCAGTCTTAATAGCCTTCTCTGCTCTCATTCAAGAGGTCGAGCGAAGGTATGGTGGTACCTCGGGTTACATACACTTCAGGTTACATACGCTTCAGGTTACAGACTCCGCTAACCCAGAAATAGTACCTCGGGTTAAGAACTTTGCTTCAGGATGAGAACAGAAATCGTGCTCTGGCGGCAGCAGGAGGCCCCATCAGCTAAAGTGGTGCTTCAGGTTAAGAACAGTTTCAGGTTAAGAACAGACCTCCGGAACAAATTAAGTATGTAATGTGCATTTAAGGAGAATTGGAAAGGCCCATGAGCTATTTAAAACACTTTTTTTTTTTTAAAGGGGGACCCTTTTCAATCTGAGGGGGCTGCACTTCCTTCTGGGGGCTACATGAAAAAGCAAGCAGAGCAATTACTGCAAATCATAACTTTGTAAAGTGTAGACACACTCTTTTCCTCCATACAGGCAAGCAAATTTAGATCAGGGCTCAACAATTTTGGTCAGCCCTCATGCATGTTCACTTCATCAAAACTGGCCCTCTTTGAAAAAAGTTTGGACACCCCCGCAAGAGTCTGATCCTATGCAGGCTTTTTAAGTGGGACTTACTCCTGTGAGAGGGACGCGGGTGGCGCTGTGGTCTAAACCACAGAGCTTAGGACTTGCCAATCGGAAGGTCGGCGGTTCGAATCCCCGCGACGGGGTGAGCTCCCGTTGCTCGGTCCCTGCTCCTGCCAACCTAGCAGTTTGAAAGCACGTCAAACTGCAAGTAGATAAATAGGTACCGCTCCGGCGGGAAGGGAAACGGCGTTTCCGTGTGCTGCTCTGGTTCACCAGAAGTGGCTTAGTCATTCTGGCCACATGACCCGGAAGCTGTACGCCGGCTCCCTCGGCCAGTAAAGCGAGATGAGCGCTGCAACCCCAGAGTTGGTCACGATTGGATTAACTGTCAGGGGTCCTTTGTCTTCTCTTCTCATGAGGTGGCCAAAGTATTGGAGCCTCAGCTTCAGGATCTGTCCTTCCAGTGAGCCCTCAGGGCTGATTTCCTTCAGAATGGATCAGTTTGATCTTCTTGCAGTCCATGGGACTCTCAAGAGTCTCCTCCAGCACCAGAATTCAATTGCAGGGGTCCTTTACCTTTTTACTCCTATGAGTGCATACCTACTTAATTTATAGAGCTGTCCCATAGCAGAAGGGATGCAGGTGGCGCTGTGGGTAAAAGCCTCAGCGCCTAGGGCTTGCCGATCGAAAGGTTGGCGGTTCGAATCCCTGCGGCGGGGTGCGCTCCCGTTGCTCGGTCCCAGCGCCTGCCAACCTAGCAGTTCGAAAGCACCTCCGGGTGCAAGTAGATAAATAGGGACCGCTTACCAGCGGGAAGGTAAACGGCGTTTCCGTGTGCGGCTCTGGCTCGCCAGAGCAGCGATGTCACGCTGGCCACGTGACCTGGAAGTGTCTCCGGACAGCGCTGGCCCCTGGCCTCTTAAGTGAGATGGGCGCACAACCCCAGAGTCTGTCAAGACTGGCCCGTACGGGCAGGGGTACCTTTACCTTTACCCATAGCAGGAGGACTCTAGGAAGTCAGGGTGAGAATGTCAGGACTGGGACCTGGCAGGTCACAGTTCAAATCGTCACTTGGTTATGAATCCCACTGGGCAACCTTGGAGCCAGACGCTCTTGGCCTTCACAGATTTGTCGTCGTGATTAACTGAGATGCGGATGAACCAGGGGCTCCTGGGAGAGAAAGGCAGGAAATGAATGCAGCAAATAAAGCTATGGTTTTCCCAGTAGTGATGTATGGAAGTGAGAGCTGGACCATAAAGAAGGCTGATCGCCAAAGAATGGATGCTTTTGAATTCTGGTGCTGGAGGAGACTCTTGAGAGTCCCATGGACTGCAAGAAGATCCAACCTCTCCATTCTGAAGGAAATCAGCCCTGAGTGCTCACTGGAAGGACAGATCCTGAAGCTGAGGCTCCAATACTTTGGCCACCTCATAAGACTCTCTGGAAAAGACCATGATGCTGGGAAAGATGGAGGGCACAAGGAGAAGGGGATGACAGAGGACGAGATGGCGGAACAGTGTTCTCGAAGCTACGAAAATGAGTTTGACCAAATTGCGGGAGGCAGTGGAAGACAGAAGTGCCTGGCGTGCTCTGGTCCAGGGGGTCACAAAGAGGCGGACATGACTAAATGACTAAACAACAACACTTAAGGAAGCCGGAGGGGACAGCCAGACGGGGCCACCCTGGCATTCAGAGATCACCTGGCACCAGGCAGATTTCTAACACTGACTTATAGTGAAGGTCAGTATAAGATAGGGCAGGGCTCAGCAAGGTATATCTTGCCTGGGCTGGATCCGTCCCACGGAGATCCCTCCGTGGCCTGGATCACATGTGTGTGAGCTCGCATGCCTGTGATTTTCTACGCATGTGCAGATGCGGTTTTCAGTGTCTTCGCGGGTGCAGTTTTCGGCGCTGCAGAAGCGAGTCCCTGCGCCACACTGTGCCGGTTTAGCACGGTGCATGAGGGGGCAACTCAGTTCAGGAGCAGCTCGTTGGCCAGTCAAACGACCTCCGCGGGCTGCTTCCAGCCCATGGGCCTTAGGTTGCTGACCCCTGAGATAGGGGAAGGAGTTGGTCGTTGAATGTATGGAGAAGGTCGTCCGGTTCAATCCTGGATATCTCCAAGTCGGACTGGGAATGACCAGCCCTGGGGAGCTGTTGCCAATCCGAGCCAACACTACTGAGCAGGGCGGATTTGATTTAAACCAAATCACGATTTAAATCACTAGTCAGTAAGGCTTGATTTAAATCACTAGTCAATAAGACTTGCTTTAAATCTTTTTTATTTAACAGAAAGACTTATTCTTGCTAGTATAATCTTAATACAATGGTACCTCGGGTTACATACGCTTCAGGTTACAGACTCCGCTAACCCAGAAATAGTGCTTCAGGTTAAGAGCTTTGCTTCAGGATGAGAACAGAAATCGGGCTCCGGCGGCAGCGGGAGGCCCCATTAGCTAAAGTGGTGCTTCAGGTTAAGAACAGTTTCAGGTTAAGTACGGACCTCCGGAACGAATTAAGTACTTAACCTGAAGTACCACTGTATTTACAACCAGATGAAGGTTTTCATTTTTGGAATAATAAATGTTCAGAGTGCTTACTGGTTATACTATTACTGGTTATACTATTAGAAATACATAGACAGGCAATTATGAAATTATGGTTTATATTTGGGCAACTTTAATGCTGTACTTGTTTGGAAGGAGAAAAGGAAACATTTCCTTCATAACAATTTAAACCATTTATTTAACTAAAACAGTAACATTGTAGCATATGTATCCACGTTTGTTAACTGATGTGGTTTAAACAATTTTTTTAAAAAAAACATACTTAGACTGAGTTTTAGCACACGTGAAAAACTTAAAGGCAAATCCTTATTTCCTGATGAATAGCCTTTGGACTGTAGTGTAACTTAAGCAGAAAGCTATCTTTAGGAAGATTTCTCCTCCAAAAGCATTTTATTTTAAAAATCCGATTTAAATTTTAAAAATCCAATTTAAGTTTTAAAAATCCAATAAATAAATAAATATCTGATTTATTTTTTTAAAAAAATCATTCGTTTTTATCCACCCTGCCCGTGGCGGAAAGCAGCTTTGTATGTTTCAAGATGTTGCTAAGTGGTTGCAGGTGAAACACTTTCAGGCATGCGGAGATTTCCAGCTCTCGGTGAATGTTGACACGGGAAGGAAGCAGTTGTGAGGTGCATTGCACAAGCATGCTCCACGCTTGCATGGCTGTTGCATGTACGTGCTCTGAGTCATCAAAGCCTGACCTTCCAGGCAGGAGGTTGTAAGCTGCAGGCTGTGTCCTCAAATGAGGCAGGCAGCCCACTAGGGCAAAGTTGACTCTCTGAACGGGACCTGAGCGCATTCGGCTGACATGCCCAGGTGGAGCTGTGCTTGATCACATGTGTCACTTTTTTTTTTTAATAATATTTATTCCAGTTTTTAAAATTACAAAAGATTACACTAGATTAAGCAAGAAAAAACAAGACCATGAATACAGACAAGCACAAAAAAGAATAAAAAACCCCCAGAAAAATACAAGCAATTAAGAAAAAAAAGGAAAAAAACAAACAAATCAAACCTCCCAAATTTTCCATTTGCTTATTTCCTTGACTTCCTCACACCTCCCTTTTTTGTATTCTAGTTCAATTAGATATTTCAGCAAATCCTTTCCATCTTTGTTTTTATCCCAATAATTTATCTTAACACACTGTAATTTTACACTCTCTTCTTTCACCAATTAACTATCCATTTTTACTTAATCCTTTATATCATTTCTGCTAAAACCACATAACTTCATTCCAACATCCTTCTAACATTCCTTAATTTTACAGTGTTTCTGTAAATAAACTTTAAATTTCTTCCAATCTTCTTCCACCAACTCTTCTCCTTGGTCTCGGATTCTGCCAGTCATTTCCGCCAATTCCATATAGTCCATCACCTTCATCTGCCATTCTTCCCGGGTGGGTAAATCTTGTGTCTTCCAGTACTTTGCAATTAGTATTCTTGCTGCTGTTGTGGCATACATAAAGAAAGTTCTGTCCTTCTTTGGCACCAATTAGCCGACCATGCCCAGGAGAAAGGCCTCTGGTTTCTTCTGAAAGGTATATTTAAGTACCTTTTTCATTTCATTATAGATCATCTCCCAGAAAGTCTTAATCCTTGGGCACGTCCACCAAAGGTGAAAGAATGTACCTTCAATCTCTTTACATTTCCAACATTTGTTATCGGGCAGATGATAGATTTTTGCAAGCTTGACTGGTGTCATGTACCACCTATACATCATTTTCATTATATTCTCTCTTAAGGCATTACATGCCGTGAACTTGATACCTGTGGTCCATAACTGTTCCCAGTCAGCCATCATAATATTATGTCCAACATCTTGTGCCCATTTTATCATAACTGATTTCACCGTTTCATCCTGAGTATTCCATTTCAACAGCAAGTTATACATTCTTGACAAGTTCTTAGTTTTAGGATCTAACAGTTCTGTTTCCAATTTTGATTTCTCCACCTGAAAACCAATTTTCTTATCCAAATTAAAAGCCTCCATTATTTGATAATAATGAAGCCAATCCTGTACTTTGTTTTTAGTTTTTCAAAACTCTGCAGCTTTAATCTGTCTCCTTCTTGTTCCAATATTTCGGCGCAGGTGAAACACTTCTAGGCATGCGGAGATTTCCAGCTCTCGGTGAATGTTGACACGGGAAGGAGGCAGTTGTGAGGTGCATTGCACAAGCATGCTCCACGCTTGCACTGCTGTTGCATGTACGTGCTCTGAGTCATCAAAGCCTGACCTTCCAGGCAGGAGGTTGTAAGCTGCAGGCTGTGTCCTCAAATGAGTAAGGCCCTTCTCTGCCAGAGGCACGCAGCCCACTAGGGCAAAGTTGACTCTCTGAACGGGACCTGAGCGCATTCGGCTGACATGCCCAGGTGGAGCTGTGCTTGATCACATGTGTCACTTTTTTTTTTTAATAATATTTATTCCAGTTTTTAAAATTACAAAAGAAAACACTAGATTAAGCAAGAAAAAACAAGACCATGAATGCAGACAAGCACAAAAAAGAATAAAAAACCCCCAGAAAAATACAAGCAATTAAGAAAAAAAAGGAAAAAGAAAAGTTAAAAAAAAAACAAATCAAACCTCCCAAATTTTCCATTTGCTTATTTCCTTGACTTCCTCACACCTCCCTTTTTTGTATTCTAGTTCAATTAGATATTTCAGCAAATCCTTTCCATCTTTGTTTTTATCCCAATAATTTATCTTAACATACTGTAATTTTACACTCTCTTCTTTCACCAATTAACTATCCATTTTTACTTAATCCTTTATATCATTTCTGCTAAAACCACATAACTTCATTCCAACATCCTTCTAACATTCCTTAATTTTACAGTGTTTCTGTAAATAAACATTAAATTTCTTCCAATCTTCTTCCACCAACTCTTCTCCTTGGTCTCGGATTCTGCCAGTCATTTCCGCCAACTCCATATAGTCCATCACCTTCATCTGCCATTCTTCCCGGGTGGGTAAATCTTGTGTCTTCCAGTTGTTGTTGTTGTTGTTTAGTCGTTTAGTCGTGTCCGACTCTTCGTGACCCCATGGACCAGAGAACGCCAGGCACTCCTGTCCTCCACTGCCCCCCGCAGCTTGGTCAGACTCATGCTGGTAACCTCGAAAACACTATCCAACCATCTCGTCCTCTGTCGCCCCCTTCTCCTTGTGCCCTCCATCTTTCCCAACATCAGGGTCTTTTCCAGGGAGTCTTCTCTTCTCATGAGGTGGCCAAAGTATTGGAGCCTCAGCTTCACAATCTGTCCTTCCAGTGAGCACTCAGGGCTGATTTCCTTCAGAATGGAGAGGTTTGTGTCTTCCAGTACTTTGCAGTAAGTATTCTCACATGTGTCACTTCTTGCATCTGTAGCGCAGTGGTGGCACACAGACATTTTGTGCAGAACAGTCAAGTTTCTTTCCTTTTTTAAATAATTTTTATTCATTTTAACATAAAGATTATAAAATGTACCACAAAACTTATCACTTATACAATCTTTTTAGACTTCCATCAGCACCTCTGATGATCCACCGTTTTAACCACTTCTTATGCATTTCTTAACTTTATATTGCCTTTACATCTCTTAACAAATCATCCTCCCCCTTCTCCATTTTGGCAATTCTTCCAATAATACTCCTCACAAAACTTCTTGCAAACCTACAAACGTCGTCTGATCTTCACAAATACTTTTCAAATAGTCCGTAAATTTACTCCAGTCTTCTGTGAATTTCTGGTCCTGCCAGTTTCGAATCCTTCCTGTTAATTTATCTAATTCTGCATAGTCCATTAACTTCATCCTCCATTCTTCAATCGTTGGGAATTCTTCTTGCTTCCATTTTTGGGCCAATAATATTCTTGCTATTATTTCAGAACGGTCAAGTTCTGAATCTTCAAAGTCAGACTGGGGCTTTGTTGGTAGAGCACCGGACTCTTAATCTCAGGAAGGGTCCGCTTCCAACAATTGTATGATTTTATGATTCTAATAATAATAATAAGAAGAATCAGTCATACCTCTTGTTACGTTCGGTTCAGGTGATGTCTTTTCAGGTTGCGTCCTGCGGCGACCCGGAAGTAACAGAATGGCTTACTTCCGGGTTTCGCCGCATGCACAGACACTCAGAATGACGTTGTGTGCAGAAGCGGCAAATCGCAATCTGCGCACTCACAAACGGTGCTTGCGTTCTGCTCATGATGCAAACAGGGCTCCGGAATGGATCCCGTTCGCAACCAGGGGTACCACTGTAAGGTAAAGGGACCCCTGACCATTAGGTTCAGTTGTGGCCGACTCTGGGATTGCGGCACTCATCTTGCTTTATTGGCCGAGGGAGCCGGCATACAGCTTCCGGGTCATGTGGCCAGCATGACTAAACCGCTTCTGGCAAACCAGAGCAGCGGAGACTGGCCTCAGGTAACACCCAGTGGGGTTCATGGTATATCCTGGTATTCCACCCGCTCCTCCAATAAACTCCCAAAGATGGGCTGTTGTCACTCAGCTTCATTGCATATCCACACATCCTGGTGTGTATGAGAGAGGGAGGAAAACAGCAACAACAATTTGTTATTTATACCCCACCCATCTGGCTGGGTTCCCCCAGCCACTCTGGGCGGCTCCCAACAGAACATTCAAAACACAGTAAAAGGTCAAACATTAAAAACTTCCCTAAACAGGGCTGCTTTCAGATGTCTTCTAAAAGTCAGATAGTTGTTTATTTGCTTGATATCTGATGGGAGGGCATTCCACAGGTGGGTGCCACCACCGAGAAGGCCCTCTGCCTGGTTCTCTGTAACCTCACTTCTCGCAGGTAGGGAACCGCAAGAAGACCCTTGGAGCTGGACCTCAGTGTCCGGGCTGGACGATGGGGGTGGAGACGCTCCTTCAGGTATACTGGGCCGTTTAAGGCTTTAAAGGTCAGCACCAAAAGTTTGAATTGTGCTCGGAAACGTCCTGGGAGCCAGTGTAGGTCTTTCAGGACCGGTGTTATACAGTCCCGGAGGCCGCTCCCAGTTCCCAGTCTAGCTGCCGCTTTCTGGATTAGTTGTAGTTTCCAGGTCAGAAGAAGAAGAGTTTGGATTTGATATCCCGCCTTTCACTCCCCTTCAGGAGTCTCAAAGCAGCTAACATTCTCTTTTCCCTTCCTCCCCCACAACAAACACTCTGTGAGGTGAGTGGGGCTGAGAGACTTCAAAGAAGTGTGACTGGCCCAAGGTCAGCCAGCAGCTGCATGTGGAGGAGCGGAGACGCGAACCCGGTTCCCCAGATTACGAGGCTACCGCTCTTAACCACTACACCACACTGGCTCTCGGGTCACCTTCAAAGGTAGCGCCACAGAGAGTGCATTGCAGTAGTCCAAGCAGGAGATAACCAGAGCAGGTACCACTCTGGCGAGACAGTCCGCAGGCAGGTAGGGTCTCAGCCTGCATACCAGGTGGAGCTGGTAGACAGCCGCCCTGGACACAGAATTGACCTGTGCCTCCATGGATATGTGTGAGTCCAAAATGACTCTCAGCCTGCGTACCAGATGCAAAATCTCTTGCATCTGTGAGCGACATACCTGCCTTGCTCCTCAAAGAGCCACAAAGTATGTTCTAAAGACTATAATGTAACTTAAACAGAAAACTATCTAAAAATCAGATAGTTGCCATTTCCTTGGCATCTGATGGGAGGGCATTTCACAGGGCGGGCGCCACCACCAAGAAGGCCCTCTGCCTGGTTCCCTTAACCTCACTTCTCGCAGGGAGGGAACCGCCAGAAGGGCCTCGGAGCTGGACCTCAGTGTCCAGGCTGGACGATGGGGATGGAGACGCCCCTTCAGGTATACTGGGCCGAGGCTGTTTAGGTCTTTAAAGGTCAACACCATGAATTTAAAGCACTGTGATGCCTCTTCCAACCTGTTGTATTCCCAGAGCAACCATTCTCAGAGCTGTTTAACAGTCAATACCTATTCACAAGGAACTCTGGGATGGTTTCCCTGGGAGGAGATTCTCTTTAACCATCTCCGTTGTCACCTCCTTTCCCGCAATTGACAGGCAGCTGTCAAGTTCCTGGACCGCGTGTGATGTTTTCCTTGGAACCATGTCTTTTTTAAAAAAGGATTAGTTTTCAGTGTTCTACGTTTCAAAATAAACATTTTACAAGCTTTAAAATACCCAATGACTTCCCTTCTACTCCTTCCATGGTTCACATTAACATAAATTCCTGCCTATTTTGCTAGAAACATTCAAATCAGTTTTCTTCTTTTACATCAATCAAACATTGTTTGTCGTATTTGTTTTAACACTGCCAGTGTTTTCAGCTGTGCACAATTATTTTCAGCATATTCGATAGATATTTTCCACTCTTCTTTAAATATACGTTCTTCTTGCTCTCTTATTCTCTGTTTCCAGCATACAAGTTCTGAATATTCTAACATCTTAAATTGCCAATTCTTTTTACATGGGACTTCACTCACTTTACATTTTTGGGCTAACACAACATGGGCCACTGTTGTTGCTTATTCTGCCTGGCTTAAAAAGGTAAATGGACCCCTGACCATTAGGTCCAGTCGTGACCGACTCTGGGGTTGCGGCGCTCATCTTGCTTTACTGGCCGAGGGAGCCGGCGTACAGCTTCCAGGTCATGTGGCCAGCAGGACTAAGCCGCTTCTGGCGAACCAGAGCAGCGCACGGAAACGCCGTCTACCTTCCCCCTGGAGTGGTACCTATTTATCTACTTGCACTTTGACTGCTAGGTTGGCAGGAGCAGGGACCGAACAACGGGAGCTCACCCCGTCATTGCGGAGATTCGAACTGCCAACCTTCTGATCGGCAAGTCCTAGGCTCTGTAGTTTAACCCACAGTGCCACCCGTGTCCCCCTGCTTGGCTTATTCCAAACAAAAAGGACTTTAGGGGAGGGGGAGCTAAATTTAAATATATATTTTTCAATTCATTATAGATCATTTCCCAATATTGTACTGTTTGAGCCCCATAATGGAAGAAACCGGAGTTTCAAGTCTGGAAAATGCGTTCGGTTGGGCTGTTTGCCAGGAATTAGAGAGCAGCATGTATTTGCAGTGCCACAGAGCTGTTGGTTTGCTTAAGCAAAAAATGCAGCGTGACTCATCAAACTGGCATGAACTGGTTTCTCTTCACATTATAACATGAGAACCATTGTTTCTCGTCCACTTATTGGAATTTTAAACAATGGAAGGTTTCGCTTATCTGCCGAGCATCTAGGGAGCAATGCAGGCTTAAAATTCTAAGACACAGCGACAGCCACCCGCTTGAATGACTTGCACAAATTTGTGGAAGCTATCTTAATACAGTTTCCATTTCAGTAAATCAGAGCTGTCGATAGAACCATCTTCCATGAATTTGTACAGCCCTGGAAAAACAACAACAACGAAGGCCTGCTCATCGACCGTCCCTCAGCGTATCATGTGTCGGGGAGTTCCATAAGTTAACTGGCCATTGTGGGGCAGAAGCGAGGTCCCTCCTGCCTCTCCTGACAGCTTCTTCCTCCTCTCTTTTAGCTGTGCCATGACATCGGAAGGAAGTCCCGTGAGCGACACGGCTCCCGAAAACCAAGAGCCTGATCAGCAGGTATGTGGGGGGGGGTGAGTCCCTTCACCCCAAGCTGGGTGTTGGTCGCTGGCGGTTTCTGGGCCCCGATCTGCCCCTTCTGTCTCCATGGCCAAATACCTGTGCCCCTCTATTCCAGGTAGGAGATTTCAGTCAGTCAGTTTTATTGCACATAGCCAAAGGCTGCTGCAATGTACACAAAGGTAAAGGTAAAGGGACCCCTGACCATTAGGTCCAGTCGCGGACGACTCTGGGGTTGCGGTGCTCATCTCACTTTATTGGCCGAGGGAGCCGGCGTACAGCTTCCGGGACATGTGGCCAGCATGACTAAGCCACTTCTGGAGAACCAGAGCAGCGCACGGAAACGCCGTTTACCTTCTCGCTGGAGCAGTACCTATTTATCTACTTGCACTTTGACCTGCTTTCAAACTGCTAGGTTGGCAGGAGCTGGGACCGAGCAACGGGAGCTCACCCCGTCGTGGGGATTCGAACTGCCGACCTTCTGACCGGCAACTCCTAGGCTCTGTGGTTTAACCCACAGCGCCACCCGCATCCCCAATAAACAATGTACTGCATTATAAAATAAATAAGACAGTATTGTAGAGGATAAAAATTAAAATGCTTTCTTACCTGTGCCTGGTGATAGTCATTGTTTGGATGGAGGGCTTTTATCCATTTCCGCAGTCACACAATCAATCCATCAGTAGCTGAACTGGGCCTCACACAGTCACAAAAACAAATGAACCGAAAAAGCCTCAAAAATAAATAGCAAAAACAAAAGCGGCAAACTTAATCTGTTCCGGAAGTCCATTTGACTTCTGGAATGTTCAAAAACCAAGGCGCAGCTTCTGATTGGTGCAGGCGCCCCGGAAACAATAGCCGACAGCCGCATCGGACGTTCAGCTTCTGACAAATGTTCGAAAACCGGAACACTTAGAATCATAGAATCATAGAGTTGGAAGAGACCACAAGGGCCATCGAGTCCAACCCCCTGCCAAGCAGGAAACACCACCAGAGCACTCCTGACATATGGTTGTCAAGCCTCTGCTTAAAGACCTCCAAAGAAGGAGACTCCACCACACTCCTTGGCAGCAAATTCCACTGTCAAACAGCTCTTACTGTCAGGAAGTTCTTCCTAATGTTTAGGTGGAATCTTCTTTCTTGTAGTTTGGAGCCATTGCTCCGTGTCCGCTTCTCTGGAGCAGCAGAAAACAACCTTTCTCCCTCCTCTATGTGACATCCTTTTATATATTTGAACATGGCTATCATATCACCCCTTAACCTCCTCTTCTCCAGGCTAAACATGCCCAGCTCCCTTAGCCGTTCCTCATAAGGCATCGTTTCCAGGCCTTTGACCATTTTGGTTGCCCTCCTCTGGACACGTTCCAGTTTGTCCATGTCCTTCTTGAACTGTGGTGCCCAGAACTGGACACAGTACTCCAGGTGAGGTCTGACCAGAGCAGAATACAGTGGCACTATTACTTCCGGGTTTTCGGCGTTTGGGAACCAAGGCGTTTGAGAACCAAGGCACGACTGAAAATGAGCTCCCCAAATGATATTAATAATTCTTCTCTTTCTCTGGTAGAATGTGGTCAGTCGAGTGGTCGGCCTCCCGCTGGTCAGTTCGACCTTCGACATGGTCTCCTCAGCTTACGCCTCCACAAAAGAGACCCACCCCTACCTCAAGTCCGTTTGCGACGTGGCAGAGAAGAGTGTGAAGACCCTCACGGCGGCGGCCGTTGGCGGCGCCCAACCTCTCCTGACGAAGCTGGAGCCTCAGAGTGGGTGACGCTGTCAAATTGCTGTTTTGTTGCATGCCTTGTGCCGCGCTGAGGTTGAGAAACTGTGGCATGTACCCTCGCCTCCTCACTGTATGCTTAAAGCGCAGGGTGTTCCCAAAGAGGATCCTCGCCACTGGCAAACTATGTTTCCCAGGAATCTTTGGCGTGGGAAGGGAGTCTCATGCTTTGAATATGTTTTTGGTGCATGGCGTGACACAAAAAGAAGGATCTCGTAGGTCACACCCATACCTTGCATTTTATATATACAGTGGTGCCCCGTAAGACGGAAAACCCGCTAGACGAAAGGGTTTTCCGTTTTGGAGGCGCTTCGCAAAACGAATTTCCCTATGGGCTTGCTTCGCAAGACGAAAATGTCTTGCGAGTTCCTGCGGGTTTTTTCCCCTTTCCCCCCCCCTTTTCCTAAGCCCTAAGCCGCTTATCAGCTGATCCGCTGATAAGCCGCTTAACAGCTGATCACTAAAAGCCGCTAAACTGCTAATAGCGCTAATCCGCTAAGCTGTCAATGGGCTTGCTTCGCAAGACGAAAAAACCGCTATACGGAGAGCCTCACGGAACGGATTAATTTTGTCTTGCGAGGCACCACTGTATATATATTTATTAGTTTTTTTAACATATCAATTTCAAGAGCAATTAAACATACTTATTCAAATTTTGGACTTCCATCCTGTCTGAAAATTTTCCAGTCTAATCTCTCAGTATGCATTTCTTATCTTCCCTATTACATTTCAAACTCATAACAAATATCTCTATCTTTTTCCACTTTGTAACACTTTGTATATTTCTCCTTACAAAACTTCTTGTAGTCCTACTAGCGTAATTTGTTGATTACAGTTGCTCTTCAAATAATTCAGATACTTCTTCCAATCTTCTGTGAATCTCTGGTCCCGCAGGTTTCGAATCCTTCCTGTCATTTTGTCCAATTCTGCATAGTCCATTAATTTCGTCTGCCATTCTTCTTCCATTGGAATTTCTTCTTGTTTCCATTTCTGGGCTAACAATACTCTTGCCGCAGTTGTTGCATATAAAAACAATTTAACATCTTGCCTACTAATGTCCTGACCTATAATACCAAGTAAAAATGCTTCTGGTTGTTTTTTAAACGTATATTTCAACATCTTTTTCATCTCATTATATATCATTTCCCAGAAGTTCTTTACTTTTTTACATTCCCACCACATATGATAAAATATTCCTTCTTTTTCTTTTCCAACATTTATTATTTGTCTTATACATTTTAGCTAATTTCACTGGTGTGATATACCATCTGTACATCATTTTCATCATATTCTCTTTCAAAGCATATACCGTGCATTTTTAAAAAGAATCAGAATTTTCCCCAAAGAATCCGGGAACTGTAGTTTGCTTATTGCACCCAAGCAAACTACAGTTCCCAAAATCCTTTGGTGAGGGAGGGGGAAAAACAAGAAGGAACTATCCTCCATTTCTGGATAGCTCATTTCGTAGAGCATGAGACTCTTAATCCCAAGGTCGTAGGTTCGAGCCCCACATAGGGTGTTGCAGGGGGTCAGACTAGATGACACTTGTGGCCCCACCCAACTACATATATGCAGTTCTGTAGGTGTATGGTGTGGATGTGACTTTAAAAACAGGGTCTCGTGGGTCACCTCCAAACTCTGCCTTTTAAGCGCAGGATTCTCCCCTCCCCGAAACCCGGGAACTGTAGCTTGCCCTCACAGACCACAGCACCTTGCCGAACTACAGTTCACAGGGTTCTCAGGAGCGGGAGCCACGTGCGCTGAATCTGTGACCGCCGCCTGCAGAAAAAGCAAAACAATCGCTAAGGCGAAGGAATTCCAAAACCCTCAACCAGGCAGTGCCTTCGTTGCTGCTAAACTACAACTCCCATTATCCCTGGCCATTGGGGGCTCATGGGAGTTGGAGTCCCACAACTTCTGGAGCATGGGTAGGCAAACTGAGGCCCAGGGACCGGATCCGGCCCAATCGCCTTCTAAATCCGGCCCGCGGACGGTCCGGGAATCAGCGTGTTTTTACATGAGTAGAATGTGTGCTTTGATTTAAAATGCATCTCTGGATTATTTGTGGGGCATAGGAATTCGTTCATTATTTTTTTCAAGATATAGTCCAGCCCCCCACAAGGTCTGAGGTACAGTGGACTGGCCCCCTGCTGAAAAAGTTTGCTGACCCCTGCTCTGGAGGGTCAGCTGGTCTCCCCAAAACGGCTTTATTGGGGCCAACCATAATGTTGCACCTTGTGAGCAATCCTTTGTATTCTTCAGATGTTGACCAAAGTAGGGTTTGGGGCAGGGACTGTCCTCTTCTAGCAGGCCCCTAGTTCCGGACCTGTCAGGGAACTGCCATCAGAGCCAGAGGTGGAGGGAAGGCTCCAGAGCGATGCCGGAGAGGGTCCCAGCAGGGAGAGAAGCAGCCCAGCTGCTGGGGAAGGAAATCAACGTAACACCAGGAGAGAAGGGGGGCAGATGGGGGAGTCGGAGTAAAGGCTCCAGGACTCTTTAACGGAGACTAGTGGGGAGAGCACGGGTGCTCCGCTGCCCACACCCTCCCTGCGCAGAAGACTTCCGCGCAGGGAGAGTAGGAGGAGACTTGGCGTCAAAGAACTTTTTTGCTGGAAGAAGTTTAAGAAACGCCCACTGACGGATTCTGCCAGCGACTGTGACAGCCACGCAGTGAAGGGCTGTCCAGACAGAAAGGGTTCAACCAGGCAACCAAGCCAAGAGTGCCAGCAACTTACGCATGAGCAACCCCCTAGAACCATTACAGGACCAAAACCTTATTCAGCCAACTCTCCGGCTTCTTGGCTTTCACTAGGCCAGAAATCCCCCAAAAAGCAGTTCCCTGGCAGATGGCCTGCATGCTTTCCCGAGTTGTCGTGTCCCCACATCGCAGGTTTTTGGAAGCTAGCGATATAATCTCTGTGTCTTTTTAGTTGCAACGGCCAATGAGTATGCTTGCAAAGGGTTGGACAAATTGGAAGAGAAACTGCCTATTTTGCACCAGCCGTCGGAGAAGGTTAGTAACTTTTTCCTTCTTTCCCGACATGCTCTGCTCAGTGGTACATTATCTGCGTTGAATGCAGAAAGTTCAATTCCAGGCTCCCTAAAACCATGGAGGGTGGCTGCCAATCCGTGTAGGCAATACTGTACTCTGTGGACCTCTGATCTGATTTTTCCTATGTATTTAAATCTGCCCTTTTTTATATACAGAGGTACCTTGGTTCTCAAACTTAATCCGTTCCGGAAGTCCGCTCCAAAAACCAAAGCGTTCCAAAAACAAGGCGCGCTTTCCCATAGAAAGTCAGGCAAAACGGATTAATCCGTTCCAGACTTTTAAAAACAACCCCTAAAACGGCAAGTTAACATGAATTTTACTACCTAACAAGACCACTGATCCATAAAACGGAAGCAACCAACAATGTACTGCGGTCACACAATCAATGCATCGGTAGCTGGACTGGGTTCCACACAGTCACAAAAACAAAACAAAAGAAACACAAAAACAGAAAGGCGAAATAAATAGCGAAAACAGACAGACCTCAGCGTAACACTCAAAACAGAGCACGTTCGGCTTCTGAAAAATGTTCGCAAACCGGAACACTTACCTATTTTTTGCTCTATAAGACTCACTTTTTCCCTCCTAAAAAGTAAGGGGAAATGTGTGTGTCTTATGGAGCGAATGCAGGCTGCGCAGCTATCCCAGAAGCCAGAACAGCAAGAGGGAGCGCTGCTTTCACTGCGCAGCGATCCCTCTTGCTGTTCTGGCTTCTGAGATTCAGAATATTTTTTTTCTTGTTCTCCTCCTCCAAAAACTAGGTGCGTCTTGTGGTCTGGTGCGTCTTATAGAGCAAAAAATGCGGTACTTCCGGGTTTGCAGTTTTTGGGTTCCAAGTTGTTTGAGGACCAAGGCGTTTGAGGACCAGGGTACCACTGTAATCACAGGGACTAGAATCCTGCATTGTTTTTTAGAAGAGCTCATTGGAAGGCCATCTGCTCTCTCTCCCCCTGCCTGAAACCCTAGCTGAGAGCTAGCAGAGCAGTTCTAGCTAAAAGCTGGTCAAACAAAGAATGAAGTCAAAAAGAGGGAGGTGTGCTGTGTGACTCGTCCTGTTATTACCTGGACAGGTAAGGTCACGCCCACCTTCTATCACATGCAAAAGGAAGGATGCTCCAGCCAGGAGGAACAGGAAATTTTGACTGGCTGGACCAAACATTCCCTCGCATGTCTTCTCTAGCATTACAAGGAATGTTGTACTTGACTGCCTCTCATGGATCACATGCCATAATGTAAACAGCAACCTGCTTTATTGTTCTGTTGCACAGCAAGATTCTGCTGGTGCAAAACTCTTAACTCGCCGCCATGTTCAAGAAACTCTTGGAGCTGGAATGTCAGGAACACGCCGTCATATTTTATCTTGCAGAGTAGAGACCGACTCTCGCATGATGGGAACTTATCCCTGTCTGTGACGTAGGATTGCTTCTCCCCACAGGTTAGGGGGCACAATACTTGCCTGACCCTGGACGCTAGCAACCCACTCTGCGCCACTGCTAAAGATTGAAATGGAAACATCCAACCATTTCTGCCGCATTTGCCAGAGTGAAACCTCCTGTCTGGTGCAAACTTTGGTGCATAGCATTTTGCTCACAATTTTCCAGGTGGTCGCAGACACAAAGGAGCTGGTCTCCACCAAAGTGACTGGGGCCCGGGACACTGTCTCCGGTACCCTCAACGGGGCGAAGGATGCTGTGGCCGGCGGTGTGAGCGGGGTGGTGGAAATGGCCAAAGGGGCAGTACACGGCGGCGTGGAGATGACCAGATCGGTGGTGGCTGGCAGTGTGAACACCGTTCTGGGGTCCAGAGTGGGTCAGATGGTCACCACTGGCATGGATGTGGTCCTGGGCAAGTCTGAAGAGCTGGTGGACCATTATCTCCCAATGACAGACAAAGAACTGGGTAGGTATAATCCTCGTTAAGAGGATTCCTTTATTCGTATCATTCGTTAAATTTATAGGCTGCCCTCCCTCCCAAAGTTACTCAGGGCAGCAAACACACAGGCAGTCAAGCAATAAAATATATTAAAAACCAATTCCTGGACAAATGCAGACCGGAAAAGATACCTGCTTTCGTTTTTTTGCCATTTTTTTTTCCAAAAAAAATCACAAATCAGCACCAAATTAATTCAGATTTAAAAGTTGACTTCCCACTCTGCTCCTTAATGTTTCACTTCCCTCCCTCACTTGCTGCTCAGTGTTACATACATTTCCAAATTACATTTCAAGAACTTAAAATATTTGAGTGTTTTATCCTTATTTTTTCCGATTTTCCTCCACTGCTTTCGGTTTTCTTGATGAACCGCTGTGCTCGCCCATTATCTGCACATTGTTTTTATATATGCCGCTCAGAAATAATTAAGAGGTTGGTTAGATGTTTTAAATAAATATTTAGAAGATATGAGAGAGAGCATCTGCCTGATATTTAACAGGAGGGGGTTACGTTTATCATACTATATATATTTATGCCCCCCTGTCTGAACGGTTACTCTGTGCTCACCATGAACCGGGATGTCACCAGTTGGTCCTAGAGGTCCCAAGTCCCTGATGGGGCAGAGTAGGGACCGCCTCTCACATGGTGGGAACTTTCACCTGAACTTTCCCTTTTCTGCCGCATTTGCCAGAGTGAAACCTCCCGTCTGGTGCAAACTTCTGTGCATAGCATTTTAAGTACTAGGCCTTCAAACATAGCGTTTTGTGCATATTGAACTGATACCTTTAACTCCACCATAACCATAACCACCACCCCACTCTCATTTCCAGCTGAACTCGCTACCTCCGTCGAAGGTTTTGAAATCGCCACCGTGGAGCAGCAGAAGGAGCAGAGGAGCTACTTTGTGCGCCTGGGGTCTCTCTCGGCCAAACTCCGTCACCGAGCCTACCAGCACTCTCTGGGCAAGCTGAGGGATGCCAAGCAGAGTACCCAAGATGCCCTCGCCCAGCTGCACCAAACCATCGAGCTGGTAAGAATGCCCTGAAAACAGATCCAGAACCTTTTATTTCTAATCTATACTCTACGCACTCCTTAACTGGGCCGGGGCTGCTTACGTCTGGGGTGGCGGACATGTGGTTTATTGGGATATTTTGCTATTGTGTATTTTGTGGGGGGTTATGCTGTAAACCACCCTATGCACTTAATAAATAATAGTGGTTTACAGATTGAGAAGTGCCCATTGGTTGAGCTGCTATGATGTCACGTAAGGCACATTTCAGCTGCCCAGGGTGAAGGTTCCACCGACGCAATGTTGGCAAACGATTAGAGGGGTTGGATTGAATGGGTAGAAGACGCACGGGATCTAGGGCATAAAGGAGAGCTTGCCAGAACAGACCAGTGGTCTAGTGATCACCCAGATTCTTCTGGGAATCTGGCAAGCAGGGCACAAGCACAGCAAGTTTCTGATTCCCTGAAACCAGTATTCCGAGCCCTGCCACATCTGACGGTGGATGAGGAACACAGCCATCGTCCCTAGGATCTGCTGATAGCCTTCTGTCCCATCCAGTCCACAACCCTATTTTAAAGCCACCCAAGGTTCTGTCTGTCACGGCCTCCTGTGGCAGAGAGTTCCGCAGTTCAGTTGTCAGAATAAGGACTTCCTTTTGCCCGCCCTTTCTCTTCCCACACCCAGCTTCGTGGGTGCCCACTGCCCTCTAATGTTGTGAGAGAAGCTCTCCTCTGTCCACGTTCAGGGCGCACAGCGGTGGGTTGGGGACGGAGGTTCGGGGCTTGGGGGATGGCATGTGCACTGGGAGGCTGGAACGGAGTGAGATTTAACCAGGCGATGTTTGAGGACCCTGGTGAAAACAACCGCATGGACCACAGAGACGTTGGAGTTGGTAAGCAATGGCTGCATTGCATGGAGGCATAAAACAATTCTCCATCCACATCAGGCCTTGTCTATACATAACTCGGAGCGCAGTGCTGATGACGTTTAGGTTTCAGGTTCAATCTGCCGCATTCACCAGAGTGAAACCTTTTGAAAACGGATGATCTTTGGGGTTCTGCCCAACTCCATGATTCTATACAAGGTGCAGGGGAACCTGTTGCCCTCCAGACGTTGCAGAACCACAGCTCCCATTGTCCTTGGCCATTCTTGCTGAGGCTGATGGGAGTTGTAGTCCCACGCCATCTCGAGAGCCAAAGGGTTTCCCTTGACCGATAAGCAATAGCCGGTGCAGGAGAACGACTGGGTTTTTATTTATTTTTTTAAACGAAAAGAAAAGCAAGCTTCTGGTGTGGTTCCCCTCCCACCCTTTCTTGTCCCTTGTCAGATGGAACATGTCAAACAGGGAGTGGACCACAAGCTACATGGCGGCCAAGAGAAGCTGCATCAGATGTGGCAGGATTGGAACCAGAAGCAAGCTCAAAGCGATGAGCCACAACACTCCTTGGCACAGCCAGAGGTAGATCCTCCCTTTCGCTCAGGGGGGCGGGTGGGGAGACCAGCCCCATCTAAAAACAAATGACCAGTTAACCCCCACCCCCACTCCAAAAAGGATCCCTTGAGAGACAACCCTGCGATCAAGAATCTGATGTTGTACACCAGGGGTCAGCAAACTTTTTCAGTATTATTTTCTTACCTGCACTGGTGTAGTCCTTGTTTCGATGGGGGGGCTTTTATCCATTGCCGCAGTCACACAATCAGTCCATCAGTAGCTCAACTGGGTTCCGCACAGTCACAGAAATAAACTACCGTATTTTCTGCTCTATAAGACTCACTTTTTCCCTCCTAAAAAGTAAGGGGAAATGTGTGTGCGTCTTATGGAGTGAATGCAGGCTGTGCAGCTATGCCAGAACAGAAAGAGGGATTGCTGTTTTCACTGCACAGCGATCCCTCTTACTGTTCTGGCTTCTGAGATTCAGAAATTTTTTTTTTCTTGTTTTCCTCCTCCAAAAACTAGGTGCATCTTGTGGTCTGGTGCGTTTTTTCTTGTTTTCCTCCTCCAAAAACTAGGTGCATCTTGTGGTCTGGTGCGTCTTATAGAGCGGAAAATACAGTAACCAAAAAAGCCTCAAAAACACAAAATAAATGGCAAAAACAAAAGTACCAGACTTAATCCGTTCCGGAAGTCTGTTTGACTTCTGAAATGTTCGAAAACCAAGGCGCGGCTTCCGATTGGTGCAGGCGCCCCGGAAACCATAGCCGACAGCCGCATCGGACATTCAGCTTCTGACAAATGTTCGAAACCCGGAACAATTCCTTCCAGGTTTCCGGTGTTTGAGAAGCAAGACATTTGAGAACCAAGGTACCTCTGTAGATTTTGATCAAAGGCAAAGGTTCTAGACACTCTTGAGGTGGAAGTAACGCCGGTTTCTAGAAGGGGGGGGGTGCGCAAGGTTGCCAATGTGGTTCCATGTTTCTCACGGAGGACCTTAAGGTCCATAAATAGCAACACCCTAGAGCAACACCCGGGCCCTTAGGAAGTCATATTATCCTCAACCAGAGGCAGGGCCTTTTCAACACTGGCTCCATGAGACCAGGGCCCTGCGGGATCTGATTTCTTTCTGCAGGGCCTGTAAGACAGAGTTGTTCCGCCTGGCCTTTGGCTTAGAATCAATTTGATTCCCTCCCCCTCTTTCTTTTTTCCTTTCTCCTCCTGTGATGAGGCTGCATTTTAATGCTTTAATTGTTTTAATGTTGTACAGTGGTACCTCGGGTTACATACGCTTCAGGTTACATACGCTTCAGGTTACAGACTCCGCTAACCCAGAAATAGTGCTTCAGGTTAAGAATTTTGCTTCAGGATGAGAACAGAAATCGTGCTGCGGCAGCAGCAGGAGGCCCCATTAGCTAAAGTGGCGCTTCAGGTTAAGAACAGTTTCAGGTTAAGTACGGACCTCCGGAACGAATTAAGTCCTTAACCCGAGGTACCACTGTATTTTAATCTTGTTTTTTTTAAGTTGTATTTCAATCAACTTGTTTTTATTATTGGTTGTAAGCTGCTCTGAGCCCGGTCTTGGCTGGGGAGGGTGGGGTATAAACAAAAATTATTATTATTATTATTATTATTATTATTATTATTATTATTATTATTCTCCCAGGTGGAATCCCAGTCTCTCGCCCTGCTCAGGGGTCTCACCCAGCAGCTGCAGCTCTCCTGCGTGACCCTCGTGTCCAGCGTCCAAGGCCTTCCCTCCGGAATCCAGGACAGAGTCCAACAGGTCCGCCAAACCGTCGAGGGTCTCCACTCCTCCTTCTCCGGGGCTCGCTCCTTCCAAGACGTGCCGGCCGCCCTCCTGAGCCAGAGCCGCGAGAGGATCGCCAAGGCGCGTAGCTCAATGGATGAGATGTTGGACTATGTCGTGCAAAACGTCCCCCTCCCGTGGGTGGTGGGGCCCTTTGCGCCCAACCTGGTGGAGCTTCCAGAGGCAGAGGGAGTTGGCTCCCAGGTACAGGAAGACCATGCCGAAAAGCCTAAGACCCCGCAAAAGGAGCCGTCCGAACCGGAGAAGGAACTTTAGATCTTCCGTGCTGTGCTTTTCGGAAATCTGCGGCGGCTGCAGAGAACCCTTGGGAACCGTAGTATTGCAAGGAAGTCGAGAATACCGAACCTGTAGCCCTCCAGATGTTGTGGCTCTCAGCTCCCAGGACATCTGGAGGACCATAGGTTCCCCGTCTCAAAGACCTGGTGCTTTTTTATTTTCTTCTTGCAGAACTAGAGTTCCCAGGTGTTTCTGGGTGCGCAGAGGTTCAAACAGCACCTGTTGTAATTTAGATGTGCCTTTTTGGAATGCTGAATGGTGGCGGCAACGAAAAAATGGTCTGCTTTGTGTTTTTGTGTGTTTGACGAATACATCTCCCATCCTCTAGAAAGAGAATATTGTCCTATTCCCCCACTTAGTCCCTCGCAAATAGCTCAGAACTCTGAAATTTTGAAATGGAAGGAGAAGGGGCCTTGGGTAAGTTACTTACCCAATCTGGGGGCCACTAGAATTTTTGGAATTTACTATTAAAAAAAAAAAAGGAGAGAAAAATGGTTTTCTCAAGCTAAGTTCTACTCAAGAGTTAACCGACTGGAATTAACGGTCCGAAGCAATGGGTTGCATCTACTGCTGGCCCTACTCCCGAGTAGACCCGTGCCCAGCATGTCATGGTTCTACTTCTGAGTAGGACTGACAGTGGCTGCAAACCTCTTGAAACGACTGAAGCAAGTGAGCTATGGGCATTATTTTCAGCTAGTCTACTCTTGAGTAAGACTAACACTGGCCATGATCTAACACGGAATTGTAGAGTTGGAAGGGATCCATGACGGTCCTCTAACTAGTCCAGCCCCCTTCAACGTAGGAAACTTTTGTATAACTTGGGACTCGAACCCACGACCCCTGGGATTAGGGGGTCTTATGCCCTATTGACTAAGCTATCTGTGTGTGCCCTGTAAATCTTGGTTTTCTTGATTTAGATTCAGGAAATCCCAATGCTTTTAACGTAGGTTTGAACTATTGTTTTAACTATTAGTGAAATGTCTCCTCCTTCACTCTTGCCCTACCCGGTTGTGGCTTTCAGTTTTTGACAATATTTCTCTTCCTTACCCCCCCCCCCTCCTCAATTTCTCAAGTTTCTTCCCAATGCCATGGGGGTGAAAAAAAGACCCCACCCTTCTCTTAATGTGGTTCCAGCATGAATCTTGCGTAGCCTCTGTTGGTGGCCTTTCTTTTGTAACACCACAATTCCTCTAGTCTTGCTGCTGCCCTCTGGGGTGGAAAACTGCTCTTTAGTGCTCATTCAGAGCAAACAGCCGTTCAGGTTTCCAGTGGGTTGCTGTTTGTTCCTATTTTGAGCTAAAGAGCAGGGTTTGTTTGTTTTTTTCTGGAAAGGACAAAGAGGCAACCACTTGGAACTGTCCGAGTGCAGGTCAAGAGGAACTTTGGGTGGGCCCTGGAATCAACGCCGGTCCCGAGAAATGCAGCCTAAAGTGCCGCTAACGTTTTTGTACCTCCGTAGAATTGTTTTACTTCCAGAATAAAGAAATGACGACTTTTGAGCTGTGGATCTCTCAGCGGTTTTTGATACCATCGACCAGGGTCTCCTCCTGGACTGTCCAGGATAATAATAATAATAATAATAATAATTTTATTATTTTTACACTGTCCAGCTTCCCACAAATAAAAAAGCATAATAAAACATCAGGCATTAAAAGCATTAAAAGCCTCCTGATACAGGGCTACCTTCAGGTGTCTTCTAAAAGTCATGCCGTTCTTTATCTCCTTGACATCTGACGGGAGGGCATTTCAGAGGGAGGGTGCCACTACTGAGAAGGCCCTCTGCCTGGTTCCCTGTTACCTCACCTCTCGCAGTAAGAGAACCACCAGAAGGCCTTCAGAGCTGGACCTCAGTGTCCGGGCTGAATGATGGGGGTGGAGACGCTCCTTCAGGTCTACTGGGCCGAGGCCATTGAGGGCTTTCAAGGTCAGCACCAACACTTTGAACTGTGCTCAGAAATGTCCTGGGAGCCAATGTAGGTCTTTCAGGACTGGTGTTATATGGTCCTGGCGGCTGCTCCCAGTCACCAGTCTGGCAGCCACCTTATTGTTTGTTATTTCTGTAAAGGTAAAGGTAAAGGTACCCCTGCCCGTACGGGCCAGTCTTGACAGACTCTGGGGTTGTGCGCCCATCTCACTTAAGAGGCCGGGGGCCAGCGCTGTCCGGAGACACTTCCGGGTCACGTGGCCAGCGTGACATCGCTGCTCTGGCCAGAGCCAGAGCCGCACACGGAAACGCCGTTTACCTTCCCGCTGGTAAGCGGTCCCTATTTATCTACTTGCACCCGGAGGTGCTTTCGAACTGCTAGGTTGGCAGGCGCTGGGACCGAGCAGCGGGAGCGCACCCCGCCGCAGGGATTCGAACCGCCGACCTTTCGATCGGCAAGCCCTAGGCGCTGAGGCTTTAACCCACAGCGCCACCTGCGTCCCTTGTTATTTCTGAGTTACCTTCAAAGGTAGCTCCACGAAGAGCACTTTGCTGTAGTCCAAGCGGGAGATAACCAGAGCATGCACCACTCTGGCAAAAGAGTGCGCAGACAGGCAGGGTCTCATCCAGCATGCCAGATGGTGCTTGTAGATTCAACACTCCCCTCCTGGGTTTTCCAGTAACAGGAATTTGGAGGCATATTCAGACTACATTATAAGTCCCTGCCTCATTCGTTTGTTCTTGTGACCATGTTGATGGTCAATAATTATAGTAATAATTTATTTCTATGCCACCTATCTGAGTGGGTTACCCCAGCCACTCTGGGCGGCTCACAACAAAAAATAGTAAAAACACAATACAAAACTTCCCTGAACAGCTTTATATTTTTAAGAAAAGAATCTCAAAGCGGTTACAAACATACCTCAAAGATAAATCAATACAGAATAAAACGTCGCTGAAGAAAATATACTTTCAAAGCAACGCAATGAACAAAACACATTCTCTTTTTTTTTAATTGCTTTTTATTAAATTTTTCACAAACAAAAATAAAACAACCTTTTACAGTCATCATCTTATGTCATCTTATTTACACTGCATATATTCATGCCCAGACTTCCTTCCTTCCCACTTCGGTTTTCTTAATATATGTCTCCTCTTGTAGATTCTTATTCACCTTCCATACACATCACAGGATTTATATCAACCCTGCTGTAGTCTTTAAACTTCTACAGTTACATCTTATATATGCCACATATTTACCCCACTGTTCTTCAAACTTTGTCCCTTTTTGGTCTCGAATTCTGTAGGTTATTTTACCTAATTCTGTATACTCAAAAAATTTAGCCTGCCATTCCATTATCGTTGGCGTCTCCTGTAATTTCCATTTTTGAGCTACCAGTATTCTAGCTGCTGGAGTAGCATATTGGAATAATTTATGGTCGTCCTCCTTAACTTCCTCCCCTATGATCCCTAATAGAAAAGCTTCCGGTTTTTTCGGGAATGTGTACTTAAGAAGTTTCTTCAGTTCATTATATATTAAGTCCCAATTTTTTTTCATCTTTTCACACTCCCACCACATGTGGTAGAGATCCCCATCTTTTACAAAAAACGCATTCTCTTAAATGTTTTCAAAATAAAACATTATGAAGAGGTCGAGCACAGAATGCACAATGAACGCAGCAAAGTTAAAACGCACACAATATTTCGCTTAAATATTTTGTTGTTGTTTTTTTAAATTTTATTCCAATTTTAAAAGTTACAAAAAGAAAACACTAAATTCACACTAAATACAAACAGACAAAAAAAAAGTAAGAAAAACAACACAGAAAAATACGAACAAAAAACAAAACAAACCTTCCCGTAACTTATTTTTCATCTACTTATTTCCTTGACCACCTCACACCTCCCTTTTTTGTATTCTAGTTCAATTAGATGTTTCAGCAAATCCTTCCAACTTTGTTTTTATCCTAATAATTTATCTTGATATACTGTTATTCACGTCTTTCACAAATTAAAAAGTCAATTTCGCTTAAATATTTTGAAATGAAACTTTGCTGAAGGTCTTCCCTGGCTTCTTCCACAGCGTCTACTTTCGTAGCTGGAGTCAGTCCGGGTCCCGGCTTCCCAGGCCAGTAAGGAGGAGAGGTCCTGCGAGACTCACAGCCAAAATTATGGCCAAGTCTCTTCTGGCAGGCTCCTTGCGCCTTTTGTACACAACATACACAAAGTTCGCATTTGAAGTCTCCTCCCATATCACAGCCTCTGCGCCTGTGGGATTTCTGCCTGCAGTGCTGTAACATGCCACCCGTAACACTAGCACCAGGAGTTAAAGGTAAAGGTACCCCTGCCCGTACGGGCCAGTCTTGACAGACTCTGGGGTTGTGCGCCCATCTCACTTAAGAGGCCAGGGGCCAGCGCTGTCCGGAGACACTTCCGGGTCACGTGGCCAGCGTGACATCGCTGCTCTGGCCAGAGCCAGAGCCGCACACGGAAACGCCGTTTACCTTCCCGCTGGTAAGCGGTCCCTATTTATCTACTTGCACCCGGAGGTGCTTTCGAACTGCTAGGTTGGCAGGCGCTGGGACCGAGCAGCGGGAGCGCACCCCGCCGCAGGGATTCGAACCGCCGACCTTTCGATCGGCAAGTCCTAGGCGCTGAGGCTTTAACCCACAGCGCCACCTGCGTCCCGGTAGCACCAGGAGTAAAGGTAAAAAGACCCCTGACCATTAGGTCCAGTCGTGGCTGACTCTGGGGTTGCAGTGCTCATCTTGTTTTATTGGCCAAGGGAGCCGGCGTACAGCTTCCGGGTCATGTGGCCAGCATGACTAAGCCGCTTCTGGCGAACCAGAGCAGCGCACGGAAACGCCGTTTACCTTCCTGCCACAGCGGTACCTATTTATCTACTTGCACTGGCGTGCTTTCGAACTGCTAGGTTGGCAGGAGCAGGGACTGAGCTCACCCCATCGCGGGGACTTGAACCGCTGACCTTCTGATCGGCAAGTCATAGGCTCTGTGGTTTAACCCACAGCGCCACCCGCGCCCCAGCACTAAGAGTTATCTCTGGGGTAAAAAGGAATCTCTGAGCATAAGCAGAGTGGCGTTTCCACACTTCCCTGCACTCCACAATTTATCTGTGTCTCTGGTCAGACTGGAGAGCTGCAGTCTCCACCCGAATCATAAGCACATGTTTACTCAAAAGTAAGTCCCGCTGTCTTCAAGAGGGGAGCTACTCCCAGGGAGATTGTGCCAACCAAGGAATCCAGCAGGGCTTACTCCGAAGTAAAGGAGGCATAGGATTGCAATTTTTCTTTTTTTTTTGCTTATCAGCTTCATAGTTGTATCAGGAACCATTTTTTAAACTTGATTTTTTCAGCAAGAGGGAATGACAGCAGTGCCTGCCAGTGCTACAGAAGATCGCAACGTCGGCTCCGAATTCGCCCACTTCCACTTTCATTTCCTCCAGCGGGGGTGGAGCTTCACTTTGCTCGTTTTGAACCAAACTTTCAGGAACTGGAGGGGAAAATCGCCTTCTCCCCCACCCTTCCCCTCTAACCCCACCCACATTCCGGAGCTCACATGATGCTTGTTTGCTCCTGATTGCAGACAACGAGAAAGGGGAGTCACTCCGGAGTATATTAAGCGGTGGGCGCGGGCGTGTCTCTTACAGTTGCTGGAGCTGAAACTCCGTCGGACCCATCAGGTGAGCTGAAAGACTTTACAGTATAGTTTCTCTCTTTCTCTCTTTCTCTCTCCCTCTTTCTCCCTCTTTCTCCCTCTTTCTTTTTCTTTCTTTCTTTCTCTCTCTTTCTTTGTCTCTCTTTCTTTCCTTCTTTCTTTCTCTTTCTCTCTCTCTCTTTCTTTCTTTCTCTTTCTCTCTCTTTCTTTCTCTCTCTCTCTTTCTTTCTCTCTCTCTCACTTTCTTTCTCTCTCTCTTTCTTTCTTTCTCTCTCTCTCTCTTTCTTTCTTTCTCTCTTTCTTTCTTTCTCTCTCTTTCTTTCTTTCCCAATTCGGGTCAGATACTTCGAGAGCAATGGTTTCACTATCCATCTCTTCTTTTAATACTATTTATGAGTCAGTCTTTGTAGGGCTGTACCTGGATTTGAAATATTTCGCTGCCTGCTGCAAGTTTTTGGGTGATGGCCAGCTTTTTAATTATTATCTCAAAGTCTAGGGATGTAACAGCTTGCTTAGTCGAGGTGTGCTTAAATCGCATTTCCCTGCACCCACCGAAATGCTGGGAACTGTAGTTCATAGGGAGCTACAGTTAACAGCATGCTTTGCAAACTAAAGTTCCCCGGATTTTGGGGGTTGGGGATAAATGTGCTTTCAGTGTGGGGGAATGAATGAGTAGGGCTTGAAGAGTAAAGTAGAGGCAAAAAAGCACCCTCTTTTCACGTATAGTATTTTAGAGTTGGAAGAGACTCTAGTCCAAACCCCTGGCATGCAGGAATCTCAACTGAAGCCCATCAATTGAATTTTATTACAGTGGTACCTCGGGTTAAGTACTTAATTCGTTCCAGAGGTCCGTACTTAACCTGAAACTGTTCTTAACCTGAAGCACCACTTTAGCTAATGGGGGTCTCCTGCTGCCGCTGCACCGCCGGAACACAATTTCTGTTCTCATCCTGAAGCAAAGTTCTTAACGTGAAGCACTATGGGTTAGCAGAGTCTGTAACCTGAAGCGTATGTAACCCGAGGTACCACTGTATTTCGGTCAGTGGCATAGCATGGGTTGTCAGCACCCGGGGCAAGGCAAGTAATTTGTGCCCCCTAACCCATGAATTTGTGCCCCCTAACCCGTGGATTTGCGCCCCCTCACCCCCAGATGTTGCGCCCGGTGCGGCCGGCCCCCCCTGCACCCCCCACGCTACGCCACTGATTTTGGTCACAGACCAGTTCCAGCCCACATACAATATCAAGGAAGTCATAGAACACAATAGGGATACATTTGAGTTTGCAATTAGGTATAACAGGGACAATACAAATTTAGCAACAGTTAAAAAAAAAATATAAATTAAAACTTAGTCACTAACATAGAACCTAAAATTATCATTTAAGGCCTTAATCATTATGATAGCACAGCATGTTCCCTAAGTTTTATGGCAATCGCACAGAATTTGGCAACCCTTAACGTGATCTCAGGATCCTTGTCCTCTACCAGGGATTTTAGACATTTGGAGATTCATTTGGAGATTTTTGCATAGCAGGGGTAATAAATACAGAGCATATAACCCCATAGAAACGGCAACGTAACAAGGCATGAAACAGTTTCTACCTCCATCAAACCGCAGGGAGAGCGCTCTCTTTTTAAAAAAAATAATATTTATTCAAATTATAAAGATTACAACGAGAAAAAATAAAAAAGCTTTCAAGTGACTTGGAATGAGACCTTGGGCTGTTATGATTAGTAATTAGGTTAAGGTAAAGAGACCTCTGACCATTAGGTCCAGTCGCGGCCAATTCTGGGGTTGCGGCGCTCATCTCGCTTTACTGGCCGAGGGAGCCGGCGTACAGCTTCCGGGTCATGTGGCCAGCAGGACTAAGCCGCTTCTGGAGAACCAGAGCAGCGCACGGAAATGCCGTTTACCTTCCCGCCGGAGCGGCACCTATTTATCTACTTGCGCTTTGACGTGCTTTTGAACTGCTAGGTTGGCAGGAGCAGGGACCGAGCAACGGGAGCTCACCCCGTCGCGGGGATTCGACCTGCCGACCTTCCGATCGGCAAGTCCTAGGCTCTGTGGTTTAACCCACAGTGCCACCCGCGTCCCATATGATTAGTAATTACTCACTGACAAATATTAACACCAGCTCAAAACAGCTTGCCATCTCAGAAATAAGGCACAAGGATCCCGAATGCCTTGGTCCTCAGACGTTTTGGCTCCTGAACGCCGCAAACCCGGATCTTAAAAACACAATCAAACATCAAACGTTAAAAACCTCCCTAAACAGGGCTGCCTTCAGATGTCTTCTAAAAGTCAGATACAGTGGTATCTCGGTTTACAAACTTAATCCGTTTCGGAAGTATGTTCTTAAAACGAAGCTGTTCTTAAACTGAAGCGCGCTTTCCCTAATGAGGCCTCCCGCCGCCAGCGCCCTTCCACTGTTCGGATTCTGTTCTTGGACCGAGGTAAAGTTCGCAAACCGGGACACTACTTCCGGTTTTGCGGAGTTCGTAAACCGAATCGTTCGTAAACAGGACTGTTCTTAAACCGAAGTACCACTGTAGTTGTTTATTCCCTTGTCATCTGATGGGAGGGTGTTCCACAGGGCAGGCGCCACCACCGAGAAGGCCCTCTGCCTGGTTCCCTGCAACCTCATTTCTCGCAGGGAGGGAACCGCCAGACGGCCCTTGGAGCTGGACCTCAGTGTCCGGGCTGAACAATGGGGGTGGCTACTATTACTTTGTTAAACGTTGGCTATCTGGTTCATCTTAAAACAACTATGATGGGTTTTGTCTTTCCAAAGAGAAGTGTGTGATGTCAAAACAGCTCTGCTTGAGTAAATGGTGGGGAGTCTTGCAAAATTTGTCTTTTTGGGTGAAGATTGCAGTCTTTCCCATCTCAGAAAATGTGGCAAGGGTAGTTGTCTAGGCTTGGTCTTGCCAAACAAAGAACCTCTGAGTTGGAGTTGTTTGCCAAGCCAGCCCACCTCCCAAAAGCAAAAGATTCTCGGGAGCCTTTATACAGAGTCAGGCCATTGGATCTTAAGACACCCAATGGCATCAACTCTCCAGGGTTCGAGGCCACAACTGGGGATGTCTGGATTTGAACTCGTGACTTTCAGCGTCCAAAGCCAATTCTGCTCTGCTGAACTTACAGCCCTTCTCCAGGACTCCTGAGTGGCTCGCGACTGATTGATTGCCATTCGGAGTCTGTTAGGTTCAGTACTCAAATCAAATCATATAGAGACAGGCTGGGAAACAGAGTTGGCATTTTGCATAAAGCAATATAAAATAAAATAAAATAAAATGCCCAGTGCCAGATTGAAGACCTCCGCTCCGAACAGGGTGGATTTGATTTAAATGAAATCGATTTAAACCACAATTTAAATCACTAGTCTGTAAGACTTGATTTGGATCCTTAATTTTTTTACAAAAAGACTCATTCTTGCTGCTTTAATCTTGAATATTTCCAACCAGATGAAGGTTTCGTTTTTGGAATAATAAATTTTCAGAGCGGTTTTTACAGTTATATCAAAAATTACCGATTTGGTTATACTATTAGAAATACATAGATGACGAAATTATTGCGAGGTTTAATAAGTTGACTTGGGCAACTTTTCTGCTGTACTTTGTTAGAAGGAGAAAAACAATCATTCCCTTCGTAACAATTTAAACCATTTATTTAACTAAAACAGTAACATTATAGCGAAGGTATCCATGTTTGTTAACATTTTGTTTAAAAAAACGTAGACTGAGTTTTAGCACACGTGGAAAACTTAAGACAAATCCTTATTTCTTAATGAATAGCCTTTGGACTATAATGTAACTTAAAGAGAAAATCTTTTTGCTCCAAAAGCATTTTATTTTAAAAATCCAGTTTTTAAAAAAACAGATTTAATTTTTTTTTAAAAAAAAATTAATTTATTTATTGATTTTTATCCACCCTGACTCCAAAGCACATCTTTTCCCATGTGGTGCACAGATTTGCAACTTAGGAAACCTTGAGCCAAGTCAAGCCCCACAGCCTCGTTCCCTGTCAAGGAAAAGATTTTCTTATTTTCTTTTTGCAAAGAGACTTGTCAGCAGCCCATGACAAAGGCCGACGTGATTCTTCCCCCGATCCCAAATCGACCTTCTGGACCTTCTGAGCTGCTAATCGCACGTGGCTGCCTTATCTCCCGGCCTCCAACTAGGGAATGTCTTTGTGGCCCTGAATTTTACCCCCAAGATTATCTCTGTATGTGTGACTCAAGAGATTTTCTTATTCCTTCTTAGCTGCAAGAATGTCGTCCTCAGAAAGCGATGCTGCCGCCTCTACAGTAACCGAAGAACAAGACCCAAAAGTAAGTGGCTGGTTTTGTTTTTTTCCAACGATTTGTCTTTTGTATAGTTCAACTTTCTTATAATTTCTATTTGGTATGTTGTTATAAACAAAATCTGCCCTTCTTCCCTTATGGGGTATTCAAGAGCCCGTATAGAGTCCTTAAGTGGGTTCCCTATCGGTAGGAGAAAATAACAGAGGCCAACCAGAGAATATTGAGAAGCAAAGCAGCTAGTAAGCCTGATCTTTATTGATCTGTTGCAACAGGGTGCTCCCCTCACACGCAGGAAAGGAGGAGGACCCAGAACCAAGGTGTGCCCGCCCTTATATAGACATTTTAAATTCTCTGCCCTGGAGCTCCAGACCACCCCCAGAAATATCATACATACATCATAGAAGGAGTGTAACCCAAGACCACCCCCCACAGACATCATAACTACATCACAGAAAAGGTGATCTACAACAGAAATCTGAGTGCGTTGTTTATATCCTGTCTGGCAGGTTACCTGTTAATGGTCACTTGAATGGATTACCTGGGGCGCCTGGCCAGTCTTTTGTAATGATAAATAGTTCCTGAGCCAGGTCACAGGCTCACCCTATTCATACACAGACATACCCTTAAGACAGGATTTGTGAACGGAAAGAAAATGGGGAGGCTTTTCTATGTTGTTGTTTTTCCTGTGTGCCAGGTTATCTGATAATGCCTTATCTCAGGGGTCAGCAAACTTTTTCAGCAAGGGGCCAGTCCACTGTCCCTCAGACCTTGTGGGGGGCCGGACTATATTTTGAAGGAAAAAAATCAACGAATTTCTATGCCCCCCCCCCCACAAAACCCAGAGATGCATTTTAAATAAAAGCACACGTTCTACTCATGTAAAAACACCAGGCAGGCCCCACAAATAACCCAGAGATGCATTTTAAACAAAAGGACACATTCTGCTGATGTAAAAACACTCTAATTCCTGAACCATCCGCGGGCCGGATTTAGAAGGCGATTGGGCCGGATCCGGCCCCCAGGCCATAGTTTGCCTACCCATGCCTTCTCTTTCCTGGTAGTCTGGCCATTCCTTTGAGATGGTGATTACCCAATTCCTGAGACAATGGGAAGGCTCCCTCACCCCCTAGGTCCTTGCAGAGAAAACATTTGGTCAGTCTGGGAGTCAAAATGGTTTCAGGACGGTCTTCCTGTGCTGATCTGTGTACGTGTTCGGTTGGTTCATATATGAACATTTATTATAGATACAGTGGTACCTCTGGTTATGTACTTTATTCGTTCTGGAGGTCCATTCTTAACCTGAAACTGTTCTTAACCTGAAGCACCACTTTAGCTAATGGGGCCTCCCGCTGCTGCCGTGCCGCCGCACGATTTCTGTTCTCATCCTGAAGCAAAGTTCTTAACCCGAGATAATATTTCTGGGTTAGCGGAGTCTGTAACCTGAAGCGTATGTAACCCGAGATACCACTGGCTTGAGTGTGAGATTTGAACCCAGGTCCTCTAGTCGGGCACTCTGACCACTGCACCACGCTGCCCTCCCTTCAAATGCCGGCGAGGGGTTGCTTGGCAGATCCTTGCACAAATTGCCGACTGCGCAGGGCAGGATTGGTGGCAAGGTCTAAGAGGGTCAGAGTTCGAAACGCGTGCGGGAGACGGCGTTCGGATCTTCCCCAGAAACAACGGGGGCAGAAAGCTTTAATAATAATAATAATAATAATAATAATAATAATAATAAATTATTATTTGTACCCTGCCAATCTGGCTGGGTTTCCCCAGCCACTCTGGGCGGCTTCCACAAAGACCAAAAATACACTAATATGTCAAACATTAAAAACTTCCCTGAACAGGGCTGCCTTCAGATGTCTTCTGAATGTCAGGTAGTTGTTTATCTCTTTGATATCTGGTGGGAGGGTGTTCCACAGGGCGGGTGCCACTACCGAGAAGGCCCTCTGCCTGGTTCCCTGTAGCTTTGCTTCTCACAATGAGGGAACTGCCAAAAGGCCCTCGGAGTCGGACCTCAGTGTCTAGGAAGAACGATGGGGGTGGAGATGCTCCTTCAGGTATACTGAATTAAAGTTAATGCTTAATACATTACTTCTGGTTAATGAGCCACTATAGCTGCCAGAGAGCTGTGAAAATTCAACTCCCAGGCTTTTTAGACCCATCTACCCATGTACTAGGGACGCGGGTGGCGCTGTGGGTTAACGATGGGGGTGGAGATGCTCCTTCAGGTATTCTGGGCTGAGGCCGTTTAGGGCTTTAAAGGTGAGCACCAACACTTTGAATTGTGCTCGGAAACGTACTGGGAGCCAATGTAGGTCTTTCAAGACCGGTGTTATGTGGTCTTGGCGGCCGGTCCCAGTCCCCAGTCTAGCTGCCGCATTCTGGATTAAGCGCTGGAGCTTGCCATTTCAAAATCTCTGCTCAAATGTGATTGCAGCAAAGTGGCACAAAGGCAGCCCCATCTCACGGGAGCAAAAGTCAAGTGCTTGGTTTGGTCTATTTCCAAGGAATTGCATTCAATGGGCTGCATTCACAACCCTCCCCAGGCCTGACTGTCTTATGGAGCGAAGCTGAAATAAGAAAACTGTCTGGTTCTATTTAGTGGCAAAGGTCAGCGCCGAAACTATGAATTGTACTTGGCAATGGCAGCCAAGGAGCAGATTGATAGGCAAGCAGGGCAACATTTAAAGTGCATTACTGCGGACTGTAAGGGACGCGGGTGGCGCTGTGGGTTAAACCACAGAGCCTAGGACTTGCCATTTAGAAGGCCGGCAGTTCGAATCCCCGCGACGGGGTGAGCTCCCGTTGCTCGGTCCCTGCTCCTGCCCACCTAGCAGTTCGAAAGGACATCAAAGCGCAAGTAGATAAATAGGTACCGCTCTGGCGGGAAGGTAAACGGCGTTTCCGTGCACTGCTCTGGTTCACCAGAAGCGGCTTAGTCATGCTGGCCACATGACCCGGAAGCTGTACGCCGGCTCCCTTGGCCAATAAAGTGAGATGAGCGCCGCAACCCCAGAGTCGGCCACGACTGGACCTAATGGTCAGGGGTCCCTTTACCTTTACCTTTTTACTGCGGACTGCAGTTAACTCTCCCTTCCCAAGAGCTGAAATTCCCAGCTCCTTTAAACTACAGTTCCCAGGAATCTTTGCCAGCAAGGGGAGACAGAAGTCGTGTGTTTTAAACACACATTGGGTGTGCTTAAATGTATATTCTCTTGCATTGCCGGTTGAGGGAACTCTAAGCGCGGCTGGTGTTTTAATATTTTTTTTGTGATAATTTTATTATTAGAACCCTGCCCATCTGACTGGGTTGGCTCAGCCACTCTGGGAGGCTTCCAGCATATACAATAACACAATAAAACATGAAACAACAAAAAACTTCCCTATGCAGGGCTGCCTTGAGGTGTCTTGTAAAGTTCTTCTGAGCTTTGCCAGTTTACAACCTCATTAGCCTGACTAGCCAACAGTGACTTTTAGTTCATAGACAGCAAATGATTCCATTGTGAGGTCGGCTGGGCCGAGAGATGACAGTGACTGTCTTCCGCTTGAGTCAGGATTCGAACTCAGGATGCTCTAATCACTGTATATGCATGACAGCACATTTTTATTATTTTTTATTACCATATTTTTCACTCTATAAGATGCACCAGACTGCAAGACGCACCTAGTTTTTGGAGGAGGAAAACAAGAAAAAAAATATTCTGAATCTCAGAAGCCAGAACAGCAAGAGGGATCGCTGCGCAGTGAAAGCAGCAATCCCTCTTGCTGTTCTGGCTTCTGGGATAGCTGCTCAGCCTGCATTCGCTCCATAAGACACACGCACACACATTTCCCCTTACATTTTAGGAGGGAAAAAGTGAGTCTTGCAGAGCAAAAAATACGGTAATTTGTATTGAAGTTTTTATCTCTACAAAATCAACAGAAAGAAAGAAACGTTTCTTTCGCATGACAGCACAATTGTCTTTCCTCTGCCCATCGACCTGCGAGCCACACTGCCCCAGTTAACCGCAATTTCTAGTTTTTCTGCAACTTTTATTGAGGGGCAAATGCCATGCTGAAACTCAGAACGCCATATATTCGGGAGACGTGGGTTCCTGCGGAGAACTAAACTGCTCTTCTTTAATCCCCTTTCTGGCTTCTACGTTCAGAGGCTCACAAATGGACTAGAGGCCAGAGTTCGAATCACGCTGCGTCATGAAACTCATGACTCCCATGCTATCTCTCGCCCCAACCTACTTTATGAGGTGAAATGTCCACGTTGCACAATCAGCTTTGATTTATTCGTTTGTTTGCAAGGGGACTGAATTGTGACAATTCAGACCTCTGCTGTGGCAGCGCTGGAAAAACTTCCTTTGCACTGGTTTCCTTTTGCAGAATCTCTTGTCTCAGATAATATTAATAATAATAATAATAATAATAAATTAATAGTTTATTATTTATTCCCCACCCATCTGGCTGAGTTTCCCCAGCCACTCTGGGCAGCTCCCAATCAAGTGTTAAAAACAATACAGTGTTAAATATTAAACACTTCCCTGAACAGGGCTGCCTTCAGATGCCTTTTAAAGAGAAGATAGCTGCTTATTTCCTTCACATCTGAAGGGGGAGGCGTTCCACAGGGCGGGTGCCACCACCGAGAAGGCCCTCTGTCTGGTTCCCTGTAACCTCACTTCTCGCAATGAGGGAACCGCCAGAAGGCCCTTGGTGCTGGATCTGTGTCCGGGGTGGACAATGGGGGTGGAGACGCTCCTTCAGGGATACCGAACCGCTTAGGGCTTTTAAGGTCAGCACCAACACTTTGAATTGTGCTCGGAAACGTACTGGGAGCCAATGCAGATCTCTCAGAACCGGTATGATGTGGTCCCAGCGGCCACTCCCAGTCACCAGTCTAGCTGCCGCATTCTGGATTAATTGCAGTTTCTGGGTCACCTTCAAAGGTAACCCCACGTAGAGCGCATTGCAGTAGTCCAAGCAGGAGATAACTAGAGCATGCACCACTCTGGTGAGACAGTCCGCAGGCAGATAGTGTCTCATCCTGTGTACCAGACACCGGGCACAGTACCAGTACCCCGGACGCAGAATTGACCTGCGCCTCCATGGACAGCTGTGAGTCCAAAATGACTCCCAGGCTGCGCACCTGGTCCTTCAGGGGCACAGTTGCCCCATTCAGGACCAGGGAATCCCCCACTGCCCCCTGTCCCCGAAAAACAGTACTTCTGTCTTGTCAGGATTCAACCTCAATCTCAATCTCAACCTTCCCTCCTTGAAGCCGCTAAGACCCACGGAACCCCACCTGGCCTCGTGGAATCATAGTCAGAAGGGACCCTGCGGGGCATCTATTCGTATTTCCCAAAGGATTATCAACGAATAATAACCGCATTGCCCGCAAAAGCCCTAAGTTTATATATCTGCGTTAATATCCTCCATTCTTTTTCTCCTCTGTCCCCAACCCAAAGAAACCCGGTCAGAATGTAGCAGGCAGGGTCTTGATGAATCTAGTTTCACCTCTTTCCATACTTTAACGCAATTGTTCTGGGAAAAAGCTGCAGTCTTTGTGTGTTAACCAAATATCCAAATATGCCAACTTTCCCCCACCCCAATGCCCGTTTTGTTTTGCAGATTTTTTTGGCCTGGATTTTAGTTTTATCTTCGTTTATATAGAAACCAGCTAAGTCTCCAAATTGTTTTATCTCCTTTCTTACCTGAGACACTGAGGTCCAGCGCCGAGGGCCTTATGGCAGTTCCCTCGTTGCGAGAAGTGAGGTTACAGGGAACCAGGCAGAGGGCCTTCTTGGTGGTGGCGCCTACCCTGTGGAATGCCCACCCATCAGATATCAAGGAAATAAACAACTGTCTGACTTTTAGAAGACATCTGAAGGCAGCCCTGTTTACGGACGTTTTTAATGTTTGATGCTGTATTGTTTTTAACACTCGATTGGGAGCTGACCAGAGTGGCTGGGGAAACTCAGCCAGATGGGTGGGGTATAAATAATAAATTGTTGTTGTTGTTGTTGTTGTTGTTGTTGTTGTTACTACTACTACTACTACTACTTGGACACGGGTGGTGCTGTGGGTTAAACCACAGAGCCTAGGACTTGCCGATCAGAAGGTTGGCGGTTTGAATCCCCGCGACGGGGTGAGCTCTTGTTGCTCAGTCCCTGCTCCTGCCAACCTAGCAGTTCGAAAGCCTGTCATGTGCAAGTAGATAAATAGGTACAGCTCTGGCAGGAAGGTAAACAGTGTTTTCGTGTGCTGCTCTGGTTCGCCAGAAGTGGCTTAGTCATGCTGGCCACATGACCCGGAAGCTGTATGCCGGCTCCCTCGGCCAATAAAGCGAGATGAGCGCTGCAACCCCAGAGTCAGTCACGACTGGACCTAATGGTCAGGGGTCCCTTTACCTATTTTTATTATTATTTTTTATTACTTACCGTCTTTGTATTTCCCAAAGGATGATCAACAAATAATAACTGCGTCGCCCGCAAAAGCCCTAAGTTTATATATCTGTGTTTATATCTTCCATTCTTTTTCTCCTCCCGGTCAGAATGTCGCGGGCAGGGTAGCCAACCTCCCGCTGGTCAGTTCCGCCTACAACATGGTCTCTGCGGCGTATACGTCCACAAAGGAAAGCCATCCCTATGTGAAATCCGTCTGCGACGTGGCCGAGAAAGGCGTCAAGACCATTGCTTCGGCGGCTGCCAGCGGCGCTCAGCCCATCTTGAGCAAACTCGAGCCCCAGAGTGAGTGGCCTCCCCAGTTGCCGGGGGGTGGAGTTTTTGCCGGGGGGTGGAGTTTTTGCCAGGGGGCGGGGGTTTTTTGCCGTCCTCCTTGCTCTGGTAGCAACGCTGCATTTTGCATTTCTGCTGCGTTTTGGAGGCCAACAGGTGACCTTGCCTTGATGATAATAATAATAATAATAATATTTTATTTATATATTTTTTAAAATAATATTTATTCAAATTTTAAAGATTACAAAGTGAAAAAAGAAAAAAGAAAATAAAAAAGACAGAAAAAATACAAACAATTGAAAAAAAAACATATCAAACCTTTACATCACTTGCTTTCATTCACTTACTTCCTTGACCTCCTCACACCTCCCATTTTTGTGTTCTAATTCAGTTAGATATTTCGGCAAATCCTTTATTTATATCCCGCCCTCCCCAGCCGAAGCTGGGCTCAGAGCGGCTAACAACAATAAAAGTAACATAGCATTCTAAAATCAGTTCATTTTAAAATCAACTCAAAATCAAATTCATGGCAACCATTGGGCTAGAGTTCTGTGAGGATAACTAAAGGAGGGGGTCAGACTGTGCCTTGGCCCAAAGGCCTGGTGGAACAGCTCTGTCTTGCAGGCCCTGCCGAAAGATGAACCTACAATCTAAAATCCAGGGTATGTCGAAAGCCCGCTTGCTTGGCTGCAGGAGTGCCAGCTTGGCCCCGCGACCGTGGGTGCCCAGGGCCGTCGGTAAACAGCCGAACCTCTTGGGCTTGCTGATCAGAAGGTCGGCGGTTCAAATCCCCGTGACGGGGTGAGCTCCCGTTGCTTGGTCCCTGCTCCTGCCAACTTAGCAGTTCGAAAGAACACCAGGGCAAGTAGATAAATAGGCACCACTGCAGCGGGAAGGTAAACAGCGTTTCCGTGCGCTCTGGTTTCCATCACGGTGTCCCGTTGCGCCAGAAGCGGTTTATTCATGCTGGCTGCATGACCCGGAAAGCTGTCTGTGGAGAAACACCGGCTCCCTCGGCTTGAAAGCGAGATGAGCGCCGCAACCCCATAGTCGCCTTGGACCTGGACTTAACCGTCCAGGGGTCCTTTACCTTTATCTTACCTTGCAGGGCCCCGGCCCCTTCATGGGGAATTTTGTGGGTGCTTGAGCACCCAGGGCCCCAGGGAGTTGGCAACTATCCTTGGTTGAAAGCTCTGGAGAACATCATTATTATCTTTTATATATTTAAGTTTCATCCTGAAAGGAAGCCCAGAGCAGTAAACCGACTCCAGGATGTTGATAATGATGATGATTAATAGTTCACCCATCTGACTGGGAAAAGTCATGGGGAGAGATTGTAAAATTTACAGCGTTCTGTGCGTTGAAGGACAACTATATGAAATTATTATTATTGTTATTGTTATTGTTAATTTATTATTTATACCCCACCCATCTGGCTGTGTTTCCCCAGCCACTCTGGGTAGCTTCCAACAAATTTAAACACAGTAAGACATCAAACATTAAAAACCTCTCTAAACAGGGCTGCCTTCAGATGTCTTCTAAAAGCCAGATAGTTCTTTATCTCCTTGACATCTGGTGGGAGGGCGTTCCACAGGGCGGGCGCCACCACCGAGAAGGCCCTCTGCCTGGTTCCCTGTAACCTCACTTCTCGCAGGGAGGGAACCGCCAGAAGACCCTCGGAGCTGGACCTCAGGGTCCCCTCTGTGGGATGCCCCCCCCATCAGATATCAGTGAAATGGGTAATTCTACAACCTTTAGAAGACATCTGAAGGCAGCCCTCTATAGGGAAGCTTTTTAACATTTAATGTTTTGTTATGTTTTTATATGTTGGAAGCCGCCCAGTGTGGCCAGAGCAAGCCAGTCAGATGGGCGTGGTACAAATAAATTATTATTATTATTATTAAGAATGTGAAAAGGTGTGGGGAAAGAAAAGTATACTATATCGCTGAAGGAATTAACAATTCCAATTCCATATATTCTTCTCTAATATATAGATATTATTGCTATTATTCCTCATTCAGTTTCAACAGCCAACGAGTTTGCCTGCAAAGGGCTGGACAAGTTGGAGGAAAACCTGCCGATTCTTCAACAGCCCACCGATAAGGTAAATAGCGATGTTCTTCCTGGAGGACAGGATTCACTGTTCCCTCTTCAAATGTCCAGGGAATTCTGCAATGTGTATTAACTCTGCAATGTCCTAGCTGGGTTAAACAAGTTAGGGAAGTCCCAAGAAGAGATTAAGGGGGCGGACTGCGGACTGCTGTTTGTTTTAAGTGCATGCACTTAATGTGAACATCAGGCTGGCTGTTGGATCAGGCCACTAATTTATTGTTTAAAGGTAAAGGGACCCCTGACCATTAGGTCCAGTCATGACCAACTCTGGGATTGCAGCGCTCATCTCGCTTTATTGGCCGAGGGAGCCGGCGTACAGCTTCCGGGTCATGTGGCCAGCATGACTAAGCCGCTTCTGGTGAACCAGAGCAGCGCACGGAAACGCCGTTTACCTTCCCGCCAGAGCGGTACCTATTTATCTACTTGCACTGGCATGCTTTTGAACTTCTAGGTTGGCAGGAGCAGGGACCGAGCAACGGGAGCTCACCCTGTCACGGGGATTCGAACCGCCGACCTTCTGATCGGCAAGCCCTAGGCCCTGTGGTTTAACCCACAGCGCCACAGGGCTTCCCCAGCCACTCTGGGTGCGACTCCCAGCAGAATATTAAAAGCGCAATAAAACATACGGTACTCCTTAGAGGTCTACAAGTCCCCAGATGCATTTCAAATGCATGGGTTAGACTAGAAAGGGGGATAATGAGAGTGGAGGCTTATATCCACCTAACATCAATCTATAAATGGCTGGCATTGAATCTGCTCCCCTGAGGAATAGCCCCACTGATCTTCTGCGACCGGCTCCAGTCAGGCTGGCAGACTACACCCTTCAGAAACTGGGTTTTGCCCCTCAAGCCCTTCTAAGCCTGGGGTTGGGCCAGGCAAAAGCCACGGTCAGGCAAAGAATCATAGACACCGAGAGACAACAGGACTGCGCAAGGTGCCCCAGCTATAAAATTGGAGAAATCGAGAGATGTATAGCCGCACCGGCAACATATCTCTTCTTTCTCGTATCCAAAAATGCAAGAAGGGCTTTTACACTCGCCAGAAGCTCGGCTCTGCCCTCGCCCGTCCTTTAAAGGATCCTTTAAAAAAGTCCCATATGCTCAGAGACTTTGCGCCTGTTCATTGGGGGATATAGGAATCCCAGAGCACTTGTTCTTTAGATGTCCCTTTTAGGAAGAGGCACGTAGTGAGACCATTGATCACCTGCTGGTGAGGCTCGCTGACCTCCCGGAAAAGCAAAAATTTGACCATTTCCTGTTAGGCAAAGATCATAAGACGACCCGGATGGTCGTCAGATTCTGTGTACAGATCTGTAGGCGCAGACCATCCCCCGACCCAAACTAGTTTGTTAAGAAAATCCCCAAACTCGGTTCCATGGGTGACTCTGGGTAATCTCTCTGTGGTAGCTTTATATATATAATTTATAATTATAATTATAATATATAATTTTTATTAATTTTCCAATAAATACAAATTTATAACATCATTAAACATCAAAAACTCATCACATATCTTTTTTTCTTTTACACTTCCATCAACATGTCTGATAATTTCCTATAATTATCACGAATCTTCACATTTCTTAAGATATATATAGTGCAATATAAATTATCTTACCATGTTGTTTAAACAATATTTTTACCAAATATTCTTACAGAGCTTCTAGAAAACTTACAAACGTTATATCATTATCACAAATATTTTTAATATATTCTGTAAATTTACTCCAGTCCTCAGTGAATCTTTGGTCTCGTCGGTTGCGCTGTGATAGCTTATCTTAAAGTTTTAAGTGTCTATACCCTTATCGCAATTATAAATTTTAAATTTATTGTTGTACATTGTTTGATCCCTTCTGGAATTGCACCCCCAAGTGTGTTTTATAAGCTGGTTTCCGACCGTAATAAATTATCTATCTATCTATCATACGGAACTGTCCTCTAGATCATTTCAGGCACCAAAGATTTGGTGACCTCCACCATGACGGGAGCCAAGGACGCCATCAGCAGCACGGTCTCGGGTGCGAAGGACGCCGTTGCCAGCACCATGACCGGGATGGTGGATCGAACCAAGGAGGCGGTCCAGGGGGGCGTCGAGATGACCAGGTCGGCGGTGGCCAGCGGAGTCAACACAGTGATGGGTTCTTCTGTGGGGCAGATGGTGACCAGCGGTGTGGATGCTGTGCTGGGGAAATCGGAACAGCTGGTGGACCACTACCTTCCCATGACGGATGAGGAGCTGGGTGAGGCCCCTGCATGCTTTCAGCTTTCCACAGAGTTGGAAAAGGCCCTGGCGGTCATCTAGACCAACCCGGGAAGAGTTGCTGGGTTGTTTCCCAAGGCTGACAATCTCGGCAGGCTGGGGTTATGGGGCGACTCGCCTGCGACCCACTTGCTACCTGGGTTTTCTAAAGTGGGGTTCGTTTAGGGAGAGCTCTGAAATTCTTAACAAGAGCCCTAAGAGGGAGACCTCCTCCGTCTCCATAGAGCGACTGGTTCAGCTGCAAACAAGTGGGACTTGCGACAGAATATGAGGGTGCGTTCTGTCCTGCAAATAAAAATACAGTGGTACCTCGGGTTAAGTACTTAATCCGTTCCGGAGGTCTGTACTTAACCTGAAACTGTTTTTAACCTGAAGCACCACTTTAGCTAATGGGGCCTCCCGCTGCCGCCGCGCAATTTCTGTTCTCATCCTGAAGCAAAGTTCTTAACCTGAGGTACTATTTCTGGGTTAGCGTAGTCTGTAACCTGAAGCGTATGTAACCCGAGGTACCACTGTACAACATTAACACATTAAATTTATTACTTATACCCTGCCCATCTACCTGGGTTTCTCCAGCCACTTTGGGTGGCTCCCAACAGAATATTAAAAATACAATAAAACATCAAACATTAAAAGCTTCCCTAAACAGGGCTGCCTTCAGATGTCTTCTAAAAGTCTGGTAGTTGTTTATCTCCTTGAAATCTGGTGGGAGGGCATTCCACAGGGCAGGTGCCACTACCGAGAAGGCCCTCTGCCTGGTTCCCTGTAACTTGACTTCTCGCAGCTAGGAAACCGCCAGAAGGCCCTCGGAGCTGGACCTCAGTGTCTGGGCAGAACGATGCGGGTGGAGATGCTCCTTCAGGTATACTGAATTAAAGTTAATGCTTAATACATTACTTCTGGTCAATGAACCACTATAGCTGCTGGAGAGCTGTGAAAATTCAAGTCCCAGGCTTTTAAGACTCATCTACCCATGTACTAGGGACGCAGGTGGCGCTGTGGGTTAAACCACAGAGCCTAGGGCTTGCCGATCAGAAGGTCGGCAGTTCGAATCCCCGCAATGATGGGGTGAGCTCCCGTTGCTCGGTCCCTGCTCCTGCCAACCTAGCAGTTCGAAAGCACGTCAAAGTGCAAGTAGATAAATAGGGACCGCTCCAGCGGGAAGGGAAACGGTGTTTCCATGCGCTGCTCTGGTTCACCAGAAGCGGCTTAGTCCTGCTGGCCACATGACCCGGAAGCTGTACGCCGGCTCCCTCGGCCAATAAAGCGAGATGAGTGCCGCAACCTGAGTCGGCCACGACTGGACCTAATGGTCAGGGATCCCTTTACCTTGACCCATGTACTATTTGAAATCCAAGGGGAGCCAGATGTGGATTATTTTTTTCCAGCTCTCCTACCCCCCTAGGGTTTTGCCTCAGGTGCCAAACTGTCTCTGGCCGGCCCTGAAGTGTTTCCAAGAAGACACTGAAAGTTCCTGGGTTTTCTCCTAGCTAAACTGGCCACTGCTGTCGAGGGTTTTGAGATCGCCACCGTGGAGCAGCAGAAGGAACAGAGGAGCTACTTTGTACGCCTGGGGTCTCTCTCAACCAAGGTCCGCCACCGAGCCTACCAGCACTCTTTGGGCAAGCTGAGGGATGCCAAGCAAAGCACCCAAGATGCCCTCACCCAGCTGCACCAAACCATCGAGCTGGTAAGAAGCATTCTGGGTAGAGCAAGGAGATGGGGCAGCCCAGATATTGCTGGGCTTGCAACTCCCACCGGGGCCCCGGACAGCATCAGTGATTTGGGGAGGGGTGGCGGACCTTCTGATCGGCAAGTCCTCGGCTCTGTGGTTTAACCCACAGTGCCACCTGCGTCCCGGGATATCAAATCCAAACTACTCCTCCTCCTCCTCCTCTTCTCTCCTCCTCCTCCTCCTCTTCTTCTTCTCTCCTCCACCTCCTCCTCCTCCTCTTCCTCCTCCTCCTCCTCTTCTTCTTCTCTCCTCCTCCTCCTCCTCCTCCTGATCTTCTTCTTCTTCTTCTTCTTCTTCTTCTTCTTCTTCTTCTTCTTTCCTCCCAGATGGAACATGTCAAACAAGGCATGGATCAGAAGATCCAAAGTGGTCAAGAGAAGGTGCAGCAGATGTGGAAGCAATGGAGTCAGAAGCAGTCCCCCGAGCTGAGCCAGAAGAACGTCCCTGAGCCCGAGGTAAGTCACTTTCAGAAGGTCCCCGCGATGTGTCCCAGCCTTTGCAAAACCTTGACATGCTCTTGCCCTCTTCCAGCAGATGGAGACTCAAGCCTTGGAGGTCTCCCGCAGCCTGGCCCAGCAGATTCAGTCGGCCACCATGACGTTGGTCTCCAACCTGCAAGGCCTCCCAGCCAACCTCCAGGAAAAAGTGGGCCTCCTCCGCCAGAACGCTGAGGAGCTCCGCGTGGCCTTTGTGTCCGCCAATTCCTTCCGCGACCTCTCCGGCAGCATCTTGGCCCAGAGCAGGGAGAAGGCCTCCAAGCTCCGCGAACTGACCGACGAGTTGATGGACCACGTGGTGCACAACGCCCCCCTGTCTTGGCTAGTGGGACCCTTTGCTGCGTCCGGCAAGGCAGAGGCAGAGGAAATAGAGATGCAGTAGTAGCGTATAAGAGTGCCAGACCCTTTGTAAAAAATATATACCGTATTTTTCGCTCTGTTAGACACACTGGACGATTGGACGCACCTAGTTTTTAGGGAGACTAAAGACTTCGTTCCGTGGCTAAGCCAGAAGCTGGAACAGCCAGCGGGATCTCGCTTACTGTTCTGGCTTCTTTAGCCGCACGCAACCTCTTCTGCTGGGTGAGGCTGCGCACGGCTATGGCAGAAGCCAAGACAGCCAGAGGGATGCATCCTGCTCGCTGTTCTGGCTTCCTCTTTAGCCGCACGTAGCCTTCATCCCTTCCCGGGAGAGGCTGCACACGGCTAAGGCTCCCCCAAGAGCCACGCTTCCTTTAAAGAGCGTGCGGAGTGTGGGGGGCTTTTCCCTGAGGAGGCAGAAGGGCAGCCCCCAAGAGCCGCACACTCGCTCCACGTGCCTCTTTAAAGGGAGCACTGACAGAGCCTCCCATCCTCATTCTCTGCATAAAACACACACAAAATTCCCCTTCCTTTTTAGGAGGGGAAAAGTGCATCTTATAGAGCGAAAAATACGGTACATATATTTGTTCCCAGCATCCAGGCAGGCCTTGAACCAAAGAGAAGACCCAACTCTGGGACACATCCATTTAGTTCAGTAAATTTGAGAGGGAGTTTTTTTGGAGGGGTTCACTTGCTGTTTTTGCCTCTCTCGTCGGTCAGGCACCAGCTTAGCTGAAAAGGCATCTTGGACTCAACTCCTTGCGCTTTTCTGTACCCAAAGAAGGAGTACTTCTTGCTGAGGGGTGGGCCACAACCTAGTTAAGAGCAAATCCCATTTTCTTCTTTCCTCCCAAAATACTTTCCTCTAAGTAAAGCTTAATTGACTGATCCTAAATCTCAAGCCAGCAGAATATTTGGGTAGAAGTGAAATGAGATGGCAGTTCAGCTTTGTCTCGGCCATCCATGTGTCCTTAAAGCCTCTATTGTGTATGTTTCTTGTATGGAATTTGTCCCACGACTTCCTCCTAGCTCCACGTGTCACATTATGTACACTCATTGCCTTGATTCGTAAATAAAACACTTGCCACATTGAAAACACGAGCCGTCTTGAGTGAGCAGGGAGGTGGGCAGCAGTCTTGCTGGTCAATAATCCATGGGGGCCACCTATGATGTCCCTTGGCAGACTTTCTGGCACCTCCAGAGAATTCAACTTCCCATGGACTCCTGGGGGTGGTGGAATAGTGAGGACTAGAACCTTGATGGTTGGTGACATGAGGTGGGATAGATTCTGCATTCAGTTCAGCATGAACTTGGCTGAACTGAGGAAACTGGAGGAAGTTGAGGACTTGGACCGGCCCAGAAAATGTCATAAATGTGTGGGGAATCTTAAGGATTGTAGGAAAGGGTATCTTGAGTAAGTATTATCCGCTAGTGAGTGATGTAGCAGAGCAGAGTCCCCTCAATATAGGTGGAAGCTAGTTTGGAGATTCGGGAGGACCTTAGCAAATAAAATGGCAACCCAATTTTATCAATATCAAATTACAGTACCCATCCAAATATAAATCAACTATACAACCAATTGAGGGACGCGGGTGGCGCTGTGGGTTAAACTGCAGAGCCTAGGACTTGCTGATCAGAAGGTCGGCGGTTCGAATCCCCGCGACGGGGTGAGCTCCCGTTGCTCGGTCCCTGCTCCTGCCAACCTAGCAGTTTGAAAGCACCTCAAAGTGCAAGTAGATAAATGGGTACCGCTACGGCGGGAAGGTAAATGGCGTTTCCGTGCGCTGCTCTGGTTCGCCAGAAGCGGCTTAGTCCTGCTGGCCACATGACCCGGAAGCTGTACGCCGGCTCCCTCGGCCAATAAAGCGAGATGAGCGCCGCAACCCCAGAGTCGGTCACGACTGGCCCTAATGGTCAGGGGTCCCTTTACCTTTACCTTTACCTTTACCTTTACCTTTACCTTTACCTTTACCCATGGTGATGTTGTTGGGATACTGCCAGGGAGTCTAAGGGATCAGGCAGCCTATACATCTCCAGACGATCCATCGATCTCCCATATAACAGCATCAGTCAATTAGCGACATGAGCCTCAAACACATTCCAGGACTCGTGCATGCCCTTTTCAGCAGACTCCGCAACAGAAGATGCACCCAGAAGAGCATATTTGCAACTTTATTCAACGTTGGTCAGAACAAAGGAAAAACATGACTGCTTGCCTTCGTGTCCAGGCAACAGACAGAAAACAAAAGCTATATACAAAACGGAAACTCCCTGTGAGCGGGAAGTACGCAGGATTGTGACACACAACAGCCTGCTCCCTTTTAAGGAGGAACGGAAATATCCTAACAGATGTAACCTATCACAGTCATTAATAATAATGATCAATAAGAAGAAGAAGAATTTATTATACCCTGCCCATCTGGCCGCCACCCCCACCCCCCCCCAGCCATTCTGGGGAGCTCCCAACAGAATACAGTGGTGCCTCGCAAGACGAAAATAATCCGTTCCGCGAGTCTCTTCGTCTAGCGGTTTTTTCGTTTTGCGAAGCATCCCTATTAGTGAATTAGCGCTATTAGCAGCTTAGCGGCTAAGCGGCTATTAGCGGCTTAGCGGCTTAGAAAAAGGGGGGGGGAGGGAAAAGACTTGCAAGACGTTTTCGTCTTGCGAAGCAAGCCCATAGGGAAATTCGTCTTGCGAAGCACCTCGAAAAACGGAAAACCCTTTCGTCTAGCGGGTTTTTCGTCTTGCGAGGCATTCGTCTTGCGGGGCACCACTGTATTAAAAACACGATAAAACATCAGTCATTAAAAAATTTCCTGAATAGCGCTGCCTTCAGATGTCTTCTAAAAGTCTGTTAGTTGTTTATTTCTTTGACATCTGATGGGAGGGCGTTCCACAGGGCAGGTGCCACTACCGAGAAGGCCCTCTGCCTGGTTCCCTGTAACTTGGCTTCTCGCAAGGAGGGAACAGCCAGAAGGCCCTCGGAGCTGGACCTCAGTGTCCGGGCAGAACAATGGGGGTGGAGACGCTCCTTCAGGTATACTGGGCCAAGGCAGTTTAGGCAGTGGCGTAGCGTGGGTTATCAGCACCCGGGGCAAGGCAAGTAATTTGCGCCCCCTAACCCATGGATTTGCGCCCCCTAACCCGTGGATTTCCCTAACCCCCAGATGTTGCGCCCAGTGCGGCCGGCCCCCCCTGCACCCCCCACGCTACGCCACTGAGTTTAGGGCTTTCAAGGTCAGCACCAAAACTTTGAATTGTGCTCGGAAATGTCCTGGGAGCCAATGTAGGTCTTTCAGGACCGGTGTTATGTGGTCTCAGCGGCCGCTTCCAGTCATCAGTCTAGCTGCTGTATTCTGGATTAGTTGCAGTTTCCGGGTCACCTTCAAAGGTAGCCCCACAGAGAGCACATGGCAGTAGTCTAAGTGGGAGATAACCAGAGCATGCACCACTCTGGCAAGAGAGTGTGCAGGCAGGTAGGGTCTCAGCCTGAGTATCAACTGATTCCAGAAAGCAGCTTTAGCATGTAGAGGACCTTTAGCTCCTATGGTATGGGGGACTGGAACAAAGAAAAATTTGGGGGAAGAAGGCATTGGGAGACTGATTGCCCCATGGGATTTTGAACCATGGAAGCAAGAGTTGAGTTCCTCTTTGTCTAACATAACATACATGTAGTTCATTTGGGGGGGGGTGCGTTTTGCTAATCCAAAATATGTGGGGATTTTGACACTTAAATGCTCCACACAAAAGCAATTTATGCAAGTACAGTGGTACCTCGGGTTACAGACGCTTCAGGTTACAGACTCCGCTAACCCAGAAATATTACCTCGGGTTAAGAACTTTACTTCAGGATGAGAACAGAAATTGTGCTCTTGTGGCAGCGGGAGGCCCCATTAGCTAAAGTGGTGCTTCAGGTTAAGAACAGTTTCAGGTTAAGAATGGACCTCCAGAACGAATTAAGTTCTTAACCCGAGGTACCACTGTAGTTCCTTGCCCCAGGGGCAGTTTCAGTCTGGCCAAACAAAGCAACCGAGTTTATGGCAGCTAAGAGATGAAAGAAGCAGGCAAAATAAGTCGGCATTCTGCCTGTCTTCAAAACACTGAATAAACAGGTGGCCCCAAGACAGACTGGTCTTCTGGAACTGGTGCCATTCCAAGCCCTGTGGGTTACCTACCCTTTCCCCCTCTGCTTTGCAGTTGTGGTTGTTCCAAAGCGCCCCTTTGGAAGGGAGAGCAGGGGCCCAGCGCCTGATCTGTGACGTCACACCTATGACATCACACCGCATCACAAGGGGGAATGGATGGAACGGTGGGGGAAGCTGGGGTGTGCTGCTCCTCAGCGGGGAGGCTGCAGGTCTCCTCTGCCTGCATGGGAAATGACGTTGCTTTAGTGATGCCATGATTTGCGCCCTGCCAGTCGGGCAGAGATCATGGCAGATAGTGAGTAGGAAAGCAAGCTGCAATCTCTCTCTCTCTCTCTCTCTCTCTCTCTTTCTCTCTCTGAATTATAGGATAGTTGATGATGGCAGGCTTGGAACCAACTCTGCGTGTGCCCTTCTAGATGCACCTACCTGTCGAATCTGCTTTTTACATTCCAGTTCCCCATCCCCCAGAAATACCGTATTTTTCGCTCTATAGGACGCACCCGACCATAAGATGCACCTAGTTTTAGAGGGGGAGAACAAGAAAAAAAAAATTATCTCCCTCTCTGCGCAGCGTTCCTTCAGCGAAGCAGCAGGAGAAACGGAGCCCCATCCATTTCTCCTCCTACTTCGCTGATGGGGCGTTGCGCAGAGGGAAAACTGCACAGCAGTGGCGTAGCGTGGGGGGTGCAGGGGGGGCCAGCCGCACTGGGCGCAACATTTGGGGGGGCGCTCGCACTCGCAGCTCTCTGCCCCTACCTGTGGCTCGCTCACTCTCTCTCACTGCAGTGCTGGCTGTGCGAATCCGATCCGAGCTGCTGGGTTGCCGCCCACTGTGGAGGGGGAGGGTGCCAGGCGTGCGTTGCGGTGCAGAGCGGAGAGAGAGGGAGGGAGGGACTATCTGGGGGAGGGACAGTGCAGCGGCCGCCCAGCGCAGCGCTGAGCGCGGGAGAGAACCACACCCGACCAGCCCAGGCAGCAGCAAGAAGAAGCTGGCAGCGGCGGCAGGTTAGGGGTTAGGGGCGCAAATTACTTGCCTTGCCCCGGGTTAAAAGGTAAAGGTAAAGGTACCCCTGCCCGTACGGGCCAGTCTTGACAGACTCTGGGGTTGTGCGCCCATCTCACTCAAGAGGCCGGGGGCCAGCGCTGTCCGAAGACACTTCTGGGTCACGTGGCCAGCGTGACATCGCTGCTCTGGCGAGCCAGAGCCGCACACGGAAACGCCGTTTACCTTCCCGCTGGTAAGCGGTCCCTATTTATCTACTTGCACCCGGAGGTGCTTTCGAACTGCTAGGTTGGCAGGCGCTGGGACCGAGCAGCGGGAGCGCACCCCGCCGCAGGGATTCGAACCGCCGACCTTTCGATCGGCAAGCCCTAGGCGCTGAGGCTTTAACCCACGGGTTAGGGGGCGCAAATTACTTGCCTTGCCCCGGGTGCTGACAACCCGCTGCGCTCCAGAGGTTTTGCGTTGCTTTTGCTGAAGCCATGGAGCCTGCATTCGCTCCATAACGCACGCACACATTTCCCCTTAATTTCTGGAGGGGAAGAAGTGCGTCTTGTAGTGCAAAAAATACGGTACATCTAAGAGTCTGGGAAAGGGATACTTCCTTGCTGTGCTGCCTCCCGACTTCTCCTTTCTCCCTACAGTTCCCCTATTAAGAATAAAAGAAATATCAAATTGTGGAGTTGGAAAGGACCACGAAATATCGTTTGGTCCAACCCGTTTGGTCCAATCTTTTGCCCAAAGTGGGGCTCAAAATCACCAGCACCTGCTACGTGGCGCAAACTTCATCTTGCTTGGAAGTTTCTGGCGGCGGCTAAGATTTCAACCCCACACCAAGGGGGCTGGTCTCTTTTACAGAGTAAAAGCAGTCTGCTGCTGGCCTCGAGGGAAGAGATGGGAGTCAGGATTCAAGCGAGGAGGAGCAATGAGAAGTATCCATTCAAAGAAGTCCGGCTTCAGAGTTAGGGACAGATAGGTTCGCCATATTTCAAAAAGTGAAAATCTGGACATTTTTGGCCAAAGTTGAGCCTCTTTGCGGGGGGGGGGGGTTGTTACGTCTGGGAAATTCCAGGCGTATGGCAGCCCTCGAGATAGACGTGCCATTTTGGTTTTCTTCCTTTTCTTTTCCCCAAACTTACACCCAGTTCCGCACGTTAGCTTTTGCAAGTGATTCTTATCAGGAGGTGAAAACGGGATAGTGGAGCTCTTTAATTTGTTCTGTGCTTTGGGTCTAGTTAGCTCATCGGACGAGCATCATGTGGCTTCAGCGTCAAAGGACCCCCCAGTCAACACATCTGGCACGAGGACGCAAGAGGATGAGGTTTGTACGTCACAATACAGTGGTACCTCGCTTCAGGGTACATACCCTTCAGGTTACGGACTCCGCTAACCCAGAAATAGTACCTTGGGTTAGGAACTTTGCTTCAGGATAAGAACAGAAGTGCTCTGGCGGCGCGGCGGCAGCAGGAGGCCCCATGAGCTAAAGTGGTGCTTCAGGTTAAGAACAGTTTCAGGTTAAGAACGGACCTCTGGAACAAAGGATGCGGGTGGTGCTGTGGGTTAAACCACAGAGCCTAGGACTTGCCGATCAGAAGGTCGGCGGTTTGAATCCCCGCCACGGGGTGAGCTCCCATTGCTCGGTCCCTGCTCCTGCCAACCTAGCAGTTTGAAAGCACGTCAAAGTGCAAGTAGATAAATAGGTACCGCTCCGGCGGGAAGGTAAACGGCGTTTCCATGCACTGCTCTGGTTCTCCAGAAGCGGCTTAGTCATGCTGGCCACATGACCTGGAAGCTGTACGCCGGCTCCCTCGGCCAATAAAGCGAGATGAGCGCCACAACCCCAGAATCGGTCACGAATGGACCTAATGGTCAGGGGTCCCTTTAGCTTTACCACTTGGCCCCTACGGCTTGTTATTTGGCGACACCAGGAGTCGCCAAGCCATCATTTCTGGGCACCCACAGCCTCCTTCGCTGGTGTTCCCAGCCTAGGGCCCTGGACTCTAATCCCATAATAGCCCCAACTATGCCTGTGGGTGTATGTGTGTGTTTTTGCCAACATTTAAACCTCAGGTAAATGGAGCTCAGCCAATGAGCGAAGTCAGAACTGTGATGGACAGGCGAGTTGTTTGCACACAGGAATTCCTCAGCGGCGGCTGTTTTCCCCCTTGGAAGCAATTTCCCTGCTTCTGTCATATTTTCTGGGCAGAAATCCACAGGTTGAGCCAGTGCCAGATTTACGTATAAGCTAAACAAGCTATAGCTTAGGGCCCCACTCTCTTGGGGCTAACCCCCAAAAAATTAAAGGAAAAAGAAACTGGATTTACATTTCCGAAATATAAGATAAAAAACAAAATAAAGCCTAAATACAGCAACAGTACATAGAGGGCCGTCGCGGGGGTACTTTCTTGTCACCCCCCACAGACACCGCCCCCCCCCCCGTTGTGACGTCACTGAGGTAGATAAGATTACTGTATTTTTCGCTCAATAAGACGCACCAGACCACAAGACGCACCTAGTTTTTGGAGGAGGAAAACAAGCAAAAAAATATTCTGAATCTCAGAAGCCAGAGCAGCAAGAGGGATCGCTGCGCAGCGAAAGCAGCAATCCCTCTTGCGGTTCTGGCTTCTGGGATAGCTGCGCAGCCTGCATTCGCTCCATAAGACGCACACACACATTTCCCCTTACTTGAAGTAGGAATGAAACAAAGTGATTTCTAACAATAAGGTTAAAAAGGAATAATGCAAAAATGGCTTGATAATTAGATGAGAAATAGAATGATATAATATGTTTAAGATAAAGAACGAAGATAAAACAAGGAGGGGAAAATTTGCTGAATTAACTATTTGAATTGGAATACAAAGGAGGGAGGTGTGAGGAAGTCATGGAAATAAGTAAATGAATTATAGGACAGTGAAAGAGGGATTTGTTTTTAATCTGTTCTTATTTTACCTTTGTGTTGTTGTTTTCTCTTTTTTTCATGCATTTTGTATTTTTTTTTTCTTTTTTTTGGATTATGTAAATTCCTTTATTTTTTGTATTTTTGTACTTTTTCTCTTTTCAATAAATATTATTTTTTTTTAAAAAAAAAAAAAACACATTCCCCCTTACTTTTTAGGAGGGGAAAAGTGAGTCTTATAGAGCAAAAAATACGGTGACTGGGACTGCAGCGCTTTTCTCGTTAAGAAGCAGAACCTTGTTTTTTGGTTGTTTGGAGACTCTACAAACCAAACTCCCCATCCCTCGTTTCTCAGCTTTCAGATACTACCCTGCACAACCCAAGCTGGCCTCCGAAGACGACAAACCCTCACACCACAAGTAGCATTCTGTGTGTCCCCGATGAAGCCATCCGAAGGATTTCCACAACCACTAAGAGCAACAGCCTCGAACCCTCTACCACGAGGTATTTAAGTGAGTACCAACCAGACTGGCGGACGAGCGAAGACGGGGAGCTGGTAAGATGATGGATTTTTCGGAGCTAGCCGACCTAACCGGAAGAGTCCGCGACCAAAAGGAGGAGGAATATCACTAAAGAATGGAATAAATTTAATGATTATCTAGTTAGATTTGTTAAGTTAAACTACCTGAAAATAGCTTTCAGGTACATAATGGGCTTAGGATTTTATTTATGTTAAGGGATGAATTAATATGTTTAATTCCATAAGGTGAAGATCTAAGGATGTTAATGTTTAAGTAAATTTGGGATTTGGAAAACCATTAAAAGGACATGCAATGAAATTCAACCAAGGGGAAGTGAGGAAGTCACTTAACAAAGTTAATAACTGTAATTTTCAATAAAGCTATGGTTTATGTCTTTTTGTTTTGTGTGTTGTTTTTTGTTTGTTTATAATATTGTGAAAACCACCGTATTTTTCGCTCTATAAGACGCACCAGACCACAAGACGCACCTAGTTTATGGAGGAGGTAAACAAGGAAAAAAAATATATTCTGAATCTCAGAAGCCAGAACAGCAAGAGGGATCACTGTGCAGTGAAAGCAGCAATCCCTCTAGCTGTTCTGGCTTCTGGGCTAGCTGTGCAGCCTGCATTCGCTCCATAAGACACACACACACTTCCCCTTACTTTTTAGGAGGGGAAAAGTCATAGAGCAAAAAATACGGTAATTAAAAAAAATGGGGGGGGGAGAAAACGGGGAGCTGGTAAGCGGCGTCTCCGAGATGGGCTCGCGGGCAAGGAAGATAACACAATATGCTCTCCCCACAGCCACAGAAGCTCAATCGAGACTCGAGAGGGAGCCCTCGCAGGACGAGGAGCTGTTGGCCACCAATGAGAACGAGCTGGTGATGCAAATGACGATATCAGAATATGAGCTGTTCCCGGGACTGGGAGATAGCTTTTCTCAGGAGGGGCCAGGGAGCGGGCTGCGACATTCCTTCGAAGAGCAACTTGCTGCTTACAGGGATCCCCAAAATAAGATAACATCCCACCAGGAATTGCCAGAGGAGGTACGTTTTTTCCCCCTTAAAAAATCAGCTAGGTGGGGACCAGGTAGGGATGTGGTTTGGTTCACATTTAGGCATGCTGAGACCCTTCCTGTCCACGGACTGTCTCAGCAGAATGGTGCATGTTCTAGTTAATCTCCCGCTTGGACTACTGCCATGCGCTCTATGTGGGGCTGCCTTTGAAAGTGACCTGGAAACTACAACTAATCCAGAATGCGGCAGCTAGACTGGTGACTGGGAGCGGCCGCCGAGATCATATAACACCGGTCCTAAAGGAGATACACTGGTTTCCAGTATGTTTCCGAGCGCAATTCAAAGTGTTTGTGCTGACCTTTGAAGGCCTAAATTGACGCGGCCCATGCCAAAGAAGGACAGAACTTTTTTTATGTATGCTACAACAGCAGCAAGAATACTTATTGCAAAATACTGGAAGACACAAGATCTACCCACCCTGGAAGAATGGCAGATGAAGATGATGGACTATATGGGACTGGCAGAAATGACCGGCAGAATCCAAGACCAGGGAGAAGAGTCGGCGGAAGAAGACTGGAAGAAATTTAAAGACTACTTACAGAAATATTGTAAAATTAATGAATGTTAGAACAATGTTGGATAGAAATTAAGTGGTTTCCAGCTGTAATGCTTAAGAGATATGAAGAAAAAAAAGGTTTAGAAATAAGTAAAAACTAATGGTGAGGATTTGCTGAACTAACAATTTGAATTGGAATACAAGAAAGGGAGGTATGAGGAGGTCTGGAAAATAAGTTAAAAGAAAATAAGTAATGGAAATTCTATGTGTTTTTAATTATTTTTGTATTTTTGTTATTTTTTCTTTTTTATTTCACATTGTATTATTTTTTGAAAACTTTAATAAATATTCTATATATAAAAAAAAAAGGACGCAGCCCAGTATACCTGAAGGAGTGTCTCCACTGCCATCGTCTAGCCCGGACCCTGAGGTCCAGCTCCGAGGGCCTTATCGGTAGTGGCTCCTGCCCTATGGAACGCCCTGATGTCAAGGAAATAAACAATCTTAGAAGACATCTGGGGATGCAGGTGGTGCTGTGGGTTAAACCACAGAGCCTAGGGCTTACTGATCAGAATGTCAGCAGTTCGAATCCCCGCAGTGACGGGGGGAGCTCCCGTTGTTTGGTCTCAGCTCCTGCCCACCTAGCAGTTTGAAAGCACGTCAAAGTGCAAGTAGATAAATAGGTACCACTCCGGCGGGAAGGTAAACGGCATGCTGTGGTTCGCCAGAAGCGGCTTAGTCATGCTGGCCACCAGTCATGCTTGAATATGTCTGCGGACAAACGCCAGCTCCCTCGGCCTATAGAGTGAGATGAGCACACAACCCCAGAGTCGTCCACGACTGGACCTAACGGTCAGGGGTACCTTTCCCTTTTAGAAGACACCTGAAGGCAGCCTTGTACTGGGAAGTTTTTAATGTTTGGTGCTTTATCATGTTTTAAATACTCAATTCAGAACCACCCAGAGTGGCTGTGGAAACCCAGCCAGATGGGTGGGGAATAAATAATAAAATTATTGTATGCTCCCAGGAGATTGCTTCTACAGAACTTGTTGCTTCTTGGTCAGAAGCTCTGCGGTGCCAGTCCATACTAAAAGCGATTTCTTTTTTTTTAAAAAAATAATTTTTATTCATTTTTCAAACACATAATAAAAACAAAGCACAAAACAGAAAGTCAAAACACAAAACAAAAACATACAAAACATTTAAACAAATATAACTTCAAAATTGTATTTTCATACCCTTCTTTCCTTCGACTTCCCCATACCTCCCCGTCCCTGCAGCCTTGTTTTGTAATTCTTTAGCAACCCTTTGGTCAATTTATCCTGATTCCCTTTCATTAAATTTCCTTTAGTTTTTTAGTTACAGCTGTAATTCTCTGTTTCTTACCCCTTGACATCTTAGCATTCCTCAATTTTGCAACAGTTTTTAAGGTATATTTTAAATTTCTTCCAGTCCTCTTCCACTGTCTCCTTCCCCTGGTCACGGATTCTGCCCGTCATCTCAGCCAGTCCCATAAAGTCCATCACCTTTGTCTGCCATTCTTCCAGAGTAGGTAGTTCTTGCATCTTCCAATACTTCGCCAGTAGAATTCTTGCTGCTGTGGTAGCATACATAAAGAAAATCCTATCCTTCTTTAACACCAATTGGCCAACCATGCCCAAGAGAAAAGCCTCTGGTTTCTTAGGAAAAGTCCACTTAAGGACTTTCTTAATTTCATTATAGATTTCTTTCCCCTAGGAAGAGGAGGAATGGAACGAAGCACCGGCAGAAAATTTACCGGGAGAGAAGGGCTCACAGGAATACGTGCTGGCGTCTTCAGCTCCACCAGCACCCATGCTTCCACCGCCACCAGCAGAAGGGGAGTGGGTGACCCCTCTAACAGCCCCAGAGGGGGGATGGGTGCCCCCTCCGACACCCCCGCAGAGGGGGCGAATGACTCCCCCAGTGCCACCTCTGGAGAGCGAGTGGGTGATATTCGAGAGGACACTTATAGAGAGGGAGAGGGTTCTGACTCCACCAACAGAGAGGGGGTCGCAAGCTTCTCTGCCGCCATCCCCTCAAGTGTTGCCTGTCGTTCCACAGCCACGGGACGAGGAACCTCAGATAGCAGCCCCCACGGAAATAGCCGCCACGCACCAGCCGCCGCTGCCAGGCCCTGATCCGCAACCAGAGAAAGCGAGGACCCCCCCATGGCAGACGTCAGAGGAAGAGCCGCTTATCCCCTGGGCTTCAGCCTCAAATGCCTTTTCGGTTTTCCAGACGGTGGAAAAGGTACCGTATTTTTTTTTTCAGGGAAAAAATATTATTTATCAGGTCTGTTACTTCATCAACAGACAGTAAGCTGCAGAGGGGAAGGAAGGAAAATGCAAAGCAGCAGCAACAACAACAACAACTTTTGCTTTGTTATTTCTGCTGGTTTTTACCGGAATGACTCCTCTCAAAGGGCCTTTGGAAGAACTGCCCATCAAGTAAATGTTTCTTTTTCTATCAGTCCTACTTGTCTGGAGAGCAACACCTACTGGCAGATTTACCGTATTTTTCGTCCTATAGGGCGCACCGGCCCATAGGACGCACCTCGTTTTTTGGGGTGGGGAATGAATAAAAAAAAATTATTCCCCCCCCCCAGCCGCGGCTGCCGCCCCAAGCCTTGCACACGCCTGCCCGAAGCACGGGACACCCTCCGGAGGGCTCCACGTGCTTCGGGCTGCAGGCTGCCGCCCCAAGCCTTGCGCACCCGGCGGGAGCTCCTGCCGGGCGCGCAAGGCTTGCAGACACTCGCCGGGGCTGCAGGCTGCTGCCCGCAAGCCTTGTGAGCCCGCAGGAACTCCCGCTGGGCTTGCAAGGCTTGCGGATAGCTTCCTGAAGCCTGGAGAGCGAGAGGGGTCGGTGCGCACCGATGCCTCTCGCTCTCCAGGCTTCAGCGAAAGCCTGCATTCGCCCCATAGGACGCACACACTTTCCCCCTTCATTTTTGGAGGGGGAAAAGTGCGTCCTATGGGGCGAAAAATACGGCAGTCTCCTCAGGAAATCTTGAGGTGGGTTTTAGATCCCCACAGAGTAGAGATAGGGAGGAGGGTCTCTCCAGTGAACGAGGCTCCTGAGAACGTGAAGAGTGATTCTTTATTTATTTATTTATAATATCCCCAGGTCTTTACGGTTGCTGAATGTTTTCTCAAGTAGCAGCAAAAGCTGAAAAGGTGCTGTATTATCAGGTTGCCTGTCTTCCAGAGAATGGGGTCTGGCAAGGCCCTGTTAATTTATGGAAGGTGCGTGCTTCTAGAGCAGCGTTTCCCAAAACTTGGGTCTCCGGTAGTTTTGTTGTACTACAACTCCCATCATCCCTAGCTAGCAGGGCCAGTGCCCAGGAATGATGGGAGTTGTAGTCCAAAAACAGCTGGAGACCCGAGTTTTGGGAAACGCTGTTATACAGCAAGGATAGGCATAGCTGTCAACCGTCCCTTATTTGGCGGGAAACTCCCTTATCCCAGCGCTATTTCCCGCTGCTGTACCTTGTTGATGATGTCCTTTAAATTTCCCGGGTTTCATGCTCACCCGGCTCAGGAGGGAAGCAGTGGCTCAGGGTCCACCGCCGCGAGAGAGAGAGCGTGCACGAGCTGCCGCGTCTCCGTCTCTCCCTTTTCCCCCTCAGGGGCACGTCGTAAGGAGACGGGTGGCGGCGGGCAGGAAGTCTTGCGAGACTTCTGCTGCGCTGCCAGGGGAAGCCGGAGGCAGCAGCGACGGCAGCGACTGAGGAGGCGGCCTGAGAGAGGAGGAAGAGGAGGGGATGGGGAGGGATGCAGAAGGGCGGCGCTTCAGCCGCAGAGGTGCTGCAACCGCTTCATGCCAGGCTCGCGGGCGGCATGGGTGAGAGTCTCCCTCCCTCTCTCTTGGGCAGGGAAGGGCCGATGGAACTCCTTGCGCCAGGACGACGGCAGCCCCGACGTGCTGCTTAGCATCCCCTCCAACCAGTGCAGCATCTTAATGTAGCGATTTCCCCCTCTGCATCCCTTTCATAACTCTATTTTTATAAATCATTTGTCCACCCATAGTTCAAATTTTTACTACAAATCTTCTGTCAATCCTACCAATGTATGTAACTCTTGACAATAGCTTTTCAACTAAATTATAAACCTTCCCCATTCTTTATTAAAGAGGTCCTCTTCCTGGTTTCTTATTCTGCCTGTAAGCTTTGCCATCTCGACGTCGTTCCTCAGTTTTGTCTGCCACTCTTCTTTGGGTCAGAGTTGTAGACCCTTAGGATCATCTAGTCCCCTGCAAAACACAGTCAGTGGCAGCCAAAGCAGCATGGCTCCATCAATGGCAGATTGATGTATAAGTTAAGCAAAATCCCTTATTTTGGCTGCTGATCCCTTATTTTCAAATCTGTAAGTTGACAGCTATGAGGATATATATATAGGGGACATCTGGGCCCCAACGATGCTGTTGCATTCCGGTTGATCTTTTAGTCCACCAGCAGCTACACTTCGGAACTCCCCGTCCCTTGATGCTGAGCGCCTTCACTGTACTATTTTCGGTGCTTGCTAAAAACCTTTTTGTTTAGGCAAGACTTCCCAGATGTGTGGACGTGTGTTTCAATCTGTTCTTAGTTTATCTCCCCCAATGTGTTTTAAATATGTTAAGTTGTGGGTGAACATATCAGACGACACAGCGATTCTTCAACAGCTCTTGTTTATTCAGAGGCCAGAACAGAACTGAGCTGAAGGGTTCAGCCAGCCTGCTTATATAGAGCTCCAGTACAACGTAACTGTAACAACTTTCTAAAACTATCCAATCACTGAACGTCACTTTCAATCCTTCATTTGCATAACTATCTACAGTATCCCCCTGCTGGCCCAGGGTGAGAACTTCAGTACATAACAAAATAGTTGCTTTCAACTGTTTTTAACTGATGATTTTATTGTTTTTCTCTCTCTTTGTAAACCATTTTGAGGGTGTTAACAACCAAGCGATGTATAATTTCTATTAAGTAGACGAACTCCCAGCATGGCCCAAAATTCAAGGGTTGTTTTTTTTTTTGTTTTTTGTTTGTTTGTTTTTGAGTACTTCCTTCTACTACAGGGAAATATTTGGGGTCGTTCAAGAGAGTCGAAATAGCTTTGGGGTTGCTGCCCTGTACTAATTCAGATATGGTTTTACATGTTTCGTATTGTTGCAGGAATTTATGTAAAAGTTGGGGGGGGGAGGGTTGCCCCTCCGGCAGATATCATGCACATGCAGCCCACTACCAAAACCAGCACAATCACTTTTGTGACTTTTGTGATTTGTCTCCACAAAACACTTCATCACAGTTTCTTCCTATCTATTCAAAGGGCCTTTGCTGCACAATACAAAATGTAACAATTCATTGATAAATGTATCCATGTACTGGCTCACTGGGAAAACTTCAGAAAGTCATATAGACATGTGAGCTCAGCTGCTCAGCAGCCCCTCTGCCTGAGTGATAATCCCTGGCATCCTGATACCTGAGTGTCAGACAGGTAGCCATTCCAGAAATAACAAACCCAGATGAAGACAAAAGGGTGTGATTCACTTGGCTGGGAAACAGGGAAATGTAAATATCTCTTTTGTTACACTTGGTGAGTGTTTGGTGGAGGGCAAGGGGAACCATGGGGCAGGGTCCAGGATGCTCAGATTACGGCCACCAGACCTCCCCTTTCATGATGTAACTGTGATGTATTAGTGATGTAGTTGGGGGGGGGTAACATGGGATTGAGGGACGCAGGTGGCGCTGTGGGTTAAAGCCTCAACGCCTAGGACTTGCCGATTGAAAGGTCGGCGGTTCGAATCCCTGCGGCGGGGTGCGCTCCCGCTGCTCGGTCCCAGCGCCTGCCAACCTAGCAGTTCGAAAGCACCTCCGGGTGCAAGTAGATAAATAGGGACCGCTTACCAGTGGGAAGGTAAACGGCGTTTCCGTGTGCGGCTCTGGCTTGCCAGAGCAGCGATGTCACGCTGGCCACGTGACCCGGAAGTGTCTTCGGACAGCGCTGGCCCCTGGCCTCTTAAGTGAGATGGGCGCACAACCCCAGAGTCTGTCAAGACTGGCCCGTACGGGCAGGGGTACCTTTACCTTTAACATGGGGATTAGCAGCTAATAAAAGTTTGGGTTCTCTTTTGTTCTGGGCTTCCATCTTGTTCCACCTTGTGGCAGGTGGGAGTCCTGTCGCGACCGTCTTCAATAAAGACCAAACCTACTGGCTGCTGTTTTGCTCTGGTATTCCTGGCTGGTGTCCTTGCTTTTTATCCAAGGGAGCCCTCGGATTTCTCCGTTAACAGTTTGTGTGTTTACCTTGTGCACCCATGAAAACCCATTCCATTTTCAACACCCCGGAATTTGTGTCCCAATAGCCCTCTCCCTCCATGAATTTGCCTAATTCTTCTTTGAAATCCTCCAAATTGGTAGCCATCACAGCATCTTGGGGCAGTGAACGCCACAGTTTGATTTTGCGCTGCGTGAATAAGTACTTCCCTTTTGCCTGTCCCAAATCCCCCAACTTTCAGCGCCTCTTTTCAGCGCTGCCCCTTTCATTCCTTTCCGCTTCCAGCCTGAAGCAGCCGCAGAGAAAGTCTCTAAGGAAACATCGCTAAGGAACTACGAACCTCCCATGGCCTCCCGCTCAGGAAAGGAGATTGTGAGCCAACCGGAAACTAAGGTAGTCTTTGGCCAGCTAGAGCACAGTACTCTTATTGTTCCATTTCTTCTACAAACCACTTCCTATAAAGCATCTCAAAATGTTTTCACAACAAAAACTTGTGTTTCAAAAACTGCACATATAAAGACAGTTAAAACCATTGTATAAGGGGAGCGCGTGGCGCTGCGGTCTAAACCACTGAGCCTCTTGGGCTTGCTGATCAGAAGGTCGGCGGTTTGAATCCCTGTGAAAAGATGAGCCTCGCGTCGCTCTGTCCCAGCTCCTGCCAACCTAGCAGTTCAAAAGCACGCCGGCACAAGTAGATAAATAGGTACCACTGTGGTGGGAAGGTAAATGGTGTTTCCGTGCGCTCTGGTTTCCATCACAGTGTCCTGTTGCTCCAGAAGTGGTTTAGTCCTGCCGGCCACATGACCCAGAAAGCTGTCTGTGGACAAACGGCGGCTCACCTTGGACTGGACTTAACCATCCAGGGGGTCCTTTGCTTTTTTACCTTTATATAGCCCTAACCCCTAGAATGGCTCATGAAGTCTAAGAAACCAAAAAAACCAACTGAGTTTCAAAACCGGTTTTGAAAGTTTCAGCCTGTCCTCTTGTATCCAAGGATACAAAGTCCTGCACCCTCGAATCTCATAAACCACCATGCAATATTTGGTTAGAATATAGAATCATAGATTCGTAGACTTGGAAATATGCAGTTGTCCCATACGGGGATTCGAACCTGCAACCTTGTCGTTATCAGTACTCTAACCAACTGAGCTATGTCTTCAAAGGTGTCCAAATGCAGAGCGAACAAACAACTTTCTGAAACATATGGCAGAGTAAGAATTAAAAACAACTGCCCTTATAAAAACCAATTTAGACCCAGTACCTTGGTTCTCGAACGTAATCTGTTCCGGAAGTTCACCTGACTCCCGAAACGGTTCAAAAACCAAGGCGCGGCTTCCGATTGGCTGCAGGAGCTTCCTGCACTCAATTGGAAGCCACGTCGGACATTCAGCTTCCGAAAAACGTTCGCAAACCAGAACCCTCGCTTCCGGGTTTGCGGGGTTTGGAAGCCGATTTGTTTGGGAGCCAAACTGTTCAAGTACCAAGGTACCGCTGTACAGATACGGGTGGGAATAGGGAGAATCTAACAGGTGACAGCTGGGAGCACTCTTCTGTCTTTGGAATAAGGGTTAAGCTATAATTGTGATAGATGGCTATTTGTTTGTTTGTTTGTTTGTTTGTTTCTCCTCTTCTCTCTTCTCTTCCACCTTCTTTATTATCCTCCTTTGGCTTTGTTTTTTTGCTTCTTTCCTCTTACTCTTCTTTAGATGAGTTTGCGCTTTTGTTCTACTTTATGTTGAAAACTCCGAATAAAAACTGATTATTTAAAAAACAAACAAGAAATTCCCTCCCCTCAAGATTGCAAATTGTACCGCCAAGTGGCACGAACTCACAAACCCTCCATTCATCAGCACCAGATATAGAGTGGTTCGGGCGGTTCCCCTGCACAAGGCATTGAGCCAATGGGGTGCAATTAATTATAATAATAATAATACCTATATTTATATGGGTACCTACTGGGAAATGGGACGCAGGTGGTGCTGTGGGTTAAACCACAGACCCCAGGACTTGCCGATCAGAAGGTTGCGGTTCGCCAGAAGCGGCTTAGTCATGCTGGCCACATGACCTGGAAGCTGTACACCGGCTCCCTCGGCCAGTAAAGCGAGATGAGCGCCGCAACCCCAGAGTCGGCCACGACTGGACCTAATGCTCAGGGGTCCCTTTATCTTTATCCTTACCTACTGGGAAGAGCCATTTAAAAAACCAACCGGAATTATTGCGAAAATAATTATTATTATAATTATTGCGAAATTTGGGGAAGGAGCAGCCAATTTTTGTCCTGGCTCAGGGCACCATATTGTGTAACCCTGTCCCTGTATGTGGGGCTACCTTTGAAGGTGACTCGGAAACTACAACTAATCCAGAATGCGGCAACTAGACTGGTGACTGGGAGCAGCCGCTGAGACCACATAACCCCGGTCTTGAAAGACCTACACTGGCTCCCAGTATGTTTCCGAGCACAATTCAAAGTGCTGGTGTTGACCTTTAAAGCCCTAAACGGCCTCGGCCCAGTATACCTGAAGGAGCGTCTCCACCCCCATCATTCTGCCCGGACGCTGAGATCCAGCTCCGAGGGCCTTCTGTCATTGCGAGAAGTGAGGCTACAGGGAACCAGGCAGAGGGCCTTCTTGGTGGTGGCGCCCGCCCTGTGGAACGCCCTCCCATCAGATGTCAAAGCGATAAACAACTACCTGACATTCAGAAGACATCTTAAGGCAGCCCTGTTCAGGGAAGTTTTTAATCTGTGATATCTTAGTGTATCTTTGGTTTCTATGGAAGCCGCCCAGAGTGGCTGGGGAAACCCAGCCAGATGGGCGGGGTACAAATAAATTATTATTATTATTATTATTATTATTATTATTATTATTATTATTCCTGCTCCTAACGTCTCTCCACCTCCTAGGCCTTGCCTGTGAGGGTGGACCCAACCCCTTCAGACATGACACGCTTCAAGCCCAAAGCAGCCGTGCTCACCCAGAGGGGAAAAGACAAGGCGTTTCACGACGCCATGGAAGACATCGCCTCACAGATTAAGGACGCCAGCACTTCCTCTATGGCAAATAGCATCAACTCGTTTGTGGACTCTCCAATTGGGAAGGTCTTTGCAAACACCATCGACCGAGCCCTGGAAAAATCTGAGGAGTGGCTGAATTATTATCTTCCTCTACCAGACACCAGCGCTGGTGAGAAATAAGCAACCATTTTGGCAGCCAAGGTTGTTTGTTCGTTTAACTTTAAAGCAATGTTGCATATCATGTACTCGTTCTCTGAATATACAGTGGTCCCTTGATTCTCAAACTTAATTCATTCCGGACGTCCGCTCCAAAACCAAAGCGTTCCAAAACCAAGGTGTGCTTTCCCATAGAAAGTACAGTGGTACCTCGGGTTACATACACTTCAGCTTAGATACTCCGCTAACCCAGAAATAGTACCTCGGGTTAAGAACTTTGCTTCAGGATGAGAACAGAAATCGTGCTCCGGTGGCGCAGCAGCAGCAGCAGGAGGCCCCATTAGCTAAAGTGGTGCTTCAGGTTAAGAACAGTTTCAGGTTAAGAACGGACCTCCGGAACGAATTAAGTACGTAACCAGAGGTACCACTGTAATGCAAAATGAATTAATCCGTTCCAGACTTTGAAAAAGAACCCCTAAAACAGTAATTTAACAAGAATTTTACTAACGAGACCGTTGAACCATAAAATGAAAGCAATAATCAATGCACTATACTATAAAATAAATAAGACAATACGATATATGAAGAATAGAAATAAAAAGTCAATTATATAAAATACATTTTAGGGTTTTGACTTAATAGTCAAATAGTGGATCTTATTCTGATTGCCCCAGCTAAAAACTTTGCAGCCTTTGCTGTCGCCTTCTCATCTTGATGTGCCAAGAGAAAGGACACTGCGGCAGTGGTTGGGCGACCCGGAATGGACAATAAAAGAGGGGTGATAATCTCATTCCTCAAGTCTTTATAAAGAGGGCAAGCCAGAAGGGCATTCGCCACCGATTCGAGACTGCCATCTCCACAGGGACATAAGCGTTTTTCCTGTGGAATCTGTTGTAATTGTCCCTCAAGTCCAGCCAAGGGCAGTACATTCAATCTTGCAAGAGTAAAAGCGTGCCTATCTTTTAGAATTCCTAGGTTATTTAGATAGGGTGCCAGAGAGCCGAAATGGGAAGGTGGAAAATAGTCATACCATGGGCAAAATTTCCTTATTGCGGCCAAGTTGTTCCGACGCTCGATATCATTTAGGCGCTGACAAATTAGACTGTTTGCTTTACTGTAACCCAAAACGAGTAGCTGTTGTGGGGATAAACCACAAGAGTGAAGTTTTTGATAGACAATTTTAGACCAGTCACTCTTGTGACAATCTTGCAGCACTAGGGATATTAGACCGGGGGGGATTTGAGTTTAGGCGAAGTCAATAGTTACCGTATTTTTCGCTCTATAAGACGCACCAGACCATAAGATGCACATAGTTTTTGGAGGAGGAAAACAAGGAAAAAAATATTCTGAATCTCAGAAGCCAGAACAGCAAGAGGGATCGCTGCGCAGTGAAAGCAGCAATCCCTCTTGCTGTTCTGGCTTCTGGCATAGCTGCGCAGCCTGCATTCGCTCCATAAGATGCACACACATTTCCCCTGACTTTTAAGGAGGGAAAAAGTGAGTCTTATAGAGCAAAAAATACGGTAAGAGTCCTACGCCAGATCCGTAATTCTACCGGGGGAACACAGAAAATTTGCCTTAAGAACTTTGATTGGACTGCTTCCGTAGATCCAAGGGGAGTGCCAGTCCAAATCTGAGCCCCATATAATTGCATCGCCTTGCGCCTCCTATCTGCATGTTTTTCTCAGCTGACGCTGGCGGGAAGAAAGAAGAGCGTGACACGTCGAAAGACGACCTCTGCAAAGAGGGCTGCTTCATGAGGATCAACTTTCTTTCCACCCAGCTGAGAAACCGGGCCTTCAGGTTTGTGCTGCACCGGCTGAAAGCCACCCGCAAGAATACCAACGAACAGCTCTCGCGGCTCGATCAGGTGTTGAACATGGTAAGTGTCAGGGAACTGCCATCGGAAGAACAGGTGGTGGAAGGGCTCCAGGAGGATAGAAGAGATTCAGCAGCAGAAGAGGGAACCAGTAGGGGGGGGGCAGGAGCTTCCAGGGACAGGAAGTCGGAGGGGAGGCTCTGGGACACTTCCAGTGAGAACAGTGAGGAGGTATCAAGGCCCCCTTTAGCGACCCCCACCCCTCGCCGGAAGCTGTCACGCAGGGAATCTAGGAGACGCGTTTCCGTCAAGCAGCTTTTATGCTGGAAACGTTTCCGCAAGCGCCCACTGTCGGATTCTACCAGTGACTGACGGAGCCATGTCCAAGGGCTCCGCTCAAGGCAGAGCTTTGCTACGTTAAGCAAACTCCGAGGGACTAACCCTTTTACACACAAGTAGCTCATTGTCCCATCACAGTAAGTGAGGCTGAACATCGGCTCGCTGCGAATTCTCCGCCATTGAGGGGAAGTGTGTGGAACAGGTCTCAGTGTTTCGGTTTCTGGGAATGGAGTTGAGAGAGGACCTAACCCGGGGAGAAAACAGCAAAGACCTGGTGAAGAGAGCACAGCAGAGGTTACCGTATTTTTTGCTCTGTAAGACGCACCAGACCATAAGACGCACCTAGTTTGTGGAGGAGGAAAACAAGAAAAAAAATATTCTAAATCTCAGAAGCCAGAACAGCAAGAGGGATCGCTGCACAATGAAAGCAGCAATCCCTCTTGCTGTTCTGGCTTCTGGGATAGCTGCGCAGCCTGCATTCGCTCCATAAGATGCACACACATTTCCCCTTACTTTTTAGGAGGGGAAAAAGTGAGTCTTAGAGAGCAAAAAATACGGTATATTTTCTGAGAATCCTCCAGAAAAAGAATCTCTCAAAGGATCTGTTGTTGGCATTTTACCATTGTACTGTGGAGAGTGTATTAACTTATGGTCTGTGTGTGTGGTTTGGGAGCTGCGCGGCCAGGGAAAAAACAATGCTGTCCAGGGTTGTAAAGACTGCGGAGAGAATAATTGGGTGCACTCTTCCCACCTTGGATCAAATCTACGCTTCCAGGTGCCATGTCACTGGGGAAACAAACAGTCTCTGTCCGTAGACCATTCAAAAATGGAGGCTTGCGCAAAGGGCTGGGGCCAGAAAGGGAGCCAGCGATTGACCACACATTCGCTCCATAAGACGCACAGACATTTCCCCTTACTTTTTAGGAGGAAAAAGGTGTGTCTTATGGAGCGAAAAATACGGTACAGTCATACCTCGGGTTGAATGTGTTTTGGGTTGAGCGGGTTCAAGTTGCGCTCCACAGCACGGAGCGTGTTACTTCCGGGTCTCGACGCTTGCGCATGCGCAGATGCTCAAAATGACGTCACACGCATGCGCAGAAGCGGCAAAGCACGACCCACACACGGGCAGATGTGCCGTCGCTTGTTACATTCACTTCACGATGCGAACAGGGCTCCAGAACGGATCCCATTTGCATCCCGAGGTATCACTGTAATTGGATTTCTGTGCAAGCCAGAATCAGTAACCCCCTCTCTCTTTCTCTCTCTCTCTCTCAATTCCCCCTCTCAGCTAGATCACTCCCTGAGCCCGGGCCCTTCCAGTTTCCAAAAGGTCTCGGAAAGCTTGTCAAACATTTTGCCACAGTGGAATACAAAGATGGAAGCTCCGTCCCAGAAGCCCAGCGTCGTCCAGAAGTCCCTCTCATTAATGCCTGAGGTATCTTGGTGAGGAACGGAGACATCCAGGGGCAAATTGGCCAGATGGACTGTTGCCATCAGCGGAAACAGCCCTTCTAGGAAGGGGGAAGCTGAGAAGCACTATCAACCTCAGACTGCCTCTAGTGGCGAGGGGTGGAATTACGGGAACAAGCCGTCTTCCTGAGAGATAAGGGGCGGAGCCTGAGAATGAAGGGCCAATCAAAGGGGAGAACCTGGGAGTGTTAGGGTGGCCCTCATTCGGTGGCGTAGCGTGGGGAGGGCCACAGAGGCGCAAAATTGTTAGGGGTGCACAATTTCAATACAGCTGTGCACTTCCGTAGCTGTGAACCAGGAAGTGAACTCTCCGGATAATGGAACGGCTCTTCATTTCTTATCTCTGTGGATGCGATCTCCTGTGTGATGTGGATGCCATTAGGCAGTTGAATGCACATGCATCCTCTTTCCTTCTTGCTCCCTACATGGCTCTACGCACCAGCAACCCCTGCTATGCCACTGGCCTTAGTTAGGTGAAGCTCTCTCCATTCTTCCATGGCAGACTGTTGCTCCACTTAAAAAGGGCTCTATCTTAAGGTTACCAGATTTTTTTCAATGAATCCAGGGACACTTTTCAACTTCAATAGGAATGATAGGATTTTGTATGGGGACTGATTTGTAAATCCGGGGACTGCCCATGTCCAGAAAGTGGTGTTGGGGGATGAGGGTTCAGACCCCTGGGCTCTCACTTGTGGGGTGCCTCAGGGTTCTGTCCTCTCCCCCATGCTTTTCAACATTTACATGCAGCCGCTGGGAGAGATGATCAGGAGGTTTGGGCTGGGTGTTCATCAGTATGCAGATGACACCCAGCTCTACCTCTCTTTCAAATCAGAACCAGTGAAGGCGGTGAAGGTCCTGTGTGAGTGCCTGGAGGATGGATAGGGGCCAACAGATTGAGGTTGAATCCTGACAAGACAGAAGTACTGTTCTTGGGGTACAGGGGCAGGCGGGTGTGGGGGACTCCCTGGTCCTGAATGGGGCAACTGTGCCCCTGAAGGACCAGGTGCGTAGCCTAGGAGTCATTTTGGACTCACAGCTGTCCATGGAGGCACAGGTCAATTCTGTATCCAGGGCAGCTGTCCACCAACTCCATCTGGTACGCAGCCTGAGACCCTATCTGCCTGTGGACTGTCTGGCCAGAGTGGTGCATGCTCTAGTTATCTCCCACTTGGACTACTGCAATGCGCTCTACGTGGGGCTACCTTTGAAGGTCACCCAGAAACTGCAATTAATCCAGAATGCAGCAGCTAGACTGGTGACTGGGAGTGGCCGCTGGGACCACATAACACCGGTCCTGAGAGATCTGCATTGGCTCCCAGTACATTTCCGAGCACAATTCAAAGTGTTGGTGCTGATCTTTAAAGCCCTAAACAGCGTCAGCCCAGTATACCTAAAGGAGCTTCTCCATCCCCATCGTCCAGCCCAGACACTGAGATCCAGCGCTGAGGGCCTTCTGGCAGTTCCTTCATTGCGAGAAGTGAGGTTACAGGGAACCAGACAGAGGGCCTTCTCGGTGGTGGCACCCGCAGCTACCTTCTCTTTAAAAGACATCTGAAGGCAGCCCTGTTTAGGGAGGTTTTTAATGTTTAATGCTGTATTGTTTTTAACACTTGATTGAAAGCCGCCCAGAGCGGCTGGGGAAACTCAGCCAGATGGGCGGGGTATAAATAATAAATTATTATTATTATATTAATATTGGGAAACAGGGATGTCTGGTAACCTTACTCTATCTACCCTCTTTCAGCAATTGGAGATGAAAGCTTTGACCATGACCCGGGTCCTGGCCGACGAGTTGTACACAACCTACCGCAATCTCCTGCCGCATGTCGCTGAGCTCCCTGCTCACCTCCAAGAAAAAGTGACTCAGGTCTACCAGAGCATGGAAGACCTCCACTCTCATTTGTCCTCCGTCGCCTCCCTCAAGGATCTGCCAACCTACCTGATCCTACAGAGCCGAGAGAGAATCTCCATCGCCCGGGAGAACCTGGACGAACTGCTAGATTTCATGGCCCAAAGCCATCCAGGTCAGTGGCTGTCTCAACCTAGCACTTCCAGGACAGGGGTTGGTCTACCGTCGGCTGGGGTCAGGCCACCGATAACGGGGAACGCCGAAAGCAGAGGGGAAGAAGAAGGGTCCACGTCCTGGCAACGTTCGCCACCTCACCCGTCGCCTTCGTATCCAAAAGATTCTCAGCTCTAAAACCAGTTGAAGAGCGTTCCTCCTTGGAACAGAAGCTTTGAGTTACTACAGCTCCGGTTTCGTGCAACCAGGGAACTGTAACACCATGGAAGCCAATTTTGCCATCACCATCCTCTGCTTGTGATTCAGGCAACTGATCCCATTGCAATTAAAGGTCTCTCTGAAACAAAACTGCGCTTGCGTACTCCTTTGAAAAAGGTTCTGTGCTCCCACTGGGATTTGGGAGGGGGTCTCGTCAGCTAAGCGGCCTCGGCCCAGTATACCTGAAGGAGCGTCTCCACCCCCATCGTTCTGCCCGGACGCTGAGGTCCAGCTCCGAGGGCCTTCTGGCGGTTCCCTCATTGCGAGAAGCCAAGTTACAGGGAATCAGGCAGAGGGCCTTCTTGGTGGTGGCGCCCGCCCTGTGGAACGCTCTCCCACCAGATGTCAAGGAAATAAACAACTACCTGACTTTTAGAAGACATCTGAAGGCAGCCCGGTTTAGGGAAGTTTTTAATGTGTGCCATTTTAATGTATTTTTAATCTTTGTTGGAAGCCGCCCGGAGTGGCTGGGGAAACCCAACGAGATGGGCAGATTATTATTATTATTATTATTATTATTATTATTATTATTATTATTAGCTGGGAGGCAAGTGCAAGCAGGGTAAAAGGAGAGGGTCAGTCATTGCTGAGGGCTGTAAGGAGCCAGGTCAATCTGTTGGGGTAAGTGATGTCCAGGCCAAACTCAGCTACCTCCCTCTGGTAGCTCTTGCAATATGACCCCCTGTCCATCTGTCCATTCGTTTCTTATATCTTCCCCATTTCTATGTTCAACTTCTCCAAATTTCTGCATTGTTTTTATTTTTAATTTTTTTTTTTTGGGGGGGGGGACAAAGTAATGCGGGTGGCCCTGTGGGTTAAACCACAGAGCCTAGGACTTGCTGATCAGAAGGTCGGCGGTTCGAATCCCCGCGACGGGGTGAGCTCCTGTTGCTCGGTCCCTGCTCCTGCCTACCTAGCAGTTCGAAAGCACGTCAAAGTGCAAGTAGATAAATAGGTACTGCTCTGGCGGGAAGGTAAACGGCGTTTCTGTGCGCTGCTCTGGTTCGCCAGAAGCAGCTTAGTCCTGCTGGCCATGTGACCCGGAAGCTGGACGCCGGATCCCTCAGCCAGTAAAGCGAGATGAGCACCGCAACCCCAGAGTCAGCCATGACTGGACCTAATGCTCAGGGGTCCCTTTACCTTTACCTAATAATCATAAATAAATAAGAATAAAAATGTGCACCCCACCACCGAGACCGTTCCATTGTAACTATCCAACCTCCCAAAATTTCAACACCTCTTGCGATGGTTTGACCCCCTTTCCATTTCCAAATTCTACAAACACCTTCCAGAATCATTCCTCCTGCATATTCCCCGTTTTACCTTAATGACACATGTTAATTTATCCAGGGCCGTCTTTAGTATATGCACCACCGGGGTGCAAAGATCTGCCCAGACCACGCCCAAAAAAATTTAGTTTAGCCCCCAAATTAACTTTTATTATGCTTATGCCACTATTGTCATTTGATAAATAGTGCTCACACCTAAAGGTAAAGGTAAAGGTAAAGGTACCCCTGCCCGTACGGGCCAGTCTTGACAGACTCTGGGGTTGTGCGCCCATCTCACTCAAGAGGCCAGGGGCCAGCGCTGTCCGGAGACACTTCCGGGTCACGTGGCCAGCGTGACATCGCTGCTCTGGCCAGAGCCAGAGCCAGAGCCGCACACGGAAACGCCGTTTACCTTCCCGCTGGTAAGCGGTCCCTATTTATCTACTTGCACCTGGAGGTGCTTTCGAACTGCTAGGTTGGCAGGCGCTGGGACCGAGCAGCGGGAGCGCACCCCGCCGCAGGGATTCGAACCGCCGACCTTTCGATCGGCAAGTCCTAGGCGCTGAGGCTTTAACCCACAGCGCCACCTGCGTCCCACTGTGCTCACACCTGCGCAGCTCTAAAAGGAGGTTTTTGTGTGTGTGTGTGTTTTGTTTAAAACCAGCTTTTCTAAAGACAAAGAACACATTGGGAGTTGGTTTAAAGACTCCATGCATGCGCTGACGGTCACAGGGAGGTGTCTGAAATATAAGACAGGCGGGCATTGTGCGCATGCGTTGGAGAACCATCTTGGGCAACCTTTCATTGTGGGAGCAACCTTACTGCTAGAGGAGCTTGGAGGGCCCTTGCGAGTGCGCATATACAAGTTCTTCTTAGGAAGGAGCCTGTGCACACTCCTGTTGCTAGATAAGCGAGTTCTCTTTCTGTCTGTCTCTCCCTCTTCGGCACCCGGGTGCCCTGCACCTCTTGCACCCCCGGGTAAAGACGGCCCGGAATTTATCATTAATAGCTATATGCCACACCTCTTCATACCCTTCCTCCATTTTATATTCTGCTTGTCCCTTCTACTTCCTGGCTATAATCAGCGGCGTAGCGTGGGTTGTCAGCACCCGGGGCAAGGCAAGTAATTTGCGCCCCCTAACCCGGGGCAAGGCAAGTAATTTGCGCCCCTAACCCCTAACCTGCCGCCGCTGCCAGCTTCTTCTTGCTGCTGCCTGGGCTGGTCGGGTGTGGTTCTCTCCCGTGCTCAGCGCTGTGCTGGGCGGCCGCTGCACTGTCCCTCCCCCAGATAGTCCCTCCCTCGCTCTCTCTCCGCTCCGCACCGCAACACACGCCTGGCACCCTCCCCCTCCACAGTGGGCGGCGACCCGGCAGCTCGGATCGGATTCGCACAGCCAGCACTGCAGTGAGAGAGAGAGAGAGTGAGCCAGGTAGGGGCAGAGAGCTGCGAGTGCGAGCGCCCCCCCCCCCCCAAATGTTGCGCCCGGTGCGGCTGGCCCCCCCTGCACCCCCACGCTACGCCACTGGCTATAATAATTCGTGCCGCTGTCAATAAATTTGCGAGCAAGTCCTGTGAACCTTCCATCTGCATCATTTTTTTTAAAGAAAAGGCCCTGCTGTAAGTTCATCAGCATTCTAGCGTGACGTGCAAAATTTCTGCATGCAGTGTTTTTGGCCCAATAGGTTACATGTGTGTGCCAGAATCCCACCCCTAGAACAGGAACCCCTAGAACAGATTCGGTAGAAAGGTGGGATCTTTTGCACAGAGGCAATCATGCGTCGCCCGAAAAACAGGAGCCAAGCTTGCTGAATCAGACAGGGTGTGATGGCCTGGGATTCCGATTCAGAGGCTGAACCGGAGGAATCCCAGCCTGCACAGGAATCCCCGCCTCCAGGGCCGGCTGAACTGGGGCAGGGCCTTGATTCTGAAGCGCCTGCACCTGTGCCGGATCCTCAGGAGCAGGCACCAGGTGATTCCACTCTGGCTCCGGAGGTGGTTGAGGACTCAGTGCCTACAGGTGAGTCTCCCCCTGGGCCCAGTAACCCTTCAGCCTCTCCTGAACTGCAGAGGCTCAGGGCAGAGAGGCGAAGGGAACTGGTTTCTCCCAGGAGGAGTGCTTGCCTTAAGGCCAGGAGAAGCGGGTCTCCTGGGGGCCGGGACCACCCCTGGCCTCAGAGAAGATAAAGGCCAGTCAGCCCGGTCCCAGGTTGCGGGAGCAACGTCGTTGAAGAGCTGTTTCGGCCAGCATCCAGTCCTGTTCCTCCAGTGCTCCTGTCCCCGCCCGGCTTCCTGCTTCGGACCTCGTCCCGCTCCTTCGGAACTGTTTCCAGGCTATTGACCCAGGACCGGACTTTGACTACGCCAACGGTAACCTTCCCCCCGGGACCAGCACACAGGGCTTTATGTATCGTTACACACCACCCAAGTGGTGCAAGATTTCATGGGTTCCTGGTGCTTACCCAGGGTTCATGTTTCCTTTGGAAATGAGGCATGGCAGAGACTGTGGTGCCTTTGGGATATATGGTTTATTTACACATATACAGAATGGCATAGAGGATGCTATATTCATGCTGTACTCACAGCAGACAAGTGTACTCACAGATGTGGGTGGCACTGTGGTCTAAACCACTGAGCCTCTTGGGCTTGCTGATTGGAAGGTCGGCGGTTCGAATCCCCGCGACGGAGTGAGCTCCCGTTGTTCAGTCCCTGCTCCTGCCAACCTAGCAGTTCGAAAGCACGTCAAAGTGCAAGTAGATAAATAGGCACCGCTCCGGCAGGAAGGTAAACGGCGTTTCCATGCACTCTGGTTTCCATCACAGTGTCCCGTTGCGCCAGAAGCAGTTTAGTCCTGCTGGCCACATGACCCAGACAGCTGTCTGTGGACAAACACCGGCTCCCTCGGCCTGAAAGCGAGATGAGCGCCGCAACCCCATAGTCACCTTTGACTGGACTGAACCGTCCAGGGATCCTCCTTCTTCTTTTACAGCAAACGGGCAGATGGAGTTCATCAACCTAGGAAGTGAGCCCATCTAGGAGAAGGAAAACTCTGACCCTAAACCTCCACTGCCGTACGGGACATCTTCAGGAGAAGAATCAGGAGTAAACCAAACACATATCCAGAGCAGAGTTCCTAAGACGGTTGGGTGGCACCTTGTACGCCTCCTTCCAGCAATTTCTGCCGCCATGCTGGTGCCAAACGTCTAGCTCTGCTTTCCTTTGGACCACATCAGTGAGGCCGGGGGAGGGGGGTCTTGTTGTCTGGGCTGCCCAGGCAGTGGCATAGCGTGGGGGTGCAGGGGGGGCCCGGCCGCACCGGGCGCAACATCTGGGGGGGGCACGCTCGCCGCCTCCGGAGTCGCCGAAGAGCCTCGGGCGCAGGCTGTAGCAGAGCCCCATGTCTAGCGGAACCGACAAGCTGTGCGTGCGTCCGGGCTGAAGGCGTCCGGCAGGCAGCGGCTCTCAGCGCTCGCTGCGGTCCCCGCGCATCAGGTCCCCAGGCAGCAGCAAGAAGAAGCTGGCAGCGGCGGCAGGTTAAGGGGTTAGGGGGCACAAATTACTTGCTCCAGGTGCTGACAACCCATGCTACACTGCTGCGCCCAGGACACACCCTGGGAAGGTCACTTCATTGCTGCTAACATACTGTATTTTTTGCTCTATAAGACTCACTTTTTCCCTCCTAAAAAGTAAGGGGAAATGTGTGTGTGCGTCTTATGGAGCGAATGCAGGCTGCGCAGCTATCCCAGAAGCCAGAACAGCAAGAGGGATTGCTGCTTTGGGCTTGAAGCGCGTCATGTCTGGAGGGGCTGGGTCCACCCTCGCAGGCAAGGCCTAGGAGGTGGAGAGAGGTTAGGAAAAGGACCAGAGTTAGGCAATACCATGCCCTGAGCCAGCACAAAAATTGGCCACTCCCTCCCCAAATACCGTATTTTTTGCTCTCTAAGACTGACTTTTTCCCTCCTAAAAAGTAAGGGGAAATGCGTGTGCGTCTTATGGAGCGAATGCAGGCTGCGCAGCTATCCCAGAAGCCAGAACAGCAAGAGGGATTGCTGCTTTCACTGCACAGCGATCCCTCTTGCTGTTCTGGCTTCTGAGATTCAGAATATTTTTTTTCTTGTTTTCCTCCTCCAAAAACTAGGTGCGCCTTGTGGTCTGGTGCGTCTTATAGAGCGAAAAATACGGTACCTTCCAACATTTCTCCCATGAAAACAAGGACATCCTATTCTCCATCAGGAAGCTTCTCCAGTTTTTTATCTCACCACACACATATATACATTGACATTTGTCACTTTCAGCCAATGACAACGTCTCTGCCTTGCCTACCTCACAGGATTGTTGTAAAGAAAAAACGTGGAAGGGAAGACATCATGTACAACAGATAAATGGAATGAAATAAAATTTCAGCTGTAAGCTGCCTTGGTTCTCCTGTCAGGGAAAAAGGCAGGATACCGTAGTCCTAGTTGTTGGGTTGAAATAAACGACAGACGAATGACAAGTGTCATATGGGAGGCATCTCCCAAGCATGTCTCGGGGAGTCCCTTTTATTGAATGTTACAGCATTGCCACATATGTGCTTGTTGCTGATTGGTTAACACAAATACAATGCAAGGGTTGCATATAGGCATTAATCATCAATAGATTAAAGGTTGGGAAAGGGAACACAGAATTGGACAGGCGTGAAAACCTCTTTATTAAACTGTTACTAGTGATTGATATAGCAAGACTTAAACTACAGTGGTGCCTCGCAAGACGAAAAGAATCCGTTCCGCGAGTCTCTTCGTCTTGCGGTTTTTTCGTCTTGCGAAGCAAGCCCATTAGCGGCTTAGCGGATCAGCTGATAAGCGGCTTAGCGGCTTAGCGGATCAGCTGATAAGCGGCTTAGCGGATCAGCTGATAAGCGGCTTAGCGGCTTAGAAAAAGGGGGGGAGGGGAAAAAAACCCGCAGGAACTCACAAGACATTTTCGTCTTGCGAAGCAAGCCCATAGGAAATTCGTTTTGCAAAGCACCTCCAAAACGGAAAACCCTTTCATCTAGCGCGTTTTCCGTCTTGCGAGGCATTCGTCTTGCGGGGCACCACTGTATTACTAGTGATTAATATATAGCATTCATCCGTAGATGTGGTCAACCAAGCACTAAGAACAGGTCAGGATGCAATGTCTCATGAACTCAATCTGGACTGAACATTCTAGGGTGATGAAGGAATGTCTCAGCTTAAAATGGTTTAGCCAGAGTCATGTGTAGAAGCAAAACTTCTCATCACCTAGTAGTAATGAAAACTGAGGATGATCAGGATACATGCCAGAGAGTAAGTCCTATTGAACTCAGTGGGACTTACTTCTGAGTAAAATGCGTAGGACTGCTGTGTAAAGCGGCCCGGTCTTGACCCAGTTACCTGGGAGTCAGCTCCAGTGAATACAGTAGGACTTCCTTCTGAGTAGACAGTGTAAGGCTCCATTTACAATAAAGGAATAAACACGTTCTGCGTTTCCTAAGAAATGGGTGGTTGCGGAAGCACAGCAATGAAAGAATTAGAAGTGGATTGGTGACCTTTTTCTTCAAAATGATAGGGAGGGCTTCGCATGCCAGCCTCCCCATTTGGGACAGGGATTTCATTTTCTGTATAAACAGGACTCCGTTTTTTGCAACACCACTTAATTGTTCTCCGAGACATGGGGAGGGGAAAAAGCAGAACTGGGACACACTGTGATCAATCCAGACACTGGGACGGCTTCTGTAATTCCGGGAATGTCCCTGGAAAATAGGGACACTTGGAAGACCTGGGCTAACGCGACAGTTTGACTTTCCCCCTGGAGGCAAACTCCATTGTTTATTGAGACAAACGGTTGCCAGCTCACACCCTGAGCCTGGAAGGGGGTTCAAAGCATTACAGTCCTGTTTCTCCCATTACTGCCGCATTGGATAAAATAATATAAAACAAATCAGTCCCTCAGCTCAGCTTGCTGCCTTCAACAGACCCACTTTTTTGTGAGATAAGATGGCGCCCAGTACGTTTCTGCTGCGCCGATGGACGTCTGTGCCGATAGAAAACTTGAGCTCCCTTAGCTCTCTTAGCAAAGTCCTTAGCAGAGTTTTTGCAGAAAACTGTTGCCTTGTGTGTGGATAATAAATCAGACTGAATGCAGGCTTCTTGCTAATCTCCAACAGTCTTTTAATGAGTAGAAAAACATCATAAATCAGCCCGGCGAAAGAGCAGACATCCTTTCGCCTCTCAGCCAAAAACGAAAGGAAACTCACACACAAAGAAAGATTCCCGTATGTGAACATAACCACGCCTCAGAATGTGAGACGTCACACAGAACTGTTTAACCCTGTAAGTTCTGATTCTCCTCACACTTTTTATCTGCTAGCTACCTCTCCTGACCCACAGACACCCACTGCACTTCTCCCAGGTGATTTCCTAAGCATGGAAAAACTGGGTGGGCATGTGTCAGAGCTGCCTCCAGGTCCCAGCTCACAGAGGACCAACGCTAGGCTGTAGTTATGTACAAAAGTCTTTATTGAGATTCAGTCTCCATTTTAAAGCCGCAGCGTGCAGCTCTACGTCCCGACCTTAGACCGGCGAAGTCCTGTCTGAGTCTCCTCCCCCTCCACACCAATTTAAGACTCTCGCTTTGCTCCACCTCTTCCTAAGTTCCTTTCTCCTCTGGGCCCTCCTGCCCGCTAGGGTCTCATCCTTCCTGGACTCCTCTGACGCTGACCCTGACGATTCTTGCCCCTCCTTCCGGCGGGCTTTAGGACCTGGTTCCCTATCCGGGCTACCTTCTGTGCCGCTCGCCTGTACCTTTGAACTTGGCGCGCGCGCCCAGCCTGCAACTTTCCTCTTAACCGTTAACTCGCTCTCCGATGGAGGCGTGGTCAACCCTGACTCCTCTTCTCTCGCTGGTGGTGCATATGTGGGCTCTGACACCTGGGACTCCTCCCCCCCACTACGCTCTGGTGGGGAAGCTGGTCCTGATTTCCAACTGCTGCTCTGGGAGTCCCCGCTGGCCCCTTGCTTCTGGGGTGTCCCCCTTGGGTCGCCCCTTGCCCTGCCCATCGGCGCCCCCTTCTGTGAATCTTCCGATTCGCTGGAGAGGCTCATGGAATCTATCGGGCTGCTGTCATATTCTCCTACGCTGCCCTCGGATTGCTCCCCCTCGCTTTCCATCTCCTCTCCTCCCTGCGCTCCCGCTGAGTCCCTGACAGCATGCATTGTGACGCTGCTAAATTCAGCATCTGGCAGCCCGATGCTCCAAGCCAGCGGTTCTCAACCTGTGGGTCCCCAGATGTTGTTGGACTACAACTCCCATCTCCCCTGAGCTCTGGCCTTGCTAGCTAGGGGTGATAGGTAGTTCAACAACACCTGGGGACCCACAGGTTGAGAAAGGCTGCTCCAAGCATCGATTAAACTCCAACACCCACTTAAACCCAGGATTTTAGGGGAGTCAAGGCACGCCCAAATTCATAACAATATGTTAAAGCAAGACCTTAGGTGCATAGCTGTCAACTTACAGATTTCAAAATAAGGGACCAGCAGCCTCAAAAATAAGGGATCAGCAGCCAAAATAAGGGATTTTCCGAACACAGGTATGTTCAACTTCTGAGCCCCTCCGAGCCAAAGGCAGAAAGCCCAGCCAGCAGCCAAACGAAGCCTCAAGCATTGGTTCCCACAGCGCAGCAACCCAGCAAAGGGGATGCAGCAAGGAAAACCACCGTCACCTCTCCGCTGGGAAGCGCTGAGCAAAGGCGAGTCCCCAGGCAACGCGGCCGATTTGATTGGCACAAGGCATGCAAGCTCCACCCCCCAGTCGTTCTTAGACTCCTTATTGGGTGAGCAACACAGCCAAGCAACACAATTGGAGCCTCCCTCCTCCCTGGCCGGCAGGGAGGGAGGGAGAGGAGCTGCTTCCTTTGAAACCCGGGAAATTTAAGGGACGTCATCAATAAGGGACAGCAGCGGGACACAGTGCTGGGATAAGGGACTTTCCCGCCAAATAAGGGACAGTTGACAGCTATGCTTAGGTGGTCACGGCAGAACTGTCAGAAACCTGGCAAAGCTACGGAGCCCGGCTGGTCCTCTTCCTCTAACCCGGTTCCTCTGCCAAGCGAAGTAACAATGATGATAATAAAAACCTTGCAATCTAGAACCGTTTTCTGAAGCAATGATGTCTTTCCCCCTTCCTCCCTAGGGCTGCTGGGAGTTAGAGGCACTGTGGCAAGTGAGCCAACGGCAGCCATCTATGACATCACCCAGCTTGACAACAGCTGCATGGAATTCTGGGAGTATCCTGGACCCCAAGATCCCATGGAACGAAGGAAGATGCTGCCATGAACCCTGGGCTCTTTTTAGCCCACCCTGCCAGGCCAGAGATCGGAGACCATGGCTAAGGGTGAGTGTTAGGAAAGCGAGAGAGATCAGGGGCCCCCTATTTTGCATTGCTGTTTCGGGATCGGAAGGACGTCCGCAGTGCAACATTCGCCCCTTGACGTGTTGCCTCCGTACCATACATTATAATACCAGAGAGCCAGTGTGGTGTAGTGGTTAAGAGCAGTGGACTCGTAATCTGGTGAACCAGGTTCGCTTCCCCGCTCCTCCACATGCAGCTGCTGGGTGACCTTGGGCCAGTCACACTTCTCTGAAGTCTTAACCCCACACACCTCACAGAGTGTTTGTTGTGGGGAAGGAAGGGAAAGGAGAATGTTAGCCGCTTTGAGACTCCTTCGGGTAGTGATAAAGCGGGATATCAAATCCAAACTCTTCTTCTTCTACATTATAAGCTTGTGGGCTTCCCACTGGCCCTTGCGAGAACAGGGTGCAGCCAGCCTGTTCATACGTTCTTCAGACTTTTGCTTACGATGCTAAGGACATACAGAGGCAGACCATTGGTCCATGGTAGCTCATAAGAACATAGAACCAGAGTCCCGTAGAGGAGATCACCTGTTGGGTCAGGTCATTCGCCCATTTAGATCAACATCATGTTCTCCCACCAAATGCTTGTGGGTAGACCAGCAAGGTGGGACGCAGGTGGCGCTGTGGGTTAAAGCCTCAGCGCCTAGGGCTTGCCGATCGAAAGGTCGGCGGTTCGAATCCCTGCGGCGGGGTGCGCTCCCGCTGCTCGGTCCCAGCGCCTGCCAACCTAGCAGTTCGAAAGCACCTCCGGGTGCAAGTAGATAAATAGGGACCGCTTACCAGCGGGAAGGTAAACGGCGTTTCCGTGTGCGGCTCTGGCTCGCCAGAGCAGCGATGTCACGCTGGCCACGTGACCCGGAAGTGTCTCCGGACAGCGCTGGCCCCTGGCCTCTTAAGTGAGATGGGCGCACAACCCCAGAGTCTGTCAAGACTGGCCCGTACGGGCAGGGGTACCTTTACTTTTACCTTTTTAGACCAGCAAGAGCCTCTCCTTTCTCTGGTGGTTTCCAGTGGCTATAATAATAACAATAACAATTTATTATTTATACCCCGCCCATCTGGCTGGGTTTCCCCAGCCACTCTGGGCGGCTCCCAACCAAATATTATAAACAATTCAGCATCAGACATTAAAAACTTCCCTAAACAGTTGTCTTTTAAAAGTAAAGTAGTTGTTTATTGCCTTGACATCTGCTGGGAGGGCGTTCCACAGGGCAGGTGCCACCACCGAGAAGGCCCTCTGCCTAGTCCCCTGTAACCTCACTTCTTGCAGGGAGGGAACCGCCAGAAGGCCCTCGGAACTGGACCTCAGTGTCCGGGCTGAATGATAGGGGTGGAGATGCTCCTTCAGGTACTCCAGGCTGTTTAGGGCTTTAAAGGTCAGCACCAACACTTTGAATTGTGCTCGGAAACATCCTGAGAGCCAGTGTAGGTCTTTCAAGACTGCTGTTATGTGGTCTCGGCAGCCACTCTCAGTCCCCTGTGTAGCTGCCGCATTCTGGATTAATTGCAGTTTCCGGGTCACCTTCAAAGGTAGCCCCACGTAGAGCGCATTGCAGTAGTCCAAGCAGGAGATAACTAGAGCATGCACCACTCTGGCAAGACAGTCTGTGGGTAGAAAGGGTCCCAGCCTGTGTACCAGATGGAGCTGGTAAACAGCTGCCCTGGACAAAGAATTAGCCTGCGCCTCCATGGACAGCTGTGAGCCCAAAATGACTCCCAGGCTGCTCACCTGGTCCACGTGACAGCTCTTGAGATATTTGAACATGGCCTCCTGCAGCTTGCAGGTTGTTTGGTCTACTCTCCTACTCTATGTAGGACTGAAGGCAGTTTGGAAGCCACCCAGAGTGGCTGGAGAAACTCAGCCAGATGGGCGGGGTATAAATAATAAATTATTATTATTATTCAGTTTGTGCAGAATTCCAGGTTTCTCACCGGGGCAAGACAGGTTGAGCATATTACACCCATCCCGGCCTGATTCTGCTGCTTGCTGATTAATTTCCAGGCCCAATTCAAAGTGCTGGTTTTGACCCATAAAGCCTTAAATGGCTCAAGACCGCAATACCTCAAGGATCGCCTCTCCCCATATAAACTGAGTAGCTCTGCATTCATCAGCTGAGGCCCTTTGTTTGCCTTCTCCAGGAGAGGTCCAGAGTGTGGCAAAGCGAGAACGGGGCCTTTTTTTTGGTGGCTCCCCATTTGTGGGATGCTGTCCCAGGGAGGCTTGTCTGCGAGCACCTTTCCTCTGTATCTTTAGGTACCTGGGGAAAACGTCCCCCTTTCACCCGGCCTACCAATCTGTGTCCTTTTAAATGTGTTTGTGGGGTGGAGGTTAACGGGTCTTTGGATTCTATGTTGGGAATTTTGTGTTTTCATTTTGTGCTTCTATGACTGTAAACTGCCCTGCGATCTTTGGACATAAAGGAATGAATAAATAATCATTTCGTTTCCCTTTCGCCCTCTCTGGAAACCCCACCCTGGATGACAACCAACGGATGACAGTGCGAGACAGAGACCAGGTACTTTGGGGGCACAGCAGAGAAAAATGCAACGGCAGATAAGAACTCTGTCCATGCTCAGAAGCGCTAAGTGCTTTTCTTTTATCACAGCTAAGCATTGCATGCCGTAGATCAGGGCTTCCTAAACCAGCCTATGAACCCACAAATTTCATTTGTGTGGCCCACAGGGCTCCTGTGGAGAACTGCGGAATTTGAACTCCGTAGGATTACATGGAATTCATATTGTACAGTCTCCCCCTGGTTGTCGAATGCCCTGGAACTCATACGTTTCGGCTCCCGAACGATCAAAAACCAGAAGTGAGTGTTCCTGTTTTCGAATGATTTTCGGAAACCAAACATCCGGCGGGGCTTCCGATTGGCTGTAGGACTCTCCTGCAGCCAAACGGAAGCCACGTCTTGGTTTTTGAACAGTTACGGAAGTCAAACGGACTCCCAGAACGCATTCTGTTCGATAACCAAGGTATGACTGTAATGGAATAAAATAAAAGATGCAATTTAAAAATTGCACGGTGCATTACAATTGTCGCAACAAGCTGGGGGGGGGGAAATCCCACTAAGCAGCTTTTACATTATTGTTTATGACAAGAGAGGGGGAAACTCCTGCCTTAAATTTAGGACAAGGTGGTTTCGGTTCCCTGCCTTGTATTTCACATTTCTCTCATGCAAGCAGTTTGCCCCAGATGTAGAATTGACCATGCCCAAGAATCAACAAATCATTTCTGCTCTTCTTCTTTTTTTAAAAATCAAATCTGATTTTTAGCCCTTAAAGTGGGAAACAACCCACTTAAAAATGTTAGAACAGTGTTTGATGGAAAATCCCAAGTGGCAGTGGCATAGCGTGGGTCGCAGGTGTCGGTTTGCAAGCCCCCTCCATAGAGGCTGGCCCCTCTCACTGTCCTCGGAGCTTGCTTACCGGTAACCTCCTCTGGCTGATACAGTGGTGCCCCGCAAGACGAATGCCTCGCAAAATGGAAAACCTGCTAGACGAAAGGGTTTTCCGTTTTGGAGGTGCTTCGCAAAATGAATTTCCTATGGGCTTGCTTCGCAAGACGAAAATGTCTTGCGAGTTCCTGCGGGTTTTTTTCCTCCCCCCCCCCTTTTTCTAAGCCGCTAAGCTGCTTATCAGCTGATCTGCTAAGCCGCTTAACAGCTGATCCGCTAAGCTGCTAAGCTGCTTATCAGCTGATCCGCTAAGCCACTAATAGCGCTAATCCGCTAAGCCGTCAATGGGCTTGCTTCGCAAGACGAAAAAACCACAAGACGAAGAGACTCGCGAAACGGATTCTTTTCGTCTTGCGAGGCACCACTGTATCTCGGACAGACCAGGGAGATTTTGATAGGCGACATTTTCCCATGCGTGGGTAAAATGCACAACCCCCTCCTCCTGCTTCCGCAGGGGAAAGAAAATAAGTCAGAAATCTGTTTATTTCTGACATTACAGCACTAGAGAAAAACACGTCCTTTCAGTTCAGTTCTTCCAGCAAGCCTGACAAACTTCCTGAACATGTGCAAACGGAAGGTTTCAAGTTACCCTCTTCACAAAGACTTATCCAGCCTGTGAACATCCTGGGAAATTCTTCTTTCCCACAGATAGGCACATCATGTGATGTCAACAATCTGGCTGTCTGCAGCGGTGATGTTTCCAGATACTGACAGCAGGTACCCAGGGCGGGCAAGCTACCAACAACACTGGAATGCCTGCCCTATTGGAGCCAAATGGGGCTGCGCTGTGCCCCTTGCCTGCCCTTGGGGGGGGGGAAACCGGCTGGTCAATGTGGCACTTGTCGTGCAAATCCTCGCACCGCTGCCATGTAGAAAAGTCCCACTGAAAAGGAACAAGAATGTTAATGATAAAAGCAGTTACTGAAACATTCCAGGAGGAAACAACCAACATTGATGAGGAGGATTCAAATCAACAGAAACACCAGTCCCATGTTAATTTAGTTTTGTGTTACTTGGAAGTTTATATCCCCACCTTCTTAGCCAAGAGGAGGGGGAAATCCCAAAAGAAACAGGTTGCTCAACAAAACTTGTGACTTTAGTTGGGCCTAATGGAGTTAAGTTACAGTTACATTTGTTAACAGGGTTGTGGGTGTCGCTGTGGTCTAAACCACTGAGCCTCTCGGGCTTGCCGACTGGAAGGTTGGCGTTCTGAATCCCCACGATGGAGTGAGCTCCCGTTGCTCTGTCCCAGCTCCTGCCAACCTAGCAGTTCAAAAGCACGCCAGCGCAAGTAGATAAAGAGGTACCGCTCACGCGGGAAGGTAAACGGTGTTTCCGTGCGCTCTGGTTTCCATCACGGTGTCCCGTTGTGCCAGAAGCAGTTGAGTCCTGCTGGCCACGTGACCCAGAAAGCCGTCTGTGGACAAACGCCGGCTCCCTTGGTTTGAAAGCGAGATGAGCGCCACAACCCCATAGTTGCCTTTGACTGGACTTAACCGTCCAGGGGTCCTTTACATTCCCCCCCCCCCTTCAAGTTGTGTTATTTGAAAGTTTATATCCCAACTTCTTAGCCAAGAGGAGGGGAAAATCCCAAAAGAAATAGTTTGCTCAACAAAACAAAACAGCATTTCTTTGTGATTTTAGTTGGGCCTAATGAAGTTAGGTTACAGTTACACTGCACATTTGCTAACACTGTATGATTAGCTAGGCATAAAGGTAAAGGTAAAGGGACCCCTGACAGTTAAGTCCAGTCATGAACAACTCTGGTGTTGAGGTGCTCATCTCGCTTTACTGGCCGAGGGAGCTGACGTTTGTCTCCAGTCAGTTTTTCCGGGTCATGTGGCCAGCATGACTAAGACCCTTCTGGCGAAACCAGAGCAGCGCACGGAAACGCCGTTTACCTTCCCGCTGGAGCGGTATTTATTTATCTACTTGCACTTTGATGTGCTTTCAAACTGCTAGGTTGGCAGAAGCAGGGACCGAGCAACGGGAGCTCTCCCCGTCGTAGGGATTCGAACCGCCGACCTTCTGATCGGCAAGCCCTAGGCTCTGTGGCTTAGATAGAGTACAGCTATTGATTTGTCTTTGCTTGGGAACCACGTCAGGCAAAGAGTCCCGAAACCACTTTGAAATGCACCGTGCGGACATGTCCTAACAGATCCGTTCCTTGTGTTGGTTAGCTTAGCGAGAGAGAGACGGACAGCCTCGGCTCAGACTCGGTGTCCTTAAGGGATGAGGATTCCAGCGCCTTCAATCTGGACCAAGAAGAGGAGGAGGAACAGTGTGAGTAAGGAGAGGCAAAGCAGCTACTTATATACATTCCTGAAAGCTTAGGCCACTCCCACTCCTAACGTGATTGGCTGTCTACACTTCCAAGCTGCGAATCACGGCTCAGAGCCAGCGGCGTAGTGTGGGTTTTCAGCACCCGGGGCAAGGCAAGTAATTTGTGCCCCCTAACCCGGGGAAAGGCAAGTAATTTGTGCCCCCTAACCCGGGGAAAGGCAAGTAATTTGTGCCCCCTAACCCGGGGCAAGGCAAGTAATTTGCGCCCCCTAACCCGGGGCAAGGCAAGTGATTTGTGCCCCTAACCCCTAACCTGCCGCCGCTGCCAGCTTCTTCTTGCTGCTGCCTGGGCTGGGGTATTTACGGTAAGGTAGCCACGGCGGCGGCGGCGGGTCTGTGTCAGGTGATCTGAGGCGAGTTGCTGCTGGCGCTGCCGCCCAAACGACGCTGCTTGCCCGGAGGAGGAGGAGGGCAGAGAGGCGAGGAAAATGCAACATGGCCCAGCAGCTGCAGCAGCGGTGGCGGCGGCGGTGGGGCTGTGAGGAGGGGCTGCCTGGCGCGTCCTCCGCGGCCCTGGCGCGTCATCCGCGGCCCTGACGCGCGGGGACCGCGGCGAGCGCTGAGAGCCACTGCCTGCCGGACGCCTTCAGCCCGGACGCGTGCACAGCTCGTCGGTTCCGCGAGACATGGGGCTCTGCTACAGCCTGCGCCCGAGGCTCTTCGGCGACTCCGGAGGCTGCGAGCGCGCCCCCCCAGATGTTGCGCCCGGTGTGGCCGGCCCCCCCTGCACCCCCCAAGCTACGCCACTGCTCAGAGCTCAAGGGCCAATGGCAGAGGCCCAAATCCTGAAATGTTCTGTGATTGGACACCATGTATCGAATCAAAACACAGGAGCTCAGAATCCTTAGTCCCAGACTCAAGCTCAGGCAAACACAGACCACTGAATATATAACAGGAAGTCTACATCACTTTGCTGAAGAGCTGCATTGCAAAAATCGGAGACTTGAGGATTTTGGAAGACGCCTGTTTTTCAGTTTTCATATTTTTTGGGGGAAGTGCAAACTGGGCGCCTTTTCAATGCAAATGAAGTCCTATTTCTTCCCCCATCCCTAACGGAGACCCCTGTTATAAGAATTCTAAGGTGTCAAATATGAAATAAATGGTCGTAAGTGCACAAGGTATAAACCACATGTCTGAAATAGTACAGCAGAGCAATCCTTAAGCCATCTTGACTCTTAAAGGTAAAGGTAAAGGTACCCCTGCCCGTACGGGCCAGTCTTGACAGACTCTGGGGTTGTGCGCCCATCTCACTTAAGAGGCCAGGGGCCAGCGCTGTCCGGAGACACTTCCGGGTCACGTGGCCAGCGTGACATTGCTGCTCTGGCGAGCCAGAGCCGCACACGGAAACGCCGTTTACCTTCCCGCTGGTAAGCGGTCCCTATTTATCTACTTGCACCCGGAGGTGCTTTCGAACTGCTAGGTTGGCAGGCGCTGGGACCGAGCAGTGGGAGCGCACCCCGCCGCAGGGATTCGAACCGCCGACCTTTCGATCGGCAAGTCCTAGGCGCTGAGGCTTTAACCCACAGCGCCACCTGCGTCCCTCCTTTATTCTTTTAGGAGGGATTAAAGGGGACACCAGGGACGTGGGTGGCGCTGTGGGTTAAACCACTGAGCCTAGGACTTGCCGATCAGAAGGTTGGTGGTTTGAATCCCCACGACGGGGTGAGCTCCCGTTGCTCCGTCCGAGCTCTAGCAGTTTGAAAGCACGTCAAAGTGCAAGTAGATAAATAGGTACCGCTCCAGCGGGAAGGTAAACAGCGTTTCCATGCGCTGCTCTGGTTCGCCAGGAGCAGCTTAGTCATGCTGGCCACATACCCGGAAGCTGTACGCCGGCTCCCTCGGCCAATAAAGCGAGATGAGCGCCGCAACCCCAGAATCGGTCACGACTGGACCAAATGGTCAGGGGTCCCTTTACCTTTTAAAGGGGACACCAGGAAATAATCTTAACTAAGAGATTCAAACGAATCTGCAAACTTGCTTCCAGCTATATTGAAGAGAATCTGCTCTGCTACATCACTCGCTAGCGGATAATACTTATTCAATATATCCTTTCCTATGATCCTTAACATTTCCACAGGATCTAACAAGTGTGGGAAACCTCCTGGCTCCCAAACTCCCTGCTCAAGTCTGCCAAAAGATTTCCTTGCCTTTCCTTGCTTTTCAAATGCCTTTTGTCATTAACAGGGGTGGTGCTCACACCATACATTTAATTTTATTATTTTTAATGAAAAAATTCTTTCTTGGAATTCATTAATGTCATTATAGATTTAACTTCACACATACACATAATATATATTCTTAAATTAGTTTAACATAGAATGTTAATTTGACCTTCTAATTCCACTTAGATAATAGCTAAGCTAAAATCACATAATGGTACATAAAATAAAACAACAACAAACTGAAGTAAAATAATGTATAGACTTCCCTTCATTTCCCGATAAAGCTGACATTTGTGGTTTTGAATGTACTTATAATTATTACCTTACATTTAATATACTTTCTAATACTTTCTTACAACCTAGCGTACTGATTTTCCTCTATTTCTTAATATTTTATGTACACAAGGGTCATGCAAACACTACCACAGATAATAAGTCGCTGTTGTTTTTTTTGTAAGTATCTCTTAAACATTTCCCATTTTTGATAAAGTAATGGTTTGGTGTTACCTCTTAACCTATTTAAAGCACACAGCTTTCGCCCCAGAGAGTCTGCGGGTGGTCCAGCCTAAGCTAAACTAAGCTAAGCTAAGCTAAGCTAAGCTAAGCTAAACTAAACTAAACTAAGCTAAACTAAGCTAAACTAAACTACAGTGGTGCCCCGCAAGACGAACGCCTCGCAAGACGAAAAACCCGCTAGGCGAAAGGGTTTTCCGTTTTGGAGGCGCTTCGCAAAACGAATTTCCCTATGGGCTTGCTTCGCAAGACGAAATGTCTTGCGAGTTCCTGCGGGTTTTTTCCCCTTCCCCCCCCCCTTTTCCTAAGCTGCTAAGCCACTTATCAGTTGATCCGCTGATAAGCCGCTTATCAGCTGATCCGCTAAAAGCCGCTAAACCGCTAATAGCGCTAATCCGCTAAGCTGTCAATGGGCTTGCTTCGCAAGACGAAAAAACCGCTATACGAAGAGCCTCACGGAGCGGATTAATTTCGTCTTGCGAGGCACCACTGTAAACTAAACCCTAAACCTAAACTTAAACCTAAACCTAAACTTAAACCAAAAACAAAAACGAAAACAAAACTAAAATAATTGCTCAGTAGTTAAGTCTCACATGTGCTCAGGCAACTAAACCCCAGATTCCTCTCTCCCCCAGTTCTCTCACCTTCCAGAAGCAGAAGCAGAGATGAGGAACTGGAAGAGTTTGTCGAGGGGGTGGACGAAGGATGGAATACCGACGAACCATCTCCGGAAGTGTCCTTCATCATCCCAGAAGTAGTAACGGACCTCCTTTCAGAGACAGATCTGACAGAGCGCGTACATTTGCCTAACCCTCCTCCTTCGCTGGAGGGGGTGTTCCGAAACAACCTGTTGGAAGAGCCCAATTTCGCAATAGAGTCGGTGCGTTGACCCCAAAGGCCAGTTGCGCCAAGGAGCCAAATCCTGCGGTGCCTTTTTCCCCCTGGGTAGGGGACGCGGGTGGCACTGTGGGTTAAACCACAGAGCCTAGGGCTTGCCGATCAGAAGGTCGGCGGTTCGAATCCCCGCAACGGGGTGAGCTCCCGTTGCTCGGTCCCTGCTCCTGCCAACCTAGCAGTTCGAAAGCAAGTCAAAGTGCAAGTAGATAAATAGGTACCACTCCAGCGGGAAGGTAAACATCGTTTCCGTGCACTGCTCTGGTTCGCCAGAAGCGGCTTAGTCATGCTGGCCACATGACCCGGAAAAACTATCTGTGGACAAACGTTGGCTCCCTTGGCCAGTAAAGCGAGATGAGCGCTGCAACCCCCGAGTCGTCCGCGACTAGACCTAACGGTCAGGGGTATGTTTACCTTTACCTTAAACCGCTTTGAGGTTTTTCTTAAAAATATAAAGCGGTATAGAAATAAAATAAATAATAATAATACACTGGTACCTCGGGTTAGAGACACTTCAGGTAACAGACTCCGCTAACCCAGAAATATTACCTCAGGTTAAGAACTTTGCTTCAGGATGAGAACTGAAATCGTGTGGGGGCAGCGGGAGGCCCCATTAGCTAAAGTGGTGCTTCAGGTTAAGAACAGTTTCAGGTTAAGAACAGACCTCCAGAATGAATTAAGTTCTTAACCCGAGGTACCACTGTAATAATAAATACAGTGGTTCCTCGCAAGACTAAAAGAATCCGTTCCGCGAGTCTCTTCATCTTGCGGTTTTTTCGTCTTGCGAAGCAACCCTATTAGCGGCTTAGCGGCTTAGAAAAAGGGAGAAAAAAGCGAAAAAAATCACAAGACTCACAAGACGTTTTTGTCTTGCGAAGCAAGCCCATAGGGAAATTTGTCTTGCGAAGCGCCTCGAAAAATGGAAAACCCTTTCGTCTAGCGGGTTTTTCGTCTTGCGAGACATTCGTCTTCGGGGCACCACTGTAATCAATCCAGTGACAATGCATGAATTGCTCCACTCTCTCTCACCTTCAGGTCTTGGGAGAAATGAGAGCAAATATCTTGACGGCGGCAGAGGAAGAAGCGAGGGCCCTGGCTAGCGAATTAAGGGACGACGAGGACGAAGACGACAGCAGGGAATGTGAACCACACAGCGTCCTGACCTGCAGGATATGCCAGCTGTTTGTGCGAACTGTCGACAGGCTGCTGGACAAATCGGAGGAGCTGATGGATCATTACCTACCTCTTACCGAAGAGGAGATCGGTAAGCATGTGAGCGTCACACCAGGAGAGAAGGCAGCTGAATCATAGAACCATATACCGTATTTTTTGCTCTGTAAGACGTACCAGACCACAAGGCGCACCTAGTTTTTGGAGGAGGAAAACAAGAAAAAAAAAATATTCTGAATCTCAGAAGCCAGAACAGCAAGAGGGATCGCTGTGCAGTGAAAGCAGCAATCCCTCATGCTGTTCTGGCTTCTGGGATAGCTGCACAGCCTGCATTCACTCCATAAGACGCACACACATTTCCCCTTACTTTTTAGGAGGGAAAAAGTGAGTCTTATAGAGCAAAAAATATGGTACCTGGTTGGAAGGGACCCCTGCAAGGCAGGAATCACAACTAAAGAATCCCTGAACAGACAGCCGTCCGACCTCTGTATTAAAATCTCCCACAAAGGAGAGACCACCAGTTCCCAAGGGACATAGCTCACTTGGTTGGAGCATGGTACCAAATACTAATACTAGTAATAATTTATTATTTATACCCTGCCCATCTGGCTGGGTTTCCCCAGTGACTCTGGGCAGCTTCCAGCAAAATGCTGTATTAAAACACTTTTCAAAATAATCTTTTTATTATTTATACCCTGCCCATCCAGCTTAGTTTTGGAGGCTGAGGTTTCCTTTTTTAAGAAAAAGAAAGGGACACGTCTTTTGTCGCTTGCCAGGAAATGCAACCGACCTACCTTTAAATCCGCATTGGGGAAACCCAAGGACTGGAGGGGAAATAATTAAGTCGCTGTGCTGGGTGCAGACATTGGTACTCCAAAATATGCGGCAGGCGAAGGAGGCAAACTATTTGGAACGAAGTACAGTCATACCTAAGGGATGCAGGTGGTGCTGTGGGTTAAACCACACAGCCTAGGACTTGCCGATCAGAAGGTCGGCAGTTCGAATCCCTGTGACGGGGTGAGCTCCCGTTGCTCGGTCCCTGCTCCTGCCAACCTAGCAGTTCAAAAGCACATCAAAGTGCAAGTAGATAAATAGGTGCCACTCCGGCGGGAAGGTAGACGGCATTTCCGTGCGCTGCTCTGGTTCGCCAGAAGCAGCTTAGTCCTGCTGGCCACATGACCTGGAAGCTGTACGCCAGCTCCCTCGGCCAATAAAGTGGGATGAGCGCCATAACCCCAGAGTCGGTCACGACTAGACCTAATGGTCAGAGGTCCCTTTACCTTTGTACAGTCATATCTCGGGTTATAGCCGCTTCAGGTTGTGTCTATTCGGGTTGTGGACCACCAAAACCGGGAAGTACCGGAACGGGGCATGTGCAGAAGCGCTAAATCACACTTGGCGCATAAGCGCAGAATCGCAACCCGCATGTGCGAAGATGCGCTGCTGTGCGTTGCAAACGTGCATCCCACATGGATCACGTTCACAACCCGAGCATCCACTGTATCCCTCTCCCTGTTGATAACGCAAAGGACCAGGCCTGGTCTGCAAAAGAATCGCCCTCTGCCATTTTACCAAGGTATTTGAACACTGCCGAGAAATTTCAGCTGGCTCAAAAACCTGCAGTCGGATTGCTGGCCTAAGCTGGTTGTAGGGAAGCAGACGACTTTCTTGCTACAACACAGCCCCCCTTTTTGCAGGCACAATGCAAAGTGCTGGCCCATGACAAATAAAAGCCCTACATGGCTTAGGTCCAAGCTGCCAGAAAGATTGTATTCCATCATACGACTCTGCCCATCCTCCGAGATCCTTGGAAGCCCTTTTCTCAGTCCGGCCACCCTCACAGCCATGTTTGTTGGGGATGCGGGAGAGGGCCTTTTCGGTGGTGGCTCCTGCCAGACTTTGGAACTCCCTCGAGAAACCAGACTGGCTCCCTGCTTGCTGCCTTTCTGCAAGCAGTCCAACAGGCTTTCGGGGACTGACTGCTTTTAACGAAAGGGCTCGTGCCCTGCTCTTTTTATTGTAATTATTTGTATGGTTTTAATTGAGGGAAATGTGGGATATAAATAAATATATATTGATGACACCGTCTCCCAGATAGTTAGAACAATTCCCATCATCTGATGGGAGCTTTCGTCCAAAACATCTGGAGGGCACCTCCAACCAGATTAATCTCTTACACCCTTTAAGGCAGGGGTCAGCAAACTATTTCAGCAGGGGGCCGGTCCACTGTCCCTCAGACCCTGTGGGGGGCCGGACTATATTTTTTATGGGAGGGGGGAATGAACAAATTCCTATGCCCCACAAATAACCCACAGATGCATTTTAAATAAAAGCACACAATTCTACTCATGTAAAAACACGACGATTCCTGGACCGTCTGCAGGCCGGATTTAGAATTGGGCGATTGGGCCGGATCCGGTCCCCGGGCCTTAGTTTGCCTACCCAGGCAGCGGTTCTCAACCTGTGGGTCTCCAGATGTTGTTGGACTACAACTCCCATCATCCCTTGCTAGCTAGGGGTGATAGGAGTTGTAGTTCATCAACATCTGGGGACCCACAGGTTGAGAAAGGCTGCTTTAAGGAGTCTTTGCCTAACTTACCCCTACTTGGGGCTTTCCAAGGAAGGCAGGACACGAATAAATTTGTGGGTTATCTAAAGCAATGTGCAGATTGGCGAAAGGGGTTGTCAGGTGTGCTCTGGTTCCGCAATCTCTCTCTGCTTTCCCCAAACCCCTCGCCACTCCCGACTTGGTGCAGGAAAACTAAAGAAAGCTGTCGCGGAGATCGAAGATACGTCCATAGACCACCGGATGCAGGCCTGCCTTGTGAGGATCAACGATCTGTCGAACAAACTCCGTCAAAGGGCCTACATGATGGCACTGAGCAAGCTGCGCTTCACGAGACGCAGTACCCAAGCGAGCATCAATCAGCTCCACGAGACCCTTGAAGTGGTATGCCCAACTCTTATCTCCCCCCATCCCGATTTAACAACCCATCTCTCCCTGCAAGATCAATGTGCCTTTGGAATTCTTGTCCATTGAAGGGGTGTGTGTGGAATAACTTGTTCAGAGGGACGCGGGTGGCGCTGTGGTCTAAACCACTGAGCCTCTTGGGCTTGCCGACCAGAAGGTTGGTGGTTCGAATCCCCGCAACGGGGTGAGCTCCCGTCGCTCGGTCCCAGCTCCTGCCAACCTAGCAGTTTGAAAGCACACCAGTGCAAGTAGATAAATAGGCACCGCTGCGGCGGGAAGGTAAACGGTGTTTCCGTGCGCTCTGGTTTCTGTCACGGTGTCCCGTTGCGACACAAGTGGTTGAGTCCTGCTGGACACATGACCCGGAAAGCTGTCTGCGGACAAACGCCGGCTCCCGCGGCCTGAAAGCAAGATGAGCGCCACAACCCCATAGACACCTTTGACTGGACTTAACCATCCAGGGGTCCTTTACCTTTACCTTTTTATCTAACAGGAGCTCAAGGTTCAGCTCCCATCATGGTGGGGGTCTCTGGAATTTCAATCTCTGAGTTAGGGTCCTGGTGAACTCTTGACGCATCACAATCACAGCAGCCAGTGAGTAAAGGCAGAGAGGGAAATAATAAATAATAAGGATAAGGATATCCCCCATCTGACTGGGTTTCCCCAGCCACTCTGGGAAGCTTCCAGTAAATTAAAACACAGTGAGACATCAAACATTGAAACTTCCCTATACAGTCATACCTTGGTTCTCGAATGTATTCTATTCTTGGAGTCTGTTCAACTTCCAAAAATGTTTGAAAACCAAGCCGTGGCTTGCAATTTGCTGCAGGAGCTTTCTGCACTCAATCGGAAGCCGCGTCCGACGTCCGGCTTCCAAAAAACGTTCGCAAACCGGAACACTTACTTCTGGGTTTGCAGCGTTTGTGAGCCAAAATGTTTGAGAACCAAGGAATTCGAGAACCAAGGTACGACTGCACAGGGCTGCTGTCAGGTGTCTTCTAAAAGGCAGTTGTTATTTCCTTGACATCTGATGTGAGGGCATTCCACAGGGCGGGCGCCACCACCGAGAAGTCCCTCTGCCTGGTTCCCTGCAGCTTCACTTCTTGTACTGAGGGCACTGCTACAACACACTTCCTCAACCTCGGCCCTCCAGATGTTTTGAGACTACAATTGCCATACCCCTGACCACTGGTCCTGCTAGCTAGGAATCATGGGAGTTGTAGGCCAAAAACATCTGGAGTGCCGAGGTTGAGGAAACCTGTGCTAGAAGGCCCTCGGAGCTGGACCTCAGTGTCCGGGCTGAACGATGGGGGTAGAGACGCTCCTGCAGGTATACAGGGCCAAGGGCTTTAAAGATCAGTACCAACACTTTGAATTGAGCTCAGAAATGTACTGGGAGCCAATGTTGAAAATGAGAAGAATTAGCCATGGAAAATTACAATGTCCCCAAACATCCCCAGCCAGTCTCTGACCTTTCTTGGAACACTGTTGGAGATGGAAAGACCTCCCACGGAATATCTGAAATCAATGGAACTAAAGGGCGGTTTGAACCCCTGTTAAACCACAGAGCCTAGGACTTGCCGATCAGAAGGTCGGCGGTTCAAATCCCCGCGACGGGGTGAGCTCCCGTTGCTCGGTCCCTGCTCCTGCCCACCTAGCAGTTCGAAAGCACCTCAAAGTGCAAGTAGATAAATAGGTACCGCTTCGGCAGGAAGGTAAACAGCGTTTCCGTGCGCTGCTCTGGTTTGCCAGAAGTGGCTTAGTCATGCTGGCCACATAACCTGGAAGCTGTCTACAGACAAACGCCAGCTGTCTCGGCCTATAGAGATGAGCGCCGCAACTCCAGAGTCGGCCACAACTGGACCTAATGGTCAGGGGTCCCTTTACCCTTTACCTTACCAACCCCCATTTGAGCTTTGTTCATGGGCTCCCTATATCCCATCTAACCAGGGAGGGTTTAGAAAGAAATGCAGTGGTGGCTGGTCCATTAGGCAGCACTGCTCTACCAACCTCAGCCTGCCTCCACCAGCCAGTCTTCTTACTTAAAATCAGCCCAGGGGGTGGGACCGTCAAGCTTCTTTGTCCTTGGTCCGAGTATTGCCCTCATTGAACTTGGCAAGGAGGAGGAAGATGACAAAACAAGGGTTGGTTGGCGCCAAACATCATTGCCTCTGGTTCCACCTCCTTCTGGGTTTCCTGCCCAACCAGACCCAATGGCCAGAAGCCACCACGGCTGAAATCATGTAACAACAACAACACCTAACATTTCTCACTCACACAGGGCTCAGCCAGGTCAGAAGAAACAGGCCCAAGTATTTGGTACCCTGGAGAGCTCCTGCAGGGCACAGGTGTGTCCACCCAATTCACTGCATTATCTTCTTCTTTTTACCCATCCCATGGCCATTTCCAGATTGATCAGGTGCAGCACAGAGCAGAACTGGAGACTGGTCCGTCCAACGAAAGGATGAGCATGATCTGCGTGGAGTGGAGCGCGAGCCCGCGTCGGAATTCTGCCCAGGGGAATGAAGATTTCAGCACCCTGGACGTTGGGGTGCCTCGTGCTCAGAGCACCATGGTCGCGAGAGACGGACCTGGGGCGCCTCGCGAGCACAGCACCACGATCAAGTACGAGGAAATCGGGCCGCCTGCTGCTCAGAGCACTATGATCGAGTGCGAGGAAATCGGGCTCCCTGCTGCTCAGAGCACCATGATCGAGTGCAAGGAAATTGGGCTGCCTCGTGCGCACAGCACCATCGTAGAGTGCGAGGAAATCACCTGCTCAGAGGTCGAGATGACGCCCACAGAGGTCGAGATGTTGCCCATACCAATCAGCCCCCCAGAAATAGTTGAGGTGTCACCCCCACCAATCATTATCCCGGTGAACGTTGAGGTGCCGCCCCAGCCCATCATCATCCCGGTGAAAGTTGAGATGGCACCCGCACCGATAATCATCCCAGTGAAAGTTGAGATGCCGCCTTCACCCACCAGTCCCCGCAAGAAGGACCCCATCTACAGAGATGTGTCTAACATCACATTAACGGCGCCAGGTTGCGAGGAGGAAGACGAGATCACCCTACGGATGCGCGACGAGGAAGATGAGAATGACAGCCCTACCTCCGAGGTAGCCTTTTCTTCAAATTCTGAGCCACTGTGTTGTTACAAGGGGTTGCCGCTGGAGAAACTTCATGGTCCATTCCAACTCTACGATTCCATTACAGTGGTGCCCCGCAAGACGAACGCCTCGCAAGACGGGAAACCCGCTAGACGAAAGGGTTTTCCGTTTTGGAGGCGCTTCGAAAAACGAATTTCCCTATGGGCTTGCTTTGCAAGACGAAAATGTCTTGCGAGTTCCTGCGGGGTTTTTTCCCTCCCCCCCCCCTTTTCCTAAGCCCTAAGCCGCTGATCCGCTGATAAGCCGCTTATCAGCTGATCCGCTAAAAGCCGCTAAACCGCTAATAGCGCTAATCTGCTAAACTAATAGCGCTAATCCGCTAAGCTGTCAATGGGCTTGCTTCACAAGACGAAAAAACCGCTATACGAAGAGCCTCACGGAACGGATTAATTTCGTCTTGCGAGGCACCACTGTATCTGCTTAAGTCCCTCTTACCTAAACCATGCTCCTTGGCACATTGTGTTGTGGAAGCGTATTCGAATTTCCCATGAGCCCAAAGCACCACCCACAGATCACTGCTTCTCTGGGCAAGTTAGTGTTCCCGACTTCCAATCTGGGGGCATTTCCGGAAGCAGTGACTCTTACTGAGATATGCTCACTTCCAAGGATTTTATCTTAAACTTATCAACCTTTTCTAGCATAAGAACAGTGCCCCCAATTTCAATTCTCGGGGGGAGAGAAACAACCTTAAATTTGAAGTTTGGGGAAGACGGGGTGGTCAAATAAAAGCAGCTTCTCTGTGCAGTTCTCGCAATAACCATGGTGGAGCCGAGAAACCGTGATTCACTACGACGCCAACTTGCCTTCTATTCCTTTACGACCTCAGTTGCTTCTTTTAAAAAGAAGAAAAACACTGTATTTTATTACAATGCTTTGTTAATTTTAGCCAGTTTGGGCTGCTCATTTTGCAGATTCAATCCCAATCTCTGCCTCCAGTCCTGCAGGGCTTATAGACCCTTTGGACTGGACCAGAAAATTGAAGGACTATCAGCCTCCTTCTCCAGGTCTCCAGAGGAAGAACGAGACCTTAGCGGGCAGGCAGTTTTCTGAGACTGGAGGCAGCCTGAAAAAGTCCTGGTTTGCTGCTTATAGAGGATTGCATAACAGATCTGTGGACTCCTGGCAAGTTGATATGGAAGGTTTTTGGTTTTTTAAAGCATTCATAGTATTTAAGAGGAAGAGGAAGAAGCAGCTCTGAATTTTATGTAGTCGGTACTACAGAATAAGGCACGCGGGTGGCGCTGTGGGTTAAACCACAGAGCCTAGGACTTGCCAGGCTCAGCCAATCAGAAAGTCGGCGGTTCGAATCCCCGCGACGGGGTGAGCTCCCGTTGCTCGGTTCCTGCTCCCGCCAACCTAGCAGTTTGAAAGCACACCAGCGAAAGTAGATAAATAGGTACCGCTCCGACGGGAAGGTAAACGGCATTTCCGCTCTGGTTCACCAGAAGCGGCTTAGTCATGCTGGCCACATAACCCAGAAGCTGTACGCCGGCTCCCTTGGCCAGTAAAGCGAGATGAGCGCCGCAACCCCAGAGTTGGTCATGACTGGACCTGATGGTCAGGGGTCCCTTTACCTTTACTACAGAATAAAGATTTGGGGAGGTTTGGGATAGAGTTAATGGGGGGTTAAAGCGGCAAATGTAAGAGATTAGGCAAGGTCATAGTTTGCTTGGGTTAGAGAACTGTGTAACAAAGAGGGAATAATGAGTGGGAAGTACATTAAGCCTGAGGGAAATGGACCTGTTTTGTGAAAAGGGGAATTGGGTAACAAGGTAAAACAGAATTATTTTCCTGGATGTGTAAAACTTGAGTATGGTTAACTAGGATGTTGTGAACTCAAAGACCGGATGATTTAAGTTGTACTGGAGGAAGCACAATTTAAAATTACAATTCGTGGGGATCGATAAAGTAAGGTTTTAATTCTGTTTGATTAATTGGTAAAATAGCTGGGTAAATGTCTAAACAGGAACTGAACATGTACCGTTGATGGAAACAGGAATTGATAGAAACCTATTAGAAATTAAGGGGGGGGGGGATATTTTTTTACTGTGAGCGGAAAAGGAGGGAGGGGAAAGGAGCATCTTCAAGGGGGGGGAGTCAAATCCTAAATCTAGGTTAAATTTGAATTAATTTGTGTGTTTTTTTTGAAAACTAATAAAAATTAATTGGCATGGTGCACAAAGAAAAATGTAAAGTTTAGTGCTGGTAGCCATCATCCGCAGGAAATAATGGACCTTCCATGTTCAGAGGTGGTCTACCTCCAAATTCCAGTTGGTTGATGGGATTTGTACATGAGGGCTGATGTTTTCAGATTCCGCTGAGGGGCTTCCCAGAGGCAACTCTGCTCAGCCACTGTGAGAACAGAATGTACACATCTTTCAGGGTCCTCATCTTCAGACTGAAACAGCAGACGTACAAAGAGAGAGATTCTTGAATATTCTCCTTTGGTGGAGACTCTCTTCAAGGTGGCTTAGGGCCCTCGTATCTACGGGGCCGCCTCTCCTGGTCTGCCCCGCAGAGGACCTTAAGGTCCATGAATAACCATAGTTTAGAGGTCCCGGGCCCTAAGGAAGTCAGACTATCCTCCACCAGGGCCAGGGCCTTCTCAGTGATGGCTCCGACCTGGTGGAAGGCTCTGTCCCAGGAGACCAGGGCCCTGCAGGATTTAACTTCCTTCTGCAGGGCCCGTAAGACAGCGCTATTCTGCCTGGCCTTTATTTAACTTGAATTCAGCCTGATCTTTTATTTCCCTTCTCTTCCCTCCCCCTCCCTTTTTATGATCACCCGCTCTGAGACTTCCCCTGGCCTCTTCACTGGCCCAAATAGGACTAATTCAGCCAGCTAATTGATTTTTGATTTTTATTGTTATTCGTGTTTTTATACCGTATTTTATGCTGCTTTTATAATTAAGTGTTTTAAATTGGTTGTTAGCCACCCTGAGCCCGGTTTTTGAACCGGGAAGGGTGGGGTATAAATAAAAAAAATTATTATTATTTATTATAAAGTGCTTCCATGAGCATCTGTTGAGATGGTGCTTCGAGCTCAGGGTGAAATGAGGGGGGGGGGTACCTTAGGGTTGGATGGAATTCTATTTGATTTTGTGGAGGCTTCAGGTCCCTGTGGACAGGGGACTATAAATCTGAACAAGTGTCCTTTCTATTCTGACAGATAGAAGCCAAGACATTGGCAAAGTCCCGAAGCGTGACCCAGAATCTCCAAGGCAAGTACGAGAACCTGGTGGCCAGCCTGAAAGACATCCCAGAAGAGCTCCGGAACAAGCTGTCCCAAACCAGCCGGCACATAAGAGAGCTCCACTCTGATTTTGTCTCAGCCCACAATTTTGGAGATTTGGCTGACAATGTCTTGAACAAGAGTTTTGCGATCATGGCTGAAGCCCAGGGCTCCATGGATGAACTGATGGAGTATGCTTTGCAAAGTCCCGAATCTCTCTTGCGGTTGAAGGACTACCTGCCTAACCCAGACATGAAGGAGGAAGAGGTGGTGAAGGATGCTCCCCTTTTCATGGAGAAAGAAGAGGAAGAGGTCCAATCTTCTCACAATCAGGAGTTGGAGGAGCGGAACTCGTTGAAAAGCCAAAAGTCATACCAGCAAAAAGGTGGTGAAGAAAGTTTGAAGAAGGAAGAAGAGGTCCAATCTTCTCACAATCAGTTGGAGGAGCGGAACTCGTTGAAAAGCCAAAAGTCATACCGGCAAAAAGGAGGTAATGAAGAAACTTTGAAGAAGGAAGAAGAGATCCAATCTTCTCACAATCAGGAGTTGGAGGAGCGGAACTCGTTGAAAAGCCAAAAGTCATACCAGCAAAAAGGTGGTGAAGAAAGTTTGAAGAAGGAAGAAGAGATCCAATCTTCTCACAATCAAGAGTTGGAGGAGCGGAACTCGTTGGAAAGCCAAAAGTCATACCAGCAAAAAGGTGGTGAAGAAAGTTTGAAGAAGGAAGAAGAGGTCCAATCTTCTCACAATCAGGAGTTGGAGGAGCGGAACTCGTTGAAAAGCCAAAAGTCATACCGGCAAAAAGGTGGTGAAGAAAGTTTGAAGAAGGAAGAAGAGATCCAATCTTCTCACAATCAAGAGTTGGAGGAGCGGAACTCGTTGGAAAGCCAAAAGTCATACCAGCAAAAAGGTGGTGAAGAAAGTTTGAAGAAGGAAGAAGAGGTCCAATCTTCTCACAATCAGGAGTTGGAGGAGCGGAACTCGTTGAAAAGCCAAAAGTCATACCGGCAAAAAGGTGGTGAAGAAAGTTTGAAGAAGGAAGAAGAGCTCCAATCTTCTCACAATCAAGAGTTGGAGGAGCGGAACTCGTTGAAAAGCCAAAAGTCATACCAGCAAAACAGTGGGGCCAAGGAATCTTCTTCAAATAAGGAAGAGGAGGTTCCACCTTCTGGCAAACAGAAGACAGAGAAGCAGAACTCACTGAAACTCCAACAGGTCTACGAGCCAAAAGGTGGGGACAAGGAAACTTCTACAAATAAGGAAAAGGAGGTTCAACCTTCTCACAAGCAGGAGATGGAAGGAAGGAGCATCCTCAAAATACAGGAGGCTTACGACCCAAAAGATTGTGATGAGGAAGCTTCTACAAATAAGGAAGAGGAGGTTCAACCTTCTCAGAAGTGGGAGATGGAGGGACGGAACATCCTCAAAATCCAGCAGGCTTATGATCCGAAAGGTTGTGAAGAGGATGAACCTTCCAACAAGGAGGAAGTGGTCCAATATTCTAGCAAACCAGTGGAGGACATCCTGAAAATCCAGGCGACCTACGACCCCAAAGGTTGTGACGATGAATCCTATATGGTCAAGGACGATGACGAAACTCCTTCTAGGAAAGAAGAGACCCCACTTTCTGGCAAAAAGGAGGCAAAGGAGTGGAATATTCTGAAAATCTTGCAATCTTACACACCAAAATTTGCTGATGATAGGTGGGAAGAGATGGAAGAGGAGGCCACACCTACTAGCCAAGAGGAGGACAAAGAGAGGAATATACTGAAAATTCAACAGGCCTATGACCCAAAAGGTTGTGATGAGGAAGCTTCTATGAATGAGGAGGTTCAACCATCTGACAAGTGGGAGATGGAGGGGTGGAGCATTCTCAAACTCCAGCAGACTTATGACCCCAAAGGCTGCGATGAGGAAACACCTTCCAGTAAGGGAGAGGAAGCGGTCCAACTTTCTGGCCACGTAGTGGAGGACATCCTGAAAATCCAGGAGACCTACGACCCCAAAGGTTGCGATGATGAATCCTATACGGGCAAGGAGGAGAAGGTGTTCCGGACTTCTGGAACACAGGAAGTGGAGAATGACGAAGCTCCTTCTAGGAAAGAGGAGATTCCACTCGCTGGCAAAGAGGAAGCAAAAGAGTGGAAGATACTGAAAATCCTGCAAGCTTACACACCAAAATTTGCTGATGATAGATGGGAAGAGGAGGAGGATGACGGTGCACCTACTAGCCAAGAGGAGGACAAAGAGCGGAATATACTGAAAATTCAACAGGTCTATGACCCAATAGGTTGCCTCGAGGAAGCTTCTATGAATAAGGAAGAGGAGGTTCAACCATCTGACAAGTGGGAGACGGAGGGGTGGAGCATTCTCAAACTCCAGCAGACTTACGACCCAAAAGGCTGCGATGAGGAAACACCTTCCAGGAAGGGGGAGGAGGAAGTGGTCCAACATTCTGGCCAAGTAGTGGAGGACATCCTGAAAATCCAGGAGACCTACGACCCCAAAGGTTGCAATGATGAATCCTATACGGGCAAGGAGGAGAAGGTGTTCCGGACTTCTGGAACACAGGAGAATGACAAAACTCCTCCTAGGACAGAGATCCCACCTTCGGGGAAAGAACAGGCAAAGGACTGGGATATATTTAAAACCCTGAAAGTTAATATGCCTAAATTTTCCGATGATGAATCACCTTCCAGTAGGAAGGAGATGGAAGTCCCACCTCCCAGCCAAGAAGAGGACAAAGAGCGGAATATACTGAAAATTCAAAAAGCCTATGACCCAAAAACTTGTGATGAGGAAGCTTCTATGAATAAGGAAGAGGAGGTTCAACCTTCTGGCAAGCGGGAGATGGACAGACGGAACATCCTCAAAATCCAGCAGGCTTACGACCCAAAAAGTTGTGAAGAGGAAGCACCTTCCAGGAAGGAGGAGGTGGTCCAATCTTCTGGCAAACCGGTGGAGGACATCCTGAAAATCCAGGCGACCTATGACCCCAAAGGCTGCGATGATGAATCCTACACGGGCAAAGAGGCAAAGGTGTTCCGAACACCCGACAACGACAAGGTGCAGAATGACAAAACTCATTCTAGAAAAGAGGAGAAGGTCCCGCCTTCTGGCCAAGAGGAGGCAAAGGACTGGAAGATACTGAAAATGCTGCAAGCTTACACACCCAAGTTTTCTGACGGTGAATCGCCTTCTGGCAGGGAGAAAGCAGAAGTTGTGGTGGCCCCACCTCCTCAAAGAGAGGTGAGGGAGTGGAACATACTGAAACTCCAACAGGCCTACGACCCAAAAGGGTGCGACGAAGACTCCTCCAACTACAGAGAGGAGGCCCAGCCTTCTGGCAAACCAGAAATGGAAGGCTGGAACATCCTCAAAATCCAACAGGCCTATGACCCAAAGGGTTGCGACGACGAAAGCCCCAAGGAGGAGTTCCAACATTTCGGCCAGTGGAACCTGCAGGGATATAACATACTGAAGATACAGCAAGCCTACGACCCCAAAAGCTGCCCTGATGATGATAAATAAGTCAAGACTCCGAAAGAGCAGAGCCACACGCTTCTGACCCCAATGAAGCCGGCAAACGGGGGTGGATTTCACTCGAAAGACTTGCCCGAGTTTTCCAAGGGACGGGTCTGGGGCTCAGTCACTGAAATAAGAGAGGCAATTTGGAACTTCGTTTCGGCCATAGATGTTTTTTGCTTGGGCAGTCCCTCCCTCCCTCCCTTGCTGGGCCTAGGCCATACAGGACAATGGCCATGGCTGGCTGGTTGTGGTTTCTCCTAAGAGGTACCTGGTGGCTTGCTTGTGAGAGTAAATTTCCTAACAATGCGAGTCTGCTAGAAGGTGCTGAAGGGTGGGTTTTAAGTCTCTGGGGAGTAGAGGGCCAGACTGTAGGCTAGGTGGGGTGGAGGAATTCCCTCTCACAAAATGGAATGGAATTCCGTCTCGAATATGGGCCATGGGTGGTTTAGCTGAGGTTACTGCCTTGCAGGGGATTGGATGAGATGACCCTTGCGGTCCTTTTCCCACTCTACTATTTGAAGAGGCAGTGATGGCCACTAGCTCTGATATCTTTAAGAGAGGAAGAGACAAAATTCGTGGAGGAAAAGGCTATCTGTGGCTAGTAACCTGGGGTGGCCATCAAACCCAAGTAACACTTCTGAGCACCAGCCGCTAGAAACCACGGGGGGTGGGGGGTGAGTGCTCTAGTGCAGTGTTTCCCAACCTTGTGCCTCCAGCTGTTTTTGGACTACAATTCCCATCATCCCTTGCCACTGGTCTTGCTAGTCAGGGATGATGGGAGTTGTAGTTCAAAAACAGCTGGAGGCACAAGGTTGGGAAACACTGCTCTAGTGCTCAAGTCCTCTTTCTGGGACTTCTTATGGGCCACTGTGAGAACAGGCCACTAAATGGGCCACTTACGTCCTTACTGGACAACTTATCCCAATTTTATTCTCGTAACCCTGCGAGATAGGCTCTTACGTTGTAACTCCCCGCCCTCCCTGTTTCAGCTGCAACTGATGCTTCTTCCGGTACACCCATCTTCTGAATGACATTTTCAGGCAACATTTTCCCTCTGCTTCTGTGTTCTGTCTCTTTTTGGCTGGTTGGAGCCATTTCAGGGGAAAACAAAAACAGAAACGTGGGCGGGGGGAATCACGGATTAGAAATGTTACCATAGGAATCAATGGAAATTGTGGAAACACTTGCCTGGCAAATGATTTCTAAGGAATGCACTGTGTTCAGGAAGCGAGACTTGTGTGTTTTTGTGTGTACAGTGGTACCTCGGGTTACAGACGCTTCAGGTTACAAACTCCGTTAACTAGGAAGTGGTTGCTCCAGGTTAAGAACTTTGCCCCAGGATAAGAACGGAAATCGCGCACCAGCGGGAGGCCCCATTAGCGAAAGCATGCTTCAGGTTAAGAACTGTTTCAGGTTAAGAATGGACCTCTGGAATGAATTAAGTTCTTAACCCGAGGTACCACTGTATATATAATCTGCTGTAGTTCTTATAACAGCATAGTGAGAGCACGCTATAGCTGTGCTGGATGGGTTCTGAAGGGCACCAGGTTAAGAAAAACGGAACTAGAACTTCGATTTTACTACCTAAACATATATAGAGCAAGAATTAGGAACGACTTGAGATACCAACAAACCCAGCGCGTGGCTTCAACCACCCGAGTAAAGCCCTGTCCATTTCAACAGGAGCAGATTTTGACCAGGCTGCGTGCCCTTTAGGTTCAACCACTACCACTTCCTTCGAAAGTTAGTTCTGAACTGAAGGAATGGGTTTCCCAAATCTAAAACCTGACTGTGCAGTCAGTCTGAAATGGGCCCCAAAATCCCATTTTTCCTTCTCCATTAGCTAAAAACCATTAACTTGAGCTCTTGAGCAAATGTATAACAGGAACACAGCTGTATAAACAAAGCTCTCTCCTTTATCAGTCCGTGACGCCTAATGAATGGCCTTGCCAGTTCCAAAGTGGAGCAGGGATGACACATCTGGGTCTTATCTTACATCCTGACCACACTGACGCACAGACCTTGTCAACCCCCCGGGAACGGCGCCAGGAGTGCTCTTAGAGTTGGTGACCTTCTTACCCCAAGATATGTAATACAGGAAGAGGAACACCCTTTTATGGTTAAGAGTACAGGAGCAGGAACATCTCTGATGTCAACTTACATGAATAAGCTTACGTGTCTGGATTCCTGGGGAAGGGGGGAGAGGGTGCCTGGAGGATATATATACTGCATGGAATCTCTCATTTCTTCGGACTTGCTGTGGACTGACCACACAAGTGCCTTCTGCTATCCTGAGAGCAGAATAAACTCTTTCTCTGAACCAAAACCTTGGTGTCATTTGAATTCCTTCCTCCCGTCGGGGAGCAACGCTCACCCAACCAATCAGTAAAGTCCAATAAGGCTACAGCACTGCTTACCACACCCCTTCCTATGCTCTGCTTTCAAGAATTCTGCACCAAGGTTACTCTCTCCCAACACTCAGCAACAGAACTCTTCTTCAACCTGTATAAATTACGTAAACTAAACCATTTCTCTTACCTTCCCTATTTCGTTCTTTTTTTCTGCAAGCTGTAAGGAGCCACAGCAGGAACTGACCCATCCAGACACTCTGGAAGTGGTATTCAGTAATTCTTCTCACAGATGAAATTTGCTATTACTTGCTTCGAAGCTTGCTTTAACAAAGGGTTGTCTCCAATGCCCGTCCTACTTTTAGCAGACCCGCCAAAATTAATGGGCACAGCTCAGTTAGGTTCATTAACTTCAATGGGTCTGCTCTAGCATTGGAAAAGACCCCAAACCCAAAAGCTGAGATATTTTGAAAGCATGATTCTGCAGCCAATTCAGCCGTTCTCTCTCCTGCGTTCTACAACTGACAGTCAAAACACTCCTCTTATCAGACAGGAACATCTTTATTTCATGGTTTCCAAAAACAAAACGATGCTTCAGACAGTATTTCGGCAGTTTCATCCTCTAATCTGGATTCCGCCTGGATAAAGCAGTTTGGAATTAAGTCTGCTTCAGTTGTTTAAAAAATAGGAATAATCTGAAACTCACGCAGAGACACCCACACCCTACTGTGCTCCAAAAAGCCAAGACTCTCTTCCACTAACCTAAGGAGAGAGAAAAAGAGAGACGCATGGAGGAACACCGAAGTCCCATGAGAAGGTGTGGCCAAAACAGCCAACCGGCACTCACAGAGTGCCCTGTTGCATTTTGGAATTTGCCAAATCAGTAGCAGGAGTGGCGAGCGAGTGGAAAACCAACAGGACAGTGACGTGAAGAAATGGCATCTTTGCACCTGTGTGTGAAGGTTTTTGAGCCACGCTGTCACCCGCAGCCTTGGAGGGGGGGCAGGAAGAAAATCTGTGCTTTCTCAAACTGGCCTGCAAGGCACTGCTAAACGGAAGCCTCTATGATGCATTTGTCAAAGGGCAGGGGAGAGGAGACAGGATAGATGATAGACGATAGATGAGAGAGAGAGAGAGAGGCCTGCCTCTTCAGAGCTTCTCCATACTTTGTCGCTCAACTGCTGCCCAAGGTAGTTGCTGGCACTAAGAGCTCGTTGCAGAATTGACTGTGCTGCTTCAGACACCACTCTGAATGCTTCCCCTTGCCTAGTAAGCTTGCTAGCCAGTCTCCTGCCTACTCCCCTGTTTTCTACCTGCGGAGAGGTTTTTTGGTTTTGGTTTTTTTTTTTAAGACATAAAAAGACCAACACCACCATCCGCCCAATAACACAGCATTTGAAAAACGAAATGAAAATGCAAAACTGCTCAGCTAGTTTTGCACACACCAATGTCCTGCCTCGCCTCCTGATAGGGTAGAGACACAACCCACAAGGAGTTTTGGCTAGGCCAAGGCTGAAAGGCCAACAGCCCAGCGTTCTAGCCAGGCATTCTGGTATCTTTGAAGCAGTGCATGAGAGAATTATACTGTGCAGAAACCGACCCATATCAGCACAGTAAAACTTCTTGAAAGGCCTCTCTATCGCGGACGGAGAGGGTGGCGAACCAGCAACTATTGTAAGCAGCAGCGTCCCAGGGAGGAGGGGAGGCCCAATGGTGACAAAAAAAAAAAGAGAGCTGGGAAAACTCACTTAACACAACTCAGAATGGAGACAAAATCAGAGCTGGATGCCCTGCCAGGGCAACATAAGGAGAGAAGCCCAGCAGGATTTTACAACAGAGGAGGAAAATCTTTGGCCCTCCTAGATGTTGCTCAACTACAAATCCCATCAGCCCCAACGGCCCACATTGATGGAATCTGTACTTCTGCAACATCTGGAGCAGCGAGTGATCACCACGCCTTGTTTGAAATGCAAAACAGTCCAGACCCTGCAGAAACAGAATTAGACAGGCGACACCCTTGGAATCTGAAGCCACGGACCACCATAACCCTGGGGTGATTTAAGCACAATCTTTCTTCCCTCCCCCATCTCTCTCCCTTTCCCACCACCGAGAGAGAAACTCTAAATAAAGAAGTTTGACAAGGATGAATGGGATTTTCTTTTCATTAAAAAACAACCCTTTATATATTCATTTCACGTCTGTTGAAATCACAAGAGTAAAAGGGGCGGGATGGGTGGGGAGAGACTGGACAGAGTGGGGGAAATCAAAAACAGGGAACCAATACAAACATACATCGGTTGTGGGGCTGCCCCAGAAGTTCATAATCCTCCAAGGAGCGATAAGAGGACTGGGAAATGGGAGGGAGAGGAAGAGGAAGAGGAAGAGAAGAGGGCTCAGGGAGGAAGGGATATGACTTAGGAACAAGCTTCCCCAACCAGGTGCCCTCCAGGCACTGCTGGACTCCCAACTCCCATGAGCCCCCAGCTAGCACGGCCAACAGCCACGGGAGATGAGAGCAGAGGTCTAGGAAACGAAACGAAACGGAACCCGCACTCTGGGGGGCACCAAGTCAGGGAAGACCGACCTAGAACGTCATCTACTGTGTGGCTTGGAAAAGCATCTCTGAAAGACAGGGCAAGGCAGAGACCTCGCCTCCCCGGGGGCTGCAAGCGTCACAACCCGTCCGGCACTGCTTCTTCGCAGGGGCCTCCCCCCCCCTCGGTTTCAGCTCCCGTCGTCTTCCTCCACGGAGTCCGACTCCATCTGGATCTCCCGTTCTGCTCCTGCCCGCTCCGTCGCAGAATAGTCTTGCGTTCTGCAGTAGCACAGAGAGGAAGGGGTTGGGAGACAAGGAGGGACGAGAACAATCTTCTACCACCCCGAGGCAGGAAAACCAAGGTTTGGGGGCCTGAGTTAGGTGGGCTAGGAGCCTGACTCTGGATAATGCAGCCTCCTCTGATCCCAGTAAGGGTCTTTCCCCATCCCTTGGAAAAATAACCTCATTCTGACTTCTGCCCAAGTTTGTCCAATTCTAAATTCCAAAATTGGGTTATATGGACTGCAGGGATTTTCTTTTAACACTCCCCACCCTGGGAAATTCCCCTGACTCAACACTTTTCAGTGGCAGCCTCTGGGGTGTGGCGGCACGGCACCTCCTAAGCAGCACAACCAAACCCACAAGAAAAGGCAGAAAGAAGCCCTACTCGTTGTGGGTGTCTTCAGGGGAAGCCCCTCCCTTGACGTCCCCAGAAGTCCAATCTTCATCTCCGTCCTTGTTCTCTGTCACACCGTCTCCTTTCTGGGCTCCCGACTCCCCATTCACAGGAGCTGGGAGGTCTGGGGAAGAAAAGAGACGTCAACCCCAGGGGCGAGAGAACAGGAAGGGGCAACCCGTTGTCAGGAGTGTGGGTCAGCAATAAAAAAAACATGATATCAGTGAAGTTAACTCTTAATTCAAACAAACCAAAGCAGCGCAGACCTAGTGATCACAGCAACTCGTAGGTCTTGCCCCAATGAGGCAGTTGTGAGGACTTCCCACTGCTCTCTAAGGCTCCTCCTTACACTTCAAAACGACCTTTTGACAGATTAGAGAACTGGGCCAAAACAAACAAGATGAATTTTAACAGGGAGAAATGTAAAGTATTGCACTTGGGCAAAAAAAAATGAGAGGCACAAATACAAGATGGGTGACACCTGGCTTGAGAGCAGTACATGTGAAAAGGATCTAGGAGTCTTGGTTGACCACAAACTTGACATGAGCCAACAGTGTGACGCGGCAGCTAAAAAAGCCAATGCAATTCTGGGCTGCATCAATAGGAGTATAGCATCTAGATGAAGGGAAGTAATAGTGCCACTGTGTTCTGCTCTGGTCAGACCTCACCTGGAGTACTGTGTCCAGTTCTGGGCACCACAGTTCAAGAAGGACACTGACAAACTGGAACGTGTCCAGAGGAGGGCAACCGAAATGGCCAAAGACCTGGAAACGATGCCTTATGAGGAACGGCTAAGGGAGCTGGGCATGTTTAGCCTGGAGAAGAGGAGGTTAAGGAGGGATATGATAGCCATGTTCAAATATATAAAAGGATGTCACATAGAGGAGGGAGAAAGGTTGTTTTCTGCTGCTCCAGAGAAGCGGACACGGAGCAATGGTTCCAAACTACAAGAAAGAAGATTCCACCTAAACATCAGGAAGAACTTCCTGACAGTAAGAGCTGTTTGACAGTGGAATTTGCTGCCAAGGAGTGTGGTGGAGTCTCCTTCTTTGGAGGTCTTTAAGCAGAGGCTTGGCAACCATATGTCAGGAGTGCTCTGATGGTGTTTCCTGCTTGGCAGGGGGTTGGACTCGATGGCCCTTGTGGTCTCTTCCAACTCTATGATTCTATGATTCCTCCCCAAGGTCTTTCCCAAGCAGTTGCAAATTGTGCCTGCGCACAACCAGCCTCTGCTCTGCTTTTTTTTTAGTTTTGCCGTGTGTTCTAGGAGACCAGGGTCACGGGAGTAGCCAGGGGGTGCAGCTGCACCCCCTAATCAAGTAAATATAAAAATACCTGACTAACGGACCAGACACATTGCAGGTAAATTGGTTCTACCCCATCTAACATCCTACTCCCCCTAACATAAATCTTGGCTATGCCCATACCAGAGGGGAGGGGAGTTGGTCACAGCTGGAGGGGGAGACTCTCTGGATTCTTCAGCGGCCAGACTCCTCTCTGCCTCTTAGCCCCAAGTCCGAACTGCTCTCTGCCACAGCCTCTTCCTGCTCAGTAAACCCTGATGCCTCTTCCATTTCTGACACCTCCTCCTCTCATTCTTCTCCCTCTTCTCTCTCTGATCACTCATCAACATCACCATCCCACAAAAAAGTAAAGGACCGCTGGATAGTTAAGTCCTGTCAAAGGCGACTAAGGGGTTGCGGCGCTCATCTCGCTATCAGGCCGAGGGAGCCGGCGTTTGTCCACAGACAGCTTTCCGGGTCATGTGGCCAGCAGGACTAAACCACTTCTGGTGCAACGGGACACCGTGACGGAAGCCAGAGCGCACAGGTACGCCGTTTACCTTCCCGCTGGAGCGGAACCTATTTATCTACTTACACTGGTGTGCTTTCAAACTGCTAGGTTGGCAGGAGCTGGGACAGAGCAACGGGAGCTCATTCAGTCGCTGGGATTTGAACTGCCGACCTTCCGATCGGCAAGCCCAAGAGGCTCAGTGGTTTAGACCACAGCGCCACCCGCATCCCTATCATCATCCCACAACCGCTCCCCTGGCTTTGAGCCTTCTTCCCATGGGGTTTCCCTTGGGTGTTCCCGGGCTGGTGCCCTCCCACCACTCCCTCTGCATCCAGCCAGTCCCTGACATCTGTTATAGAAAGATTAAGCTCCTCCCAGTTCCTCCACCACTTCCCACTTGGGTTACCTGGCTGTGAAGGGTTGAGGAAGGCTGATTGAAGAGAGTGGGATCAATCTCAGAGTCCTTTCCCTGCCTGTCCCTCCCCTCCCCTCCCTCCCAACCAACCCCAATCCCACTCAGAGGGGGTCTTGCCACCAGCCTCTTACCAGCACTCATCTCTTCCTCGCCTGTCTCATGCTGCGTTTCTCCTTCAGGCAGCTTCTCCTTGCCTTTGTCCCCCTCCCCTTTGTCCTTCTCCTTCTCCGAATCAGTCCTGTTGACTTTCTGGTTCGCCCCGACCTTTGGCCCCAGGACGCGGGACTTCAGGCATGTGTAGACCTCGGCTGCCTTCTCCATCACTTCTTTGTTGGCCTTGTAACGCCGAATCTTATCACAAACAAACACGGCGTTTTAGACGCTTTCAAATTAGGCACGGTAGTGTAGATATAAAATGTAAAAGGCAATGGTACCTATTTATCTACTTGCACTGGTGTGCTTTTGAACTGCTAGGTTGGCAGGAGCTGAGACAGAGCAACGGGAGCTCACTCCGTCACACAGATTCGAACCGCCAACCTTCAGATTGGTAAGCCCAAGAGGCTCAGTGGTTTAGACCACAGTGCCACCTGCGTCCTCACGGCTGTGCACAAGTAGTGGGGCCTCCCCAATCCCACCCACCCCACCCTCTTACCTTTTTCAGAGTGGCCACGACGTTTGTGTGTTTTTGGAGGATCTGAGAGGTGACCTGAAGGCTGCCCAGTTCTTCCAACGCACTCAGACACCTCTTGACGTCCTAGAGAAACAGGATTTTGGGCACAGTGACCTTTTGGCCCACCGGAGCTTACACAAAAACTGCTTACACAGAATAACTATAATAACGACAAGAACAACAACAATTGTTCCAAAAGGACTGGGGCAAATTTATACTCTATATGAAAGAAAATTGAAAACAGTTGAATACGTTTGTAGGTTTAAGTTGAAATGTTTGGTAATGGGAAATTAAGGAGCCGATTTACTTATAAATAGGTGATTGTTAAAAGATTGATTTAAGGTAAAAGGTGAACTTAGGAATGTGGAGAAATTGGTAATGAGATACGGAAATCTGTTAGAGGGAAAGAAGGGTGTTGACGCTTTATTTAAGCAATGTCTTAAGTTATTTTTTGATACTGAAATGTAATAAAATATGGAAAGCTTAATAAAATTTATATTAAAAAAAAGAAGAATAATGGTAATGGTTATGATTAGCCGCCCATCTAACTGGGTTGCTCCAGCTGCTCTTGACAGCTCCCGACAAAATATTTGAAACACCATAAAACATCAAACATTAAAAACTTCCCCATACAGGACTGACTTCAGATGTCTTCTAAAAGTTGTATAATTACTCATCTCCTTGACATTTGTTGGGAGGACGTTCCACAGGGTGGGTGCCACTACCGAGAAGGCCCCCTTGCCTGGTTCCCTGTAACTTCACTTCTCACAGTGAGGGAACCACTAGAAGGTCCTTGGTGCTGGACCCCTAGCGATGGGGATGGAGACGCTCCTTCAGTTATACACTGTTTATACCGTTAGAAGCATCACCTGGGAATGTCCTGTTCCCTGGCCTGTGTCAATTCAAGAGTGCAGGTGGAAAAGGAGGAGGGTTGTATGTCTGGATGTTCCACTGCAGTTCATTGGATTGGAGAAGGGGGAAACAGTGGAACAAGAGACCCGTCTCCTCGGCTCCAGGACTGGGGGCGACCTGCGGCCCTCCACTTGTGGATGCACCTATAACTGCCATCAGCCCCAATCAGCATGTCTAACCGTCAGGAATGGCAGGGGTTGGAATCCTGCACCATTTGGACGGCAGAAGGACCCCCACACCTGCCTCAGGTGGGCATCACAGAAGAGTTTTCCAGCAGCAGAAACGGCAAGCAAATCCAAAGGACAGGCAGGAACATGCAGACAAGCCCGGGACTTGTAAGGAGAGCTTTCTGGGGGGGAAACAGGCTCAAAGGAGAGAGGGGCTCCAGCTTACCGGATTGTCGACTTTCAGAGCAAACTTGATCTCGCTGTGCAACTTTTGGAGTTTCTCCTCGATCGTGGGTTCTGCAGACAGCACAAAGGTTTTTTGAAAGCCGGGAAAAACAAGTCACTTCCCCACCTACCAACCCCATCACCAAAGCAAACTCACGCTCCAATCACATATCCCGTTTCTCTCTTTCTCCAGCCAGTTTTTTGTTTTTGTTTTTTACCTTTCTTCTTCTCCACCCTCCTTTCAGGAAGCACCTCTGACTTTTTCCGGCCTCGTTCTGCTTTCAAAGCTCTAGAGGCAGAAGAAAAAGAAGGTAAGAAGCAGAGCTGGTGCTAAGAAGAAGGCTGTGTCTACTCCATGCCTAGGGGGAAACCTGCAAACGGGCAACCCAACGCTCCCTAAAATGTCAAGGTCTGCAGCTAGTTGGTTTGATTACTGCAACGTGCCGTATGTGGGGCTGCCCCTGAAGGTGGTCCAGAAACTGGAGCTAACAAAGAACTGGCCGCAAGACTCTAAACTGGGACTGCTTGCTGGGCACATTCCTTGCCAGTAATAAAAGGACTTCACTGGTCACCAAACTGTTTCCAAGCTCGATTCAAGACCCAAGATCTGAATGATTTGGACGGGCCAATAAATGGGCAAGGGAAAGTTGCATTGACAAATTCAGTTCTCAATGTGTTTGGAGGAAACTCCTACCAAAGGGAACGTACGTTTAATGCTTGGCACTAGTTTTCTCTCCCAGCTCACTACAGCAGCTCTCCCTAGGTATGTTGTGAGCTGCCCTGAGATTTACGGGTGAAGGGTGGAGAATGAAGAATAAAGAAGAATGAAGAAGAGAAAAGTTGCCCCAAGCAGTTTAATCAAACTACATTAAACCTCCCTCCTCAAAGCATGTTGGGAACTGACTCAGGTATACTAGGCTGAGGTATACGGCTTCAGCCCAGTAGACCTGTAGGAGCGTCTCCACCCCCATCGTTCAACCCAGACAACTGAGGTCCAGCTCTGATGGCCTTCTGGTTGTTCCCTCCCTGCGAGAAGTGAGGTTACAGGGAACCAGGCAGAGGGCCTTCTCGGTGGTGGCACCCTCCCTGTGGAACGCCCTCCCATCAGATGTCAAGGAAATAAGCAACTATCTGACTTTTAGGAGACATCTGAAGGCAGCCCTGTTTAGGGAAGTTTTTAATGTCTGATGTTCTATCATGTTTTTAATATTCTGTTGGGAGCCGCCCAGAGTGGCTGGAGAAATCCAGGCAGATAGGCGGGCTATAAATAATAAATTTATGATTATTATGATTATTATATAACCTGTTCCGGGTCTTCTCTTCTCCTTGGCCCCTCTTCTCCTTTTGACTCTGTTTCCTCGAGATCTCGGAGGACTGCTGCTTCTTCAGGGGCTTTTTCACCTGGAGGGGGGAAGAAAACGAGAATGTCACAAGATAGGCTATCACATCCCAGTGAAAAACCTCCCAGGCTTCCCCTGCTCTTTGATCTTTGCAGGGCTATGGTAAAATAGCTGCTTTCCTATGTACAAGATCAGGACTGCAATGCCACTCCCTCTATGAACTAACCCAGACACTTCCGTCGTCATCTGAGGCCCAGCCAGGGAAGGCAAGAGAACGGGCCTTTTCAGTGGTCTCACTGCAGGGACGCGGGTGGCGCTGTGGGTTAAACCACAGAGCCTAGGACCCGCCGATCAGAAGGTCAGCGGTTCGAATCCCCGTGACGGGGTGAGCTCCCGTTGCTCGGTCCCTGCTCCTGCCAACCTAGCAGTTCGAAAGCACATCAAAGTGCAAGTAGATAAGTAGGTACCACTCCGGTGGGAAAGTAAACGGTGTTTCTGTGTGCTACTCTGGTTCGCCAGAAGCGGCTTTGTCATGCTGGCCACATGACCCGGAAGCTGTACGCTGGTTCCTTTGGCCAATAAAGCGAGATGAGAACCGCAACCCCAGAGTCAGTCACGAACTGGACCTAATGGTCGTGTCCCTTTAGCTTATTATTATTCTTATTATTAGATGAAGTTCAGCCTGGCCCCTTTCCCAGGGTGCTCCCATCCCTGCCTTGCCAGCTCACCTCTTTCTCCACTTCTGAGTCGGAAGACGATGGGGCCTTGGGCCGCCCCTTCTTGCTCTTCTTGGGGACCTCGTTGTCCACACTGCTGTCGCTGTCTGAGTGCTCCACCTCCCCCTTCTCGGCCTTCTCCTTTTTCCGCTCCTTCTCTTCCCGCTCCTGCTCCCGGAGGCGGCGCAGCTCCTCCTCCTGCTCGCGCTTCCGCTTCTCCTCCAGCTCCCGGCGGCGCTCCTCGTCGCGGCGCTTCCACTCACTGATGCGGTCCACGTCGCTGTCACTGTCGCTGGGAGGGGAAGCAGGCAAGGAAAGAGACAATAAATGACTGTGGGCGAATCGGGGTGTGAGCTCCCGGCTACTCCCAAGCACCAGACTTGTTAAAAAGATTGAACGGTGCCTTGATGTGGCGACCGTGGCAAGCCACATCATTGAATGTCCTGCATAAATGCTACCAGACTAGTCTGTCCTTTATTTCAGTTGCCTCCACTGCTTGGTCCCTAGCTCAGAGAGAGCTGAGAGGTAAGAGGTGAACTTGTTCAGACAGAGAGAGTGGAAAGATATACATTTGTGGCTGCATATATATATGGGAGAAGGGCAATGACAGGCCTAGACAGCATCTTGAGAAGTAGAGACATCACCTTGCCAACAAAGGTCCGTATAGTTAAAGCTATGGTTTTCCCAGTAGTGATGTATGGAAGTGAGAGCTGGACCATCAAGAAGGCTGATCGCCGAAGAATGGATGCGTTTGAATTCTGGTGCTGGAGGAGACTCTTCAGAGTCCCATGGACTGCAAGAAGATCAAACCTCTCCATTCTGAAGGAAATCAGCCCTGAGTGCTCACTGGAAGGACAGATCCTGAAGCTGAGGCTCCAGTACTTTGGCCACCTCATGAGAAGAGAAGACTCCCTGGAGAAGACCCTGATGTTGGGAAAGATGGAGGGCACAAGGAGAAGGGGGCGACAGAGGACGAGATGGTTGGATAGTGTTTTCGAGGTTACCAGCATGAGTCTGACCAAGCTGCGGGGGGCAGTGGAGGACAGGAGTGCCTGGCGTTCTCTGGTCCATGGGGTCACGAAGAGTTGGACACGACTAAACGACTAAACAACAACAACATATGTGAGTGTGTATTTTCTTCCTCTAATCTGGATTCCGACTGGATAAAGCAGTTTGGAATTAAGTCTGCTTTAGTTGTTAAAATAACAGTAATACAGTGGTACCTCGGGTTACATACGCTTCAGGTTACAGACTCTGCTAACCCAGAAATAGTACCTCGGGTTAAGAACTTTGCTTCAGGATGAGAACAGAAATCGTGCTCCGGCGGCGCAGCGGCAGCAGGAGGCCCGAGTGTAACCCGAGGTATGACTGTATTTCTTTTAAGTCTATCTCCATTCCCTCCTCCTCTTCGTGAATTGCTATCTGAGAGAAGTTGCATTACAAGAAGTTCCTGCAGATATTATTACTATTATTATTAAATTTATATGCCACCCATCTAACAGGGTTGCCCCAGCCACTCTGGGCAGCTCCCGACAAGATATTAAGAATGCAACGAAACATCAAACATTTAGAACTTTGCTATATGGTGCTGCCTTCAGATGTCTTCTAAAAGCCATATAGGTGTTCCCTGTAGCTTCGCTTCTTGCAGGGAGGGAACTGGCAGAAGACTGCGCATCAGTGTCTGGGCTGTAGAGACGATGGGGGTGGAGATGCTCCTTCAGGTATACAGTGGTACCTCGGGTTACATACGCTTCAGGTTACATACACTTCAGGTTACAGACTCCGCTAATCCAGAAATAGTGCTTCAGGTTAAGAACCTTGCTTCAGAATGAGAACAGAAATCGTGCTCCGGTGGCGCAGCAGCAGCAGCAGGGGGCCCCATTAGCTAAAGTGGTGCTTCAGGTTAATAACAGTTTCAGGTTAAGAACGGACCTCCAGAACGAATTAAGTACTTAACCCGAGGCACCACTGTTATCTGAAACTCACACAGACACCCACACCCTACTGTGCTCCAAAAAGCCAAGACTCTCTTCCACTAACCTAAGGAGAGAGAAAAAGAGACGCACAGAGGAACACAGAATTCGTAAGTCCCATGTGAAGGCGTGACCCAAGCTTCCTTAACCATGACCCTTGTTTTTGAGACTACAATTAACAGCATCCCTGACCACTGGTCCTGCTAGCTAGGGATCATGGGAGTTGTAGGCCAAAAAAACCATCCGGAGGGCCGAGGTTAAGGAAGCCTGGCGTGGCCACAACAGCCAACCGGCACTCACAGAGTGCATTCTGGAATTTGCCAAATCAGTAGCAGGAGTGGCGAGCGAGTGGAAAATCAACAGGACAGTGACATGTGAAGAAATGGCATCTTTGCACCTGTGGGTGAAGGTTTTTGAGCCACGCTGTCACCCGCAGCCTGGGGGGGGGGGGTTAGGAAGAAAAATCTGTGCTTTCTCAAACTGGCCTGCAAGGCACTGCTAAACGGAAGCCTCTATGATGCATTTGTGAAAGGGCAGGGGAGAGGAGACAGGATAGATGAGAGAATAATAATAATAATAATAATAATAATAATAATAATAATAATAATAATAATAATTTATTTGTACCCTGCCCATCTGGCTGGGTCTCCCCAGCCACTCTGGGCAGCTTCCAACAAAGATTAAAAATACATTAAAATGTCACACATTAAAAACTTCCATGAGCCTTCAGATGTCTTCTAAATGTCAGGTAGTTGTTTATCTCTTTGACATCTGGTGGGAGGGCGTTCCACAGGGCGGGCGCCACTACCGAGAAGGCCCTCTGCCTGGTTCCCTGTAGCTTTGCTTCTCGCAGTGAGGGAACTGCCAGAAGGCCCATGGAGCTAGACCTCACGTGTCCAGGCAGAACGATGGGGGTGGAGATGCTCCTTCAGGTACACTGGGCCGAGGCCGTTGAGGGCTTTAAAGGTCAACACCAACATTTTGAATTGTGGTAGTAAATGCACAGGCAGGCAGGCAAGAACACTTCCTGATCTGCCTCTCCAGCGCTGCTCCATACTTTGTGAGAAGAAGAGGTGCACTTGTGCAGAGAGAGAGAGTGGAAATATATAACGTACATTTGTGACTGCATATATCTGAGTGTGAGTGTGTGTGTGTGTGTGTAAAAGAGAGAGGGAAAGAGGAATGTTCTCTGTTGTTATCAGACAGCAATAGCGCTTAGTGTGTGTGACTAATCACTGAGTGACCTCCAGAGTCAGGACCAGCTGGACATAGGGGATTTCCCGACAAGTACAACGTTATCGGGAGGGCCTTCCAAATTCTCTCCCAAATTCTGTGCTATGCCATCGCACCCCCAACAGCCATTTTGCAATTGATGCCCACAGCACCTTCTCTACACTCGAGACGTGCCTGCTGGTACGGTGAGGTTAGCGGATCCCTGCTCTAGGTTCCCGCATTAAACAGCGATGGCCGCGGTGCTCACGACAGCCCCACCTTCGCTCACCTGTCGCTGCTGGAGCTGCTAGGAAGCCTCTCTGCCTTAGGTTTCCTCCCGCGAGGCTTCGGGGGCGGCTTTTCCGCTGCTGCCGGGGGGAGAGGAAGGAGTCGAGAATTAGCTATAGCCATCTCCTAGCCACCCAGTTCCTCAAGTGAAGCAACCCGCCCGCATCCCATGAAAAAAGCTGCAGTCTTTTCCTGTGACTCGGGGAAGGGCATGAGCGACACAGGAACTCGGCTGCGGCGGAGGGGGAGAAGGGAAGCAGGTTCACTCCTTCCCTCGAACCCCTTCCATTTGGACTGGGCATTGCAGGTGCCCGAGTTTGCTTCCGTGGTGCTGTGGGTTAAACCACAGAGCCTAGGACTTGCCGATCAGAAGGTCGGCGGTTCGAATCCCCGCGACGGAGTAAGCTCCCGTTGCTCGGTCCCTGCTCCTGCCAACCTAGCAGTTCAAAAGCACGTCAAAGTGCAAGTAGATAAATAGGTACCGCTGCAGCGGGAAGGTAAACGGCGTTTCCGTTCGCTGCTCTGGTTCGCCAGAAGCGGCTTAATCATGCTGGCCACATGACCTGGAAGCTGTCTGTGGACAAACGCCGGCTCCCTCGACCAATAAAGCGAGATGAGCGCCGCAACGCCCGAGTCGGTCACGACTGGACCTAACAGTCAGGGGTCCATTTACCCTACTCTTTCCTTTGCATCGTGCATGTAGACCATTAAGCTTGAGAGGGAACGATCTATCTTATTGATGTAAAAATGCTTCCAATGGGCGAGGGAACCAGCGAATAGGAAGAGTCCTGCTAGATCAGTCCAGTCCAGCAATCCCTCAGCTTACACAGGGGTTACGTTCTGGGGGTCGCGCCTAAAGCCAAAATTGCATATAGTCAAAACACATTGGGTGCAATGTGCCCAAGCCTTTTTCCTTGGGCGCCTGGCCTCTTTCCACCCTCTTTTTTATTTTTTTTTATTTTTTGCCAAGTGCATAAAGCTGGATGTGCGCAAGTTGTGGGCTTACTGTTCCCAGTTTCTAGTGCCTCTTGGAATCCCGCAAACAGGGAGAGAAACAGTCGTCCCGCATCAAATGACACTCAGGTGTCTACCGACGCACACACCTGCTTACAGAACCATTCTCTTGATCCCTTGAGAAGGATCTCCTGCTTTTAGCCTTGTATTATTCTTAGCATACTGTTCTATGGTGCATTTGGGATTTCGCACTTTGCAAACAGCTTAGAAGATGGTCTAGGCATTAGGCAGTATGTACAGTGGTGCCCCGCAAGACGAATGCCTCGCAAGACGAAAAACTCGCTAGACGAAAGGGTTTTCCGTTTTTCGAGGTGCTTCGCAAGACGAATTTCCCTATGGGCTTGCTTCGCAAGACGAAAACGTCTTGTGGGTTTGCTTCCTTTTTCTTAAAGCCGTTAATACCCGGGGAATCCGCGCTCCGCAAGACAAAAAAATCGCAAGACGAAGCAACTTGCGGAACGAATTAATTTCGTCTTGCGAGGCACCACTGTAAATCGATAAACAGCAGCAGCAGTCGTAGTGCTGGTACAGTAATGATAATAGGTCATTTACTTCTGAGTTTTCCATCTGTTTTTTTACGCACCAGAAGGTATGTAATCTCCTCCTCTTTCCCTCACAAGGACAAATGTGCCCGATGAACCCATGGCATGCTACAGCAGACCCAGGGGACAATATTCATTGCGCTTGTCCTCCCCAGATCTGCTTCAGAGGGTTGGGAGTGCCCACAGAACAGATGGGGGGGGAGTTTTGTCATGCAAGAAGAAATCTTTGTCAGGAAAGGAACAGGTTGCTTGGCAATACAATGGAAGGAATACAAGAAACGACCAATTGACACGCCAATTGACACACGACCACACCCAACCTGGAAGTGACTTTAGAAATGGCAAAAACAGCCCAGGAAGGGCAAAAAAAGGCACGAAAGCAGTGCCCGGCAATCCCACAAGACTTTGCAAGTGCAACCCTAAGAGCCTTTGCAACAGATCATTGAAGAGTTGGGAGTTTGAGCAAAGAGGTTTGGAGGGAGTGGTTGTGGCAGAGCTTGGCCAGCCTGGTAAGCACTGCTGGGTTTTTTAAGGGGGTTTCCAGAGGTTCAGAGGGCGTTTGCAGGCTTTTCCAACCGTATTTCCAAATACATGCCATTTCACCGGCGAGCCGTAACCCCCTGTGCAGGGGAGTTGCCTGCACAGCATAGCATTAAAGGCAAATGTTTCGCCGGCAGCACAAGGCCTTCCGCTTGCACAATGGAACGTTCACCCGCCCCCCACAAGTCTGCCCGGAAGACTTGACTGACAGCACACATGGAGGAGAGGGCAAGAAATCCTGTTGCACAAGCAGAAAGCCTTGTGAGTAAGTGGGACTAGCCGCAACCGAACACCCCACAGTTCTCTCTTGCTCAGCAGGGATGTGGAGGTGGGAAGCATGAGAAGTCAGAGAGCAGCTGCTGGCACTGCTGGGAGCTGGTCCAAAACAGCTGGACGTAGCAGCCTGCAAGAGCCAGGTTTAACCCTAACATGGGGGGGCTGCTGAAGAAGTACCTATTTCATGCCAAGACAGCCAAAGAAGATTTTTGAAGGCATCAACTCACCCTTTGGACAAAAACACACAACACACACCCATAAACGGGCCGAGCTACGGGAAGAAAACCAGGTCGCCTACCCGGCTTCCGTCCCCGGGAGGGCTTCTTGACGGACTCGTCCGAGTTGGAGTCGGAATCAGACTTGGGTGTGGGAGCCTTGGCATTCTCTCTGTCGTCGTCATCCTCCTCTTCCTCCGAATCAGCCTTGGCATCTGAGTCGGAGCCTGATTCGATTTTCTGCCAAGACACAAGAGCATGTGTGTGCCTCCCTGGCCAATGATCGATCAGGGCACGAAAGGAACAGGGTCAACTTGCCCACCACTCGGCAGCTGTGTTCCAAAATCTCCTGCATCCTAGTTCGACGGACCGCTAACCACTACACCACAGTGGCTTCCTAGGGTCCTTCTGGGTCATTCCATGCCACGTAATCCAGTGACTTTCACCTTACCATTTTATATTGGTTTCAGTTTCCTAAAAGTAGTATAAGAGAAGTTCCCAAATCTCAGTTTTTAATTTTTTTATCTCACCCTGTTGTTGAGTTATGAGGGTTTGAAATTTCAAAAAAACCAACAACACCCAAAAAGCCTGACAATTTTGGTCTTGCTAGACTACACAAAAACCTTAAAAGCTCAGGCCAGAATTGAGATACAGTCAAACCTCAGTTGTCGAATGTAATCCGTTCCGGAAGAGAGAGATAAAACTTTATTCATGTTAGCCAACGGCCATAGCAACAATAAAACATTGCAGTACATGCAAAAAAGGAAATTTGATATAAAAGCACAATTTAAAGTCCTGAATCAGCCGTCAGTTAGTGGCCCTTATTCTGATTGCCCCTGCTATGAACCTAGGAACCTTTGCTGTTATCTATTTTGATCTGATAGAAGAAAGGACATTGTGAATCCGTTCGGGAAGCCCATTTGGCTTCCGAAATGTTCAACAACTGAGGCGCAGCTTCCGACTGGATGAAGGAGCTTCCTGCACTAAGGCAGAAGCTGCGTTGGATGTTCGGCTTCCGAAAAACTTTCAAAAACTGGAACATTTACTCCCGGGGTTTTCGGCGTTTGGGAGCCGAGGTTTGACTGCATTTCAAAACTAAAAATACCAATCTCTTCAAAACTTCATGGGCTTGAATACAGTATGTCACATGATGGACTTTAAATTTTAAATGTAAGTTTTACAAATTTTAAAAGCGATTTTAAAAAATGGAATATGATTTTAAAATCCCCCCAAAAGGATTATTTCATATGTCTAAGAGCTCCCTGCCAAATTTCATCTTGGAATCTCAATGAGATCACATTTTTTTAAAAAAATATTTTGCACACCCACGCCTGCCTTATAGGGTTCTATTTAGGATAAATGGGTCTTCTTGGGAGTGAAATGTAACAGAATAAGCAATACTTCAAACCATAGCATCAGTTACTTCAGGCATTTCTTTAAAAAGCTGTTCGATTAAAAGGTTATCTGAAAAGCTGGTTTTTCTTTTAAAAACAGGCTCCTAAGTCCTTTTTTTTTATAAGGCCTGTATTTAAAGGGCCCTTTACCTTTTTCTTCCAGCCGCCTGCAGCTGCCCTTCGTGGAGCCCTTGGCGGAGGCTTCTTCTCTGGAGTGAAGTCCTGCAAAGGGAGACACAGGAATTTAGATTTGAGGCCAACCCCCCCTGACCTGTCACAGAGGAAGAGGGAAATATTCTAGTTTTTTTAAAGCAGTCTACACGGGGACCTTTTAAGCAAAAAGCCACCTGATTTCGGGCACGAAACTAGGATTCACAGACTGATCAGAACCATTATCCCTACTTGACGGGCATAGAAAATGGGCACAGCTAGGCCTAAAGGCCACGTTCCTCTATGCAGAGCTCAGGTGCCTACAAGGTAAGCACAGTGCCAATCGCAACAGCAGTAGCTGGAGTAACACCAGCCTAATTCACAAATTCCCCCCTTTGCAGGGCTGCTTCGCGGAGGGCTGGATGGGATGACGACCAGGGTCCCTTCCAACTGCAAAATTCTGGCGCGGGAGAGTTCGGATGCAGGATCGTGCCTCCTGCACCCGCCCCAACCATCCCCCGAAACAGCAGCCACCTTAATACAATAATAATTAATTAATTATTGTACCTCGCCCATCTGACTGGGTTGCCCTAGCCACTCTAGGAGCCATGGCAATAGGTAAAAGGTAAAGGTAAAGGACCCCTGGATGGTTAAGTCCAGTCAAAGGCGACTATGGGCTTGCGGCGCTCATCTCGCTTTCAGGCCGAGGGAGCCGGCGTTTGTCCACAGACAGCTTTCCGGGTCATGTGGCCAGCAGGACTGAACTGCTTCTGGTGCACGGAGGACCGTGACAAGTGCCAGAGTGAACGAAAATGACGTTTACCTTCCCGCCGCAGTGGTACCTATTTATTTACTTGCACTGGCGTGCTTTTGAACTGCTGGGTTGGCAGGAGCTGGGACAGAGCAACGGGAGCTCACCCCGTCGCGGGGATTTGAACCACTGACCTTCTTATCAGGAGGCCCAAGTGCAGGCGTCAGCAACCTAACACCCATGGGCCACAAGCGGCCCACAGGGGTCGTTTAACTGGCCCACGAGCCACCCCTGAACCAAGGCGCCCGCTTGGTGAGTCTCCGCCCACTGCGTTAAACTGGCACAACACGGCACGGGGAATCACTTCTGCGCAGACACCGGAAATCGCGGAGGCGCACGCTCACGCACTATTCAGCCTACGGAGGGATCTCCGCTAGAGTGAACCGGCTGAGGTGAGGTAAACCTTGCCGACCCCCGCCCAAGAGGCTCAGGGATTTAGACCACAGCGCCACCCGCCATCCATTCATAAGAATACAAAGTCTTACTATCCTCTATTTTTTACTTAACACAATGCCTATACCGGTTGTTTGTAATAAAACCTCTGAGCTGTTTACAATGTACCATATTTTCCCATGTATAAGACGCCTCTTGTTTTTGGGGACTCCAAATCAAGAAAATGGAGGAAGATTGTATCCGTGTGTAAGACGATCCCCAATTTCAAACACATTTTATAAAGAAAAAAACCCTAGTCTTATACACGGAAAAATACGGTATTTAAATTATAGGAGGTGCCATCTAAAAGATTGATTTTTTTGCTTATAGCTATACAATACCCTCATTACGTTCTTTCTAATTAGTTCATGCCCCAGAAATCAAATCTCTGTCTCATCAGAAGACAGCATTCAACACTATAGCCCCTTCGTTTCAGAAGAAACCCTCCAGCTAGAAAGGCACACGCTAATATTGTACGGATTTCTGCGTGCTGGGGGAGGAGAGGAGAGTTTTTATATCAGCAGGCATGTCCGGAATGTTAATTTTAATGTGACCACTTTTTAAAATCCACTGTTTTATGTTGCACATTATTCTGTATTTTATTTCGCTGCGCATCACTTAAGAAATCACAGGCCACCTAAGCTCACTGTCTACACTGACTGGCAGAAGCTCTCCAAGCTTTCTATAAATCTGTTAAATAGTAACAATCAATGAGCATCTCTCACAACCAGGGACTGGGCTCTACAAAAGGTAAATAAACCTGCCCCAAGTTGTCCAGGGTTTCATATGCCAATAACAGGATCTGCCAGACTCCCCCCATCAAAACCACACTTGCCACCTAGCCCTCCAGCCCAGATCAGTTGAAACTCACCTGGTCGCTGTACTTCTCAGACTCAGAGGAGCTTTCGGAGTTTTCCTCCTCCTCCGACGGCGATGGAGTGGCCTGGTCGAGGTCACTGGATGATTTCCGCGGCCGTTTCGCCGCTGGCATCTGAAACAGGGGAGAGGGAAAAGGACGGGGATGACTTGCTAAGCAAAACAAGGGAAATGCCTTCTCTTTGTAGGGGGGGAAAAGTATCAGCTCTAGGCAGCGAGACTGGAAAAACATGAGGAGCCCTGCCAGTGGTCCATCTGTTCTCACAGTGGCCAACCAGATACACTAACCCAGGGTTCACCAAACTTGGGTCTCCAGCTGTTTTTGGACCACAGTTCCCATCATCCCTGACAACTGGTCATGCTAGCTGGGGATGATGGGAGTTGTAGTCCAAAAGCAGCTGGAGACCCAACTTTGGGAAACCTCCAATGCAACAGTACACAACAGTCAGACTCTCTCCTCCAGTAGCAGGCACTCATATGGCAACAACATTAAACTTAAAAAAGCTTCTCTGTACATGGCTGCCCTTCAGACTGCTTCTGACAGTTCCAAAGCAGACCCTCTCTTCTTTGGGGCAAACAGCTGCTGTGAACTTCTTTGCCAGGGCTGGAATACTCTTATGGCAGCCGTGCTGCAGACCGCCCCCCATCAAAAATACCCTCTGCGTTACAGCACCTATAAATGTCACACTGCTATGTAACAAAAATGTTACAGAGCTAGGGAATATGAAGGAATGTCTCCACCTGCATCGTTCAGCCCGGACACCGAGGTCCAGCTCTGAGGGCCTACTGGAGGTTCCCTCCCTGCGAGAAGTGTGGTTGCAGGGAACCAGGCAGAGGACCTTCTCAGTGGTGGCGCCCTGTGGAACGCCCTCCCATCAGATGCCAGGGAAATAAACAACTACCTGACCTTTAGAAGACATCTGAAGGCAGCCCTGTTTAGTGAAGTTTTTAATGACTGATGTTTTAATGTATTTTTAATATTTTGTTGGATGCCACCCAGTGTGGCTTGGGAAACCCAACCAGATGGGCAGGGTATAAAAGTATTATTATTATTATTATTATTATTATTATTATTATTATTATTATTAATATAGAACAATGAAAATAATCCAAGGAACTGGAGCAACCCTCCTATTGCAAATGACACAAAAGTGGAAAGGGTAGAAGACAGAATTGGAATTCAAGATGACCTTAATAGATTGAGGAACTAAGCCAAAACTAACCGAATGAATTTTGATAGGTGAGGTTCTGCACTTAAAACTGGAAGAACCAGCTGTACAAACATGAGGACGTTCCAGAAGTCCGTTCAACTTCCAAATGTTTGGAAACCAAGGCGCGGCTTCCTGCAGCCAATCGGAAGCCGCGCTGCACCTTCGGGTTCCAAAGAACGTTTGCAAACCAGAACACTCACTTCCAGGTTTGCAATGTTTGGGAGCCAAAACATTCGACTCACAAGGTTTTCGGGATCTAAGGGACGACTGTAATAGTATTCTGCCTTGGTCAAATCCCCACTTGGAATCCTGGGAAATGGTTGTTGCCTCTTGGGCTCCCCAGAGGCATTTGTTCAGCCCAGGGGTTGTCAACCTGGTCCCTACCACCCACTAGTGGGCATTTCTGGACTCTAGGTGGGCAGTAGGGGGTTCTATGGCACAAGCTGAATCCTCCTTCCATCTAGCACTGGTGGGCGGTAAGGAAATTTTACCATCAACAAAGATGCATTAGTGGGCGGTAGGTATAAAAAGGTTGACTACCGCTGGCTATCTACTGTGGGAAAAACAGGCCAGAGGTGGGGAATCTGTGGCCCTCCAGATGTTGCCGGATTCAACTCCCATCACCCTTGACCACTGGCTATACTAGCCAGGGATTGTGGGAGTTGGGGTCCAACAACATCTGGAGGAGGGCTATGGGTCTCAAGCTACCCCTGAGACAGGCCTTTGGTCTGTTTAAACAGGGCTCTCCTTATAGTAAGCAGAGAAGTTCCGTTGCCCAGACTGGCCAGTTTAGACAGGGAGCCCACAGTGGGAGACCAGGGCTGGGGGTGGAAGCGCTTTCACTCTCCAGCGGCTACACTCACTTTCATGGCTAATGGCTTCCGTTTCAGACCACTGTGATCGCTTCCCCTGTCCGACTCGTCGTCGCTCTGCACTTTCTCTACGGTCACTCCCGCGGCACCGACTGCGGCCATCGGGGCAGATTCCTCCTCCTCCGCGATGTCGCTTCCGGCTCCTCCGCCTCCGCCAACTATGGGGTCAATGTCAGGGACTTCGCTATCGGAGGAGCTTATTGGCTGACAGGGGAGGGAAAGGAAGACAGGCAAATGGTAAGATGTTTTTCCTAAAAAGCTTTGTAAATCCCCACACACAATTCCGTGAAAAAAGAAACAGAGGGGGTCCAGAGCTGGGAGCAGAAGCCTATCAATGGTGTCAGGGGAGACTCGGGTTCACCTCCTCACTCAGCCATGAACCTTGGGCCAGTCACTGTTGCTCAGGCTACCCTTCCTCACCTCCACCTCTTAATCTCAGGTTCAAGCCCCATGTTGGGCAAAAGATTGCTGCATTGCAAGAGTTTGGACCAAATGAACCTCGTCGTCCCTTCCAACTCTACAACTCTACAATTCTATAACCCATGCTCTGGTACCCCCTCTCGGCTAGATTACAGCAGTACCTTATATGTAGGCCTGCCCTTCAAGACTACTCTGAAGCTTCAGTTACTGCAGGCTGCCTGCTACAATTTTAACCAGTATAGCCAGAGTTGTTGTTATTGTTTATTTCATTTCTATACGGCATTATCTTTTTAGGAAAGCTGTTCATATTACACCTATTTTGAAAGAATCACATTGCCTAGCTATTTGCTCCTGAGCTCAATTTAAAGTGTGGGTAAAAAGGAAAAAGGTAAAGGACCCCTGGGAGATTAAGTCCAGTCAAAGGCGATTATGGGGTTGCAGCACTCGTCTCGCTTTCAGGCCGAGGGAGCCAGCGTTTGTCCGCAGACAGGTTTCCGGGTCATATGGCCAGTAGGACTAAACTGCTTCCGGTGCAACAGAACACTGTGACAGAAGCCAAAGCGCACGGAAACACCATTTACCTTCCCGGCACAGCCTTACCTATTTATCTACTTGCACTGGCGTGCTTTTGAACTGCTAGGTTGGCAGAAGCTGGGACCGAGCAACAGGAGCTCACTCCGTCGCAAAGATTCGAACTGCCAACCTTCTGATCAGTAAGCCCAAAAAGCTCTGTGCTTTAGACCACAGCACCTGTGTCCCTTAAAATCCTCGTACTTACTTTTTAATGCCCTAAACAGCTTGGACCCAAAATACCTGAGGGAGGCCCTCCAATTTTTAAACCACGGTGTTAATTGGCTTCTCAGTGCCAGGATGTCTGTGTTACCAATGACAGCCTTGGTGTCACCATTGTGTCACCATTCATATTTTCTGCATTTCATTTCCTTCCAACCTTGCTGCATACAGTCCATCGCACCCACCCCCCAAAACAACCACAGCAGGTATATCTGCATCACGAATCTGGTGGACTGTACACCAAGAAAGCTTGTGCCACTATCAACCTGTAAGTCTTTTAACATGTTGTAAGGCTGTTGCTTTTGATGCAGACGACCGACGTGGCCCTAGTGTGGGTGCAGAGTTATGTCAGGGTTTGGGAATGTTTGGCCCTCTAGACAGCAGGACCAACAGATGGGAGTTGCAGCCCCACGTTTGGAGGGTCAGAAGTTCCCCACCCCAATGTATGTTGCCCTGAGCGGGATGTACAAAGCCAACTATTGTAGCTCCGGCAGGGCTGTCCTTGATGCCACTTACCGGAGGTGCACTGTAACTGGCATGCGGGTTGTTCTGGATCTCCCACAATCCTTCGTTGAAGCCTTTCCGTTTGTTGGGCTTTCCATATTTGTCCTTGTATTTCTCGTAAGGGAAGAGGTCCTTGGGTCCCAAGAAGGCCCTGGGGCAGAGAAGGAAAGCAAAGGTTAGAGAACGAGGCAGGACGGCGTCGAGCAAACGAAACGCGGGGAAGCTGTGCCCTGCCCCAGATCCCGAGACCGGAACTTACGTCTCGTGGGTGCCGAAGAAGAAAATGGGATATTTGTTGGGTGGGGGCTTCACTGCGCCGTCAATGATATCGTCGATCTGAAAAGAAGAGCAAGTCAAATGGGATCAGCATGGCGGCTTGAGTGATTATCGCAGAGAACCACATTGGTATCGTGGTTAAAGCGGGGCTGGCCAATGTGCAGTCCAGATTTTGTTGGACTAGAACTCCCATCATCCCTGTCTATTGGCCATGCTTGCTGGAGACGATGAAAGTTGTAGTCCCACATCATCTGCTACACTTGGGTTGAGAGAACAGAAAAAGCATTTTGGTTCCTGAAATTCATTCTGATTGTGCGTATAAAATATAACTGATAGAATTCTACAGGACAGTAGTGTGTGAAAACAGACAAGAAAACAGGCATGCTCCTAAGCAATTATGTGGGCTTCTAAAATTGCCCCTTCCCACTGCAAGTTCTCAGGTTTCTTTCAACAAATCCTGTTCAGGGGAGACTCCTTTTAAGATCAGCTGAAGTGACAAGGATGAAGAAACAAGGTCCTTTGGATCCGTCACCGTGTTTAAAAATAAAAAAGGTCTCTCGTTAAATATTCATCATTATATCCACTCCCAACAGACTTACTCCACAAGAATAGTAGTTGATGACATCAATTTGTACAATGTGAACCTGAATAAGTTCAAAGTAACGGAGCCAGTAATTAAATCATTTTAAGTTAACGGCTGAATCAGAACTGAACAGGATGAGAGAGAAGAAATACCGTTAAACCTTTGGGTTCGGTTCAGCATTAGGGCAAGGTCTCAGCTCTGCCAGTTTCAAAATGAGATTAAATTGCACACTTCAAGGAAAGAGTTTGCTGCTGCTGCGCTACTTTGCAAGTCAGCTGGTTCACAGCAGAAGATTGTGCTCTTTTGCTGAAGCGCTATGGCGTCAGACAGGTGACTTGCTTCATAGCAACAAAAAGATGCTGCTGTGTGCCTGCATGCCAGCCAGCCAGATGGTGGAGGTGCCAGGTGCCATCCTGGCACCCAGGTGTCTTAACTTGGTCACAAGTGGCCGACAGCCACGTGCAAAATGCACCTGGTGAGTTTCGATCGCTGGGTGCAGGTGTGACTATCAGCTAAGCCCTCCCTTTGCAAGATAGAAAGAACAACATGATGCCGTAACATCACAAATGCTGAGCATCCCTTCTCATGTTTGGCTTGGTGAGTGAAACCTTAAATATGTGGGCTGTTTTCCCCTCCCACCCCCACCCCCACCCCCACATCTCTGAGAGCAAGAAAGCAGGTTGAGGGTACAAACTCCATGTACAGCATCCTAAGTCAAAACCCCCAAGCTGCTAGAAAGGAGCTAGTCCCCAGATAATGACAGGATATACAGTGGTACCTCGGGCTAAGTACCGCATTTTTCGCTCTATAAGACGCACCAGACCACAAGACGCACCTAGTTTTTGGAGGAGGAAAACAAGAAAAAAAAATTCTGAATCTCAGAAGCCAGAACAGCAAGAGGGATCGCTGCGCAGTGAAAGCAGCAATCCCTCTTGCTGTTCTGGCTTCTGGGATAGCTGCGCAGCCTGCATTCGCTCCATAAGACGCACACACATTTCCCCTTACTTTTTAGGAGGGAAAAAGTGAGTCTTATAGAGCAAAAAATACGGTACTTAATTTATTCCAGAGGTCTGTTCTTAACCTGAAACTGTTCTTAACCTGAAGCACCACTTTAGCTAATGGAGCCTCCTGAAGCCGCCACACTGCTACCACATGATTTCTGTTCTCATCCTGAAGCAAAGTTCTTAACCCAAGGTACAATTTCTGCGTTAGCGGAGTCTGTAACTTGAAGCGTATGTAACCTGAGGTACCACTGTATGGGCAAAGGTTCTTGTCTGTCACAAGGTGCCTAGAACGCTTTCAAGGTGCAGAAGTGAAGATTTGGGGTAGTGGGGAGCCGACCACTGTACAGTGGTACCTTGGGTTACATACGCTTCAGGTTACATACTAGCCCAGCACCCTGCCCCCAGAGTTACTGACCAGATGTTGCAGTAAGAAGCCAACAAGCACAACTGGAGTGTAACAGCCCTCTCCTCTCCTGTGGTTTTCAGCAACTAGCATTCAGAAGCACGCTGCCTCCAACAGCGAAGGTACAGCAGAGCCATCGTGCCCCATGCTACATCAATAATAATAATAATAATAATAATAATAATAATAATAATAATAATTTATTTGTACCCCGCCCATATGGCTGGGTTTCCCCAGCCACTCTGGGCAGCTTCCTACAAAGATTAAAAATACATTAAAATGTCACACATTAAAAACTTCCCTGAACAGAGATGCCTTCAGATGTCTTCTAAATGTCAGGGAGTTGTTTATCTCTAACATCTGATGGGAGGGCGTTCCACAGGGCGAGCGCCACTACCGAGAAGCCCTCTGCCTGGTTCCCTGTAGCTTTGCTTCTCGCAGGGAGGGAACCGCCTGAAGGCCCTTGGCGCTGGACCTCAGTGTCCGGGCAGAATGATGCGGATGAAGATGCTCCTTCAGGTATACTGAGCCGAGGCCGTTTAGGGCTTTAAAGGTCAACACCAACACTTTGAATTGTGCTCGGAAATGTACTGGGAGCCAATGTAAGGATGAAGCAGTCTTTGAGATCCCCCTGGTGCCAGGCCTGTTTTGCCACTGGCACGAGTCTAATTGTAATCACATGGAGATCTCTGGGTGCCAGGCTGGCGACTGACATCTCCATCTGGCTGGCCTCTCCAGCTTTCTTAAGCAGGTGAGCAAAAGACATTACTTATTGCATTTATATCCCACCTTCCCCCCCCCCCCGGAGAACATGGTTCATGCCCCTCCTCCATTAATCACTACAAAGACCCTGTGAGGTAGGTAAAGAAGCTGTGACTGACTTCAAGGTCACCCAGTGAGCTTCATGACGGATCGGGGATTTGAGCCCTGATCTCCCAAGGTCCTAGTCCAACACTCTAGCCACTACCCCACCTTGGCTTCCAAGAGTCCTGTTATAGGACCGATCTATACATTAAGTGGGACGCAGGTGGCGCTGTGGGTTAAACTACAGAGCCTAGGGCTTGCCGATCAGGTCGGCGGTTTGAATCCCCGTGACGGGATGAGCTCCCGTTGCTCGGTCCCTGCTCCTGCCAACCTAGCAGTTCAAAAGCACATCCAAGTGCAAGTAGATAAATAGGTACTGCTCTGGCGGGAAGGTAAACAGCTTTTCCGTGCGCTGCTCTGGTTCGCCAGAGTCCTGCTGGCCACATGACCCGGAAGCTGTACGCCGGCTCCCTCGGCCAATAAAGCGAGATGAGCGCCACAACCCCAGAGTCGGTCACGACTGGACCTAATGATCAGGGGTCCCTTTACCTTTATACATTAAGTAGGTAAATAAATACAGTGGTACCTTGGGTTAAGTACTTAATTCGTTCCGGAGGTCCGTTCTTAACCTGGAACTTTTCTTAACCTGAAGCGCCACTTTAGCTAATGGGCCCTCCTGCTGCCGCCCCACCGCCGGAGCACGATTTCTGAAGCAAAGTTCTTAACCCATGGCACTACAGTGGTGCCCTGCAAGACGAATGCCTCGCAAGACGAAAAACCCACTAGACGAAAGGGTTTTCCGTTTTTCGAAGCGCTTCGCAAGACGGATTTCCCTATGGGCTTGCTTCGCAAGACGATAACGTCTTGCAAGTCTTAAGATTTTTTTTCGCTCCCCCCCCCCTTTTTCTAAGCCGCTAAGCCGCTAATAGCGCTAATCGGGTTGCTTTGCAAAACGAAAAAACCGCAAGACGAAGAGACTCGCAGAACGGATTCTTTTCGTCTTGCTAGGCACCACTGTATTTCTGGGTTAGCGGAGTCTGTAACCTGAAGCGTATGTAACCCGAGGTACCACTGTACAGGGAAAGAAAGTGTCTCTTAGAGAAGGAACTGAAATATTTTCCTGGAAGTCTGCATTTGTTTTAGAATCATCATAGAGTTGGAAGGAGACCAAAGATCATCTAGCCCAACCCTCTGCAATGCAGGAAACTCAGCTAAAGCATTCTGGATTGTTTTATTTGAGGTTTTAATGTCTTGTAAATGATCCTGAGATTTCCCCTTTAAAATATAAAGCAGTAGAGAAGTTTTTTGACAGAATTACAAGCCTGGTAGATGAAGGGAACGCAGTGGATGTAGCCTACCTTGATTTCAGCAAGGCATTTGACAAGGTGCCCCATGATATTCTTGTAAAGAAGCTGGTAAAATGCGGTCTTGACTATGCTACCACTCAGTGGATTTGTAACTGGCTGACTGACCGAACCCAAAGGGTGCTCATCAATGGTTCCTCTTCATCCTGGAGAAGAGTGACTAGTGGGGTGCCACAGGGTTCTGTCTTGGGCCCCGTCTTATTCAACATCTTTATCAACGACTTGGATGATAGACTCAAGGGCATCCTGATCAAATTTGCAGATGACACCAAACTGGGAGGGGTGGCTAACACCCCAGAGGACAGGATCACACTTCAAAACGACCTTGACAGATTAGAGAACTGGGCCAAAACAAACAAGATGAATTTTAACAGGGAGAAATGTAAAGTATTGCACTTGGGCAAAAAAAATGAGAGGCACAATGAACCAGGGCCAGATGAACTGCATCCAAGAGTATTAAAAGAACTGGCAGATGTGATCTCAGAACCACTGGCAGTCATCTTTGAGAATTCCTGGAGAACAGGCGAAGTCCCAGCAGACTGGAGGAGGGCAAATGTTGTCCCTATTTTCAAAAAGGGGAAAAGAGAGGACCCAAATAATTACCGCCCAGTCAGTCTGACATCAATACCAGGGAAGATTCTGGAGCATACCATTAAGCAAACAGTCTGTGAGCACCTAGAAAGGAATGCTGTGATCACCAATAGTCAGCATGGATTTTTGAAAAATAAGTCATGTCAGACTAACCTGATCTCGTTTTTTGACAGAATTACAAGCCTGGTAGATGAAGGGAACGCAGTGGATGTAGCCTACCTTGATTTCAGCAAGGCATTTGACAAGGTGCCCCATGATATTCTTGTAAAGAAGCTGGTAAAATGCGGTCTTGACTATGCTACCACTCAGTGGATTTGTAACTGGCTGACTGACCGAACCCAAAGGGTGCTCATCAATGGTTCCTCTTCATCCTGGAGAAGAGTGACTAGTGGGGTGCCACAGGGTTCTGTCTTGGGCCCCGTCTTATTCAACATCTTTATCAACGACTTGGATGATGGACTCAAGGGCATCCTGATCAAATTTGCAGATGACACCAAACTGGGAGGGGTGGCTAACACCCCAGAGGACAGGATCACACTTCAAAACGACCTTGACAGATCAGAGAACTGGGCCAAAACAAACAAGATGAATTTTAATAGGGAGAAATGTAAAGTATTGCACTTGGGCAAAAAAAATGAGAGGTACAAATACAAGATGGGGGACACCTGGCTTGAGAGCAGTACATGTGAAAAGGATCTAGGAGTCTTGGTTGACCACAAACTTGACATGAGCCAACAGTGTGACGTGGCAGCTAAAAAAGCCAATGCAATTCTGGGCTGCATCAATAGGAGTATAGCATCTAGAACAAGGGAAATAATAGTGCCGCTGTATTCTGCTCTGGTCAGACCTCACCTGGAGTACTGTGTCCAGTTCTGGGCACCACAGTTCAAGAAGGACACTGACAAACTGGAACGTGTCCAGAGGAGGGCAACCAAAATGGTCAAAGGCCTGGAAACGATGCCTTATGAGGAACGGCTAAGGGAGCTGGGCATGTTTAGCCTGGAGAAGAGGAGGTTAAGGGGTGATATGATAGCCATGTTCAAATATATAAAAGGATGTCACATAGAGGAGGGAGAAAGGTTGTTTTCTGCTGCTCCAGAGAAGCGGACACGGAGCAATGATTCCAAACTACAAGAAAGAAGATTCCACCTAAACATTAGGAAGAACTTCCTGACAGTAAGAGCTGTTTGACAGTGGAATTTGCTGCCAAGGAGTGTGGTGGAGTCTCCTTCTTTGGAGGTCTTTAAGCAGAGGCTTGACAACCATATGTCAGGAGTGCTCTGATGGTGTTTCCTGCTTGGCAGGGGGTTGGACTCGATGGCCCTTGTGGTCTCTTCCAACTCTATGATTCTATGATTCTAAGTGAAATGAATAATAAAAACAGTTATCAGTAACTTGAATGGCGCCTGGACATCCCACTGTGGTGACAGCAACCCAGGTTTTAAGATGCTATTTGGCGATTGGCTTATATATCTGAGTTTCTGACCCTGCAAGTGCTAGAATCCCAAGGAAGTGCTAGTATGTGAATCCACGGTACAACAGGGGGCAGGGAAGAGAACCCCCTTTGGATAGCAAACGTATAGGCTGGGCTCTTGCAAAATAAGGCTAGCGTGCTTGGAATGTCAAGCTAGGATCTGAGAGATAGGGGTTCAAATTCTCGCTCGGACATTAAGTTCAACGGGTAACCCTGGGCCAGTAAGTCTCTCAGCCTAAACTACCTCACAAAATGACAAAATGAGGGGGCGGATTGTAAGTGAAACAAATAAATAAAACAATGGGGCGCAGAAAACTGGAATCCTTCCCATTCCGTTCCAACACCCATTTTATAACTGGGAAGGGGGGCCCTGGGGCAACAAGGGGTATATTCTGTGCAAAATGTTCTGCCTTGTGCCCAGCACAGGTCCCAGAGGATATTATCATCATCACATCATCACCACTGGTACCACTCATCACATAATTATTATTATCATCACAGGCACCACTGTATATGAAGCCAATTGGCTCCATTGCACAACTGAGGGGGGGGGAGCGATGAAAGAGGAAAAAATTGGGGTGAGGAAAGAAGCACCCCTCCCCTCAATTTTCCAAGGCTGGTGCACTAGGATGCCAATTATCTAGGGTTGCCCTATTGTATGATTCCTTTTACAGGAATAAGGGGCCTCAACACAATGATGGCAGACGTTAGGGATAACCCCATCAGAACTCTTAAAAAAGGTAAAGGTAAAGGTACCCCTGCCCGTACGGGCCAGTCTTGACAGACTCTGGGGTTGTGCGCCCATCTCACTTAAGAGGCCAGGGGCCAGCGCTGTCCGGAGACACTTCCGGGTCACGTGGCCAGCGTGACATCGCTGCTCTGGCCAGAGCCAGAGCCAGAGCCGCACACGGAAACGCCGTTTACCTTCCCGCTGGTAAGCGGTCCCTATTTATCTACTTGCACCCGGAGGTGCTTTCGAACTGCTAGGTTGGCAGGCGCTGGGACCGAGCAGCGGGAGCGCACCCCGCCGCAGGGATTCGAACCGCCGACCTTTCGATCGGCAAGTCCTAGGCGCTGAGGCTTTAACCCACAGCGCCACCTGCGTCCCTAACATCAGAACTCTTAGGGTACAAGAAAATGTACCTCTTCTCTCTCCTCATTGCACAACACTGCCCCAACAGAATATCACAAACAAGAGGCTGCCCACACACCGCACACACAGTTTTGGAGGGATACAAGTGGCATGTAAGGCCAACTGCATAGAAAATCCTTGATGCAAAAAAAAAAAAAAAAAAAATGTACCCTGTCCCAAACTACCTACTGCACAAACATTTCTGCCACCAGTTTAACAAAAGTATTTGGTTACTGACTAATGCACAGTTGGGACGGAGATTCCAGACAGATCCTCATGTTGTGTGTGTGAATATGTTGTTGTTGGGGGGGAATGCACAGACTGTACTTATTGTATGTCACAAGACCAGGGGTCAGCAAACTTTTTCAGCAGGGGGCTGGTCCACTGTCCCTCAGACCTTGTGGGGGGGGGCGGACTATATTGTGAAGGAAAAAAATGAACGAATTCCTATGCCCCACAAATAACTCACAGATGCATTTTAAATAAAAGCAAACATTCTACTCATGTAAAAGCACGCTGATTCCTGGGCCATCCGTGGGCCGGATTTAGAAGGCGACTGGGCCGGATCCAGCCCCCGGGCCTTAGTTTGCCTACCCATGGCATAGACGGATAAAAGGGCACACATAACATCTGAGTAAGTGAATGTGTGTGTGCATGTATGGATTGCATGAAGTCTTTTTCGTCAACAGTGGGAGGTTCCCCCCAATTCCACAGCTAGCATTATTTCTGAGGGAGTAGACAGGGCCCCCATTGGAGACCCTATATATAGAGTCTCCACAGGGGTCCCATTTCACCTCATTCCCCACCCCTCCCAAATTAGCGAGTGGGAGCGATTCCATTAACTATTAACATCCCGGTAGACATTGGAGGCACCTTGGCAAAGCTAAGCGGATCCAGATCTGGTCAGCACCCGGACAGATGACCACCTAAGGAAGACACCTGGGGTTCCACGATGGAATAGGATATAAATATAACTAAATTTAAGTATTGTGCACACATGCCCAACACAATCCCTCCAACCCCCTCCTCAGACTTAACAGGAGCATTCAATGACAGGCTTCCTGACCCAAACCCCTTGGCACCAAACTTTGAGGGCAAATCTCTCCTCAGCAGTGCAAAGGCCTCACCCGTGTGCACCCACACCCGCTTCTTTGAACTCCATGCATACATGCATATATCACGTATGTTACCCACATAGCTTCTGTAGGCCCAAACTGGAGGGCCCACCCCTCCCCCCCAAAAAATATGTACAAACAAGCAAATGCACATTCATGCATGCATAATCCATAGCTGTCAACTTTTCCCTTTTCTTGCGTGGAATCCTATTCGGAATAAGGGAATTTCCCTTAAAAAAAGGGAAACGTTGACAGCTATGGCATAATCACATGCATTACAGTGGTACCTCGGGTTAAGTAGTTAATTCGTTGCGGCGGTCTGTTCTTAACCTGAAACTGTTCTTAACCTGAAGCACTACTTTAGCTAATGGGGCTTCCTGCTGCTGCTGCGCCACCAGAGCACGATTTCTGTTCTCATCCTGAAGCAAAGTTCTTAACCCAAGGTCCTATTTCTGGGTTAGTGGAGTCTGTAACCTGAAGCGTCTATAACCCGAGGTACTACTGCATTATTATTAAAATTTGTATACCGCCGCAGCTTCTGTAAGCCCAATCTCCCCCTTGCTGGGGACCCCATCCGCTCCAAAAATAAAAAATCTGTACAAGCAAGCACACACACACACATTCATGCATGCATAATCACATGCATTTTTATTAAAATTTGTATGCCGCCCTGGCTACCCGGTTGACAGGACTGGAAACCACAATGCAAAAAAAAAAAAAAACCACCACCACAAATCTGCACATGCATTTTAGAGACACATTTGGGGCCAGGCTCCTCCGCAACCCCCCCTGAGATTCATAGAAGGATGCTGGAATGAAGTTATGTGGTTTTAGCAGAGATGTTATAAGGGTTTAGGAAAAAATAGACTGTTAATTGGTGAAAGGGGGGAAAGTAAAGTTACATCAGATTGAGACAAATTACAGAACAAAAATTGGAAAAGATGGAAAGGATTTGCTGAAATAGTTAACCGAATTAGAATACAAAAAAGGGAGGTGTGAGGAGGTCAAGGAAACAAGCAAATGAAAGATAAGTTATGGGAAGATTAGTTGTGTGTTTTTTTTTCCGTTTTTTTCTTTTTTCCTTATTGTGATGTGTTGTCTTGTTTTTGTTTAATATGGCGTTATTACTTTTACTTTTTGTAACCCTTAAAATTTTTAATAATATTCCCCATTTTTCTTCTTTTTTCCTTATTGCGATGTGTTGTTTTGTTTTTGTTTAATATGGTGTTATTACTTTTACTTTTCGTAAGCCTTAAATATTTTAATAAATATTATTATTATTATTATTATTATTATTATCTTTATTGTTGTTGTTATTATTATTATTTTTTTTTTTTAAAAAAAGAGAGATTCATAGTGTGGGTGGGTTGCAATGCTAGCAGGAGCCCGGCCCCTTTCCTCTCTCCCTTGCCCCTTACCCCCACCCCCCAGCCTTGTTTCTTGTGGGTGGAGGAAAACAGGCCTAACATCACAAACACACACACAAAAGGCTGGTGCCCCATGCAAGGGAGGCGGGCTCCTTGCAGGTTCCTCAAGGTGCTGTTTCCGCCTCCGCCGCTAGAGGGCGCCGTAGAACAGCCCCCTAAGGCGCAGGCTCAAGGCGCTGGTTCCGCCTCCGCCGCTAGAGGGCACCGTAGAACAGCCCCCTAAGGCGCAGGCTCAAGGTGCTGCTTCCGCCTCCGCCGCTAGAGGGCGCCGTAGAACAGCCCCCTAAGGTGCAGGCTCAAGGCGCTGGTTCCGCCTCCGCCGCTAGAGGGCGCCGTAGAACAGCCCCCTAAGGCGCAGGCTCAAGGCGCTGGTTCCGCCTCCGCCGCTAGAGGGCGCCGTAGAACAACCCCCTAAGGCGCAGGCTCAAGGTGCTGCTTCAGCCTCCGCCGCTAGAGGGCGCCGTAGAACAGCCCCTAAGGCGCAGGCTCAAGGCGCTGGTTCTGCTCCTCAAGGTGCTGCTTCCGCCTCCGCCGCTAGAGGGCGCTGTAGAACACAGGCTCAAGGTGCTGCTTCCGCCGCTAGAGGGCGCCGTAGAACAGCCCCCTAAGGCGCAGGCTCAAGGCGCTGGTTCCGCCTCCGCCGCTAGAGGGCGCCGTAGAACAGCCCCCTAAGGCGCAGGCTCCTCAAGGCGCTGCTTCCGCCTCCGCCGCTAGAGGGCGCCGTAGAACAGCCCCCTAAGGCGCAGGCTCAAGGTGCTGCTTCCGCCTCCGCCGCTAGAGGGCGCCGTAGAACAGCCCCCTAAGGCGCAGGCTCAAGGCGCTGTTTCCGCCTCCGCCGCTAGAGGGCGCCGTAGAACAGCCCTCTAAGGCGCAGGCTCAAGGCGCTGCTTCAGCCTCCGCCGCTAGAGGGCGCCGTAGAACAGCCCTCTAAGGCGCAGGCTCAAGGCGCTGCTTCAGCCTCCGCCGCTAGAGGGCGCTGTAGAACAGCCCCCGAAGGCGCAGGCTCAAGGCGCTGCGTCCGCCTCCGCCGCTAGAGGGCGCCGTAGAACAGCCCTCTAAGGCGCAGGCTCAAGGCGCTGCTTCAGCCTCCGCCGCTAGAGGGCGCCGTAGAACAGCCCCCTAAGGCGCAGGCTCAAGGCGCTGCTTCAGCCTCCGCCGCTAGAGGGCGCCGTAGAACAGCCCTCTAAGGCGCAGGCTCCTCAAGGTGCTGCTTCCGCCTCCGCCGCTAGAGGGCGCCGTAGAACAGCCCCCTAAGGCGCAGGCTCAAGGCGCTGCTTCAGCCTCCGCCGCTAGAGGGCGCCGTAGAACAGCCCTCTAAGGCGCAGGCTCCTCAAGGTGCTGCTTCCGCCTCCGCCGCTAGAGGGCGCCGTAGAACAGCCCCCTAAGGCGCAGGCTCAAGGCGCTGCTTCAGCCTCCGCCGCTAGAGGGCGCTGTAGAACAGCCCTCTAAGGCGCAGGCTCAAGGCGCTGCTTCAGCCTCCGCCGCTAGAGGGCGCCGTAGAACAGCCCCCTAAGGCGCAGGCTCAAGGCGCTGTTTCCGCCTCCGCCGCTAGAGGGCGCCGTAGAACAGCCCTCTAAGGCGCAGGCTCAAGGCGCTGCTTCCGCCTCCGCCGCTAGAGGGCGCCGTAGAACAGCCCTCTAAGGCGCAGGCTCAAGGCGCTGCTTCAGCCTCCGCCGCTAGAGGGCGCCGTAGAACAGCCCTCTAAGGCGCAGGCTCCTCAAGGTGCTGCTTCCGCCTCCGCCGCTAGAGGGCGCCGTAGAACAGCCCCCTAAGGCGCAGGCTCAAGGCGCTGGTTCCGCCTCCGCCGCTAGAGGGCGCCGTAGAACAGCCCCCTAAGGCGCAGGCTCAAGGTGCTGCTTCCGCCTCCGCCGCTAGAGGGCGCCGTAGAACAGCCCCCTAAGGCGCAGGCTCCTCAAGGCGCTGCTTCCGCCTCCGCCGCTAGAGGGCGCCGTAGAACAGCCCCCTAAGGCGCAGGCTCAAGGTGCTGCTTCCGCCTCCGCCGCTAGAGGGCGCCGTAGAAGCAAAGAGAGGAAAACGGAGGAGGGAGAAAGAGAGACGCCACTCCCTCCCCCCCCATGGCGGTTGCTAAGCAACGAGGAGCCCCCCCCCCTCAGTATCTATATCTCCCCTCAGCGCTATATATAGATATGGAGATAGAGGAATGTCCCTCACCCTGGCGGGCCAGTGCGGGTATCCCTTCATCTTGGCGAAGACGAGGTCTCCGGCCTTGAAGCCGTGCGGCATCTCGGCGGCGGCGGCGGATGGCGGGCGAGCAGGCCCCAGCCAGGCCTCAGGCTTCGCCAGGCAACCGGGAGCGGGGGTGGGCGTGGCCGCCGGGCCTCTTGAAGGGGAGGGAGGGGAGAGAGAGAGAGGGGGGAAAGAAAGGAGCCGATTGGTTGGCGCCGCCTGCCGCTCCGCCGCCGACCTCCTCGCTCATTGGCCGTCGCGCGCGCGCGCGCAGCTCCGGCCCAATCGGAGGGCGGCTTCCCTCAGGGGGAGGCGGGGCCTTGTTGGGGAGGGGGGAAAAAAAGCGAAGGAGCCGAATGGTTCTCGCCGACCTCCTCGCTCATTGGCCGGCTGGTATGGCTGTCGCCCCTCCTGCCCAATCGGAGCGGGGCCTGCCACAGAGGGGAGGCGGGGCCTCGTTGGGGCAGGCTGGGTAAAAAAAAAGGGATGAGGAAAGGGGGCGGGGCTTTTTTTTAAAAAGGCGGGGCTGAGGGAAGAAAGCCGTTGGGACTCTCGGGAAGGGGACCCCTGGGGGTCATCTAGTCTGACCCCCGACCCTTGTAAGGCAGGAATTGGGCTTGGGGCAACGTGGGGCTCCTCGGACCCATGAGATGGGAAAGAGCCTGGTGGCTCTGCCGCCTCAAGGGCTTGGGGAAGGGGAAGGAAGCGAGCACTCTGCACATGCTCTGGAGAGCTCTTGGTCTTCCCACAGCTGAATTCTCTCTCTCTTTTTTTTATAGAATATTTATTAAAATATTTTTCAAAAATAATACAGTGTAAAAATAAAAAGAAAAAAAGTAACAAAAATAAAAACATTTAAAAAACAAATACGCTTTCCATTACTTATTTTCTTTTAACTTATTTTCCAGACCTCCTCAAAAATAATACAGTGTAAAAAGAAAAAGAAAAAAAATTACAAAAATACAAAAATAAAAAAACATTTAAAAAACAAATACACTTTCCATTACTTATTTTCTTTTAACTTATTTTCCAGACCTCCTCAAAAATAATACAGTGTAAAAAGAAAAAGGAAAAAAAATAACAGAAATACAAAAATAAAAAACATTTAAAAAACAAATACAATTTCCATTACTTATTTTCTTTTAACTTATTTTCCAGACCTCCTCAAAAATAATACAGTGTAAAAAGAAAAAGAAAAAAAATAACAAAAATAAAAAACATTTAAAAAACAAATACAATTTCCATTACTTATTTTCTTTTAACTTATTTTCCAAACCTCCTCATACCTCCTTTTCTTGTATTCCAATTCAAATTGTTAGTTCAGCAAATCCTCACCATTAGTTTTTGCTTATTTCTAAACCTTTTTTTTAATGTCTCTTAAGAACCCACAGCTGAATTCTCAGCCACATGCAGGGTTTTCTTGTTTTTCATTGCACATTTTGCCTTCTCGCTTCGTGTTCCTACTGCTGCAAACCGCCCTGGGATGTTCGGATGAAGAGCTGTGTACAAATTTTCATTAATAAACGCAATGATTTCATCGAGCCTATTCTTGAGTTATTATTATTTTAAATATCATCGCTGAAACAGGTGTCTTCCTGGGTTAGAAAGTCTGCACAACTATTAACACCTTGCAGGGGAATATTGGGCAGGGACAGGAAATGCAGAATAAACCTTCAGCTTTCTTTTAAAAATAAATTAATAATAATAATAAAAGAAAATGGTCATTGTCATTATTTCTTAAATTTATATGCCGCCTAAGGATCACAATTTTGTTCGTTGTGTTGTTGTTGCTTTTGTACTGTAAACTTCATCTTTCTTTTTAAAATAAAAGAAAATTGTCATCATTAATTCTTAAATTTATATACCGCCGTGGCCCACGGGCTGTAGGTTGCTGATCCCTAGGCTAGACTGTTAACAGAGGGAAAGGGTGTGACTGAGTCAAAGGCACCCAATCTATGCCCACTCCAACACTCTATAAATATAATATATAATTCGTGCTCAAGGGTGCATGAGAGTGCTATGCAAAGACTGTGTGTGTGTGTGAAAGAGGAAGCAGAAAAGGCATTGCATATATTTTTTTAAAGCACCAGATCTTCTTTCTCTTTTAATTATCAGCTCTCCTAAAAGCAGCTGCTTTAACGGTGCCGCCTGGAGCTACAAAGTTGGTACCACGTTCCTAATTGGCATCTACAATCAGGCCCCAACCTGTGTTTTGCCCGAGGCTCCGAACTCTCAAATAGAAAGGCGTTTTCACTTTTTCACTGGGGAAATAAAAGCAAGAAATGTGCCTTAGGAGGACTAGTCATGCAGCATCATGGGCAAGGCGCCTCGTTTGTATAACAAATGCCTCTCTTCCAGATTTATCATTTTCAACCAGGTCATACGGTCTAAAAAACCCACGGGTATTTGCAAATAAGACTATGCTGGCTCTGAGGATGTTTGCTAGGACTACTCTACCAAAATGCTTGTTTACAAAGCTATTGTACAGTGGTACCTCGGGTTAAGTACTTAATTCGTTCCGGAGGTCCGTTCTTAACCTGAAACTGTTCTTAACCTGAAGCACCACTTTAGCTAATGGGGCCTCCTGCTGCTGCCGCACGATTTCTGTTCTCATCCTGAAGCAAAGTTCTTAACCCGAGGTACTATTTCTGGGTTAGCAGAGTCTGTAACCTGAAGCGTCTGTAACCTGAAGCGTCTGTAACCCGAGGTACCACTGTACTACCAACCTTACTGTATGCTTGTGAAACATGGACCACTTATAAACGCCATCTCCAACTCCTCGAAAGATTCCTTCAACGGTGCCTCCGATAATTTTTACACATCACTTGGGAAGACAGGCAAACTAATGCCAGTGTACTGGAAGAAGCAAAGATCACCCGTGTTGAAGCAATGATTCTTCAACATCAACTTCTGTGGATGCCTGATGATCGTCTTCCAAAGCACCTACTCTATTCCGAACTTAAAAATGGAAAGCGTAATGCTGGTGGTCAACAAAAGAGGTTTAAAGACTGTCTCAAGGCAAATCTAAAAAAATGTATACATAACAACAACTGGGAAACACTGGTCCGAGAGCGCTCCAATTGGAGAACAGCCTTTGCTACGAGTGTCATGGGCTTTGAAGACACTCAAACTCAGGACGCAAGGGAGAAATATGCTAAGAGGAAGGTACGCTTGGCAAACACTCACCGTGATCAACTCCTGCCCGGAAACCAATGTCCCCACTGTGGAAGGATGTGTGGATCCAGAATTGGCCTCCACAGTCACTTACGGACTCATTGTTAAAACCGTGTTTATGGAAGTCAATCTTACTCAGCTACGAGGGATCGCCAAAGACGCAGCAATAGCTTTAATAAAGATCCAGCTTACTAGCTGCTTTGCTTCTCAATATTCTCTGGTTGGCCTCTGTTATTTCCTCCTTACGATGGAGGACCTACAAAGAACTCTATATAGGCTCTTGTGGACCCCATAAGGGAAAAGGAGCAGTATTCGTTTACAACATTCGATACGTTAAGTCTGCGAGTTGTGCATATTCTGTCAACTTAAGTTGCCACTCTTCTTTGGTTGGGACCTCACTGGTTTTCCACTTTGGGGCTAACAAGGAAATCTTTTCTGGAATGGTACTGAAATATAGTATATAGATGAGGCAGAACAGAAATGTAGTCCTGGATGGAGCGAAGGAAGAAATATCAAGGCAGATCCTGGGGTCCTGCAAATACACAAGCGTTCATTTCCCAGGGATTATTTCATGGAAGACCCTGGCTTTTAAATGTGCTTCATGCATGGAGGTTGCAGAGCTCCGTTGGTTAGAGTGCCGTGCTGATGACCCCAAGGTTGCGGGTTCGATCCCCGCATGTGATGGCTGAATATTTCTGCATTGCAGCGGGTTGGGCTAGATGACCCTCAGGGTCCCTTCCAACTCCATGATCCTATGACAGGCATAGGCAAATTTGGCCCTCCAGATGTTTTTGGCCTACAACTCCCATGATCCCTGGCTACAACTGATTGGTTCAAAATTGGGAAAGGAGTATAGAAGGCTGTATATTGTCTCCCTGCTTATTTAACTTATATGCAGAATTCATCATGCGAAAGGCTGGGCTAGATGAATCCCAAGATGGAATTAAGATTGCCGGAAGAAATGTATCAACAACCTCAGATATGCAGATGACACAACCTTGATGGCAGAAAGTGAGGAGGAATTAAAGAACCTTTTAATGAGGGTGAAAGAGGAGAGCGCAAAATATGGTCTGAAGCTCAACATCAAAAAAACTAAGACCATGGCCACTGAGCACATCACCTCCTGGCAAATAGAAGGGGAAGAAATGGAGGCAGTGAGAGATTTTACTTTCTTGGGCTCCATGATCATTGCAGATGGTGACAGCAGCCACGAAATTAAAAGACGCCTGCTTCTTGGGAGAAGGGCAATGACAGGCCTAGACAGCATCTTAAAAAGCAGAGACATCACCTTGCCAACAAAGGTCCGTATAGTCAACGCTATGGTTTTCCCAGTAGTGATGTATGGAAGTGAGAGCTGGACCATAAAGAAGGCTGGTCGCTGAAGAATGGATGCTTTTGAATTCTGGTGCTGGAGGAGACTCTTGAGAGTCCCATGGACTGCAAGAAGATCAAACCTCTCCATTCTGAAGGAAATCAGCCCTGAGTGCTCACTGGAAGGACAGATTGTGAAGCTGAGGCTCCAGTACTTTGGCCACCTCAGGAGAAGAGAAGACTCCCTGGAAAAGACCCTGATGTTGGGAAAGATGGAGGGCACAAGGAGAAGGGGACGATGGAGGACGAGATGGTGGGACAGTGTTCTCAAAGCTACCAGCATGAGTCTGACCAAACTGTGGGAGGCAGTGGAAGACAGGAGTGCCTGGCGTGCTCTGGTCCAGGGGGTCACAAAGAGGCGGACACCACTAAAGGACTAAACAACAAGAATGACAACATCTGCCTCTGCCTGATCTGTGACTTAATGGCCTCATTTAAGGACTTGGTAAACTTTGACCATGGAGGAGGAAGGTCACTCGCCTAGAGCGGCCTTCCTTCCTAGCTGGGAGCGGGAACCATAGACGTCTAACCAATCCAAAGCTCAGGGTTTCCACTTCCGGCTGGGCCCGACGCCGATCGGCAGCGCTCAACTTCCGCCCTCAACCTCCCGTTTGAGTCCAGAGAGGGCGGAAGTGGCGGGGCACGTGACCGGAAAGCGATTCCCTGGTCCTTCCGGCAACCGACTTCCGCTTCCTGTTTACGGCGGAGCGACGAGAGGGGTGGGGGGCGGGCGCTGATATGTTTGGGGATTCGTGAGGCGAGGAGGGGGGGGGAGGGGCGCTTTCGACGCCGCCGCCATGAAGAAGTTTTTCCAGGATATCAAAGCGGAGCTGCAGTTCAAGGGAGCCGGTCCGGGCCAGAAGCTCAGCGAGTCGCCTAGGTAACCAGCCCCCCCTCCCCCTCCTCAGCATTTGGTGGGCGGGGTCCCCGTGGGGGAGGGGGAGAAGAGAAGGAGGGGGAGGGAAGGGGGCTCCCCAAAGGTCATCTAGTCCAGCCCCCGCTGCAAGGCAGGGATCTCAACTAGATAGAGGACCATACAATGTTGTTGTTGTTTAGTCGTGTCCGCCTCTTCGTGACCCCCTGGACCAGAGCACGCCAGGCACTCCTGTCTTCCACTGCCTCCCGCAGTTTGGTCAAACTCATGCTGGTAGCTTCGAGAACACTGTCCCACCATCTCGTCCTCTGTCGTCCCCTTCTCCTTGTGCCCTCCATCTTTCCCAGCATCAGGGTCTTTTCAGGGAGTCTTCTCTTCTCATGAGTATTGGAGCCTCAGCTTCAGGATCTGTCCTTCCAGTGAGCACTCGGGGCTGATTTCCTTCAGAATGGAGAGGTTTGATCTTCTTGCAGTCCATGGGACTCTCAAGAGTCTCCTCCAGCACCAGAATTCAAAAGCATCCATTCTTCGGCGATCAGCGTTCTTTATGGTCCAGCTCTTACTTCCATAAAGGTAAAGGTAAAGGTACCCCTGCCCGTACGGGCCAGTCTTGACCGACTCTGGGGTTGTGCGCCCATCTCACTCAAGAGGCCAGGGGCCAGCGCTGTCCGGAGACACTTCCGGGTCACGTGGCCAGCGTGACATCGCTGCTCTGGAGAGCCAGAACTGCACACGGAAACGCCGTTTACCTTCCCGCTGGTAAGCGGTCCCTATTTATCTACTTGCACCCGGAGGTGCTTTCGAACTGCTAGGTTGGCAGGCGCTGGGACCGAGCAGCGGGAGCGCACCCCACCGCAGGGATTCGAACCGCCGACCTTTCGATCGGCAAGCCCTAGGCGCTGAGGCTTTAACCCACAGCGCCACCTGCGTCCCATCACTAGATATACCTCGGGTTAAATATGATTTAGGTTGAGCGTTTTCAGGCTACGCTCCACGGCGACCAGGAAGTAACTGAACACGTAATAAGGTCAATGGGAGGGCAGGTACTCCTTCGGATGTTGTCCCCACCAGGATGACAATTCCCCTCCTTCCCTCCTTCCTTCCTTCCTGCCTTCCACCACCACCGGCAAGGTCATCTCTGGAGGGTCACCCGCTTCTATGGGAAAAGCAATGCCCTTGGAGGGGAGGCAGGAGGCTGGCTGAAGAGTCTCAGTCTGAGGAGCACGAGACTCTTTATCTCAGGGCCATGCGTTCAAGCCCCAAACTGAGAAGAAGATTCCTCTGTTGCAGGGGGCTGGAGATGACCCTCGCGGTCCCTTTGCAACTCTAAGATGCAATTTCTAAGATGAAGCATTCAGCCCCGATACAGTCAATGTTGTTGTTGTTTAGTCGTGTCCGACTCTTTGTGACCCCATGGAACAGAGCATGCCAGGCACTCCTGTCTTCCACTGCCTCCCGCAGTTTGGTCAAACTCATGATGGTCGCTTCGAGAACACTGTCCCACCATCTCGTCCTCCGTCATCCCCTTCTCCTTGTGCCCTCCATCTTTCCCAACATCAGGGTCTTTTCCAGGGAGTCTTCTCTTCTCATGAGGTGGCCAAAGTCTTGGAGCCTCAGCTTCAGGATCTGTCCTTCCCGTGAGCACTCAGGGCTGATTTCCTTCAGAATGGAGAGGTTGGATCTTCTTGCAGTCCATGGGACTCTCAAGAGTCTCCTCCAGCACCAGAATTCAAAAGCATCCATTCTTCGGTGATCAGCCTTCTTTATGGTCCAGCTCTCACTTCCATACATCACTACTGGGAAAACCATAGCTTTTATTATACGGACAGCTTCATGAATTATGACAGCTAGGAAGTGGAAGGGGCAAGCAGAATATAAAATACAAGAATGGTGTAAAGAAGTGTGGGATATATAACTGTTGTTGTTGTTTAGTCGTTTAGTCGTGTCCGACTCTTCGTGACCCCCTGGACCAGAACACGCCAGGCCCTCCTGTCTTCCCCTGCCTCCTGCAATTTGGTCAAACTCATGCTGGCAGCTTCTAGAACACTGTCCAACCATCTCGTCCCACCACCTCCCATCCCAGTCGGAACAGCTTTTCTGCCTAATGTTCACTCAGAATATTTGAAGCCATGGGTTCGAGTTCTGCCCTCTAGAGCAGGAGAAAACAAGCTTGTTCCCTCCTCCATGTGACAGCCCTTCAGAGACTTGAAGATGGCTCTCCTATCTCCTCCCAGTCTCCTCTTTTCCAAGCTAAACATACCCAGCTCCTTCAAACGCTCCTCATTAAGCTTAGCTTGCAGACCCTTGATGGTTGCAGCTTGTCAACATCCTTCTTAAATTGTGGTGCCCAGAATTGGACGTGGGTGGTGTTGTGGGTTAAACCACAGAGCCTAGGACTTGCCAATCAGAAAGTCGGCAGTTCGAATCCCCGCAACGGGGTGAGCTCCCATTGCTCGGTCCCTGCTCCTGCCCACCTAGCAGTCTGAAAGCACGTCAAAATGCAAGTAGATAAATAGGTACCGCTCCTGCGGGAAGGTAAACGGCGTTTCCGTGCGCTGCTCTGGTTTGCCAGAAGCGGCTTAGTCCTGCTGGCCACATGACCCAGAAGCTGTACACCGGCTCCCTCGGCCAATAAAGCGAGATGAGCGCTGCAACCCCAGAGTCAGTCACGACTGGACCTAATGGTCAGGGGTCACTTTACCTATTACTTTCTTTGATCTGGACACTAGACTTCTGTTGGTGCAGCATAAAATAGCATTAGCCTTTTTTGCTGCTGCATCACACAGTTGACTCATGTTCTCTTTGTGGTCCACCAAGACCCCTAGATCCTTTCCACATGTACCGCTAGCAAGCCAGGTTTCCCCCCATCCTATATTTGTGCATTTGATTCTTCCTGCCTAAGTGCAGATCCTTACATTTGTCCCTATCGAAATTCGTTTTGTTAGCTTGCGCCCAGTTCTCCAATCCATTAAGGTCTTTTTGAATCCCGATTCTGCTTCCTGCGGCATTCGCTACCCCTCCCAGTTTGGTGTCACCTGCAGATTTGGCAAGCGTCCCCTCAACTCCTTCATCCAAGACGTTCTGGGGGGCCTCTGGCTGCAAGTGGGTGCTCCCCAGCCCCTTTGTGATGGTGCTGTGACACTGTGGGGACAGTGCTGGCTGGACAGAGTCCATACTGCCTTGGCTTCTCTGCTGAGCTTGTGTTTGCCAGGATGAGCAGAACACCCCACCCCAGAGTGGTGTATGTACCCCCTTCACTATATCAGTCTCTTTTTTCTCCTGGGAGTATTTCTCAGTTTTGCGTGGAATTCCCTGCGCTATATGAATAGGTGTGTAAGTCATCTTCCTAGTCGTTTATCGGTAATTGGGCAGGTAGGTAGCCAGCCTTGCCCTGAGAGTTGTGAAAGACTGTAAGCTGCAATCCCAGCTCAGCCTGGGATGTGCTCAGTAACTTTTAGGGAAGCTGGCAGAGGCTTTTAAACATCAAGAAATAGATCGGCTCCATCTTGAAAGGCATTGGAGTTTAAACAGGCTGGTCATATGTGTGTGTCTGTGTGTGTGTGTGTGTGTGTGTGTATATAAAATATTGATGATTTTTAGTTGTCTAGTAAAGGTAAAGTTACCCCTGACCGTTAGGTCCAGTCACAGACGACTCTGGGGTTACGTGCTCATCTTGCTCTATAGGCCAAGGGAGCTGGCGTTTGCCCACAGACAGCTTCCGGGTCATGTGGCCAACAGGACTAAGCCGCTTCTGGAGAACCAGAGCAGCGCATGGAAACGCCGTTTACCTTCCCGCCGGAGCGGTACCTATTTATCTACTTGCACTTTGACGTGCTTTCAAACTGCTAGGTGGGCAGGAGCAGGGACCAAACATGGGAGCTCACCCCGTTGCGGGGATTTGAACTGCCGACCTTCTGATCAGCAAGCCCTAGGCTCTGTGGTTTAGACCACAGCGCCACCCGGGTCCCTTTTAGTTTTATACATTTCAAGAATTTTACAGTCATTTTAACATTTCAAAACCTGACCTCCTTCCCCCTCTTTCTGTGGTTCCTTAAATTTATTTTTAATACTTTCTGCATATCCAAATTAACTTAATTTGTTCATTTATTCATCTGCTTTAAATATATGCTTTTTAATAAAACTGCAGGTTATTAAAATAACCCTGCCAGTGTTCTTATCTGTTTACAGTTTGCTTGGAAACATTCAATGGTCTGTGGACCTTTTAGTTCTCTTCGTTGGCGCAAAATTCCTGCTGTTTTATGCAATTCCTTCTGCAGGGGTGAGGAATCTGTGGCCTGCCAGATGTTGTGACTAAATTTCCCATCATCCCTGACTGGGGCCAGTGGGACTTGGAGCCCAGCAACAGCTGGAAGACCTCGAGTTCCCCAGCCTTGTCTTACCGCTTAAAAACCAAACTAGCATTCTCTTGCATTTTCAAGTTGATACATTTCATTAGTTTTACGACCAATTTAACACTTCAAAGTTTGACTTCCTTCCCCCTCTTTCTGCGGATCCTTAAATTTATTTTTTAATGTCTCCTGCATTTCCAAATTCATTTAATTTGCTCGTTTAGTTATCTACTTTAACTATATTCTTTTACGAAACTGCAGGTTATTACAGTAACCCTGCCATTGTTTTTATCTGTTTGCAATTTATCTGTAAACCATTTCCGTTTTTTTAGAAAAAAAAAGTTATCTTGATTTCTTATTCTTCCGGTAAGTTTCACCCTTTCTGCATATTCCATAAGTTTTTGTATCCATTCTTTCTTTGCTGGGACTTCTTCTTCTTTCCACTTTTGGGCAGGTAGCATTCATTGTATACATTTCTATGCAATTTAGGTAGTTCTCTCCCTACAATTCCCAAAGGAATTTTGGGCACACTGGAATCTTCTCGAACAGGTTTTCTCATTTGCTCACACCTTCACCTTCATCTCGAGGTAGCGGTGACTGGAGGCAGATACTGCTCCTGTTCTTTCTCAGTGTTCATGGCAAGGAGCAGAAGGAACATACCCGGGGCTGCAGGCTGGGGATTGGCAGTGTTGCCCAGTGATGCCAGCCCTGCCTCCAGCTGCTGGGAGCCACCACCTGGAAGGGGTTGGCTGCTCGTGATCCTGCGACAGTTCTGTTTGACAGGCTCCCTGGCGCTTGTGTTCTTTGCTGGGCTTTCAAAGCACTTGCGCTTCTCTGCCCTCAAATAATAATAATAATTTATTATTTATACCCCGCCCATCTGGCTGGGTTTCCCCAGCCACTCTGAGCGGCTTCCAACAGAATATTAAAATACAATAATCTATTATACGTTAAAAGCTTCCTTGAACAGCACTGCCTTCAGATGTCTTCTAAAAGTCTGGTAGTTGTTTATTTCCTTGACATCTGATGGGAGGGCATTACACACAGCAGGTGCCACTACTGAGAAGGCCCTCTGCCTGGTTCCCTGTAACTTGGCTTATCGCAATGAGGGAACCGCCAGAAGGCCCTTGGAGCTGGACCTCAGTGTCCGGGCAGAACGATGGGGGTGGAGACGCTCCTTCCGGTATACTGGGCCGAGGCCATTTAGGGCTTTAAAGGTCAGCACCAAGACTTTGAATTGTGCTCGGAAACGTCCTGGGAGCCAATGTAGGTCTTTCAAGACTGGTGTTATATGGTCCTGGTGGCCGCTCCCAGTCACCAGTCTAGCTGCCGCATTCTGGATTAGTTGTAGTTTCCAACTTGCTTTCAAAGGTAGCCCCACATAGAGCGCATTGCGGTAGTCCAAGTGAGAGATAACCAGAGCATGCACCACTATGGCGAGAAAGTCCGCGGGCAGGGAGGGTCTCAGCCTGCGTACCAGATGGAGCTGGTAGACAGCTGCCCTGGACACAGAATTGACCTGTGCCCCCTGGCAACAGTTCTGCTTGACAGGCTCCCTGGCACTTGTGTTCTTTGCTGGGCCTTCAAAGCACTTCTCTGCCCTCAAAGTGTCTCCGTTTCTCCCCAACAGAGAAAGAGCTCCCAAGGAGAAGCCGAAAGCTGACCCTCCTTCCAAGTGTCGCCAAGGGCCAACCAATGAAGCTCAGATGGCGGCGGCAGCAGCCCTGGCCCGGCTGGAGCAGAAGCCCAAACCTCGTCCCCCCTCATCCCAAGACGCCATCCGGAATCAGGGTAAAAGGGCGAGGGGCAGGAGTTGCTGGCCTGCGAGTCTTAATGAAATCTCTCTCCCTTTTTGGTTAGTTGTTGATTTATATCAGGGCTCAGCAACCTTTTTCAGCTGTGGGCCAGTCCACTGTCCCTCAGACCATGTGGTGGGCTGGACTATATAAAAATAAATAAATGAACAAATTCCTATGCCCCACAAATAACCCAGAGATGCATTTTAAATAAAAGGACGCATTCTACTCATGTAAAAACATGCTGATTCCCGGACCGTCTGCGGGCCGGATTGAGAAGGTGATTGGGCTGCATCCGGCCCCCGGGCCTTAGGTTGCCTACCCCTGATTTATATGTTCTGAGGATCCAGGGAGGCACTCCTATTCCACAGAAGGAAGGGGAAAGTGCAGTGCCTGTGCTTTTTGGGCAGTTTATCCAGTTTCCTACACACCTTATAAAAAAAGCCTGCAAAGTCCTGCTCACAGTAGGGTAAAGGCAAAGGGACCCCTGACCATTAGGTCCAGTCGTGGCCAACTCTGGGGTTGCGGCGCTCATCTCGCTTTATTAGCCGAGGGAGCCGGCGTACAGCTTCCGGGTCATGTGGCCAGCAGGACTAAGCTGCTTCTGGCGAACCAGAGCAGCACACGGAAATGCCATTTACCTTCCCGCCGGAGCGGTCCCTGTTTATCTACTTGCACTTTGACGTGCTTTCGAACGGCTAGGTTGGCAGGAACAGGGACTGAGCAACGGGAGCTCACCACGTCACGTGGATTCGAACCGCCGACCTTCTGATCGGCAAGTCCTAGGTTCTGTGGTTTAACCCACAGCGCCACCCGCGTCCGTGAGCAGTAGTCCCGTTGAAATGAACGGCAGCTCTTGCTACTCTTGGACTTCCAGCAAACCTGAATGGTGGAAGGCTCAGGATAGGCAAAAGGAAGTCCTTAGTTCATGGTTCATCTTTGGAACTCGCTGCCGCAGGGCGCAGCGATGGACACCAACTTGGATGGCTTTGGAAGAGGATGGAAAAATTCATGGAGGAATGGGCTATCAGGGCAAAGCTATTCTTTGCCTCCAGGGTCAGAGGCAGTAACGCTCCTGAATATTGCATGACTATTAAATATCTAGTAAACTCTATGCACCATCTTTATCTTCAAGGCCATAATACGGTACATCTAGAGATTGTAAGTAATGTGAAGGACATTATGCGTTGAAATATTTTAGTTGATATTTTAGAATGTAAAATGCTATTTTATTTATTGATTTGTTTTACCTTGTGGGCTTATAGCCGAATAAAGTATTATCTATCTATCTATCTATCTATCTATCTATCTATCTATCTATCTATCTATCTGTGTGTGCTTGGTTACTGCTGGAGCAGCCTTTCTCAACCTGTGGGTCCCCAGATGTTGTTGGAACTACAACTCCCATCACCCCTAGCTAGCAAGGCCAGAGCTCGGGGTGATGGGAGATGTAGTCCAACAACATCTGGGGACCCACAGGTTGAGAACCACTGGGCTGGAGGGTTCCCCACAGGCCTCTGGTTGGCCACTGTGAGAACGGGGACTAGATGAGCCATAGTTTTCAAATGTATTCGAGAATTTGCAAGGGTACACATTTTGTTTTTGTTGTACTAAATTACCGGTATGTATATTATGCAATAAGAATTACGGTGCTATCTAGTATACAGTGGTAAAGGTAAAGGTAAAGGTACCCCTGCCCATACGGGCCAGTCTTGACAGACTCTGGGGTTGTGCGCCCATCTCACTTAAGAGGCCAGGGGCCAGCGCTGTCCGGAGACACTTCCGGGTCACGTGGCCAGCGTGACATCGCTGCTCTGGCGAGCCAGAGTCGCACACGGAAACGCCGTTTACCTTCCCGCTGGTAAGCGGTCCCTATTTATCTACTTGCACCTGGAGGTGCTTTCGAACTGCTAGGTTGGCAGGCGCTAGGACCGAGCAGCGGGAGCGCACCCCGCCGCAGGGATTCGAACCGCCGACCTTTCGATATACAGTGGTACCTCGGGTTAACTACTTAATTCGTTCCGGAGGTCCGTACTTAACGTGAAACTGTTCTTAACCTGAAGCACCACTTTAGCTAATGGGGCCTCCTGCTGCTGCCGCGCCACCGGAGCACGATTTCTGTTCTCATCCTGAAGCAAAGTTCTTAACCTGAAGCACTATTTCTGGGTTAGCGGAGTCTGTAACCTGAAGGGTATGTAACCCAAGGTACCACTGTACTGGTCTTCGTGTTGCTTGTGTTGTTTGTTGTGTTAAGTTTGCAACACAGGGGTTTGTTGTTCTGTATTGTTCTGATCCAGCAGGAATCTTCTTATGTTAATGGGCCCGAGTCGCATCAGTTATTTTCATTGTGTTTACTTGCGTTGAAGGTAATTGTACACAATGAGAGAGAGAAGGTGATGTAATTTATAGCACACAACCCATGGGTATAGACCCCAAATACCTGGTTGCTCCTCTCCTCAAATTTCACTTTCGATGCATATCTTTGTTTTAATTGTTCTTCTAGTGAAAAAGGAGCTTATGGCTGAAGCAGCTGCAAGCGACAAAGGAGCCGCTGTGGATCAGAAGGTAGGAACAGCTGTGTTTGTCGCCTCGCCATTTATTAGCAGGTTTTTGACCTGCTCTTTCAGTATTTCTTCAAAGGGTTGGGCTTTCCTTCATTTATTTATTGTTTTGAATTTGTATGCCGTTTTTCTGTGTAAACCTGCTCCAAGCAGCTTACAAATGCAAAATCGAGGCATCACTGTCGCAATAACAATCAGGTGAACAGGTAAATCATTCTAAAACCTAGCGAGCCAATCGATACCTCACATGGATCTATATCAGGGGTCAGCAACCTGCTTAAACAGCCCATAAGCCGCCCCCAAACCAAGCCGCCCACTCAGTGAGTCCCTGTACGCTGAGCTAAACTGGTGCAGCGCGGAGCGGGGACTCACTTCTGCAGCGCCGGAAATCGTGTCTGCGCAGATGCGACCCAGCCCACGGAGCAATCTCCGTGGGAGTGAACGGGCCCAGGCGAGGTAAACCTTGCCGACCCTGATCTATATCATGGGTCGGCAAACTAAGGCCCGTGGGCCAGATCATGCCCAACGGCCTTCTGGATCCGGCCCGCAGATGGTCCGGGAATCGCCGCGTGGATCGCCAGTGTGCACGTTCTTTCCCTCTCCCTCACACGGCAGCGGCACTGCCTCCTCCCTCCCTCCTCCTGGCTTCTCCCTGCCCTGTCTAGAGGAGGAAGGGGGCTGGGTTTGTTGCAGCAGCAGCAGCAGCACTTGAGCAGCCGCCATTTTAAGCAGCCCCTCTCCAGAGTCCTTTCACATGCCGCTCATCTTCCCGCCGCCGGAAGCCCCTGCCGCTTGCAAGACGCAGGTAATCAGCCACTGGGGATCGTGGTGCTATTTCATCATTCCCACCCCCAATATAGTCCAGCCCCCCACGAGGTCTGAGGGACAGTGGACCGGCCCCCTGCTGAAAAGGTTTGCTGACCCCTGATCTATATGATAATTGCAGTTGCTAAAATAGTGGCAAAACAAACTACAATGGGCGTAGGCCTTTTCTTTTTCTTCCTCCAATGGAGTGCCTGTCTTATTTATTTATTTTTTTTGAAAAGTTTTTATTATCAAAACAATTCAGCATTAATACACACATATTGTGAATATACAAGGATACAGACATACATTTCATACAATCCTTAAAAATGTTCAAACATACCTGCACTCAATCTCACAGATAATTCCTTTTCCCACCTGCTCACCCAACCTTTGTGTTAGACTTCCAATCTACTCATTTGCAATTTCTTTCAACTTCTATTACTTTTTTTCTCACACCTTTAACCTAATTTCATGCTTCTTTTTCTGTCACACATTGTTATCCATCTTATTTAGTATTTCAGTATTTAAAACTGAACTTGTTTATTCTAATAGGAGTTCTGATTTTTCAATATGGTTTTGCAAGGATCCTTTAAACACCTTCCAATCCCTGTCTATCTTCTCTTTTGAGATCCTTCCGATTTCTCCCATTGTTTTGGATATATTGTACAGTGGTACCTTGCAAGATGAATGCCTCGTAAGACGAAAAACTCGCAAGACGAAAGAGTTTTTCGTTTTTTGAGTTGCTTCGCAAGACGGATTTCCCTATGGGCTTGCTTCGCAAGACGAAAACGTCCTGCAAGTTTGTTTCCTTTGTCTTGCAAGTTTGTTTCCTTTTTCTTAAAACCGTGCATTCACTTCGAGGAGCAACTCATAGCACGCGGTGTGGTAGCCTTTTTTGAGGTTTTTGAAGACTTTGGTGATTTTTGAAGCTTTTCCAAAGTCCGTGCTTCGCAAGACGAAAAAATCGCAAGACGAAAAAACTCGCGGAACGAATTAATTTCGTCTTGCGAGGCACCACTGTACTGCTCCAATAATTTGGCAAGCCACTCTGTTTTTGTCGGTATAATACCACTTTTCCAATTTTTCGCAATCAATAGCCTTGTGGCTACTGTTGCATATAAATATAATGTCTTGTCTTCTTCCTTTAGACTTCCTGGTACTGTTCCCAATAGAAAGCCTTCTGATGTGTTCCTAAATGAATATCTGAACATTTTTTTCATTTCATTATATATTGTTTCCCAAAATTGTTTGATGTTCAAACAATTCCACCATATATGCATCATAGTACCTTTTTCAGTGTTGCATCGCCTGTCTTAAAATCCCGCCTCTCTTTAGAATTCTTTACCTGCTCTTCAAGAAGAAGATCCCTCCATGCTGTCTGTCTCAGGAGTCTACTTCACTTGCCCTTTAACTGGGGCCACCGTCCGGAAGGATAAAAGAGAGGCGCAGATCAAAAAGGCCATCCTTGAGGTAAGGTTATTTTGGGGAGTGTGTCCTCTGATGCCTCGACAGAGACTGCATTCCCACCCCGCCGGCTTTATTGATCTGTTAACAGAAAAAAATAAATGCAAACATAACAAGTTTTGCCTGGGAAGACAAAAGTACCAAAATGCAGCACATGCTGCAAAGGGATAATAAAATATCACATCATTCAGAATATGTGCATACACCGTATTTTTCGCTCTATAAGACGCACCAGACCACAAGACGCACCTAGTTTTTGGAGGAGGAAAACAAGAAAAGAAATATTCTGAATCTCAGAAGCCAGAACAGCAAGAGGGATCGCTGCGCAGTGAAAGCAGCAATCCCTCTTGCTGTTCTGGCTTCTGGGATAGCTGCGCAGCCTGCATTCGCTCCATAAGACGCACACACATTTCCCCTTACTTTTTAGGAGGGAAAAAGTGAGTCTTATAGAGCAAAAAATACGGTAATTGCTTACTTTGAGTATTTCAGCCAGCTTTATTCACTCATGAGATCCTGTAAAAGCACCATGATAGGTAGCTCCATAACATGGCTGCTTGGAATCCTGCTTCTGAAATTTCACCAGGCACTGCTCATGTATTTCCAAGCCTGTCTCCGCAACCTTAGGGACGGGAAACTTAACTTCCTCAAATTAAAGCTGAGGTTCACAGAACACTGAATTACATGGCCAGTACCAAATAATTGGGGACGCGGGTGGCGCTGTGGGTTAAACCACAGAGCCTAGGACTTGCCGATCAGAAGGTCGGCGGTTCGAATCCCCGCGACGGGGTGAGCTCCCGTTGCTCGGTCCCTGCTCCTGCCAACCTAGCAGTTCGAAAGCACGTCAAAGTGCAAGTAGATAAATAGGTACCGCTCTGGCGGGAAGGTAAACGGTGTTTCCATGCGCTGCTCTGGTTCGCCAGAAGTGGCTTAGTCATGCTGGCCACATAATAATATAATAATAATAATTTATTATTTGTACCCCGCCCATCTGGCTGGGTTTCCCCAGCCACTCTGGGCGGCTTCCATAAAAACCAAAAATACACTAAAATATCACAGATTAAAAACTTCCCTGAACAGGGCTGCCTTAAGATGTCTTCTGAATGTCAGGTGGTTATTTATCGCTTTGACATCTGATGGGAGGGCGTTCCACAGGGCGGGCGCCACTACCGAGAAGGCCCTCTGCCTGGTTCCCTGTAGCTTTGCTTCTCGTAATGAGGGAATCGCCAGAAGGCCCTCGGCGCTGGACCTCAGCGTCCGGGCAGAACGATGGTGGTGGAGACGCTCCTTCAGGTATACTGGGCCGAGGCCGTTTAGGGCTTTAAAGGTCAACACCAGCACTTTGAATTGTGCTCGGAAACGTACTGGGAGCCAATGTAGGTCTTTCAAGACCGGTGTTATGTGGTCTCGGCGGCCGCCCCCAGTCACCAGTCTAGCTGCCGCATTCTGGATTAGTTGTAGTTTCCGAGTCACCTTCAAAGGTAGCCCCACGTAGAGCGCATTGCAGTAGTCCAAGCGGGAGATAACTAGAGCATGCACCACTCTGGCGAGACAGTCTGCGGGCAGGTAGGGTCTCAGCCTGTGTACCAGGTGGAGTTGGTAGACAGCTGCCCTGGATACAGAATTGACCTGCGCCTCCATGGACAGCTGTGAGTCCAAAATGACTCCCAGGCTGCGCACCTGGTCCTTCAGGAGCACCGTTACCCTATTCAGGACCAGGGAGTCCTCCACACCAGCCCGCCCCCTGTCCCCCCAAAACAGTACTTCTGTCTTGTCAGGATTCAACCTCAATCCATTAGCCGCCATCCATCCTCCAACCGCCTCCAGGCAGTCACACAGGACCTTCACTGCCTTCACTGGTTCTGATTTGAAAGAGAGGTAGAGCTGGGTATCATCTGCATATTGATGGACACCCAGCCCAAACCTCCTGATGATCTCTCCCAGCGGCTTGATATAGATGTTAAAAAGCATGGGGGAGAGGATGGAACCCTGAGGCACCCCACAAGTGAGAGCCCAGGGGTCTGAACACTCATCCCCCACCACCACTTTCTGAACACGGCCCAGGAGGAAGGAGCGGAACCACTGTATGACAGTGCCCCCAGCTCCCAGCCCCTCTAGACGGTCCAGAAGGATGTTATGGTCGATTGTATCAAAGGCCGCTGAGAGATCCAGCAGAACTAGGAAACAGCTCTCACCTTTGTCCCTAGCCCGCCGGAGATCATCAACCAGCGCGACCAAGGCAGTTTCAGTCCCATGATGAGGCCTGAATCCCGATTGGAAGGGATCCAAATGGTCCGCATCCTCCAGGCGTGCCTGGAGTTGTTCAGCAACCGCTCGCTCAATCACCTTGCCCAAGAATGGAAGATTTGAGACTGGGCGATAGTTGGCCATACTGGCCGGGTCTAAAGATGTTTTTTTAAGAAGCGGTTTAATGACCGCCTCTTTCAGCGGATCTGAGAATGTTCCCTCACAGAGGGAAGCATTCACCACCCCGCAGAGCCCATCGCCCAGCCCTTCCCGGCTTGCTTTTATTAGCCAGGATGGGCAAGGATCCAGGAGACAGGTGGTTGGTTTCACGCGTCCAAGCAGCCTGTCCACATCCTCGGGGGTAACGGATTGAAATTGATTCCATGCAACTTGACCAGACAGAGCTCTAGCACTCTCCCGCCCCAGCCCTGCTCCCACGGTGGTGTCTAGCTCCTTCCGAATATGAGTGATTTTATCTGCAAAAAACTTTGCAAAATCGTTGCAGGAGATCTTGGGGTCTTTACAAGGTCTCGGTGGTAAAGGTGGTTCCGTTAAATTACGAACCACCTGAAAAAGTCTCCTGCTACTATTTTCTGCAGATGCAATAGAGGCGGTGAAGAAAGTCTTCTTCGCCGTCACTATCGCCACTTGGTAGGCTCGACGTTGAGCACTTTCTGAACACGGCCCAGGAGGAAGGAGCCGGAAGCTGTACGCCGGCTCCCTCGGCCAGTAAAGCGAGATGAGTGCCACAACCCCAGAATTGGTCACGACTGGACCTAATGGTCAGGGGTCGCTTTACCTTTACTAAATAGTAAAGTATCAGTGCATGCAAAGGTTTCCTTTAAAAGTAACACATATAGATAAAAATAAAAGGAGTTGTAATGTAAAAGATTTTCCAAGTCCGTCTTGATACCATGTGGATTGCTGCATGCAAGACTTAACGTCTGTATATGTATCTCTTGGCAGACAACGCTTTGGGTTCGGCAGTTGTTTTTAAAATTATCAAAGTTTTGTAGAAATAAATAAAAGTGTTCTTCCCCTGGTGAGCTCCATCATTATGGAGGACAAAAGGTTCGATATACAGCCGTACCTCGGAAGTCGAACGGAATCTGTTCCAGAAGTCCGTTCGACTTCCAAAACGTTTGGAAACCAAGGCGTGGCTTCCGATTGGAAGCTCCTGCAACCAATCGGAAGCTCCATCGGACATTCGGGTTCCAAAGAACGTTTGCAAACCGGAACACTCACGTCCGGGTTTGCAGCATTCAGGAGCCAAAACGTTCGAGAACTTAAGCTGTTCGAAAACCAAGGTACAACTGTAGTCTTAAATGAACCAGACATACCGGTAGTATTTGCATATACAGTGGTACCTCAGGTTACGTACACTTCAGGTTACAGACTCCGCTAACCCAGAAATATTACCTCGGGTTAAGAACTTTGCTTCAGGATGAGAACAGAAATTGTGCAGCAGCAGCAGGAGGCCCCGTTAGCTAAAGTGGTGCTTTAGGTTAAGAACAGTTTCAGGTTAAGAACGGACCTCTGGAATGAATTAAGTACTTAACCCGAGGTACCACTGTATATATTGAATGACCATGTGCCTCTGTACGAGTAATAAAATCACGCTACATAGCTCTGCCTTTTGGATCCTTCTAGTTTGTAAGGTATGGGACGCAGGTGGCGCTGTGGGTTAAAGCCTCAGCGCCTAGGACTTGCCGATCGAAAGGTCGGCGGTTCGAATCCCTGCGGCGGGGTGCGCTCCCACTGCTCAGTCCCAGCGCCTGCCAACCTAGCAGTTCGAAAGCACCTCCAGGTGCAAGTAGATAAATATGGACCGCTTACCGGCGGGAAGGTAAACGGCGTTTCCGTGTGCGGCTCTGGCTCGCCAGAGCAGCGATGTCACGCTGGCCACGTGACCCGGAAGTGTCTCCGGACAGCGCTGGCCCCTGGCCTCTTAAGTGAGATGGGCGCACAACCCCAGAGTCTGTCAAGACTGGCCCATACGGGCAGGGGTACCTTTACCTAGTTTGTAAGGTGCCTTTTCAAGAAGGGAGTCTACCAAGCCCTGGAATACCTGCAACTCAAGTTATTAAGATTAGAGGCCTTCCAGGATTTGGCAGAACAGCCCAGGGCATTTATGTTTCTTCATCTCCCCAGCATGCTTCCCAAGACCCCGTGGCTGCTGCCATCATGGAAATCCACACTTGCAACAGGGACCGGGAAAAGGTCAAACTCGGAGTGGAGACCATCGCAAAGTAAGTGGAGCCTGGTGTCTGTTGGTGTCCCCCCCCCCCCCCCCCCGTTCCTTTTTTTTTTGTAATAATTTTGTCCAGTCTTCCAATAGGAACCTGACATAGTGAGCCTCTGATTTTCCCGGGAAAGGTACCAGCAAGGGTAATATCAGTTCAGCCCTGGCTTGCTCATATTTTGCACAGTGCAACAAAATATGTTTTATGGAATCGATGTCTTGAGCACACGAGCAAAGTCTGTCCTGGTAGGGAACTCCTCTCAACCTGCCATCCAACACTGCAGAAGGAAAGACGTTTAGCCTGGCTTTGGTGAAAAGCCTTCGATAGTTTGGTACTGTCAGGTTTTTACAAGAACCAGTGATCCCTATATTCTGAACATAATGCTTGTTTAACCTGGAGGTAGGCTGTATGAATTATGTATTGCTTTGTAACGATTTGTTGGGTCACTGGACCGTAATAAAGATTGTTGTTGTTGTAATAATTTTTTATTAAGTTTTACCATTTAATATTCAACACAATTATCATAGATACCCCTTCCTTTCCTCCAGTTCCCCTTCTGGTTCTTTAACAATTTGCTTCTGCTTAAATTTTCTTTTTCTTTTTCATCTTTTAGCTGAATGCTCTTACATTCTTATCATTTTTCTACCAAATTTTCTTCCGGTTACTTCTTACATTTAATTAATATCCATATTGCCCTTTCGTCACCTTTCCTCTGGTTTTCTTAACCGTTAAGTGTTTTGCTCAAACCCTGCTAGTGAGTCCATTTCTTTACAATATTTCTGTAAATACAACATGAACGCTCCCCAGTCTTTTTTTAAAGTCTCTGTTGTCTTTGTCTCTGAGTCTTCCCGTGAGTTTCACCATTTCTGCATATTCCATATGTTTACCTTGCCATTCTTCTTCCGTTGGTGTCTTGTCTTCTTTCCTTTTTGGGGCTAGTAAAATCCTAGAGCCCTCCAGATGTTTGGGACTACAACTCCCATCATCCCTAGCTAACAGGACAAGTGGTCAGGGATGATGGGAATTATAGTCCCAAACCTCTGGAGGGCCAGAGTTTGCCTATGCCTGTCCTAGCCACTGTTGTAGCATCCATGAATAGCTTCTTCTGCTCTTCTGGCAATTCCTGCCCTATAATACCTAAAAAGAAAGCTTCTTCTTTTAACCTTTAATTTGATTTCAGCCTGATCTTTTATTTCCCTTCTCTTCCCTCCCCCTCCCCTTTTATGAAGATTACCTGCTCTGAGACCCCAAAGCTAATTCTCTCCTGGTCTCCTCGCTGGCCCAAATAGGACCAATTCAACCAGCTAGCCCTGGAGATTAGCTAATGCTTATCTCCCCTAAATTGATTTCTGAATTTTGAATTTTATTGTTATTCATGTTTTTATACTGTATTTTATGCTGCTTTTACAATTAAATGTTTTAAATTTCTTGTTAGCCGCCCTGAGCCCGGTTTTTGAACCGGGAAGGGCGGGGTATAAATAAAAATGTATTATTCTTATTATTTGGGGGGGGAACCCTTCTGACAAGCCTCCTATTTTAAAAACCTATGAAAATGGTATAAAAAGTCCCTATTGAACTTGATGGTACAGTGGTGGCCCGCAAGACGAATGCCTCGCAAGACGAAAAACCCGCTAGACGAAAGGGTTTTCCGTTTTTCGAGGCGCTTCGCAAGATGGATTTCCCTATGGGCTTGCTTTGCAAGACGAAAACGTCTTGCGAGTCTTGCGATTTTTTTCGCTTTTTTCTCCCTTTTTCTAAGCCGCTAAGCCGCTAATAGGGTTGCTTCGCAAGACGAAAAAACCGCTAGACGAAGAGACTCGCTGTCAAAGCTGCCTCTAGGTCCCAGCTCACAGAGGACCAACGCCAGGCTGTCGTTATGTACAAAAATCTTGAGGTTTAGTTTCCATTTCAAAGCCGCAGCGCGCAGCTCTACGTCTTAAAGCCTAGACCGGCGAAGTCCCGTCTGAGTCTCCGCCCCTTCCACACCAGTTTAAGACTCTCGCTTTGCTCCACCTCTTCCTAAGTTCCTTTCTCCTCTGGGCCCTCCTGCCCGCTAGGGTCTCATCCTTCCTGGACTCCTCTGACGCTGACCCTGACGATTCTTCCCCCTCCTTCCGGCGGGCTTTAGGACCTGGTTCCCTATCCGGGCTACCTTCTGTGCCGCTCGCCTGTACATTTGAACTTGGCGCGCGCGCCCAGCCTGCAACTTTCCTCTTGACCGTTAACTCGCTCTCCGATGGAGGCGTGGCCAACCCTGACTCATCTTCTCTCGCTGGTGGTGCATATGTGGGCTCTGACACCTGGGACTCCTCCCCCCCACTACGCTCTGGTGGGGAAGCTGGTCCTGATTTGCAACTGGTGCTCTGGGAGTCCCCGCTGGCCCCTTGTTTCTGGGGTGTCCCCCTTGGGTCCCCCCTTGCCCTGCCCATCGGCGCCCCCTTCTGTGAATCTTCCGATTTGCTGGAGAGGCTCATGGAATCTCTCGGGCTGCTGTCATCTTCTCCTACGCTGCCCTCGGATTGCTCCCCCTCGCTCTCCATCTCCTCCCCTCCCTGCGCTCCCGCTGAGTCCCTGACACTCGCGGAACAGATTCTTTTCGTCTCGCGAGGCACCACTGTACTTTCTTTTGAGAGGAAGCTTGAGCAAACTGGTGCCCAGAATGACAGCTTGTCTTCCTTCCCGAGGTACCTTGACAACATCCACCTCCACCCAGAGGAAGAGAAATACCAGAAAATCAAACTGCAGAACAAAGTCTTCCAGGTGGGTGCGTTTCAGAGGAGGGAGCTGCTGGAGTGCAACTCCTCTCGTCCCAGACAACTGTCCCTGCCAGCAGCTGGGCCTTGTGGGAGTTGAGGGCCCAGTAATGGGACACGGGTGGCGCTGTGGGTTAAACCACAGAGTCTAAGACTTGCCAATCAGAAGGTCGGCGGTTCGAATCCCCGTGATGGGGTGAGCTCCCGTTGCTCGGTCCCTGCTCCTGCCAACCTAGCAGTTCGAAAGCACACCAGCACAAGTAGATAAATAGGTACCGCTCTGGCGGGAAGGTAAATGGCGTTTCCGTGCACTGCTCTGGTTCGCCAGAAGCGGCTTAGTCATGCTGGCCACATGACCCGGAAGCTGTACGCCGGCTCCCTCGGCCAGTAAAGCGAGATGAGCGTCGCAACCCCAGAGTCGGCCACGACTGGACCTAATGGTCAGGGGTCCCTTTACCTTTACCTAATGTCCACGTTCCCAAACCCTGCTCTCGCTAGAGCTTGGCAGAAACCATCTCACAGAAAAATGAGGACTAGAAAAGTGAAGGATAAGCCGCATTTGGCATGTCAGCTCAGGCGGCTAAGATCGCTTAAAGCTAAGATTCTTGTGACATCAGATGTGGGGCAGGTGGGCGTGGTTTGGGGCCAGGCTCATGCTGGGTCAGATTTGGCCCACAGCTCACAGGGTCTTCACCCCTCGCTTAAATCGCCTTATATTGTTGAACAGACTTTGGCAGTGTGCAAAGGCAAGCGACATAAAACTGAAACAACCAGCCTCAGGGATTCTCTAGCTGACTGGCCTTTAGAATTTGTGTGGGATGGCAGGAAAAGCTTGCAGGAAAAGAAATAAACAGCACGGATTCATTTGTCTTCCTCCTAGGAAAGGATCCACTGTCTGGAGGGGACGCACAAGTTTTTCCAGGCCGTTGGGTTTGAAAAGGCCACCCTCAGTGTCCCGGGACAAGGTAAGGCTCAGCGTAGCAGCTGAAAGGCTGAGCTACAGACGGGAAGGGGCCAGCTCACGAACTCACAAGGTGGCCCTGGGTGACCTGCACAGAATCTCAGCAAGCCGCAGATGGGGACAAGGATAAGACCCGCCGAACTTACAGGATTGTTGCCAGGATTACAAGGCGAGAAGCACTTTGAACACTGTACAGAATGCTTCTGGTTTCAATTAGGTCAGATGGGGGATTCCTGTGGTGAGGGCTTCTCCAGGCCCTTTTAAGTTCCCTTGAGATTGGAAGCTTTTCTGTCCATCTTCAACCCACATTTCAAGAGCTGCTGCGGTGGAGATACACAGTGGGCGCTCGGGTTGTGAACCTGATCCATGCAGGAGGCACATTCGCAACCCACAACGCCGCATCTGCGCACACGCGGGTCGCGATTCGGTGCTTCTGCGCATGTGCAAAGTGTGATCTAGTGCTCATGCGCGAGCGCCGAAACCCAGAAGTAACCTGTTCCGGTACTTACGGGTTCGGCGCGGTGCGCAACCCGAAAACGCACAGCTTGTAGTGTCTGTAATCCAAGGTATGACGATATTTATTTTAAGTCTTTCTCCATTCCGTCCTACTTTTTTTTTTAAAAAATGATATTTTATTAAATTTTTAACAAAAAAAGAACTTACAAGACAATAAACAATAAAAAGCACAAAAAATACAAGAACCCAAAATTTAACATAAAAATAAAAAGAGAAAAAATAAAAAATAAAAATCCCTCTTTTTAGTTTCTTACCATTCATTTACTTATTTTCCTGACTTCCTCACACCTCCCTTTTTTGTATTCCATTTCAAAATTTGGTTCAGCAAATTCATACCCTCTTAATTTACCCTTAATTATTTATCCTCACGTATTATAGCTTCAAATTTTCGTCTACTATCAATCCATTCTTACAAATTCTTATTTTACCTTATTACTAAAACCGCTTCATTTCATTTCATTATCATTAACATTCAAAAATTTTCCAATTCAATTTACCGTTAGTTTCTTTAGCCTTATCTTACCTACCGTCCTACTTTTCGTGAATTGCTATCTGAGAAAAGTTGCATTGCAAGAAGTTCCTGCAGATATGATTACTATTATTTTTAAATTTATATGCCACCCATCTAACTGGGTTGCCCCAGCCACTCTGGGCGGCTCCCAACAAAATATTAAGAACGCAACGAAACATCAAACATTTAGAACTTTGCTATATGGCGCTGCCTTCAGACCTCTTCTAAAAGCTATATAGGTGTTTATCTCCTTGACATCTGTTGGGAGGGTGTTCCCTGTAGCCTCGCTTCTTGCAGGGAGGGAACTGGCAGAAGACTCTCGGAGCTGGACATCAGTGTCTGGGCTGGGGTGACGATGGGGGTGGAGACGCTCCTTCAGGTATACTGGGCTGAGGCTGTTTAGGGCTTTAAAGATCAGCACCAACACTTTGAATTGTGCTCGGAAACATACTGGAAACCAGTCAAGATCCTTTAGAAGTGGTGTTACATGGTTCTGCCGGTGGCTCCCGGTCCCCAGTCTAGCTGCCACATTCTGGATTAGTTGTAGTTTCTGAGTCGCCTTCAAAGGTAGCCCCCCAGAGAGCAGTGGTCTAAGCAGGAGATAACCAGAGCATGGACCACTCTGGCGAGACAGTGCGCAAGCAGGCAGGGTCTCAGGTGGAGCTGGTGGACAGCTGCCCTGTGATGGGTCTGGAAGCCTTTCGCAAGGAATACCTCTGCTCACTCAGAGATATATTTACAGTTTTTATATACCGTATTTTTCGCCCTATAGGACGCACTTTTTCACCTCCAAAAATGAAGTGTGCGTCCTATGGGGCGAATACAGGCATTCACTGAAGCTTGGAGGCTTCAGGTTTCGCTCCAGGCTTCAGGAAGCTATCAGCAAGCCTGGGGAGCCCGCAGGAATTAGCAACCTGCCACGCGGGGCGCCCTGAAGCAGAGTGCCCTGCACGCCGGGCAGACACCCGCAGCATGGGGAGCCCTGCGGGAGTTCCTGCAGGGCTCCCCACGCTGCGGATAGCAGTCTGCTGCACGGAGCGCGGGGCGCGCTGAAGCAGAGCGCCCCGCGCTTCGGGCAGACATAGGCCAGCCCCACAAGCTCAGGGGACAGCGGGGAGGCGCAGCGCCACCATCCCGCTGTTCCCCGACCTGGTTTTTTTTTTTGGGGGGGGGGAAATAAAGGGAAAAAAAATTCCCTTTATTTCCCCCCAAAAAAACTAGGTGCGTCCTATGGGACGGAGCGTCCTATGGGACGAAAAATACGGTACATATTTACAAGGTATAGAACATAGCTTCAAGCGTCCGAATCCTTGGTAGCAGGTCCAGGAAGTGGGAGCTTTCGGCTCCTCCTCCAGCAGAGGAGCTCGGGGAGCCCCAGGCGCCTCCTCTGTTCCCTGCGTTTTAACCCCCTCCTGTCCTGTGCTGAAGGAATGGGCATTGAATCTCCCTCTGTCCCTGAACTGGTTGGGTGGTGTTGCTGCTCTCCAGCATCCGGGAGCATCCTTGCCGCTTGAGTTCCATTTGCTTGTCCTCCTCTCCCTCTCCTGTCTTCTCTAAAGGCTCCTGTTCTCCCCCCTCCCTAAGCTCTGGGGCATTCCCTGGCAGCCCTGTGACATGCCCTGGACGCAGAATTAACCTGCGCTTCCATGGACAGCTATGAATCCGAAACGACTCCCAGGCTGCTCACCTGGTCCTTTAGGGGCAGTTACCCCATTCAGGGATGGGATGCAGGTGGCGCTGTGGGTTAAACCACAGACCCTAGGACTTGCCGATCGGAAGGTCGGTGGGTCAAATCCCGGGGTGAACTCCCGTTGCTCAGTCCCTGCTCCTGCCAACCTAGCAGTTCGAAAGCACGTCAAAGTGCAAGTAGATAAATAGGTACCGCTCCAGCGGGAAGGTAAACGGCATTTCCGTGCGCTGCTCTGGTTCGCCAGAAGCAGCTCAGTCCTGCTGGCCACAGGACCCGGAAGCTGTACGCCGGCTCCCTCAGCCAATAAAGCAAGATGAGCACCGCAACCCCAGAGTTGGCCATGAATGGACCTAATGGTCAGGGGTCCCTTTATTCCCTTTACCTTACCCCATTCAGGACCAGGGAGTCCTCCACACCTGCCCACCCCCTGTCCCCTTAGCAAGTGCCAAGTGCTAAGAGGATCCCTCTGTTTCCCTCCCCTCTCCATCCTTTTAGAAGAGGCCACAGAGGACTTCTATGTCCTGAAGGAGGGGAAGCTGGGCGACCTGAAGGAGCACAAGGAGAAGCTTCTGAGCGGGGAGCCGCTCCGGGCCCAGCTGGACCGCCAGCTCCGCGTCTTCAAGCCGTCCCCCCAGGCCTCCCGCTTCGAGCTGCCAAGCGACTTCTTCAGCATCACCGCCGAAGAGCTCAAGAGGGAACAGAGGCTCCGGTGAGTGATCCCGCCTCAACTGAAAGGCTCACAGGCCACACATTGTTGTTTTTATTATTATTAATTTTATTAGATTTTCCACAAATATAACAAAAACTACAAAGCAAAATAACACACAAAAACAAAAACAAAGCAATACACAAATAATAACAACAAACTTAATTCTTTGAAAATCCCACCTTTTTAAACCTCTTAATTGACTTCCTCTAGTCCCTCCCTTCTGAGCTTCCTTATAATTGAATGGAACAGCTTTCCAATATCATTATTAAACTAAAGATCAGTCCAACACAGGCCACACATTTTTGCCGCTGCCTCCCCAAGCTCGGTCTGGGGGTTGCTTTGAAAATCATTTTTATTTAAATGTTTAAGTACATTTCGCAGAACATCAGGACTTGAACCAAGAAAGCTGTTGCTTCGTAGGGTTGTTAGTCATTAAAAGCAGCACTCCACAGTGAGAAACCTATTTTAAAATGGCTCCATTAACTTTAAGCCACTTTAAGCTCCCTTAACTTTAAGTAGATTAAGTCTACTGCCAGTGTGCCTGGGAACAGGGACATCCCCTAATACCAGGGGTGAGCAAACTTACCGCACCTCGGGCCAGTGTCTCCAGCGCCGATTGCGCGGCGGGCTGGAGAGCGGGGGAGCGCATGCCCATATGCATGTGCACACACAATTTCCAGCGCACTTTCGGGTCGGAGGAGCACCGGAAATAGCTTGTGTGCATGTGCACAGGCCTCCTCTGACCCGGACGTGCACCAGAAATAACACTTGCGCATGCGCAAATAACGCTTGCGCATGCGCACAAGCTATTTCCGGTGCTCCTCCAACCCGGAAGTGGGCACCAAAAAAAGGAAAAGGCAGCCACTGCAGGGCTGCTTTGAATGAGGTGCTCATTGTATTTTAGATCTGGAAACCGCTGCAGATGTGTCGGCGACACCAGTTGTTGGGTCCAATGCGTTCCAATGTGGTCCCTCTTTCTTTTGCCTCTGAAGGACAGAAGCGGTTGAGAAGGCATCGATGCTGAGAACGAAAGCCATGCGGGAAAAGGAGGAGCAGAGGGAGATGAGAAAGTACAATTACGCCTTGCTGCGCATCCGCTTCCCGGACGGGTACATCTTACAAGGTACATGCGAAAGCTCTGGGTGCGAACCAGAGCCCGGCCAGAGGCCCCAACCACCCAATGCTCGGTTGTCACAGGTTGCTTCATCCGAAGTCTTTGGGCTGGAAGAATGGATGCCTTAAAGAAATATTATAGCATGATGACCTCGCGAGCAGTGTTAGAAACTGAGATATGAAAGCCAGGAGCTAAATGTTTCCTTAAACCTAAGTTATGGGCGCAACAACGGAATGTAAAGTGGTACCTCGGGTTACATACGATTCAGGTTACAGACTCTGCTAACCCAGAAATAGTACCTTGGGTTAAGAACTTTGCTTCAGGATGAGAATAGAAATCGCATGATGGCAGCAGTGGGAGGCCCCATTAGCTAAAGTGGTGCTTCAGGTTAAGGACAGTTTCAGGTTAAGAACGGACCTCCGGAACGAATTAAGCACGTAACTAGAGGTACCACTGTATTCTTATAACAAGAATACAAAGCTGAAAAGGAACGAACTGCAGCTAAAATCTTATGGTCGTTTTTCACATGGTCTAGTTCAGGGATCAGCAAACTTTTTCAGCAGGGGACCAGTCCACTGTCCCTCAGGCCTTGTGGGGGGGGGGGCTGGACTATATTTTGGGGGGGAAATAATGAACGAATTCCTATTCCCCAGAGATGCATTTTAAATAAAAGGGCACCTTCTACTCATGTAAAAACACCAGGCAGCCCCCACAAAAAACCCAGAGATGCATTTTAAATAAAAGCACACATTCTACTCATGTTAAAACACGCTGATTCCCAGACCACCCATGGTCTAGTTTTTCCTCTCCCCACCCCCACTAAGAGCATGGGTAGATTTGCAATAGAGAAACCACGATGCCTGGGATCCTTTTGAGTGAAGTCACAGGCTTCAAATGCGTGTTGAATGTGCTTCAGATGCATGGCATGGGTTTGCCCTGAAACTTTCCGAATCTGCACAAAACACTGGAGAGCAAATTTTATTTCTTTCTGGCGCAGGGACGTTCTACGCCCGGGAGCCCGTCTCAGCCCTTTACCAGTTTGTGCGAGAGACGCTGCAGAACAACTGGCTCCCCTTTGAGCTTCTGGCCCCCGGAGGCCACAAACTGACCGACGAGAGCATGGCGCTCAATGAATGTGGCCTGGTAAGTGTGGCCACTTTGCTTAAGTCTCCTTACCAATGACCGGGGGGGGGGGGTCAGGTGCGGTCCTGTCCACGTCGAAACCTGGAGCAAGCACCATTGAATTGTTAAATGGTCTCTTTAAATTTGAAGGTTCATTATTGTTCCACAAGATGTGTATGTCTTTAAGGGCCAGAGCAAATAACATGACCTAGTTTTACAGCTGTGAAGCAGTATAGCAGGTGCTGTTAAGTTGTGTTAATTAAGCTGTGTCAGCAATTGGTATAGTAAAGACGCCTGCTTCTTGGGAGAAGGGCAATGACAGGCCTAGACAGCATCTTGAGAAGTAGAGACATCACCTTGCCAACAAAGGTCCGTATAGTTAAAGCTATGGTTTTCCCAGTAGTGATGTATGGAAGTGAGAGCTGGACCATAAAGAAGGCTGATCACCGAAGAATGGATGCTTTTGAATTCTGGTGCTGGAGGAGACTCTTGAGAGTCCCATGGACTGCAAGAAGATCAAACCTCTCCATTCTGAAGGAAATCAGCCCTGAGTGCTCACTGGAAGGACAGATTGTGAAGCTGAGGCTCCAGTACTTTGGCCACCTCATGAGAAGAGAAGACTCCCTGGAGAAGACCCTGATGTTGGGAAAGATGGAGGGCACAAGGAGAAGGGGGCGACAGAGGACGAGATGGTTGGATAGTGTTTTCGAGGTTACCAGCATGAGTCTGACCAAGCTGCGGGGGGCAGTGGAGGACAGGAGTGCCTGGCGTTCTCTGGTCCAGGGGGTCACGAAGAGTCGGACACGACTAAACGACTAAACAACAACAACAATAAAGAGCAGCACCTAGCTCTCTCAGTACCCTGGGGGTTGGGTTATGCTTATTGATATGTTTAGTGTAAAAGGAGTTTTTGTTTTTGTTAGTAAAACCTTGCTAAAGTTACCGTATTTTTCGCTCTATAAGACGCACCAGGCCACAAGACGCACCTAGTTTTTGGAGGAGGAAAACAAGAAAAAAAGTATTTTGAATCTCAGAAGCCAGAACAGCAAGAGGGATCGCTGCGCAGTGAAAGCAGCAATCCCTCTTGCTGTTCTGGCTTCTGGGATAGCTGCGCAGCCTGCATTCGCTCCATAAGACGCACACACATTTCCCCTTACTTTTTAGGAGGGGAAAAGTGAGTCTTATAGAGCAAAAAATACAGTATTTTGCATTCCTTGTAATGTGTGGTCTCCCCAGGAAGCTTTCTGTAGTGCAACTAATCTGCAAATAGCCAACATGAATATGATGGGGCTTTCATGTCCCTTAACGGCAGGATCCTTCCTTTGAACTGTGCTCCTCTAAGGAAGCTTGCGTTGGGAAGGACAGTTGTACACCCTGTGTGATTCAGGTGGAATTTTCATTTTGGCCTAGGTGATTTTTGGAAGAACTTGGGGAGCAGGGCAGGGAAGGGGAGGACTCTAAATGACAAGAGTCTGAAATCTGAGGATATGCACCGAGACCAAATGACACCGGTCCTGAAAGACCTGCACTGGCTCCCAGTACGTTTCCAAGCACAATTCAAAGTGTTGGTGCTGACCTTTAAAGCCCTAAGCGGCCTTGGCCCAGTATACCTGAAGGAGCGTCTCCACCCCCATCATCCAGCCTGGACACTGAGGTCCAGTTCCGAGGGTCTTCTGGTGGTTCCCTCCCTGCAAGAAGTGAGGTTGCAGGGAACCAGGCAGAAGGCCTTCTCGGTGGTGGCACCCGCCCTGTGGAACGCCTTCCCTTCAGATGTCAAGGAGATAAAGAACTATCTGACTTTTAGAAGACATCTGAAGGCAACCCTGTTTAGGGAAGTTGTTAATGTTTGATGTTTTATCGTGTTTTTCATATTCTGTTGGGAGTCACCCAGAGTGGATGGGAAGGCTTGGAAAAACCACGGGGGGAAACCAGTCCCCCCCTCCCGTTTTCCCCCAAAGCCATTTTTTAGGAGTCCATGAGAAAATGACAAAGAGGGAAGAGCAAGAAGAAATGGAAAATGATAGCAGTAGTTCAGAAAATGAGATAAACTGCATGTATATGTTGTGTCTTCTGGGTTTTTTTTTTAAAGCACTACTCAAAAGGGTAGACCTTCTATGGAGCTTAAATTTTGAGGTGGATCTTAACTTTATTTGCTGTTGGTGCTAAGGGGCAAATCTGATTATTTTTTCATGTTGATGGTTTCTTGCTTTTTTTGGTTGCTTTTGAGGGAAAGGGGGGTGGTTACCTCTTTTATTGCAAGCACAATACAGTGGTACCTCAGGTTACATACGCTTCAGGTTACGCACTCGGCTAACTCAGAAATAGTGCTTCAGGTTAAGAACTTTGCTTCAGGATAAGAACAGAAATCGGGCTCCGGCGGTGCGGCGGCAGCAGGAGGCCCCATTAGCTAACGTGGTGCTTCAGGTTAAGAACAGTTTCAGGTTAAGAACGGACCTCCAGAACGAATTAAGTACTTATCCCAAGGTACCACTGTACTTTTATCTACACTGCGTTTCACGCAATTTGTAAAGCCACACTGAACTTTGCTTCAATTTTTCCAAAATTTCCATTTCCCCCCGGAAAAATATAGGGGGGACGGACATCCCCCCAGTGGCTTCAAATTTTCCGGAAATTTTACACTTCTAGTCCTAATAACGCCAAGTGCCTTTTTTTCTTCCCCAAGGTGCCTTCTGCCCTTCTGACGTTCGCCTGGGATGCTGACGTCATGGCGGATATCAAGGCTTCCGGCGGGGAGCGCATGGAGAGCGTGTTGAAGCCGGACCTCCTGCTGGCCGTGCAGACCCTGTCCTGAAAATAAAAGCAAACCGGGATTAGATCCAGCCCCGTCCCTCGTGGTCCCCTTCTCCCGTGTTTTCTTACGGACGCTGCTTCGGACGCTCCAGTAACTCCCTGTCTTGTGAACACTAAATGGGGGCGGAAATGGGGGGCAGGGAGGAGGCTGTTTTTCCCTAGTTAGGGCCCTGGAATCAGAGTAGCCGTGGCCGGAGCAGTTTCCTCGCCAGGCAGTAGCGCATGGAGGACTTGGAACTGGTTCAAAACGAGTTGGATCAAGAGAGATATTTTTACACCGCTGCTTATTTTTCTTCTTTTATTTATAACCTTCCCTCGGAGGCGTCCTAACCTCTTTCTAGTCTCAAAATGAAGCTTCTCGCTGGGAAAAAAAAAGATCAAAACACTACCCTGCCTTGGCGACACGAATCGGCTTGTGCCGAGGGGCCAGGAGCGCTTCCTTTTTGCTTCCGTTCCACAAACCTTGTTCCTCCCCGATCCCGGGCTAGGAAGAACCTTTTTTTTTTGTTTCGTTTTTGGTCTGTAACTGAGTCAGCCTACAGGCAGGAGAAGCTGTTGGCTTTATTAAAGGAAGATGTGCTGCCACAGGTACTTGGGGTGTTTTGTCTTCCAGAGCAGCAGGCGATGAGAGAGGCGAACGGCGCGAGGGGAGAGAGGTTGTGGCTTGGTGGTGGAGCATCTGATCCGCATGCAAGTGGGAGCGGGGACTCCCTGGTCCTGAACGGGGTAACTCTGCCCCTGAAGGACCAGGTGCGCAGCCTGGGAGTCGTTTTGGATTCACAGCTGTCCATGGAGGTGCAGGTCAATTCTGCGTCCAGGGCAGCTGTCTACCAGCTCCATCTGGTACGCAGGCTGAGACCCTCCCTGCCTGCGCACTGTCTCACCAGAGTGGTGCATGCTCTGGTTATCTCCCACTTGGACTACTGCCATGCGCTCTACCTTTGAAAGCGAGTCGGAAACTTCAACTAATCCAGAATGCGGCTGCCAGACTGGTGACTGGGAGCGGCCGCCAGGACCATATAACACCGGTCCTAAAAGACCTACATTGGCTCCCAGTACATTTCCAAGCACAATTCAAAGTGTTGGTGCTGACCTTTAAAGCCCTAAATGGCCTTGGCCCTGTATACCTGAAGGAGTGTCTCCACCCCCATCGTTCAGCCCGGACACTGAGGTCCAGTTCCGAGGGTCTTCTGGCGGTTCCCTCCCTGCAAGATGTGAGGTTACAGGGAACCAGGTGGTAGTGCCCTCAGAGGAACACCCTCCCCTCAGATGTTCAAGGAAATAAAACTGACTTTTAGAAGACATCTGAAGGCAGCCCTGTATAGGGTTTTTAATGTTTGACATTTTATTATGGTTTTTCTGTGCCCAGAGTGGCTGGGGCAACCCAGCCAGATAAGTGGGGTATAAATAAGAACAGTACTAGACCCCAGGTAAGATCTTACATGTCGCCAGGGTAAGACATTGAAACTCTGCTATCCTCCTTCATGTTGCTCCCCCATTAGAGGTCTGGAGAGCGGCAACACGAGAACGGGCCTTCTCTGTGGTGGCTCCCCATTTGTGCAACGCTCTCTCCAGGGAGGCTTGCCTGGCACCTGCACCACCTATCTTTTAGGCACCGGGCGAAAATGTTCTCTGTAACCAGGCTTTGGCGGATTAGCATTTTGCAGCCTTTTAAATCTGTAGGAGGGAGAGGCCGTTGGTTTTTGTTTTAATATGTACCGTATTTTTCGCACCATAGGACGCACCCTGTTTTAGAGGGGGGAGAACAAGAAAAAAAAAAAATCTCCCCCTCTCTGCCCAGCGCCCCTTCAGTGAAGCGGCAGGAGGTGCTGCGCAGAGAGAGGGAGAATTTCCCCCCTTTTGTTTTCCCGCTCTAAAACAAGGTGCAGTTTAAGGTGCGTTCAGGCGGCTACCTTGGAAGCCTGGAGAGTGAGAGGGGTCAGTGCGCAACGACCCCTCTCGCTCTCCAGGCTTCACATTCCTTTCGACCCACCACCAGCCCCAAAGAGCAGGTCAGGGAGCAGCGGAAAGGCACAGCGGAGAGGCTGCTGCCATAGTCTCGTGTCACTTCTCCACCTGGGAGAGAGTAAGCGGGGCTTCTTTAGCCCCACGCGGCTCTCCCGGCTGGAGAGGTGGCGCGCGGCTATAGAGGCTCCTGCCATAGCCCCGTGTCACCTCTCCAGCCGGGAGAGGGTCACGGGGCTATGGCGTCTTCGCTCCATAGTACACACACACATTTCCCCTTCATTTTTGAAGGGGAAAAAGTGCGTCCTATAGAGCGAAAAATACGGTATTTAGCTGTCCCGTTTTTTAGTTTTATGTCGTGAGCTGCCCTGTGATCTTCAAACGAAGGGCAGTTACACAAATTTAATAATAAAAGTACTATTGCCACGACCTTCAGGTCTCATGGTGGCTTATAGCAATTTGAAATTCCATATTAAATATTAAAAACAATGAAATTAGAGTCACAGGAATAGGGTGAGGGGCAGGAGAGCTGGGACCACTCTGGAAGTTGTTAAGTCTTACAAATAATGCTCAGCATGGGCAAGGATGATGCCCCTCACCTTTGCTTTACACCCAGAAGCTTCCATTTAGTCCCTTCCCGGGCGACTGCAGATTACTTTGCAGAAACAAGTGCAAATCTTAGAGTGGAGGAATGAGCTATAGAATCAGTTTGCTCTCTTCTCCTGTTTTTGGATTAATCTGGAAGCAGGATTTTCTGCTGAAAGGGATGGATGTCATCTTCTTTGGCGATCCCTTGTAGCCGAGTAAGATGGTCTTCCATGAAAACGGTCTTAACAGTGAGTCCGTAAGTGACTGTGGAGGCCAATTCTGGATCCACACGCCCTTCCACAGTGGGGACATGGGTTTCCAGGCGGGAGTTGATCACGGTGTGGATTTGCCAAGCGTGCCTTCCTCTTAGCATATTTCTCCCTTTGGTCCTGAGTTTGAGTGTCTTCAAAGCCCACGACACCTTTGGGAAAGGCTGTTCTCCAACTGGAGCGCTTGCAGGCCAGTGTTTCCCAGTTGTCGGTGTTTATACTGCATTTTTAAATATTTGCCTAGCTGTTCATGGAAGCGCAGGTTACCATGGGTAGGCAAACTTAAGGCCCGGGGGCCGGATCCGGCCCAATTGCCTTCTAAATCTGGCCCGCGGACAGTCCGGGAATCAGCGTGTTTTTACATGAGTAGAATGTGTCCTTTTATTTAAAATGCATCTCTGGGTTATTTGTGGGGCATAGGAATTCGTTTGTCCCCCCCCCCCCAAAAAAAATATAGTCCACCCGCCCCCCCTCGCACAATGTCTGAGGGACAGTGGACCGGCCCCCTGCTGAAAAAGTTTGCTGACCCCTGCTGTATACTTTCCCCGGGACTAAGGAATGGGTCGTGCTCCTAGGCAACAGTGTGTGTATCCTGAAGTATTATGGGATGTTCGCAGGACATAGCTGACTTCCCATGGTAATGAGGCCCCCGGGAAGCGGAAGAAGCGACGACTTAATGTTGTGCCATGCCCCACCCCAAATTTCAGGACCGCTGCCAACTGATCAAAAAAAGGTTGGGCGCTGCTTGTTAGCATTTCACTCCTCCGTTGCTGGGTATGTGATTGTTACATCACATGTCAGTGTTTACTTTCTAGGCTTGGAAAGTGTGAGAATGGAAGTCAGTCTTATCTCTCTTCTGCTATACTGTAAGGTAAAGGGACCCCTGACCATTAGGTCCAGTCGCGGACGACTCTGGGGTTGCGTTGCTCATCTCGCTTTATTGACCGAAGGAGCCAGCATACCGCTTCCGGGTCATGTGGCCAGCATGACCAAGCCGCTTCTGGCGAACCAGAGCAGCGCACGGAAACGCAGTTTACCTTCCCGCTGGAGCAGTACCTATTTATCTACTTGCACTTTGACGTGCTTTCGCACTGCTAGGTTGGCAGGAGCAGGGACCGAGCGACAGGAGCTCAACCCGTCGCGAGGATTCGAACTGCCGACCTTCTGATCGGCAAGTCCTAGGCTCTGTGGTTTAACCCACAGCGCCACCCGCCTCCCTTCTGCTATACTGTACTTTTGTACTTTTCTTTACTCTCTCTCTCGGAGAAGAACTGAGAGGACGCCATGATTGCTTTGCCCTGTATACATTGCTTAATAAATACTTAGAACGCACACACTCACACTCCACAATCGTTGCTGATAGAGTGTGCACATGTCTTTAGATATGTGTTGCTGGTGCGCACAGGGACTGATCTGTGAACCTCCTGAGCTGCGCTTCATCAGGAAGACGCCCGGAGAGGTCTGTCTCATTCTGGGGGCTGCGTGTGCCCCCCCCAGACGTGTTCCGACGCTGCTGGTACAATCTCCAGTTCTGTTTCTTTAGAGCATCAGATGGTGAAGATGAAAGACACTGCCTGAAACACTGTCCTGCTGCCAGTTAAGGTAGACAATGCAGGACTACATGGTCAAGAGGCAGCTTCCATGTTCCTAAAGGGGACGTACCGTATTTTTCGCTCTATAGGGCGCACCGGACCATAGGGTGCATCTAGTTTTTTGGGGGGAGGGGGAATAAAGAAAAAAAATTATTTCACCCCCCCCCCCGCCCCAAAGAGGCCAAGACAGCCAGCGGGATCCATCTCAGTGGCTGTCTTGGCTTCCTCTTTAGCCGCGGGGCTGGGGCGGGGGAAGCCTGAGCAAGCCCGGGGTGTGCAGCGCTGCGCTCCCCAGGATTCAGGCTGCTGCCTGCTATCCGTAAGCCTTGGAAGCCCAGCAGGAACTCCCACCGGGCTCCGAAGGCTTGCGAATAGCTTCCTGAAGCCTGGAGAGCGAGAGGGGTCGGTGCGCACCGACCCCTTTCGCTCTCCAGGCTTCAGCGAAAGCCTGCATTCACTCCATAGGACGCACACACGTTTCCCCTTCATTTTTGGTGGGGAAAAAGTGCAAAAAAATTCAAAGCCAACATCCATGCGCAGACTAAAGTGGCGGCTTTGTCACTTCCGGCCCCGGGTTTCCTCCTCCAGCTGCCAGAGCGGATCAGCTGAGACTGGGAAAGGAGACCGGGGCCTTCATGCCGCTGATGTGAATGCAATAGAAGGGATGAGCAGGCATGGATTTGAGGTGTGTTCCCGGCATACTTTTAAACCCCTCTCCCCTCCTAGACAAAATGCGCCAGGTATCCCCATTTGTATGGGGCACACTGAAAAGGTCAATAATGCTTTTATTAGAGAGAGTATAAGTGTATTTTCATCTAACCGTGCCCCCCCTCCCCCCAACTAAACCTCTAAAAAGTACGTCTTGTGCTTCCACTGATCTGAAGCAGAACAAAGTGCTGTCTTCTCTTTACAAGGAATACAGAGGATGTTCAAGTATCTTATACAATAAAAAAGATACAGAGGATTTTTTTTTTAAAAAAAAACATTCTAAGGAATTCTACATACATACAGAGCAGTTAATGGGTGGGGTGGGGACTGTGTATATCAAACGGCATTAGAGGAGTCGACGGCAGCAACTGAAGTAGCTTGCTCTCCCTCAGATGTGATTTCCGGGGTCTCCAACGCAGGTGCTGTGAAGACACAACAGTTTACTCAAAAAATAGATAAGGTGGGTCTGCACCTCCTGATGTGAAGCTTCCTTTGGAGCTAACCTGTTACAACTCCCAATTCTTTTCCCTAGGCCAGTCCCCCTTGGCTGAATTGTTCCCAGCTGACGTTTGGCTAATACAGTGGTGCCTCGCCATATGAAATTAATCCGTTCCGTGAGGCTCTTCGTATAGCGGTTTTTTCGTCTTGCGAAGCAAGCCCATTGACACCTTAGCGGATTAGCGCTATTAACGGCTTTTAGCGATCAGCTGTTAAGCGGCTTATCAGCGGATCAGCTGTTAAGCGGCTTATCAGCGGATCAGCTGATAAGTGGCTTAGCGGCTTAGGAAAAGGGGGGGGGAAAGGGGGAAAAACCCGCAGGAACTCGCAAGACATTTTCGTCTTGCGAAGCAAGCCCATAGGGAAATTCATTTTGCGAAGCGCCTCCAAAACGGAAAACCCTTTCGTCTAGCGGGTTTTCCGTCTTGCGAGGCGTTCGTCTTGCGGGGCACCACTGTACCAAGATACAGAATAAACAGCTGCTCCTCTGTAGAGTTGTGGGTTTTTCACTGTCTTTTGTGTTCAGAAAAGTGATCAATTCCCCCCCCCAACACGCCCGTTATTACAAAATTGTAGACTTGGAAGCAACACTCATGATTGTGCTCTTATATCAAATTTCCTTTTCTGCGTTTACTTCGTATACTGTAATGTTTTACTGTTGCTATGGCCATTGGCTAATGCGAATAACGTTTTATCTATCTATCTGTCTGTCTGTCTGTCTGTCTGTCTGTCTGTCTGTCTGTGTCTGTCTGTCTGTCTGTCTATCTATCTATCTATCTATCTATCTATCTATCTATCTATCTCATGATGTAACAACCCCCCAATGATTAGCACTAAAACAGGAGTGTGTTTGTGTGCTCAACTTTTATTCTAGATCCAACAAGCCATGGTTTATGAACTCAAGACTGACCCGGGGACAGAGCCAGAGCCTAGTTAACACTATACACAAAATTGAGGCATGACAGCTGTTGCTTTCTCACTCTTGAATGGCTGTATGGAATGTATGGCCAAGAAACTGACCACCTAATTGATAGCAAAGCGAGGAGGGGGGGCAATGGACTGGGGAGATGGGAAGGAATTCCACCCCACAATGATGCTGTGTGTGTCAGAAGAGCGAGAAGTGCCCAAAGCAAACTTACTGTGCTTTATTATTTTACACAAGCTCGCATTAAGGCAGGCATAGGCAAACTCGGACCTCCAGATGTTTGGGGACTACAATTCCTATCATGCCTGACCACGGCTCCTGCTAGCTAGGGATCATGGGAGTTGTAGGCCCAAAACATCTGGAGGGCCGAGTTTGCCTATGCCTGCATTAAGGGATCCTTCTGGAACAGAAAGCAGGGTGGAAATTAAACCAAGTCTACTGAACGTTAGGCCGCTTGTTCACATGCACACAGCAGTTAATTCAGAGTGCTTGTTGTCCCACAGACCCCCCCGTCATTTCCTTTAAAGGTGCATAAGCAAAAGCAGGGAAAGATTTTTCCATAGATGGCTCTGCTCATCCTCTCGCCTCTGTGGGTTGACTTGTGTGTGAGACGTATTGGGAAACAGCCGTGTGCTTGTTTTTCCAGTTCTTTAATTCTCTGCCACTGCGTTTTCTGAGTCCTGTCATGACAAGAGCTACAATCTTTAAAGCCGGCTTCCTAAGCCGGCTTGGGAGAGACCATGAGCAGATGGCACACACAAAGACACTAGGCAGCTTCTGGAGGTGAGAGGGTGTACCTGTGCGTGGGTGGCCAACTGCCTGAACCAGGTGCCTCACCTTTGCTTTGCTGCACGTCCACAATCATGCATTCGTCGTCATCCTCTTCCTCCGTGTCAGCCTGAAATCCATCCATCTCTGTGGTTTCAGCCTTGGAACAATGAGAAGGGGGCGGGGAAGGAAGGTGTCTTCAGACATCAGCAACCAATAGGCAGGTGAATTATGCCACCCACTAAATGAAATCTAAAATTAAAAAACTGACCCTAAAGAGTGCTCTGGAGGCAGAGCGGCTAGCAGGACGAAAGAACAGAGGAGAAGAGAGGGAAAACTTCACAAGGAGCAGGGATGTGGGCCTAGGTGATGCTGGGCTCTACAGTGGTACCTCGGGTTACATACACTTCAGGTTACAGACTCCGCTAACCCAGAAATATTGTTTTGGGTTAAGAACTTTGCTTCAGGATGAGAACAGAAATCGTGCTCTGGCGGCGCGGCGGCAGCTGGAGGCCCCATTAGCTAAAGTGGTGCTTCAGGTTAAGAACAGTTTCAGGTTAAGTACGGACCTCCGGAACGAATTAAGTACTTAACCCGAGGTACCACTGAATATTCTTGTCTTCTCTGATCATTGGAGTTGAAATCCAACAGCTTCAGGAGGACCACAGGTTCCGTATTCCTTATGCGGGGCTGGGGACAAGAAAGCCTGTCTCCCTCCAGAAAGGCAAGGGAATTGAGGGGCAGGAACACAGCTCAGTGGCAGAATACACTCTGCATGAAGATTCAGCTTCCGTTAAAAAAGAATCGGGTGGCAGGTGATAGGAAAGACCATACCTGGGCCTTGGAGAGCCACTTCGAAGCCAGGGCAGACGATACTGGCCTAAATGGATCATAGTCCCTGATCCAATGAACCTCGTGGCTCATTGAGCGAGGATTCGAACCCACGCCACACTCGCTCCAGGATCCCTTATCAGCCCCAGCGAGTATGGCCAGTGGTCAGAGATGATGGGAGCTGTTTAGGGCTGGGTGATAACACTGGTAAATTGTCTGAAACCGGTACTGCGTTCAGCTATTGAGCGGGCAATACATCACGCAGTGGCCAGGTAGCCGGGATGTAGTCCCAGCTCAAATTGCCTGCAAAGGCGCAGGAGGCAGATGGAGCCTGAGGTGGTTCTGGGCTCTGCCTGCGGCTGTGAGGAAGCCCCCCCCCTCCACCACACACTAGCCAGAGTGGTATGGGGGCTTGCTCAGTTTTAGTGCTGGGTGATGTATCTCATCTGCCCTTCCTCTCCTAAGGTACGGAGGAAGAAGCTGCTGAGATACATTCCAGGCATCGAGATATATCAGCATATAGCGATATTTAGCTGCCGGATATATCATGATGTTGAAAACTGGGTAGCACCCAGTCCTAGAGCTCTCATCCTCCAGACATTGCTGGGGACAGGCTGCTGCTGTTAAAATTCGCCAGTCGCTTTTCTCACAGAGTGACCCAAAGCGGCTTACATTAAAGATAGCTTAAGTCCACAAGTGACGTATGGAAGTGAGAGCTGGACCATAAAGAAGGCTGGTCGCCGAAGAATGGATGCTTTTGAATTCTGGTGCTGGAGGAGACTCTTGAGAGTCCCATGGACTGCAAGAAGATCAAACCTCTCCATTCTGAAGGAAGTCAGCCCTGAGTGCTCACTGGAAGGACAGATCCTGAAGCTGAGGCTCCAAGACTTTGGCCACCTCAGGAGAAGAGAAGACTCCCTGGAAAAGACCCTGGTGTTGGGAAAGATGGAGGGCACGAGAAGGGGACGGCAGAGGACAAGATGGTGGGACGGTGTTCTTGAAGCTACCAGCATGAGTTTGACCAAAATGTGGGAGGCAGTGGAAGACAGGAGTGCCTGGCGTGCTCTGGTCCAGGGGGTCATGAAGAGTCGGACACGACTAAACGACTAAACAACAACAACAACATATCATGATGTTGAAAACCGGGTAGCACCCAGTCCTAGAGCTCTCATCCTCCAGACATTGCTGGGGACAGGCTGCTGCTGTTAAAATTCACCGGTCGCTTTTCTTGCAGAGTGACCCAAAGCAGCTTACATTAAAGATCGCTTAAGGCCACAAGAACCTAGAAACGCAGGATTCAACGATGCCATGCTTTAAATTAAGGGCCCTGTGCAGCAGGTTGCTAAAGGCCTGGGGAGCATGGCCGTACTAGTCCAGGCAGAAAACGGAGTGCCTGAAAGGAACCTCACCTGTTCGGCGCCGAGAGGCCTCTTCATGAACTTGGTGATGGACATGCTCCCTGTCGACTTCCGTTTCGCAGAGACCGGGGTGGTCTGTATCGCTGCCCCTCCTGGCAAACTGCTGCCGGCGTCCTCCTTGCCCGCCGAGGACACTTGGGTGACGTAGTTCCACTGGCAAGGGACGGGCAAGTTCTCTTGGGCGTAGCTCTTCAGCACCTCGGGGTGCACGTACCAACACATCCGGTGGTCGGGCCTCTTCTCGTAGACGGAGTTCTCGGAGATGATTCGCTTTAGCCTGGCTTTGGAAGGGATGGCGGAGCCGTCGTGGGCGGGGGCCTGGGCCCAGGAAGCGTTGGGGCTTGTGGGGCTGGCATCCCCGCCCTCCAAAGCAGAGGTGGAGTTGTTGTTGTTGTTGCCCGGCAGGACCCCCAGGCGGCAGCACTCCTGGAACTCTTGAATGATGACCTTGCTTCCGTTAACGTTCCCATGAAGCAGGGGAAGCAGCTGTCCCAAGACTGGAACATGGCGAAAAGAAGAAAGAGAGCATTAGGATGCCGTTTCATACAGATGGAGCAGGGCAGTCAAGTCATCAAGAGATTGTCTGGCTGTCAACTTCAGGCCAGCCCCCTCCCCTTCCCAAATAATTTCCGAATAATTAATTAATCATTTATTATTTACACCTAGCCCATCTGGCTGGGTTTCCCCAGCCACTCTGGGCGGCTTACAGCACATAAAAAAATGTAAAACATTAGACATTAAAAAGTTCCCTAAACAGGGCTGCCTTCAGGTGTCTTCTAAAAGTCAGATAGTTGTGTATTTCCTTGACATCTGATTGGGGGGGGGGGCATTCCACAGGGAGGGCGCCACCACTGAGAAGGTCCTCTGCCTATTTCCCTGTAACCTCACATCTCGCAGGGAGGGAACTGCCAGAAGGCCCTCGGAGCTGGACCTGTGTCTGGGCTGAACAATGGGGGTGGAGGTCTCCTTCAAGTATACTGGGCCAAGGCCATTTAGGGCAGGGGTCGGCAAGGCTTACTGGGCATGCGCTGGATAACTCCTGTGGAGATCCTCCATGGGCCAGATCAGTGCAGCACGATGCCAGAAATTGCGTCTGCGGATGTCTGTGGTACTGGAAATCGCTTCTGCGCAGGCCCAGATGCTGAAAATTGTGCCTGCGCAGAAACGATTTCCGGCGTCTGGGCATGCGCAGAAGTGATCTCCAGAGCTGTGGAAGAGCAACATGCAGGGACTCACCGAGCGGGCAGCTCGGTGGTGGTTCGTGGGCTGGTTAAACAGCCTCCAGGGGCCATTTCCAACCCATGGGCCTTAGGTTGCTGACCCCTGGGTTTAGGGCTTTAAAGGTCAGCACCAAAACTTTTGAATTGTGCTCGGAAACGTACTAGGATGTGTCCCCAGAAAACCCTTTTTTAGACCAGGGTTCGCACAAGCCCAGAAATTCAGTTATTTCCTACGGGAACATTTCTAATCAGCTATCTCTCCCCACAATCCCACCATGGTTTCCTGCCAACCAGCAAAAGGGAGACAAAGGGAAAACTGATTTGTCGGATCTCTCTCCCAACTCCCTCTCCCTCTGGCTTTTTAGGAGGCTGACATTATGTATGCACCTTTGTATTAATAAAGGCCTACTTTTCACTTAACGCCTGAGTCTATCTGCGTTCCATAGGGGATCCTGGTTACAAATTTCTCCAACAGACAAGCCTGCCACTTCCATAAACCAGGCGCATCCAACGGGTAGATTGTGATCTACCGGTAGATCACTGGACATTTGTGGTACATCACTGGTTCCCCCCAAAGAGGACCACTTTGACCTGAACCCCTCAAAAGGGGATAGATTACTGCTAGTCTTTAACTCTGTGAGTAGATGGCAGTCTCTTGGGAGTTGGCCACCCCTGCCATAAACCTTTCCTTACAGCATCGTAACATCTTTAGCCGAAGCCACTCTTGCTCTGTAGAAGAGGCAGAGCTCTTTACTCTTCCTGCCTGCGGCTTACTTTGCTGGTCTTTCGTTTTCTTTTTGCTGCTTTTTTCTAACGGATCTTCATCGGCAATCGTTGAGTCCAGGATAGAAACCGTGAACTGTTGCAGGGGCCTCAGATCTGCGTCGCTGTTTTCCTTGCCTTCCCAAACGCAGCCGATCTTCACAGGCTGAAGGACGCGGAATCTCTTCCCCTTGGTGATCAGCTCGTCCCACTCCTTCGCTTTCAGCTTCTGGCGAGCTTTGTAATTCTCGGGGTCACATTCCTGGAAGGGGAAGAAAAGCGTTACTCTGATGAAGAAGGAGAACGGCTCAAAAGGCTGGGTGTTTGCATAACTAAAGAGAAAGATTTGATCACTTTACTACTGAAGTACAGTCGTACCTCAGAAGTCGAATGCCTTGCGAGTCAAACGTTTTGGCTCCCGAACGCCGAAAACCCGGAAGTGAGTGTTCCTGTTTGCGAACGTTCTTTGGAACCCGAACATCCGACGCATTTCTATCAGTGCCAGAGTTAGAAACTCAGATATATAATCTAATCACTAAATAGCGCCTTAAACCTAGGTTACACTTGCCACAATAGAAGGTTTAGGTGCCATTCCCCCCCCCCCCCAGTGAAGTTCTTTTCTATTACAGTTGTGCCTTGGTTTTCAAACAGCTTAGTTCTCGAATGTTTTGGCTCCCAAACACTGCAAACCCGGAAGTGACTGTTCTGGTTTGTGAACTATTTTTGGAAGCTGAACGTTCGATGCGGGTTCCGTGGGTTCTGATTGGCTGCAGGCATGGGGAGTAGCCACACCCACTTCAGACATGCCCACCAATGGCGTGCAGCGCTCGAAAGGTTGGTCAAGAGGGAAGGTGGCTCCCCTGGCTGTACATCCCGCCTACCTCCCAGCTTAGCTAGCCAATATGAGATTAGTGCTTTGAATTCTAAAACTTATAACCGGAGATTTTTGTACAGATTATAACCGGCAAGTTATTGGTGCAGCAGGGACTATTGCATCACTGCCAAGCTGGGTAGATCAAGTTACCCTACACAAGTAACCTCCGGCAAATTTATTTTCAAGGCAGTTCAGTCTTGTCGTAAGGTGCCCTGGAATTCTGTGGCTTACTTCAGTCACACCTTCATCCTCTGAGAGGTACCCATGGGGCACAAAGAAGCCGTCGTCATCGTCTTCCTCCTCTCCCCCCTCATCGTCATCATCCTGAAAGATTTAAAATTAGACGTCAAGAAAACCTGGAAAGGGGCAAGTTTTAAACGGTGTGGTGTCAGCCTCTTTCTAGAGCAAACAACAGCAAAAGACTTTTATTATCTTAAAGGTGAAACAAATTTATTACAGTGTAAACTTTTGATGGACTGGCATTCAAGCTCCAGCACATTATAAAAGTTGTTAGGCTTTAAGGTGCCACAGGAGTCATTTCGGTGCAATAGGGCAACACAGCCACCCCTCTGGAAACTTTTAATAAAGAGTATTGTCGGATCAGATGGGATATATATACCTATATATCTAAAAAAGGTAAAGGTAAAGGCTCCCTGGATGGTTAAGTCCAGTCAAAGGTGACGATGGGGTTGCGGCGCTCATCTCGCTTTCAGGCCGAGGGAGCCAGGGTTTGTCCACAGACAGCTTTCCAGGTCATGTGGCCAGCAGGACTAAACCGCTACACACACAAACAAGGCAAGCTGGAGAATCTCCATGGTGCAAGCCTGGGCAGTATGTTTGGAGGTCTTGGGTTGAGCAGACGACAAGACCACCCCCCCCCCGGGCTTGCTGATGTGGTCCAATGGAAAGCAAAGCAAGACGTTTGGCACTACAGTGGTGCCTCGCAAGACGAAATTAATCCGTTCCGTGAGGCTCTTCGTATAGCGGTTTTTTTGTCTTGCGAAGCAAGCCCATCGACAGCTTAGCGGATTAGCGCTATTAGCGGTTTAGCGGCTTTTAGCGATCAGCTGTTAGGCGGCTTAGCGGCTTAGGAAAAGGGGGGGAAAGGGGAAAAAACCCGCAGGAACTCGCAAGACATTTTCGTCCTGCGAAGCAAGCCCATAGGGAAATTCGTTTTGCGAAGCGCCTCCAAAACGGAAAACTCTTTCGTCTAGCGGGTTTTCCGTCTTGCGAGGCGTTCGTCTTGCGGGGCACCACTGTAGCTTGGCGGCAGGAGTTGCCAGGAGGAGGAGGAGTACAAAGCGCCACCCAACTGCCTTAGGGACTCCACTCTGGATTTGTATTAGGTTTATTCCTTAACCTTTTCTTCTCCCAAAGGTGTCCCCCAAGGCAGTGGGAACTGATTTTGCCTTTGGGTTCCTTGGGTTCATGCCCAAAGCCATTCTCATGAACCGCATAACAGGACAAAGAATACATTTAACACATGACGAAAATAAACCAGTGTAAAAGCTGCAGTATGGGCCAGATAAGGCAACCTCCAGGTGTTCACTTGCTCAGTTTACATCCCACCTCTCCTCCAAGGTGGCATACATGCTTCTCCTCCTCCCTAGTTTATCCTAAGGAGGTAGGATTAAGCTAAGGGCCAGGGACTGGACCCCAAAGTCATCCACCGAGCTTGATGCAGCTGAATGAGGATTTGATCCATGCGTGTTGAACCCTGTCTGGACAACAACATGCCCAACCATTGGCCTGTGCTGGCTGGGGATGATGGGAGCTGAGGTCCAGTAACCTCAAGCCCATTGGCAGGGCACCACACTGGCTGGCCCTAATCCACAGCCTTAACCTCAGCATGAACTGTTCAAAAAAACAAGGCATGGCACTGTGAATGTACAGCTAAATATATTTAAAACCTTTACCCCTAAAACATACCCTACTCTAAGCATTTCTGCTTTTAAGACTCACTGAAAAGTCAGTAACGTCAGGTCAGCTGCAACTCCACTTCTCGAGATTTGCAAAATGGCATATAAATGTTTCCAAACATATAAAAAAAATAAACAAACTTGGTAGTAGGGGAAATTGCTTGCGTGCATCTGCAATTCTGTCCTTGCTATGATGATTAAGATTTATATGCCACCCTTCATCATAGGATATCAGGGCGCTTCACAATGTAAAAGCACAAATATATATAGTTAAAACAAAAACAAGGGGCGTCCAGTAGTGGAAGCTTCTGCCACACTCTGCAAGACAAGAGGCAACTTATCCCTCCATGCATAAAGCTTCTATAAAAAACCACAGCGCTGCTGGAACTTTGGTGGGGAAGATCCACGCATTGGCTTGTTGCTCTGACATCATGAGCCTCCTCCCTCCCAAAAAGCCGGCCCAGTGAGGACTGAGCATGCTCAGTGTGGCCACAGAACACGGAACAACTGCTGGTCCCAGAAGAAGGCATGGCCGGTTGCAACCCACGCTGCAGCATTTTCCTGCAGGTGATCCTGCTTGTATCTATTACACCCGGAACCCTGGTTCCTTTGACAAAGAAGTCTCTGAATGTGGAACTTCCTGCTTGCAGGCAGAAGGTGGTCGTTCGTCCTTACCCCTTCGCTGTGAGAGAGAGACTCCCCGGGCTCCTCCTCCTCCCATTCTTCGTCACTCTCCACTTCGTAGTCCAGAAGTTTCTGCAGAGGAAAGGAGGAAACAAACAAACAAAAAAAAGCACTACTAAGAAACCATTCTGCCTTGAGAAGTATTGCAGGCTGTACAGAAGATTTTGGAGAAGGAACAAGTGGCTAGATTCTAGCAATGCTGTGGTGCCGGGCTGAGAGTAGAGGGATCTGCAATACAAGACAGGGACTGAGGGAACCTTCCTCTTTGCTCCCCAAGGAACAATTTCAAGAGCAGAGAGGGTGATTTTCCTTCACACTGCAGCACCGGAAACCTCACTTGCAGCTCATAGTCTGTTGATTAATGGAGGGAGAAGGGAACTTACAAAGCCCATTGCCAAGCAGACAGAAAATAAAAGCCACCGAGCTGCACTAAACCACACAGAAAGCTGCCTTGTACCATGTCAGGCCATTGGATTCATCTATGTCAGTAACATCAGAACTGCCTGGCAGCAGCTCTCCAGGATTTCCCCAGTCCTACTTTCTATGGATCAGGGATTCTTTAGCGGCCGGAGGTGGCCGGAGTAGATGCCAATCCTTGGGCTCCCTTCTGGCCCTACAAGTCTATGATTCTGTACCCGGAGGTGCTGAGGATTGCACAGCCCTCTGCGTACAGAAAAGGTGCTCTTATGGCTGAGCTACGGCACTTACCCATGGTCTCAGGCAGAGAGGTTTTTCTCCCAGCCCCAACTCCCAAGAGCCAATAAACCGGATAGTCCAGAGATTATAATCGGATGCAATTTTATACTCCACAGCTGCAGGCTGGTGGCAACCACAGCCTTATATATTGGTGATTTAAACCTGGACTTCTCTGTTTAGCTGCCTAAGGGCTTGCCACCCACTTTCTTCAGCTGAAACAAGAGGTGGGTGCAGTATCGCATACTGACCTCCTCTTTTGACCAAGGGTTTCTTGGGCGTATGGCTGAGGATTTCTTGTTCCACGTGCCCCAGTAGGCAGGGCGGTGATTCTCACAGAACTGCAGGAGCTTCATCCTACCGAACTTCTTCCTCTCCGGCACATCTCCTGCTTGGCTGCTGCTCACAATGACCACATCGCTGTTGAAAGGAAAATGCTGTAATCAGTCACAGGTATGCAGCCCACCGGGGTTCCAAGCCAGTGAGAGAAAGACCACCGGCAGTTGACTGACGGCGTGAAAGGCTCCTTTATCCCTGCTTTCCACTGAAAAGGATTTTTTTAATATAGAAGCAATGCTAAGACGGCAACACTGGACGAACAAGAAAAGGGGCTACTGCCCCCCAATAAAGGTCTTTACTTAAACCACTGAGCCTCTTGGGCTTGCTGATCAGAAGGTCGGCGGTTCGAATCCCCACGACGGGGTGAGCTCCCGTTGCTCGGTCCCTGCTCCTGCCAACCTAGCAGTTTGAAAGCACGTCAAAGTGCAAGTAGATAAATAGGTACCGCTCTGGCGGGAAGGTAAACAGCATTTCCGTGCACTGCTCTGGTTCGCCAAAAACGGCTTAGTCATGCTGGCTACATGACCTGGAAATTGTACGACGGCTCCCTTGGCCAGTAAAGCGAGATGAGCACCACAACCCCAGAGTCGTCCGCGACTGGACCTAACGGTCAGGGGTCCCTTTACAGTGGTGCCTCGCAAGACGAAAAGAATCCGTTCAGCGAGTCTCTTCGTCTAGCGGTTTTTTCGTCTTGCGAACCATCCCTATTAGCAGCTTAGCGGATTAGCGCTATTAGCGGCTTATCGGCTAAGCGGCTTAGAAAAAGGGGGGGGGGGACTCGCAAGCCCATAGGGAAATTCGTCTTGCGAAGCGCCTCGAAAAACGGAAAACCCTTTCGTCTAGCGGGTTTTTCATCTTGCGAGGCATTCGTCTTGCGGGGCACCACTGTACCTTTAAACTAAACCAAGTTAAACCAAATGAAAGAAATGAAGGAAAACTTTTCCTTCTTTCAGATTTCTAACTCTCATAATTCCCCCTATCTGATGATGCCGGGGTGGAGAACATGGTGGGAGGCAATGAGCCAACGTTGGACGTTGCAGAATGCCATGTGCCCTGCTGAGGAGGGTTTGAGAGGAAGTGCCACAGATTAAGGCAGTAGCAGTGAGCGGCCTTCCACGAGTAGCGTAGCTCAAAAGCTCACAATACCAAGAAAACTAACCTGTTGAATGCATCAGCATTCGGGCTGCTGACAAGGGTGGGTCCAGTTTTACAGGGATCTCTGCTTTTCAGTTCTTCCAAGAAAGAAGCACTGTAGCTCTGAGCTTGCAGCAGCCAGTCTAACTGGTCCATGAGGTCCTGATCGATCGCAACTCGGCAGATTGGCGCGAGGACCATGTTCTCCTTGATCTCAAACGGAGCAAATCTGCCACACCAGCCAGCCAGAATCTGAAATCAGGAGGAAAATGTTATACACAAGCTCTTGGTCTCTCTCCATCCCCCCCTCCCAACTACCTTACTACCAGTATTAGCTTCCTATTCTCTCCTGGGCATAATTCACGTTTTGACCAATAAAGCCTGAAAAACATGTGGATACTAGATACATATGGCTACTTTGATGTGATGGTCCCTTTTGCTGCCTGAAGAACACCAAAAATGATGCTTCCTCTCTGGTTTGGGCTGATATTTGCTTCTTAATCCAGGTACCAATTTTTGCCACCATCTATTCCCTCCCTTCCTGGTGCTACTTGAAATTCACTTAGAGAGCCAGTGTGGTGTAGTGGTTAAGAGCGATAGACTCGTAATCTGGGGAACCGGGTTCGCGTCTCCGCTCCTCCACATGCAACTGCTGGGTGACCTTGGGCTAGTCACACTTCTCTGAGGTCTCTCAGCCCCACTCACCTCACAGAGTGCTTCTTGTGGGGGAGGAAGGGAAAGGAGAATGTGAGCCGCTTTGAGACTCCTTCGGGTAGTGATAAAGCAGGATATCAAATCCAAACTCTTCTTAAGGCCTCTGCAAGCCTCAGCTATGCTTTCTGACCTTTTTTGATCTCCACAACTAGCTAAAGCAGGGCTGGGGAACCTGTAGCCTTATTCCAGCATAAAAGATGATGGGAGCAGAGTCCAGCAATGTCCTTAGAACCACAGGTTCCCCAACCCCAGGCCTAAAAAACTCTCAGAAAGGCAAGCGGAGAAGGTACACCCAGTAGCTTCTTCAACGATATAAGAAGCCCACTTCTTGTGGAGCCACACCTCCCAGCTTATTTTAGAATCAACACATGGAGGCATCTTTATTGGCTGGCTTTTGGTGATGGGCATTGAGGTGGCAGAGTGTTGGGTAAGAGTTTTTAAATTATGCATTTAAAAAAATTACTAGCAGCACTTCATATTTATTTGTAGCACACTTGGGTTATATTCCTTGAGGGTGAGTAGAGCAATAGATCTAAAAATCAGGGTTTTGTGTTTGTATTCTACTTTTGATCTGATAGAAAGGTGAAGTAAACATATTTTAAATAAAAAAGACATACACAGTTCAGGGGTTTTTGTGCATGTACAACACAGCGTTTAAAATGTGAAGTGTGTTGGCCACCTTGAAGGCAATTTCCATTGCCCTGGAAATCTTGCATGGATTTAAATGGCATTGCAGGAGAACCAGACAAAGGCAGAGAAACAGCAAAACAAAACTCACCTTTGGAGCAGGCTGGGTTTTGGGCTTTTGGAAGAACCTGGTGATCTCTGCCTTCTCTGCTTTGATACGCTAGAGATGGAAATATGGACAAAATGAAACGCAAACGATTTGGATTATTTAAAAGCATTTCTGCAAAAGCATCCCCCTTGCTCTGAATAATTAAAAACACCACTGTGAATTCTGGCCCCAGCCACCTACTGATAACAACGCAATTCATAAAAAACATAAGAAGCTGAATAAGCCAGACCCCTTGTAGTCCACCAGGCTCAGTATTGTCTACACTGACTGGCAGAAGCAGCCCAGGATTTACTAACAGAATGGCTAGGCTAGCCTTCCCCTCACCAGGGTGTTTTTGCTGGGAAGCAAGGAAGGCTTGGTTGTTGTTTAGTCGTTTAGTCGTGTCCGACTCTTCATGACCCCATGGACCAGATAACGGCAGGCAAGGAAGGAAGGCAGCCTCCTACAGGTCCTCAGCATGGTCGACCAATTGGTGCGAAGGGAGGATAGAACCTTTTTTTATGTACGCTACAACAGCAGCAAGAATACTCATCGCAAAGTATTGGAAGACACAAGAATTACCCACCCGAGAAGAGTGGCAGACGAAAGTGATGGACTATATGGAATTGGCTGAGATGACTGGCAGAATCCGGGACCAAGGAGAAGAGTCGGTGGAAGAAGATTGGAAAAAAAATTAAAGTATACCTTCAAAAATATTGTAAAATTAAGGACTGTTAGAAAGATGTTGGAAAAAGAAAATTAGGTGGTTTTGGTAGAAATGATATAAAGGATTAAGTAAAAATGAGTTGATGAAATTGACGAAAGAGAGGACGTTAAATTATAATATATTAAATTAAATTACTTAAATGAAAATAAGGTTGGAAGGATTTGCTGAAATAACGATTTGAACTAGAATACAAAATTGGGAGGTGTGAGGAGGTCAAGGAAATAAGTAAAGGAAAGAAAGTTATGTAAAGGTTTAATCTGTTCTTTTTCTTTTTTAAGTGAATGTATTTTTTTTTCCCTGTTGCTGTTGTATTCTTTTTTTTTTTGTATTTTGTATTGTTCTTTTTTCTTTTTGTAACTTTTAAACTCCGAATAAATATTATTTAAAAAAAAATAAAAATAAAAATAAAGGAAGGAAGGAAAGCAAGGAAGCCAGCCTCCTCCAAGTCTTCAGCATCCAGCCAATGGCAGAGGCCAGAGCGTGCTTCCCTTCGGCTAGACCAGCCTTTCCCAACTAGGTCCTCTCCAGATTATGGTGGACTACCAGTCCCACTGAACGCTGGCTGGGGCTGATGGGAGCTGGAGTCCAACTGGAGGGCACGTGAAGGCTGAGCGAGACAAAACTCCACTTACCTTTTCTTCCTCTTTCAACCGTTTCTCCTCTTCTCTCTTCCTTTTCTCTTCTTGCTTTGCCCTTTAAAATAAAAGCTTTATTTCAGAGGGGCGGTGGCGGGGGGGGGGACCAAGCAACCATGCACACATGTTCAAGCATGAGTCCCACGTAAAAAAACCCCACCAGAGAGGACAACTTACTCCAGAGCTTCCTGCTTCTCTTTCCGTTTCTCCTCTTTCGCCCGCAGCTTCTCAGCCTTCTCTTTCTCTTCTTTCTCCCTTTTCTCCCTCCTTTCCTTATCCTTCAACTCTTTTTCTTCTTCCTTCTTCCTCTTCGCCTCCTCCCGGGCGCGTTCTTTTGCGGCCTTCGCCTCCTCCTTCAGCCTCCCCTTCTCCTCCCGCTCAGCTTGCTGCTTTTGAAGCTTCTCTGCACGTTCCTGATCCTGGGTTGCGAGAAACGACAACAGGCGCCCCCAAACAGAAGAGCTCTTTAGGCAACTCTCCACCAATGCCCCACGAAAGTCTAATCGCGGGTGCCGAGAAGCTGCTTAATCAGGCTCCATTTCTGGCGAGAAGCCATTTGTTCCATCAGGCTTCTCACCTTCATCCACTGGTACCAGGAGGCCAGTCCACCAGGTGGCAGGGGAGAAGGGAAGCAGGCAGACTCCACCAGTGCTGCTGAGGGACCAGCAACGTTAACCTCTCCCTCTCCCTAAGCTGTTACCATTCCAGTTGACCAAAGCACCAAAGTTTGCTTCTCCTGCCCCTTCTCCCTCCTGATCCCCTTTTCCTTGTGTCTAAGCCTGAGGGTGGGACGCGGGTGGCGCTGTGGGTTAAACCAAAGAGCCTAGGACTTGCCGATCAGAAGGTCGGCGGTTCGAATCCCCGCAATGACGGGGTGAGCTCCCGTTGCTCGGTCCCTGCTCCTGCCCACCTAGCAGTTCGAAAGCACGTCAAAGTGCAAGTAGATAAATAGGTACCGCTCCAGCAGGAAGGTAAACGGCATTTCCATGCGCTGCTCTGGTTCGCCAGAAGCGGCTTAGTCATGCTGGTCACATGACCCGGAAGCTGTATGAGGACCAACGCCGGCTCCCTCGGCCAATAAAGCGAGATGAGTGCTGCAACCCCAGAGTCGGTCACAACTGGACCTAATGGTCAGGGGTCCCTTTACCTTTGCCTAAGCCTGAGGGCAGGGCTGCCATGTTACTGGTAACTAAGCTGCTCTGGAAGCCTGAAGGGTAGGGTAAAAATGCTTCAAAACAAACAGACAAAGCAGCACCTCCTTTCTGTACTCGAGCTAAAGTTCCCGCACCCTCCTACTCACTTCATCTATAGCTTCTTGAATCCTGGCATTGCTTGTAGAGAGAAAAGAATAATGCTTGAAGCAAGGGCGCAGAAAACAAAAAGGCCCACAGCGCGAAAAAGCAGCAAGTCAATCTGAATAGGGGTGGGGGAACTTTTTCAGCCAGAGGGCAACCTTCGGGGTCCACATGCCAGTGGTGGCTTGGACCTTCAGCAGAGGTCAGGAAACCGGAAAAGGGATGTGCTCTCCGTTCATTACCAAAAGTGAACAAATAAGGTTTCTAGGTCAATGGGGGGGGGGGAAACACCACTTTACCCTCTGCAGCTTTAGTTTCTCCTTCTCCTCAGAACTCCGGTGAATTTTCTGCGGTGCCTGGAATTGAGAGGACAGAGACGAGCATGCGTTATTTACACCCCTTTAAAGCAACAGAAACGAAGAGTCCCGTGGGACTAGCGGTCAACAGATTTGTTTTCTTATTACGTAAAAATCTGAATTCCTCAAGCGTCCTTTAATAAAACTTGGGGAAGCTTTGGGTGCCAGAAGAAGGGTGCAGCTCTAAGCCAGGATTTTAAAAAAATTTCGAAAAGGTTTCACAGGTGGAACCTGCAATAAAATGTTGCACTATGTAATCATCCAGTATTTATTTATAGAATTTATATCCTGACTTTTCAGCCAAAGGAGTTCAGGGTAGCAGTGCAGAATACCTACAAGGCACTTTTCCAGAATACTCTATTACTACTATCCCACCCTCACGAGCATCTTCAGTCTTCACTAAGTCCCCCCCCCCCCGCCTCAATTTGTACTTCTGTAAAACTTGGGAGTTTCTTCAAGCCTGCTGATACCTCATCCTTGGCCCAAGACTGAAAAACGAAGCAGTTGAACATTGCTACTACATTTGACTGGAGTATTGGATGTTAGGTATCCAGGGAGTATCCAATGTTTGTCAAGACTGGAGTACAACACTGAAATTGACATTGCTAATTTAGGAACGTATAGTCGTACATGAGGGACGCAGATGGCGCTGTGGGTTAAAGCCTCAGCGCCTAGGACTTGCCGATTGAAAGGTCGGCGGTTCGAATCCCTGCGGCAGGGTGCGCTCCCGCTGCTCGGTCCCAGCGCCTGCCAACCTAGCAGTTCGAAAGCACCTCCGGATGCAAGTAGATTAATAGGGACCGCTTACCAGCGGGAAGGTAAACGGCGTTTCTGTGTGCGGCTCTGGCTCGCCAGAGCAGCGATGTCACGCTGGCCACGTGACCCGGAAGTGTCTCCGGACAGCGCTGGCCCCTGGCCTCTTAAGTGAGATGGGCGCACAACCCCAGAGTCTGTCAAGACTGGCCCATACGGGCAGGGGTACCTTTACCTTTACCTTTTAGTCGTACCTTGGTTGCTGAACGCCCTGGAACTCGTACATTTCGGCTCCCGAACTGGAAGTGAGTGTTCCAGTTTTCGAATGATTTTTGGAAGTCGAACATCTGGCACGGCTTCCAATTGGCTGCAGGAACTTCCTGCAGCCAATCAGAAGCCACACTTTGGTTTCTGAACGTTTTGGAAGTCGAATGGACTTCCGGAACGGATTCCATTCGACTTCCAAGGTACGATTGTACTCCAATTATGGCTAACACTGGATACAGCAGTTTCCAAAATGTTGCACAGAACGTCTTCAGGCTTTTGACCCAGGAGCACGAAACATCCTGTAATGGAAGACATTTGTGCTACATGGTCTCCCTTCCAAACTCCTCTTGGTTCCTGCTTGCTCTGGCCTCCTCCCTCGTGTGAAATCACACACAGAGAGCAACCACCTAATGCGAGCTAAAAAGCTCTCTTCAATACAGACAAACCTTGGGTTGTATTCAGCAATAGTCATACTCAGAAGAGATCCGTTCAAATTAATGGGCATGAATAACTTATGTACATTAAATCTTCATTGGACACAACCTGTTCCACTTTCCAGAAGTCATGAAGCTGAAAGTAAAACCTGAGAAGCAGCTCTTGCATAAATTGATGTTATGAAATACACACACACACACACACACAAACTCATTCAAATTATCTTCCAAAATGTACTTTCAAGGTGGGATGGAGTAAGATACAAAAGATGGCCAATCTTGCCCACCTAATTTACTATGATATTTATTGCGTATGATTATGTTACTCTGAGTGTTTCAGTACTGAGAAAGCACAGCTGATAGACCTACTGAATTGCATCTTAGGCTGTGTATGCACCACACATTTAAAGAGCATTGCTTTCCCCAAAGAATCCTGGGAACCATTGTTTACCCCCACAGAGCTACAATTCCCAGCACCCTCAACAAACTATCACTCCCAGGATTCTTTGGGGAAAGCCATGTGCTTCAAATGCATGCTCTGCATGTTATGTTATGTATATGGCTTTTTGGGAGAGATTTACCCTCTTTTTGCATGATAATATTCAGAGCCTCTACCAAAGGCGTCATGGACTTTGAAGAAGCACGAACTTGGGGTGAAAGGGAGAAACAAGCTACAGGGGAACATCTCCCAGCCGTATCCGGAAGCACCAGGGATTGAACATGGGACCTTCTGCACATAAAGCAAGATGTTCTACCAATGAGTTATGGCCCTTTCCTGAGGGGCACTGAAAGAACAGGCATATGCAAGGATTGTGGAATTTAACAGTTAAAGCCACTTCAGCAGACAAGCCTTATAGGTTACGGAATGTCAGACGGCCGCAGTTCAGCTAAAAACTCTCCAGCTCCCGATATATTAGAATCAGGACTTCTGCGACAGCAGTCACCGGAATAGAGCACCAGTATACACACTCCTCTTTTCTGCTGCATATGAAAGTCATTGTGTGCTGGCACCCCCAGCACTTTCATCAATACAAAATGCCGGCACCCCCCAAAAAACGTCAATGCCTCCCATTAAATTTCAGTAGGGCCTGGGAAGAAACTGTGCCCCACCCAAGCAGCAGCAGCAGCAGCAGCAGCAGCAGAGCTCACGCCACACACCTTGCGCTGCACATGTATTTCCCCAGAACAATAAAAGGAGGTGATCAAAATAAAAGTGTGCCCCAGATTCTTCTGTTTAAACATTATCCGGTGTTTCTCTAGAATGCCATCCTTCCCTGACCTAAAATTAAGCAATACGGGGGGGGGGGGGGAGGGATATTCTGGAGCCACTAGATTATATTTGAATTGCTGTATCTCCCCCCACCTCACTTTTCTTGGGTTGGTTTCTTTTTTCAGGCCTTTACATCTCTCTACATGGGAGATTAACCACATTTCCACTGCTCTGTGTAGGCCAAAACACAGTCTGCTGAAGGCCCCCCCCCTATATATGTCACAGCAAACATCCACGTTTCATGTGGGGTGAAACATTTCCCAGGGCTTTCTTTTTCCACAGCATTTTTTCCCCCTATTTTACAGGATCTTTAGTAACAACGAATGGATGCCAATCACAAATACAGCATTAGGTACGCCCAGGGTGGATTTGATTTAAATCACGATTTAAATCACTAGTCAGTTAGACTTGATTTAAATCATATATATTTTTACCGAAAGACTCAATCTTGCTAGTATAATCTTAACATTTACAACCAGATGAAGGTTTCATTTTTGGAATAATAAATATTCAGATTAGTTTTTACAATTCTATCAAAAATTTCTGATTTGGTTATACTATTATAAATACATAGGCAGACAATTATGAAATTATTGTGTGGTTTAATAAGTTAACATCAGCAAGTTATATTTGGACAATTTTCTGATGTACTTTATTGGAAGGGGAATTCCCCCCCTTAATATTAATTTATTTAACTAAAGCAATAACATTATAGCATATGTATCCATGTTTGTTAACTGATGTGGTTAAATGGTTTTTTAAAAAAAACAAAACAAAAACTGAGCAGACATAAAAAACTGAAAACAAATTCTTATTTCCTGATGAATAGCCTGTGGACTATAATGTAACTTAAATAGAAAACTATATTTAGAGAAATTTCCCCTCCAAAATCATTTTATTTTAAAAATCCAAATTAAATTAAAAAAAATCTGTATTAAATCAAAAAATCCAAATTAAATAAAAAAATCTGCTTTTTTTTAATCATTAATTTTTATCCACCTTGGGTATGCCTGGCAGTTTCTAAGTTTTTAGTGTAACTTTATTAGGCACAAATAAGCATGCTAAATTAGATCACTCTGTTGCGCGCCAGAAAGCTTTCCAATAAAAGCTGAACTTTTTCCAGTGCAAATTAGCTGACTATGCATAGGAGACCACCCCCTCCATCCCATTTCATTGCTACTGTGCCCGAGAGGAGACAGTTCCCGTCACACCAACACAGTTATTTTTGAAGGGTTTGGCACTCAGATGACTATTTCCAGCCTATAACACGTGGTGGCCAAAATTCCAACCAGTCAAAAAGAAGATCCAATAGAGTGAGTGTTAAATATATTTAGAACATGCCACTCCTTGCAAGACTTAGATTTCCACTTTGTATCTCAGCCAGCAGACTCTAATTCCCAACCTATGCTACCAATCAATCACTTAAGCCACATTCTAATAGCAACCTAAAACCCAAATATTTCCCTGTTCTAGTGATCTTTAGTTCTGAGAGCCTGCAGATGAATTTTACCTAATCATGTGAAGTTGTACCTTTTTAAAAAGTGTGCTGGGGTGAGGAGAGACACCTCCTTATTTTACAGTGGTGCCTCGCAAGACGGAAAGAATCCGTTCCGCGAGTCTCTTCGTCTTGCGGTTTTTTCGTCTTGCGAAGCAAGCCCATTAGCGGCTTAGCGGATCAGCTGTTAAGCGGCTTAGCGGCTTAGCAGATCAGCTGATAAGCGGCTTAGAAAAGGGGGGGAGGGGGGAAAACCCGCAGGAACTCGCAAGACATTTTCGTCTTGCGAAGCAAGCCCATAGGAAATTCGTTTTGCAAAGCACCTCCAAAACGGAAAACCCTTTCGTCTAGCGGGTTTTCCGTCTTGCAAGGCATTCGTCTTGCGGGGCACCACTGTACTTTCTTTAACCAGACCTTCCCTGATTCTGATCAGGCTGCACCACCATGCTAAATCAGAAACATTGTATGTTCTTGTTCAGAATCAAGGATACAGTAGCTTCAAGGCAAAGCTAAGGTTAGCCAGCTACCAGTCCCATGGAGCAACTGTACAGTACAGTGGTACCTTGGTTTACAAACTTAATCTGTTCCAGAGGTTCGTTCTTAAACCAAGGCGTGCTTTCCCATAGCAGCGGGGACTCAATTTACAAATGGAACACACTCAACATGTTCTGCTTCCAAGGCAAAGTTCACAAACCAAAACACCTGCTTCCGGGTTTGCAGCGTTCTTAATCCAAGTTGCTCATAAACTAAGCTGCTCTTAAGCCAAGGTACCACTGTATTTGACAACTGTCAGCTAAAGTAAGAAGTCTGCCCACAAGTTTCACTTTTAAGGAGAGGAAGATAGCAATGAAAAGTTTAAAGGGTAAAAGGACCCCTGGCCATTAGGTCCAGTCGTGACCGACTCTGGGGTTGCGGCGCTCATCTCGCTTTATTGGCCGAGGGAGCTGGCGTACAGCTTCCGGGTCATGTGGCCAGCATGACAAAGCCGCCTCTGGCGAACCAGAGCAGCGCACGGAAACACCGTTTACCTTCCCGCCGGAGTGGTACCTATTTATCTACTTGCACTTTGACGTGATTTCGAACTGCTAGGTTGGCAGGAGTAGGGACTGAGCAATGGGAGCTCACCCTGTCGCGGGGATTCAAACCGCCGACCTTCTGATCAGCAAATCCTAGGCTCTGTGGTTTAACCCACAGCGCCACCCGTGTCCCTACGTTTAGAGCATGGCATATTTCATGCTTTGGTGCGATGTCTTTCTTGCTTTTGTATGCTTAGTAGTGAGCTGGGCATTCACACGCTTGCTCCCTAAGTCAGGTCCTTAGTAGACATGACTTTACAACATCATAGAACTGTAGAGCCAGAAGGGACTACGAGGGAATACAGGAATCTTTCATCCAACCTGGAGCTTGAACCCAGGACCCTGGGATTAAGAATCTAAAAACACTGGGACAAACTGTCCATGGCCCTCTGGCAGCGATGGTGGCTCATTTACCAGAAGTAATGTACTTAGTGTTAACTCTGGAAGTGTATATACTTGATTCTGGCCAAACCTATGCCTCCTAGAGGGACGCGGGTGGCGCTGTGGGTTAAACCACAGAGCCTAGGACTTGCCGAATGGAAGGTTGGCAGTTCAAATCCCGTGACGGGGTGAGCTCCCATTGCTTGGTCCCTGCTCCTGCCAACCTAGCAGTTTGAAAGCACATCAAGCGCAAGTAGATAAATAGGTACTGCTCCGGCGGGAAAGTAAACGGCATTTCCGTGTGCTGCTCTGGTTCGCCAGATGGAGCTTAGTCATGCTGGCCACATGACCCAGAAGCTGTACGCCGGCTCCCTTGGCCAGTAAAGCGAGATGAGCACCGCAACCCCAGAGTCGGCCACAACTGGACCTAATGGTCAGGGGTCCCTTTACCTTTTAAGCCTCCTAGAGCAAAATATACATAGAAGATTCTAACTGCTCAGGATAAAAAAACGGGGGATTCGAACCGCCGACCTTCTGATCGGCAAGCCGTAGGCTCTGTGGTTTAAACCACAGCACAACCAGCGTCCCCAACTGCTCAGGATGCAAGTATCCAAAAAAACACACCAAAAAAACAAAAAAAACCTAACCCACTGACAGAAAAGAGAAATATGTAACATAGCTTTTAGAAGTCACTGTACAATGTAGAAACCTGTGTTTGAAGCTGAAATCCTGAGGGAGAACCTGATAGGGAAAGACCTAGGACAGGCACGTCCAAATCCCAAGAGACTGTGATCTACTCCCAGTATAAAAGAAACAGGCAGTGATCTATCCATTGTCACTGGAGGGAGGAGAAGCGTGCGGTTTTTTTTTGGGGGGGGAGGATTGCCAAGAGTTGTTGATTGTGGGGGGCCTTTGACCCGACTCTTTTGACCCGGCCTTCTGCCTGGTTCCCTGTAACCTCACTTCTAGCAGGGAGGGAACCACCAGAAGACCCTCGGTGCTGGACCTCAGTGTCCGGGCTGTACGATGGGGGTGGAGACGCTCCTTCAGGTATACTGGGCCAAGGCCGCTTAGGGCTTTAAAGGTCAGCACCAACACTTTGAATTGTGCTCAGAAACGTACTGGGAACCAGTGCAGGTCTTTCAGGACCGGTGTCATATGGTCTTGGTGCATATCCTCAGATTTCAGACTCTTGTCATTTAGAGTCCTCCCCTTCCCTGCCCCACTCCCCAAGTTCTTCCAAAAATCACCTAGGCCAAAATGAAACTTCCAACTGAATCACCCAGGGTGCACAGCTGTCCTTCCCAACACAAGCTTCCTTAGAGGAGCACAGTTCAAAGGAAGGATCCTGCTGTTAAGGGAGATGAAAGGATCCTGCTGTTAAGGGATATTCATGTTAGCTTTTTGAAGATTAGTTGCACTACAGAAAGCTTGCTGGGGAGACCACACATTACAAGGAACGCAAAATACCGTATTTTTTGCTCTATAAGACTCACTGTTTCCCTCCTAAAAAGTAAGGGGAAATGTGTGTGCGTCTTATGGAGCGAATGCAGGCTGCACAGCTATCACAGAAGCCAGAACAGCAAGAGGGATTGCTGCTTTCACTGCGCAGCGATCCCTCTTGCTGTTCTGGCTTCTGAGATTCAGAATATTTTTTTTTTCTTGTTTTCCTCCTCCTGGTGCGTCTTATAGAGCGAAAAATACGATACTTTCGCTTTCCACCTTGCCCGGCTTTCAATGCTGCTGCAGCACCGATGGAGGGACCTAGCACCGGGGGCGGAATCATTCCTTGCCCATGATCGACCACAGTCCCATGATCTACCAGGAGCACCCCGGGGATCTACCTGTCAATCACGGTCGACTGGTTGGACATGTCTGACGTAGGAGATACGACAGACGAGGACTGTAAAGGCACCAAAGCTGGAGTAAATTAAACGGGCAGAGAGAGGACACTTGAGAGATGAGCGTGCGCATAAGGCAGCAACAGGAAGCTGGGAAAGAGAAGATCTTGCTAAGGAACATTTGCCATCTTTATTGCTTCCCTCTCAACACATACTATACCTTTCCAACAGGTGTTGAAGCAGCTATCGGACTATTGTCTTTGCATCCTTGTACACGCAGGGATTCAGGTGAACTGGTAAGGGAGGCCGAACTTAACGAGGAATTTGTATAATCCTTGCTCTCTCCAGGACAAGACTCAATTGTCTCATTTCCAGAAGACAGGCTCCTTTCCAAAGGTGAAGCTTGTGGAGATCTGGCCGTCATGATATCCTCCAGGACAATGACGGGCATTTTCCTTTCAAATATGACATTACTGTGTTTGCTCTCTGTAGTACTATTGGTTTCTGTTTTGGTCAACACCATATCTGATAATTCATCCTCATCTGGTGTAACTGGGCAAGTTGCCATCAGAACATCCACAGGGGTATTACAAACAGGCTTTTGTGGACCAGATTGGGCTTCCGTTTCCTCGTGAGTTTTCTCTACAGGTGCCGCTACTTTGTTCGATTTGCAGTGGTCTGTGTCAGTATCACTCAGTCTGTGGTTGGAATCCTCTGTCAAGTCTATGAAGGGCAACTGACTTGTGCTATTTTTTGTGCTTTTCTGCACAAAGTTATCTAACGGGCCCTTGCCATTAATAAGTTTTGGAACAAATTGTGTCTCGGTTTCCTCATGGCAGCTGTTCTCCACATTGTCCGGTAACGGATGTGACAAATCAGGACAGGGCATGTTTTGATCAAAGACGTTTTGAGAGTTCCTGCCTCTTTTGACTCCTGGGTTTCCATCAAGTTTCTCCTTTGGTATGGGATTCAAACGCTTGAAAGGCAATCGTGCTGGAATAGGAAAAAAAGAAGCAGATGAAGAATGGTAGCTTACAATTTTGGGCAAGGTAAAAAAAGAGGCAAGTGATCTAACATATGGATGTATTTTCCCCAATAAAAGTACATATTTTAGAAAGCAGGATCTGTGCACCTAAGCTTACTAAATAACACCCATTTGCAATTGGGGGGGGGATGGTAAGAAGGAAGAGGCCTTGGAGATAACCTAGCCCCTATGCAGTTACAACATCCCTGATAGATGCTGAACCTCTGCTTAAATAGCTGCAGTGAAGAACAGCCCACATCTCCTAAGGCAGACTATTCCTGTATCAAACATCTCTTACCGTTAGGAAGTTTATGTTTTTAAATCAAAACTGTCTGCAGACCTTTTTGGTAACAAGCAACAAATGTTTAATACTACGAACAATAATTTCCTCCTGATGTTTAGCCAAATTCTACGTTGTTGCAATTTTCATTCATTAACTCTAGCCCTACCCTGTAGACCAGGGGTCAGCAAACTTTTCCTGTCCCTCAGACCTTGTGGGGGGCTGGACTTTTTGGGGGGAGAGGGGGAGAACAAATTCCTATGCCCCACAAATAACCCAGAGATGCATTTTAAATAAAAGCCCACATTCTACTCATGTAAAAACACGCTGATTCCCAGACCGTCCGCAGGCTGGATTTAGAAGGTGATTGGGCTGGATCTGGCCCCTGGGCCTTAGTATGCCTACCCATGCTGTAGACTGTAGAGCCACAGAGAACAAGCCTGCTCCATACATGCAACAGCATGGTGTAGTTCAAAGATACCACACCATGTGTCCCTTCAGACGCTGTTGGGCTCTCAGCTTCTATCAGCCCAACAACCAGCATGGCCAATGGTGAGGGATGAAGGGAATACCCGGAGGGACACAAGTTCCTCATCCCAGGTGCAGGCGATAGGTTAGGACTGGGAAGAACCAGGTTCAAAGATCACAAATAGATCACTGGGCGACTTTCAGCCTAACCCAAGCCATAAAGTTGCTGTGTGGATAAGAGCAAATGTAGCCATATACCCCACCCTGAGCTCATGGATGGGATAAAACATGCAGCCAAAAACTGAATAAAAATGCAACTCTCATGTTTTAAACAGGAAAAAAAAAAGGTGGCGACATATCAAGATGGTCCTGAGAGTACAGAAAAATATTTCCTCTTGCAAAAATCGTAACCATTCACAAATACAACAAGTAGAATCATACTCCAAATAAATGTATGACAGGGCACTGAATAACTTCTGCTTTGCAAAGATTGTAGCTAAACACCATTGCTTTCCCTCAAATTAAATCAATATTGCATTCCTGGAAATGTAGCATTCTGAGTTCAAAGGTTTATGTATAGTATCACACTTAATTATAGAGAAATCTAACAAGCCTGAAGGAAAAGAGTTTAGCAAGTCTGTGCCATGTAGAAAGATTAGCCTGGGCTGAAAATGAGTCAGGGTTTTTTGTTTTTGCATGAAACGGGTTACCTTGTATCAGTTTCCGGGCTGGAACCGCTGATTTATCTTGACACTCCATAGCTGTCAATGGAAAACAATCAATTTAATTATAAACTGCATTTGATGAATGTGTCTATGGAAAAGGTTTACGAAAACAGTCTATAAACACAATAGTCTTAAAATATTCAAAAATGTAGTGTTGCAACGAATAATTCAACATTACATTGGAAACATCAAACATGCACATGAACTAAAAGCTTCCCAAATTATTAGGCATCTAGGGTTGCATCCAATTACATGCAATTCAGAGCAGACACACTGATATTAATAGGATTACGTTCGTCGCTTCTATTTAACTGGAGAGGCTTGGCGGGTCTAATTAGGCTGATGGGCCAGAAGCTCCCCATTGCCACTCAACTCCACTGATTCCCTGGGGGGGACCAGTCCCTCTTTCCCACACCCAACTCTCATTGCAAGCAGTTGCAAGCAGCGGCGTAGTGTGGGTTGTCAGCACCCGGGGCAAGGCAAGTTATTTGCGCCCCTAACCCCCCGCCGCTGCCAGCTTCTTCTTGCTGCTGCCTGGGCTGGGGTATTTACGGTAAGGTAGCCACGGCGGCGGCGGGTCCGTGTCAGGATATCTGAGGCGAGTTGCCGCTGGCGCTGCCGCCCAAACGACACCGCTTGCCCGGAGGAGGAGGGCAGAGAGGCGAGGAAAATGCAACATGGCCCAGCAGCTGCAGCAGCGGCGGGGCTGTGAGGAGGGGCTGCCTGGCGCGCCCTCCGCGGCCCTGACGCGCGGGGACCGCGGCGAGCGCTGAGAGCCGCTGCCTGCTGGACGCCTTCAGCCCAGACGCACGCACAGCTCGTTGGTTCCGCGAGACACGAGGCTCTGCTACAGCCTGCGCCCGAGGCTCTTCGGCGACTCCGGAGGCGGCGAGCGCGCCCCCCCGATGTTGCGCCCGGCCCCCCTGCACCCCCCACGCTACGCCACTGATTGCAAGTTACCAGTTGTTCCCTGTGTTCCCTCCCTGCCTCCTTCCTTGGATCCCACGCAGACCCAATCACTCCTCAAACCACAAGTCCTACTCTGTCACTATTACACCTTCTCCACTAACATCCAGGTGTGGGTAACCTTTGCCCCCAGTCACGGACACGGCCGAACCACACCTCCCATCAGACGCAGAAAACACAGCCTCAGATTATGAGAGGTGCGATTCGGCAACATCTGGAGGGACAAAGGCGCCCAATGCCAACATTAACCTTTTCAGTATTTTTGACAGCGTCAGTTCTCCAAGCGTGTGTCCCTTTACCTTTAAGCCTGCATATCACTGACTTCCTTGCAAGTCCAAACATACTGTCTTTCCAATCCATCACCCTCATTCCTACAGCAGTCAACTAGATGCCAACATGCCCTTCTTGATATTTTGGCCGGATGTTTACTTGCACCCCATTTCCAAGTTAACAAAAAACGCAGCCCACATGCCAGTTTTAAGACTGTGTTGCGTAATGGCTTGTGGTGGTAGAACAATATACCAACACATGGGCGCTTTACATTAACATATACGGTGCATATTCGTGCGCGATCACCACCAAACATTAACCCTGCTTCCTCAGCAACAACATTGGTTGCCAAACAAAGGAATGCTCAAATGACAGAGGTCCACCTTATGCCTTGTCATGATTCAAGATGAGTATAGCAGGGTGTTTTCATCAAGGGACTCCCCTGCCTTCATAATTCAAGCTCTGGGAGTCATCCTGCGTGGCCCATCCAACACTTGCTGGACCCAGGCTCTCCGTCTTTAACACCCCCCCAACCTGCCTCAATTTCCTCCCTGCCTCGGTTTCTCTCAGGCGGCAATATGTTCTCCATTTCCCTCCCTTGGGATCCCACTCCAAAAGCTCCATTTCCAGAGCCATAGAACTGTATAGTTGGAAGGGACCCCGGGGGTCATCCAGTCCAGCCCCCTTGCAGTGCAAAAATCTCAGCTAAAGCATCCCTGACAGAGGGTTCTGTCCAACCTCTGCTTGAAAACCTGGAACATAAATATATCCCTGCCTCCCTTCTCCACCCCCCCCCAAAAAGTGTTTCCACTAACAGGGACTCTGACACCCACACCAACTCATGTCTGCCCCCACAACAGCTCCCTTGGCCCTGCCTCAGTTTCCCTCCCCAGCAGCCTGTAAGATATCCCCCCTCCCTCCCTCTCTACTGCAGCGCCTCAGTTCCCCCTCTGAAAGCCTGCAGAGCCTGCAGCCAGTGGTTAGAGAACATGGGTGTGCAATTATCGTAGAACTGTATAGAGTTGGAAGGGAACCCTAGGGGTCATCCAGCCCAACCCCCTTGCAGCCCACCCATAAGGGATTTCTCTGTCCCTCCCTCCTTGCTGCAGCGCCTCAAGTTTCCCCTCTGAATCCCTGCAGAGCCAGTGGCTAGAGAACATGGGTGTGCAGTTATCATAGAATCGTATAGAGCTGGAAGGGACCCTCAGGGGTCATCCAGCCCAAGCCCCTGCAAGGCAGGAGTCTCAGCCAAAGCACTCCTGGCAGATGACCCCATCCAACCTCTGCTTGGAAACTTCCGACATAAACATATCTCTACAGTGGTACCTCGGGTTAAGAACTTAATTCATTCCGGAGGTCCGTCCTTAACCTGAAACTGTTCTTAACCTGAGGTGCCACTTTAGCTAATGGGGCCTCCCGCTGCCGCCGGAGCACGATTTCTGTTCTCATCCTGAAGCAAAGTTCTTAACCCGAGGTACTATTTCTGGGTTAGCGGAGCCTGTAACCTGAAGCATATGTAACCTGAGGCACCACTGTACTTCGCTTCTCCCCCCATCAAAAGAAAAGTGTTTTCCAATTATCATAGAACTGTGTGTAGAGTTGGAAGGGACCCCAGGGGTCATCCAGTCCAACCCCCAGCAGCCCATAAGACATTCCCTCCCTCCCGCTCTGCAGAGCCACCCTACCCACCCCTTTCCCCCCCCTCGGGACGACCATTATTTCCCCCCCCCATATATCCACCTCAGCAGCCACGACATGCCTCAGTCCCCCCCCCAGCACCTTAATACTCGCAGCGTGACACACACAACCCCCCCTTTTCCCGCTTCAGTTTCCCATCAAGACATTATCTCCCCCCCAAAAGTTTTTCCCCCTGTGTGTAGAGTTGGAAGGGACCCCCAGGGGTCATCCAGCCCAACCCCAGCAGCCCATAAGACATTCCCTCCCTCCCACTCTGCAGAGCCACCCTACCCCCCCTTCCCCCCCTCAGGACAACCATTATTCCCCCCCTCCAATATATCCACCTCAGCAGCCATGACATGCCTCAGTTCCCCCTCACCCCCAGCACCTTAATATGCGCAGCGTTACACACACAACCCCCCTTTTCCCGCTTCAGTTTTCCCCTCAAGACAATATCTCCCCCCCAAAAGTTTTTCCCCCAATTATCATAGAACTGTGTGTAGAGTTGGAAGGGACCCCCAGGGGTCATCCAGCCCAACCCCCAGCAGCCCATCAGACATTCCCTCCCTCCCGCTCTGCAGAGCCACCCTACCCACCCCTTTCCCCCCCCCTCAGGACAACCATTATTTCCCCTCCCCCCAATATATCCACCTCGGCAGACATGCCTCAGTTCCCCCTCAGGAACCCCCCCACCCCCAGTACTTCACACACACACACACACACACACACACTACCCCCCACCCCTATTCCCGCTTCAGTTTCCCCCCCAAAAAAGTCCCCCCCCAATTATTGTAGAACTGTGTGTAGAGTTGGAAGGGACCCCCAGGGGTCATCCAGCCCAACCCCCAGCAGCCCATAAGACATTCCCTCCCTCCTGCTCTGCAGAGCCACCCTACCCCCCCTTCCCCCCCCTCAGGACGACCATTATTTCCCCCCCCAATATATCCACCTCAGCAGCCATGACATGCCTCAGTCCCCCCCCGCCAGTACCTTAATACTCGCAGCGTGACACACACACACAACCCCCCACCCCTTTTCCCACTTCAGTTTCCCCTCAAGACAATATCTCCCCCCCCCATTATGGTAGTTTTTCCCCCCGTGTGTAGAGTTGGAAGGGACCCCCAGGGGTCATCCAGCCCAACCCCTAGCAGCCCATCAGACATTCTTTCCCTCCCTCCCGCTCTGCAGAGCCACCCTACCCCCCCTTCCCCCCCCCCAGGACGACCATTATCCCCCCTCCAATATATCCACCTCAGCATCCATGACATGCCTCAGTCCCCCCCCAGCACCTTAATACTTTTCCCGCTTCAGTTTCCCCTCAAGACAATATCTCTCTCCCCCCCCCGACCCTCCTTCCCCGACCTGCCTCAGTTTCCCCTCCGCTCGACTCCTTCTCCCCCCCCCCCAACGGAGGGTCGCGGGGCGATACTTCATATCTTATTTCTCCCTCTCTCTCTCTCTCACCTGCTACAAAGTTTTCCCTCAGGACTGAGGCGCTGAGGGAAGAAGAAGAGGGAAAGGCCTCTCTCGCGCGCGGGAGGGAGAGAGGCCGAGCCGGGCTCCCCCTCACGAGAACCGGGCGGGGGGGCGCGCGCGCGTCCCCGAGGCACGCTCCCGCGCCGGCCCCCTCTTAACAACCCTCACAGAGGTAAAAAAAGGAAAAAAAACACCACACAAAGCCGTCCGTTACCCGCGACGGCGGCTTTTTGTCCCCTCCGGCGCCCCGTCCGGCTCCCGCTTTCCTCGCGCCCCGCTCGTATTTGGCGGGATCTCGGGAGGACTTCGCGCTCCGGCGCCCTGATTGGGCGGGACGCCGCGCCCCCACGTGACCCGGCTTTCCTTTCTCTTTTCTTCTTCCGCCGCCTTCATTAAGGCTGGCGGAGGAATGGAAGCGAACTCTCGCGAGAAGAGGAAGGGGAAAGCTCCTGGACGCGCGTGCGCGCGGATCGCTCCGCTTAGCCCTGGCCACGCCTCCCCGCTCATCCGGCCCAACGTCTTCTCGCAAGGACCCCCCCTCGCGTAGAGGTAGCGTGGGAAAAACATGACTAGTTCTCGCGATAACTGACGGGGAGCGTGACGCATGCGCTCGTGGTTCATTCGCTCGCCCATAAAGATAAAATGAGAGGCGCTAGATTAGAGGCTCAACTCTCGGGTCTAGTGCAAAAGATGTAGTAGTAATAGTAATAGTAGTAGCAATAATAATAATAATAATAATTGTTATTATTATTATTATCATTATTAATATGTATTATTATTATCTCTATACCCGAATAATTAGTCTCATTAATTATTAATTATCATTATTAATTCGTATTGTTATTATATCTATACCCCAATAATTAGTCTCATTATTTATTAATTATCATTATTAATACATATTATTATTATTATTATTATTATTATTATTATTATTATTATTATTTTATCTATACCCCAATAATTAGTCTCATTAGTTATTAATTATCATTATTAATACGTATTATTATTATTATTATTATTATTATTTTATCTATACCCCAATAATTAGTCTCATTAGTTATTAATTATCATTATTAATACGTATTTATTATTATTATTATTATTATTATTATTGTTATTATTATTATTATTATTATTATTATTATTATTATTATTATATCTATACCCCAATAATTAGTCTCATTAATTATTAATTATCATTATTAATATGTATTATTATTATTATTATTATTATTATTATTATTATTTTATCTATACCCCAATAATTAGTCTCATTAGTTATTAATTATCATTATTAATACATATTATTAATAATAAATAATTATTAATATAATAAATAATTATTAAAAATAATTGTTGTTTTATCTATACCCCGACGTTTTCCCTGACATGTGCTCAAGGCGGCTTAAAGAGAAAATAAGAACAACTAAAACAATCATTCAAAAACAAGGGAGGCTCACATTTCTCAGAATGCCTGGATTTTGATAATTATTTTAAACCATGTAATGCATTTCATTCTGTTTTTCAAAATAACAACAACTGTTACTATTCCTACTAATAATAATTTGATTCTGAACTGATTTTAGAATGTATTTCAATAAATTGTGATTTTATGTAAATTGTGCTATTTACACTCTTGTTAGCCGCTCTGAGCCAGTCTTTGGCTGGGGAGGGCGGAATACAAATAAATTTATTATTATTATTATTATTATTATTATTATTATTATTATTTTATCTATGCCCCCAATAATTATCACCATTAATTATTATTATTATTATTAATTAATAATTATTAATAATTGTTTTATCTATATTTTAACAACAACAACAATAATAATAATATTTTTAAAAATTATTATTATTATTATGGCGCCGTCCACCCGCAAAGAAATTTAACTCTCATCTAATTGGTGCACGTTCTCGCAAGGGATGATGGGAGTTGTAGTTCAGAACGACCAGGCGCAGGAGGAGGAGGAGGCTGTGGCGTCCTCCTACTACTGTAATACGTCTCGATCCGAAGCTTCCTTCAAAGGACGACAGGGGGCGCTCTGGCTCCGCTCTTTGAAGCGCGGGATGGTCGTGGCCGCGGCGCGACGCCCTTTCGTTCCCGGCGCTCTATCCCGCCCGCGTCTATGGTTGGAAGCGTGGAGCCCGGATCTCACTCTCCGCCTCTTTTCCACACCTTTATTTCCGGCGAAGGAGCGCGTATCCCTCCGCCTGCCTGCGCGCATGCGCGTTAGGGGGGGTGGCGGAAGTGAAGCGCCGAGGGGAGCCAGAGAGCGAGCTCTGCCCGAGCCTGGATGTTTTCCCCCTTCCCCGTGTCCTCCCCGTTCCTCTTCCCCGGCTGTTCCTCCGACCTGCCTCCTCTCCGCCTTTCGGGGGTGGGCGCGGGGATTTCTTTGTGTGTCCGTCCGCCGTCTGAACCTGTCAGTCCTTGTCCTCCTTTCTGCCTCATTCCTCTCACCTCCCTCTCTTGAAGCCTTCTTTTTTTAAAACAACCAAAACCAAAAAGAGAAAAAAAACATTCCCCTTCAGCCAAGCCTGGCCTCTCCTCCCTTCCCCTCTCTCTTCCTCAGGGACTACTTTTCCTCCCTTCCTTTGCCTCACTGAGGACTAGCCTCTTGAACCTCCCAAACTGCCCAGGAGCAGCTGTGTCAACTGTCTCTGCCTGTCTCCCTTCCTTTCTGTCTCCTTACACTCATTTGCCTCTCAGAAGCGTCTCTTGCCTTTTCAATTTTCAATTTTATTAGGGGGAGCTCCTTTCATCTGACACTTTGGTCTTTTTCTGTGTCATTTTGGGGGTGTCTCTCTTTGTGTCAGGCACAGATTCTGTGTGTCCCCCTTTTTTTCTGGCACCCTCTCTCCCTCTTGGGACGGGCTTAGTCTTCTCTTCGCCTCCGCCTGCTAACTTAACCAGTGGCCTCTTTATTTCAGGGGCTGGGGTCTGGCCCCCCACGCTTCCACCAACCTCTGTGCCTCAAATCATATAGCCCCCGGGGACACCTGCCTGCTCCCCTTTTTCCTCTGCCTCTTGTTTCTTTTCCCCTCCGCTGTCAGCTAGTTTTTCAGTAACTACAAGAAGGCACCATGTCTGTGGCCGGGTTAAAGAAGCAGTTCTACAAAGCCAGCCAGGTGAGAAGAGAACATGTCTGTCTTATCTGTTTGGAAAAAAGAGTGGGGAGGGGTTGCACAGCTGAGGTACAGATGAGATTGCCTCCGGTCTAATTTCTTCTAACATAACTTTTAAAATTAATCTTCAATTACAACCCAATAACAGCCTCATCATAACAATACCAAATTATAATACAATTACTAATACCAACCATTCAAATACCGAATTCTATAATTTAGGTGCCTCCCCCAGTGTGCTAGAATGGATGCAGTTACAGATAGGTAGCCGTGTTGGTCTGCCATAGTCAAAACAAAAAAATTCCTTCCAGTAGCACCTTAAAGACCAACTAAGTTAGTTCTTGGTATGAGCTTTCGTGTGCATGCACACTTCTTTATTTATTCTTTATTTATTGCTTTATTTCTGCGTTCCAGAATCTTATTAATGTCAATTGCATTCCGGTCAAAATAATAACGCCTTCTACAACAACTGCGGTGTTAATAACTTCGTGTTGGCACGTTAAATGATTTATAGAGCTACAAGTGAGGCACTCAAACTACCGTATTTTTCGCTCTATAAGACGCACCCGACCACAAGACGCACCTAGTTTTTGGAGGAGGAAAACAAGAAAAAAAATATTCTGAATCTCAGAAGCCAGAACAGCAAGAGGGATCACAGCGCAGCGAAAGCAGCAATCCCTCTTGCTGTTCTGGCTTCTGGGATAGCTGCGCAGCCTGCATTCGCTCCATAAGACGCACATACATTTCCCCTTACTTTTTAGGAGGGGAAAAGTGAGTCTTATAGAGCAAAAAATACGGTATATCCTTGTTCTTCCTGTGTGACAATCTCCAGGCTAATTCTTGATCCATCTTCCCTTTTAATGTCAGCCTCCCTCCCCCCCCACCCCCCATTATGATGGTTATTATTATTATTGCTGGTTGAAAACGGTTGGGTACTGAGTTCCAAGGCCGCTTGGAACAGTGCAACGCTGATTCGCAGGTCTTCTCTGGAACAGGACAGGTGGACTGAGGAAGGTGTGTCGGTTCTGGTTGTCGTGAGCAAGCATTGCATCACCATAGCAGCTACACCGGTGCGGTGCCCTCTTAGTGGTTGGAAATGGAGTGGGGCAGCAACTGCCTAATTCTAGGACTTCCACTGTTGGGTCAGCACCACTGAACCAGCATTGGCCGGAAAGCGCATTTGAACAAAATGCCAAAAAGCCTGAGCCCAAAGGCAACATGTCTGGTTGGCTCGTTGCTTCATGGCAGAAAAGGGTTTTGTGATTCATGGCTTCGTGAGGTGGAATACCAGTTGCTTGGAATCAAAGGTGGGCAGAGTGCTGTTGTGACCCAGGTCTTGCTTGTGGGGCTGCCCTATGCCATATCTAGGTGCCCACTCGATGTGTCCTTATTATGTTCTTGTGTGGCGCCGGTTTGGGGTTAAGTTGGGTAGATTGCTCAGAGTCCCTCTTTGTAACAGCTTTGTTTGGCTGCCGTGGCGAGGAACCATCACCTGTAGGCGACTAGAAACAGGTTGCGCTTCGCAGATATTTCTCCTTGCAAGGGCGTGGGGGGCAGCTGCTGGCAGCCTGGTAGATTCCAGGTGAAGGAACACACACACACACACACACACACCTGTTGCTGCCACCACCCCTCTTCTGACCACAGGAGTGGAGCAGGCTGGAGCTGGATTTTTCCCCCTCCTGCCCCTGCAGCCAGGTGCCCCTGGCTTAATAGATTGCAATATAGAGTAAGCGTAACTTTTATATGCCATGAGAAACCCCCAAAATGGTGCGACTTGCTTTGTTCGGTTTATTGTGGTTATCTGGAGCAGAACACACAATATCGCCGAGCAATGCCTGTATTTGCCTGAAGTACCTGAAGTACCGCCCCTCCCTATATAAACCAACCCAGACTCTGCATTCGCCATCTGAGGCCCTTCTTTCTGTGCCTCCTCCACATGTGGTCTGGAGAGTGGCAACACGAGAACAGGGCCTCTTCTGTGCTGGCTCCCCATTTGTGGAATGCTCTCCCCGGGGAGGTTCAACTGGCACCTTCATTGTATATTTTAGGCACCAGGTGAAAACGGTCCTCTTCAACCAGGCCTTTGGCTGATTAATATTCTACAGCAGGGTTTCCCTGCAACTTGGGTCCGCAGCTGTTTTGGGAACTACAACTCCAATCATCCCTAGCTAGCAGGACCAGTGGTCAGGGGTAGTGTGTATTGTAGTCCAAAAACAGCTGGAGACCCAAGCTTGGAAAACCTTGTTCTACTTTTAAATGTGTCTGTGGGAAGCAGGGGCATTATTGCTTTGTTTCACTTATTTTCATGCTTTTAAACTGTACAGTTGTACCTTGGTTGTCGAACTTAATGAATTATGGGCTGTTTTTTAAAAATAATAATAATACAGTGTTGTGGGAGTTCATTTTAATGTGCAAACTTCTGGAGTTTATATATGTGTGTATGTGTGTGTGTGTGTGTGTGTGTATATAAAGGTAAAGGTAAAGGTACCCCTGCCCGTACGGGCCAGTCTTGACAGACTCTGGGGTTGTGCGCCCATCTCACTTAAGAGGCCAGGGGCCAGTGCTGTCCGGAGACACTTCCGGGTCACGTGGCCAGCGTGACATCGCTGCTCTGGCGAGCCAGAGCCGCACACGGAAACGCCGTTTACCTTCCCGCTGGTAAGCGGTCCCTATTTATCTACTTGCACCCGGAGGTGCTTTTGAACTGCTAGGTTGGCAGGCGCTGGGACCGAGCAGCGGGAGCGCACCCCGCCGCAGGGATTCGAACCGCCGACCTTTCGATCGGCAAGCCCTAGGCGCTGAGGCTTTAACCCACAGCGCCACCTGCGTCCCTATGTGTGTGTGTGTATATATATATATATATATATATATATTCATTCCTGTATCTGTGGTGGATTTGGGATGGGACCGTAAATCGGTGGCAGAGCCTCTCTAGGGACGGCTGGAAAAGACTCCTGGTCTGAATTCCTGGAGAGACGCCAGGCAACGTTGAGGTATAAGAACGGACAGAGTCGTGTGCTCCTAAAAATCCTCCTGTTGAAGAGCCCAAAACCAAGCAAACCATGGAAATCTGTAAAAATATGTAAATATACACACATGGGAGTTAGAGCAACATTCGGGGGCTGAAGGTTTTGTTGGATAGCCAACTCCTTAATCAGCGCCAGTCAGCAAGCCCAGCAGCTTCTTGATACATTCTGTTAGAAAGCTTAGGTTTCTAATTTGAATAATATGCATAATTAGTATACTGGTGGGAGAGGTTCCTGTACAGTGGTACCTCGGGTTAAGTACTTAATTCGTTCCAGAGGTCCGTTCTTAACCTGAAACTGTTCTTAACCTGAAGCACCACTTTAACTAATGGGGCCTGTTGCGCCGCCGCTACACGATTTCTGTTTTCATCCTGAAGCAAAGTTCTTAACCCAAAGTAATATTTCTGGGTTAGCGAAGTCTGTAACCTGAAGCATCTGTAACCTGAAGCATATGTAACCCAAGGTACCACTGCACTTGCAAGGGATGTGGGTGGCGCTGCAGTCTAACCCACTGAGCCTCTTGGGCTTGCCGATCGGAAGGTCGGTGGTTCGAATCCCTGCGACGGAGTGAGCTCCCGTTGCTCCGTCCCAGCTCCTGCCAACCTAGCAGTTGAAAGCATGCCAGTGCGAGGAGATAAATAGGTGCCGCTGCGGCGGGAAGGTAAATGGCGTTTCTGCGCGTTCTGGCTTCCGTCACGGTGTCCTGTTGCTCCAGAAGCGGTTTAGTCCTGCTGGCCACATGGCCCAGAAAGCTGTCTGTGGACCAACGCCGGCTCCCTCGGCCTGAAAGCGAGATAATTGCCGCAACCCCATAGTCGCCTGGACTTAACCATCCAGGGGTCCTTTACCTTTACCTTTACATTTTACTATACTTACAGAAACTCAGCAAGCTATGCAGAGGTGTATTTTAAAAAAATGCAAATTAAAAGTAAAGATCCACACCGGACATCCTTGTCCAATGAGAAGTGAGCATTCTCTGCCCTCCCAGTTCCTTCTGGCTCCAAAAGTGTCATTGTGGGGAGGGGGGGGGCTGCAGAAAATGGTGGTGGAGATTGGATTGCTTGAGCCCTAGCAGCTTACAGTATTGCTGTGAAGGGGGTGGGGATGTACTGCAACAATTTGTTGCAGGTCCTCCTTGTAACGTATGTGTATTCCCCGCCCCCACTCATGGGTTCTGGGTAGCTATTGTTATAAGTAACTGAATGGGCCTGTGTGCTACATCTGTGTGCATTTGTGTGGGGTGGAGTGGGTGGGGATAATGTCCATTTGTCTTGTGCTGGCACCATGCCTACACTTATTAATATAAACTATATTGAAATGTGCAGGGTTGTCATAGTTCAAAATCCTTTTTTTAAAAAGGTGTGGCAGGATCAGGCTCCCCGCTTTCGCTCCAGCCACAAAGTACAGTCCCTTCTGGCCACAGAAGAATTGTAAACTTGGATCCATTATCAGTGCTGGGTGGGGTGGGGACGATGATGATACCAGAGCACATTTCGAGGGAACCGCTCTGGTTGCGCAGAGAGGAATCAAAAGCCCTTTTCAGAGCACACATCTGTCAAACCCAACTGAGCTGAGAAATGCAGCGTTCTTACAACATGCCAATTTACAAGTTTGCAGCCCTTCTCCCAAGCTACCGCAGGATGGGGAATGTATTATTCTGTCCAGGGCCTAGAAATTATCCCCAACCCTCGCGAGATACCGTCTTGACATCTCCACCATCTGGAGGTGAATGCTTGGGGGAATCTGGACAGTTTTCACAAGCTTAGCAACACATCCTGTAGAATTCTATCCGCTCTGTTTTTATCTGCACAATCAGAACGAATTTCAGGAACCAAAATGCTTTTCCTGTGCGGCCTGTGCAAGAGCAGTGGACAACATTACAGTGGTACCTCGGGTTAAGTACTTAATTTGTTCCGGAGGTCCGTTCTTAACCTGAAACTGTTCTTAACCTGAAACACCACTTTAGCTAATGGGGCCTCCCGCTGCCACCGCGCCGCCAGAGCACAATTTCTGTTCTCGTTCTGAAGCAAAGTTCTTAACCCGAGGTACTATTTCTGGGTCAGCGGAGTCTGTAACCTGAAGCGTCTGTAACCTGAAGTCTATGTAACCCGAGGTACAGTGGTGCCTTGCAAGACGAAATTAATCCGTTCCGTGAGGCTCTTCGTATAGCGTTTTTTCGTCTTGCGAAGCAAGCCCAGTGACAGCTTAGCGGATTAGCGCTATTAGCGGTTTAGCGGCTTTTAGCGGATCAGCTGATAAGCGGCTTAGGAAAAGGGGGGGGGAGGGAAAAAACCTGCAGGAACTCGCAAGACATTTCGCCTTGCGAAGCAAGCCCATAGGGAAATTCGTTTTGCGAAGCGCCTCCAAAACGGAAAACCCTTTCGTCTAGCAGGTTTTCCGTCTTGCGAGGCGTTCGTCTTGCGGGGCACCACTGTAAATAGATACCCCTCCCGCCTTGCTCACAGTTATGAAGAATATTCCTACGTTATGAATGGTCCGAGTCACCATTAAGAAAAAAGAGGCGGGAATGGCCCAATCTATGTTTGTGGCCTGCCCCTGGATCTTCCTTAAGTTCTCAGAGTTCTTAACCTAGCTCAAGTTTCGCCAGCTAGCCAGATGTTTAAATGACTGATAAACAGTCAGTCCGTTGCTTGAAAAATAAAGACTTCAGAACCGTCTTGCCCCAAAATGTCAACTCTGGGCTTTCCATTTTGGTGACTGTAACCTTGGGACGCGAGTGGCACTGTGGGTTAAACCACAGAGCCTAGGACTTGCCGAACGGAAGGTTGGTGGTTCGAATCCCCACAACGGGGTGAGCTCCCATTGCTCGGTTCCTGCTCCTGCCTACCTAGCAGTTCGAAAGCACATCAGAGTGCAAGTAGATCAATAGGTACCGCTCCGGCGGGAAGGTAAACGGCGCTTCCGTGCGCTGCTCTGGTTCCCCAGAAGCAGCTTAGTCATGCTGGGCACATGACCCGGAAGCTGTACGCCGGCTCCTTCGGCCAATATAGCAAGATGAGCGCCGCACCCCCAGAGTCGGTCATGACTGGACCTAATGGTCAGGGGTCCCTTTACCTTTACCTTAACCTTGGTTTAAGGAGCCATTTGGCGCCTAGCTTATATACCTGGCTTTCTAACACTGCACAGTTGCAATTAGAAGCTTTGTCATGTTTGTGCAGTGGCCAAAGAAATTGGTAGCCTTGTACCCATCACTTGGTAATTCTGATTTCTAAGACAACAGAAATAAAAATCAGTGCAGTATTTGAGAAAAAATCAGCCTGCCATATTGATTCGAAATAGCATTCAGTTGTCTCCGAACATAGGAGAAACCTGTTCCTTGATTTAGCTATGGTACCCTAAAGAGAGGGAAGCGGGTGGTGCTATGGATTAAACCACAGAGCCTAGGACTTGCCGATCAGAAGGTTGGCGGTTTGAATCCCCGCGACGGGGTGAGCTCCCGTTGCTCGGTTCCTGCTGCTGCCAACCTAGCAGTTCGAAAGCATGTCAAGTGCAAGTAGATAAATAGGCACTGCTCCGGCGGGAAGGGAAACAGCATTTCCGTGCGCTGCTCCGGTTCGCCAGAAACGGCTTAGTCCTGCTGGCTACATGACCTGGAAGCTGTACGCCGGCTCCCTCGGCCAGTAAAGCGAGATGAGCACCGCAACCCCAGAGTCGGCCATGACTGGACCTAATGGTCAGGGTTCCCTTTACCTTTACCTCAAAGGGGTGTTCCAATTCATAATGAATATATGTATATAAATATACATGCATGCGTGACATGTATACCGCACCCTACAGTCGCTGAAAAAAATTAAAATAGACCCGCAACAAATGAAGTCACCAGCTATTTTGGTCTCGGATCTGATTCATAACAAAGTTGATTCATTCTCTCCCACGCCCCCACCATAAATTGAGCACTGCTTTAATTGCAGAGATGGAGTTTGTTTGCGGCTGGCCTCATCTTTTCACTGACTCTCGAGTCAAATCCCCAGGAACCAGTCGACAGTACTTGGTAGTTTTAAACAGTCCTCCCTTAGGGATGGATCAGGCCCTTAATATTTGTATAAAGATAAATTTATTATTATTGTTATTGGATAGCGTCTCGCACGGACAAATTGGAAACATGGCCGGTTCGAACAGCCTAGGAGTCTGAAGCGCTTTGTTGACGCCTTGCTGCAAAACTCGCTTCAAGATTCGTTTCGGGGTCTTGTTGTGGCCGCCGGCTGAGAATAAATCAGCTCTCTGTGTTGTTAACCGCGATACCGCATAAGAAGCAGCATGATTCTGAGCCGGAGAGTTGGTTACTGACGCTGTATGCTGACTGGAAGCAGCACCCCAGGGTTTCCTGGCTTGGCCTTGAGGTCTTCTGCATGCAAAGCAGATGTCCTGTCACCCAGCTATTTCTCTTAGACCCCTGCCCTGTGCTGTATCTAGTTCACCTTTCCTTCTGCTCCTCCATATGGGGTGAAGAGAGCGAGCAGATGGCCGCTTATTGTTATCCTGCCATCTTCCTCCTCCGTTGCAATTTGCTGCCGCTTGTGCATATCTTAAAACCATCTGTCCCTTTCTCTCTGCGCCGGGAACTTTTTATCCGTTCTGTTTGTCTCAGTGCATTTATACTGGCAAGCGCTCTGAGAGTATCTGTGTGCTTGCATCAGGGGTTTTTTGGGGGGCGGGGGGAGATCCTTCTGGAGGCCCAGCTTGCAAGCCTCGTTGCTTCAATGTGAGACTTTCTTGGGCAGTTTCCTGGTTCTGCGCTGGCTGCGGGAAGAACTTGCAGATATTTGCGGCTTGGAAAACAGAGGAAGTGGTGACATCGTTGTGCTGAGAATCATGGTTCAGAAAAGACTCAGGCAAGGCAGGGGTGAAGAGGTACTTCTCATTTTCAGTCAGCAAGTTGTCTGAATAAAGAGTAGCGTTGCCATAAAAGCACAGTTAAAAACTCAGATGTAAAAGCTGCTCTCCAAATGGCACATTGAACCTAGGGTGCAGTCGCCACAACGAAATGTTGGAGGATGGATGGCGGCTAACAGATTGAGGTTGAATCCTGATAAGACAGAAGTACTGTTTTTGGGGGACGGGGCGGGTGGGTGTGGAGGACTCCCTGGTCCTGAATGGGGTAACTGTGCCCCTGAAGGACCAGGTGTGCAGACTGGGAGTCATTTTGGACTCACAGCTGTCCATGGAGGTGCAGGTTAACTCTGTGTCCACGGCAGCTGTCTACCAGCTCCACCTGGTACGCAGGCTAAGACCCTACCTGCCCGCGGACTGTCTTGCCAGAGTGGTGCATGCTCTAGTTATCTCCCGCTTGGACTACTGCAACACGCTCTACGTGGGGCTACCTTTGAAGGTGACCCAGAAACTTCAATTAATCCAGAATGCGGCAGCTAGACTGGTGACTGGGAGTGGCCGCCGGGACCACATAACACCGGTTCTGAGAGATCTGCATTGGCTCACAGGACGTTTCTGAGCACGATTCAAAGTGTTGGTGCTGACCTTGAAAGCCCTAAATGGCCTCGGTCCTGTATACCTGAAGGAGCGTCTCCACCCCCACCGTTCTGCCCAGACGTTGAGGTCCAGTGCCGAGGGCCTTCTGGCGGTTCCCTCATTGCGAGAAGTGAGGCTACAGGGAACCAGACAGAGGGCCTTCTTGGTAGTGGCACCCGCCCTGTGGAACGCCCTCCCATCAGATATCAAAGAGATAAACAACTACCTGACATTCAGAAGACATCTTAAGGCAGCCCTGCTCAGGGAAGTTTTTAATATGTTACGCTGTATTGTTTTTAACACTTGATTGGGAGTCGCCCAGAGTGGCTGGGGAAACTCAGCCTGATGGGCGGGGTATAAATAATAAATTATTATTATTATATTATTATGTCTTTGCACCATCTTTATCTTATTCCCCTTTTCTTTCTTTTCTTTTTCGGTTTTATTACTGTTCGTTTCATTTCTTTACTGCTTTACATAGGCATAAGCACGCTCGGCCCTCCAGATGTTTTGGGACTACAATTCCCATCATCCCTGACCACTGGTCCTGCTAGCTAGGGATGATGGGAGTTGTAGTCCCAAAAACATCTGGAGGGCCGAGTTTTCCTATGCCATTTTAAATAAAAACATCTCAAAGCGGTTTATGAAACATACAATAAAACGATCCAAAATAAAACTAATGCCAGCTTCAAGGGATAGATTTCAGATCCTTCTCTAAGGGACATTTAGCTCTCCCCCTGTTTGTTTACCTACTTAATTTATAGAGCTGCCCCATAGCAGGAGCAGTGGGGTGTAGTGGTTAAAGTATCGGATCAGGACCTGGGAGATCAGGTTTCAAATCCCCACTCCTCCAAGAAACTCACTGGGTGACCTTAGAGCTAGTCGCAGCCTCTTAAGCTACTGCGCAGGGGTGTTGGGATTACCTGTGGAGAGGCGGTGGACCATGTGCTCCTTGCAGAAAAAGGTGGGAGATAAAATGCAATAAACGAGCTCTTCTGCTCATCTGCTTAAGGAAGCTGGAGGGGCCAGCCAGATGGAAATGTCAGTCGCCAATGTAGCATCCAGGCATCTCCACGTGTTTGCAATTGGACCTGCGCCGGTCACAAAACACGCCTGGCTAATTTCTAACACTGGTGGTGGGAAGGGGGTTTATCTGGGAGGCAAGGCTGGCTGTACCATACAGCAGGGAGATGTCGGCCGATGGGGTCAAGGAGGTTAACGCATGGCCTGCACAGAACCACATTTCTGCTTTGGCAACGATTGCGTCGTCTCACCCAACTTGTTAGAGCTCTTTATCAAGTTCACAACTCCTCTCCCTGCTGCTTAAGTCCTAAACAATTAGATGAGGCCCTTGTTGACTTTTGAAGCAGTTACTCAACAGATGCTCTTCCTTCCCTGCTCCACTTCCTGGACTTTGTGTGGAGCGTTGACAAAAAAAAGCTTGTGTGTGGGGGGGAGTCATTTATATTGAACAAAGCCCTCTCAACTGCTTCCACACCTGCAGAACCGGCAGGGAATCGGTGTTAGAAATTAGCCAGGCGCGTTTTGCGATTGGTGCGGGTCCAGTTACGATCACCTGGAGATCTCTAGGTGCTTAGAGAAGAAGCTGAAACGTTTTCCTTGAAGCTTGAATTTGTTTCATTCTAGATTGTTTGAATGCATGTTTTAACGTGTTGTAAAACGCTTTGAGAAGGGACGCGGGTGGCGCTGTGGGTTAAATCACAGAGCCTAGGACTTGCTGATCAGAAGGTTGGCGGTTCAAATCCCTGCAGTGACGGGGTGAGCTCCCGTTGCTCGGTCCCTGCTCCTGCCCACCTAGCAGTTCAAAAGCATGTCAAAGTGCAAGTAGATAAATAGGTACCACTCCAGTGGGAAGGTAAACGCCGTTTCCGTGCGCTGCTCTGGTTCGCCAAAAGTGGTTTAGTCATGCTGGCCACATGACCCGGAAGCTGTACGCCGGCTCCCTCGGCCAATAAAGCGAGATGAGCGCCGCAACCCCAGAGTCGGCCACGACTGGACCTAATGGTCATGGGTCCCTTTACCTTTTACCTGCAATGGAGGAATATCAACCAAAGCAGGGGTCAGCAACCTTTTTCGGCCATGGGCTGGTCCACTGTCCCTCAGACCTTGTGGCGGCCAGACTATATTTTGAAAAAAATAATCATGAACGAATTTCTATGCCCCACAAATAACCCAGAGATGCATTTTAAATAAAAGCACACATTCTACTCATGTAAAAACACGCTGATTCCCGGACCGTCCGCGGGCCGGATTGAGAAGGCAATTGGGCCGCATCCGGCCCCCGGGCCTTGGTTTGCCTACCCCTGAACTAAAGCAACCAGGGCAGATAGCCATCCAACCATATTTAACCAAAGGTGTGTGATTCTCACACTGGAAGGACAGATCCTGAAGCTGAGGCTCCAAGACTTTGGCCACCTCATAAGAAAAGACTCTGGAAAAGACCCTGATGCTGGGAAAGATGGAGGGCACAAGGAGAAGGGGACAACAGAGGACGAGATGGTGGAACAGTGTTCTCGAAGCTACCAGCATGAGTTTGACCAAACTGGGGGAGGCAGTGGAAGACAGGAGGGCCTGGCTTGCTCTGGTCCATGGGGTCATGAAGAATCGGACACGACTAAACAACTAAACAACAACAACAGCAACAAATGAGATGACAAAGGAAGTTGTTATCCTGCGTCGGAAACCTGGGATCCTTCCCTGCCTCCTCTTCCTGCCCCTCTGCTTATTTCTGCTTTCTTGGGGCAGTCGGTGGGAGGAAGGGCCATGCAAACCAGCCCCAGGTGGTCGAGGTTTCATGCCTCCCTTCCACTTTTTGGAGAAACCGGAGCTTGCCTGCTCCCCGCGAGAGCTTCTGCAGAGGCTTCCCCAAAGTGTGCTGAACGTTCCTTTTCAGAAACCAGGGCAGGGGGAGGCGCAGCGAGAAACCGGAGCTTGCAAAAGAATGTCAACAGTCCCTTCTTTTTAGACTGGGGGGGGGGGTTGGGTGTGTGAGCTCTAGTAGGCATCCTGTTTCCTTCAAGTAGGTTTCAAGGTGCTGGTTCCCTGGCCCTCCTGCTTTTCCACTCAAACCACTACCCCCCCCCCAAAAAAAATCCCATTGCCTGTCCAGCTCTGCAGAGCAGCAAATAGATCCCTCTCCCCTCATTCGAGCCTTATTAACGTAAGAAAAGCCCCATGGGATCAGGCCGGCGGCCCCATCCACATTTGGAGAGCTAGCTTGGTGTAGTGCAGGGGTCAGCAACCTAAGTCCCATGGGGCACAAGCGTCCTACGAGGGTCATTTTACCGGCCCCCCGAGCCGGCCCCGAACTGAGCCGCCCGCTCGGCGAGTCCCCGCGCGCTGTGCTAAACCGGCGCAGCACGGCGCAGGGACTTGCTTCGCGCCACCGGAAATCGTGTCTGCACAGACGGAGACGCCGGAAATCGTGGGTGCGGGCACTCACACAGCCCTGCAAACCCCTAGTTTAGTGCATGGGTAGGCAAACTAAGGCCCGGGGGCCGGATCTGGCCCAATCGCCTTCTAAATCCGGCCCGCGGATGGTGCAGGATTTGGCGTGTTTTGACATGAGTAGAATGTGTGCTTTTATTTAAAATGCATCTCTGGGTTATTTGTGGGCCTGCCTGGTGTTTTTACATGAGTAGAATGTGTGCTTTTATTTAAAATGCATCTCTGGGTTATTTGTGGGCCTGCCTGGTGTTTTTACATGAGTAGAATGTGTGCTTTTATTTAAAATGCATCTCTGGGTTATTTGTGGTGCCTGCTTGGTGTTTTGACATGAGTAGAATGTGTACTTTTATTTAAAATGCATCTCTGGGTTATTTGTGGGGCATAGGAATTTGTTCAACCCCCCCCCCAATATATTCTGGCCCCCCACAAGGTCTGAGGCACAGTGGGCCAGCCCCCTGCTGAAAAATTTTCCTTACCCCTCGTGTGGTGCTTAGAACTTCTGACTAGGTCCTAGGAGCAGGGCTTGAAATTCCTCGGATGCCAGGTGTTTTGCAACTGGCAGGGGTCCAATTGTGACCCTGTGGAGATCTCTGGCTGCCACATTGGCGATTGACATCTCCATGAGGCTGGCCCCTCCAGCTTCCTTAAGCAGGGAAGCAGAAGAGCTTATTTGTTGCATTTATATCCTAGCTTTTTCTCTCAAGGGGCCAGCGTGGTGTAGTGTTCAAGAGCAGTGGACTCGTAATCTGGTGAACTGGGTTCGCGTCTCCGCTCCTCCACCTGCAGCTGCTGGGTGATCTTGGGCCAGTCACACTTCTGTGAAGTCTCTCAGCCCCACTCACCTCACAGAGTGTTTGTTGTGGGGGAGGAAGGGAAAGGAGATTGTGAGCCGCTTTGAGACTCCTTCGGGTAGTGATAAAGCGGGATGTCAAATCCAAACTCTTCTTCCTTGTTCACCCCCCTCTACAGTTAATCCCTACAACGCCTCCGCCTTTCTCAACCTGTGGGTCCCCAGATGTTGTTGAACTACAACTCCCATCACCCCTAGACAGCAAGGCCAGAGCTCAGGGATGATGGGAGTTGTAGTCCAACAACATCTGGGGACCCACAGGTTGAGAACCGCTGGGCTAAAAGGATGTGACTGACTCCAAAGTCACCTCTTGAGCTTCAAGAGGTGGCGACCGCAACCTAGGTTTAAGGTGGCATTTGGCGATTGGCTGGTATATCTGAATGGAGTTGGATGCGGGTGGAGCTGCGGTCTAAACCACTGAGCCTCTTGGGCTTGTGAATCGGAAGGTTGATGGTTCGAAGCCCTGTGATGGACTGAGCTCCTGTTGCTCGGTCCCAGCTCCTGCCAACCTAGCAGTTCGAAAGCATGCCAAAAGTACAAGTAGATAAATAGGTACCGCTCTGGCGGGAAGGTAAATGGCGTTTCCGTGCGCTCTGGTTTCCGTCATGGTGTCCCGTTGCACCAGAAGCGGTTTAGTCCTGCTGGCCACATGACCCGGAAAGCTGTCTGTGGACAAACGCCGGCTCCCTCAGCCTGAAAGCAAGATGAGCGCCGCAACCCCATAGTCGACTTTGACTGGGCTTTACTGTCCAGGGGTCTTTTACCTTTCCCCCTTATATCTGAATTTCTAACACTGCTTAGAACACCTGCTTTGCCTGTAGAAGATTTCAGATCCTTTAAATCCAGTTAAAAGAGTAGGGGTGGGACGCGGGTGGCGCTGTGGGTTAAACTACAGAGCCTAGGACTTGCCGATCAGAAGGTCGGCGGTTCGAATCCCCGCAACGGGGTGAGCTCCCGTTGCTCGGTCCCTGCTCCTGCCAACCTAGCAGTTCGAAAGCACGTCAAAGTGCAAGCAGATAAATAGGTACCACTCCGGCGGGAAGGTAAACGGCGTTTCCGTGCGCTGCTCTGGTTCGCCAGAAGCGGCTTAGTCCTGCTGGCCACACGACCCAGAAGCTGTACGCCGGCTCCCTCGGCCAATAAAGCGAGATGAGCGCCGCAACCCCAGAGTCGGCCAGGACTGGACCTAATGGTCAGGGGTCCCTTTACCTTTTTAAAAGAGTAGGGGGACGGTTTCTCTCCTGTAGACCTTGACTCAGCTCTTCATTACTTTGGGGAAAGAGTCTGACCTGGTCGCCTACGCCTATCTTTCCATCGCTGACCCTGTCCTTTCTCCTGACCAAATGTGTACTTGGTGTCAAGGATGGAATTGCGAAAGAGGGAGAGCTTCCTTTCCTGTTCTAAACATGGCATGGGAAATGAACTAGGCTAAAGGCGAACACATCCTCCCAGCTAGGTGCTGGGTGCTGCAATTCCCTTGGCAAGGAGAGATGGAAAAGATGCAAGCAGGCAGACAGGCAGACCTGGTCCCGCCTGGGTGGAGCTGCTCTCTGCAACTTAGGGCTCTCGCCTCCGGTATCGGCTCAACTCGGCATGGAAGCTGCAGGCAGCCACGCCGGAAATACTCGGTGTGCCAGATTCCTGGAAGTCTTAAGTGGCTGATTCACACCGACACCTGATCCCCACTGGAACCCGTGGTTTTTTAAATTCGGTGTTTACATTTGCAGGGTGTCGTAAGCTACATGAGGCCTACTTCTTCGTGGGGCTGCCTCTGAAGGTGGCCTAGAAGCTTCAGTCGCTGCAAAATTAAACGGCCAGGCTGCTCACCAGGACAAAATGGCGTGAGCACATAGCCCCAAGCCTGGCCCGACTGCACTGGCCGCCAGCTAGCTCCCAGGCCCAATTCAACGAGCTGGTTTTGACCTATAAAGCCTTAAACGGCTCAAGACCTCTCCCTGTATGAACCAACCCACACCCTGCAATCATCACCCGAGGCCCTTCTTCGGGTGTCCCCTCCGCAAGAGGTCAGCAACACGAGAACAGGGCCTTCTCTGCAGCGGCTCCCCATTTGCGGACGCTCTCCCCAGGGAGGCTCACCTAGCACCTTCGTTGCATATCTTTAGGTACCAGGCGGAAACATTTCTCTTCTCCCAGTAAGCAATCTATGTCCTTGGTACTGAATTTTTTTTTAAGCTGCTACCTGTCGCCAGCCCCCCACCCCAGGGGTCAGCAAACTTTTTCAGCAGGGGGCCGGTCCACTGTCCCTTAAACCTTGTGGGGGGCCGGACTTTTTTTTTGGGGGGGGGTGAACAAATTCCTATGCCCCACAAATAACCCAGAGATGCATTTTAAATACAGTCATACCTCGGGCTGAATGTGCTTTGGGATGAGCGCATTTGAGTTGCGCTCTGCGGCAACCCGGAAGTAAAGGAGCGCGTTACGTCCGGGTTTCACCGCTTGCGCATGCGCAGACACTCAAAATGACGTCGCACGCATGCACAGAAGCGGCAAAAAGCGACACGTGCGTGCACAGATGTGCCGTCGCTGGTTACGTTTGCTTCTAGATGCGAACGGGGCTCCGGAACAGATCCCGTTCGCATCTAGAGGTAGCACTGTAAAAGGACACATTCTACTCATCTAAAGACACCAGGCAAGCCCCACAAATAACCCAGAGATGCATTTTAAATAAAAGGACACGTTCTACTCATGTAAAAACACGTTGATTCCCGGACTGTCCGCGGGCCAGATTTAGAAGGCGATTGGGCCGGATCCGGCCCCCAGGCCTTAAGTTTGCCTACCCATGCCTTATCCCATGTGTGCAGTAACTCATAGGCTGAGCTCACGTTTCATGAAATGTTTGTGAGCACTGCAGAAGAACGTTGAATGACAGAATCTCCGTCGAGAGGGAAGGGAGAGGCCAGGAATGTTTTAGCAAGAGGACTGGGTTTCCGGAGCTGACAGAATGAAAATTGGCCACGGATGGAGCAGGGGAACTCGAGGAATGAATAGAGAGAGGAGGTCAACAGCTTGTGGAGGGTGTGTGTGTGTGTGTGTGTGTGTGTGTGGACAGGCAGAAGAGACCAGGATCTGGTGCCGGGGAGCAACAAGGAACTATTCAAACAGAAGGCATATCAAATGTGCTCCAAACAGGCTGAGCTTGATTTGGTCTGAATCGCGATGACCCGGCTGGACCTTTCAGAGCTTGTTCTTTTCCACAAACAGGTGTAGCAAGCATTAAATCTGCTTGCTGTGGTTGTGAAGCCAGGTCTCCCTTTCCTGAGCCTTGCCGGACACTCCCCTCGATAACCACAGAGCTGGGGGGGGGGGCATACACCCTCCTTCCTCAAGGGCCCAGTTTCATCCTTTTTGCTGCGAACATCCTCAGCAATTACCGTATTTTTTGCACCATAACACTCACTTTTTTCCTCCTAGAAAGTAAGGGGAAATGTCTGTGCGTGTTATGGAGGGAATGACTATGGGTGGCGGATCTGCTGCAGTCGTGAGCAGAGGATCCATGGTTCCCCTTCCTTCCCTCCTCTGTGGCTCGCTTTGAAACAGCAAAGCGGGAGAAGAGCCCATGAGTGGGGAGGAGAGAGGGACAGAGAGCCTGCTTGCTTTAAAGGAGCAAAGCGGGAGAGGAGAGGAGCCGCTTACACAAGTGTAAGCGGCTCCTGTCCGGTTGGTTCCTTCAAAGCAAGCAGGCTCTCTGTCCCTCTCTCCTCCCCACTCAGCTCGCTAAATAGCAGCAAAGTTTTTCAGCTTGCTAAGCCGGGGATGAGCGGGGAGGAGGGAGAAAAGCAGAGCCTGCTTGCTTTAAAGGAGCAAAGTGGAAGAGGAGAGGAGCCTTCTCCCCTTATACCCCTCTTCTTCATTATTAGCAGCATCCTTCTCCACGCATGCTCTTTGTCCCTTGAGTGCTTTTCCTTCCCTCCCCACTTAAAACGTGGTTACAAAGCATGGATCCACATGGATCCTCAGGATTTTTGCACTGGGTCACCCCAAATTCACCATCAGATCACATAACATGTCCATGGCTACATCTTGCACCAAAAAAATCACGCACCTACTGTTGCCTGGGGCCGCAGTGGTGCAAAAACGTGGTTACAAAGCATGGATCCACATGGATCTTCAGGATTTTTGCATTGGGCTACTCCAAACTCACTGTCAGATCACATGTCTGTGGCCACAGCATGAACCACAAAAATCATACATCCACTGTTTCGTTTAGAATAATTTTTTTCTTGTTTTCCTCCTCTAAAAACTACGTGCGTGTTATGGTCGGGTGCGTGTTATAGAGCGAAAAATACGGTAATGTGCTGCCCGCCGATTGCTTTTGTGTGGTGGTTCTTCAAGATTCCTGCCCCGAAGTGCCCTCTTTCCAGAGCAAATTTACTACAGAGGGTGTCTGTTTGTCCATCTAGCCCAGAATCCTGACTGGCAGCAGCTCTGTCGGGTCTTGGGCAGAGAGAGCTCTTTACCATCGCCTGATATTTACAATTCTGACCGGCAGCATCTCTTCACAGTCTGTGGCAGAACGACAGCTTAGCTCTGCCAGCTTAGATCCTTTAACCAGAGGTTTATTTTTGTCTCATTTCTTTCTTGGCCTTGCCCTCCAGAGAGATCAAGCTGGTACATGATTTCCTCCTGTTCTTCACAAACAAGCACACACTTTATCCTCTCAGCTGGATAGAAGGTTGCGTCGGCTGAAAGTGTGTGGCTTAAGATCGCCTGGTGAGCAGCAGTTTGATACAGGGGTAGCCAGCATGCCCCTCGACAATGTGGTTTTTGACACACAGGGCTTGGAAATACAGTGGTACCTCGGGTTACATACGCTTCAGGTTACAGATGCTTCAGGTTACAGACTCCGCTAACCCAGAAATAGTGCTTCAGGTTAAGAACTTTGCTTCAGGATAAGAACAGAAATCGGGCTCCGACTGCACGGCGGCAGCAGGAAGCCCCATTAGCTTAGGTGGTGCTTCAGGTTAAGAACAGTTTCAGGTTAAGTATGGACCTCCGGAACGAATTAAGTACTTAACCCGAGGTACCACTGTATTCACTTCTTAATGGAAGTATTTCCAGTTCGCGTCTAGCCTGCACCCCAAAGGAACTAATTCCGATTCACGTTTGCCCCTTTGCAAAACAATCTAATTTGGTTCACCTTCAGTTCACCTAAGCCAGGGGTCAGCAGTTCACCTAAGCCAGGGCTCCCTCAGGCCTTGTGTGGGGGCTGGACTATATTGGGGGGCGGGATGAACGAATTCCTATGCCCCACAAATAACCCAGAGATGCATTTTAAATAAAAGGACACATTCTACTCATGTAAAAACACGCTGATTCCCGGACCGTCCGCGGGCCGGATTTAGAAAGCAATTGTGCCGGATCTGGCCCCCGGGCCTTAGTTTGCCTACCCATGACCTAAACAATGATTTTCTCCCCCAGCCTTCAGAATGTTGCAGGCTCGTGTACTGATGTGTAAAAATACGCTTTGGAAGAAAACATCAAACCCATATGTGCACATAAATGTGAATGGTTCAATTTATTTTCCCCAGCATTTAGGATCTTAAAGCTTCGAGGCCCAAAGGGGTAAAATGATGATGATGATGCAAGAGAATGGACTTGAAGATCAGTTAGGAATCATTCAGAATTCAACTCCCGAAAACAATATTTACAGTGGTGCCTCGCAAGACGAAATTAATTCGTTCCGCGAGTTTTTTCATCTTGCGATTTTTTCGTTTTGCGAAGCACGGACTTTGGAAAAGCTTCAAAAATCACCAGAGTCTTCAAAAACCTCAAAAAAGGCTACCACACCGCGTGCTATGAGTTGCTCCTCGAAGTGAATGCACGGTTTTAAGAAAAAGGAAACAAACTTGCAAGACAAAGGAAACAAACTTGCAAGACGTTTCCGTCTTGCGAAGCAACTTAAAAAACGAAAAACCCTTTCGTTTTGCGGGTTTTTCGTCTTTCGAGGCATTTGTCTTGTGAGGTACCACTGTAATTCATGTTCAGTTCGGCGGCAGTTAGGAGAACTGCTTTCAACTGCGGTTCGGAGGTTTTCGCACTAATTCAGCAAACGTTAAGCCAAACTAGTTCACTCTGCAAGCATTGATCAAATGACAATTCCCAGCATCTTTGACCGTTCCAATCATGTAGGGAACAGCTACACTTCCTTTAGTAATGCAATTTTTTGTTGTTGCCTCTACTCACCTGGAAACATGATTTGCTCGCCATAGGTGACCATGCAAAGTTGCTTTATGCTAACCAGGCTCCTGTTTAGTTTGAGAGGGGGGAGTTGTGTGTGTAGCTATTCTGTAGCTGTGTCCCCAGAGCTCTTCTTGTTAATGATTAGTCCCCCTTTGAGGGAGACGAATAACTATGCCTAATTAACCTTACTCCCTCGGTGTTAGATTCTTTTCCTGGCTCTTGCATGCATGCATCAGTAACCCCCCCCCCTTGCATCCCATTTAAATTTCTCTCTCTTGAAAAAAAATGAGTCAGCAGCTTGTAAGGGGCGGGAAGAAGAGGATTGGACAGGAGATCCCAGCGCTGCAGCGAAAAGTGTGGCTTTATCTGGGCCAGGGTCCAGGCCTGGAAAATGTCATCTAAAGTGGAATACGGACGTGGGCGGCTGTGCGTTGCCGCCCTCTTTCCCCCAGGGATCTTTTCTTGCAAGCCATGCAATAACCTTTCTCCAGATGCTGATGCCGTCTCTTCCGTCCTAGGAAATTCTGTCCAAAGAACTACATTTCCCCTCGAAATTTCTTTGTACAGTGGTGCCTCGCAAGACGAAATTAATCCGTTCCGCGAGTCTCTTCGTCTAGCGGTTTTTTCGTCTTGCGAAGCAAGCCCATTGACAGCTTAGCGGATTAGCGCTATTAGCGGCTTATAGCGATCAGCTGTTAAGCGGCTTAGCGGCTTAGGAAAAGGGGGGGAGGGGAAAAAACTGCAGGAACTCGCAAGACATTTTCGTCTTGCGAAGCAAGCCCGTAGGGAAATTCGTTTTGCGAAGCACCTCCAAAACGGAAAACCCTTTCGTCTAGCGGGTTTTCCGTCTTGCAAGGCATTCGTCTTGCGGGGCACCACTGTAAATAGATACCGCATTTTTCGCCCTATTAGACGCACCAGATCATGAGACGCACCTAGTTTTTAGGGGAGGAAAACAAGAAATAAGAAAGTAACGCAAAACATCCTGAGCTAAGAGGGAGCGCTCCTCCATCTTCGCTCAGGCGGCCTTGCGGGGCTATCCCTGAAGCCAGGAGAGCAAGCGGGATCGGTGCGCACCGATCCCTCTTGCCCTCCTGGCTTCAGCGAAAGCAAGCCTACTGGCTTTCCCCCCACCTCCCGCAAGAGCTACGTGCTCTTTAAAGGGAGCGTGGCTCTTGGGGGCTTTTCTGGGAGGTGGGGGAAGGGACAGAGCCGCTGTTCTGGCTTCTGGGATAGCCCGCGAAGCCTCCACAGGCTTAAGCCAAGACAGCCAGTGGGATCGCAGCGCTGCGATCCCGCTCGCTGTCTTGGCTTCTTGTTTAGCCGTGCACAGCCTCTCCCGGGCAAGGGGAGCCTTCATCCCTTCCCGGGAGAGGCTGCGCGCAGCTAAGGCTCCCCCAAGAGCCGCACTCCCTTTAAAGAGTACGCAGTGTGTGTGTGCGGCTCTTGGGGGCTTTTCCCCCGAGCAGGGAGAAGGGTAGCCCTCCACGCAGCTCTTTAAAGGGGGCGCTGAGCAGAGCCTCCCGCCTGCATTCACTCCATAAGACGCACACACATTTCCCCTTTTTAGGAGGGGAAAAGTGCGTCTTTGCGTCTTATAGAGCAAAAAATACAGTACACCGTGTGGGTTGTTGCTGTTGCTGTTTTGCGCTCTGCAGAATGCACAGTTTGGCACCTCGTACGCAGTCTTTGTCTTTCCTTATGGACCTGGGGTATATGTGTGTGCTGTATTATTTTAACAACGTTCCCTAGGTGGCTTACCAAGCAGTATTTAATCACTATTAATTAAAAGCAAACAACAGACATAAGAGCCTAAGGGTTGCATCCAAAAAAACACCAAGTCACAGACCACTCCTTGCAAGGATTTTTGTCGGCGCAATGGGATATCCACCTCAGTTGCAAATGCTAACTCTTTAGGTATTCCCTCAATCCTCTGCCGTAGATTCGGGGAGGTGGAGTTTCTGTTCTGAAAATCCTTCCACTGATGGAACACCCTGTTTAGATCCTGCCCTAAGATGCCCTAAAAAACTCCGTATAACCGCAACACTTTGCAGCTCAGGTTAAAACCTCACTAAGCCCTCAACAGCTCTAATGCAATTAAAAAGCCCAGGAGAATAAATAAGTAAAAAATTGCAACCATACTAGAAAGCATGCAACGGTATCGCGGTAAAAATCAGGTCTACTGTCCGTTTTTCTTGGTCCCAGGCTCTCTTTGATTCCCTCGCCAGCTGAGATCTACATGTGACTTTCGAACGTGGGGAGAATTTGCATTGGCTAGAATTCTCCCTGAAATTTCCCTATTTCAATGCAAGAGTTAAAATGCCAAAACAGATGAAAATTGCGCCGACCTATGATGGCTTGTCTAAGCAAGGATGTTTTCCTCTGGTGTCAAAAAGGCCATAGATAAGGAACAAGGCAAGCTTCTCTCAGGAAGCTATTGCATTACTGGGCCCACCACCAAGAAGGCCCCGTTCTCTAGTAGCTTATCACTTCACTTTCTAGAACAGGGGCTTTGAAGGAAGATCTTAGTGTTCAGGTAGGCAAACATGGCCACGTGAACAAACACCGAGAGAGGAGGGTCGTGCGGCCGAGAGCTGTGGCTCTGGCCTGTTGTTGTCTTCCAAGTGTACAAACAGTGGGAGGAAATTTGGGCTTGTATCTAGGGCTGGATTGATCTGTCGGTTTCACTTTCTCCCGGTTGTTCTTTTTATTCTAGTCTTAAGTTTCCATTTCCACATCGGTTTGTGATTTATTGTTTTTAAGCCCTCCTGAAAATGTGCAGGTCTCTCCTAACACACACACACACACTTGTACACACAGATTTGCCTAAAACACATTTGCAAAGCAGTTGCCCCAATATAAACACAACACGTTTTCACAAGTATATGCACTTGTATGCACGCTTTACCCTAGTACTGTATATGCATGTTTTGCACATGCTACTTGTTTGGAGAACTGCGCTGCAGAACTCTGAGAAGTGCACACTTTGAAGGATGTCTGGGTTCCGTTCCCCCATGTTGTTTCAGGAAGTGTGAATTAGGGAGGCTTGACCTTAAATGTGAATTGCATTGAACCCCTCCCCACCCCATCCGTCCCTGGTTGTAAATTTTGCTAGGACTAAATCCAGTGCAATTGATGAACCTAAATCAGTAGAACGTGAGACTCTTAATCTCAGGGTTGTGGGTTTGAGCTCCATGTTGGGCAAAAGATTCCTTCATTGTAAGGAGTTGAACCTTGCGGCCCCTTCCACCTCTATAATTCTATGATTCAAGTAAGGGATCCCCTTTTAATTTCAGTGGGTCTACTCTGAGGATAGCGAACTTTGACTACAACCTTTCGTAACTATGCTGCTGTGGGATGGAATATTTTCCAAAACGGGAGATTTTCTGTGAAATGTTTCATTATTACAGCGATGTACAACCAGTCAGCCACGGCCTGAAAGCAAGATGAGCTCTGCAGCCCCATAGTAGCCTTTGAGTGGACTTAACCGTCCTTTAAAGGTAAAGGGATCCCTGGCCATTAGGTCCAGTCATGGCACTCATCTCGCTTTATTGGCCGAGGGAGCCGACGTTTGTCCTCAGACAGTTTTTCCGGGTCATGTGGCCAGCATGACTAAGCCGCTTCTGGCGAACCAGAGCAGCGCACGGAAACGCCGTTTACCTTCCCGCCGGAGCGATACCTATTTATCTACTTGCACTTTGACTTGCTTTCGAACTGCTAGGTTGGCAGAAGCTGGGACCGAGCAATGGGAGCTCACCCCGCTGCGGGGATTCGAACCGCCGACCTTCTGATCGGCAAGCCCTAGGCTCTGTGGTTTAACCCACAGCACCACCCGCGTCCCTTCCTTTACCTTTACCTTTTTCCTTATATCGTGCCACTTAGTTGCATGGCATAATTTGTTTGCTAAATAAGTATGCTAAATCAGATCTCCATTTATTTGGGGGGTCTTGTACTTTGGGCGCAATTGGACCCTTCAACAGTGGAATGGTTTTACTCGGGAGGTGATGGACTCTCCTTCCTTGAAGGTTTTAAAGCAGAGGTTGGATGGCTATCGGTCTAGATGAGATGCATTTTGCATTGCAGGGGGGGGTTGGACTAGATGACTCTGGGGTTCCTTTCGAACTCTTATGATACCGTGATTTTATGGGACAGGGCAGACGAGGTGCTGTGAACGCTTGAAAACCCCACGACTTACTTAGCAAGATTTGTACCGTAGATAAAACCCACAAGCAGCTTACTGAGAATATAAAAACACGCTCAAATCGACGTCAAGAAACAAGTTTATAAAAAGCAAAATGACTACGGTCGATATTTCAAAGTGTGCATTCTGAACTAAAAGGGGATTCAAGCGCAGATCGACTTTGCATGTCTAGGTAGGCTTGCACAGACAGAAACGTTTTGGGCGCCTGCCAAAGCCCAACGCCTAGCGTCATTGAGCAGGGAGCCCTAGATTGTAGGAGCTGCCACGTGGAAAGATCTCGGCTTCTTACATAATGCCAGTTCCGCAGATCAAACCGGCCGTGTGGGGTAAAGGCTTTAAGCTGGGTAAACACTTGCTAAGAATTGTTGCTCCGTCACGAGGGCCAGAAACCAGCAAGTTATTTAGAAAAAAAAGAACAAATATGCATGCACGGTGCTAGGAGTACACACAGCACAGAGAGCTTAAGTTCGGAGCAACGTAAAGTGGAAATGATTTCCCCCGATTCTCCTGGTAGAGAGTTTGCTGGGGCCAGGCACAGTTCGTTCAGGGCAACCTCTTAAAAGCCCTGAAATAATAAATCTGCAGCAGATGTTGTTGTTATTGTTGTTTAGTCGTGTCCGACTCTTCGTAACCCCCTGGACCAGAGCACGCCAGGCACTCCTGTCTTCCACTGCCTCCCGCAGTTTGGTCAAACTCAGCCTGGTAGCTTCGAGAACACTGTCCCACCATCTCGTCCTCTGTCGTCCCCTTCTCCTTGTGCCCTCCATCTTCCCCAACATCAGGGTCTTTTCCAGGGAGTCTTCTCTTCTCTTATGAGGTGGCCAAAGTCTTGGAGCCTCAGCTTCAGGATCTGTCCTTCCAGTGAGCACTCAGGGCTGATTTCCTTCAGAATGGACAGGTTTGATCTTCTCGCAGTCCATGGGACTCTCAAGAGTCTCCTCCAGCACCAGAATTCAAAAGCATCTATTCTTCGGCAATCAGCCTTCTTTATGGTCCAGCTCTCACTTCCATACATCACTGCTGGGAAAACCATAGCTTTAACTATACAGACTTTTGTTGGCTGCTGAGTAATCTCAGCTGCTCCCCGAGAAGCAGGCAGCTTGATCAAAAAATCAAATCCCCTGCAAAAAGTTCATCGGTCGGTTCCACGTGGCCTGCAAGAGGAAGCTCTTTGAAAATATTTTTGCTTGTTATCGGCTTTGGCGGAGCACTTTGGTTTATTTTTTTCGGGGGGTGGAAAGTACATCCTCCTTTTCACATGCGGTTTCCTCCGCCGCATCCCATCGAACTGCAAGCCCATCACTTTCTGAGGTTGGCTGTTGTTGACAGGAAGCGGGCAGGTCCAGCAGCCCAGGCTGGCTTGGCTGCAGCCGAGATGCCCAGGTTGCAAAGGGAATAAAGCAAATCTTGTTTGCCTGGGTCCGGAGCAGCGCTTTGGAGAACGGAGGGGGAGGTCTCTTGTTTGGGCATCTGCTGGTAGCCCTGGGGACAAACCCTGCCTCTGAAACCCTGCAGGGGTTTTAGATGTAAAACTTTTGGGGCCGGGTCTGACCCATAGCTGTCAACCTTCCCTTTTTGGGGGGAAATTCCCTTATTCCAGCGCCATTTGCCGCTGCTATCCCGGCTTGTTAGATATCCCGTAGACTGTCCCCGGGACAAGTGAGGCAGCTGATCCCTTACAGTGGTACCTCAGGTTAAGTACTTAATTCATTCCGGAGGTCCGTTCTTAACCTGAAACTGTTCTTAACCTGAAGCACCACTTTAGCTAATGGGGCCTCCCGCTGCTGCCGCGCCGCCGGAGCACGATTTCTGTTCTCATCCTGAAGCAAAGTTCTTAACCTGAAGCACTATTTCTGGGTTAGCGGAATCTGTAACCTGAAGCGTATGTAACCCGAGGCCCCACTGTATTTTCGAGGCTGCTGATCCCTTATTTTCAAATCTGAAAGTTGACAGCTATGGTCTGGCCGGGTCTTACTTTGCCTACCCATACTCAGTCTAAAGCAGGGGTCAGCAAACTTTTTCATGCAAAACTTTCCCACGTAAAAAATGCATTGCTCATCGAAGGGAGCGGGTGGGGTTATCCAATTCCATTTAACTCAGGCATAGGCAATCTCGGCCCTCCAGATGTTTTGGGACTACAACTCCCATCATCCCTGACCACTTGGCCTCTTAGCTAGGGATCATGGGAGTTGTAGTCCCCAAAACATCTGGAGGGCCGGGTTCGCCTATGCCTGATTTAACTGCTGCAGCAGGCCGAATGCTAAAATTTGGCACGTGAGGCTTTCCAGGACTCCTGGCTTCCTCCAAAGGAGTTTAGAAACAGCGTTTTCATGCTTGAGAGTTGAGACGTGCAGTACAATTGAGACTGCAGCCAAGCGCTCCAGAGGAGACCGAGTCAAGCTGTCCAACCGCCTGGAATGCAGGGGTGGGCGGGGGCGAATTCCCCCCCCCCCTTGACACACTTGGACTGTACTCTGGTTGCAGGAGGCAGGAAAGAAGGGGGCTAACCAGGCCGGCCAAGGAGGAGTGGAAGCCGTGCCTGTGGAATGCAGTCTGGGTTCTGCCAATGCACAGTCCGATTGAAAAGCAAATGCAAAAAAAAAAGCAAAAGCAGCCATGCTGGTACGTAATAAACTGTGGTCTAATAACGTAATAAACTGAGCCTCTTTTAGGCTTCCTGATCAGCAGGTCGGCGGTTCGAATCCCGGCGACGGGGTGAGCTCTCGTCCCTCCATTCCAGCTCCTGCCAACCTAGCAGTTAGAAAGCATGCCAGCGCAAGTAGATAAATAGGTACCACTGTGGCGGGAAGGTAAACGGCTCTGGTTTCCGTCATTGCACCAGAAGCGGTTTAGGCCTGCTGGCCACACGACCCGGAAAGCTCTCTGCGGACAAATGCTGGCCTTAAAGCGAGATGAGCGCCGCAACCCCATAGTCACCTTTGACTGGACTTAACCGTCCGGGGGTCCTTTATATATATTTACCTTTACCTAAACTCCAAAATCCACAACAGGGCAGCCCAGCCAAGTTGTCAAAACTTTCTGAAGGCAGCCCTGTTCTGGGAAGCTTTTAATGTTGTTTCATTATACTTTTTATGTTCTGTTGGAAGCCACCTAGAGTGGCTGGGGCAATGCTTCAAATGGGTAGGGTACAAGTAATAAATGGTGGTGGTTCTTGTTGTTTTGCCTCAGGTGGTGAAACAGGCTGGGCTGCCAATGCCTCATGTTATAGGTTGCTTTTGCCCATGTTGCTTCACTTGTAAATAGAGATGTGAAAGCTTGGAAATCCCCCAGAAAAAAACACACACCCCTTCATTTTTCCTCCTTCTTCCTCGAGCCCTCACACCTCTATTTTCAGTGTGCCATGCACAAGGATAAAAAAGTAAAGGGACCCCTGACCATTAGGTCCGGTTGTGGCCGACTCTGGGGTTGTGGTGCTCATCTCACTTTACTGGCCGAGGGAGCCGGCGTACAGTTTCCGGGTCATGTGGCCAGCAGGACTAAGCCGCTTCTGGCGAACCAGAGCAGCGCACGGAACGCTGTTTACCTTCCTGCTGGAGCGGTACCTATTTATCTACTTGCACTTTGACATGCTTTTAAACTGCTAGGTTGGCAGGAGCAGGGACCGAGCAAAGGGAGCTCACCCCGTCATTGCGGGGATTCGAACCGCCAACCTTCTGATCAGCAAGTCCTAGGCTCTGTGGTTTAACCCATAGCGCCACCCACATCCCTTATGCACATAGATGGCTCTGAGTAAATAAATGATCACAATGAGCCGTGGTAAGGGTTTTTTCTTTCTTTACATTCTCAAAGCTGTGGGCGTCTCTTTTGCACATCTCTGGAGAGCAGTCTTGGAGCTAGAAGGACCTGAGGGTTCACAGAAAGTTCTGAGCAGGCCTGCTCCCCCTTGCAGCACTGAAAGCAATATGGTTCCTTGTTCAGCACCGTCAATTGCTGATGTGCGGCAAAGATTCCAATCTCTGGCCTATTACGGCTTCTTTGGAGCGCAGAAAGCTGCCTTGACACTAAACCAGTCTATAGGTCCGTCTAAGGTAAAGGTAAAGGTACCCCTGCCCGTACGGGCCAGTCTTGACAGACTCTGGGGTTGTGCGCCCATCTCACTTAAGAGGCCAGGGGCCAGCGCTGTCCGGAGACACTTCCGGGTCACGTGGCCAGCGTGACATCGCTGCTCTGGCGAGCCAGAGCCGCACACGGAAACGCCGTTTACCTTCCCGCTGGTAAGCGGTCCCTATTTATCTACTTGCACCCGGAGGTGCTTTCGAACTGCTAGGTTGGCAGGCGCTGGGACCGAGCAGCGGGAGCGCACCCCGCCGCAGGGATTCGAACCGCCGACCTTTTGATCGGCAAGTCCTAGGCGCTGAGGCTTTAACCCACAGCGCCACCTGCGTCCCTATAGGTCCGTCTAGGTAAAGGTAAAAAGGTAAAGGACCCCTGGATGGTTAAGTCCAGTCAAAGGCGACTATGGGGTTGCGGCTTTCAGGCCAAGGGAGCCGGTGTTTGTCCACAGATAGCTTTCCGGGACATGTGGCCAGCAGGACTCAACTGCTTCTGGCGCAACGGGGCACCGTGACGGAAACCAGAACACACAGAAACGCCGTTTACCTTCCTGCTGGAGTGGTACCTATTTATCTACTTGCACTGGCGTGCTTTCGAACTGCTAGGTTGGCAGGAGCTGGGACCGAGCAACGAGAGCTCATCCTGTTGCTGATATTCGAACCGCCGACCCTCCGATCGGCAAGCCCAAGAGGCTCAGTGGTTTAGACTGCAGTGTCTAGCTCGGTCCTATCTGTAGTGGGTCTCCAGAGTTCCAGGCCAGGGTTCCAGGGATCGCACTGCACCCTGAGCTCCGGGCTCCGGAAAAATAGCTAGAGCACTTTGCCCCGGGCGTAACTACTTCAAAGTGAAAGTGCCAAAGGGAGACAGTTGCACACAAACGTGCAGATCAGCCTAATATTTATCCGCAGTCCGCAGCGCACTGTGTGCCCAAGTGAGTCATTTGTTGAAACTTCATGATAGCAGGATGTTTATCTGTGTGGTGGGTTTTTTAGGTAAGGCATATGTGCCACAGTTAGAAACTCAGATATATCGGCTAATCACCAAATGCCACCTTGAACCTGGGTCAGAGTCAGGCGCAACACAATGTCTGGGGGCCATCTTTTCCCCTTTCATTATTATTTTAGTTATAATAATAATTAATTACTTTTCTATAGCACCGTGTGTTTTAAATATAGGGACGCGGGTGGCGCTGTGGGTTAAACCACAGAGCCTAGGACTTGCCGATCAGAAGGTTGGCGGTTCGAATCCCTGCGACGGGGTGAGCTTCCGTTGCTCGGTCCCTGCTCCTGCCAACCTAGCAGTTCGAAAGCACATCAAAGTGTAAGTAGATAAATAGGTACCACTCTGGCGGGAAGGTAAACGGCATTTCCGTGCGTTGCTCTGGTTTGCCAGAAGTGGCTTAGACATGCTGGCCACATACCCGGAAGCTGTACGCCGGCTCCCTCAGCCTGTAAAGGGAGATGAGCGCCGCAACCCCAGAGTCGGCCATGACTGGACCTAATGGTCAGGGGTCCCTTTACCCTTTACCTTTATGTTTTGAAGAAAGAGTCTCAAGGCAGTTTACAACACCTTAAAACATCCAATAAAACAATCCAGAATAAAACAACTTCAAGCTTGAAGGAATATACCGTATTTTTCGCTCTGTAAGACGCACCAGACCACAAGACGCACCTAGTTTTTGGAGGAGGAAAACAAGAAAGAAAATATTCTGAATCTCAGAAGCCAGAACAGCAAGAGGGATCGCTGCGCAGTGAAAGCAGCAATCCCTCTTGCTGTTCCTGGCTTCTGGGATAGCTGCGCAGCCTGCATTCGCTCCATAAGACGCACACACATTTCCCCTTACTTTTTAGGAGGGAAAACGTGAGTCTTATAGAGCAAAAAATACGGTATTTCAGATCCTTCTCTAAGTGGTGTTTGGCTTTCCACATATTTATTTACCTACTTAATTTATAGAGCTGCCCCATAGCAGGCGGACTCTAGGAAGCTAGGGTGGTGTCATGGCTAGCAGTGGTTCTCAACCTGTGTGCCCCCAGATGTTGTTGAACTACAACTCCCATCATCCCTGAATCCTGGCCTTGCTAGCTAGGGGTGATGGGAGTTGTAGTCCAACAACATCTGGGGGCACACAGGTTGAGAAAGGCTGGGTTAGAGTGTCGGACAAGGGTTCGAATCCCCGATCCGTCATGAAGCTCTTCGCCTACCTCACAGGGTCGTTGTAGGGATTAACTGAGATGGGGGCTGAAGCATGTGCTCCCTGGAGAAAAAGGTGGGAGATAAATTACTGCTCTTCTGCCACCTGCTTAAGGAAGCTGGAAGGGCCAGCCAGATGGAGACGTCTGTCGCCAACCTGGCTTCCAGAGATCTCCATGTGGCTGCAGTTGGGCACGCGCCTGGGGCCTGGGGAATTTCTGTCGCCGATGTGTATAGCTGTTGTGCCACAGATTCGTTCATGGATGGATGTTGCCCTCCCTCCTCTTTTCAGGATCCCTTCTCAGGAAGGGCCTTGCCACTCAGTTCAGTGGTAACTCTGGATGCAAATGGGATCCATTCCGGAGCCCCGTTCACATCCTGAACGCAACCCGCATCTGCGCGTGCGCGGGTTGCGATTTGCCGTGTCTGCACATGCGCGTGACGTCATTTTGAGCATCTGTACATGCGCGAGCGGCGAAACTCAGAAGTTACGTGTTCAGTTACTTCCTGGTCGCCGTGGAGCGTAGCCTGAAAACGCTCAACCTAAAGCATATTTAACCCGAGGTATGACTATATCTACTGATGTATGGAAGTAAGAGCTGGACCATAAAGAAGGCTGATCGCCGGAAAATGGATGCTTTTGAATTCTGGTGCTGGAGGAGACTCTTAAGAGTCCCATGGACTGCAAGAAGATCAAACCTCTCCATTCTGAAGGAAATCAGCCCTGAGAGCTCACTGGAAGGACAGATCCTGAAGCTGAGGCTCCAAGACTTTGGCCACCTCATAAGAGAAGAGAAGACTCCCTGGAAAAGATCCTGATGTTGGGAAAGATGGAGGGCACAAGGAGAAGGGGACGACAGAGGACGAGATGGTTGGACAGTGTTCTCGAAGCTACCAGCATGAGTTTGACCAAACTGCGGGAGGCAGTGGAAGACAGGAGTGCCTGGCGTGCTCTGGTCCAGGGGGTCACAAAGAGTCGGACACGACTAAACGACTAAACAACAACATTGACTGTATCTGGGCTGAATGCTTCATCTTAGAAATTGCATCTTAGAGTTGCAGTGGGTCATCTACTCCATGCCCCTACAACGGAGGAATCTTCTGCTCAGTTTGGGGCTTGAACGCATGGCCCTGAGATGAAGAGTCTCGTGCTCCTCAGACTGAGACTCTTCAGCCAGCCTCCTGCTTCCCCTCCAAGGGCATTGCTTTTCCCATAGAAGTGGGTGACCCTCCAGAGATGACCTTGCCGGTGGTGGTGGAAGGCAGGAAGGAAGGAAGGAGGGGAAATGTCATCCTGGTGGGGACAACATCCGAAGGAGCACCTGCCCTCCCATTGACCTTATTGTGCACTGGAACAAACAGATGTCATCTTGCAGAGAAGAGTTTTAACCGTAGAGAAGGACCTCTACAGTAGTACCGTCCCATCCATAGAATCATAGAATCATAGAGTTGGAAGAGACCACAAGGGCCATCGAGTCCAACCCCCTGCCAAGCAGGAAACACCATCAGAGCACTCCTGACATATGGTTGTCAAGCCTCTGCTTAAAGACCTCCAAAGAAGGAGACTCCACCACTCTCCTTGGCAGCAAATTCCACTGTCGAACAGCTCTTACTGTCAGGAAGTTCTTCCTAATGTTTAGGTGGAATCTTTTTTCTTGTAGTTTGGAACCATTGCTCCGTGTCCGCTTCTCTGGAGCAGCAGAAAACAACCTTTCTCCCTCCTCTATGTGACATCCTTTTATATATTTGAACATGGCTATCCTATCCCCCCTTAACCTCCTCTTCTCCAGGCTAAACATGCCCAGCTCCCTTAGCCGTTCCTCATAAGGCATCGTTTCCAGGCCTTTGACCATTTTGGTTGCCCTCCTCTGGACACGTTCCAGTTTGTCAGTGTCCTTCTTGAACTGTGGTGCCCAGAACTGGACACAGTACTCCAGGTGAGGTCTGACCAGAGCAGAATACAGTGGCACTATTACTTCCCTTGATCTAGATGCTATACTCCTATTGATGCAGCCCAGAATTGCATTGGCTTTTTTAGATGCCGCGTCCATGGCATCACTTCCCAGCGGAGGCTCGCGTTTTCGGCACTTTGTCCAGACCTTTCTTTAATTGAGCTTTAAAACTCCGGCGGCCTTTATCCTCTTGTTTTTATAGGCTCAGCTAGAGCAATGTTTGTTCTGTGTTCGTCGCAACCATGGACGGACGTGTCGTTGCAGGAGCGCGGCAGAAAGGAAGGTGCAGAGATGAAAATAAGAAAAGGGGGAGACACCTACCAAGCTACAACATTTTCCTTTTTTGAAATTGTTTTTATTTGATTTTGCCAAATACATATCCATATCCACGTATAGAGATTTCTCTGAATCTCGAGACTCCCTCCCCCCCCCCCCCCGCCATCCCCTCCGTGGGTCCTGTTGTTAACATTTAATACTGTATGTTATTCCGTAGCCTGTATTCCATATCAATCCATATTGTCCATAACGTTTGTTGCATTGCAAGTGAGATTAAACCGCTGCTAATGTTTTCATCGGATTGCAGTGGTCCGGTAAAGGTAAAGGGACCCCTGACCATTAGGCCCAGTCGTGACCGACTCCGGGGTTGTGGCGCTCATCTCGCTTTACTGGCCGAGGAAGCCGGCGTACAGCTTCCGGGTCATGTGGCCAGCAGGACTAAGCCGCTTCTGGCAAACCAGAGCAGCGCACGGAAACGCCGTTTACCTTCCCGCCAGAGTGATACCTATTTATCCTCTTGCACTTTGACGTGCTTTCAAACTGCTAGGTTGGCAGGAGCAGGGACCAAGCAACGGGAGCTCACCCCGTCGCAGGGATTCGAACCGCCGACCTTCTAATCGGCAAGTCCTAGGCTCTGTGGTTTAACCCACAGCGCCACCCGTGTCCCTGCAGTGGTCCCCTAGGTAGATGCTAATTCCCCCCCCCCCCATTCTTTTTTGTCCTTACCAAGCTACAACATTCTTCTGATCAGATCCCCACCCCTTTTCGAAGGGAGGAAGGGAGATAAAGAGAAATCGAAGGAAGGAAGGAAGGAAGGAAGGAAGGAAGGAAGGAAGGAAGGAAACTCTAGGTTAGGTTGGCATCCTTCTGCCTTGGAAGACAATGGAGGAATGCGCTTTTTGGAGTGAGGTCAAACTGTAGGATGGTCACCGCTCCTGCTGTGGCTATAGAAGCCTTTTGTTCCTGTCTTGGGTCGAGTTGGGACTACATGGAGATTACCGGGCACCAGGTTGGCGACCACAGTTTTAAAAACCCCTGCCTTAGTCCGTAACTAACGCCATTTCCTTTTCCGCCGGGTACGTCTCTCCTTCTCGTGTACTGGGACAAGTGAATTGTTGTAAGAGCAAGGTGCAGTCGAGCGACGCAGTTGAGATTGTCGGATCGTCGCATCGGAAGGGACCCCGAGGATCATCTAGTCTAATCCCCCCGGTGAATGGACATTCTGTTGCGGCGAACTAGATTTAAGGTGCCCACTTGGGACCTAGCTTATATACCCACGTTTCCAACACTGGCTGGGGCAGATGACTGTGTCCAGTTACGCAGCACTGTGGTGTTTCTTCTCTCTGTGCTCCGCCAGTCGCTGCTACAGATACAGGACTTGACTGCCTTATCTCCAGGCACCGCAAGGGATTACCACATGGCGGGGTTGATCCCGCCAGCCTTCATATCACATTTGCAAACGTCTTTGTTGCACAGAGGGACGCAGGTGGCGCTGTGGTTTAAACCACTGAGCCTCTTGGGCTTGCCGATTGGAAAGTCTGCAGTTCGAATCCCCTCAACGGGTGAGCTTCTGTTGCTCGGTCCCTGCTCCTATATTTAAACGTATACAGTGGTACCTTGGGTTACATACGCTTCAGGTTACAGACTCCGCTAACCCAGAAAAAGTACAGAAATCGTGCTCCGGCGGTGCAGCAGCAGCAGCAGGAGGCCCCATTAGCTAAAGTGGTGCTTCAGGTTAAGAGCAGTTTTAGGTTAAGAACGGACCTCCGGAACGAATTAAGTACTTAACCCGAGGTACCACTGTATTTCATACCTACAGCACAGCACCTTGGAACGTTCTGGATGCTACAAAAAAACACCAAAGACTGTTTGGAATAATTGGAACTGAACATTGGACGCAACTAGTGGATTCTGTAAAGGGATGAATGCAAACTGGAATCACTTCCATTTTGGACATACAGTGGTACCTCACAAGACGAATGCCTCGCAAGACGAAAAACGCGCAAGACGAAAGAGTTTTCCGTTTTTTGAGTCGTTCCGCAAGACGAATTTCCCTATGGGCTTGCTTCGCAAGAAAGACAAAACGTCTTGCGAGTTCTTGCGAGTTTCTTTCCTTTTTCTTAAAGCCGCTAAGCCGTTAATAGCCGCTAAGCCATTAATAGCTGCTAAGCCGCTAAGCCGCTAATAGCCGTGCTTCGCAAGACGAAAAAACCGCAAGACGAAGAGACTCGCGGAACGGATTAATTTCGTCTTGCGAGGCACCACTGTATTGAAATTGAACTAGTCCCTTTAAAAATGTGCTCTCCAGGCTCTGTCACTAGCAAGCTTCCTTTGCTTACACTTACCCAGCATATTTGTAATCTGTTCGTTCCTAAGTGAAACTTGGTTGTGCTTGGAATAAGGGTGCGAATCATAGAATCGTGGAGTTGGAAGGTCTAGTAGCGCTAAAGCATCCATGACAGATGGCCATCCATTAAATGTGTTGCTTTTTAGTTGTTGAAATAAATAAAAAAAATTGTCCAGTAGCACCATAGAGACCAACTAAGTTTGTTCTAGGTATAAGCTTTTGTGCGCATGCACACTTCTTCAGATACCATGCACACAAAAGCTTATACCCAGAACAAACTTAGTTGGTCTCTAAGGTGCTACCGGACAATTTTTTAATTTATTTCAACTGCTTCAGACCAACACAGCTACCTACCTGTTTTTAGTTGTTGTTATAGATGCGGGTGGCGCTGTGGGTTAAACCACAGAGCCTAGGACTTGCTGATCAGAAGGTCGGCAGTTCAGATCCCCGCAATGACGGGGTGAGCTCCCATTGCTCAGTTCCTGCTCCTGCCAACCTAGCAGTTCAAAAGCATGTCAAAGTGCAAGTAGATAAATAGGTACCACTCCGGCGGGAAGGTAAACGGCGTTTCTGTGCACTGCTCTGGTTCACCAGAAGCGGCTTAGTCCTGCTGGCCACATACCCGGAAGCTGTACGCTGGCTCCCTCGACCAATAAAGCGAGATGAACGCCGCAACCCCAGAGTCGGTCACAACTGGACCTAATAGTCAGGGGTCCCTTTACCTTTACCTATGGAGGAAAAAAATCCTCAATAAAAGAGCAAGATAATTGAAAGGTACCCAATCTGTTTCTCCTGCAAAAAGAAAAGTTGACAATTCTGAAATAGTGTGTTAGCTGAGGAACTGCCTGTTGAAGCGTGCTTTGTGTTTGTTGTTTTCTTTAAAGATGGTCAGCGAGAAGGTTGGAGGAGCCGAGGGCACCAAGCTAGATGAAGACTTCAAGGAAATGGAAAAGGTGAGTAGAGGAAAAGCAACATTGCGCATGGGTGCAATGCGGGGATGGCACATTCATGTCTATGCTCTGCTAACCTCAAGGTTAGATTACCGCAATGCGTTATACGTAGGTCTGCCTCTGAAGACTGTTCGGAAACTTCACCTGGTGCAGAATTCAGCGGCCAGGTTGCTCACGGGACTGGCAAGATGGCTTGAGCATCTCACACCAATCCTGGTCCGATTGCACTGGCTGCCAGTTAGTTTCCTGTCCCAGTTCCATTTTTTTTTTAAATAAATTTTTTTATTAAGATTTTAAAGGTTACAGAAAAAAAAGGAAAAGAGGAAAAATATATATATGTATATATACATAACAATCAAAGAAGAAGGAGAAAAAACAATACATATAAAAAAAATCATCAAAAAACAGAACGCAAAAAAAGAAATAAAAAGCAAGTCAAACCTTTAAATCACTTACCGTATTTTTCGCTCTATAAGATGCACCAGACCACAGGACGCACCTAGATTTTGGAGGAGGAAAACAAGAAAAAAAATATTCTGAATCTCAGAAGCCAGAACAGCAAGAGGGATCGCTGTGCAGTGAAAGCAGCAATCCCTCTTGCTGTTCTGGCTTCTGGGATAGCTGCGCAGCCTGCATTCGCTCCATAAGACGCACACACATTTCCCCTTACTTTTTAGGAGGGGAAAAGTGAGTCTTATAGAGCAAAAAATATGGTACTTACATTCACTTATTTCCTTGACTTCCTCACGCCTCCCATTTTTGTATTCTAATTCAATTAGATATTCCAGCAAATCCTTCCAACTTTGTTTTTATCCTAGTAATTTATCTTAACATACTATAATTTTACATTCCCTCTTTCACCAATTCATTTTTACTTAATCCTTTCTATCCTTTCTGCTAAAACCGCATAATTTTTTTCCCCCCAACGTCTTTCTTCCTCCGCCGACTCTTCTCCTTGGTCTTGGATAGTTTCCTGGCCCAGTTCAAAGTGCTGGTCCTGACCTATAAAGCCTTAAACGGCTCAGGACCTCAATACCTCCAGGACCGCTTCTTTCCATATAGAATCATAGAATCATAGAGTTGGAAGAGATCACAAGGGCCATCGAGTCCAACCCCCTGCCAAGCAGGAAACACCATCAGAGCACTCCTGACATATGGTTGTCAAGCCTCTGCTTAAAGACCTCCAAAGAAGGAGACTCCACCACACTCCTTGGCAGCAAATTCCACTGTCAAACAGCTCTTACTGTCAGGAAGTTCTTCCTAATGTTTAGGTGGAATCTTCTTTCTTGTAGTTTGGATCCATTGCTCCGTGTCCACTTCTCTGGAGCAGCAGAAAACAACCTTTCTCCCTCCTCTATGTGACATCCTTTTGTATATTTGAACATGGCTATCCTATCACCCCTTAACCTCCTCTTCTCCAGGCTAAACATGCCCAGCTCCCTTAGCCGTTCCTCATAAGGCATCGTTTCCAGGCCTTTGACCATTTTGGTTGCCCTCCTCTGGACACGTTCCAGTTTGTCAGTGTCCTTCTTGAACTGTGGTGCCCAGAACTGGACACGGTACTTCAGGTGAGGTCTGACCAGAGCAGAATACAGTGGCACTATTACTTCCCTTGATCTAGATGCTATACTCCTATTGATGCAGCCCAGAATTGCATTGGCTTTTTTAGCTGCCACGTCACACTGTTGGACCTACCCATATGAACCTACCCAGACCCTGAGATCATCTTCCGACGCCCTCCTCCGTGTGCCTTCTCCTTGAGAGCTCCAGAGGGTGGCAACATGAGAACGCGGCCTTCTCTGCAGTGGCTCCCCATCCATAGGATGCTCTCCCTAGGGAAGTTCGCCTGGCGCCTTCATTATACACCATTAGGTACCAGGCAAAAACGTTCCTTTTTAACCAGGCCCTTGGTTGACCTGATGGACATCCTATATGTGGCTCTTTTTGGGGGGTGGTATTATTGGGTTATTGCTTTTATTTTAATTTTATATGTTGTTGTTGTTTAGTCGTTTAGTCGTGTCCGACTCTTCGTGACCCCCTGGACCAGAGAACGCCAGGCACTCCTGTCCTCCACTGCCCCCCGCAGCTTGGTCAGACTCATGCTGGTAGCTTCAAGAACACTATCCAACCATCTCGTCCTCTGTCCTCCCCTTCTCCTTGTGCCCTCCATCTTTCCCAACATCAGGGTCTTTTCCAGGGAGTCTTCTCTTCTCCTGAGGTGGCCAAAGTCTTGGAGCCTCAGCTTCATGATCTGTCCTTCCAGTGAGCACTCAGGGCTGATTTCCTTCAGAATGGAGAGGTTTGATCTTCTGGCAGTCCATGGTACTCTCAAGAGTCTCCTCCAGCACCAGAATTCAAAAGCATCAATTCTTCGGCGATCAGCCTTCTTTATGGTCCAGCTCTCACTTCCATACATCACTACTGGGAAAACCATAGCTTTAACTATACGGACCTTAATTTTATATACTGTGATCTTTTTATGTGAACCGCCCTGAGACCTCTGGGAATAGAGCAGTATATAAATTTGATCATGACCATCACCACCATAATACGTGAAACAAGTCCTTTGGCAACTGGGCTCAACTTCAGGCTGGCCCACATCAGGGTTGGGGGACTCCCACCACCCCCAGATACCAGGACCAGTGGTCAGAGATAACAGGAATTGTAGCGTAACGTTATCTGGGGACCCAAGGTTGAGGGACACAGGTGGCGCTGTGGGTTAAAGCCTCAGCGCCTAGGGCTTGCCGATCGAAAGGTCGGCGGTTCGAATCCCTGCGGCGGGGTGCGCTCCCGCTGCTCGGTCCCAGCGCCTGCCAACCTAGCAGTTCGAAAGCACCTCCGGGTGCAAGTAGATAAATAGGGACCACTTACCAGCGGGAAGGTAAACGGCGTTTCCGTGTGTGGCTCTGGCTCGCCAGAGCAGCGATGTCACGCTGGCCACGTGACCCGGAAGTGTCTCCGGACAGCGCTGGCCCCTGGCCTCTTAAGTGAGATGGGCGCACAACCCCAGAGTCTGTCAAGACTGGCCCGTACGGGCAGGGGTACCTTTACCTTTACCTTTAAGGTTGAGAAAGGCTGGTACAGACCTTCCCCAGACTGATGGAGGGCACTCCTTGAGAAGGCTGTTCTAGGTCCTACATAACATATGCGGGTGGCGCTGTGGTCTGAACCACTGAGCCTCTTGGGCTTGCCGATCGGAAGGTTGGCAGTTCGAATCCCCGCAACGGGGTGAGCTCCTGTTGCTCAGTCCCAGCTCCTGCCAACCTAGCAGTTCGACAGCACACCAGTGCAAGTAGATAAATAGGTACCGCTCCAGCGGGAAGGTAAACGGCATTTCCATGCGCTCTGGTTTCCGTCACGGTGTCCCGTTGCACCAGAAGCGGTTTAGTCCTGCTGGCCGCATGACCCGGAAAGCTGTCTGTGGACAAATGCCGGCTCCCTCGGCCTGAAAGCGAGATGAGCGCCGCAACCCCATCGTCAGCTTTGACTGGACTTAACCATCCAGGGGTCCTTTTACCATTACCTTTTTTATAACAATGTTCTGGATTTGCATTTCCACTGAAAGTGGTTAATCTTCTCCCGTCATTAGAGTTAACTGTGGCCTGATACTGCTTTTGTATTGTCAAATCATTGCTTCCATTTCTACAGAAAGTGGATCTCACCAGCAAAGCTGTTACAGAAGTCTTGGCTAGGACTACGGAATACCTCCAACCCAATCCTGGTAAGTCCCTTTGCCATGGCTAAGTGGCATCTGAGCTTTTTTCCCTATTTTGCGAATTTTGTCCAGAATTGTTTCTTTTTTTTAAAAAAAAAAGAAAGCATTTGCTTTTTGAGACGAATTCTACTTCCTTCCTTGAGACCTTCTTGGACTCCAGCTCCCAGCAGTCAGTGCAGCCAGCAGTAGAGAATGATGGGAACTGGAGTCTCACAACATCAGGCACAGGCAAACTCGGCTCTCCAGTTGTTTTGGAACTACAACTCCCATCATCCCTAGCGAGCAGGACCAGCGGTCAGGGATGATGGGAGTTGTAGTCCCAAAAACATCTGGAGGGCCGAGTTTGCCTGTGCCTGAGCAACATCCACAGCCCCCATTCCCCAGCACCCCAGAGTTCTTAAAAAAAAGACAGCACATAAAACAGCTTGGTGGCTGTTCGTTGCTAGACAAGAGGCAGTGCTCTTCCAGCAGAAAGCTGCGATTTTGATGTGGAACATCTGCATGGGAATTTTGGCACTCCGCTCGGGTGGAAAAAAACAGCGCAACCCATTTCTGCAGCCAGAAAGGGACGGGTGGTTTTGTTTCGCTTAACGTTGCTCGATGCAACGTGAAATCTTTTGGCGTGATGGAGTCCCCTGCATATTATTCTGCAGCCGGTGCTACACACACACACACACACACACACACCATTTCTTCACCGATACCACGGTCTCCGACTCTTGTTTTGTTTTTGCTTAGACCTCTGTGTGTGTTTTTTCTTACTTGATCTGTATTTTGTGGTCACAGGGGAAATAGTTTTTTGCTGAGTTTTCGTGGCGACTTCTTTGACTGCTTTTCAGGGATCAGATCCTGGTTTAATCAGCCGGGGTGTGCTTGGGCTGTGTGCGCTCGCACCCTGCCCTTATTTTATTTATTCGTGTCGGTGGCTCTTACATCGCCTCGCATTCCAAAGGAAATCTCTTAAGCGGCTTGCGACATCCTAAAAATATCAGAAATAAAAAACCAGATACAAGAACCTCAATGGGAGGGGAAATCCACATTTTAGAGTTGCGGAAGGAACACTTAAGACATCCAACTGAGCAGGCTCTTGAGAAGGTGTGCTATTTAAACCTGCCCCCTTTCCCACATTTTCAGAGTCAGAAGACCCGAGGGGTAGCCCAGATAACTTTATGGCCCAGAAATGTGGCACAGCGCCTCTCTTCTGCCTGCAGGGAGGACTCAAATTTAAGAAAAAGGACGCGGGTGGCGCTGTGGTCTAAAGCACAGAGCCTAGGGCTTGCCAATCAGAAGGTCGGCGGTTCGAATCCCCGCAACGGGGTGAGCTCCCGTCGCTCGGTCCCTGCTCCTGCCAACCTAGCAGTTAGAAAGCAAGCACCTCAAAGTGCAAGTAGATAAATAGGTACCACTCCGGCGGGAAGGTAAATGGCGTTTCTGTGCGCTGCTCTGGTTCGCCAGAAGCGGCTTAGTCATGCTGGCCACATGACCCGGAAGCTGTACGCCGGCTCCCTCGGCCAATAAAGCGAGATGAGCGCCACAACCCCAGAGTCGGCCATGACTGGACCTAATGGTCAGGGGTCCCTTTACCTTTACCAGATGTCCCCAGGGACAGTCCCTGGATTTACAAATCAGTCCCCGTACAAAATCTATTGAAGTTGAAAAGTGCCCCCGGATTCATTGAAAAAAATCTGGTAACCTTAACTTAGACGGCTGTGGGGAGGTGGGGACTTTCAGCCTCAGCAAGTGATTCACAGGGTAAGAGGGATGAGCTGCTGTGCTCATTAGACCTGACAGCCAGCCAAGCCTGGGGATATCATGCTTTTGCTAATAAAGAGTTAACTCCCAACTTTGAACTGGCGGCTTGCTATTTGACATGGGGGCTTGAAGCTGGGTCTTTCTGCACCACGCAGGGCAGATATTCTGCCACTGAGCTGTAAGCCCACTTCCCAAAATAAAGCCTTTGTGGTTCCGAATGAGCACATGATTTTGGGAGCACAGGAAGTTGCTCGAGAATTGCTTCTTGAGAACACAGACATTTTGGACTTAGAAGGTTTCAGTAATGCTTTTGGGTGGCATGCATATCTGTGGTACGACAAGGTTAAAGTACATAAAGCATTCAAAAACCATATTGTCAGGAAAGCATTATTTAATGTCTGGATAAGATATAAAGACTTACTGGAAAATAAAACCCCAAGGTGGCTGTCACCAATGGAAGCAAAGGCTTTGAAAAGACTCAATATGGAGGCCAAATGGCCGAAATATTGGCAAATACTGGAACAAGAAGGAGATAAATTGAAATTGCAGAGTTTTGAGAAATTAAAAGATAAAGTGCGAGATTGGCTTCATTACTATCAAATAAGAGAGACCTACAATTTAGATAAAAAAATTGGCTTCTAGGTAGAAAAATCAAAATTGGAAACAGAACTGTTAGACCCCAAAACTAAGATACTTTCAAGAATGTATAACTTGCTGTTAAAATGGAATACTCAGGATGAAACGGTCAAATCAGCTATGATTAAATGGGCACAAGATATTGGTCACAATATTATGGTTTGCTGACTGGGAACAGTTGTGGACCACCGGTATGAAATTCACGGCATGCAATGCCTTAAGAGAGAATATTATGAAAATGGCATACAGGTGGTACATGACACCAGTCAAGCTTGCAAAAATATATCATTTGCCCGAGAATAAATGAGAATTGAGTCGAGGCCACTGGCCTATCCAGCCCAATATCACCTGCACTGACCGTGGCATTCCAGGGTTTCAGCAAGAGAAGGGGTCTTTTCCCTACCCCCCACTTGCTGACCTGTCCCTTTGAGTTGAAGGTGGCTTTCGACGCGCACTGTGTTTTTTGCTGCTGAGCCAGCCGGCAAGGCAGTCCGTGCTGCCTGCTCCCGATTCTTGGCATTTGGGTTGCATTCCAGCAGGCTTCCCGTAACCACTTCTGCAAAGAGGACCCCAGGGATTAATTGGGATCTTTGCCAGAAGATCAGGGAGTCCGTAGCTTTCGCGCACACACATCCCTCTCACTTCTGGCAAGTTCCGGGCTGGACTATTTTCTGCCTGCGATCCTGGAAAAACGACCATTACCTGATATTTCTGGGTCGTTCAAAGACAATAGAATTTTCTTTTCTTGGCCGGCGAGGCTGCCTCTCCTGTTTCCCTCCCCTGCTTAATTATTGGCAATCGCCTTGACTCATTGGCAAGACAGTCTGATGGAAACTCTCGTGTGGCTGCCGTCCATAGCTGTCAACTTATTGGGGGGGGGGAACTCCCTTATCACAGCACCGTGTCCCGCTGCTGTCCCTTATTGATGATATCCCGGGTTTCAAAGGAAGCAGCTCCTCTCCCTCTCTCCCTGCCAGCCAGGGAGCAGGGAGGCTCCAACTGTGTTGCTTGGCTGACCAGCCCGCCCCCCTCTGGCCTCCTCGGCCCCCGGGAGCCCCTCCCCGCCAGGACTGGTGGGAGCCCTGGGCCCTTCCGCCACCATCCTCCTTGCGGCCGCCAAACTGAGTGTCTCTGCCTGGGGCCTCCCCTCTGCCCGTTGCCGCCGCTCCCGCTAGCCGTACTGCGGCTGTGCCACCAAAGGACCTGGATGAGATGGGCAGCCTGGCACGGCCTATGAATTGCTGAGAAGCCTTGAGAGTAGAGCGAGGGCAATCATAGAGAAAGCAGTTCAGAGAGAGGAGGAGGAGGTGCGGGCAGGTGTTCCAAGGGCTACAAGGGAAGGACCGCAAGCGCTTCTCCCATAGATTTGTAGTGGTAGACTGGCATAGATGGTCTGATCTGCGGGTTTACTTTGGGCGCTATCTCCCCCCCTCCTCCTCCCGCCCCACCTGATGGAACTGAGAGCTGCAGATGGAGCATGAGAGAAAAGATACAGAACTGCAGCAGCATCTTCGTAGCTTGGACTTCGTTTTGTGCGAAAAGTGGTTGCTGCTTGTAGTTATTTACCGTATTTTTCACGCTATAGGACACACTTTTTCCCCTCCAAAAATTAAGGGGAAATGGGTGTGCGTCCTATGGAGCGAATGCAGGCTCCTTGGCTTCAGCAATAGCAATGTGAAGCCTCTGAAGCACCGAGGGAGCGCTCCCTCCGCACTCCGGAGGCTACGCATTGCTTTCGCTGAAGCCTGGAGAGCGAGAGGGGTCGGTGTGCACCGACCCCTCTCGCTCTCTGGGCTTCAGGGATAGCCACCTGAAGCCTTTGGAGCGCAACGGGAACTCGCGCTGCGCTCCGGAGGCTTTGGGTTCCTTTTGCCCAAGCCGGAAGAGCAAGACTCTCCTGGCTTCAGCAGAGAGGGAGAGCTGCGCAGCGCCCCTTCAGCCAAGCGGGAGGAGAAATGGAAGGGGCTCCATTTCTCCTGCCGCTTCGCTGAAGGGGCGCTGAGCAGAGAGGGGAAACTTTTTTTTCTTGTTCTCCCCCTCTAAAACAAGGTGGGTCCTATGGTCGGGTGCGTCCTATAGAGCGCAAAATACGGTAATTGCAGTGTTTCATCTGCTGGTGTCTTGAGCAGCAACCTCTGGAAACGAAGGGCTAAAAACTGGCGCTGCTCTCCAAAATTATCTGGTCCCTTTTCACTTCGTATTTCAGCTGGTTGACTAAAATCCCTTATTTTGGCTGCTGATCCCTTATTTTCGAGGCTGCTGGTCCCTTGTTTTCAAATCTGCAAGTTGACAGCTATTCTGCCGTCTCTTTTCTACGCCAGCGTCCCGGGCCAAGCTGACCATGCTGAACACGGTGTCCAAAATCCGAGGGCAAGTGAAGAACCCAGGCTACCCGCAGTCGGAAGGCCTTCTTGGAGAGACCATGATCCGTTACGGCAAGGAGCTGGGCGAAGACTCCAATTTCGGTGAGGGCGCCCTACCCATATTATTATTCTCATTAGGTTGCTTGGTTGGCATCCGTCTGTGTCTCAGGTGACAAGGGAAGAAGGTACTTTAACCATTGGAGAGTTATGGCACCTCCTGTGGCCATAGAGACCCAATACAGGAGAGACATGTTTTGTTGCAGCGGGGCAGAGAGTGGCGTCCCCTACCTGGGATCTTCCCCATGCAGAGCAGGCACTGTGTCGCTGAACGGTGGCCTGTCCGCTCTCACCTTTGTGGGTTTTGCACAGCCTTGCCAAGGCTGCTTTGCTTTCTTGCTTTCCTTTTATTTATTTTATGTTTAAAAGATATTTTGTTTTTTTAGAATAGTTTTTATTTGATTTTACAAATTCATTCGCACTCCTGATCACAAAAAAAAAATAAATTAAAATTGCACAAGGTTCTTTCGAATCTCAAAACGTCCCTCCTCCCCTCTGTGGGTTCTTTAAGTAACTTTTTAAACTGTGTATTATAAGTCCTTCTTATTTACAGGGATGCAAATGAAGGAATGGGACACGGGTGGCGCTGTGGGTTAAACCACAGAGCCTAGGACTTGCTGATCAGAAGGTCGGCAGTTCGAATCCTCGCGACGGGCTGAGCTCCCGTTTCTCGGTCCCTGCTCCTGCCCACCTAGCAATTCGAAAGCACGCCAGTGCAAGTATATAAATAGGTACCGCTCCGGCGGGAAGGGAAATGGCCTTTCCGTGCGCTGCTCTGGTTCGCCAGAAGCGGCTTAGTCATGCTGGCCACATGACCCGGAAGCTGTACGCCGGCTCCCTCGGCCAATAAAGCGAGATGAGCGCCGCAACCCCAGTCAGCTACGACTGGACCTAATAGTCAGGGGTCCCTTTACCTTTACCTTATTGTATCCAAAGTCTATGGTTCATTGCAAGAGTTATTTAAAGCCTGCCAAAGAGTGTTTACATTCCCATTCTTTTGATCCTCCTGATTTCTGATTTTCCCGGTTAATCTTGCAATCTCTGTGTAATCCAATAGTTTCATCTGCCAGTCCATCCTAGTAGGTGTCTTGTCGTCTTTCCAACTCTGGGCAAGCAGCATCCTTCCAGCCGTCTTAGCGTACATAAACAATCTTTTCCATTCCTTTGGTATAAAGGTAAAAGGGGCCCCTGACCATTAGGTCCAGTCGTGGCCGACTCTGGGGTTGCGGCACTCATCTTGCTTTATTGGCTGATGGAGCCGGCGTACAGCTTCCGGGTCATGTGGCCAGCAGGACTAAGCCGCCTCTGGCGAACCAGAGCAGCGCACGGAAACGCCGTTTACTTTCCCGCCGGAGCGGTGCCTATTTATCTACTTGCACTTTGACGTGCTTTCAAACTGCTAGGTTGGCAGGAGCAGGGACCGAGCAACAGGAGCTCACCCCGTCGCAGGGATTCGAACTGCCAACCTTCTGTTCTGCAAGTCCTAGGCTCTGTGGTTTAACCCACAGCGCCACCCGCATACTTTCCTTTTAACCAGCTATCTTGTCTCTCCCTTCATCCCCGCTCTCCCGGCGCTGCTGTTTCCCTTTCGCCCCACACGAAGGCGACGCACTGCTCGACGCTGGCGAGTCCATGAAGCGCTTGGCCGAGGTTAAAGACTCTCTGGACATCGAGGTCAAGCAGAACTTCATCGACCCCCTTCAGAACTTGTGCGACAAGGACTTGAAAGAGATCCAGGTAACCGCGATTGCACTTGATAGGATAAGAACGTAGGCAGCTGCCTTGTCGTCGGGGGCCAGGCTGAGGAGCAGGAGGACAGTATAGATTTGGAGCAGTGGTTTGCAGAGGGGCATAGTTCAGAAGACAGAAGTTGGGAAGAACTGGGGGGGGGTGAACAGCTAGGAGGAGGAGAACTGGGAAAAAGAGAGTTTTTTTTAAAAAAAATGAATCGTTTTTTTCGATACAGTGGTACCTCGGGTTAAGTACTTAATTCGTTCTGGAGGTCCATACTTAACCTGAAACTGTTCTTAACCTGAAGCACCACTTTAGCTAATGGGGCCTCCTGCTGCCGCCGGAGCACGATTTCTATTCTCATCCTGAAGCAAAGTTCTTAACCTGAAGCACTATTTCTGGGTTAGCGGAGTCTGTAACCTGAAGCGTATGTAACCTGAAGCGTATGTAACCCGAGGTACCACTGTAACAATAACACAATTTGACAGTTCTGATTTAAATACACTGATATACCTATGACTTCACCCTTTTAACATTATTTCCCCACCTCTCTCTCTCTCCCCACCACTATCCGCCTCATCGCTTAAATATTCATTCCAGATTTCTTCCTATTTATCCATTTTTAATTTGCGCCGACGTGCAATTCATTCATATCTAGCTAATCCGTCTATATTATCAATCCATGTGCTCAATGGAATCTCTTCCAATTCATCAAAACAAGTTTTTTTTGCTTCTAATATAGCACGGTAGAGGGACGCAGGTGGCGCTGTGGGTTAAAGCCTCAGCGCCTAGGGCTTGCCGATCGAAAGGTCGGCGGTTCGAATCCCTGCGGCGGGGTGCGCTCCCGCTGCTCGGTCCCAGCGCCTGCCAACCTAGCAGTTCGAAAGCACCTCCGGGTGCAAGTAGATAAATAGGGACCGCTTACCAGTGGGAAGGTAAACGGCGTTTCCATGTGCGGCTCTGGCTTGCCAGAGCAGTGATGTCACGCTGGCCACGTGACCCGGAAATGTCTCCGGACAGCGCTGGCCCCGGCCTCTTAAGTGAGATGGGCGCACAACCCCAGAGTCTGTCAAGACTGGCCCGTACGGGCAGGGGTACCTTTACCTTTAATATAGCACGGTACATCCATATTTTTTTTTTTGACCCCTTGAAATCTCAACTGGGAGAGAGAGAGAGAGAGAGTTAACAGACTCACTTTCTCTGGAAAGCGTCCATCAGCTCAGCCCAAGGAGAGCAGATAAGTTGGCTGCACAGAAAGCACAGTGGTTGCGATGTCGGGTTGCAAGAGGTGGGAGTGACACGGGTGACAAGGGGGGCAGTGGGTGGAACCCTTAATTGGGAGCATCTCATCCCTAGGAACGGATACTTAGTTCTCTCGCTGTAATCATTAAAACTTGAACTGATAATAATAATAATAATAATAATAATAATAATAATAATAATAATAATTTTTATTTATATCCTGCCCTCCCCAGCCAAAGCCGGGCTCAGGGCGGCTAACAACAATAAAATAGTGCAACATTCTAAAAACATTTCATTATAAAAATTAATTAAAATCAAATTGATGGCAACCATTGGGCTAGAGTTCTGTGAAGGTTGTCAAAGGAGGGAGTCAGGCTGTGCCCTGGCCCAAGGCCTGGTGGAACAGCTCTTTTCAGGCCCTGCAGAAAGATATCAAGTCCTGCAGGACCCTAGTCTCTTGTGACAGAGCGTTCCACCAGATCGGAGCCACAGCCAAAAAAGCCCTGGCTCTGGTTGAGGCCAGCCGAACCTCTCTGTGGCCTGGGACCTTCAAGATGTTTTTATTTGAAGACCGTAAGTTCCTCTGTGGGACATACCAGGAGAGGCGGTCCCGTAGGTACGAGGGTCCTAGGCCGCATAGGGCTTTAAAGGTTAAAACCAGCACCTTAAACCTGATCCTGTACTCCACCGGGAGCCAGTGCAGCTGGTATAGCACTGGGTCAATGTGATCCTGCAGCGAGGACCCCGTAAGGAGTCTTGCCGCGGCATTGTGCACCCGCTGGAGTTTCTGGGTCAGTCTCAAGGGCAGCCCCACGTAGAGCGAGTTACAATAATCCAGTAAGAGACTCCTTTTGCTTTGTTCTGCTTAAAGGTAAAGGTAAAGGTACCCCTGCCCGTACGGGCCAGTCTTGACAGACTCTGGGGTTGTGCGCCCATCTCACTTAAGAGGCCAGGGGCCAGCGCTGTCCGGAGACACTTCCGGGTCACGTGGCCAGCGTGACATCGCTGCTCTGGCGAGCCAGAGCCGCACACGGAAACGCCGTTTACCTTCCCGCTGGTAAGCGGTCCCTATTTATCTACTTGCACCCGGAGGTGCTTTCGAACTGCTAGGTTGGCAGGCGCTGGGACCGAGCAGCGGGAGCGCACCCCGCCGCAGGGATTCGAACCGCCGACCTTTCGATCGGCAAGTCCTAGGCGCTGAGGCTTTAACCCACAGCGCCACCTGCGTCCTACTGCGTCGTTCTGCTTATCTACTGCCAAAGGGCAGCGAGGAAGCAGAGTCCCCGAAGTCTGACAGTTGTGCTGGTCTGCCCGGCTCAGTGTTGTCTACACGGACTGGCAGCAGCTCTCCAGAGTTTAAAACGGGTTTCCCACCCTCGGACGATGTCGGGAATTTGAACCTGGGACCTTCTGCATGCAGAAGGCTGTGCCACCTAGCTCTGGCTTTTGGCTCTGGGGGATCTCTCAAAGGACTTTTTATGCAGCTGTGCCATTTCATCTATTTGTTTTGCGTAACAATCGCATATATTTTTCATTGTGGTACAGGCGTACCTGGGACGCAGGTGGCGCTGTGGGTTAAACCACAGAGCCTAGGACTTGCCAATCCACAGGTCGGCGGTTCAAATCCATGCAACGGGGTGAGCTCCCATTGCTCGGTCCCTGCTCCTGCCAACCTAGCAGTTCGAAAGCACGTCAAAGTGCAAGTAGATTAATAGGTACCTCTCCGGTAGGAATGTAAACAGCATTTCCATGAGCTGCTCTGGTTCTCCAGAAGCGGCTTAGTCCTGCTGGCCACATGACCCGGAAGCTGTACGCCGGCTCCCTCGGCCAGTAAAGCGAGATGAGCGCCGCAACCCCAGAGTCGGCCACGACTGGACCTAATGGTCAGGGGTCCCTTTACCTTTACAGGTGTACCTTGGTTTTTGAACAGCTTAGTTCTTGAACGTTTTGGCTCCCGAACACTGCAAACCCGGAAGTGACTTTTTAAACTGATTGTTCAGTATCTGTATAGTGACTTTTAAAACTGACTATTTGGTATCTGATGAAGTGTGCATGCACGCGAAAGCTTATACCCAGAACAAACTTAGTTGGTCTCTTAAGGTGCTACTGGACAGTATTTTAATTTATTTTGACTGCGTCAGATCAACATGGCTACGTATCTGTATTCAGTCACTAGTTAGGATTCTTTCTGTTGCTTTTAATAGTGTTTAATGTTCTGATCATACTTACGATCACCGCATTGGAGGGGGTTGGACTAGAAGACCTTTGGAGGTCCCTTCTAGCTCTATGAGTCTATGATTCTGTGATGGGGCAGTGCATAAATGCTTTTGTAAATAAGGAAATGCTGGATGCTCTTCACTTCCCCCATGCCCTGCCCTGTTTATCCTCACACACCAACCCCATGAGCTTGGATAGATTGAGAGGCAATGAGTCATTTCATACCCAAATGGGGATTTTGAACCTTGGGTCTCAAGTCCTAGGGTGGAACTCAACCTCGCGCTGATACGATTGTTCTGTCAGCGAAATAGTTATCATAATAATTTATCGCTTGCACCCCGCCCATCTGACTGGGTTTCTCCAGCCAATCCAACTGAATATAAAAGAGCACACGATAACGCCAGACATCAAAGCTGCCTTTCGATATCTTCTAAAAGTCAGATAGTTGTTTATTTCCTTGACATCTGGTGGGAGGGCGTTCCACAGGGCAGGTGCCACCACCGAGGAGGCCCTCTGCCTGGTTCCCTGTAACTTGGTTTCTGGCAGCGAGGAAACCGCCAGAAGGCCCTCGGAGCTGGACTTCCATGTCCAGGCTGAACGATGGGGGGGAGATGCTCCTTCAAGTCTACAGGACCCAGGCCATTTAGGTTTTAAAGCTCAGCACCAGCAATTTGTTTTTATTTTTTTAATAAAGTTTTTTATTGATACAACAAGAAAAAAGAAGAAAAAACACAAATACCAAGTTACACACAAGAATAACCATAGACACATAATTTTCTTAGCAAACAATAAAACATCTATTGGTCTTAACACTAAAGACCCAACCTCCCGTCTATTCCATATTTCAAATTCATATAACTTATTGCCAATACACACTTTTATCATAATTAAACTTATTCTTAATAAATCTAATTTCTTATATCTACCTTGCAACTATTACTGAAGTTCCTCGAATGCTGCAACAGAATTTAAACTACTATATTTATTTTTCAGATATTCTTTGAAAACCTCCCATTTTGAAACAAGCAATTTAAATTGTGCTCAGAAATATCCTGGGAGCCAGTGTAGATCTTTTAGGACCAGTGTCCCCGCTTGCCTGACGGAACAATCTCTCCTCTCTTCCCCCTTCCTGGGAGTTCTCCCAACCCTCCGGGATTTGGGAGAGGCATGGGAGACGCAGGTGAAATGGGGGGGGGGGTGGAGACCCCTGTTGTGCTGTTGGGAGTCTTTGCACTGGCTTCTGCTAGCACACTGAATCCGGCTCCTAGTCTCTTGACCACTTCGCTTGGCACTGGAAATGCCCCCCGGATGAGTCTTTATTCGTGGTTTGCACACGTCCTGCAAGGTTGCTAACGTGCTTCTGGATCGGGGCGAGGTTCAAGACCCAAAAACTTGCTGTTACAGTCACACCTCGTATTGCGTTTGCTTCCGGTTGAGCGTTTTCAGGTTGCGTCCCGCGGTGACCTGGAAGTACAGTGGCACCTCAGGTTACATACGCTTCAGGTTACAGCCTCCGCTAACCCAGAAATAGTGCTTCAGGATGAGAACAGAAATCGTGCTCTGGCGGCGCAGCAGCAGCAGGAGGCCCCATTAGCTAAAGTGGTGCTTCAGGTTAAGAACAGTTTCAGGTTAAGTACGGACCTCCAGAGCGAATTAAGTACTGTATTTTTCGCTCTATAAGACGCGCCAGACCACAAGACGCACCTAGTTTTTGGAGGAGGAAAACAAGGAAAAAAATATTCTGAATCTCAGAAGCCAGAACAGCAAGAGGGATCGCTGTGCAGTGAAAGCAGCAATCCCTCTTGCTGTTCTGGCTTCTGTGATAGCTGCACAGCCTGCATTCGCTCCATAAGACGCACACACATTTCCCCTTACTTTTTAGGAGGGAAAAAGTGAGTCTTATAGAGCAAAAAATATGGTACTTAACCTGGGGTACCACCTTACTGGAAAGAGTTACTTCCGGGTTTCGCCGTTCGCGCAGACGCTCAAAATGACATCATGCGCAGAAGTGGCGAATCGTGACCCGTGCACGCGGGTTGCGTTCTGCTCTTGTTGCGAACGGGGCTCCAGAACGGATCCTGTTCTCAACCAGAGGTACCACTGTATTTGTGCTTTTTCGGGGAGGAATTCACTTCCCTCCTCGACTTCTCCCCCTGCAGCACCATCTGAAGAAGCTGGAAGGCCGGCGCTTAGACTTTGACTACAAAAAGAAGCGGCAGGGGAAGATCCCGGACGAGGAGCTGCGGCAAGCACTGGAGAAGTTCGAGGAGTCGAAGGAAGTGGCAGAGACGAGCATGCACAACCTTCTGGAGACGGACGTGAGTATGGTTTGGACCCAGGCTCCCCAGAACCCACGCCCCTCTTCTCTGCGAGTTAGTTCGCACGCTGATCCAATCGTGGGCGCCTCTGCCAAAAGCCAAGCTCTCTTTTTTAAAACAACAATAATTTATTTATATCCCGCGCTCCCCAGCCAAAGCCGGGCTCAGAGTGGCTAACAACAGCAAAATAATACAACATTCTAAAATCATTTCATTATAAAACAAAACACTGAACATTTGAAATACTTTATTGTCACTTGTACAATTTGTATACAGTGAGATTACACTAGCACCCCCCACTCCGCTCTCTTAGTCTTAATTCCCCTCGTTTACTGACGCACGTTCGAATCCCCGCAATGACGGGGTGAGCTCCCATTGCTCGGTCCCTGCTCCTGCCAACCTAGCAGTTCGAAAGCACGTCAAAGCGCAAGTAGATAAATAGGTACCACTCCGGCGGGAAGGTAAACGGCATTTCCGTGCGCTGCTCTGGTTCGCCAGAAGCGGCTTAGTCATGCTGGCCACATGACTCGGAAGCTGTACGCCGGCTCCCTCGGCCAATAAAGCGAGATGAGCGCCACAACCCCAGAGTCGGCCACGACTGGACCTAATGGTCAGGGGTCCCTTTACCTTTACCTTACTGACGCACACCCACCAAACCCGAAAGTCGGTTGCCCTGTTGTTACCTTTTCATTCATCAGCCTAACAGCCCACGGATAGAAGCTGTTCTTTACCCTGTTGGTGCGACTAACCAGCTCTTCTTCCGTTTTACTGCAGATTGAGCAAGTCAGCCAGCTGTCCGCCCTTGTAGACGCCCAGCTAGATTATCACAGGCAAGCGGTGCAGATCCTCGACGAGCTCGCAGACAAACTGAAACGCAGGTAAACACTACTGTGTGTGGTCCGGTCCCCCCCATAAAAAACACACAAATCACTCGTTTTGCTGCAGAATGCACAACTCGGAACTGTAATAATAATAATAATAATAATAATAATAATAATAATAATAATGATGATGTTGTTTTATTTATATCCCGCCTTCCCCAGCCAAAGCCGGGCTCAGGGCGGCTAACAACAAAAAAATAATGCAACATTATAAAATCATTTCATTATAAAATTAATTCAAATCAAATTAATGGCAACCATTGGTTTCCGGATTCCGTTCGACTTCCAAGATACGGCTGTGTTTGAAACTTGCTTTAATCTCGCTCCTCATGGCAAATCTTCTTCTTCCTCCTGCGCCCAGAGTGAGGGACACTTCCTCGCGCCCCAAACGAGAATACAAGCCGAAACCAAGGGAGTCCTACGAGTTTGGAGAGAGCGACCAATCCAACGGCGGCTTTTCCTGCAACCCCGCCCCCAAAGTCTCAGGTAAGGGCGGGGCCAAAGTAGCCGTCTCTGTTTTTTGCCAAAAAAGCTCAACATCCGGATTTTCACTTTCTGATATCTGGCAACCCTGTTTAAGTACACAATGGGTTGTATTCCACTCTAAAGTCTACTCTGAGTTTTCTGCTGCACAGACAAGGCAGCATCTCACCTGAGGGGCTGAAGAGTAGATTTGAATGGGACACCTGGGGGTGAGATCAGTTCTCCAGCGGTTGCAGTGTCAAGGCGCATTGTAGCATGGAGTGCTTGGATTGTGATTCCTGAATTACAGAAGGAGAGGGGTTGGGTTGGATGATCCTTTGAGGCCCCTTTCAACTGTGCAATGAATGAGCTAGCCCCCCCATCAGCCCCGGCCACTATGGCCCAGCGTAGCCAAGGCTGACGCAAGTCATTGACCAACTGGTGTTTGGAATGAGCTAGTTCCAAAATTTCCACGGAACCGGTTCAGAAAAACCTCCTCCTTGCACCTAACAAACAGTTCCCAGAATTGCTGGGTGGTGTGTGAACTAGGTTCACCTTGGGGGTCGAACTTTGAACAATTTCTAGTTCATACCTTCAAGTTCATTCTCTTGCTTTTTAAGACCCTTTGGGCCTTGGAGGGTTAAAGATCATCACTGGGGGCAGAGGGAAATAAATTAAACCGTGTGTGTGTGTGTTTTAAAAAGTTTTCTTAAGTCTTCTAAAGTGCCGTATTTTTCCGTGTATAAGACGCCCCCGTGTATAAGATGCCCCCTACTTTTGGGGGCCCCAAATTTAGAAAATGGGCATATGCACTATCCGTGTATAAGACGCCCCCTCCCCAGATTTTTAACCTTATTTCAAAGTTTAAAAAAACCTAGTCTTATACACAGAAAAGTACAGTATACTTTATATTTCAACACAGCAGCTTGTAACATTCTGAATGCTCGGGGGCAGGGTGTATGGTTGGTGCAGGATTATTTTGATGGCATAATAATAATAATAATAATAATAATAATAATAATAATTTATTATTAATACCCCGCCCATCTGGCTGAGCCTCCCCAGCCACTCTGGGTGGCTTCCAATCAAGTGTTAAAAACAATACAACGTTAAATATTAAAAACTTCCCTAAACAGGGCTGCCTTCAGATGTCTTTTAAAGAGAAGATAGCTGCTTATTTCCTTCACATCTGAAGGGTGCCACCCCCTTCTACAGGGCGGGCGCCACCACCAAGAAGGCCCTCTGTCTGGTTCCCTGTAACCTCACTTCTCGCAATGAGGGAACCGCCAGAAGGCCCTCGGTGCTGGATCTCAGTGTCCGGGCTGAATGATGGGGTGGAGACGCTCCTTCAGTTATACAGGACCAAGGCCATTTAGGACTTGAAAGGTCAGCACCAACACTTTTAATTGTGCTCGGAAACGTCCTGGGAGCCAATGAAGGTCTTTCAGGACTGGTGTTATGTGGTCCTGGCAGCCACTCCCAGTCACCAGTCTAGCTGCCGCATTCTGGATTAATTGCAGTTTCCGGGTCACCTTCAAAGGTAGCCCCACGTAGAGCGCATTGCAGTAGTCCAAGCGGGAGATAACCAGAGCATGCACCACTCTGGCGAGACACTAAGGTGTTCTTCTTCTTCTGCTATATTGCTATTTTTCCTATTTTAAAAATAATAATAACGTATAATCGAAAGTAGAGGCAAACGAAAAGTAACGCATCCCCGGAGCTACTAAACAGGGGCTATGTCCCACCCCACCCCCAAGTAAAAAGAGCAGACAACGTGGAAAAATTAAAAAAAGCTGTGAAACGCACCACGAAAAAGCCAAATTTGGCGGCGGCAGACAGCACTACGGATCGCGACAGGGTTCAAAAAGGGCCGCCTCCTGAATGTTGCCCTGGGTTTGAATGGACGCGAAAAGTGCCTGGTTCCGGTGACCAGGAAAAGCTTCCCCTTCGGGGCTGCCCCCGGGTGACCTGGAACAATGAGAGGCAGGAGAGAGAAAGGTGACTTGCCCCCTACGGCAACTCTGGGCAATAATAATAATAATAATAATAATTTATTTGTACCCCACCCATCTGGCTGGGCTTCCCCAGCCACCCTGGGTGGCTTCCAACAAAGTATTAAAATACAGTGGTCTGTTAAACATTAAAAGCTTCCCTAAACAGGGCTGCCTTCAGGTGTCTTCTGAAAGTCTGGTAGTTGTTTATCTCTTTGACATCTGGTGGGAGGGCGTTTCACAGGCGGGTGCCACCACTGAGAAGGCCCTCTGCCTGGTTCCCTGTAACCTCGCTTCTCGCAGGGAGGGAACCACCAGAAGGCCCTCAGAGCTAGACCTCCGTGTCCGGGCTGAACGATGGGGGTGGAGACGCTCCTTCAGGTATCCTGGACCGAGGCCGTTTAGGGCTTTCAAGGTCAGCACCAACACTTTGACTTGTGCTTGGAAACGTCCTGGGAGCCAATGTAGGTCTTTCAAGACCGGTGTTATGTGGTCTTGGTGGCCGCTCCCAGTCACCAGTCTACCTGCCGCATTCTGGATTAGTTGTAGTTTCCGTATCAGGATGCGTGCATCCACAGCTCCCCGCAAGGGTTCCCCCTCTCTCTGCATCCTGTCCTCAGCTTTGGGGGGGGCGGAATAGCAAAAGGAGGCTGCACGTCCCCTAACCTCTCGCTTCCATGGCTGCCCGTTGCTGACCCAAGCGCCTCCTCACTAACAGACCTTCCACCACCCTGCAACATCCTCCCCTCCTATTTGTTTCCCACGCCTCACATTTTTGGGTGTTTTGCATTAAACGTTTTGTAAGCATGTCTGTGTTTTTGTTTGTTTCCGTTTCTGGGAGCAGCTTCCTCCTCTTTCCGATCCGAAAAACCGTCACGGACCCCCAGCAGGATTTTTTGTGAGTTCCCTCCCCTGCTTTGACACCGCTCCTCTCCTCTTCCTCCTCCCCCCCCCCCCGCACTCCACATCCCTTGCACGGCCTGTTCCCCATCTTTCCTTCCTGCTTCCTTCCTTCATCTGCTGCCTAATCTGTTGCTGGCGTTCCTGTCCCGAGGCTAATACGATTCCCCGCCTCTAAAACACGCTCTCTTAATTTGGGGCTGTGCACTTTTGAGTCTTCGCAAGTCACTCTCCGCATGCAGGGATTTCGGGGCCAGTTGCAGAGCTCGTTTTGCAAACCCAAGTTCGTAGTCCTCATGGTCAAGAAGACAGAAACCAGGGCGGCGCGGCTAGTCTATGTCTGAGAGGATCTGCTTGCTTTTCCTGAATGCAAAGAGCCCCAGAATTTCAAACTAAAGGGATCAGGTAGCAGGTTTGATGGGGAGGAGTATGAAACCCTGGAGAAACGGCTGCCAGCCAGAGTAGGCGAGTCAGAAGGGCTATGAGTCAAGCTCAGTGTTTCCCAAAGTTGGCTGGTTTTTTTGAACTACAATTCCCATCATCCCTGACCACTGGTCCTGCTAGTTAGGGGTGATGGGAGTTGTAGTCTAAAAACAGCTGAAGACCCGACTTTAGGAAACCCTGGTGGAAGTCCTCCGTCCCCAAGTCCCTCCTCATTCTAGAACAGTTAGCAAACCCTGGTTCGGAAAGGGCCAGGGTTACTTTTTAACCAGGGTCAAAATCTAGGGTGCAGGCCTGCCCAGTGTTTTTGAACCCAGTGTTTCCCCAGAAGTTATGGGGGAAAGCTGCAACTCCACGGTTAGAGCCTTGTATGCAGAGTGTCGCAGAGCTGGGGAAAGACTGAATCTCTTGAGAGCGCGGCTGTCGCTCCTTGTAAGCTCGATGGGCCCAGTGGCCTGACTCACTCCCGACGGTCCTGTTCACCAAACTGTGCTGCCTTCCTGTGTTTCGGCTCTCCATCGGCATTCCCAACCCCCCGGCACCAGCTATCGTTGGCTCGTTTTACCCACAAATTGCCTAAAGGGCCGTGGCGATGGTTTTATTTTTATTCCTTTAACACTTAGGCGAACAATAGGAAGCCAAAGAGGAAAGCCTTCATAGCCATTTCTGGGAACTAGCTTACCGTATTTTTCGCTCCATAGGATGCACAAGAAGCACCTAGTTTTTAGCGGGGGAAATCAAGAAAAAAAAATTATTCCCCCCCCCCCCCTCAGCCCCAAAGAGCAGTGGACAGGCTGCCGCGTCAGTCCCTTCTCCCTCCTGGGGAAAAGCCCGCAAGAGCTGTGCGAAGCTCTTGGGGGCTTTTCCTGCCCCCTGCATTCGCTCCATAGGACGCACAGACTTCCCCCCTTAGTTTTTAAGAGGGAAAAAGTGCGTCCTATGGAGCGAAAAATACGGTAGCTTTGTAGGATAAGCGCAGGTTGAATCTAGATCTGGACACCCGAAGCCGTAGGATTTCCCGGTTTAGGGAAGGAGGAGGTAGTGGTCGTGCTTGTCGTGCATGGTGCATTGGGTGGTGGTCAGCGGAGGTGCGATGCCTCTGCCCTAACTGACACCCTCCCTCCCCCCCCCCCCGCTCCCTTTTGAATTCTGCAGCCGCCCATTTGGACCAGCCATGTTGCAAGGCGCTGTACGACTTCGAGCCGGAGAACGACGGCGAGCTGGGCTTCAAGGAGGGCGACATCATCACGCTGACCAACCAGATCGACGAGAACTGGTACGAGGGCATGATCAACGGCCAGTCGGGCTTCTTCCCTCTCAACTACGTGGAAGTTCTGGTCCCGCTACCTCAGTGAAGGGGGACACACACAAACACCCCCCCACTCTCAAGCCGACTGCTTCCGTTCTTCCTCTTCCTTCCTCTCCCGCCCCTTCTCTCTGCGGCCTCCCGCCCACCTTTGCACACCGACAGGGGGCGAAAAAGAGAGAGGCTGAGGGCCTACTCCTCCTCCCCACCCCTCGAACTTACATTCCATGTGGTATATACCCAACACTAATCCCCCGTCCAGCAAGCAGGAACGTGTGTGTGTGTGTGTGTGTGTGTGTGTGTGTTTGGGGGGGTAACTGTGCTCCTATCCATACCCCAGCCTGGCGGAGGTGGTAGGAGCTAAGTTGTTTGACTGGAGCAATGCACAAACTGACCCTTCTCTCTGTCTCTCTGTCTCTCTCTCTCTCTCCTGCCCACCTGCCCATTCTTTTCCGGGGCCTGGACCCAAATGGGGGCCCTGTGCTTTGTACACTGCAGCCTTCCCGTTTTGGTTTGCAATCTGGGCTCTCCTTAACGGCCCTGCCTTGGTTGCGGGGTTTTTTTTTTGTCTCTCCACCCCGAGCGAAGCACACACTGCCCACAGCCCCATTGTAGGGGGAGGCAGGCAGCTGCGATTGTCCGAGTCATCTTCCTTGCACAATTGCAGAAATCATCAGGCTGGCCTGGGGAACAGCCCTCTGCGGCAGCGTGTGTGTGTTTGTTTGTGTGTGTGTGTGTGTGTGTCTTAGAAGCACAAAGCAGCTGAACAAGATGAGAAGTCACAGCCTTTTGCCGCGGGCCTGGCTCGTGTTAAACACTACCAGAGATCTTCTCCTTTCCTCCTTGTACCCGGGGCACTTGCACCATTAGGAACACGTCTGATCCCTTTCAAAATTTAAAACCCCTTTTTAAGTCATCTCAGGGTTTCTCTTCTCCCCCACCCCCAGGCAAAAATTAGGCACGTAACCTGTACACTAACACTGGACGGTGTCGGTTTAAAGGCACGTTCCCCCCTTTCATGGTTTTCTGAAAAGAGTGTGCAAGTCCCAAAGGCATAGCCTTTTCTCCACCTCCCCAAATAACTTGGCCACATCTGGCCAGCTGAGCGTTGCCCTCTCTGTTCTCCGATTGCCTGACATTGCACCAGTTTTTCCCCATGTTCGCTGCTGGGAAGGAGGTCACCGTTCCCCCCTGGCAACAAGTTTTTAAGGGACCAGACTGGCTCAATTTCAAAAGTGTGGGAACAGCCTCCGGGGAAGCCAGCAGGTCTTCTACGAAAAACCTCGCCTTACCGCCGCAACGGACCAGGCTTCCTCTTGCCTCAGACCCAGTTGCAGGACCTTCTAAGCACACGACCCTCCGTGCGTTTTCTGTCCCCCTCTATGTGCCTTGTCCCCTGCTTCCTCTTGAACGCTGGGTTCCAGTTCAGAAAGAGAGGAGGGGAGCGATTTGTACTCTTCCAGACCCCCATCCCTTTATTCTAAGCCGATGTCTCCAAAATATGCCTCTCCCTTTTATAGTCCTCTGGCTTCCAGGCTCTGTTGATTCCCTCTAGGATGGTTTTCAGAAGTCCTCTATCCCGCCTGGCCAAAGAGTTGTGGGGGCCGGGTGTCCCAGAATGCGTTTTCCAACGAGCCTCCTTAGCTGCACTGCCTCAGTTTCCGGACTGTAAGGCAAGGGGGGTGCCTTGCAGATGCACCTCCCATCAGGCCAGCAGTGATGTGTCGGGAGTTCAGAAACATCTGGGCGGCACCCGTGTTTAGCTACCCCTGCATGGAAGGTACGGCAGTCTTACGGAAGCATTCCTTCGGGCGGAGTCAGAATGGGAGAAAGTGAGGCCCAAACGCCAGCCCACCGCCTCAAACGGCCCCCAGGTATCGTTTATAGTGCCAGGGTTTGTGTTCCTGCGAGTCCACGATCCCAAAACTGAGCCGTCGCCTTGGCTAAGCCAAAGGGTCTTCCCTGGGAATCACCCATGTCGAAACCAGCGTAGAAGTGGATACAGAGAAGCCCAGGAGGCTTCACTTAGAGGGGAGATATTGGGGGGGGGCATCTTTACAAAAGGGCACCCTGGGGCAGCGTCCCCAGATGCTTGCCTTTTTTTCTCCCTGATGCACAAGCTTTCTACACGCGGGGAGATTTTATCTATATACCGTTCAAAAACCCCTTCCCTCCCAATAAGCAGCCGATAAATCTGCAGTTTGGTGGTGAAAGCACATTCTCCAAAATATATCAGAGGCATGAGGCCAGGCAACGCTGCTGCAATTCAATTTTTGTTTCGTTGTGTGAGGAACGGCGTTGGACCACGGCCTTGCAAAGGACGCAGGTGTGTTGCCTGAGCCTCCTTTGGGTGGGTGGGTGGGTGCAGGCACTCCCCGCCCCAAAGGGGCAGGCACACCCAGCCCCCAAACAAGGCATCTGTCGTGATTGTCTTCCTGCACTCCCCTCCCAAATATATAACCTTCCACTTGGCGTTCCCGTTCAGCAACAGAGAGGATGTATGGCTTCTGTGCTCCTCAGCCCCCCAACTCCCCTGCCTCCCCCACTTCTGCAGCGAAAAGCAATAGTTGGGCCAACCTCTCCCAGCTCTGCAAACTCCCTTCCGTAATTCCGTAATTCTTCCCTGTCTTCCTAATGTCTTCATGCTCTTCCACTGCGGGGCGGTGGGATTAAACACAGTTTTGAGGGGCGGGGTGCGTTTACGGTTCTGCAATCTCCTTCCCCCACAACCCTTCGTTTCTTCGCTGGGGGGGGGGGTCGGCAGAAGCAGCTGTGCCCTTTTCCAATCCCAACCGCTCAAATGGCTCTCGGGATTTCACACACACACACACACACACACCCATGGCGTTTCAGGCAGGTGGGCAGAAGGCCGTTGCTCTGGCTTTCCACCTGGGGGGGGGGGAGAGGCTCTGGGTTTAAGTGTGCAAAAGGACTCTCTCTTGGGAACCCCCTCTATTTTGCCAGGGGGCCCTGGCAGTGCTTAATGGCAGCAATCCTAGCCGCCATCTCTTGTTTTTCACAGTGCACCAAAACAACATTGCAAATGATTTGGGGAGGTGCGATGGAGGGAGGGCTCTGCTGGGATTTAAAAGGGGGCTGGACCCAACTCTCTGGCACAGCTGGTGCCACCCAGGACCGAGAATCCGTGGTGCCGACCTGGGGGGGGGGGCGGTTGGCAGAGGACCACGACAAGGTGGTGGACTGACCCAGCCTGTACCTATGAATTGTAGGGGCTGGGCTTCCTGACCCTCCACCCACCCTCTCAGAAATAGCCTTTTGTCTTTGTCCATTTTCTCTTTCCTCCCCCGACATTTCTCGTGCACATTCTATTTATATAGGTATATCCCAGCCAACTTATTCATAGTTAATTTCTCTCCCTTGTCCAGCGAGTGTCGGGGTTTGGAGAGGGCTGGTTTTCGTCCGCGATCGCCTCTCCTACAAGCTGCTTTAGTTGTCCCCCCCCACTTTCACTGTCCTAACTTCAATATCCCGTTTAAATATTGTTGTAATATCCACCCCCCTCTACGCATTCATATAGTGAGATAATACGTCATACGTTTTGCCCCTGACGTGACTCCCAAGGTATCGTTTGGCTGGAGTGAAAAGTTTGGTAGTCCATGTCTTCAGAACCTCTCTTCCCGCCCTTCCCTAAATTCACTAAGAAGCTATTTTGGGGTTCCAAACCCAATTGTGTGACGTGTGTGAGGCTGTTTTGCACCCCAGACTTCCGTTCTCTCCCTCCCCCCCCCTTCTCCCTCACCCCAAATATTTACCAGGACCACAGGAAGAACAAGCGAAACAAAAAAAAAAAAATATTGGGGAAGGGGCTTTGTAAATATTGGCTTTTTAATTTGTAGCATTGTCATGCCAGGGCATAACTCCTGGCGCTTGTTCCGTTGGAGTGAAGCAAGTCTCTCTCTCTCTCTCTTTACTTACTCTGGACAATTTTATGTGGGGGTGGGCATGGGAAACACATCGTATTTTTTTCTTGTTAATGGGTTTATTTCTCCCCTTCTGTTTTGGAATAAAAAAACAACACAAAAACCTTGTATCCTTGAAATAAAAAAGTATTAAATGTTTGAAGGCAGTGGGTTGTTGTTGTTTTTTGTTTCTCCTTTTGATTTTGGCGCCGTTCCTTTGTACCATTTAAAAGAGGAATGGGGATCCTACAGGCCCCTAGATGTCAACGGACTCCCATCTTCCCCGGCTGGCCAGCAAAGCCATTCATCAGGCATAATGGGATTTGTAGTCCCAACAGGTGGCACCCAACGGGTGGCGCTGTGGTCGAAACCACAGAGCCTAGGGCTTGGCAATCGGAAGGTCGGCGGTTCGAATCCCCGCAACGACGGGGTGCGCTCCCGTCGTTCGGTCCCAGCTCCTGCCAACCTAGCAGTTCGAAAGCACGTCAAAGTGCAAGTAGATAAATAGTGGGAAGGTAAACGCCGTTTCCGTGTGCGGCACAGGTGCAGCTTCGTCACGCTGGCCACGTGACCCGGAAATGTCTTCGGACAGCGCTGGCTCCCGGCCTCTTGAGCGAGATGAGCGCGCAACCCTAGAGTCGGTCACGACTGGCCTGTACGGGCAGGGGTACCTTTACTTAGTCCCAACAGGGCCAGGTTCAAGGGGTTGCTCTTGGTACACGAAGCCTCATTTGTGGGTTTGTCTTTTTTTTTTTTTTAATTTCAATTGCATATTTCTGTAGAAATGTGGGTAGCTGAATTTGGAAAACTGCAGGCGGCAGATTCATTCAAAACTTTAGGGTTGGTTTTTTGTTTTTTGCACCTGGTAGCCAACTTCTCTTGGGGGGGGGGTGAGAAAGGAAACCTCCTCAAGAATTTATCTAAATCCTCTTTCAAAGTTTGGCAACTTGGTGGCCATCACTAATCTATGTGCTGTCTGAACTGCTTTCCTTAGTCTCTCCTGAATCTTCCAATATTCATCTTCATTGTTACCAAGTGCTAGGATTATGAAGGAGGGAGGAGAGAGAAAAATCTCTCCCCCCCCCCCCCCATCGACTTTCTCTGCACCACACATCATTTTGCAACCCTCTGGCTTGCTTCCCCCCTAAGCTAAAAAGCCCCCAAAGCCATGGAAGGCAACGACCCAAACCAGCAGCTTCAAATGAAAGAGCTGTAGTCTAGCTTTTCGTGGGTTTGTCATTCTAAAGGATTCAATCACAGGCGACTCCCCGTTTACGCGGGGGTTACGTTCCTGGCTCCTGCATGCGTAAGGGAAATTGCAGGAAATGGGGAGCACCCTGGAGAGTCGTCCTGGCACGGGAGGAGACCCACCCCATCCTGGAGAGGGCCTGCTTATGAGCTGGAGGATCAGCAGAGCTTTGTTGAGCTGCTTCGCCTTCCCGCTTAACAGCTGACATGCGGGGTAGCGCAGCAGCAGTTGCCAAGGAAGCCAAAGCCCAGCTTGTCCGGAGACCCTCTCCAGAGCCCAAAGAGGACGTCCTCTGGGCTCTGGGAAGGGTCTCCTCGTGAGCCAGAGGCTTGTTGAGGCTGTTCAGCAAAGGCCTACCGCTGCACGGGGAAGCTGAGCTGGTCAAGCAAGCCCTCGCATGAGCCAGAGCGACAGCGGGGACCAGGCTGACCAGGTGCTCCTCATTTCTGGGTACCACTTCCGGGTGCTCGGCAAACAGAACACATGTGAGCAGGGAGTTGCCTGTACATTCAACAACAACAAAAACCGGGACGGAACTGCCCCATCTCCAGCAGAGGCTGACCAGAGGGAGGCCAGGAGAGGATTGTACTTCGCAAATCTCCTCCTGGGGCAGCTTGTTCTACAGAGCTGTCGGAACTGGTTTGCTGGGATTCCCAGCTCTGCCAGGAGTCCAAAAACATCTGGAGCATCACAGCTTCCCTACCTGAGAGCCACAGGAACAGATAGATGCACAGCTGCTTTTAAGGAACACAGAAAGGACAAAGCACAGGATGCGGGTGGCGCTGTGGGATAAACCACAGAGCCTAGGACTTGCCGATCAGAAGGTCGGCGGTTCGAATCCCCGCAATGACGGGGTGAGCTCCCATTGCTCGGTCCCTCCTCCTGCCAACCTAGCCGTTCAAAAGCACGTCAGAGTGCAAGTAGATAAATAGGTACCATTCCGGCGGGAAGGTAAACGGCGTTTCCGTGCGCTGCTTTGGTTTGCCAGAAGTGGCTTAGTCATGCTGGCCACATGACCCGGAAGCTGTACGCCGGCTCCCTTGGCCAGTAAAGCGAGATGAGCGCCGCAACCCCAGAGTCGGCCACAACTGGACCTTATGGTCAGGGGTCCCTTTACCCTTTACCCTTTACCTTTAAGGACAAAGCAAGATTTTCACCAACTTGCCCACAACCCTGCTTTTACACAAAGTACCGTATTTTTCGCCCTATAGGATGCACTTTCCCCCCTCCAAAACTGAAGGGGAAATGTGTGTGCGTCCTGTAGGACGAATGCAGGCTTTCACTGAAGCCTGGATAGCGAGAGGGGTTGGTGCGCACCGACCCCTCTCGCTCTCCAGGCTTCAGGAAGCTATCCGCAAGCCTTGGGAGCCCGTGGGAGTTTCCGCTGGGCTCCCAAGGCTTGCGGACAGCAGTCTGCATCCTGAAGCCTGGCGTGCACTGAGCAGCGCGCCCCGGACTTCGGGCAGATATCCGCAAGCCTGGGGAGTCCGGCGGGAGTTCCTAGGCTTGCGGATAGCAGCCTGTTCTGGGGGCTGGGGTCGGGGGAAGCCTGGGGGGGGGGAAATAATTTTTTTTTCTTTATTCCCCCCCCCTCCAAAAAAAAACTAGGTGCGCCCTATGCGGTGAAAAATACGGTAAGCTTCCGTCCTTTTTAGCTTAAATCTGCTGCCTTTTTACTCTGTTTTTGCTGCTTCTACAGATCCGTAAAATTTTTTAGAAAGGCAACACCACACTGCCCCTTTTTTAAATCTGCCCTCTTACCAGCTCAGATACACACAGGCGAGTTTCTCCCCACCCTTCGCAGCACGAGACGTAAGACGAAACTGGAGAGGTGAGGGCTTTTGTTCCATCTCAGAAAACCTCAAGAGGAGATCAGCGGTGTTGACCACTGCATAACACTGTGCTGGATTGAATTTGAGATCCACCAAGGGGTCCTTTTGAGGCCTCGCAAGCCAGGTTGCTTCAGTCGACGCATCTATGAAATGGGGTGTGTTCTGTCCCGTGACGCCAAGCCCAGTACAGGGGAACAGATAGCTTCCGCATAGGCAAATCAAAGCGTGTTCTTGGCTGGTCCAGTGTCTCCTCTTAAACTCATGAAAAACCTTTCTTAAACACACACAAACACACACACACACAGGGTCTCCATTTCCCTCTCTACCTGCCAAGCAAGATTGGGCAGAAATGGGTTTCAAAGTGAGAGGCTTCTCACCTAAACGTCTTTCCCTAACCCGACTGACAGCTCCTTGAAGACATGGTTCCTCCTCTTGGTTTCAGCTGTATTGCTTGAGGATGCTGTAGACTTGTTCCAGGATGTGTCCGAAACCTTGGTCCTTGGGCGTCCTGGAAGCCAATGAGCCCTGCAAGGAGAGGATAACAGCGTTCGTCATTCGAACAGGCAGGGAACTCGGACTGAAAGTGAGCTTACTAAATGCACGTAGGCAAGAAAAATGGCTTCTCCCTTGCACGGCCCACCCACAAATCACTGTATCATGCGCTCTCTCTCTCTCTCGCTCTCTAATTCTTACTAAATTTTTATGTTTCACAATTTTAAATAATAATTTATTATTTATACCCCGCCCATCTGGCTGGGCTTCCCCAGCCACTCTGGGCGGCTTCCAACGAAATATTAAAATATAGCAATCCATCAAACATTAAAAGCTTCCCTAAAGAGGGCTGCCTTCAGATGTCTTCTAAAAGTGGTAGTTGTTCTCTTTGACATCTGGTGGGAAGGCGTTCCACAGGGCGGGCGCCACCACCGAGAAGACCCTCTGCCTGGTTCCCTGTAACTTGGCTTCTGGCAGCGAGGGAACCGCCAGAAGGCCCTCGGAGCTGGACCTCTGTGTCTGGGCTGAACGATGGGGGTGGAGACACTCCTTCAGGTATACTGGGCCATTTAGGGCTTTCAAGGTCAGCACCAACACTTCGAATTGTGCTTGGAAACATCCTGGGAGCCAATGTAGGACTTTCAGGACCGGTGTTATGTGGTCTCGGCGGCCGCTCCCAGTCACCAGTCTAGCTGCCACATTCTGGATTAGTTGTAGTTTCCAGGTCACCTTCAAAGGTAGCCCCATGGAGAGCGCATGGCAGTAGTCCAGATAACCAGAGCATGCATAACCAGAGACTTGTGGAGTCGGAAGGGACCCCTGAGGGTCATCCAGTCTAACCCCCTGCAGCCCAGGAATCCCAGTTTAACGAATGCCCACCCAACCCCTGCTGGAAAACCTCCAAGGAAGGAGAATCTACCACCTTCCCTGGAGGTCCGTTCCACTGCCGGACAACTCTTCCTCAAGATTACCGTATTTTTCGCCCCACAGGACACACCGGCCCATAGGACGCACCAAGTTTTTTTGGGGGGAAATAAAGGAAAAAAAATTATTTCCCCCCCAGGCGCTTGTGGGGCAGGCAGTGGGGAGAAGTGCTCTTCTCCCCGCCGCCCGCCTTCAGATCAGGTCCGGGGACAGCGGGAAGACGCGCTGCGCCTCCCAGCTGTCCCTGGAGCTTGTGGGGCAGGCTGTGGGGAGAAGTGCTCTTCTCCCCGCCGCCCGCCTTCAGATCAGGTCTGGGGACAGCGGGAAGACGCGCTGCGCCTCCCAGCTGTCCCCGGAGCTTGCGGGGCTGGCGGCGGGGTCAAACGACTTCGGGAGACAGCGGGATGGCGGCGTTCCACCTCCCTCTGTCCCCCGACCTTGTGGGGCTGGCGCTGGGGCTCTCCTGAAGCCTGGAGAGCGAGAGGTGCGCACCGACCCCTCTCGCTCTCCAGGCTTCAGCGAAAGCCTGCATTCGCCCCATAGGACGCACACACATTTCACCTTCATTTTTGGAGGGGGAAAAGTGCATCCTATAGGGCGAAAAATACGGTACCTTTAGTTTATCCAAATAGGTCTGCTCCTGGCTCCACATTTCTTGAAACTTCACTACGTCGGGCGCCGCTTTGTAAAACTCCACCAGCAGCATCTGTGAGGAAGAAAGAACAATTGAATATAAATATAGAAATGGCTATGTATAGTGAATAGTTATCTACTCTAAAAAAAATTCACCTATGATCCTTTTCTTTTACTTCCTTATTTTTTCTTTGTTCTTTTTTCCTTTTCTCCTGATATATTTCATTTCACTCCTTTATTGTGAATAGCATTTTATAGAGGTATAAAGGTAAAGGTAAAGGGACCCCTGACCATTAGATCCAGTCGTGACTGACTCTGGGGTTGCGGCGCTCATCTCGCTTTATTGGCCGAGGGAGCCGGCGTACAGCTTCCGGGTCATGTGGCCAGCATGACTAAAGCCCCTTCTGGCGAACCAGAGCAGCGCACGGAAACGCCGTTTACCTTCCTGCAGGAGCGGTACCTATTTATCTACTTTGATGTGCTTTTGAACTGCTAGGTTGGCAGGAGTTGGGACCAAGCAACGGGAGCTCACCCCGTTGCGGGGATTCGAACCGCCAACCTTCTGATCGGCAAGTCCTAGGCTCAGTGGTTTAGACCACAGCACCACCCGCATCCCTTATAGAGGTATAAATAACTGTAAATATGAAAAGAGGCAAAGTATTCTCTATTTTTTTTTCCTTGGTTATATGTATTTTCTTTTTCCTTTGTATTTTCTTTTGTTGTAAATATGTATGTTTTCTAATTTGTACTTAATAAAAATTATTTAAAAAAAAGAAAAGAAAAGAAAGAACAGGAATCACATTCGGACTATACCACAGGAGTGTTGTGCACAGGGCCTTTTTCCCAGCCGGGACTCTGTTTTGGCAGCTCTCAGATGGCTGCCACTCCCATTCTAAGAGAACAAGGCGAGTTCATGGCGAGTTCCGGCACCTCCTTCTCTAGAAAAGATCTCCCTTGCTTTCCTTCTACAGTGGTACCACGGGTTACAAACTTAATTCGTTCTTAACCCGAAACCGTTCTTAACTTGAGGGGCACTTTCACTAATGGGGCCTCCCGCTGCCACCGCATGATTTCCGTTCTTATCCTGGGGCAAAGTTCTCAACCTGAGGTACTACTTCCGAGTTAGCGGAGTTTGTAACCAAAAGTGTTTGTAACCCGGAGCATTTGTAACTCGAGGTACCACTGTACTGGTTTTTCTGCAGATAAAAAAACCTGCGAGTGGCAGTGTGGTCTAAACCACTGAGCCTCTTGAGCTTGCCGATCAGAAGGTCGGCGGTTCGAATCCCCATGACGGGGTGAGCTCCCGTTGCTCTATCCCAGCTCCTGCCAACCTAGCAGTTCGAAAGCACACCAGCGCAAGTAGATAAATAGGTACCACTCCGGCAGGAAGGTAAACGGCGTTTCCGTGCGCTCTGGTTTCTGTCACGGTGTCCCGTTGCGCCAGAAGCAGTTTAGTCCTGCTGGCCACATGACCTGGAACGCTGTCTGCGGATAAACGCCGGCTCCCTCGGCCTGAAAGCAACATGAGCGCTGCAACCCCACAGTCGCCTTTGACTGGACTGGACTGGATCCTTTACCTTTTTCTGCATTGAATTCCAACTCTACAATTCTATGGTTCATTTTTCTCCGAATGATAAACAGACTTAGGGGACACTGAGAGTTGGGCTCTAAAAGGCAACCCCAATTTTTCCCACAACACTGCGATCAGGGGCTTCTTAAGGGAATCTGGCAAGAATTCTAAGGAGCCTTGGGTCTAAGACAGGCATAGGCAAACTCCAGCCCTCCAGATGTTTGGGACTACAACTCCCATCATCCCTAGCTAACAGGACCAGTGGTCAGGGATGATGGGAACTGTAGTCCCAAACATCTGGCGGGCCGGAGTTTGCCTATGCCTGGTCTAAAAGGACTCTGAAGATTGACTGTCCAGCTCATACACAATGCTTGCATTGTGAATGCCCACAGGGCTCTCTCAATGTAAGGATTGTTTTGCCATCAGTTACAGATTTTGTTTTTCAAGAGGCCTCGCTTTAGATCATCGCAGCCCTGTGTGTTTGGAACAAAAGGCGGTTTGGTGACGCAACTCGGCATTCTTCCCCCGAGCAGATGTGAAATTCGGATGGACCAAAGTTACCATCTCGTGGAGAACGTCGTTGGTAAGGAAGCCGTCTTGGACGTAGGTGACCTCAACTTCCATGGGAATGCCGTAATCATAAGGCCTTTGCTGGTGGAAGAGAAAAGTTGGCCAGGGAAGGGTGGGAAGAGAAAGAGACACAGAGAAGTGAATAATATCAAATTGTGTTTTTTCTCTCTCACTCTCTTGACTTGCTCAGGAGAACTAAAGTTGTAAAGCGCCCCCTGGTGGCTTAGAGGTGCAGCTCCTCAGAATGTACCGCCTTTTTTTGAGCCAACATACTTCTGAGCAACAAGTGATTTTACCATTTTATTTATTGATTATAATATTTATACAGCACCAAATGACTAACACATACGCACACACGTTAACAGCAGCAAGCAATTGACAGTGTACCAAACATCCCCTTGGGAATCAATGCGGCTTGGGTTCGGAAAAATATCCTGCAGTCTTTTCCCCTCTGCTAGTGATATAATAATAATAATAATAATAATAATAATAATAATAATAATAATAATAATTTATACCCGGCCCATCTGGCTGAGTTTCCCCAGCCACTCTGGGCGGCTCCCAATCAAGTGTTAAAAACAGTACAGCATTAAATATTAAAAACTTCCCTGAACAGGGCTGCCTTCAGATGTCTTTTAAAGAGAAGATAGCTGCTTATTTCCTTCACATCTGAAGGGAGGGCGTTCCGCAAAGATGATAATAAATAATAATAATAATAATAATAATAATAATAATAATAATAATATTCTACCCATCTGGCAGCTCCCAAAGGGTGTTCCACAGTGAGGGCGCCACCCCCGAGAAGGCCCTCTGCCTGGTTCCCTGTAACCTCACTTCTCGGAGGAAGGGAAACACCAGAAGGCTCTCAGAGCTGGACCTCGGTGTCTGGGCTGGACGATGGGGGTGGAGATGCTCCTTTGGGTATCCTGGGCCGAGGCTGTTTAGGGCTTGCAAGGTCAGCACCAACACTTTGAATTGTGCTTGGAAACGTACTGGAAGCCAATGTAGGTCTTTCAGGGCCAGTGTTATGTGGTCTTGGCGGCCGCCCCCAGTCACCAGTCCAGCAGCTGCATTCTGGGCCCCCAGGCCTTAGTATGCCTACCCATGGTTTAAGCCTTTCTAGGTCAGAACCTAGTATGTATGGAAGTGAGAGCTGGACCAAAAAGAAGGCTGATCGCCAAAGAATGGATGCTTTTGAATTATGGTGCTGGAGGAGACTCTTGAGAGTCCCATGGACTGCAAGAAGATCCAACCTCTCCATTCTGAAGGAAATCAGCCCTGAGGGCTCACTGGAAGGACAGATCCTGAAGCTGAGGCTCCAAGACTTTGGCCACCTCATGAGAAGAGAAGACTCCCTGGAAAAGACCCTGATGTTGGGAAAGACGGAGGGCACAAGGAGAAGGGGACGACAGAGGACGAGATGGTGGGACAGTGTTCTCGAAGCTACCAGCATGAGTTTGACCAAATTGCAGAAGGCAGTGGAAGACAGGAGTGCCTGGCGTGCTCTGGTCCAGGGGGTCACGAAGAGTCGGACACGACTAAGCGTCTAAACAACAACAAGGTCAGAACCAGCACTTTGAATTGGGCCTGGAAACTAATTGGTAGCCAGTGGAGAAGGACCAGATCAGTATAATATGCTCAGACCGTCTTCCTTCGGTGAGCAAGCTGGGTGCTGAATTCTGCACCGGCTGAATTTCCCAAACCCCCCCCCCCACTCTCCCAATGAGCACCTTCCTCAGGCGCCGCAGAACTCACCTCCGGAGGGGGCATAACCCAGAAGGGCGCAATCTTCGACTCCACACCTTGGTTGGCAGGGCAGTATGGACCTGAGGGGACAATAAGACAAGCTCCAGATCATTTGGGCACCTAGCATGGGAACAGTACAGTGGTGCCTCGCAAGACAAAAAGAATCCATTCCGTGAGTCTCTTCGTCTAGCGGTTTTTTCGTCTTGCGAAGCAAGCCCATTAGCGGCTTAGCGGATTACTGCTATTGGCGGCTTAGCGGCTTTTAGCAGCTTAGCGGATAAGCGGATAAGCGGATAAGCGGATAAGCGGCTTAGCAGCTTAGAAAAAGGGGGGGGGGGCGGAAAAAAGTCAGAAAAACTCGCAAGACATTTTCGTCTTGCGAAGCAAGCCCATAGGGAAATTCGTCTTGCGAAGCACCTCCAAAACGGAAAACCCTTTCGTCTAGCGGGTTTTTCGTCTTGCGAGGCATTCGTCTTGCGGGGCACCACAGTATAAGCTAAACAAATTTACGTATAAGCTAAACAAGCTATAGCTTAGGGCCCCACTCTCTTGGCCCCCCCCAAAAAAAAATAAAGGAAAAGAAAACTGGATGTACATTTCCAAAATATAAGATAAAAAATAAAAACCTACATACAGCAACAGTGTTTTGTGTTGTGTAGGTTCCTATGATGTAAGTCAGGCATAAGTAAACTCCAGATGTTTTGGGACTACAATTCCCATTATCCCTGACCACTGGTCCTGCTAGCTAGGGATGATGGGAGTTGTAGTCCCAAAACATCTAGAGGGCTGAGTTTGCCCATGCCTGGTGTAAGTCATGGGCCCCGCCTACTAGCCTGCTCCCTAAAATATCACTGGTTTGCTCATTTCTATAGGTAGGGTGGGACGCGGGTGGCACTGTGGGACATACCAGGAGTGGCGGTGCCGAAGGTATGAGGGTCCTCTACCGTATAGGGCTTTAAAGGTTAAAACCAGCACCTTTAACCTGACCCTGTACTCCACCGGGAGCCAGTGCAGCTGGTATAGCACTGGGTAAACGTGATCCCACGGCAAGGATCCCGTAAGGAGCCTCGCTGTAGCATTCTGCACCCGATGGAGTTTCTGGGTCAGTCTCAAGGGCAGCCCCACATAGAGTGAGTTACAGATGGGATTAGACATGGGAGCAGTCCGTAAAGGAGAAACATTGGGAGACGTATAATGCTGCCCGTTTCTGCACCTAACGTTTGCAGAGTGCTGCGAGACGGTGGGCTGTGCGATGGCCTGGGATTCGGACTTGGAGGCTGAACCTGAGGAATCCCAGCCTGCACAGGAGTCCCCGCCTCCAGAACCAGCTGAGCCGGGGCTGGGGCTTGAGCCTGAAGGGTCCTCGCCTGTGCTGGATCCTCAGGTGTAGGCACCAGCTGAATCCGCTCTGGTTCCGGAGGTGATGGAGGACCCACTGCCTGCAGGTGCTCCACTCTCAGCCCCGTCAGAGGAAGCTGAGGTTGCCTCTGGGTCCGGTAACCCACCAGCCTCTCCTGAGCTGCACAGGCTCAGGGCACAGAGGCGGAGGGAACTAAGTTCCTGCAGGAGGAGTGCTCGCCTCCAGGCCAGGAGAGGCGAGTCACCTTTGGACCGGGGCCGCCCTATGCCTTGGGGCAGATAAAACCAGCCAGCCCAGGCCCAGGTTGCGGGAGCAACATTGTTGGTAGCCTGTTCCTGCCAGCACCCTGTCCTGCTGGAGCTCCTGACCCTACCCAACTACTGTACCTTCCTTGGACCTAGTTTCAGCTTTGACGGACTGCCTCCATACTGCACCCTCAACCACGGACTGGACTTGGACCTCACCTCATGGTGCCATTGAGAGCGTGCTCACTTATGGTTTATGTGTGTGGGACGGAAGCTGTACTACCCAGGACAGGATGGGGTTGTGCAGAGTTGTGAAGGCAGCAGAGAGCATTGTTGGCTGCCCACTCTCCACCTTAGAGCAGATTTATGCCACAAGGTGCCATAGGAAGGCACTGGACATAGTAAAAGATCCATCGCATCCTGGTCACTGTCTCTTCGAGCTCCTGCTGTCGGGACGGAGATACAGGACGATGAAGACAAGAACGAGCCGTCTCAAGAACAGCTTCTTCTCCAGAGCGATCTTGGCCCTGAATGGGAAACCTGGACTTTGAAAGTCATCTAATCTTCCTTGCTGTATTATACTGTATTGTTTTAATTAGCATTTTTATAGTTGTTCTGATTTTGTGTGGAGTGCCCTACCTGGGTGGATGGAGCAGCCAAGTAATTTTCATTGTCCCCGAGAGGGGCAATGACAATAAAGATTATTATTATTATTATTATTATTATTATTATTATTATGGTTAACCCACAGGACCAGCACAGGCTGTTTCGTTGAGACGGACGGGCACCCTTCTGCCACTTACCGCAGATGAGTGCCAAGCAAGGCTGGAAGCTGTTGCTGGTTCCCTGGAGCTTCAGCTGGTAGTCCATTTGAGTATCGATGTCCTGGAGGGATGGCAGGGCATGGCTGAACGGGTGGCTGTGATACCAGCCCACCAGGGAAAGCCCACGCATAAAGAGGTTCTGGCATATCTGAAGACAAGAGGAAAAAGGATGTTGCTTTTCAGCAGTCTTAAGCATATCCAGAAGAACTGATGCTTTTGAATTCTGGTGCTGGAGGAGACTCTTGAGAGTCCCATGGACCGCAAGAAGATCAAACTGATCCATTTCTGAAGGAAATCAGCCCTGAGCGCTCACTGGAAGGACAGATCCTGAAGCTGAGGCTCCAAGACTTTGGCCACCTCATGAGAAGAGAAGACTCCCTGGAAAAGACCCTGATGTTGGGAAAGATGGAGGGTGCAAGGATAAGAGGACAACAGAGGACGAGATGGTGGGACAGTGTTCTCGAAGCTACCAGCATGAGTTTGACCAAACTGCGGGAGGCAGTGGAAGACAGGAGTGCCTGGCGTGCTCTGGTCCAGGGGGTCACGAAGAGTTGGACATGACTAAACAACTAAACAACAAATGTATGCCGCTACTGCGGTCCGTGTTTCGTTAGCCCCAAAATGGAAAACGAGGGAGGTCCCAACCGAAGAAGAACACCCTCGAACGGGGAGCAACCTGTCTTCCCATCATCTTCATCCAAGCTGTTTGCCCAGGAGTTATACTTCCAAGACAGCTGGAGGGCAAAGGAAGAATCGAACACACAATTCATGGGGCAGCCGTGGTGCCCGCTACCCCATGTTGGACTCCAGCACCACCATTAGTAATGATATGAGCTCCTTACCTCTTCTTCCACAGCAGCTGCTAAGTCCCCGTCCGCAAGGCGTGATCGGCAAGGGAATGCCCTCAGCACCGTTAACACTGAAAGATTTAAAAAAGAAAAGATGTGTGAGAGCTTGAAAGTCAATCTTGAGAGTCCTCTTAGACCAGGCATAGGTAAAGGTAAAGGGACCCCTGACCATTAGGTCTAGTCGTGGCCGACTCTGGGGTTGCGGCGCTCATCTCGCTTTACTGGCCGAGGGAGCCGGCGTACAGCTTCCGGGTCATGTGGCCAGCATGACTAAGCCGCTTCTGGCAAACCAGAGCAGAACACGGAAACGCCATTTACCTTCCCGCTGGAGGTATTTATCTACTTGCACTTTGACGTGCTTTTGAACTGCTAGGTTGGCAGGAGCAGGGAACGAGCAACGGGAGCTCACCCCGTCGCAGGGATTCGAACTGCTGACCTTCTGATCGGCAAGCCCTAGGCTCTGTGGTTTAACCCACAGCGCCATCTGTGTCCCAGACCAGGCATAGGCATAGATAAAAAATAAAAACCTACATACAGCAACAGTGTTTTGTGTTGTGCAGGCTCCTACGATGTAAGTCAGGCATAAGCAAACTCCGGCCCTCCAGATGTTTAGGACTACAATTCCCATCATCCCTGACCATTGGTCCTGTTATTTAATTAAATACATTTTAAAATGTATTTAATGAAGTACATTTTAAAGGAAATTTGGAACATTTCCGCTCCACTCCCTTGCTAGTTACCCCAGGGGAACTTACGCTGGCTGTTGGTGTCCCAACGACCTCCGAGATAGCCAGTCACTTCACTCTTCGTCAGGTGACTATGGAAGTCCTAAGAGGAAAGGGGGAAAGAGCACAGGTTTGGAGGTTTTGGTCACCCTTGGGTCCCATGGTCACACTCTGGGTACTACTGGACTCCAGCTCCCATAATCCCTGCATTGCACGGGGGTCAGACTAGATGACTCTTAGTGTCCCTTCCGACTCTACAATGCTATATTCCTCATATCAGAATCCAAGCTATCAGAATTGTGGATTCCTCCCTCCACCGGCAAAAGCTCTTTTAAATCAGAACAAAAGAAGGTCCCGTGTGAGTTTCTGGAGGTGGTTGGAAGATGGATGGCGGCTAACGGATTGTGGTTGAATCCTGACAAGACAGAAGGACTGTTTCTGGGGGACAGGAGGCGGGTGGGTGTGGAGGACTCCCTGGTCCTGAATGGGGTACCTGTGCCCCTGAAGGACCAGGTGCGCAGCCTGGGAGTCATTTTGGACTCACAGCTGTCCATGGAGATGCAGGTCAATTCTGTGTCCAGGGCAGCTGTCTACCAGCTTCATCTGGTACGCAGGATGAGACCCTACCTGCCCGGGAGATAGCCAGAGTGGTGCATGCTCTGGTTATCTCTTGCTTGGACTACTGCAATGTGCTCTAGGTGGGGCTACCTTTGAAGGTGACCCAGAAACTACAACAACCTAGACTGGTGACTGGGAGTGGCCAACGAGGCCACATAACACTGGTCCTGAAAAACCTTCATTGACTTCCAGTATGTTTCCAAGCACAATTCAAAGTGTTGGTGCTGACCTTTAAAGCCCTCAACAGCCTCAGCCCAGTATACCTGAAGGAGCGTCTCCACCCTCATAGTTCAGCCTGGACACTGAGATCCAGCGCCGAGGGCCTTCTGGCAGTTCCTTCTCTGCGAAAAGTGAGGCTACAGGGAACCAGGCAGAGGGCCTTCTCAGTAGTGGCGCCCACCAGGTGTAAAGGAAATAAACATCTATCTGACTTTTAGAAGACATCTGAAAGCAGCCCTGTTTAGGGAAGTTTTTAATGTTTGATGTTTTACTGTGCTTTTAATTTTGTTGGGAGCTGCCCAGAGTGGCTGGGGAAACCCAGCCAGATGGGCGGGGTAATAATAATAATAATAATAATAATAATAATAATAATAATAATAATATTACTACTACTACTACTACTACTACTGTATGCACTAGCAGAGGAAAAAAGACTGCAGGCTATTTTTCCGAACCTAAGCAGTGCTGATTCCCAAGGGGATGTTTTTTTAAAAAATTGCAATTATTAAGGGAACTTTCCGCTTGCATTAGTTCCACCAGGGAAGAAGAGGGGAGAGAAGATTTACATCAGGAACCAGGGAGGGAGGGCAGAAGAAAAATCGGCATCAGGATCTGCTGCACCACTGAATTCTGCCGCCTGAGGGAAATTTTTAATGTTTGATGTTCTATTCTGTTTTAATATTCTGTTGGGAGCCACCCCGGGTGGCTGGGGAAACCCAGCCAGATGGGTAGGGTAGAAAGAAAAATTTATTATTATATTATTACTGAGGCGGTTGCTTCTCCCCTTGCCTCTTGGTGGGGCCGGCCAAATGTCCACGTACCACTAACAAAAGGACGTTGCTGGAGATAGCGACGTTGAAAGGCTGGAACTTGTTAAGGGCTGCGAAAGACGTCACTTCCACCAAGGTGTGGGGATTCCTAAAGGCAGACAAAGAAACGGCCATTATGAGGACTAGTGGCATTAAATATATATATCTTAATGAGCAGAATGCAAAGGCTTTTAAATACAACTTAAGCTGCCTTGGGGCAGTCAATCCTGTATTTATTTGTTAAACATCCGAGGATCACAGGAAGGCTTACCGTATAAACGAATCGCAGTATAAATGGATGTCATGCTTTGTTTGTTGAAAATTCCTTACCAAACAAAGCCCGTTAGAGTGGTTTACATCATCAAATATCCTTTATTAGGCATACTCTGGCCGACTTTGGGGTTGCGGCGCTCATCTCGCTTTATTGGCCGAGGGAGCCGGCGTACAGCTTCCGGGTCATGTGGCCAGCATGACTAAGCCGCTTCTGGCGAACCAGAGCAGCGCACGGAAACGCCGTTTACCTTCCCGCCGGAGTGGTACCTATTTATCTACTTGCACTCTGATGTGCCTTCGAACGGCTAGGTGGGCAGGAGCAGGGATCGAGCAACGGGAGCTCACCCCATCGCGGGGATTCGAACCGCTGACCTTCTGATTGGCAAGTCCTAGGCTCTGTGGTTTAACCCACAGCGCCACCTGCTATTAGGCATAGCAAACCACATATTATCAAACAGACAGCATATACAAATTGTGCAAAATACGAGCTCAGCATAACAAGGTTTGTCCCTGTCAGATCTTTAACTCCAGAGGAAATCAATTTGCATAAATAACACAATACAACACTACCACATCACCAATCAATTAAGAACCACAAAATCTCTTTATAATGGCCCAGTCTTTCTACATGGACAGCACTCAAAAATTCAGCCACTATTAAAGTAATTTGATCATTCCTGTCCGAAAGCAGGTCCTGAACCATTGGTTTCATAGAATTCAGCCTACTGAGTTGTAAGGCCTCTAATAATTGTCTTCTGGCATAAATGCCAAAATCACAAGAAAAGAAAATATCAGGTTCCTCGTTAGAGTGGTTAAAAAACAACAACATTTTCTTCAGAATCAGTTTACGCAATTGTGCTCTAGACCCATCTTGTATTCAGCAAGTCGTTATTTTTGCTTTCTTACTATTTTGCCAAAAACCGCACAAACGCTGTGCCGTATCACAAAGTGCTGTTGCAAGGCGAGGTGAAACTGTTTCAGTCCGGGGGCCACTTTCCCTTTCAGGGGTCACAGGCCAGTGGTGGGCGGGCCAGAGCCAAAAGTGGGAGGAGCAATACATGTAAATTTTACGAGTCTAATAACATTGACTCACCCCCTCTCTGCCCTCCCCAGCTAGCAAGAGGCCTTGCTAAAGGTTCCCTCCCTGGAAGAAGCCAAGTTACAGAGAACCAGGCAGAGGGCCTTCTCGGTGGTGGCCCCCGCCCTGTGGAACGCCCTCCCACCAGATGTCAAAGAGAACAACAACCACCAGACTTTTAGAAGACATCTGAAGGCAGCCCTGTTTAGGGAAGCTTTTAATGTCTGACAGACTACAGTGGTACCTTGGATTAAGTACTTAATTTGTTCCGGAGGTCCGTACTTAACCTGAAACTGTTCTTAACCTGAAGCACCACTTTAGCTAATGGGGCCTCCTGTTGCTGCCGCTCTGCCGGAGCACAATTTCTGTTCTCATCCTGAAGCAAAGTTCTTAACCTGAAGCACTATTTCTGGGTTAGCAGAGTCTGTAACCTGAAGCGTATGTAACCCGAGGTACCACTGTATTGTATTTTAATATTTTGTTGGAAGCCGCCCAGAGTGGCTGGGGGAACTCAGGCAGATGGGTGGGGTATAAGTAATATATTATTATTATTATTATTATTATTATTATTATTATTATTATTACAGTGGTACCTCGCAAGACGAATGCCTCGTAAGACAAAAAACCCGCAAGATGAAAGAGTTTTTTGTTTTTTGAGTTGCTTCGCAAGACGGATTTCCCTATGGGCTTGCTTCGCAAGACGAAAACGTCTTGCAAGTTTGTTTCCTTTGTCTTGCAAGTTTGTTTCCTTTTTCTTAAAACCGTGCATTCAGGGGGTGCAGTTGCGACTTGACTTCGAGGAGCAACTCATAGCATGCGGTGTGGTAGCCTTTTTTGAGGTTTTTGAAGACTTTGGTGATTTTTGAAGCTTTTCCAAAATCTGTGCTTTGCAAGATGAAAAAAATTGCAAGACGAAAAAACTCGCAGAACGAATTAATTTCGTCTTGCGAGGTACCACTGTATTATTAAGCCCAAGGGCATGTTCTGGCTTGGGGAAACACTGTGAAAGAATTGTGGGCACTTTCCAGGGGCCGGTGAGAGAAGTCTAGAGGGCCACGTTGTGAATCCCAGGCAGAGTTTTCTCTTTTACATCGTTGGCCATATTTCAGCAAACTAGCTTCTCCAGCCGTGGCTGAAATCCTGCCTCCCCACACACCAACTCAAAACAGAGGCATCCATTCTCAAGTCTGCCTTCGCCTTGAGGACTAGAGCCTTTCCCCCTGCTTTTTAAATTAGACCCTGAGGTTGTCAGCATGCTGCACTCGGTTGCCAGATTTCACCCCCTGAGCACAGCTGCACACAAGCATAGCTGTCAAGTGTCCCTTATTTGAAGGGACAGTCCCTTATCCCAGCGCCATGTCCCGCTGCTGTCCCTTATTGATGGATGTCCCTTAAATGATGTCCCTTAAATTTCAAAGGAAGCAGCTCCTCTCACTCCCTCCCTGCCGGCCAGGGAGGAGGGAGGCTCCAACTGTGTTGCTTGGCTGTGTTGCTCACCCAATAAGAAGTCTAAGAACGAGTGGGGGGGTGGAGCTTGCATGCCTTGTGTGTGGCTAGTTAATGCAAGCTGAGGGGTTTTTTGAATGCTGGACGCCATTTTGTTGCACGTGCTGCTGCAAACTTTGCAGTGCAAAGCCAGGCCGGGGAGCCATCTTAAGTTGAGGCTGCATAGGCCTTGTGGTGCATGTGATTCAGATTCTATTCAGTTGAACCTCTGGTTACAAAGTTGGTTGGACAGTGTTCTCGAAGCTACCAGCATGAGTTTGACCAGACTGCAGGAGGACAGGAAGACTGGAGTGCCTGGAACAGGTGAGGCTGCAGGTCCCTTATTTTGGCTGCTGGTCCTTATTTTCAAGGCTGCTGGTCCCTTATTTTCAAATATGTAAGTTGACAGCTATGCACACAAGTCATCTGCCTCTAGCTACTGAAAGGATTTCATACATACGATAGACATACCTGGCAGAGTCCCGACTCCCCAGGCTGCAATAACGGACAGGGATTCGATTCCTGCAGTCCAGCCTTTTGCTGTTATCTGCGGTTTAAAAACAAAGCGACTGGCCAGCACTGAGCTAAATTGAGCCATGAAACGCAAAATTAAACATCTCCACCCTCCGTTTCAACGCCTTCCATTGTTGCACCGTTTAAACAGGTTTCTTTTAGTCTACATTTTAATTGCGGGTGTTTGTGCTTCGTTTTGTTTTCAAAATGTATTTTTTTATACATAGCAAAACCATTGTGACCTTTATCAAAGAGTAGCGCTAGCTACTGGTTTTCCCAGTAGTGATGTATGGAAGTGAGAGCTGGACCATAAAGAAGGCTGATCGCCAAAGAATGGATGCTTTTGAATTCTGGTGCTGGAGGAGACTCTTGAGAGTCCCATGGACTGCAAGAAGATCAAACCTCTCCATTCTGAAGGAAATCAGCCCTGAGTGCTCACTGGAAGGACAGATCCTGAAGCTGAGGCTCCAAGACTTTGGCCACCTCAGGAGAAGAGAAGACACCCTGGAAAAGACCCTGATGTTGGGAAAGATAGAGGGCACAAGGAGAAGGGGACGACAGAGGACGAGATGGTGGGACAGTGTTCTCGAAGCTACAAACATGAGTTTGACCAAACTGTGGGAGGCAGTGGAAGACAGGAGTGCCTGGCGTTGTCTGGTCCAGGGGGTCACGAAGAGTCGGACACGACTAAACAACTAAACAACAGCGTTAGCCAAAATTCCTCCTTGCAGTGGAGGGACGTCTGTTTTCCAAGAATCTGTGAGGACATCAATTCTGACAAATTTCTTTTATTTCAGAGTGCCCTGCTGTATAAAGATCTGTTTGTGGAGTCAGGCTGTTTTGCAGTTGCATATGTAATAAAACTATACAGTTGTACCTTGGTTGTTGAACGCCTTGTGACTCAAACGTTTTGGCTCCCGAACACTGCAAACCCGGAAGTGAGTGTTCCGGTTTGCGAATTTTTTTGGAAGCCGAACGTCCGACGCGGCTTCTGCAGCTTCCGATTGGCTGCAGGAAGCTCCTGCAGCCAATCAAAGCCACGCCTTGGTTTTTGAACGTTTTCGGAAGTTGAAAGGACTTCCAGAATGGATTCCATTTGAGAACCAAAGTATGACTGTACTAAGTTTATGGGTGTTTTAAAAGTATGAGCGAAATTGTTTCGTTGTGTATTTAAATCACAAGTAATAGGGTTTTTAAAATATATATATAATTGGTTTTACATTTGTAAACTGCTTAGAAGCTGAATTTGGCAAGTCAGTGGCATATAAATCAATACTACATTGACATACCTGAGCTGTGCAATTCTGCAAGACTTTTTGCCTGCTGCTTCCGGGTCTTGTCCTCCAATTTCTTAGCTAGCATGGGCTCTGAGAGGACTGACTTAACCCCCTTGGCTTCTTCTTCCTCCTCATCGGCAAGCTCATCCTCTTCCCCTTCGCTTACTAAACTCTGGGGGAGAAAAATAGATGCAAAAGCCGTCAGAGAGGACAGTCTCCCCACTGCTGCTCAGCCTACAAGAGCTCTCTACAAGAGCCGCTCTGAGCCCGGCCTTGGCTGGGGAGGGCGGGGTATAAATAAATTATTATTATTATTATTATTATTATTATTATTATGTGAGGAAGGCAGAACAGCCATGCCCTCAGTTGCTCCTGAACATCCAGAGCTGTTTGACAGTGGGCCAGAATGCAGAAGACAGAGGCAGTTTCTGCAATATACAGTTGCCAACTCAAACTTGCGTGCATGAAAGAGTTAACCTGAGCCCGGAACCCAGGTAGCAAGTGGGTGTGGCTTGGCAGGCCCTCTGCTTCCCCACTTCTCAGTCTTTTTCTCTGTGCTTCATGCAAGAAGCAAAGAAGGAGCCATGCGGACGATGGCTCCCAGCTGCAAGAAAAACCAAGTGAACTGAATCTCTCAAAAAAGGAGATCTTACAGCCTGCAACCCAAAGATTGCATGATCCTCTTTGGAAGTAAGTACAGTGGTACCTCAAGCTACATACGCTTCAGGTTACAGACTCCGCTAACCCAGAAATAATACATTGGGTTAAGAACTTTGCTTCAGAATGAGAACAGAAATTGTGCTCCGGCAACGCGGCAGCAGCGGGAGGCCCCATTAGCTAAAGTGGTGCTTCAGGTTAAGAACAGTTTCAGGTTAAGAACGGACCTCCGGAACAAATTAAGTACTTAACCCGAGATGCCACTGTAAAGTTATTTTCTTTTAAAGTCATTTGAAACCTTTCTTCATTTTTGTCTTACTTCCAGCTGACAGGTTTGTCCATTTTAAATTCTGGAAACTCTGTGAGCAAAAATAAACAAACCACTTACTGTGATTTATTCTAGCCTAAGTATTTTTGCGGGGAACTTTTGTTTTGAAAGTGGATGAGGGCATATGTGAAATCTAACCAAGTTTTAATGTGCTCTGTGCAATCGCTGTTGTGCTTAATTCTGCTGTGAGAAGGTAAGAATCTCCCTTCCCAACCTCTCTCCCCAGCAGCGGTTGGTGCCCACATTAAATTATTAAATTTGTATGCTGTCCTTCATCCAAAGATCTCGGGGCAGAAAGCAGATAGCCCTGGATTTCTTAGCGTAAATGAAAACTGCATTAGTTATTCTTGCACAGAAGCACAAACAAAAGATAACTGTGTCACCATTAAGTATATATAAAAATTTAGAGTCTGTTTCCTTTAATTTTTTTAACCCATTTAAAGCAGCTTTTTTGCATTTACCATAATCAGATAAATCTAAACTGTTGCTTACTTAAGTAAAGATAAAAGGACCCCTGACCATTAGGTCCAGTCATGGCCGACTCTGGGGTTGCAGCGCTCATCTCGCTTTATTGGCCGAGGGAGCCGGTGTACAGTCATGTGGCCAGCAGGACTAAGCCGCTTCTGGCAAACCAGAGCAGCGCACGGAAATGCCCTTTACCTTCCCACTGGAGCGGTACCTATTTATCTACTTGCACTTTGACGTGCTTTCAAACTGCTAGGGACCGAGCAATGGGAGCTCACCCCGTTGCAGGGATTCGAACCGCCGACCTTCTGATCAGCAAATCCTAGGCTCTGTGGTTTAACCCACAGCGCCACCCGCATCCCTTGTTGCTTACTTTGAGAAATTAGGGTATTCACTCACCTCCTCTGCAGGGGGCGTGTTGGGCTGGTACTTCTTCAGCCAAACAGCTTTATACTGGTCTAATTTCTGGCCCTTATACTTGACCGATGCCCAGCCACACCCAGACTTCTTGGCTGGGTTGACAAGCTTTTTGCAGTAGGTCGCCCAGGCACTAGGCGAGTTGAACACTTGACCCGTCTCCTGCCAAACGATCTTGCCATCCGTCAAGAGGTCGCCCAAGAACTTCTTGCCCTGGGACAGGTGAGAGAGGAGAGACAATGGGAATGTAAAAAAGTGGAAAACCTCTGGGAAACGATATATAATGAGACGACAAAGATGTTGAAATATACATTTACAGTGGTACCTCGGGTTACATACGCTTCATGTTACATACCCTTCAGGTTACAGACTCCACTAACCCAGAAATAGTGCTTCAGGTTAAGAACTTTGCTTCAGGATGAGAACAGAAATCGTGCTCCGGCGGCACGGCAGCAGCGGGAGGCCCCATTAGCTAAAGTGGTGCTTCAGGTTAAGAACAGTTTCAGGTTAAGTACGGACCTCCGGAACGAATTAAGTACTTAACCCGAGGTACCACTGTATTAAAAAAACCAGAAGCATTTTTAATTAGCATTGTAGGAGATGATATTAATAGACAGGACTGTAAGTTGTTTTTATATGCAATGACAGCAGCAAGAGTATTATTGGCACAAAAATGGAAGCAAGAAGAACTGCCGACGAAAGAAGAATGGCAAATGAAATTAATGGACTATGCAGAATTAGACAACAGGAAGGGTTCGAAATCTGCGGGATCAGAGATTCTTAGAAGACTGGAGTAAATATTTGAACTATTTGAAAAGCAATTGTAATAAACAGATTATGCTAGTAGGACTGCAATAAGTTCTGTAAGGAGGACTATTTGAAATACTGCAAGAAAGACTACAATGAGAACTATTGGTCAAGGATAATCAAAAGTAATAGAGAAATTAAGAAATGCAGAACAAATGATAAAGAACAGAAAATCTTCAGAAGTGGTTGACGGAAGTCTAAAATATGGTATAAGATAAGAAGTTATGTTAAACGATTGTTGGAAAGGATATGTTAAAAAAAACAATAAAAATGGAGAGAGAGAGAGAGAGAAGAGACAAAACGAAGGCATGGGTGGGTGTGCAGGAGAGAAATAGATGATTCCAGTCTTTTTCTAAGTTCATTTATGTTGTAACCAGTGCTTTTTTCCCCAGCCGGAGCTCAGTTCCAGCTCCTCTCAGGTGGGCGCCATTTGTGGGAATGTTCAGCGAGGCAGGAGAGGATATATTGTTTATTAATATCCTTCCTAACTTGCATTAGCAAGTTTCTTTACTTACCAGACTTTCACATTCCCCTTTCAAACGCACAGCGGATAGCTGGTTGCAGGCTTGTGTAAGCGTCTCATTGTCAGCTTCCTGGTAAGTTCCCTTATACCCCTCTTAAAAGAATAAACACACCACAATCTTGTGTAAAGTATATATAAGCATAGCTGTCAACGTTTCCCTTTTTTAAAGGGAAATTCCCTTATTCTGAATAGGATTCCTCGCAAGAAAACGGAAAAGTTGACAGCTATGTATATAAGTAGTTTACTCACATTCAGTTCACAGATGGATCTCTGAAGGCAGACTTAGTTACAAAGTATATACGTGGATCTATCCCATATGGAGATAGTCCCAGTGTCCTCTGTTGGCTGGAAGCTAATCTCTAGCTAAAAGCTGATCCATCGAAAAGAGAGAGAACTGTGTGCCCTGTCCCTTTTGTTACAGGCAAGCTCATGCCCACCTCTAGATAAAGGTAAACAGACCCCTGACCATTAGGTCCAGTCGTGGCCGACTCTGGGGTTGGGGTGCTCATCTCGCTTTATTGGCCGAGGCAGCCGGCGTACAGTTCCGGGTCATGTGGCCAGCAGGACTAAGCTGCTAAGAGCAGGGCACGGAAACGCCGTTTACCTTCCCGCCGGAGTGGTACCTATTTATCTACTTGCACTTTGACGTGCTTTCAGACTGCTAGGTTGGCAGGAGCTGGGACAGAGCAACGGGAGCTCACCCCGTCGCGGGGATTCAAACAACCGACCTTCTGATCGGCAAGTCCTAGGCTCTGTGGTTTAACCCACAGCGCCACCCACGTCCCATATGCCCACCTCTAGTCATATGCAAAAGGAAGTATGTCCCAGCCAGGAGGAAACAGGAACATCCCCCCTGCATGGCCACTCTAGGAAAACAAGGAATGTGGTGCTTGACTGCTACTTAACGTATCACATCCCACACCATTGAGGGCCAGCACTCCCCTTGCCCGCTTCTTGCAAGGAGAAGTGACGGAACGATGAGAGCATCTTACCAATCTGCCCAGATGCTGAGGTCCAGCGCTGAGAGCCTTCTGGAGGTTCCCTCATTGCGAGAAGCAAAGCTACAGGGAACCAGGCAGAGGGCCTTCTCGGTAGTGGCACCCGCCCTGTGGAACGCCCTCTCACCAGATGTCAAAGAGAACAACAACTGCCAGACTTTTAGAAGACATCTTAAGGCAGCCCTGTTCAGGGAAGTTTTTAATGTGTGACATCTTAGTGTACTTTTGGTCTTTGTGGAAGCCGCCCAGAGTGGCTGGGGAAACCCAGCCAGATGGGCGGGGTACAAATAATAAATTGTTGTTGTTGTTGTTGTTGTTGGTAAAGGGACTCCTGAAACGCCATTTACCTTCCTGCCAGAGCGATACCTATTTATCTACTTGCACTTTGACGTGCTTTCAAACTGCTAGGTTGGCAGGAGCAGGGACAGAGCAACGGGAGCTCACCCCATCACAGGGATTCGAACCGCCGACCTTCTGATCGGCAAGCCCTAGGCTCTGTGGTTTAACCCACAGCGCCACCTGCGTCCCTTATTATTATTATTACCAAGTAGTAAATGGAGAGGACACCCTCTCCGGGCTCAATCAGCCCGTCCTTGAGAAGCACACGCAGAGTGATTCCGCGACGGGTCAGGATGCAGCAGCTACGCCTGCCAGGAACCAGTAATTTCCCCACATTCTCGTGATCTTCCAAGCTCGCCTCCAGCTCCTCCTCGTCCTCTTCCAGGCAATCGTCTCCTCCGAGGGATTCTGCATCTAGGGTTTGGGACATAGCTGTCAGCTTACAGATTTGAAAATAAGGGACCAGCAGCCTCAAAAATAAGGGATCAGCAGCCAAAATAAGGGATTTCCCAAGCACAGGTATGTTAGACTTCTGAGCCCCTCCGAGCCAAAGGCAGAAAGCCCAGCCAGCAGCCAAGCGAAGCCTCAAGCGGTGGTTCCCCCAGCGCAGCAACCCGGTAAAGGGGATGCAGCAAGGAAAACCACCGTCACCTCTCCACTGGGAAGCGCTGAGCAAAGACGAGTCCCCAGGCAAGGCGGCCGATTTGATCGGCACAAGGCATGCAAGCTCCACCCCCCCAGTTGTTGTCAGACTCCTTATTGGGTGAGCAACGCAGCCAAACAACGCAGTTGGAGCCTCCCTCCTCCCTGGCCAGCAGGGAGGGAGGGAGAGGATCTGCTTCCTTTGAAACCCGGGAAATTTAAGGGACATCATCAATAAGGGACAGCAGCGGGACACGGCGCTGGGCTAAGGGACTGTCCCGCCAAATAAGGGACAGTTGACAGCTATGGTTTGGGAAGAGTAAGCGCAGAAGGAATGATCAGGGAGCCGGGAGGGATCAGGCTGGGAAATTTAGGTTCGATCCCTGGCAAATCAAGGCGGGGTTGGGAATATTCCTCTATCCACCCCCAAGTGCTAGTAGACACCAAACTGGGAAGGGTAGCTGATGCCGCAGAAGGCAGAATCAGAATTCAAAATGACCTTAACAGATTGCGGAGAACTGGGTCCAAGCTAACAAAAGGAATTCTAATAGGGACAAATGTCTGGTTCTGCACTTAGGAAGGAAGAACCAGATGCACATATATAGGATGGGGGACACCCAAGTTACTAGAAGCATGTGTGAATAGGATCTAAGGGGTCTCGGTGTACCACAAGCTTAATGTGAGTCCACAGTGTGATGCAGCAGCAAAAAAACCGCTAAGGCTATTCTAGGCTGCGGGACGCAGGTGGTGCTGTGGGTTAAACCACAGAGCCTAGGACTTGCCGATCAGAAGGTCGGCGGTTAGAATCCCCACGACGGGGTGAGCTCCCGTTGCTCGGTCCCAGCTCCTGCCAACCTAGCAGTTCGAAAGCACCTCAAAGTGCAAGTAGATAAATAGGTACCGCTCCAGCGGGAAGGTAAACGGCGTTTCTGTGCGCTGCTCTGGTTCGCCAGAAGCGGCTTAGTCCTGCTGGCCACATGACCCGGAAGCTTTACGCCGGCTCCCTTGGCCAATAAAGCAAGATGAGCGCCACAACCCCAGAGTCGGCCACGACTGGACCTAATGATCAGGTGTCCCTTTACCTTTACCTTAGTCCTTTACCTTTACCTTAGGGACGCAGGTGGCGCTGTGGGTTAAAGCCTCAGCGCCTAGGACTTGCCGATCGAAAGGTCGGCAGTTCGAATCCCTGCGGCGGGGTGCGCTCCCGCTGCTCGGTCCCAGCGCCTGCCAACCTAGCAGTTCGAAAGCACCTCCGGGTGCAAGTAGATAAATAGGGACCGCTTACCAGCGGGAAGGTAAACGGCGTTTCCGTGTGCGGCTCTGGCTCGCCAGAGCAGCGATGTCACGCTGGCCACGTGACCCGGAAGTGTCTCCGGACAGCGCTGGCCCCTGGCCTCTTAAGTGAGATGGGCGCACAACCCCAGAGTCTGTCAAGACTGGCCCGTACGGGCAGGGGTACCTTTACCTTTACCTTTTTTATGAAGGTAAACATCAGCAGGACAGTTCTTGGTGGACACGACTTTGGTGTTACCACTTGTGATGCGTCCCCTGACCCATTGTATAGAGAAGGGGCATATGTTTGATTTGGCTAAGATTAGATGTCTGAGGTTGCGTCTGGAGGGCTGCATAGGCCCTTCGATCTCCCCACTCCCCTAATTAGAGTGGTACAGTGGTACCTTGGTTCCCAAATGTCTTGATTCTCAAACACAAAAGACCCAGGTGTAACTGTTCCAGTTTTCGAACATTTTTCGGAAGCCAAACATCCAGTGCGGCTGTCAGCTATTGTTTCCGGGGCGCCTGCACCAATCAGAAGCTGCGCCTTGGATTCTGAACATTTCGGAAGTCAAACGGACTTCCAAAATGGATTAAGTTTGGCGCATTTGTTTTTGCTATTTATTTTGCGTTTTTGTTTTTGAGGCTTTTTCGGTTCATTTGTTTTCGTGACTGTGTGGAGCCCACTTCAGCTACTGATGGATTGTGTGACTGCAGAAATGGATAAAAGCCCCCCATTCAAACAATGACTATCATCAGTGAACATAAGAAACAATAAATAAATTTTTATCACCTACAATACTGTCTTATTTATTTTATAGTGAAGTACATTGATTATTGCTTTCATTTTATGGAGCAATGGTCTCTTTAGATAGTAAAATTCATGTTCAATTCCTGCTTTGGGGGTTGTTTTTAAAAGTCTGGAACGGATTAATCTGTTCTGCATTACGTGCTATGGGAAAGCACGCCTTGGTTTTGGAACGCTTTGGTTTTGGAACAGACTTCCGGAACGGATTAAGTTTGAGAACCAAGGTACCACTGTATTTGAAGCTTTGTCTAATCTGGCAACCGGCCTCCCTCCTCATGGCAAATCTTCTTCCTCCTCCCGTCCCTCCAGAGTGAGGGATACTTCCTTGCGCCCCAAGTGAGAATACAAGCCAAAACCAAGGGAGTTTTCCGAGTTTGGAGAGAGCGAATGAGAGAAGGGGAAGGAAAGAGGTTCTGGATCTTACAGCCTGCATTTACCCAACATGGGAAGCAGAAGGGACTACAGTGGTAGCTCGGGTTACAGACACTTCAGGTTACATACACTTCAGGTTACAGACTCTGCTAACCCAGAAATAGTACCTCAGGTTAAGAACTTTGCTTCAGGATGAGAACAAAAATCGTGCTCCGGTGGCGCGGCAGCAGCGGAAGGCCCCATTAGCTAAAGTGGTCTTCAGGTTAAGAACAGTTTAAGGTTAAGAACGGACCTCCGGAAATAATTAAGTACTTAACCCAAGGTACCACTGTATTGGTTTATTTTCTTTCTTTCTTTCTTTCTTTCTTTCTTTCTTTCTTTCTCACTCTCTTCCTATAAATTAAACTTTCTTAATAAACTATTAATATAAAAACCCCCGGCATGAATAAACGAATAGATGTTTAGGGTAGGTGTGCCCTGCCTTTCACTGGATATATTATTGAATAGTTGTTGTTGTTTACTTGTCTCTGTTGTTGTTTTATCTTTCTGCAAATCGCCTTGAGGTTTGTGGGTTTTTTTGTCTTACAATCGTGGTGTCTAAATTTTGTGAAAATGTATTAGCAAGGATTGATGGTTGTAGGTTTTTTGTTTTTTTTTTACAATTATGCGGCATATAAATTTTGTAAAATTAATAATAAATAAAATAATAATTTTTTTTTATTTATACCCCGCCCTTCACGGTTCAGAAAACTGGGCGGCTAACAACAACTTTAAAACACTTAATGGATGCAACAAAAAACAGCATAAAATACAGTATAAAACGTGAATGACAATAAATTCAGAATTCAAAAATTAATATAATCGTACGGAGGGATGGAAGAATGGATGGATGGACAGAGAGAGACCGACAGATGATGCATATAAATCTTGACTCTGCAACAGAACCGCTGTTAGTCACGCCCATTGTTTCCCTTGGGTCTACTCGGAGAAGGGCTAACACCTGCCTACAACCCATCGGGGCAGGGAGATAAATGAGCAGGAGCTGCGGGTGCGCAGCCCCAACATCAGCACCATTCTCCATCCTTTAAGTTTGGGCTTTGCAGCCGTCTGTGCGCGCTCAGAGGACCAGCGCTCTCCATCCCGGCAGGAGTCCGCCTGGGAGCCGCGCGCCCAGGGCGCACGGCTGCAAAAGCAGGTTCCGGAGCCGAGAGCCCATCCTCTGAGCTGGGCTGGCTGCGGGGAGAAAGAGGGTCTGGATCCGAGCCGGGCCGGGAGCGCGCCTCCCTCCTTCCCTGCTGCCTACGGGCCCCGATCCCCGCCTCCGTCCCCGGTACCTGCTGCAGCCATGGCTCCGCTTCCCCCTCGCCGCTTCCTCTGCGCGTCACAGCGCGGAGGCTCCCGGCTGTCCCCGCCTCTCCCCGGGAGGAAAGGAGAACGGGAGAGAAAGGAAGACAAAGGAGAGAGGGGGAAGGAGGGAGGGAGGGAGAGCAGAAGAAGAAGGGAATGAGAAAGGGAAGACAAAGGAGAGGAAGCGCAGGAACAGGACCTGCCCGGGAGGGTCTTCAAATGATAGAATCCTAGAATTGCAAAGGACACCCGAGGGTCATGTAGCGCAGGAATTATAGAAGGCTAGATTGCCGGAAGAAATATCAACAACCTCAGATATGCAGATGACACAACCTTGATGGCAGAAAGTGAGGAGGAATTAAAGAACCTTTTAATGAGGGTGAAAGAGGAGAGCGCAAAATATGGTCTGAAGCTCAACATCAAAAAAACGAAGATCATGGCCACTGGTCCCATCACTGCCTGGCAAATAGAAGGGGAAGAAATGGAGGCAGTGAGAGATTTTACTTTCTTGGGCTCCATGATCACTGCAGATGGTGACAGCAGCCATGAAATTAAAAGACCCCTGCTTCTTGGGAGAAAAGCAATGACAAACCTAAACAGGATCTTAAAAAGCAGAGACATCACCTTGCCAGCAAAGGTCCGTATAGTTAAAGCTCTGGTTTTCCCAGTAGTGATGTATGGAAGTGAGAGCTGGACCAAAAAGAAGGCTGATTGCCAAAGAATGGATGCTTTTGAATTCTGGTGCTGGAGGAGACTCTTGAGTCCCATGGACTGCAAGAAGATCAAACCTCTCCATTCTGAAGGAAATCAGCCCTGAGGGCTCACTGGAAGGACAGATCCTGAAGCTGAGGCTCCAATACTCTGGCCACCTCATGAGAAGAGAAGACTCCCTGGAAAAGACCCTGATGTTGGGGAAGATGGAGGGCACAAGGAGAAGGGGACGACAGAGGACGAGATGGTGGGACAATGTTCTCGAAGCTACCAACATGAGTCTAACCAAACTGCGGGAGGCAGTGGAAGACAGGAGTGCCTGGTGTGCTCTGGTCCAGGGGGTCATGAAGAGTCGGACACGACTAAACGACTAAACAACAACAACAACAAATAACCCAGAAATGTATTTTAAATAAAAGCACACATTCTACTCATGTAAAAACACACTGACCATCTGCGGGCCAGATTGAAAAGGCAATTGGGCCGCATCCTGCCCCCGGGCCTTAGTTTGCCTACCCATGATTTAGACAAATTCCATCACATCTCCTGTCTTCAGCAGAACAACTAGTGGGATGTGCTGCGACAAAATGTTGTGGCGTATCCTTGTCTTCTAGCAGGAGTGTTGCTGTTCAGAGCGCCTGCCAGTCGGATGTTGGAATGAAGTTATGTGGTTTTAGCAGTATTGTTGTAAAGGAGTATTTAAAGATGGATTGTTAACAGGTGAGAATGTAAAGTTATAATATATTAAGATAAATTATTAAGATAAAAGCAAAAATGGAAAGGATTTGCTGAAACAACTAATTGAACTAGAATACAAAAAAGGGAGGTGTGAGGAGGTCAGGGAAACAAGTAAATGAAAGTCAAGATATGGAAAGGTTGATTGGTTTTTAATTGTTTTTACTTTTTTGTATTTTGTATTTTTTGTTTCTCTTTTCTTTTTTTATTCTTGTAACTTTTTTGAAATTTTAATGCTTTCGAACTGCTAGGTTGGCAGGAGCAGGGACCAAGCAAATGGAGCTCACCCCGTCGCAGGGATTCGAACCGCCGACCTTCTGATTGGCAAGTCCTAGGCTCTGTGGTTTAACCCACAGTGCCACCCACGTCCCTATCTAGCATATATTCAACACAAAAAACAGCGACAAATTGTTGTGGACAAAGGACAGCTGGACATATAAAGGGCCCCATTACCTTCAGGAGCTTAGACCAAGAATCCTGTGGGTTGTCATTTATCAAGGATGCTGGGAATTGCGGTTCTGCAAGGAGCAAACTACAGTTTCCGGTGATTCTTTTTTTAAAATAATAATATTTTTTATTGATTTTAACATATAAATTATAAAATGTACCATAAAACTTATCACCTATACAGTACAGTCTTTTTAGAATCCATCAGCACCTCTGATGATCCACCGTTTTAACCACTTCTTATGCATTTCTTAACTTTATATTGCCTTTACATCTCTTAACAAATCATCCTTCCCCTTCTCCATTTTTACAGTACTTCCAATAATATTCCTCACAAAACGTCTGTTCTTCACAATTAATTTTCAAATAATCCGTAAATTTACTCCAGTCTCCCGTAAATTTCTGGTCTCGCCGGTTTCGAATCCTTCCTGTTAGTTTATCTAGTTCTGCATAGTCCATTAACTTCATCCTCCATTCTTCAATCGTTGGTAACTCTTCTTGCTTCCATTTTTGGCCAATAATATTCTTCCTGCTGTTATTGCATATAAGAAGAGCTTACATTCCTTTCTATTTATGTCACTCCCCACAATGCCCAGTAAAAATGCTTCTGGTTTCTTTATGAATGTATATTTCAACATTTTTTTCAACTCATTATATATCATCTCCCAGAAGCATTTCACCTTTTTACATTCCCACCACATGTGATAAAATGTTCCCTCTTTTTCTTTACATTTCCAACATGAGACCCTATCTGCCTGCGGACTGTCTCGCCAGAGTGGTGCATGCTCTGGTTATCTCCCGCTTGGACTACTGCAATGCGCTCTACGTGGGGCTACCTTTGAAGGTGACCCGGAAACTACAACTAATCCAGAATGCGGCAGCTAGACTGGTGACTGGGAGTGGCCGCCGAGACCATATAACACCAGTCTTGAAAGACCTACATTGGCTCCCAGTACGTTTTTGAGCACAATTCAAAGTGTTGGTGCTGACCTTTAAAGCCCTAAACGGCCTTGGTCCAGTATATCTGAAGGAGCGTCTCCTCCCCCATCGTTCTGCCCGGACACTGAGGTCCAGCTCCGAGGACCTTCTGGCGGTTCCCTCACTGCGAGAAGTTACAGGGAACCAGGCAGAGGGCCTTCTCGGTGGTGGCACCTGCCCTGCAGAATGCCCTCCCATCAGATGTCAAGGAAATAAACAACTGACTTTTAGAAGACATCTGAAGGCAGCCCTGTTTAGGGAAGTTTTTAATATGTGACATTTTAGTGTACTTTTCATCTTTGTTGGAAGCCGCCCAGAGTGGCTGGGGAAACCCAGCCAGATGGGCGGGGTACAAATAATAAAGGTAAAGGTACCCCTGCCCGTACGGGCCAGTCTTGACAGACTCTGGGGTTGTGCGCCCATCTCACTTAAGAGGCCAGGGGCCAGCGCTGTCCGGAGACACTTCCGGGTCACGTGGCCAGCGTGACATCGCTGCTCTGGCGAGCCAGAGCCGCACACGGAAACGCCGTTTACCTTCCCGCTGGTAAGCGGTCCCTATTTATCTACTTGCACCGGGAGGTGCTTTCGAACTGCTAGGTTGGCAGGCGCTGGGACCGAGCAGCGGGAGCGCACCCCGCCGCAGGGATTCGAACCGCCGACCTTTCGATCGGCAAGTCCTAGGCGCTGAGGCTTTAACCCACAGCGCCACCTGTGTCCCATGTACAAATAATAAATTATTATTATTATTATTATTATTATTATTATTAATAATAATAATTACTGACTTTATACATTTTCACTAACTTGACAGGTGTAATATACATCATTTTCACCACATTTTCTTTTAGGGCGATTCTTTGGACGAAGCCGTAAACTGTGAATGTATGGCCTGCAACCCAGCGGAATGAGGAACTTGGCACAAGAGTTTACTGACTCCGGTTATAAAGTGTAAGGGCATTAAACTCACAAGCTCCTGCACAAATCTGGCACAGTCAGTAGATGGAATTTGGCGCCTTACCAAAGAGGCTTAAGGTGGATTTCCTCTAGAGTCAGAGAGCGGTTAGCTGCAATTCCCTCTAGATGCATTTCCTGGTGGACCTGCTGCATAGGAATGCAGAAGTAAGGCCACTGGACCACTGAGAGAGCAGGAAGGATTTGTGGCTTCTTGGGGAAAGCCATTTCACAAATCTTCTTGATTTCATTATATATCGTGCCCCCTAAAGCCTTTTGCCTGAATATTCAGGAGAGACTAAAGAAAACACTAGTGATGTATGGAAGTGAGAGCTGGACCATAAAGAAGGCTGATCGCCCAAGAATGGATGCTTTTGAATTCTGGTGCTGGAGGAGACTCTTGAGAGTCCCATGGACTGCAAGAAGATCCAACCTCTCCATTCTGAAGGAAATCAGCCCTGAGGGCTCACTGGAAGGACAGATCCTGAAGCTGAGGCTCCAAGACTTTGGCCACCTCATGAGAAGAGAAGACTCCCTGGAAAAGACCCTGATGTTGGGAAAGATGGAGGGCGCAAGGAGAAGGGGACGACAGAGGACGTGATGGTGGGACAGTGTTCTCGAAGCTACCAGCATGAGTTTGACCAAACTGCGGGAGGCAGTGGAAGACAGGAGTGCCTGGCATGCTCTGGTCCAGGGGGTCACGAAGAGTCAGGCACAACTAAACAACAACAAATCATGGTGTGTCGCTTATTATGTCTTCGAAAATGTATGGATTAACTGTATAAATAGTGAAACTCAATAATAAAGAATGTACAGTGGTACCTCGGGTTAAGTACTTAATTCATTCCAGAGGTCTGTACTAAACCTGAAACTGTTCTTAACCTGAAGCACCACTTTAGCCAATGGGGCCTCCTGCTGCCGCCAGAGCACGATTTCTGTTCTCACCCCGAAGCAAAGTTCTTAACCCCAGGTACTATTTCTGGGTTAGCGGAGTCTGTAACCTGATGCGTCTGTAACCTGAAATGTATGTAACCCAAGGTACCGCTGTATCATCGATAAAATGTTGATTTTCTTGTGTCAAAATGAGAGTACCCCTAAACATTTTTAAAGAAAAAAAGCACTGATGATGATGATGATTTCCAACTCTACAATGCTGTGAGGCTATAATTCCAGTGATGCCAGATTTTTGGGGGGAGGGGGTTGCTTGGGGCCAGGAACCCTTTCCCTGTGGCACTTCGCAGAAAGATGCTAGGTTCCTCCGTCAGAGTCACTGCAGCTGGTTGGGCTAGATGACCCCTGGGGACCCCCCTTCCAGCTTCACAATTCTTCTTGTTGTTGTTTAGTCGTTTAGTCATGTCCGACTCTTTGTGACCCCCTGGACCAGAGCACGCCAGGCCCTCCTGTCTTCCACTGCCTCCCGCAGTTTGGTCAAACTCATGCTGGTAGCTTCGAGAACACTGTCCCACCATCTCATCCTCTGTCGTCCCCTTCTCCTTGCGCCCTCCATCTTGGCTAAAGGCTTTTGATACTCTGAAAGGTGACATCAGAGCCAATTATGAAGTGTGTATGTGTGCGGGGGAAATACCTTCCCCTTCTAACCACAACACCCTGGGCCTCATCCAGACTCTTCCCATCACCTTCAAATAAATATTTGTTCAGGTATAAGGGCCGAGTCGCCTCATGCAGGAAGGAAGAACCTGCAAGGAAAAAACAAAAAAGGTCTTTTGTAAGAATCTAACATGCTGAGACAAGTTGTTTGGAGGGCTGTGGGGTTGCCAACTGCTCGGGAAATGCCAGCTTTGGTGCGTGCCTCTGCCTTTGGCAGAGATTTGACGCGCAAACATCGGGAAGTGGAGGTTTTTTTTCTCTCCTGGCACAGAGTCAAGTGTGATTACCTGCCAGGTCCAATTCCTCTTTCAAGGACAAAGGAGGCTGGTTTCAAAGTTCGGATGGTGGGGCAGGAGTGTGGATTCTGCCAAGGGGCAAAAACAGAGGCACCGCCACCAATATTGTTGAGGAAAATGGGTTCTAAACAGGCAGAGGGGTCCTTTCCCACTCAGGATCTGAGACCCATCCTGACGTTTCCTGAGCCAGTCCTGAAAATGTGTGCATGGGACATACACTCTGTACATGCTCAGATGCCTTCTAGTAGCTGGGCCAACCCCCTGCCCCTTCTAGTCCCATTTTCATTTCCAAAATGAGAGGCGCTGCCTGGAGGCCAAACCGTCCTCATGTCCTCAGATGGACTTGGGCCATGAGAGCACTCTGCACGCACTCAGAGAGCCTCCTTTGCCGGAGGAACGGTTGAAGGATCTGGGTATGTTTAGCCTGGAAAAGAAGAGACTGAGAGGAGATATGAGAGCCACCTTGAAATATCTCAAGGGTTTTCGTACAGAAGAGGGAGCCACCTTGTTTTCTCCTGCTCCGGAGGATAGGATTCGAAGAGCCGTTTGGCAGTGGAACGGTCGGGAGGCGGTGGGCTGTCCTTCCTTGGAAGTTTTTAAGCAGAGGCTGGACGGCTTTCGGTCATGGATTCGTGTATTGCGGGGTGATTCTGTGATCCTCTCCTTTTCATACGCTTGCATGCTGGAAGACTGTATGCTAGTTCATGTACGCAACAACAGCCGCACGGACATTAAAGGTAAAGGTAAAGGGACCCCTGACCATTAGGTCCAGTCGTGGCCGACTGGGGTTGCGGCGCTCATCTCGCTTTATTGGCCAAGGGAGCCGGCGTACAGCTTCAGGGTCATGTGGCCAGCAGGACTAAGCCGCTTCTGGCGAACCAGAGCAGCGCACGGAAACGCCGTTTACCTTCCTGCTGGAGTGGTACCCATTTATCTACTTGCGCTTTGACGTGCTTTCGAACTGCTAGGTTGGCAGGAGCAGGGACCGAGCAACGGGAGCTCACCCCGTCATTGCGGGGATTCGAACCGCTGACCTTCTGATCAGCAAGTCCTAGGCTCTGTGGTTTAACCCACAGTGCCACCCGCCAGCCCAGAAATGAAGGGAGAGACAACCCTGCTTGAAGATCCCAGCCCCCAGGGAAATTAGACTGGCCTCGACTACAGTCAGGGCCTTTTTGGCCGTGGCCCCAGCCTGGTGGAATGCTCTGCCACAAGAGACCCGGGCCCTGCGGGATTTGACATCTTTCCACAGGGCCTGCAAGACTGAGCTGTTCCTCCTGGCCTTTGGTGAGGATGTATTTTGACTTCGTTCCTTTGTATAAAACAAGCCCCAACCCGCTCACAGGTCCTTGTATGGAAAAAGTTGGCCCTGGTAATTATTAACCACTCTCAATTCCACCCTGATAATTGCCACCTGCCCAGATTTTAATTAATTTTAATTAATTTTAAGATGCATTTTAATTAATTGATGTCTGTTTTTATGCTTATTGTGTTGTTTTAATGATGTTAGTCGCTCTGAGCCCGATCTTGGCCGGGGAGAGTGGGATACAAATAAAATTTTATTATTATTAAAGAAGAATGGCAAACCAAATTGACGGACTATGCCAAAATGGCAAAATTCACCAGGAAGCTCGGGAACCAAGAAGACAAGAACTTTAAAAAAGAACGGGGAAAGTTTATAATGTATACACAAGATCATTGTAAGCAGGTTGAAACATTGGCAGGATTTTAAACAAACTTGTAATGTAGCAGAATGGGACGCAGGTGGTGCTGTGGGTTAAACCACAGAGTCTAGGGCTTGCTGATCAGAAGGTTGGCGGTTCGAATCCCCACAACGGGGTGAGCTCCCGTTGCTCGGTCCCTGCTCCTGCCAACCTAGCAGTTCGAAAGCACGTCAAAGTGCAAGTAGATAAATAGGTACCGCTCTGGCGGGAAGGTAAACGGCGTTTCCGTGGACTGCTCTGGTTTGCCAGAAGCAGCTTAGTCCTGCTGGCCACATGACCCAGAAGCTGTACGCCGGCTCCCTCGGCCAATAAAGCGAGATGAGCGCTGCAACTCCAGAGTCGGTCACGACTGGACCTAATGGTCAGGGGTCCCTTTACCTTTACTAACGTAACAGAATGTATAGATAACCTAGAAAGATATATCCATTGGTTGCTACTCACGGTAGTGGCACCTGCCCTGTGGAACTGCCTCCCACCAGATGTCAAAGAGAAAAACAACTACCAGACTTTTAGAAGACATCTGAAGGCAGCCCTGTTCAGGGGAGCTTTTAATGTTTGATGCATTACTGTATTTTAATATTTTGTTGGAAGCCGCCCAGAGTGGCTGGGGAAGCCCAGCCAGATGGGCGGGGTATAAGTAATATTATTATAATTATTATTTAAAAAATATTGGAGAAGTATCGATATGCAGTTGAAAATAGGACCCATGGAAGGGATGGGTAGAATTCAGAGTAATCTCGGTAATTGGATTCGGAATGGGGTTTTGTTGTATGTTTATATTTTGGAAAATCAAGTAGGAATTTTTTTCCGAAGAAGAAGAAGACTGTATGCTAGCTAAATGTGGGGAGTGAGAGCGCTGAAAAACTCCAGTGTGTAGCCGAGCCAAATTTGCAGTTTCTCCTTTCAGAATCAATTCACCTGCCAATCTAGCTGTCCAACCGCACCGGCGGAGGGAAGGGCCTAGGGGAAATTTCAGGGGAAAGGGAGGGGGGGGGAGAAAGAAAAAGAAGTAAACAGTCTCGTTTAATTTATTGCATTTTGCTTCCTGGTGGCGGACTCTGAACTCTGGGCAAAAGACACTGCGAGGCTGGACGGTGGAGGGACTTTTCAGGGGCGCGCCATGGCAGTGCCACATAGCTGGGGCACCAAACCGAAGGCCACCGTGCCGCCCCATTATTATTCGGGGTTCCTGGAGAAGAGGAACGCCTGGGAAAAGGTAGGAGAGAATTCAGGGTCTCTTAGAAAAAGGATCAGAAAGCTGAACTTGTCGCTGTCAGCAAGCAAGGGAGCTGGCAGGGCTTTGGGTGGGTGGGCCGGCTTCCCAGGACCCCCACACAGCAGGATTTGGGGGGGGCAGGCAGGATGATGAACCCCAAACCCCAAAATTTCGGATCCCCTCCAAAGTTTTGCAGTTGTTTTGCAGCGAAAACACTGCCCCAACAAACGAGTGATTGATGCAATAGACATGGGGTTTGCAGTTGACACCTCCAAACCCAACAATTCCCAGATCCCAAGTTTTGGGGGGGTCTGTAGTTACTGTCATTTCAAGATACATTGAGTGAGATAGATAAGCAACCCAAGACTTATTAAGTTCAGACAATTGTGTGCTTTTGGTTTGGCTCAATTTGGGTAACTTACCGTTTTTTGCTGCTGTGTCTCCGAAATGATTTGGGGGAAAGGTTGTGGGAAAAGGAAACTCAAACGATTGGGGCCCCAGAGAACCTTTCGCTGTGACAGCTTTTGCTATTTTCCTTTCTTTTAAAAAAAGTTTAAGGAAGGGAGTGGTTGAGGTTGTGTTCTGTGTGGGGTGGAAGAAATAGAGAAGGACTTTTGCCCCCCCCCCCCGTCCCCCTGCTGAGTCCTCTTCTCCTGATGCCAGAAATTGGAGAAGGAGACAGCCAACGGAACAGGTTGGCAGTAGAGGCAACAGAAACAGGCATCAGGGCATGCCTGGGGAACTCTCTGCCACAAGGTGTGACGGAAGGCTTGGGAGATGGCTCAGAATTTGGGGAGGACAAGATGGTCTAGTAGACTCTGTGTTCATGACTGGTATACTTATGGATGACAAAGTACTAGGGGGCAATACTTTGAAGTCTGCCACAGTTTCTGAGAACCAACCTAGACTTGACTGGGGAAATACATATTTGCATTTAAAGTAAGTGTGTGTGTGTGTGTGTGTGTGTGTGTGAATGCAGATTGCATTAGTTGTTTGATTCTGATGGGGCTGCAGCTGGCCTGTAATGGAATCATAGACTACTACTACTACTACTACTACTACTACTACTAATAATAATAATAAATTATACCCTGCCGTTCCCAGCCAGAGCCGGGTTCAGGGTGGCTAGCACCAATAAAATCACAGAAAAAAACATGATAAAGGTAAAGGGACCCCTTTACCTTCGCGCTGGGGTGGTACCTATTTATCTACTTGCGCTGGCGTGCTTTTGAATTGCTAGGTTAGCAGGAGCAGGGACCGAGCAACGGGAGCTCACCCCGTCACGGGGATTCGAACCGCCAACCTTCTGATTGGCAAGCCCTAGGCTCTGTGGTTTAACCCACACAGCGCCACCCGTGTCCCTAAAAAAAAGAAACATGATAGGGAAAAAAGAAAAGAAAACCCAATCTAAAATACAGGTTAAAATACAATTTAAAATGCAGCCTGATTTTAAAAGTAGCTGATAAATCAAGACCATAAGGGGAGGGAAACATAAGGGTCAGACTTGCAGGCCCTGCGGAAAGATGTCAAGTCGTGCATAGAGCTGGAAGGGACCCGAGGGTCATGTAGTCCAACCCCTTGCAGTTCAGGAATCTTTCGCCCAATGTGGGACTCATGGCTCTGAGTTCAGGAGGCTCTGCCAACTGAGCTATACCTCATGCCCTGTGTGTGTGTGTGTGTGTGTGTGTGTGTGTGTGTGTAAGTAATTCTTTCTTCCCCTGCTGCTGTCCTGATGAGAAATCGTAGTATCAAAGGAGTCAGGGGATCTCACTGCAAAAAGAAACCACAGCAGACGAGGAAATTGCTTGTTTGTTTGTGATATAAGTAAAAAAACCCTGCTCCTTTGCCCTTAAGGGGTACCTAAGAGCCCGTGAAACACGGTCCAGGGCCGGACCAGAAGGTTCTAGGAGTCAGTCCGACGGGGCCAAGGCAGGACACGAGGCAGGAAACCAGGCAAGGACAGGTACAGGATCTCAGGTACAGGACCTGGCATATAGCAATGTTGCTCCTGCAACCTTGGGTGGGGACTGACAGCAACGAGGTGATCCCCGCATCTGGAGCCAGGGCAGGCTCAGGCCCCTGACACGGCCCAGCTGGTGTTTGTTGCAGGGGAACCTGTGCAGACTGGGTCTCTTCAGAATCAGGCCCCAGACTTGGTTCAGGTGGTGTCTGAGGCAAAGAATCCAGTGAATCATAGAATCATAGAATCATAGAGTTGGAAGAGACCACAAGGGTCATCGAGTCCAACCCCCTGCCAAGCAGGAAACACCATCAGAGCACTCCTGACATATGGTTGTCAAGCCTCTGCTTAAAGACCTCCAAAGAAGGAGACTCCACCACACTCCTTGGCAGCAAATTCCACTGTCAAACAGCTCTTACTGTCAGGAAGTTCTTCCTAATGTTTAGGTGGAATCTTCTTTCTTGTAGTTTGGAGCCATTGCTCCGTGTCCGCTTCTCTGGAGCAGCAGAAAACAACCTTTCTCCCTCCTCTATGTGACATCCTTTTATATATTTGAACATGGCTATCATATCCCCCCTTAACCTCCTCTTCTCCAGGCTAAACATGCCCAGCTCCCTTAGCCGTTCCTCATAAGGCATCGTTTCCAGGCCTTTGACCATTTTGGTTGCCCTCCTCTGGACACGTTCCAGTTTGTCAGTGTCCTTCTTGAACTGTGGTGCCCAGAACTGGACACAGTACTCCAGGTGAGGTCTGACCAGAGCAGAATACAGTGGCACTATTACTTCCCTTGATCTAGATGCTATACTCCTATTGATGCAGCTCAGTGCAGACTGAGACTCCTCTGGTTCTGAGTCCGAGCCCGAGTCGCAGGTCATCACAGCTGGTGATGTATCACAAAGTTGGGAACCATCTTTGTCATTATTCCAGCCATTGTGATATATCATTATATTGTGATGTTTAACTGGTGATATATCACAAATTTGGAAACTTATTCCATTCTTATTTCATTGTGATATATCAGTATACAGTGGTGCCCCGCAAGATGAATGCCTCGCAAGACGAAAAACCCGCTAGACGAAAGGGTTTTCCGTTTTGGAGGTGCTTCGCAAAACAAATTTCCTATGGGCTTGCTTCGCAAGACGAAAATGTCTTACGAGTTCCTGCGGGTTTTTTCCCCTCCCCCCCCTTTTCCTAAGCCACTAAGCCGCTTATCCGCTTATCCGCTAAGCCGCTAAAAGCTGCCAAGCCGCTAATAGCGCTAATCCGCTAAGCCGCTAATGGGCTTGCTTCGCAAGACGAAAAAACCGCTAGACGAAGAGAGTCGCGGAACGGATTCTTTTCGTCTTGCGAGGCACCACTGTATCGCGATGTTTAGCTGGTGATTTATCAGAAAGTTAATAGCATCATTTGCTTCTCTGGTTCCACCCATTGCTGAGGGCGGCCCCAGAAAAAAGGGGGCTTGGTTCAAGAAAGCTTCTTTACCACTGCTCTGATTTTTCTCTTCCCCCTCCCCCAGGAGTACAAAAAATATTGGGCAGGTCTCCGAGATCTCAGTCTCTATTTCTACAACACCAGCAGAGATGCCCAGGTAATGGAGAGAAATTATATTCACACATATATCTTGGCTTTTTTGGGATGGTGATATGGGGGAGACTCCCCTAAACTCTAGAAATTCATAAATGGTATGATTTTGATTATTTGGGATATGGAGGGAATATCTCAACTGCAGAGGAATTTCTAGGCAAAACGAACTGGCCAAGCTAGGACCATTAGGAAAGAAATTCAGGGCAAATGGTCAAATTTCAGAGGCAATTCAGCAACAAAACAATGTTTTGAAAATTTACTCCATCGGCGTTCAGGGAGATGACTAGCTTGTGTCTCTAAATTTCAAGGGGTCTACTCTTGAGTAGGGACTTTGGGTGGCGCTGTGGGTTAAACCACAGAGCCTAGGACTTGCCAATCAGAAGGTCGGCGGTTCGAATCCCTGCGATGGGGTGAGCTCCCGTTGCTCAGTCCCTGCTCCTGCCAACCTAGCAGTTCGAAAGCACGTCAAAGTGCAAGTAGATAAATAGGTACTGCTCCGGCGGGAAGGTAAACGGCATTTCCGTGCGCTGCTCTGGTTCGCCAGAAGCGGCTTTGTCATGCTGGCCTCTTTACCTTTACCTTTTAAAAGAAGGTGGACAGCTGCAAAGTGAGCAGGAAGGAGGCACAACAGAAGTTCGCTCTCAGCGGAGAGACGGAGCACTTTTTTAAAATATCATGTGGACTAGAAACTTGAGCATTTACTCTACTTGCTCTTCCTCCCTGCAGCATGTTGAGAAAATTGACCTGGCTGATTTCCTGTCTGTTGCCGATGACAACCCCCCACGAACTGTGGCTGCCTGGCCCGCAGACGGGGTGGGACTGAACCTAAAAACGCGAAGCCAGGAAGTGAAACTGAAGGTAAGAGATCCTTTCTGCAAAGTCCAAAGATATCTCCTTGCTTGCAGAGACGACAGATGGGTCTTGTTCCATTGATCGTCAAAAACTCCAAGCGGTTTATGCATAAGGTAAAGAGACCCCTGACCATTAGGCCCAGTCGTGGCCGACTCTGGGGTTGCGGCGCTCATCTTGCTTTATTGGCCGAGGGAGCCGGCGTACAGCTTCCGGGTCATGTGGCCAGCATGACTAAGCCGCTTCGGGCGAACCAGAGCAGCGCACGGAAACGCCGTTTACCTTCCCGCCAGAGCGGTACCTATTTATCTACTTGCACTTTGACGTGCTTTCGAACTGCTAGGTTGGCAGGAGCAGGGACCGAGCAACGGGAGCTCACCCCGTCACGGGGATTCGAAGCACCGACCTTCTGATCGGCAAGTCCTAGGCTCTATGATTTAAACCACAGCGCCACCCGCATCCCCAGTTTATGCATAAACTATCGTAATAAACGAAAATCTGCCCTTATGGGGGACACAAGAGGTCTTCTAGAGTCCTTCGCAGGTTCTCCATCGGTCGGAGAAAAGAACAGAGGCCAACCAGAGAATATCAAGAAGCAAAGCAGCTAGTAAGCCTGATCTTTGTTGAACTGTTGCAACAGGATGTTCCCCTCACATGTAGGAGAAAGGAGGAGGACCCAAAACAAAGGTGTGCCCGCCCTTATATAGACATTTTAAATTGCCCGCCCTGGAGCCCAAGACCACCCCCAGACACATCATACCTACATCACAGAAAGGGGTGGTCTACAACAGAAATCTGAGTGCGTTGTTTACCTTCTGTCTGGCAGGTTACCAGTTAATGCTTACTTGATTGGATACCCTGGGGAGCCTGGCCAGTCTTCTGTAATGACAAATACTTAGTTCCTGAGCCAGGTCACAGGCTCGCCCTATTCATACACAGACATACCCTTAAGACAGGATTTGTGAAGGAAAAGGCAATGGGGAGGCTTTTCCATTTCCCTTTGACTTTGTAGAGAAAACATTTGGTCAGTTTGGGAGCCAAAATGGCTTCAGGGCTGTTTTCCTGTGCTGCTTCAGACATGTGGTTTATATATTTATGTACGTGTTTGCTTGGTACATTTATGAACATTTATTATATATATATATATAATGTGTATGTACTTGCACTTTGAGGTGCTTTCAAACTGCTCGGTTGGCAGGAGCAGGGACTGAGCAACGGGAGCTCACCCCATCGCGGGGATTCGAACACATATATATATGACCTTATATTTTTTATTTCACTATAAAAATGTGCATTACCTTTAATGCCAATCTCCATATGAGGGAGAGAGTTGGGTGTGTTCCAGGACCTATATTACATTTGCAAACAAACCTGGCAAGCACAGCGCCTAAATTGGCCTCACACACCCTCGTAGATGTGCTGGAATTTGTCTTATTCCGCAGAAGTGCCGAGGTGATGAGACTTGCAACTTTATCGCCCTGCTCAGGGCCGGATTTAGGTTTGATGAGGCCCTAAGCTACTGAAGGTAATGGGGCCCTTTATATGTCCAGCTGTCCTTTGTCAACAACAAATTGTCCCTGTTTTGTGTGTGTTGAATATATGCTATATAATTTATGGACCTAATAGGTATCTCAAGCCATCTGCACATTACAAAATATGTATTTTATCGAAGGGATTGTTAAACTGAAATACAATTAAGAAGGAGTGGCGCTGTGGGTTAAACCACAGAGCCTAGGACTTGCCGATCAGAAGGTCAGCGGTTCGAATCCCCGCGATGGGGTGAGCTCCCGTTGCTCAGTCCCTGCTCCTGCCAACCGAGCAGTTTGAAAGCACCTCAAGGTGCAAGTAGATAAATACCGTATTTTTCGCCCCGTAGGACGCACTTTTTGCCCTCCAAAAATGAAGGGGAAATGTGTGTGCGTCCTATGGGGCGAATGCAGGCTTTCGCTGAAGCCTGGAGAGCGAGAGGCATCGGTGCGCACCGACCCCTCTCGCTCTCCAGGCTTCAGGAAGCTATCCGCAAGCCTTGCAAGTCCGGCGGGAGTTCCCGCGGGCTCACAAGGCTTGCGGGCAGCAGCCTGCAGCCCCGGCGAGTGTCCGCAAGCCTTGCGCGCCTGGTGGGAGGTCCTGCCGAGCGCGCGAGGCTTGGGGCGGCAGCCTGTCGCCCGAAGCACAGGGAGCCCTCCAGAGGGTGCCCCGTGCTTCGGGCAGGTGTGCGCAAGGCTTGGGGCGGCAGCCGCGGCTGGGGGGGGGAAATATATTTTTTTTAATTCATTCCCCCCCCCAAAAAAACCGAGGTGCGTCCTATGGGCCGGTGCGCCCTATAGGACGAAAAATACGGTAGGTACCACTCTGGCAGGAAGGTAAACGGCGTTTCCGTGCACTGCTCTGGTTCGCCAGAAGTGGCTTAGTGCTGCTGGCCACATGACCCGGAAGCTGTACCCCGGCTCCCTCGGCCAATAAAGTGAGATGAGCGCCGCAACCCCAGAATCGGCCACGACCTTTATACCTTTATATTAATAGTGAAATACAATTAAGAAGAAGAGGAGGGTGGAAGTCAAGTTCTGAAATGTCAAAATGAATGTAAAATCAGTGAAATGCATAAAACTAGTGGAATGTATAAACTTGAAAAGTATAAATAAATAATTCTTTTTTTAAGAAAGGAAGTCCAGAACCTTCTGGATTAAAGTCTTCCTGCAACTTTCCTTGTCTGTGTTGAACAGAATTCCCTTCATCAATACTTTCATTGTATGTGAAACAAAAACCGGTGCCCATGTTCACTGAATGTCCTGTAGAATTTTTAATATATTTTTTTAACAAAGATTTTTACAAGAGGGTTGGTTTAGCCAAAACCGTTTGTTCTTGGATCATAGATATCTGTTCTGCTTTTGTTTCTAGTACGCTTGGGGTACAATACCATTATCTGTAGATCTTTAGGTTACAAAGACCTAACTCTGTCCAGCTAATATGTAACAGGGAACAACGCAGGTGTTTGTATATCTTTAGGTTGCAAAGATCTACATCGCAGCCATCCTTTCTTGTACAAACAGTACCAGCACAGATATTTGTAGCTCTTTAAGTTGATTATGTTGGAAGGAGAGGTTTGGAAGAGCGATTCAGCAATGGCTATCAGAGTCTCACTTTCCCAGACAGAACGAGAAATGAAACACAGCCCGTTCCTTCGAAATCTGCACTTAATCTCTTAATCGTCAAAGATGATGGGCACCATGTTGTCTAACCCTGGTATACAATATTGAATTGGTTAACACTGACAAAGCTAAGTTTTTAAAACTGGGATTGTTCTTTTCAGATGGAAAGCCTTGAGTCGCGAGAGCTATGGAAAGGTTTTATTCTCACGGTTGTGGAAGTGAGTTTATTCCCTCCTCCTCCTCCTCTTCTTCCTCTTCCTCCTCCTCCTCCTCCTCCTCCTCCTCCTCCTCCTCCTCCTCCTCCTCCCCTTCTTCTTCTTCTTCTTCTTCTTCTTCTTCTTCTTCTCCTCCTCCTCCTCCTCCTCTTCTTCGTCCTCCTCCTCCTCCTCCTCCTCCTCCTCCTCCTTCTTCTTCTTCTTCTTCTTCTTCTTCTTCTTCTTCTTCTTCTTCTTCCTCTTCTTCTTCTTCTTCTTCTTCTCCTCCTCCTCTTCTTCTTCCTGCTCCTCCTCTTCTTTCTCCTCCTCCTCCTCCTCCGTCTTCTTCTTCTTCTTCTTCTTCTTCTTCTTCTTCTTCTTCTTCATCATCATCTTCTTCTTGTGTTTTAGTGATTTTTTGTCATGTTTTTTAAAAGGAAGCAAAGATCTATGGAGAGCAATTGATAGTTTAAACACCCGACCACCACCATGTGGGAAGAGAAACTGACGTTGGGGCAATTCAGAGAGGCTATTTAAGGGATAAATCGGGAAGTTTTGGCTCGCAAAAGTTTACATCCCATGTTAGTCTTACTCAGAATAATGACATGAATGCGCCCGACTTAGGGCTATGCATTTCAGTGAGTCTACTCTGAGTACAACATAGTTGAATACAACCCGAAATCTCTAGCTTGGGACAATGGGAACTACCGTATTTTTTGCTCTATGAGACTCACTTTTTCCCTCCTAAAAAGTAAGGGGAAATGTGTGTGCGTCTTATGGAGCGAATGCAGGCTGCGCAGCTATCCCAGAAGCCAGAACAGCACGAGGGATTGCTGCTTTCACTGCGCAGCGATCCCTCTTGCTGTTCTGGCTTCTGAGATTCAGAATATTTTTTTTCTTGTTTTCCTCCTCCAAAAACTAGGTGCTTCTTGTGGCCTGGTGCGTCTTATAGAGTGAAAAATACGGTAATCAAATAGAAGCTTAGCCCTGCAAAAGGGGAGGTTTTCAATTGTAAATAGGTCCAGTGTGAAATTTTTGGATTTAACATGTAGGGTTTTGAACATGTAAATAACGTCAGAAGATTATCTCATTCATTGTGAGGTGGGGGTGTTGCCGAGCAACCAAGCCGAGTGACATCACGTTTGCTGAGGTAGCATGCACTCTGATTGGCTGAGTAGTTCTGAGAGAATTTTTCCTCTGAATGTTTGGTTGAATGTCTCCCTACTGTAAATCTCTCTGCTACAGGGCCGGTTTACTTCTCCTCAAATTATACATGCTGCTTTTGTTCAGTAAAGTGCTATCGGGATTTCTTTTCTCTCCAGGCTCCATCTGCATTGTTGAAGTGACTTAAGCAACACCTTTCACCCCAAACTCTGTTCTCCCATAGATGAAAGTCCCAACCACCCTGAGTTTGCTCCCCGGTCACTTCTGCATGTTGTCTGAGGCACTCGAGAAAGAAAAGGAACGCCGATCCAAGGCTGACATGAGAGTCGAGAAGCCGCTTCCAGAGTGAGTGGACTGTAAACCCCTGGAGACAAAGATGTGTTTATATTTGCCAGGGGAAATAATATGCACTCAGTGTCACCATGACTTTTAAACTTGGTAGGGCTACAATTTTCCACCCACCAGTTTTCCTTTTACAGTGGACTCTCAGGTTACGTTACCTTCGGGTAACTTTCGGGTTGCGAACGCGGCAAAACCAGAAGTGTATGCGCGTCGCGCACATGCTCAGAAGTGCTCAATCGCGCCGCAAGCGTGCGCAGAAGGGTGCCTCCGGTAACCAAGATTTCGGGATACGACCGGACCTCTGGAACGGATCCCGTTCATAACCAGAGGTACCACTGTACAGCACTTATTGAGGAAAGTGTGCCTCGACGCGTGTTGGAAGTGCAACAGCAGGGATCATTCAGTTTGCAACTTAGGGGTTAATTCTGCTAGTGCCACAGTCTGTTGGCCAAGAGGGGGACCAGTGGAGCTGTTGCTTAGCAACCAGGAACAATGGCATGATGGTTGCTGTGGCTGCACATGGTCTGATTTGGATCCCACCAAGCAGGGCAAACTTTTTTAAAGTCCCACCAACACTCCTTGCAATGGAGTAGAAGATTATTCACACACAATGCAGGGCTGTTTAAGACAGGAAAACTGTCTGGGCCAAGGCTGTAGTTTTGCAAAACACCTCTGCTTTCTTTATTTCTGCCCCAGCTGTTTCTTCAAGGTCTCCAGGACGGAGGCCGAAGTCCTTCTGGAGAAGAACGAAAACTGTGGGAATATGTTGCTGCGGCCAGGAGGGGATGGCAAGAGCGTCTCTGTGACCACCCGGCTGAAGGCGAATGGGTGAGTTGGACAAGGCAAATCGATTGCAGAAAATTCCTTTTCCTCCTTTAGTCCACCATCGCCTCCCTTGTTATTCGAAGGTCCAGCCGTCTCCCTTGCTGGCCTCCTGCTTCTAATGCGTTAAAAGGTTTTATTTTCATTGTTGTTCACTAAAAAAAAATTATATTACATTATTCTTTATTTGTTTCAACAACTTGCATATCGCATCATTGCAGTCATCTCCAAGAGGAGATCCAGTGCAAACAAGACTAAAAACATGCATTAAAACTATAAAATCAGAACTCAATTAGACAGCTTGCCGACAGTACAAAGTCTTCAGTAAGCACTGCAAGTTCATCTGGAAGGGAAGACCACAATATTGGGCCAAAATATTATAATGACGATGACGACGACGATTTTATTGCAGTAGTACCTCTGTTTTCAAACGTAATCTGTTCCAGAAGACTGTTCGACTTCCGAAATGTTCGAAAACCGAGGTCAAAGGGTGGTCTCCAGTTTCAATGGCGAAAATAATAATAATAAAAACTCAGCGGAAGTCGTTTGGCTTCCAAAAAGCGTTCGAAAACTGAACACAATTACTTCCAGGTTTTTGGTGTTTGAAAACCGAAACATTCAGCTTCTGAGATGCTCGAAAACTGAGATACCTCTCTATTTATATGCCTTCCATCCGAGTGGGCTGTGTGTCTGAGTCATGGGGGACCACTAGGAATAACTGTGATATACTTAATCCCCACCCCCAGTTCTTTATTATCTGCTTTTTCGCTGCCCCCCCCCCCCCCCGCCGCATGAGGCATGGGAGAATTGAGCTGGCATAATTAATAGGGGCTGCAAGAACTGAGAGAAGCAGTAGCTGGCGTCACGGTTTTTCTTACACTGTGATTTTTGTATAGCGCACACACACACACACACATCATGATTTGTGTTACATCGACAGGTCAAAAATCATGAAACAGAAATCATACGGACTTCATGATATATCAATATATATTTTGCCCTTCCTTGATGTCCTTCATATGAACTGATGGTGATTTTGTTGGGGAAAACATCCTTGGAAGCCAAGACGCAAGCTTAAAATTGAACACAGCAAAACATGCAACAAAGAAAAGCGTTGAAATATAGGCTGCAAAACTTTAAAATGTGCCCTTTCCAGCGAACTCCATAAATATTCTCTTTAAGAGCTTCTTCTAAAGTTTTCTGCTTCCTCTAGAATAGAAGCAGGCCACAAGTTTGTAAGTTATAAAAAGGTTTACTTACTAATGGTCCAAAGGTCAGAGTCATATGCTTTTCCATGCAGCAGTTAGAAAAAGATGCACAGGCAGAAAAAAAGTTATTGGTTACAAAATGGTGAAAGCTAAACTATAGTGTGTAGGGAAAAGCTAGTTTGGGGCTCCATTCTTTTCTGAAACAGAAGAGGCTTGTTAAAGCCATGCGGTTGGAGGGAGCACTTCAGAGAATGAAAGCTTGGTTACCTCTTTCCTCCCAAGGTAAGGGAAAATGACATAGGCAAAGTCTGTCAGGACAGCTTACTCTATGGCATTAACCCTTCATGCATTTATTAGACTGAAGCATGCTGGTTATATAAGGCGGGTTTAGCCTACAAATTTTACATAATCTCTTTTTATTTCCTTTATTTCCCCCCCCCCCATTCTTTTGCTTTTGTTTCCTTCCTTGTTAAATTTGCAAATAAAAAAACTTTTTTTAAAAAAACAAACACCTCAATTCTTACAAAAAGACATTGCTCAATTTCCCTCTTTCCCCCGTATCCGGTGCAGGATCGTGTCTATAAAGCACTATAAAATCAACCTGACCGATGGAGAATACATCATTGATGTTGAAGAGCCGGTGAGTTGTGCTGGGGCCATCATTCAACTATGGCAAGGTTCCAGATTACCGTATTTTTTTGCTCTATAAGACTCACTTTTCCCCTCCTAAAAAGTGAGGGGAAATGTGTGTGCGTCTTATGGAGCGAATGCAGGCTGCGCAGCTATCCCAGAAGCCAGAACAGCAAGAGGGATTGCTGCTTTCACTGCACAGCGATTCCTCTTGCTGTTCTGGCTTCTGAGATTCAGAATATTTTTTTTTCTTGTTTTCCTCCTCCAAAAACTAGGTGCGTCTTGTGGTCTGGTGCGTCTTATAGAGTGAAAAATATGGTAAATCCTACATGTTGTGAGTTGAAAGGACCAGTTAGCAGATGGCGGCCAAGACCTTTCTTCGCCTGAGACCCCAGAGAGCAACTGGTCCCTTTTAAAAGAATGCAGACACAAGAGTCTTTCCTTAAAAGTAACAAGAAGTTTACTCACATTTCAATTCACGATTTGATCCCTGAAAGGCAGGCTTGACTTAGTAGTTGCATAACAATCTTTGAGAGCCAGCAGACTGCAAGATTAGGGGGACAGGATCAGGCCCAAATGTCTGTGTGGACAAGGGGGCACCAGGTATCAAGGCAAACAAGAACAGGTGAGCTCATGCAATGGAACAATTTGTCAGTTTTGTTTCTCTCCGTTTCTCATTTTCTCCATCTTAAAGTTCAGTTCCCCATATTTCTGGAGCAATTTGCATATTTGCTTATGAAAAAGAGTAATCTGGAAAACGAGCGAGGTCCCAGCTGAAGAAGAATGGTAGCTTAAACTGATGGACCTAACATACAGAATAAGAGAACAAGAAGAACATACGTCTAGAGAAGATTGGAAAGCGTTTGTTGAATATACGGGGGGAAATTGTGCACAACTGAAAACGTTGGCAGCATTAAGATAAATTCAACGGTGTAAATAAGTTTTGATGGATGTAATGGTGGAATACTGAACGGTTTAGTTTTTGTAAAATATGCAGGGATTTCTGATATGCAAAATGAACCAGAGAAGAAGGGAAGTCGCTGATATTTTAAGGATGTTTAAATGAATATTCTAAATTGTAAAACAGAAAATTTTATAAAAAATCATAGGGAAAAAAAGAAATAAGAATGAATCCTCCAAACAAATAAAAAACCATACATACTTCACAAAAATTCTTCAGACTATTAGTTTGAACCCCTGAACACCTTTTTGTACACCATTTGGACTAATGTACACATATAGATGGGACACGGGTGGCGCCGTGGGTTAAACCACAGAGCCTAGGACTTGCCGATCAGAAGGTCGGCGGTTCGAATCCCCGCAATGACGGGGTGAGCTTCCGTTGCTCGGTCCCTGCTCCTGCCAACCTAGCAGTTCGAAAGCACGTCAAAGTGCAAAGAGATAAATAGGTACCGCTCCGGCGGGAAGGTGAACGGCGTTTCCGTGCGCTGCTCTGGTTCGCCAGAAGCAGTTTAGTCATGCTGGCCACATGACCCGGAAGCTGTACGCCGGCTCCCTCGACCAATAAAGCGAGATGAGCACCGCAACCCCAGAGTCGGCCATGACTGGACCTAATGGTCAGGGGTCCCTTTACCTTTACTTTACGCATATAGATATGCAAACAGATCCATATATCTGTGGAAATAACTTACATGATCTTAGGGAAAATATATATATTTATGAAAAGGTTTGCTTAGGGGAAACTGCATGCAGAAACGTTACATATTAGATAAATGTGCTGGTGAGTTTATCTTGAAGACTTAAAAAAAAAAAAGCAATTGACAGACTGACGTGGAAATGCAGAAAGCTGAACTTAAGACGGGAAAAACGAGAAGAGGAGGGAGAAAGGTTGTTTTCTGCTGCTCCAGAGAAGTGGACATGGAGCAATGGTTCCAAACTACAAGAAAGAAGATTCCACCTAAACATTAGGAAGAACTTCCTGACAGTAAGAGCTGTTTGACAGTGGAATTTGCTGCCAAGGAGTGTGGTGGAGTCTCCTTCTTTGGAGGTCTTTAAGCAGAGGCTTGACAACCATATGTCAGGAGTGCTCTGATGGTGTTTCCTGCTTGGCAGGGGGTTGGACTCGATGGCCCTTGTGGTCTCTTCCAACTCTATGATTCTATGAGAAACCGAGAGAAGCAAAAGTGGACAGATTCACACACACCGCTTCCCCTGCAGGGCTGTTCTTGGAGTTACTGCAATGCTCCCAACTCTTCGCCAATCCCTGGTAAATGCTTGTTAGTGAATGGTATTCCCCTCTTTCTCTTTCCTCAGTATCGCTGCTCTTCGCTTGCCAAGGTGGTGGATTTTTTTGTAAACAGCAGCAAACACATCCTGGTGCCCCTATCTCTGGACGAGAGCTACTCCATGACTCTAGGTAGGTTCGTGGCTCAAGCCCTCCTCTACGTTGTCGGAACGCATTAGAAATTTCCCCATAGGAATCAAAGGAAATTGTTGACTTGTTATGTGAACCCTCGCCTAAGGAGAGATACCTGAGAAGGCATTGTGCACAGATAGCAGGACCTGCACGTACTTTGTCTCACTGCCTGGTATTTAACTTAATCTATGTTGCCATTGGTGGCGCTGTGGGTTAAACCACAGAGCCTAGGACTTGCCGATCAGAAGGTCGGCGGTTCGAATCCCCGCAATGACGGGGTGAGCTCCCATTGCTCGGTCCCTGCTCCTGCCAATCTAGCAGTTCGAAAGCACGTCAAAGTGCAAGTAGATAAATAGGAACCACTCCGGCGGGAAGGTAAACTGTGTTTCCGTGCGCTGCTCTGGTTCTCCAGAAGTGGCTTAGTCCTGCTGGCCACATGACCTGGAAGCTGTACGCCGACTCCCTCGGCCAGTAAAGAGAGATGAGCACCGCAACCCCAGAGTCAGCCACAACTGGACCTAATGGTCAGGGGTCCCTTTACCTTTTTATGTTGCCGTTGGTTTTACATAGCTCAACGTAACTTGCAAATTTAAACAGTCAAACGTGTAATTATTTCTGCATTTCCATGCAAAGGAAATGCAATTTAAACAGGGCCAAAAAAATCAATGTCACCAACTGCATATAACTAGTGCCCTGAAAAACTTCTTCTCCTTCTCCGATCCCACATAGCCGAGTGAGATTGTCTTCCATGAACACAGTCTTAACCGTCAGTCCGTAAGTGACTGTGGAGGCCAGTTTTGGATCCACATGCCCTTCCACAGTGGGGACATAGGTTTCTGGGCAGGAGTTGATCACAGTGTGGATTTGCCAAGCGTGCCTTCCTCTTAGCATGTTTCTTCCTTTCGTTCTGAGTTCGAGTGTCTTCAAAGCCCACGACACCTTTGGTAAAGGCTGTTCTCCAACTGGAGCGCTCGCAGGCCAGTGTTTCCCAGTTGTCGGTGTTTATACTACATTTTTTAAGATTGCCTTGAGAGAATTTTTGAACCTCTTTTGTTGACCACCAGCATTACGCTTTCCATTTTTAAGTTTGGAATAGAGGAGTTGCTTTGGAAGACGATCATCAGGCATCCACACAACATGACCAGTCCAACGAGGTTGATGTTGAAGAATCATTTCTTTGACACGGGTGATCTTTGCTTCTTCCAGTACACTGGCATTAGTTTGCCTGTCTTCCCAAGTGATGTGTAAAAATTTTCTATGGCAACATTGCAGACATGGGACAAATACACAGACTTAATGATTGCTTCTACTGTACTTTTGTTTCTGTGTTTGGCAAGATCTGTAACTGCAGTTTCTTCTCATTTTGCAGAGATCATGGAGACAGATAAAGAAAGTGGAGAGACTGCCCTGGTGGCCCCGCGCTTGCCCAGTATCCTGCCACGACCCCCAAGAGGTGTGACAGTTCGCTTCCACTAATCCTGAGGCTAAACTCATGCCAATCTCCCTGTTCCTCTTCCCCAGGGGCCAGAAGTTTGAGATGCCGCACCCAACCTTCCTATGGTCTTTATAGGGACCATATAGGGTGGCGCTGTGGTCTAAACCACTGAGTCTCTTGGACTTGCCGATCAGAAGGTCAGGGGTTTGAATCCCCGTGACAGGGTGAGCTCCCCTTGCTCTGTCCCAGCTGCTGCCAACCTAGCAGTTCCAAAGCACACCAGCGCAAGTAGAGAAATAGGTACCACTCTGGCGGGAAGGTAAACGGCATTTCCGTGCTCTCTGGTTTCCGTTACGGTGTCCCGTTGCGCCAGAAGCAGTTTAGTCCTGCTGGCCACATGACCCGGAAAGCTGCCCGCAGACAAATACCGGCTCCCTCGGCCTGAAAGTGAGATGAGCTCTGCAACCCCAGAGTCGTCTGCGACTGGACTTAACCGTCCAGGGGTCCTTTACCTTTACCTGTGGTATTTTTAGCACCTGGTCCTATGTTTGGAGGCCAAGGAAAGTGGAAGACGGCTGTTTCTCTGGGTAGCCTTCTCCTCCACGAATTTGTAAAATTCTTTTTTTAAAGGAGGAGTCCATCACTGCCACCCCCAGTGGAAGTTCCTGTCACGGGAGTGTGCTGGTCAGTAAGGTAAAGGTAAAGGGACCCCTGACCATTAGGTCCAGTTGTGACCAACTCTGGGGTTGCGGCACTCATCTCGCTTTACTGGCCGAGGGAGCCGGCGTACAGCTTCCGGGTCATGTGGCCAGCATGACTAAGCCGCTTCTGGCGAACCAGAACAGCGCACGGAAATGACGTTTACCTTCCTGCTGGAGTGGTACCTATTTATCTACTTGCACTTTGACGTGCTTTCGAACTGCTAGGTTGGCAGGAGCAGGGACCGAGCAACGGGAGCTCACCCCGTCATTGCGGGGATTTGAACCGCCGACCTTCTGATCGGCAAGTCCTAGGCTCTGTGGTTGAACCCACAGCGCCACCCGCGTCCCTTCTCCATCCTAGCATGTCCAAATTGCGTCCGTCTGTCCACACAGCAGGTGCACCCAGAGAAGGAAAGAATTTCCAGTCTCCGAAAAGCTTGCTTCCCCCTCCGCCATTCCAACCCCCAGTTCCCGCATGGACTGCCAAGCCTGAGCATGTCTATGAGACCGAAGATGCGCCAGACCAGACGTACGTGAACGACGAAGGTAATTCTTTGCCGACGGGTCTTTAGATAGGATCTGAAAAGGCTTTGTGGTTATTTCATGGGCCTCCGTGTTGCTCTCAACAAGCCTGCCAGGGAGGCCAGGATAAAAGAGAGAGTCAGGAACTGAAATATGTGCAGCCGGTGGGAAACGAAGAAGGGGGAAAAATAATAATGCTAAAATGTTTTAAGTATTGAAATGGAATTAGGAAATGAGCAGAGATGAAGGGAGGGAAGGGAGGCATCATGGAAGCAGGGCGGTAAGTCAACCCTTAAATTTGTATTAATTTGATGTCAATTGGCTAAAATTTCCAAAATGCAATAAAAATTAATTGCACCCCCCCCAAAATGCGAGAGTCACTGACCCAGACTCAACCAGCAAGGTTTGTGACTCCATAAAGGATTGAATGTCAAAGTCATGTGCTCTAACCACTACGTTGCTCTGCCTTGTAGCTGGTTCCTTGCAATATGCAGGGCCCTAAAACAGCAATGCAGAACCTGGCAACCTGGACTTTTAATTCCCATCAGCCCCAGCCGATGGTCAGGTGGTTTATTGTGGTGTAGTGGTTAGAGTGTTGGACTAGGAGTTGGGAGACATGAGTTCGAATCCCTCTGCTTGGCCATAGAATCGTGGAATTCTAGAGCTGGTTCATCTACTAGAAGCCCTTTGAAGTAATCCAGAGGAGGCTATTCTTATCTTCTTAAACCACTTCTTTTGGATTTTATCTCTTTCCCCTTTTCCCAGATGTTGCTGAGATGAGACAGACCAAGCCATTCAAAGGTAAGCGAACATACTTTGTGGCACTTTTAAGAATAAAGGTGTTGTCGGCATCAAGGTTTTGCAGGTAAGGGGCACCTGTATTGCAAAGAGATGTCTGGCCAGAGTGGTCCATGCTCCCTGCATGTCTGGCCAGAGTGGTGCATAATTCCTGCATTGCACGGGGGTCAGACTAGATGACTCTTAGTGTCCCTTCCAACTCTACAATTCTATATTCCTCATTTCAGAGTCCAAACTATCAGATTTGTCGATTCCTCCCTCCGCCCCCAAAAGCTCTACCTCTCTTTTAAATCAGAACCAGTGAAGGTCCTGTGTGAGTGTCTGGAGGCGGTTGGAGGATGGATGGCGGCTAACAGATTGAGGTTGAATCCTGACAAGACAGAAGGAGTGTTTTGGGGGGACAGGGGGCGGGCAGGTGTGGAGGATTCCCTGGTCCTGAATGGGGTCACTGTGTCCCTGAAGGACCAGGTGTGCAGCCTGGGAGTCATTTTGGACTCACAGCTGTCCATGGAGGCACAGGTCAAATCTGTGTCCAGGGCAGCTGTCTACCAGCTCTATCTAGTACGCAGGATGAGACCCTCCCTGCCCACAGACTGCCTGGCCAGAGTGGTGCATGCCCTGGTACGCAGGATGAGACCCTCCCTGCCCACAGACTGCCTGGCCAGAGTGGTGCATGCCCTGGTTATCTCCTGCTTGGACTACTGCAATGTGCTCTACGTGGGGCTGCCTTTGAAGGTGACCCGGAAACTGCAACTAATTCAGAATGTGGCAGCTAGACGGGACTGGGAGCGGCCGTTGGGGACCATATAACACCGGTCTTGAAAGACCTACACTGGCTCCCAGTACGTTTCCGAGCACAATTCAAAGTGTTGGTGCTGACCTTTCAAGCCCTAAATGGCCTTGGCCCAGTATACCTGAAGGAGCGTCTCCACCCCCATCATCCAGCCCGGACACTGAATTCCAGCTCCGAGGGCCTTCTGGCGGTTCCCTCTCTGCGAGAAGCCAAGTTACAGGGAACCAGGCAGAGGGCCTTCTCGGTGGTGGTGCCCGCCGTGTGGAACACCCTCCCATCAGATGTCAAGGAAATAAACAACTGACTTTTAGAAGACATCTGAAGGCAGCCCTGTTTAGGGAAGTTTATAATGTTTGGTGTTTTATTAGCGTGTTTTTAATATTCTGTTGGGAGCCGCCCAGAATGGCTGGGGTATGTATGTATGTATGTATGTATGTATGTATGTATAAATAAATAAATAAATAGTGCCCTCCGCTTGGGTTGTAGACAGAAGGAACCTGTCAACCTCTAGGGCTAAGGCTGTTTTTCCCCCCTTTGTTATTTCCCACCTCACAGAGTTTAAAGCTGTCCCTGTATTCCCGACTCCCGGCAAATCTCCCTGCGCACCCAGCCCAAGGAAAACCGGACAGGCGCTCCCTTCTCGCCTTGCAATGTCATTACCTAGAAGTTTTTCCACCGGTGAGTCTTGTGCATTTATCCATCTGCATAGTGCAAGGTTTTTAGCGGGGGCAATTAGAATAAGATCTATTATTTGATTATTGATATACCCCCCAATGTATTTTCTATAGTCAAGTTTTTACCTCTGTCTTCAGTACATTTTACAGTCGTACATCGGAAGTCGAACGGAATCCGTTCTGGAAATCCATTCGACTTCCAAAATGTTCGGAAACCAAAGCGCAGCTTCCGATTGGCTGTAGGAAGCTCCTGCAGCCAATCAGAAGCTGCACTGGACATTTGGTTTCTGCAAGTTGTTCGCAAACTGGAACACTCAGTTCCGGGTTTTGATTATTTGGGAGCTGATTTGTTTGAGAGCCAAGGCATTTGAGATCCAAGATAGACTGTACAGTGGTGCCTCGCAAGACGAAAAGAATCCGTTCCGCGATTTTCTTCGTCTAGCGGTTTTTTCGTCTTGCGAAGCAAGCCCATTGACGGCTTAGCGGATTAGCGCTATTAGCGGCTTTTAGCGGCTTTTAGCGGCTTTTAGCGGCTTAGCGGATTAGCGCTATTAGCGGCTTTTAGCGGCTTAGCGGATAAGCGGCTTAGCGGCTTAGAAAAAGGGGGGGAGGGGGGAAAAATGCAGGAACTCGCAAGACATTTTCGTCTTGCGAAGCAAGCCCATAGGAAATTCGTTTTGCGAAGCACCTCCAAAACGGAAAACCCTTTCGTCTAGCGGGTTTTCCGTCTTGCGAGGCGTTCGTCTTGCGGGGCACCACTGTATTTCATTTTATTGCTATGGCTAGTGACTGATGCAAGTAAAGATTATTCTGTTCGACTCTAGTGCCATATGGGCAAACTATGCGGCCATCGCCTTGCTGTGGTTAATTCAGAGTCACTGTGCCTCTGTTCCTGATGTGAAATCAATCAATCAATCAATCAATCAATCAATCAATCAATCTTTATTACGGTCCAGAGACTCAACAAATCATTACAAAGCAATGCACAATTCAGACAGCCTACCTCCAGGCTGGGGACGCGGGTGGCGCTGTGCGTTAAAGCGCAGAGCCTAGGACTTGCCGATCAGAAGGTCGGCGGTTCGAATCCCCGCAATGACAGGGTGAGCTCCCATTGCTCGGTCCCTGCTCCTGCCAACCTAGCAGTTCGAAAGCACGTCAAAGTGCAAGTAGATAAATAGGTACTGCTCCGGCGGGAAGGTAAACGGTGTTTCCGTGCGCTGCTCTGGTTCGCCAGAAGCAGCTTAGTCCTGCTGGCCACATGATCCAGAAGCTTTACACAGGCTCCCTCGGCCAATAAAGTGAGATGAGCGCCGCAACCCCAGAGTCATCCGTGACTGGACCTAATGGTCAGGGGTCCCTTTACCTTTACCTCCAGTTTAAACAAGCATTTTGTTCAGACTTAAAGCTAGGGATCATTGGTTCTTGCAACCACTGATAAAAACTTCGCCACTGTTAATGTTCTAGCGTTTGTCCGGTCTTCCAATATGAACCTGAAATAGTGAGCCGATGTGAAGTCAGTAAACGCTCATCCTACTCAGAGTAGACCCATGGAAATTAATGAGCATGACTGACTTAGGCACAGTAATTGCAATGGGTCTGCTCTTTGGGTTAAAATTGAGGGTGCTACTTTGTTGAACGACAGCGCCCCTGTTTCTAAAAATCACCATTGAATTCTGAAATTCCACCAAACTCACGTGAAATTTCGTGTGGGCTCCCTGCCACGTTTCCCCTAAGCCCAGGGCTCTGCTGCGCATACACACACACACAGAGAGAGACACAAACACTGTTAACAGAAAAATCCGAGGGCTCCCTTGGACAAAAAACAAAGACACCAACCAGGATTACTTGGAGCAAAACAGCAGCCTGTAGGCTTGGCCTTTATTGATCTGTTGCAACAGGGTGCTCCCCTCACCCACAGGAGAGAGGAGGAACCCAGAAAAATGGTGTGCAAGGCCTTATAAAGGCTTTTGAAATTGCCACCCTGTAGATCAAGACCACCCCCAGAAACATCATACATACATCACAGAAGGGGTGTAACCTAAGACCACCCCTCAGATACATCACACCTACATCACAGAAAAAGCGATCTAAAACAGAAATTTTAATATCGCTTTTCTCCTGTCTTTGTTTATCTCCTGTCTGGCAGGTTACTTGGGGATCCTGGCCAGTCTTTTGTAATGATAAATACTTAGTTCCTGGGCCAGGTCACAGGCTCACACCTTATTCAAACACAGACATACCCTTAAGACAGGATTTGTGAAGGAAAAGACAATGGGGAGGCTTTTCCATTTTGACCTTGCAGAGAAAAGATTTAGTCAGTTTAGGAATCAAAATGGTTCCAGGTTGGCCTTCCTGTGCTGATCTATGTACAGTGGTGCCTCGCAAGACGAAATTAATCCGTTCCGTGAGGCTCTTCGTATAGCGGTTTTTTCGTCTTGCGAAGCAAGCCCATTGACAGCTTAGCGGATTAGCACTATTAGCGGTTTAGCGGCTTTTAGCGGATCAGCTGATAAGCTGCTTATCAGCAGATCAGCTCATAAGTGGCTTAGTGGCTTAGGAAAAGGGGGAAAAAGGGGAAAAAACCCGCAGGAACTCGCAAGACATTTTCGTCTTGCGAAGCAAGCCCATAGGGAAATTTGTTTTGCGAAGCGCCTCCAAAACGGAAAACCCTTTCGTCTAGCGGGTTTTCCGTCTTGCAAGCGTTCGTCTTGCGGGCCACCACTGTATGTGCTTGGTTGGTACACTTATGAACATTACCATATATTTAAGACCATAAAATTCCTATCACACACACACAATGCTTATGTTTTCCTGGCTAGGGATGACCGAGGAACTGGAACGCAAACTTCAGGAACGGAGGGCGACGCTTCAGGAAGACTGAGCTGTCTGCACCTCTTGCCAACAGGCCAAGGAAAGGACGGAGCAGTCGGTGATCTACTCTGGAAGGCTGCCGGCCAGAGATTTCATGGTTTTTCTGCACATGTCTTCCTCTGCTCCGTGACCCAGCGTGATCTCGCAGCCGTCCATTCTTCCCAGAACTGTCCTCCTGCTTCAACAGAGGCGGCTGTTTTACCCATCGCCGGGAACCAAGTTGAAAATATCCACCTCCCTGCCAACCAGCGCTGTTTAAAAAGGGCGAAGGGTACTCTTAAGAGGCTAAAAACTTGCACAATGCCTGTTTTCCAGCTCTCCCTGAGCTGTTGCGATGCTCCTGTCGGAATTGCAGAGAGGGCCGGCTTTCTGAAAGGGCGGTTGCAAAGGATAGAATAGGCCAGTTTGTTGGCGGCTGCGAAAGGGAGCATGTTATAGCAGGAGCAAGGAGCCATTTCTTTGCCACATTCCTTTTTGCGCAACCGTGCACGGAGTCACCTGCCGCAGGTAGGCAGAGGTAAACAAGAACGTAGCAACGAATGGATGGAAATTTTACCTTTGTGCGGTCGTCTCCCCACACACACACACATTTAACTCCACTGGAGGTCCTCTAAATAATATAAATGGGCAATCTCCTGCAGCATGAGGTGCCTTGTTGTTGTTTAGTCGTTTAGTCATGTCCAACTCTTCGTGACCCCTGGACCAGAGCACACCAGGCACTCCTGTCTTCCACTGCCTACCGCAGTTTGGTCAAACTCATGCTGGTAGCTTCCAGAACACTGTTCCACCATCTCGTCCTCTGTCGTCCCCTTCTCCTTGTGCCCTCCATCTTTCCCAACATCAGGGTCTTTTCCAGAGAGTCTTCTCTTCTCATCAGGTGGCCAAAGTCTTGGAGCCTCAGCTTCAGGATCTGTCCTTCCAGTGAGCACTCAAGGCTGATTTCCTTCAGAATGGAGAGGTTTGATCTTCTTGCAGTCCATGGGACTCTCAAGAGTCTCCTCCAGCACCAGAATTCAAAAGCATCCATTCTTCGGCGATCAGCCTTCTTTATGGTCCAGCTCTCACTTTCATACATCACTACAGTGGTACCTCGGATTACATACACTTCAGGTTACAGACTCCGCTAACCCAGAAATAGTACCTCGGGTTAAGACCTTTGCTTCAGGATGAGAACAGAAATCGTGCGGCAGCAGCAGGAGGCCTCATTAGCTAAAGTGGTGCTTCAGGTTAAGAACAGTTTCAGGTTAAGAACGGACGTCCAGAACGAATTACGTTCTTAACCCGAGGTACCACTGCACTGGTAAACCATAGCTTTAATTATACGGACCTTTGTGGGCAAGGTGCTTACTCGGAGGTAAACCCTCACCGTGCAAATGGAAGCGGGGCTGACTTCTGTGCAGATGTGCTCGGGATGGCAGCCTCCGTTTCTCTCCAACGGATAATGAAAAGACTCTGGCCTGGGGGGGGGGCTACGTGGTGGTTCACGCTGGGAAGGTGTCGCTTGATGTCACCATCGCTTGAGCAGGGAGAAGCTGGAGTTCTGGCCTTCCGTGCAAAAGGTCCAAACGCTGCCATCAAATGGCTTAAATAATTTCATTTTTGGAAACTGGACTGGTATCACAAAGCCGACGCCAAATAAAGATATCTGATATCCCTTTTTTTTAAAAAAAAAAAAGAAATATTTTTTGTCTCCGATATGTTTCTATACACACGTGTTCAGTTTGCTTGCTTGTTGCGTCTAATGTCTCACTTTCCCCATAGGGAGCTCATACGTAGTTATCCAGGCTGGCTGCAAGTCTGCCCATCGAGCTTCATGGCTGAGCAGGAACTCGAACCCAGACCTCCCAGATCCTAGTCCAGGGGTCAGCAAACTTTCAGCAGGGGGCTGATTCACTGTCCCTCAGACCTTGTGGGAGGCCGGACTAGATAGATAATTTATTACGGTCGGAGACCAGCTTATAAAACACACTTGGAGGTACAATCCCAGAAGGAAAACAAACAATGTAGAACAATAAAGTTAAAATTTATAAAGGCGATAAGTGTATAGACACTTAAAACGTTAAGATAAGCTACTGCAGAGAGTCACCCACTCGGAGTCACCCACGGAACCAAGTTTGGGGATTTTCTTAACGAACTAGTTTGGGTCAGGGGATGGTCTGCGCCTACAGATCTGTACACAGAATCTGGCGACCATCTGGGTCGTCTTATGATCTTTGCCGAACAGGAAAAGGTCGAATTTTTGCTTTTCTGGGAGGTCAGCGAGCCTCACCAGCAGGTGATCAATGGTCTCACTACGTGCCTCTTCCTAAAAGGGACATCTAAAGAACAAGCGCTCTGGGCTTCCTATCTCCCCCAATGAACAGGCGCAAAGTCTCTGAGCATATGGGACTTTTATAAAAGGATCCTTCCAGGACCAGCGAGGGCGGAGCTGAGCTTCTGGCGGGGGGCCGGACTATATTTTGGGGGGACCCTTAGACGGCCTCCAGACTTTTAGAAGACATCTGAAGGCAGCCCTGTTTAGGGAAGCTTTTAATGTTTGATGTACTACAGTAATTTTAATAATTTTTTGGAAGTGGCGATTCAAAACAAAAACACGATGTTGTAGAGAAGTCACTTGAATTCGCTCTAAGAACCCCACAAATCCTCAGACGCAGCTGGGTTGTGCAGAAATCTGGAATTTATTGTTAAGGCTGGAAGCTGTTCGCGTGGTATGAAAGAGTCGTTTTCTAAAAAAACAAACCAACAACTCTACAAGCTTGTAGATTAAGGAGTTACTCTGTTCTGCAATGATTACCCCCATTGTGCCACCATATGACTGCTGTCCAGGTAGGACACACAAAAATAAACGAAAATGTTTGTGGTGTAAAAGAGGTCATGGGATTGCAGCAGGGAGTTGCAGGGAGTTGCTGACCAAACTTTGGCAGGAAGAAACAGTGCTGAAATCGGGAGCACGTCTGACCTCCCCAACAGCATCTCGAGCACAAACCGTAATAAATGCGTGATCAAAAACCAGAGGGAGCTTTTGAGCAGTCAGTCAGGGACGTTGCCATTTTAAAGCGTCTCAGGGCCACTGACCACGTTCCAAACAGCAATGTTTCTGATCGGCTTACTACACTTTTTAGTGATAGCTGATCCAAGGTCATTTGATGTACCTTTGGGGGGGCTATTAATTTGAATGAAGATTTATCATTGAAACAGTTCATTATCCTGGAAGAACTGTCCTGTCCGCTGCTGTGCTTGGAGCACCCTATTGCGACGTTTGAAGCACCCATCATCTCACATCTGTAGGATATTGACTGTGGAAAGGCATTCTAGACTAAAGGCATTCTATACGCGGCAGCTAGACTGGTGACTGGGAGCGGCCGTTGGGACCACATAACACCCGTCTTGAAAGACCTACATTGGCTCCCAGTACGTTTCCGAGCACAATTCAAAGTGTTGGTGCTGACCTTTAAAGCCCTAAATGGCCTCGGTCCAGTATATCTGAAGGAGCATCTCCACCCCCATCGTCCAGCCAGGACACTGAGGTCCATCTCCGAGGGCCTTCTGGTGGTTCCCTCACTGCGAGAAGCCAAGTTACAGGGAACCAGGCAGAGGGCCTTCTTGGTGGTGGCACCCACCCTGTGGAACGCCCTCCCACCAGATGTCAAAGAGAACAACAACTACCAGACTTTTAGAAGACATCTGAAGGCAGCTCTGCTTAGGGAATCTTTCAATGTCTGATGGACTACTGTATTTTAATATTTTGTTGGAAGCTGCCCAGAGTGGCTGGGGAATCCCAGCCAGATGGCGGGGTATAAATAATAATATATTATTATTATTATTATTATTATTATTATTATTATTATTATTATTCTGCCTCCATTTCAGTGATCTTTGACAGTGACTTATCACCTCTACCATTCCTGTTCACGAAACATTTATTTGATTCTTTTTAGTTTATGACTCTATGCTCATATTATATGTCTTCTGCTTATGAATTTTGAAACGGTATAGTGTTATAAAAACATTGTCGGTATATTATTAGCTGACGTTTTGCTTGTTGTTGTTCAGTCTGCTCTAAAATGAGCTGTTGTTCCTTAAAAAAGAGGGAGGGCAGCTGGAAGGCCCCAGATTCAAATCCAGCCTCGTTGCAAGGTTGGACTGTGAAATCCTCCTTGCAGAGGACTTGGCTCCTCAGTCTTGACAGTACTGAGCCAGGGGGACAAATAATACAACTTGGTACAAATTGGTTCGTGCTGGAGGAGGCCAAACACCGGCTTTGCATTTCACAAGGTTCCGGGTTCAGTTCCCGACAGATCCCCTTTAAAATAAGGCTTTTGCCAATCAGAGGAGACCTTACTAGGTGATATGGGCATAGGGTCTGATATGGTCCAATACTACGTGCCTCTAATGTTGGAAGGTGGGTGGGACGCCGCTTTGCAGTTCCACAAAGCTGCTACCCATCTTAAAAGACTGCCAGGTTATTTCAGAACGCCTTGCTATTTCTATTGCAATGGGTTAAGCCTTCAAAGGTAGCCCCACATAGGGCGCATGGCAGTACAGTGGTGCGTCGCAAGACGAAATTAATCTGTTCCGCGAGTCTCTTCGTCTTGCGGTTTTTTCGTCTTGCGAAGCACGGCTATTAGCGGCTTAGCGGCTTAGCGCTATTAGCGGCTTAAAAAGGTAAAGGTAAAGGTACCCCTGCCCGTACGGGCCAGTCTTGACAGACTCTGGGGTTGTGCGCCCATCTCACTTAAGAGGCCAGGGGCCAGCGCTGTCCGGAGACACTTCCGGGTCACGTGGCCAGCGTGACATCGCTGCTCTGGCGAGCCAGAGCCGCACACGGAAACGCCGTTTACCTTCCCGCTGGTAAGCGGTCCGTATTTATCTACTTGCACCTGGAGGTGCTTTCGAACTGCTAGGTTGGCAGGCGCTGGGACCGAGCAGCGGGAGCGCACCCCGCCGCAGGGATTCGAACCGCCGACCTTTCGATCGGCAAGTCCTAGGCGCTGAGGCTTTAACCCACAGCGCCACCTGCGTCCCTAGCGGCTTAGCGGCTTAGAAAAAGGGGGGGAGGGAAAAAACTCGCAAGACGTTTCGTCTTGGGAAGCAAGCCCATAGGGAAATTCGTCTTGCGAAGCACCTCAAAAGACGGAAAACTGTTTCGTCTAGTGAGTTTTTCGTCTTGCAAGGCATTCGTCTTGCGGGGCACCACTGTAGTCCAAAAGCGGGAGATAACCAGAGCCTGCACCACTCAGGCGAGACAGTCCGCGGGCAGGGAGGGTCTCAGCCTGCGTACCAGATGGAGCTGGTAGACAGCTGCCCTCCCCTGGGTGCGCCAGCCCTTGCCAAAGAGTTTAAAAAGCAAATAGGCAGCGGTGCAGGCCCACCGACCCCATTCACAACCCTGCTCTATCCTTTGCCCCCGCCCCCCCGCAAACAAATTATGCAACGTCGGGACTCTGTGTTACTTCGTTTCATTTGCATAACGTCAGAATTTGGACCGAGTCGCCCCAGAATGTCTTTTAAAAAAACAAAACCAGAACAAAACACGGCATGGGCTGTACACACGGTAGCCTTGCGGGCTGGTCTTTTCTTTCTCTCCCCCCGCCCCCAGCCTTTCCCATACGTTTCTGACCATGCAAAACCCTCTGCCCCACATCTCGTCGAAGGCAAAAGTGGAGATTTGGTGTGGTGATGGTGGGGAGCCCCCTCCCCTTAATAGACAACGTTTTTACAATCGTAGGCAGATAAAACAATATAATACATTCATGGCGTGAGCGTGTTTTAAGCAAAAGTCCACCCCCCAAATTCCGTTGCTTCGGCACGGGTCAAGAGCTGGGAGGGTGGTGCAAACCGTTATTGAAAACACAAAAAACCCAAAACCCACAACATTTGTAGTTAAGAGTCCGCTTCCTTATTAAGCTGGGAGTTGCCCAAGGCCTCTCTTGCGGCCAGAGGGTCCCAATCCTGCAAAGCGAGGGAAGTGGCACGTTTCTAAGACAGGCTGGCGTTGGAGCTACTGGTCGCGCTGTTTCTCTTCTGAAGGCATTTGATGGCGCTGGGGACTTGCAAACCCGAGTAGACGTGGAAGGTGCCACACCAGACCTAACATAAAAGAGAAAAACAGCCAGGGCATTATGAAAAGGGAATCTGCGTTAAGTATAGTGAACGTTAAAGGTAAAGGTAAAGGGACCCCTGACCATTAGGTCCAGTCGTGGCCGACTCTGGGGTTGCAGCGCTCATCTCGCTTTAGTGGCCGAGGGAGCCGGCGTACAGCTTCTGGGTCATGTGGCCAGCAGGACTAAGCCGCTTCTGGCGAACCAGAGCAGCGCATGGAAACGCCGTTTACCTTCCCGCCGGAGCGGTACCTATTTATCTACTTGCACTTTGACATGCTTTCGAACTGCTAGGTTGGCAGGAGATAGTGAACGTTAAAGGTAAAGGTAAAAGTACCCCTGCCTGTACGGGCCAGTCTTGACAGACTCTGGGGTTGTGCGCCCATCTCACTCAAGAGGCCAGGGGCCAGCGCTGTCCGGAGACACTTCCGGGTCACGTGGCCAGCGTGACATCGCTGCTCTGGTGAGCCAGAGCCGCACACGGAAACGCCGTTTACCTTCCCGCTGGTAAGCGGTCCCTATTTATCTACTTGCACCCGGAGGTGCTTTCGAACTGCTAGGTTGGCAGGCGCTGGGACCGAGCAGCGGGAGCGCACCCCGCCGCAGGGATTCGTTAGGAATGCTTAAATGCATTAATTCCAGAATGTTTCCCAGTAACTCTCATGCGAACAGTTAAATTTGGTCTTGTGCATGGGTAGGCAAACTAAGGCCCGGGGGCCGCATCCGGCCCAATCGCATTCTAAATCTGGCCTGCGGATGGTCTGGGAATCAGCGTGTTTTTACATGAGTAGAATGTGCCCTTTTATTTACAATGCATCCCTGGGTTATCTGTGGGGCATAGGAATGCGTTCATTATTGCTTGTTTTTTTTCAAAATATAGTCTGGCCCCCCACAAGGTCTGTGGGACAGTAAACCATCCCAGGGCTAAAAAAGTTTGCTGACCCCTGGACTCTCTTGGGAGGTATCTCATGACATTGTCCGTTTTGTTTCTGTGTGTTTGCATGATTTGGATTGTGTTATAAGAATTCTAAGGTCTCAAATACAGTGGCACCGCAGGTTAAGTACTTAATTCGTTCCGGAGGTCCGTACTTAACCTGAAACTGTTCTTAACCTGAAGCACCACTTTAGCTAATGGGGGCTCCTGCTGCCGCCGCGTGATTTCTGTTCTCATCCTGAAGCAAAGTTCTTAACCCGAGGTAATATTTCTGGGTTAGCGGAGTCTGTAACCTGAAGCGTCTGTAACCCGAGGTACCACTGTATGAAAGTAAATGTTCATAAATGTACGAGGCAAACACATACAGTGGTACCTTGGGTTACAGACGCTTCAGGTTACAGACTCCGCCAACCCAGAAATAGTACCTCGGGTTAAGAACTTTGCTTCAGGATGAGAACAGAAATCGCGCGGCGGCAGTGGGAGGCCCCATTAGCTAAAGTGGTGCTTCAGGTTAAGAACAGTTTCAGGTTAAGAATGGACCTCCGGAGCGAATCAAGTACTTAACCTGAGGTACCACTGTACATAACTATATAAACCACGTGTCTAAAATAGTACAGGAGAGCAATCCTGAAGCCATTTTGACTCTCCCAAATTGACCTCAAATGTTTCTCTGCAAGGAGGGAGGAAATGGGAAAAGCCACCTCATTGTCTTTTCCTTGCAAATCCTGTCTTAAGGGCGTATTTGTGTATGCATAGGGTGAGCCTGTCAGGAACTAAACCATTAACCATCTCCAAAGAATAGCCAGGCTGCCCAGCTAAAGCAATCAGTGACCATTATCAGGTATCCTGGCAAAACAGGATTTCTGCTGTAGACAGCCTCCTTCTGTGATGTTTTGGGGGGTGGTCTCGGGCTACAGGGTGGGCAAGTACAGTCATACCTTGGAAGTTGAACGGAATCCATTCTGGAAGTCCATTCGACTTCCAAGAGGCTCGCAAACCAAAGCGCGGCTTCTGATTGGCTGCAGGAAGCTCCTGCAGCCAATCGGAAGCCGTGGAAGCCCTGCCGGACATTCGGCTTCCAAAAATAGTTCGCAAACTGGAACAGTCACTTCCGGGGTTGCGACGTTCGGGAACCAAAACGTTCGGGAACTAAGCTGTTCCGACTTCCAAGGTACGACTGTACAGGGAAGAGACGGTTTGTTTGAATGTTTAAGGAAGAAGCTGCAATCTTCAGCTAAGAAAATTCAAGCCTATGCTTGGATAAGCAAGTGAACCAGTGCCAGATTTACGTATAAGCTAAACAAGCTATAGCTATAGCTAAACAAGCTATAGCTTAGGGCCCCACTCTCTTGGGGGCCCCTAAAAAATATGGAGAAGAAATATAAGATGAAAAAACAAATAAAATAAAACCTACATACAGTGTTTTGTGTTGTGTAGGCTCCTGTGATGTAAGCCTGCTAGTCTGCTCCCTAAAATATCACTGGTAATTATTTCACTATTAATATACCATATTTTTCGCTCTATAAGACGCACCAGACGCACCAGACCACAAGACGCACCTAGTTTTTGGAGGAGGAAAACAAGAAAAAAAATATTCTGAATCCCAGAAGCCAGAACGGCAAGAGGGATCGCTGCGCAGTGAAAGCAGCAATCCCTCTTGCTGTTCTGGCTTCTGGGATAGCTGCGCAGCCTGCATTCGCTCCATAAGACGCACACACATTTCCCCTTACTTTTTAGGAGGGGAAAAGTGAGTCTTATAGAGCAAAAAATATGGTACTTCTTCGTAATTGTATTTCAGTTCAACAATTACTTTGATAAAATACATATTTTGTGATGTGCAATGGCTTTAGTTCCCTATTAGGTCCATAAATGACCATATAGCATATATTCAACACAAAAAACAGCGACAATTTGTTGTTGACAAAGGACAGCTGGACATATAAAGGGCCCCATGACCTTCAGGGCCTCATCGAATCTGAATCTGGCCTGATGTGAACGCCAATACTTTGCACATATATTTCTTTCACTATATGTTGTGCGTACAAAAGCTTTTGAATATTTTAACAAGTGTTCGGACATCATTCTAATTTCGAGGAAAGAGTCAGCATTGCACATGATTTGGCTTCCTAGCTGCAGATTAGCTACTCCGCCAACAACTGTTGTTTTTCTCCAGCGGATAAAGGCACAAACTCCGAAACTCTTACCATGAACGCCGGAAGGACGGGCTGGGAAAATTTGGCCCGGAAAGTGTGCAGGAGCTGTTTGGTTTTGGCATTGTAGAACGAGAGGAAACCTGCAAATCAGACAACACAGGATCCATTTGAGGCAAGAGGAAAAGGCAATAACCGATCAGAGGGACCTGGCTGAACCAGATCAAAGAGCTACCGGTTTTTTCCATCTATTAGACGCCCCCATATATAAGACTCCCCCTATTTTAGGGGACTGAATTGTATGATATTGAGAGGCTTACACAAGCCTGTAACCAGCTATCCACTGTGCATTTAAAAGGGGAATGTAAAACTCTAACTAAAAAAAGAACCTGCTAGCGCAAGTTACAGTTAAAGGTAAAGGGACCCCTGGCCATTAGGTCCAGTCGTGGCCGACTCTGGGGTTATGGTGCTCATCTCGCTTTATTGGCCGAGGGAGCCAGCATACAGCTTCCGGGTCATGTGGCCAGCATGACTAAACCGCTTCTGGCGAACCAGAGCCGCACACGGAAACGCCGTTTACCTTCCCGCTGGAGCGGTACCTATTTATCTACTTGCACCGGTGTGCTTTTGAACTGCTAGGTTGGCAGGAGCAGGGACCGAGCAATGGGAGCTCACCCTGTCATTGCGGGGATTCAAACCGCCGACCTTCTGATCGGCAAGTCCTAGGCTCTGTGGTTTAACCCACAGCGCCACCCGTGTCCCCTAGTGCAAGTTAGGAAGAATATTAATAAACAGCATATCCTCTCCTGCCTCCCTTAACGCTCCCACACACACTCTCATGTAAGTCACCTGGCTCCCAAAGACGTGTGTTCTGATTTCACTTGGAAGGTATGCTGATTATTATTGGCTTGCAAATGTCCTGTCCTCACTTGCTGTCAATTGCATTCGTATTTAAATTGGTGGCAGCATATCATCATAAAACTGGAACTGGGTTTATGCATGGCGATGTCAATGTCTGAGAATCATCGAGCTGGAAGGGACCCATCTATTCCAACTCCCTGCAGTGCAGGAATCTCAAAAAGCGGTTCCCCATCCAATCTGAAACCACACCGGACCCTGCTTAGCTTTGCAAATGTGCCAGCAGTTTTATCCATTCGCTATAGGATCCCTGATTGGTTGGGATCACTGCCACGGCCAATTCAGGAAGGAGCAGAAACTTTGTAGCCAGAGTAAACCGATAGGAGTTGTTAAGTTTATCTGGAGGGATCCTACCTGCTATGGGTCAACCTGATCTGACCAGGCATGGATAGTTATTCTGTTTGTAGAGATTTGTGCCCTAGGCAGCCAACAGAGCATTTCTAGCTAAGACGCTGCTCCAACGACAGAGGAAGTCAAAGAGAGAGGAAGTCAAAGAGAGAGAGTGTGCTACGTGCCTTGTGCTTTTGTTACCTGTACAGGTAAGGTCACGCCCACCTCTAAAGGTAAAGGTAAAGGTACCCCTGCCCGTACGGGCCAGTCTTGACAGACTCTGGGGTTGTGCGCCCATCTCACTTAAGAGGCCAGGGGCCAGCGCTGTCCGCAGACACTTCCGGGTCACGTGGCCAGCGTGACATCGCTGCTCTGGCCAGAGCCAGAGCCAGAGCCAGAGCCGCACACGGAAACGCCGTTTACCTTCCCGCTGGTAAGCGGTCCCTATTTATCTACTTGCACCCCGAGGTGCTTTCGAACTGCTAGGTTGGCAGGCGCTGGGACCGAGCAGCGGGAGCGCACCCCGCCGCAGGGATTCGAACCGCCGACCTTTCGATCGGCAAGCCCTAGGCGCTGAGGCTTTAACCCACAGCGCCACCTGCGTCCCGTCACGCCCACCTCTAGTCACATGCAAAGGAAGTATGTCCCAGCCCAGGAGGAAACAGGAAGTTCCGACTGGCTGGACCAAACATCCCCCTGCATGTCCACTCTAGGAAAACAAGGAATGTTGTACTTGACTGCTACTCCTGTATCACATCCCAAATCGCTTTGCTGCGTCACTTAGCTCAGAGGGGGACAAATATGGAATGGGAAGCCTGGAAGGGATCGTTATTTCCCAGAAGCAGCTCACAAGATCTCACCTTCGTGAAAATTGCAGTATATGCCGATGATGTCCGGAACCGGTACGTCTAAGATTTTCGATTTGTTGTTGTGTTTGGCAGTGAAGCTGACTTGGAGCCAGTTGTTCAGGTGGAGGCACCAAGATGAAGGCGTCTTGCCCAGCTGGTCAAACTTGCCTAGAGTCCGGTAAGCCACCCCGACTGCGAAGGCTTTGCTGTCCCGGTCGTACCGTACCTCCCAGTAGTGGTCTCCCCCATCAATTAGTGTGTCACCTGCAACGCAGAGGAAGGGGGTGTCCGTCAGATCGAGGCTAGGGTTCGAGGCTTAGGATCTCATCAGCTGCCTTCCCCAAATACCGTATTTTCCTGTGTGTAAGACGCCCCCTACTTTGGGGGGCTCCCATTTTATAAAATGGGGGTTGGGGGAGATGGCCCAGAGTCGTTGAACTTTTTTTAGTTTGGAGGGGAATGCCGAAAATCTCTCACCCGGCTCACAAATGCTGCCAATCGCACGAGAGTCACAGAAGAAAACAAGCGCCGGCAGCCGCAAACCGAGCACACAATTGCTGCAGCGGCAGGCGGTCGACAGCAGCCCTTGCCGCAGCCACAAATCACCTCTCTTTTAAATCAGAACCAGTGAAGGTGGTGAAGGTCCTGTGTGAGTGTCTGGAGGCGGTTGGAGGATGGATGGCGGCTAACAGATTGAGGTTGAATCCTGACAAGACAGAAGTACTGTTTTTGGGGGACAGGAGGTGGGCGGGTGTGGAGGATTCCCTGGTCCTGAATGGGGTAACTGTGCCCCTGAAGGACCAGGTGCGCAGCCTGGGAGTCATTTTGGACTCACAGCTGTCCATGGAGGCACAGGTCAAATCTGTGTCCAGGGCAGCTGTTTACCAGCTCCATCTGGTACGTAGGCTGAGACCCTATCTGCCCGCGGACTGTCTCGCCAGAGTGGTGCATGCTCTGGTTATCTCCCGCTTGGACTACTGCAATGCGCTCTACGTGGGGCTACCTTTGAAGGTGACTCGGAAACTACAACTAATCCAGAATGCGGCAGCTAGACTGGTGACTGGGAGTGGCCGCTGGGATCACATAACACCGGTCCTGAGAGATCTGCATTGGCTCCCAGTACGTTTCCAAGCACAATTCAAAGTGTTGGTGCTGACCTTTAAAGCTCTAAACGGCCTCGGTCCAGTATACCTGAAGGAGCGTCTCCACCCCCATCGTTCTGCCCGGACGCTGAGGTCCAGCGCCGAGGGCCTTCTGATGGTTCCCTCATTGTGAGAAGCAAAGCTACAGGGAACCAGGCAGAGGGCCTTCTCGGTAGTGGCGCCTGCCCTGTGGAACGCCCTCCCATCAGATGTCAAAGCGATAAACAACTACCTGACATTCAGAAGACATCTTAAGGCAGCCCTGTTCAGGGAAGTTTTTAACGTGTGATATTTTAGTGTATTTTTGGTTTCCATGGAAGCAGCCCAAAGTGGCTGGGGAGGCCCAGCCAGATGGGCGGGGTATAAATAATAAATTATTATTATTATTATTATTATTATTATTATTATTATTATTATTACCTACCCAATCGCCACTGAAAAACTCCTACTCACAGCTACAAGCTATTGCCCATCCCGTGTATGCACTATCTGTGTATAAAACGCCCCCCCCCCAAATTTTAAACTTTATTTTAGAGTAAAAAAACCCCTCGTCTTATACACCGGACAGTACGGTATAGGCCCACCCGCACCGTATATCTAAAGCACGTGGAAAGCATGTGGCAATCCTGGGACGTGCTGTTTACCCTTCCCCAAAGTAGCACGAGTACTTTAAATGTATTCTGTGGACAGAGGTGCCAATTTGAATAAAAGGTTCGTAGCTTGGGGGGGTCCTCCTGGATGCTTTGCTGTCGCTCGAGGCTCCGGTGGCCTCAGTGGCACAAAACGCCTTCCATCAGCTTCGGCTGGTGGCCCAGCTACGCCCCTCTCTAGACAGGGATAGCCTAACTACTGTCATCTATGCTCTGGTAACCTCAAGGTTAGATTACTGCAATGCGTTGTACATAGGGCAGCCTCTGAAGACTGTTCAGAAACTTCAGCCGGTGCAGAATTCGGCGTCAGAATTCAGGCGAGATGGTTTAAGCATATTACACTGATCCTAGTCCAACTGCACTGGCTACCAATGAGTTTCCAGGCGCGATTCAAAGTGCTGGTTTTGACCTATAAAGCCTTAAATGTCTCAGGACCACAATACCTCAAGGAGCGCCTCTTTCATATGAACTGACCCAGACCCTGAGATCCTATTCCAAGGCCCTCCTTTTTGTGCCTCCTCCTCGAGATGTCCAGAGGGTGTCAACATGAGAACAGGGCCTTTTCTGCAGTGGCTCCCCATCTATGAAATTCTCTCCCCAGGGAAGTTCGCCTGGCGCCTACATTACACACCTTTAGGTACCAGGCCTTTGGTTGACCTGACTGACATCCTTTACCCTTTTTCCCCAGTAGTGATGTATAGAAGTGAGAGCTGGACCATAAAGAAGGCTGATCGCCAAAGAATGGATGCTTTTGAATTCTGGTGCTGGAGGAGACTCTTGAGAGTCCCATGGACTGCAAGAAGATCAAACCTCTCCATTCGGAAGGAAATCAGCCCTGAGTGCTCACTGGAAGGACAGATCCTTAAGCTGAGGCTCCAAGACTCTGAACACCTCATGAGAAGAGAAGACTCCCTGGAAAAGACCCTGATGTTGGGAAAGATGGAGGGCACAAGGAGAAGGGGACGACAGAGGACGAGATGGTGGGACAGTGTTCTCGAAGCTACCAGCATGAGTTTGACCAAACTGCGGGGGGGCAGTGGAAGACAGGAGTGCCTGGCGTGCTGTGGTCCAGGGGGTCACAAAGAGGCGGACACGACTAAACGACTAAACAACAACAACCCTTTAAAAATGTGGTTCTTTTTTGGGAGGGGGTGGTTATTGGGTTATTGTTTCTATTTTGACTTTATATATCGTGATCTTTTCTGTGAACCGCCCTGAGACCTCCCCGGTGATGAACGAACAGCAGAAAAATAAAGTGATGAAAACACAAAAAGCAGCTGGAGTTCTGGGCAGGGAAGCTTCTTACCCAACACAGTATAGGATTCGGCCGTGAAGCGGTCCCTTCCACTGCGACCCGTGGGCATCCTTTTGGGAGACTGAACACACCTGAAGAGAGGAAGGAGAGAGTGAGGGGGAAAGAGGTAGCAGAGAACTCTACTCTGAGACAGGCACCCAATATTTGGTGCTGACAGTGCTGGCTCCAGGGTTTGTTGCAGGGGAGAGGGGCCTGGACACGGGTAAAAAATGGTAAAGGACACCTGGATGGTTAAGTCCAGTCAAAGGCAACTATGGGGTTGCAGCGCACATCTTGCTTTCAGGCCAAGGGAGCCGGCGTTTGTCCGCAGACAGCTTCCGGGTCATGTGGCCAGCAGGACTACATCACTTCTGGTGAAATGGGACACCGTGACGGAAACCAGAGCACACGGAAACACCGTTTTCCTTCCCACCAGAGTGGTACCTATTTATCTACTTGCGCTGGTGTGCTTTCAAACTGCTAGGTTGGCAGGAGCTGGGACAGAACAACGGGAGCTCACTCAATTACGGGGATTCGAACCGCTCACCTTCTGATCGGCAAGCCCAAGAGGCTCAGTGGTTTAGACCACAGCGCCACCAGCGTACCTATAAAGACCATAGGAAGGCTGGGTGCATAGCTGTCAACCTCCCCCCTTTTTTAAAGAAAAATTCCCTTATTCCAAATAGGATTCCTAAGCTGCTTCTGGCGCAATGGAACACCGTGACGGAAACCAGAGCACATGGAAACACCGTTTATCTTCCCACCAGAGTGGTACCTATTTATCTACTTGCGCTGGTGTGCTTTCAAACTGCTAGGTTGGCAGGAGCTGGGACAGAGCAACGGGAGCTCACTCCTTCACAGAGATTCAAACTGCTGACCTTCTGATCGGCAAGCCCAAGAGGCTCAGTGGTTTAGACCACAGCGCCACGCGCGTCCCTGCTTCCCATGGGCCCCTGGCTGGCCCCTGTGAAAACAGGATGCTAGACTTGATGGGCCACTGGCTCTCTGTATGTCCGTAGGCTGTCATGGGAGCTGGAATCTAACAATATCTGGGGTGTACCATGTTCGCTACCCCTAGGATAGAGGCAAGAGGTCTTACCTGGCTGGGGAGTTAACTGGTGACGCGGTACGGCCCTTCCCGTCTTTTTCTCGAGCTTTGATGTCTTGCACCTTCCCACCCATGGCGTCCCATTCCACGCTGGCATCTTCCACCTTGAGATTCTGGTGGCTGGTCGTGGCATCAAGGCGGTACACGAAAGCTGAGGGCAAAGAAAGGCAGGTTCTAGCAGCTCATTGGAGAGCCATCGAATCATAGAGTTGGGTCATCCAGTCCAACCCGTGAAATGCAGAAATCTCAACTAAAGCATCCACGATGGTCCAAGCATAATACAGTCGTGCCCCAGTTTTCCGTCTTTTGAGGTGCTTCGCAAGACGAATTTCCCTATGGGCTTGCTTCGCAAGACGAAACGTCTGGCGAGTTCTTGCGAGTTTTTTTCCTTCCCCCCCCCTTTTTCTAAGCCGCTAAGCCGCTAATAGCTGCTAAGCCGCTAAACCACTAATAGCGCTAATCCGCTAAGCCGTCAATGGGCTTGCTTCGCAAGACAAAAAAACCGCAAGACGAAGAGACTCGCGGAACGGATTAATTTCGTATTGCGAGGCACCACTGTACATTTTGCCTCTGTTTCAACAGTGCTTAGATGATGATGATGATGATGATTATCTACTGTTCTGTTAATGCTGAAGTACGTTTCCAAGCACAATTCAAACAGCTGGTGCTGACCTTTAAAGCCCTACATGGCCTCAGCCCAGTAGACCCGAAGAAGCGTCTCCACCCCCGTCATTCAGCCCAGACACTGAGGTCCAGCTCCGAGGGCCTTCTAGCGGTTCCCTCCCTGCGAGGAGCGAGGTTACAGGGAACCAGGAAGAGGGCCTTCTCGGTGGTGGTGCCTGCCCTGTGGAACGCCCTCCCATCAAAGAACTAAACAACTATGACTTTTAGAAGACATCTGAAGGCAGCCCTGCTTAGGGAAGTTTTTAATGTTTGATATTTTATCGTGTTTTTAATATTCTGTTGGGAGCCGCCCAGAGTGGCTGGGGAAACCCAGCCAGATGGGTGGGTTATAAGTAATAAATAACAACATCAATAATTATTTTATAGATTATAAATGCCATATTAGTTTGTCACTGAAATAACTTGGCCCTCTACTTAAGGAAGAAGATCCTACCAGCTCCCAAGACAGACGTACCATTAAGAAACATCTCCTAATATTTATCCTTTGTTTGGGGGAAGGGCTAAGGTTGTTCTCAGGCCCAGGACCAGCCACAAGTCCCACAAGTTTGTGGCCGGAAGTGGTGGGTCTGCGGTGGGGTTCTAATTTGGCCGACAAACCCTGCCCATTTCGACATTGCCATTTTAGCAGCGTTCCCTCTCGCTGGTCAAGTCTGGAAGTCTTTGCAAGGGCAGGCCTTCCCAGCGAACACTCACCTCTCGTTTCCAAAGTGACCGGCTCAGAAAACTCTCCTGCCACAGCTTTGTTGCAGGCTTTGACGCGGAAATTCATGTACTTCATGTCAAATTTCAGCCCTGCAGCGGGAAACGGACAAAGGGTCAACTTCCTCGGCCAACAATTGTGTATAGGTGCTCCCCAAACCCTGCGTTATAAGAATTCTAAGGTCTCAAATATAAAATAAGGTAAAGGGACCCCTGACCATTAGGTCCAGTCGTGGCCGACTCTGGGGTTGCGGTGCTCATCTCGCTTTACTGGCCGAGGGAGCCGGCGTACAGCTTCTGCGTCATGTGGCCAACATGACTAAGCCGCTTCTGGCGAAACCAGAGCAGCACACAGAAATGCCGTTTACGTTCCCGCTGGAGTGGTACCTATTTATCTACTTGCACGTTGATGTGCTTTCAAACTGCTAGGTTGGCAGGAGCAGGGACCGAGCAACGGGAGCTCACCCCGTCGCGGGGATTCGAACCGCCGACCTCCTGATCGGCAAGTCCTAGGCTTTGTGGTTTAACCCACAGAGCCACCCACGTTCCCAAATATAAAATAAATGTGGATAAATGTGCAAGGCAAACACATGCACAAGTATATAAACCACATGTCTGAAATAGTACAGAAGAGCAATCCTGAGGCCATTTTGACTCTCCCAAATTGACCTCAAATATTTCTCTGCAAGGAGGAAGGAAACAGGAAAAGCTTTCCAATTGTCTTTGGACTGTAGGAGCCTATTCCTCCCTTTGCAAATACTGTCTGGCAAGTATCTGTTAAGCTGAACACACATGATAAATATGCCTAAGAGATTCAGGAGCTAAGTATTTACCATCTCAAAGGAATAGCCAGGCTACCCGGAAAATGCAATCAAGTAAGGCATTATTACCAGGTATCCTGGCAGACAGGAGAGAAGCAACACTCTCAAATTTCTGCCAGAGACCACCTCCTTCTGTGACGTATGTGTGATGTTGTGGGGGGTGGTCTTGGGCTACTGGGTGGGCAATTTCAGAAGTCTTTATATGGGCTTGTGCACCATTGTTCTGGGTTACTCCTCCCTCCTGCGTGCGGTGGGGGGGACGGGACCCTGTTGCAACAGTTTATTTCCTTTAATAAAGATCAGGCTTACTAGCCGCTTTGCTTCTCAATATTTTCTGGTTGGCCTCTGTTATTTTTCTCCTACTGGTAGGGAACCCACTTAAGGACTCTATACGGGCTCTGGAATACCCCATAAGGGAGAGGGAGCAGTTTTCCTTATAACACCTGCAACCATCTGGTACGCAGGATGAGACCCTCCTTGCCCGCAGACTGTCTGGCCAGAGTGGTGCATACTCTGGTTATCTCCCGCTTGGACTACTGCAATGTGCTCTACGTGGGGCTACCTTTGAAGGTGACCTGGAAACTGCAACTAATCCAGAATGCGGCAGCTAGACTGGTGACTGGGAGTGGCCGCCGGGACCACATAACACCAGTTCTGAGAGATCTGCATTGGCTCCCAGTACGTTTCCGAGCACAATTCAAAGTGTTGGTGCTGATCTTTAAAGCCCTAAATGGCCTTGGTCCACTATACCTGAAGGAGCGTCTCCACCCCCATCGTCCAGCTCTGAGGGCCTTCTGGCAGTTCCCTCATTGCAAGAAGTGAGGTTACAGGGAACAAGACAGAGGGCCTTTTCAGTGGTGGCGCCTGCCCTGTGGAACGCCCTCCCATCAGATGTCAAGGAAATAAACAACTACCTGACTTTTAGAAGACATCTGAAGGCAACCCTGTTTAGGGAAGTTTTTAATGTTTGATGTTTTATCGTGTTTTTAATATTCTATTGGGAGCCGTCCAGAGTGGGTGGGGAAACCCAGCCAGATGGGCGGGGTATAAATAATAAATTATTATTATATCCTGCATGGGCTGTCTCACCAGAGAGCGTATACTCAGTCTGCTTAATTCCTTCGATGACCATCCATGGCTGGTCTTCTTTGACCCGGGGGGGACCTTCAAAGTTGGTCCGACGGTACTCTAGCACGTAGTGGTCAATCTTGCTGTCCTCTTCGGGCATCCTCCAAACCAGGGTTACACAGTTATCAGCCACCAAAGATTCGGCCGTGTCTATCTCCGGGGCACTGGGCACTAGGTTTGCAAGTGGACAATCAGAGAGGATAGGTGCACAGAATTATAGATCGGGATATATTAGCATAGCTGTCAAGCGTCCCTTATTTGGCGGGACAGTCCCTTATCCCAGCGCCATGTCCCGCTGCTGTCCCTTATTGATGACATCCCTTAAATAAGCTACTGAAGGTAATGGGGCCCTTTCTATGCCCAGCTGTCCTTTGTCCACAACAAATTGTTGCTGGTTTTTTTGGTTGAATATGTGCTATATGGTAATTTATGGACCTAATAGGTATCTAAAGCCATTTGCACGCAACAAAATATGTATTTTATAAAAGTAATTGTTGATCCCTTATTTTCAAGGCTGCTGGTCCCTTATTTTCAAAGTTGACAGCTATGTATATTGGCCATTAGCAGATTAGCTGCACTGCAGAAGGCATGCTGAGGAGACCACAGATTACAAAGAACGCAAAAATAACTTTTGCTAGGTTTTAATAACAAAAGCAAAAACTCCTTTTACAATATACCGTAAGCATGACCCAACCACTGACCCATCCACCAGAGTACTGAGAGAGCTAGGTCCTGCTCTTTTATATACTATACCCAATAGCTTAATTACCACAACTTAACAGCGCCTGCTATACTGCTTCACAGCTGTAAAACTAGGTCACGTTATTTGCTCTGGCCTTTAAAGAAACACACATCTTGTGGAACAATAATGAACCTTCAAATTTAAAGAGACCATTCAACAGTTATCAGCCACCAAAGATTTGGCGGTGTCTATCTCCAGGGCACTGGGCACTAGGTTTGCAAGTGGACAATCAGAGAGGATAGGTGCACAGAATTATAGATCAGGATACACTGTCGGATTTACGTATAAGCTAAACAAGCTATAGCTTAGGGCCCCACTCTCTTCGGGGGCCCCCAAAAAATTAAAGAAAAAAACACCTGGATGTACATTTCCAAAATATAAGATAAAAGACAAATAAAATAAAACCTACAGCAACAGTGTTTTGTGTTGTATAGGCTCCTAGGATGTAAGTCATGGGCCCCGCCTGCTAGCCTGCTCCCCAAAATATCCCTGGTTTGCTCCTTTCTATATATAGGGTGCCTACATTCTGCATGGACTGGTTGCACGGCCACATGTGCAAATGGCTTGAGATACCTATTAGGTCCATAAACGACCATATAGCATATATTCAACACAAAAAACAGCGACAATTTGTTGTTGACAAAGGACAGCTGGACATAGAAAGGGCCCCATTACCTTCAGTAGCTTAGGGCCTCACCAAACCTAAATCCGGCCCTGATCAGGAACCTTACTCAGACTCACCGAAATTAATGCATGTAGCTCATTTAATTCATTTATTTTATTTCGCAAGATGCTGAGTGTAGGACGAGCTCCAGGCAAGCAGAACTCAACAACCAAGGGAGGAGGGCAGCAGACTAGGCTCCACCGCCTTAAAATAATAATTACAAAAATCTTAGGGGGGATTTGTGCACGAATCTGCTTCTTTCACCCTCCCTCCCTCCAGTTCTTTCGCCCTTTGTATCTACGACAGGGACTGTGTTGTTGTCTTAGAACTTTGCACAGCACCTGGAAAAAGTTTGGGTTGAAATGACAACGCGACAACCCTGTGAGGTAGGTTAGGCTGATAGACGGTCAGCCAGCAAGTGGGAATTCGAACCCAGCACCCCCGCAGTGCTTGCCTGACATGCTAACCATCCAGGAACCCCTTTTATGAAGAGGCAAGTAGTAAGATCATGGATCCCCTACTGGTGAGGCTTGCCGACCTCCCGCAAAAGCAAAAATTTGACCTTTTGCTGTTAGGCAAAGATCAGAAGAAGATCTGGATGGTCGCCAGATTCTGTGTACAAATCTGTAGGCGCAGACCATCGCCCAACTCAAAACAGTCCGGCATGAAAATCCCAAAACTCGGTTCCATGGGTGACTCTGAGTCAACTCCCTGGGACAGTTTATTGTTGTACATTGTTTCTAAATTTATTGTTGTACGTTGTTTTACAATTGTTTTAATTGTCTGTTTTAACCATATTTGCACATCAGTTTCTAATGTTGTGAGTGTCCTCTATTTCAGAGACTTCTACTCTGCAGCTTCTTATAGTTTTAACTGCGAGTCTTTTAGTTCTTATGCTCCTACAGTTGTTTTAACTGCTTGTTTTTATTTCTTATCTGTTTTAATTATCAGTTTTTACCCTTCCATTATCTGTGTTTAATCTTGTATTTTATTCAGATGTTTTATCCTATGCTTGTTTCTTTGTCCGTATTTGCTCTAACAATTATCGGTTAAAAAAACACGAAACCTGCTATTTTATTTATATCTTTGTTTCTTTGTTTATCCTGGTCTGTGACCGTAATAAAGTTCAACCCCGAATACCTGGCAGAAATTTCAGAGATTGCAATATCCGACGCTCCTGGCCAAAATCGACCATCAGGTGGCTCATGTTGTCGCTGACTTTGGCCTTGAGGGAAAGGCGAAACGCAGGCGCCATGGTCACGCTGCAGAGGATTGGGTCCGAAGGGAGGGGGGTGGAGAGGAATTTGTTAGAGAGCGCCCCCGAAATAAACGACAACCCTCATCCCAACTGTAGTGGTTACATACGCTTCAAATTACAGACTCCGCTAACCCAGAAATAGTGCTTCAGGTTAAGAACTTTGCTTCAGGGTGAGAACAGAAATTGTGGTGGCAGCAGGAGGCCCCATTAGCTAAAGTGGTGCTTTAAGGTTTAGAACAATTTCAGGTTAAATACAGACCTCTGGAACGAATTAAGTACTTAACCTGAGGTACCACTGTACATCCACACAAATGGAGGGGGGGGCGAAGCAAAGAGGCCTTGGAGCAAAGATTGTGAAACATACAAGAACCCAGTGTCTAGACTTTGAGAGGGGTCAGCCCGGAAACCACTGAGAATACCAAGGTTTTTCATAATAATAATAATATTTTTTTATTTATACCCCACCCTTCCTGGTTCAAAAACTGGGCTCAGGGCAGCTAACAACAAATTTAAAGCACCAGATATCAAAGTGAAAAACAACTACCATATTTTTAGAAGACATCTGAAGGCAGCCCTGTTTAGGGAAGCTTTTAATGTTTACTAGGTTATTGTATTTTAATATTCCGTTGGAAGCCGCCTAGAGTGGCTGGAGAAATCCAGCCAGATGGGCGGGGTATAAATAATAAATTATTATTATTATTATTATTATTATTATTATTATTATTATTATTTGATGCAACAAAAAACAGCATAAAATACAGTATAAAACGTGAATAACAATAAATCAATTTAGGGGGTGGGTGGGAAGAGAATGCCATAGAACATGTGCAAAGCGTCTTTCCCTGACTACAAGCAAAGGTGAGTTTCAGTCTTTTTGTACAGGATGGGGCAGGTTGCTTCTGAAAACGTACAAAGTGGACTTTCCTTGCAGGGGGAGGGAAGGCCAAGAATAATATGAGGATTAGACACTCGAGCATCCCTCTCCAGGCTGCGTATGAACTGCTAAAGTCTCTTGCCCGCCATAACTGAAATTCAGGAATAAGTCGGGGGTGCGTCGAAAATAAATTGGTCCGCAGCAAGTTGGGCCTTGGATAAGGGCAGGAGGGGTATGGGATGGGGGCCTGAGCACAGGGACCATGGTGGTATATTTTATGCCCTTTGGTCTAAACGTGGTCTTTGGCAGAGGAGAAAACTTGTGGAGCAAGAGGTTTTTTCCGGAATGCAACGTACCTGTCTTTGATCTGCTTAGCAGCCTTCAAAGAAGCGCGAGAAAGAGGGCGAAAGAGTAAAAGAGAGAGAGAGAAAGGGAGGGAGAGAGGAAGGGGGTCACCAGTTATAATTCAAGACAAGGAAAACAGCACCAACACATTGTCTGTACAGGAATGGAGAACCTGCAACTTTCCAGGTGTTGCCCCAGCAGCCGAAGGTCAGGGATGATGGGTTTTGCAGTCAAGTAAGTTCTGGGCATATGAGATGCGGGTGGCGCTGTGGGTTAAGCCACAGAGCCTAGGACTTGCCGATCAGAAGGTTGGCGGTTCGAATCCCCGCAACGGGGTGAGCTCCCGTTGCCCGGTCCCTGCTCCTGCCAACCTAGCAGTTCGAAAGCACGTCAAAGTGCAAGTAGATAAATAGGTACCGCTCCGGCGGGAAGGTAAACGGCATTTCCGTGCGCTGCTCTGGTTCGCCAGAAGCGGCTTAGTCCTGCTGGCCACATGACCCGGAAGCTGTACGCCGGCTCCCTCGGCCAATAAAGCGAGATGAGCGCCGCAACCCCAGAGTCGGCCACGACTGGACCTAATGGTCAGGGGCCCCTTTACCTTAAGTTCTGGGCCCTCCCCAAGGTTCCCCATCTCTGTACTAGACTAAGGAATACCCACGCAAAGTTTAAAAGCACATTGCTCCCAGCAAAGAGTCCCTGAAACTGCCGGCCGTCTGTCCCCTCCCAACTCCCCCATTTGGCCTCAGAATTCATGATTGAATGTAAAAGCCTATCAACCATCCGTTCCTAAAATGCATGGTCTGAGACCTGCAGTTATTGGGCGATGTTATGTACTGAGTTGAATAGGATCCAAAATGTAGCAGTCTGATTGGTCCTAGAACAATAGGATTCAGAATGCAGCAGTCTGATTGGTCCTAGAACAATGCAGCAGTATGATTGGTCCGCAGGAGCCACCCAATCCAGCTCCAGGTGGAAGTGAATCAGCAACCTGATTGGCCTACAGGAGAATCCCGGAATTAGCCAATCACATGCAGCCCATTGTGTAAATAATATACAGTGGTACCTCGGGTTACAAACGCTTCAGGTTACATATGCTTCAGGTTACACACTCCACTAACCCAGAAATAGTGCTTCAGGTTAAGAACTTTGCTTCAGGATAAGAACAGAAATCGTGCTCCGGCGGCAGCAGCAGGAGGCCCTATTAGCTAAAGTGGTGCTTCAGGTTAAGAACAGTTTCAGGTTAAGAACAGACCTCCGGAACGAATTAAGTACTTAACCTGAGGTACCACTGTATATAAAGCAGATATTGTGGGGGAACTTCCATTCCTCCTCACCACTTTGAGCTGAATAAAGAGCATGAAATCCACTCTCGACTGCGAGTATATTTCAGAAATACCCATGCAAACCAAGTTTAAAAGGACATTGCTCCCAGCAAAGAGTCCCTGAAACTGCCGTTTGGCCTCAGAACTCATGATCCCACGATTGAACGTTAAAGCCTATCAACCGTCCATTCCTAAAATGCATGGTCTCAGACTGCAGTTATTGGGCAGGATACACATTTAGTTAATAATCATAATCTGATAATGATGGCCTTATTGCTCATGTGCTCGCTCTTTGTCGGTGGCTTACAGAACCCCCGACCTAAATTCCCACAGAAGTGCTGGCCAGTTTGGGCTCTGCGACAACAGGAATCCTGAAATATTTCCAAAGTCACACAGGCTTTGCAGAGCCTTGCATCTGTTCCGTCATCATTTACCGGTAATCCTGTTTCTCCAAAATATGTGGGCTGGGAGATTACCCGCCAAGCTCTCTACACCTGACCCACTCCCCAAACCACTGAGCCCATTGCCCAGGGAGGCAAGTCGAGCGAGCAGCTCTTTGTACCTGGTTGAAGTCATGGTTCTCAGCCCCCTGGAGTGTTTGGTTGGCTGTTTCCAGTAGTTCCTCGGAGCTCTCTAAGGCTTTTGTGCAAGCAGCCAGCTGGTTCTGGAGCAAGGAGTGATTTGTGGAACAGAAGAAGGAGAGAGGGAGAGAGAGAGAGAGAGAGAGAGAGAGAGAGAGAGAGAGATGTTATAGCAAGCATGTCTGAGGCTAGGTTCTGCCTGGTTCCCTGTAACTTGGCTTCTCGCAGTGAGGGAACCATCAGAAGGCCCTCGGCGCCGGACCTCAGCATCTGGGCAGAACGATGGGGATGGAGACGCTCCTTCAGGTATACTGGACCGAGGCTGTTTAGGACTTGAAAGGTCAGCACCAACACTTTGAATTGTGCTCGGAAACGTACTGGGAGCCAGTGTAGGTCTTTCAAGACCTATGTGGTTCCAAGTTATGTGGTCTCAGCGGTCGTTTCCAGTCACCAGTCTAGCTGCTGCATTCTGGATTAGCTGCAGTTTCCGGGTCACCTTCAAAGGCAGCCCCACGTAGAGCGCATTGCAGTAGTCCAAGCGGGAGCATGCACCACTCTGGTGAGACAGTCTGCGGGCAGGGAGGGTCTCATCCTGCGTACTAGATAGAGCTGGTAGACAGCTGCCCTGGACACAGATTTGACCTGTGCCTCCATGGATAATAATAATAATAATAATTTATTATTTATACCCCGCCCATCTGGCTGAGTTTCCCCAGCCACTCTGGGCGGCTCCCAATCAGTGTTAAAAACAATACAGCATTACATATTAAAAACTTCCCTGAACAGGGCTGCCTTAAGATGTCTTCTGAATGTCAGGTAATTCTTTATCTCTTTGACATCTGATGGGAGGGCGTTCCACAGGTCGGGCGCCACTACCGAGAAGGCCCTCTGCCTGGTTCCCTGTAGCCTCACTTCTCGCAATGAGGGAACCGCCAGAAGGCCCTCGGCGCTGGATCTCAGTGTCCGGGCTGAACGATGGGGGTGGAGATGCTCCTTCAGGTATACAGGACCGAGGCCGTTTAGGGCTTTAAAGGTCAGCACCAACACTTTGAATCGTGCTCGGAAACGTACTGGGAGCCAGTGCAGATCTCTCAGAACCGGTGTTATGTGGTCCCGGCGGCCACTCCCAGTCACCAGTCTAGCTGCCGCATTCTGGATTAATTGCAGTTTCCGGGTCACCTTCAAAGGTAGCCCCACGTAGAGCGCGTTGCAGTAGTCCAAGCGTGAGATAACCAGAGCATGCACCACTCTGGCGAGACAGTCCGCGGGAAGGTAGGGTCTTAGCCTGCGTACCAGGTGGAGTTGGTAGACAGCTGCCCTGGACACAGAGTTAACCTGCGCCTCCATGGACAGCTGTGAGTCCAAAATGACTCCCAGGCTGCGCACCTGGTCCTTCAGGGGCACAGTTACCCCATTCAGGACCAGGGAATCCTCCACACCTGCCCGCCTCCTGTCCCCCAAAAACAGTACTTCTGTCTTGTCAGGATTCAACCTCAATCTGTTAGCCGCCATCCAACCTCCAACCGCCTCCAGGCACTCACACAGGACCTTCACCGCCTTCACTGGTTCTGATTTAAAGGAGAGGTAGAGCTGGGTGTCATCTGCATACTGATGAACACCCAGTCCAAACCCCCTGATGATCTCTCCCAGCGGCTTCATATAGATGTTAAAAAGCATGGGGGAGAGGACGGAACCCTGAGGTACCCCACAAGTGAGGGCCCAAGGGTCTGAACACTCATCCCCCACCACCACTTTCTGAACACGGCCCAGGAGGAAGGAGCGGAACCACTGTATAACAGTGCCCCCAGCTCCCAGCCCCTCTAGACGGTCCAGAAGGATGTTATGGTCGATGGTGTCAAAGGCCGCTGAGAGATCCAGCAGAACTAGGAAACAGCTCTCACCTTTGTCCCTAGCCCGCCGGAGATCATCAACCAGCGCGACCAAGGCAGTTTCAGTCCCATGGTGAGGCCTGAATCCCGATTGGAAGGGATCCAAATGGTCCGTTTCCTCCAGGCGTGCTTGGAGTTGTTCAGCAACCACCCGCTCAATCACCTTGCCCAAGAATGGAAGATTTGAGACTGGGCGATAGTTGGCCAAATTGGCCGGGTCTAAAGATGTTTTTTTAAGAAGCGGTTTAATGACCGCCTCTTTCAGCGGGTCTGGGAAGGCTCCCTCACAGAGGGAAGCATTCACCACCCCGCAAAGCCCATCGCCCAGCCCTTCCCGGCTCGCTTTTATCAGCCAGGATGGGCAAGGATCAAGAAGACAGGTGGTCGGTTTCACTCGTCCAAGCAGCCTGTCCACATCCTCGGAGGTAACAGATTGGAATTGATCCCATATAACAGGACCAGACAGAACTCTAGCACTCTCCCGCCCTGGCCCTGCTCCCACTGTGGAGTCTACTTCCTTCTGAATCTGAGCGATTTTATCTGCAAAAAAACTTTGCAAAAGCATTGCAGGAGATCTTGGGGTCCCTACCAGGCCCCGGTGGTACAGGTGGTTCCGATAAACTGCGAACCACCTGAAAAAGTCTCCTGCTGCTGTTTTCTGCAGATGCAATGGAGGCGGCGAAGAAGGCCCTCTTCGCCGTCGCCATTGCCACTTGGTAGGCTCGACGTTGAGCTCTAACCCGTGTCCGGTCTGATTCAGAATGAGTTTTCCGCCACCGGCGCTCTAGCCGTCTCAACGATTGTTTCATCACCCTCAGCTCCGGGGAGAACCACGGGGCTGTCCGGGCTCCATGCAATCGGAGAGGGCGCTTCGGAGCCAGACAGTCAATAGCCCTGGTTAACTCCGCATTCCAGCGTGCCACCAGGGAATCAGCTGAAAGGCCATCAACTTGGGATAAAGCATCCCCTACCACTCTCTGGAAGCCAATTGGATCCATTAAGTGGCGGGGGCGGACCATCCGAATCGGTCCCACCTCCCTGCGGAGGGGAAGGGTTGCGGAGAAGTCCAGTTGCACCAGGTAGTGATCTGACCATGGCACTTCTTTTGTTTCGCTTTTAGTTAATGTCAGATCACCAACATCCGTAGAGGTAAACACCAAGTCTAAGGCATGTCCGTGTCTATGAGTTGGGCCAGACTTATTCAGGGACAGCCCCATGGAGGCCATGCTTTCCACGAAGTCCCGAGCTGCCCCTTGTAAGGTCGTGTCGGCATGGATGTTAAAATCCCCCAGGACAACCAAGCTAGGTGTCTCCAGGAGTATATCCGCCACGACCTGAAGCAGCTCGGGCAGGGAATCCTTGGTGCAGCGGGGAGGTCGGTACACCAGTAGGAATCCTGTACTGCCCCTATTGCCCAACTTCCAGAACATGCACTCAGAAAACTGGGTCTTCCCAATAGGACGCCTGGTGCAGACTAATGACTTCCTAAAAATCGCTGCAACCCCCCCTCCCCGCCCACATGACCTGGGTTGCTGTGCGTAAGAGAAACCTGGTGGGCAAGCAGCGGCAAGGAGAGGCCCATCTGCCTCATCCAACCAGGTCTCTGTCACACATGCCAGGTCAAATCCTCCATCCACAATCAGGTCGTGGATGGCAGTGGTTTTATTCACCATTGACCTGGCATTGCACAGCAACACTTTCAGGTCATGTGGGTTTCCCTTGCTGATTACTGTATCCTTCCGGTCAGGACCAGACCTGGAGGCAGGGATAGTCCTCAAACAACGACTAAACCTGCCTCCTCGGTAATGACATGGTCTGGTCTTAGCATAACTCCTCCTCCTGCCCGTGATCACTGAGATCGGGTGTCCCAATACATCTCCCCCTGTGGAACCTGCCCCACCCAATCTATTGGCTGAGGCCCACTCCCAGGCAGCCATGACCCTCCCCCTTAAAAGGCAAAATACAAACTATATAATAATTTAACAGAATAATAATAATAATAAAACAAAACAGAACAAAACAAAACAAAACAAAGCAAAACAAGGAACAATAATGCTGACTAAGTGCTTATCCCACCCCAAGCAAAAATAAAATAATGAAATAATATAATATTATAAAAAACAACAACCACCATTTAAAGTGCTGCAAATTAAAAACGATTAAAACATTTAAAACCATTTTGTCCATTGCTGCCGGTAGCTGCTCAGGCCTCTTATGCTGTGGCAGTGAGTGCAGGCCCCGCCCCCTAGGCCGGATGGAGTTGGCAGGAGAGGGAGCGGTCCTCCCAACACTCACGCAAGCAGCAGCAGCAGCAGCAGCAGCAGCAGCAGTTGTGTCCCGGAGGCCTCTCTCAGGCCTCTTATGCTGTGGCAGTGAGTGCAGGCCCCGCCCCCTAGGCCGGATGGAGTTGGCAGGAGAGGGAGCGGTCCTCCCAACACTCACGCAAGCAGCAGCAGCAGCAGCAGCAGCAGCAGCAGTTGTGTCCCGGAGGCCTCTCTCAGGCCTCTTATGCTGTGGCAGTGAGTGCAGGCCCCGCCCCCTAGGCCGGATGGAGTTGGCAGGAGAGGGAGCGGTCCTCCCAACACTCACGCAAGCAGCAGCAGCAGCAGCAGCAGCAGCAGAGAGTCCAAAATGACTCCCAGGCTGCGCACCTGGTCCCTCAGGGACACAGTGACCCCATTCAGGACCAGGGAGTCCTCCACACCCGCCCGCCCCCTGTCCCCCCAAAACAGTCCTTCTGTCTTGTCAGGATTCAACCTCAATCTGTTAGCCGCCATCCATCCTCCAACCGCCTCCAGACACTCACACAGGACCTTCACTGGTTCTGATTTAAAAGAGAGGTAGAGCTTTTGGGGGCGGAGGGAGGAATCCACAATTCTGATAGTTTGGACTCTGAAATGAGGAATATAGAATTGTAGAGTTGGAAGGGACACTAAGAGTCATCTAGTCTGACCCCCGTGCAGTGCAGGGATTATGCACCACTCTGGCCAGACATCTCTTTGCAATACAGGTGCCCCTTACCTGCAACTCGTAAGTCCTGCTGGCTCGATCCTGTTTGATCTTCATCACCATCCCATCCTTCAGCTCGTCCAACAGGGTGAACAGCGACTGGAACTCTGCCTCAAGGTCTTGCTGGACTCGGTCCGAATTGGCCTGGCAGGATGAAATCAGGCACGTATGAGCTTGATACAAAAATGTATCATATAATTGTTGTCGATCACTGGCTTGTAAATTTGCTAGCTTTAATGAGATGACTGCAGAGGTGGAGATTTGCCAGATTTTTTTGATGGGGAGGTGGCACGTGAAAATGTTTATAATAAAAGCAGCAAAGGATTTGAGTCAAGAAAGATCTCAGAAGCAGAGTTATTAACTCAAATAACAGGGAGCATTTTATTATTGAACTATCACTCAGTAGATAAATAGGTACCACTCTGGCTGGAAGGTAAATGGCGTTTCCGTGCATATGAGAGTTCTGGGCATATGAGATGCGAGTTCTGGGCATATGAGATGCGGGTGGCGCTGTGGGTTAAACCACAGAGCCTAGGACTTGCCGATCAGAAGGTTGGCGGTTCGAATCCCCGTGATGGGGTGAGCTCCCGTTGTTCGGTCCCTGCTCCTGCCAACCTAGCAGTTTGAAAGCACATCAAAGTGCAAGTAGATAAATAGGTACCACTCCACCGGGAAGGTAAACGGTGTTTCCGTGCGCTGTTCTGGTTCGCCAGAAGTGGCTTAGTCCTGCTGGCCACATGACCCGGAAGCTGTACGCCAGCTCCCTCGGCCAACAAAGTGAGATGAGCGCCACAACCCCAGAGTTGGCCACGACTGGACCTAGTGGCCAGGGGTCCCTTTACCTAGTAGGCTGATTATACAGTCATGCAACTTCCTCTGACGAGGGTCTGCGCCAAGACCTCTCACTGCAGAAATCAAACTCTGCTGACCCCTGAACTCTCAGCCCAGTTACCTCCACGTTCTGCAGCATCTGTTTGAGGACATAGATGAAATTTTGGATTTCCTCGTTTTTCACAGCCAGGGTGGTGATGATCTTTCTAAGGGCGTCCTGTCCCAGAAGGAAAAAAAAATCTTGAATCAACGGCTCCTTTTATTTGCGTGTGTTCGTGCATTCCTTTCATGCCCTCTGATGACACTTTAACCACCCAGGTGTCCTTGCTATTGAGTATTCACGATAATAATAGAATTGTGGAGTCAGAAGGGACACCCGAGGGTCATCTAGTCCAACCCCCTTGTGATGCAGGACTCTTCCGCCCATTGTGGGGCTCGAACCCACAGCCCTGAGATTAAGAGTCTCAGGCTCTGTCCACTCAGCTACCTGGGGAGGTCAGATACGCTCCCACTTTCTCAATGAAACTTTTTAAAATTTGCTTTTCAAATTATCCTGAAACTGCAGTGACAAGTAAACAATAAAAAGAAATCAATAATATAGCCAGTGAAAGGCAGGGCACACAAATCCTAAACACCTGTCTGTTTATCTATCATCTATCTATCTATCTATCTATCTATCTATCTATCTATCTATCATCTATCTATATCTATCTATCTATCTATCTATCTATCTATCTATCTATCTATCTATCTATCTATCTATCTATCATCTATCATCTATCTATCATCTATCTATCTATCTATCTATCTATCTATCTATCTATCTATCATCTATCTATCTATCTATCTATCTATCATCTCTCATCTCTATCTCTATGTCATAAAATTTACACACCACTTGATTGTAAAACAACAATAACCTCAAAGCGGTTTACAAAACAGGTAAGTCAATAAAACCAAGAAAAAACTACAGCCCAATTTTAAAACATACAAAAGCTAAAATGCTGGAAAAGATTGCAGTTAGCTCAGTTTTCTAAAAATCTGGGTGGGCTTGCCCAAACAAGGATGCTTTTGGCAGGCGCTGGGAAAGGTGACATGAAGATGCCTTGCTTGAGCTCAAGAGGCAGTGAGTTCCACAGTAAATGACCCAGTTCTTACAAATGTGGAGCGGCTATTGCGTGCGGCACCTGCTGATCAAAGCGGTCGAGTGGCGCGTGAGTTTTGAATTTTGCAAAAAGGAACATAGGTCAAAATTGTAAGTCTCCTGATAAAGCATTTTTAAAACATTCTCTTTGCAATTTCGTTTATTGCATATCTTAAGACAACCGTCCTTTTAAAAATACATTTCTGCATTGCCCGGGGTTGGACTAGATGACCAATCCTACAATTCTATGATTCTAAGTTTCCCCCAGCCATGGAACATCTCCCATCCTTTCTTGGAGATGCCCAAGATTTGAATCTGGATCTCTGCTTGCCAAGCAAATGTTCCGCCACTCAGCTATGGCACAGCTACAAAATTAAGGAAGATTCTAGTCCTCATGAGAAGCCCGAACACAAAGAAGCTGTCTTTTATGAGCCAGACACCTGGTTCCTTTAGCACAATAAGCCACACCACTTTGGCAGTGCTCTCTTCTACATTTTTTTATTTTTATTTTTATTTTTCCTTTCCAAATGCTTTTTATTGAGATTTAAGAATACCAACACCAACCAACAAAAACATCAAATCTTATTACATATTACATATATCCTACTTTATGCTCCATAGAGCCGTTGACTTCCGTCTTTCCCTTCCACAAGTTTTATTATTCCAATCTATAATTCACAGTTTCATTGGTTAAAAATTACACCATGACATAAGATTTAATTCAATCCTGGCAACGTTTTCATATTTCTACAGTTCTCACTTATATAAACCATAAATTTACTCCATTCGTCTCCTCCTGATTGCGAATTCTGTGTGTCAATTTTGCCATTTCAGCGTATTCAACCAGCTTTATCTGCCATTCCCTTACAGTCGGAATCTCCTGTAACGTCCACTTTTGGGCTATCAAAACTCTAGCTGCTGTTGTTGCATACAGATATAATCTTTGGTCTGTCTTCTTAATATCTTCTCCCACCAAACCAGCAAAAATTCTTCTGGCTTTTTTGGAAAAGTATATTTAAACATCTTTTTTAACTCATTATAGATCAATTCCCAAAACTCTTTTATTTTGTTACATGACCACCACATGTGGTAAAAATCGCCGTCTTTTTCCTTGCATTTCCAACAAGTTTTGCTACTTGTCCTATACATTTTTGCCAGTTTGGTGGGAGTGAGATACCAACGATAGACCATTTTCATAACATTCTCTTTTAAAGCAGAGAGCATGCAGTGAATTTTAGACTCTCATTCCAAAGTTTAGCCCATGCATCATAGTTTATGTTTTGTCCCAAGTCAATACCATTTAGTCATGGCTTCTTTTATGAATTCATCTTTTGTGTTCCATTCTAATAAAAGACTGTACATTTTCGAGAGTGGTTTGAGCTTACTTTCTATAATATCTGTTCGGAATTTTGATTTCTTATCGTCAAATCCTAGTTTTTATCATCTTTAAGAACACCATTGACTTGATGGTATTGCAGCCATCCTGTCAATTTTTCTGCAATGCAATTGGAGGGCTTCAATTTCCAACCTTCTACGTTTTTTTTAAAAAAATCCTTGCACACAGAAAAGCAGGACAGCAGGAGAAGGCCTAGCTTTCTACCTGTAGGGATTTTATTTTGCTTGACTTTGGAGGCACACCCCACCATACTAGCACCTGTGTTCGGAGCCCAAGAGGCAACACAGACAGGCAGCCGCAGCCCTGAGGTCGCCTCCCCGTCGCACCTTTTCTCCCAAGGCAGAAAGCGCTCTCTAATCCCCCTCTCTGCCGTTTGCTTTGTGCCTCAGTCCGCAAAGACATCTCCCAAGCTCCACACCCTTGCAACCTCCCCTAAGATGCAAAGTCGACGGGGAACGAGGATGACAAAGCAGAGATGAAGGGAAGGCAAGAGAAAGCCCTTTGGTCCAAGGGGAGCATCTCTCCATCTCTCCATCGTCCTCAGTTTCCTGGTTGCTGCATCCTGTATCCTCCCTCTTTTTTCCCTCTGCATCCCTCGCATCAGCATCTTTTTACCTTTTGGTCGCCCATCTTCAGCTGCTTCCTCTGTCATGGACCAGGAAGGATGCTGAGAGGCAGGGGTAGGAATTGGCCCTCTTGTGGAATTAACAAAGCTGATTGGGGGGTTGTGGCCGGGTGGAGGGGAGGGTGGGGGCAGAGAAATGCTTCTGAACTTACTGCCCTTCCTCTCTGCGCAGATGGAAGAGCATGCTGGGAAATGTAGTCCAGTGAGAGAGAGACAGAGAATAGAGGATGGGTGGAACTGGGTGGCGATGAAAGCAGGCTTGTAGACAAAGGATTCGCCTGCATGTCTATGTTCCTGGTGTATGCAGCAGACTGCAATTCATCCAAAGCTAAAGAAAAGGTTTTCAGCACAGGGGAGGAAATGCGGGAGGAAGAATGGACAAAATTTAATGATTATTTGGTTAAAGCTGTTAAGTTAAACTAATTGGAAATAGCTTGCAGGTATTAGATTGGCTTAGGATTTTATATAAGTTAAGTGATGAATTAATACAGTGGTACCTCAGGTTACCTACCCTTCAGGTTACAGACGCTTCAGGTTACAGACTCTGCTGACCCAGAAATAGTGCTTCAGGTTAAGAACTTTGCTTCAGGATGAGAACAGAAATCGTGTGGCGGCAGCGGGAGGCCCCATTAGCTACAGTGGTGCTTCAGGTTAAGAACAGTTTCAGGTTAAGAACGGACCTCTGGAACGAATTAAGTACTTAACCCGAGGTACCACTGTATGTTTAATTTCGAATTGAAGTGTTATAAGGATGTTAAATGATTAAGTTAAGTTTATAAGAACTCTGATTTGAAAAACCATTAAAAGGATATGCACTGAAACCCAACCAAGGGGAAGTGAGGAAGTCACTTAACAATGTTAATAAGTGCAATTTTAATAAGGTTATGATTTATGTTTGTTTGTTTGTTTGTTTGTTTGTGAAAATCAATAAAAAAATTGGAAAAAAGAGCTGAGAAGGCAAGAATCGTAGAGTTGTAAAAGGACCCTGAGCATCATCTATTCCAACCCCCTGTGCTGTTCTTTTGAATCGTTTGTACATTTTAATCCCCACCCTAATTGTTTTTATATCTGCAACTGCTTTATTTGTTTTGAAATAATTTTTATTTGCTTGTGCCAGAACACACGGCGTACTCAGTAAAGAAACATTTGAACATTTGGTCTCTCCTTTTGCTTTACTGAACATCGTCAGGGCGGGACAAAAATTCACAGAAGGTTACCAGATTCAATCTTCGACATCTCTAGAAGGACTAGGGACAACAATTGCCTAAAATCTTAGAGAGCCGCAGTGTAGACAAACCTGAGCAAAGCAATCCACCTTTGTTCCTTTTTTAAAAAATAATTTTTTTTTATTTGGTTTTACAAATATAGAATTATAGCAATACAATACAAAATACATATCCATATTTAGAGATTTTTCCAAATCTCTGGACTTCCCACCTTCCCTTCCATGGGTCCTATAGTCAACCTTTTCAACTGCATATCATTTCATAATCCGTGTTTTATGTCTCTCCATTCTGTCCATAATATTTGCTACATTACAATTGTTATTGCAATAATAATAATAATAATAATAATAATAATAATAATAATAATTTATTATTTATACCCCACCCATCTGGCTGGGTTTCCCCAGCCATTCTGTGCGGCTTCCAACAAAGATTAAAAATGCATTAAAATGTCACACATTAAAAACTTCCCTGAACAGGGCTGCCTTCAGATGTCTTCTGAATGTCAGGTAGTTGTTTATCTGGGGGGAGGGCGTTCCACAGGGCGGGCGCCACTACCGAGAAGGCCCTCTGCCTGGTTCCCTGTAACTTGGCTTCTCGCAGGGAGGGAACCACCAGAAGGCCCTCAGAGCTGGATCTCAGTGTCCGGGCAGAACGATGGGGGTGGAGACGCTCCTTCAGGTATCCTGCTAATGTTCTCATCTGCTTACAGTGGTCTCCTAGGTAAAGGTAAAGGTACCCCTGCCCGTACGGGCCAGTCTTGACAGACTCTGGGGTTGTGCGCCCATCTCACTTAAGAGGCCAGGGGCCAGCGCTGTCCGGAGACACTTCCGGGTCACGTGGCCAGCGTGACATCGCTGCTCTGGCGAGCCAGAGCCGCACACGGAAACGCCGTTTACCTTCCCGCTGGTAAGCGGTCCCTATTTATCTACTTGCACCCGGAGGTGCTTTCGAACTGCTAGGTTGGCAGGCGCTGGGACCGAGCAGCGGGAGCGCACCCCGCCGCAGGGATTCGAACCGCCGACCTTTCGATCGGCAAGCCCTAGGCGCTGAGGCTTTAACCCACAGCGCCACCTGCGTCCCCTGCAGTGGTCTCCTAGGTATGTTATAATTTTCCCCATTCTTTATTGAAGTTTTGGTCTTCTTGGTTCCTGAGCTTTCCAGTCAGTTTTGCCATTTTGTGATAGTCCAAACAGCTTGGTTCGCTATTTTTCTCTGGTAGGGACTTTGTCTTCTTTCCATCTCTGGGCTAATAACATCTGCGCGGCTGTCATTGCATACATAAAAAGCCTGTTCTGCTCCATTGGAATATCAGTACCTACAATTCCTAAGATCATGGCCACTGGTCCCATCACCTCCTGGCAAATAGAAGGGGGAGAAATGGAGGCAGTGAGAGATTTTACTTTCTTGGGCTCCATGATCATTGCAGATGGTGACAGCAGCCACGAAATTAAAGGCGCCTGCTTCTGGGGAGAAAAGCAATGACAAACCTAGACAGCATCTTAAAAAGCAGAGACATCACCTTGCCAACAAAGGTCCGTATAGTTAAAGCTATGGTTTTCCCAGTAGTGATGTATGGAAGTGAGAGCTGGACTTCCTTCTTACCGTTTCCTGCCTGGTTCCTCTAGCGCCACCCTAGTTTCCTGTGGATCAGTGACGTTATCGTCCCCAATAACAGGTGTTCTCATGTCATCTGTAATACAGCCTCCCTCCCTGTCAGGGTTTAATTTCGAGCTCTCCTGATCAGTTTACTAGGATGCCCCCTGGTTTAGGGTGGGAATAAGTAATAAAATGGGACGTGGGTGGCGCTGTGGGTTAAACCACAGAGCCTAGGACTTGCCGATCAGAAGGTTGGCGGTTCGAATCCCCGCGATGGGGTGAGCTCCCGTTGTTCGGTCCCTGCTCCTGCCAACCTAGCAGTTTGAAAGCACGTCAAAGTGCAAGTAGATAAATAGGTACCACTCCAGCGGGAAGGTAAACGGTGTTTCCGTGCGCTGCTCTGGTTCACCAGAAGCGGCTTAGTCATGCTGGCCACATGACCCGGAAGCTGTATGCCGGCTCCCTCGGCCAGTAAAGTGAGATGAGCGCCGCAACTCCAGAGTCGGTCACGACTGGACCTAATGGTCAGGGGTCCCTTTACCTTTAAGTAATAAAATGAGAACAGGAAAGTAGAGAAAGAATCTGTAGTGATGGCGGAAGTTCTGATTTTTCCCATGATGACTGTTTTGAGGTGCTTTATAAAAAATAGAAAATTTCAAATCCTTTAAACAAGCTTTGCTGGTGCCCTAAGAACAAGTGTAATCTACCTACAGTGGTACCTCAGTTTACAGATGCTTCAGGTTACAGGCGCTTCAGGTTACAGACTCCACTTACCCAGAAATAGTACCTCAGGTTAAGAACTTTGCTTCAAGATGAGAACAGAAATCGTGCGGCGGCAGCGGGAGGCCCCATTAGCTAAAGTGGTGTCTCAGGTTAAGAGCAGTTTCAGGTTAAGAACAGACCTCCAGAACGAATTAAGTTCTTAACCCGAGGTATTGGGTTGGGGAAAACTATGAGGCAGACTCTCCTTCTTCTCCACAATAACACAACACTTGCAAACTCTAGAGATTTCTTTCTTTCCTTCCTTCCTTCCTTCCTTCTTTCTTTCTTTCTTTAAACTTGAGATGTCAAGGTAAGACGTAGGGTTTCAGAAGTCAATGACTCATGCTTTAACTGCATGTACTTTGTCGAAAGATTTGTTATTTTAATTAAAGCATGTTAACATCCGTTCAGTCCTCGTAAGGTCTCCGCTGATGCCCTTTGAATTTCAGCAACACCCTGGAGTGATATCATATTGCATGTGACTCTCCACATTGACTGACAGCTGCAGATGGGGAGGAGAAACGAAGTCTAAGTTTGTACTTGAAGGCAAACCTACCTAATCCACATTTTCCGAAACAAGATGAGAACCGAAGCACAGCCAGCCTCAGAAATTCACATGTAACTGAATTTTGCAATGGCGTTCCCCAGGAAAAAAAAATTGCTATCGTGATACTAGGGTAAAGTGTACCAATAGCGTACAGTGGTACCTTGGGTTAAGTACTTAATTCGTTCCGGAAGTCTGTTCTTAACCTGAAACTGTTCTTAACCTGAAGCACCACTTTAGCTAATGGGGCCTCCTGCTGCAGCTGCGCCGCCGGAGCCCGATTTCTGTTCTTATCCTGAAGCAAAATTCTTAACCTGTAGCACTATTTCTCGGTTAGCGGAGTCTGTAACCTGAAGCGTATGTAACCCGAGGTACCACTGTACAAACATTAGAGGAAACCGCTTTGCAGAAATAGATATGTTAGACAAAAATACACTGAAGTGTACCGTAGTTTTCGGTGTATAAGACAAGCTTTTTTTCCTTTAAAAAGGATGTTTAAAATTTTGGGCTCGTCTTATACATGGTAGTTCAGAGTGGGGGCTGGCTCCACAACTCTGGGCAATCCTCCCTCCCCCCCATTTTCTTAAATCAGAGTCCCCCAAAATAGGGGTCGTGTTATACACAAGGGCGTGTTATACATGGAAAAATACGCTATATATCAGGAGACATTCCAACTAAACCGCTAATGAATTTTCATGACTTTTTTTTTTAAAAAAACTGCGATCTGATGTGGGAAATGTTGGAGAACTGGAATTAGGATTGGGAGAAAAAGGGAAGTGTAATGGTTGTAAGGGGTTACTTGTGCGTAAGTTGCCTTCCGTTTTGGTTAGATTGCCTGGGCAACCATGCCTTGGCTGCCAGCTCACACTCCGTGACCGGTCAGTCACTCGCAGAATCCGTCAGTGGGCGTTTCTTAAACCTTTTCCAGCATAAGAGCTGTTTGATGCCAAGTCTCCTCCTACTTTCCCTGCGCGGAACGCGTCTGCGCAAGTAAGGGGAAGGCAGAGGTGTGTTCGCGCTCTCTCCACTAGTCTCTGGTGAAGGGTCTTGGAGACCTGTCTCCAAATCCTCCGTATCCCTCTCTTCTCTACTGGTGTTACGCTGAATTCCTTCCCCCCTGCTGGTCCCCTCTCCGTCATCGCTCTGGAGCCCTGCCTCCGCCTCTCGCTCTGATGTCAGTTCCCTGACAGGAAGGAAAAGAAAACTCGGCTATATGCAACCTGCGCCTGTGTAATTTGTTTCTTAAAAAAACAGCACTGAATCTGCTCTCTCTGTGTGTGCGGTTTTGCAATGACTTGCAAGAATATTGCAATTATTTGCATCTGTGGTGCTTTTCTTTTGGGGAAAAAAAGGTGGGGGAACTCACAACAAAGTTTGCTTGTTTGTTTTATTGCAATTGTTTTATTGTTTTATTGCAGTGCCACACACACACACAAATCCTGGGCAGTAAGATGTGATTAATAAACTCAAGCAGGCAATGGTCTGGATTAGAAATGGCCACCATTTTATCGATTATAGACATAGGTGGATTTTGAGCTCAGGCATTGGGTATATATCCATTCTAGCCCCCCCTCCAGTCAAATACAGTGGTGCCTCGCAAGACGAAAAGAATCCGTTCCGCGATTCTCTTCGTCTAGCGGTTTTTTCATCTTGCGAAGCAAGCCCATTGACGGCTTAGCGGATTAGCGCTATTAGCGGTTTAGCGGCTTTTAGCAGCTTATCAGCTTATTGGATAAGCGGATAAGCGGCTTAGCGGCTTAGAAAAAGGGGGAGAAAAGGGAAAAAAACCGCAGGAACTCGCAAGACATTTTCGTCTTGCGAAGCAAGCCCATAGGAAATTCATTTTGCGAAGCACCTCCAAAACGGAAACCTCTTTCGCCTAGCGAGTTTTCCGTCTTGCGAGGCATTCGTCTTGCGGGGCACCACTGTACAGTGGTTGTTGTTTAGACGCTTAGTCATGTCCGCCTCTTCGTGACCCCCTGGACCAGAGCACGCCAGGCACTCCTGTCTTCCACTGCCTCCCGCAGTTTGGTCAAACTCATGCTGGTATCATCGAGAACACTGTCCCACCATCTCGTCCTCTGTCGTCCCCTTCTCCTTGTGCCCTCCATCTTTCCCAACATCAGGGTTTTTCCAGGGAGTCTTCTCTTCTCATGAGGTGGCCAAAGTATTGGAGCCGCTTTGTTGGAGGGAAGTCTGGGAATTGGGAGGGGGGGTTAAAAATGTTTTCTTTTCGGTTATTTTTTAATGTTAATGAGAAATGTGCAGGGTAATATGGTATTGATACAATGTGGCATATAATTGAAAACTAATAAAAATTATTTGACAACAACAAAAATTTATTTATTTATATACAGTGGTACCTCGGGTTACAGACGCTTCAGGTTACAGACTCTGCTAACCCAGAAATAGTGCTTCAGGTTAAGAACTTTGCTTCAGGATGAGAACAGAAATCATGCTCTGGCGGTGAGGTAGCAGCAGGAGGTCCCATTAGCTAAAGTGGTGCTTCAGGTTAAGATCAGTTTCAGGTTAAGAACAGACCTCCGGAACAAATTAAGTACTTAACCCGAGGTACCACTGTATTTTCCCAGTAGTGATGTATGGAAGTGAGAGCTGATCGCCGAAGAATGGATGCTTTTGAATTCTAGTGCTGGAGGAGACTCTTGAGAGTCCCATGGACTGCAAGAAGATCAAACCTCTCCATTCTGAATGAAATCAGCCCTGAGTGCTCACTGGAAGGACAGATCCTAAAGCTGAGGCTCCAAGACTTTGGCCACCTCATGAGAAGAGAAGACTCCCTGGAAAAGACCCTGATATTGGGAAAGATGGAGGGCGCAAGGAGAAGGGGACGTCAGAGGACGAGATGGTGGGACAGTGTTCTCGAAGCTACTAAAATGAGTTTGACCAAACTGCGGGAGGCAGTGGAAGACAGGAGTGCCTGGCGTGCTCTGGTCCAGGGGTCACGAAGAGTCGGACACGACTAAACAACAACAACAAGCATCTGAAAAAGTGTGCATGCACATGAAAGCTTGTACCAGAACAAACTGAGTTGGTCTATAAGGTGCTACTGGTCAATTTTTATTTTTTTAAAACTTTTATTTCAAGTAGGTTGATAGTACGCTGTTTGGTTGTTATTCAAAGAATTAAAAAACCCCCACAAATATTTGGTGTGTTTTGGAGAGGGGGGAGAAGTAGGGAGAAACTGGTTCTCTTGGCTTTTTAATATACCTAATATCTCTGAGTACGCACCCCCCTGCCGCTTGCCCTCTGTTGAGCATCTTTTGTTCCACTTCTGCAAGGCTGCACATTATAGGGAGAGAGAAATTCGGCCTCTATTAATAGCAGGAAGCTTGTCCCGCCGTACTCCTTTCCCAACTTTGGTTAAATGCCCGGGGAGTTGGCAGCGGCTCAGGGGTTTCTCCTAGCCAAACTGCTGAAGGCGAAGGGTTGGTTCAAACCCTCCCCCCCATCCGCCCTTTGCAGAATTTGCAGTGGGGCTGTTCCAGAGGCCTGGAGACCTCGCATAACCTCTTCTCGCCCCCCTGTCCGGCGAGAGAAGACTAATCCCTCGAAGCGAGAAGGCCGCCCACCAGTCTTCCCACCTGCTCACATCTCCTTTACACAACACGGTTTCACGTAGTCTCAAGATCACGTTACGAGCACCCTGGGAAATATTCCCGTACTACATGAAAATGATGTATAGATGGTATATAACACCAGTACAGATAGCAAGAATGTATAAAACTGGCACAAATATATGCTGGAAATGCAAGGAAGAAGAAGGGACCTTTTATCATATGTGGTGGGATTGTAGAGAAATTAAAAAGTTTTGGGAAATGATATATCATGAGTTGAAGGATAGAGGGGGGTTTGCCCTGCCGGACTTAAGACTTTACTATGAATCGGCAGCTTTCTGCTGGTTGAAACACTGGCTACTTCTGGAGAACACTGACATTTTGGACCTGGAAGGGTACGACAATAGTTTTGGTTGGCATGCATATTTATGGTATGACAAGGTAAAGGTGTACAAAAGTTTTAAAAACCATATTGTGAGGAAAGCATTGTATAACGTTTGGACTAGATATAAAGATCTGCTGGAAAGTAAAACCCCTAGGTGGGTGTCACCAATGGAAGCTAGGGAAGTAAAAAAGCTTAATATGGACTCTAAATGGCCAAAATATCATGAAATTTTAGAATATGATGGTGAAAGGGTGAAACTTCAGAGTTATGAGAAACTAAAGCCTAAGGTTCGAGATTGGTTGCATTATCATCAGATAAATGAGACATTTAAACAGGACAGAAAAATAGGATTTCAGAAAGAGAAGTCAAAATTAGAAACAGAACTGTTGGAACCCAATACTAAGAATTTATCAAAAATGTATAACTTGCTGTTGAAATGGAATACACAGGATGAAACGGTGAAATCAGCTATGATTAAATGGGCACAAGATATCGGTCATGATATTATGTTTGCTGACTGGGAACAGTTATGGACCACCGGTATCAAATTTACTGCATGTAATGCTTTAAAAGAAAATATTATGAAAATGATCTATCGGTGGTACATGACCCCAGTCAAGCTTGTAAAAATTTATCATTTGCCTAACAATAAGTGTTGGAAATGTAATGAGACTGAAGGCACTTTTTATCACCTTTGGTGGACCTGCCCAAAGATTAAAGCTTTCTGGGAAATGATCTATAATGAAATTAAGAAGGTCCTTAGGTGGACTTTTCCTAAGAAACCAGAGGCTTTTCTCTTGGGCATGGTTGGCCAATTGGTGTTAAAGAAGGATAGGATTTTCTTTATGTATGCCACCACAGCAGCAAGAATTCTACTGGCAAAGTATTGGAAGACGCAAGAACTACCTACTCTGGAAGAATGGCAAACAAAGGTGATTGACTTTATGGGACTGGCCGAGATGACGGGCAGAATCCGTGACCAGGGGAAAGAGACAGTGGAAGAGGACTGGAAGAAATTTAAAATATATCTCAAGAACAATTGTAAAATTGACGAATGTTAAGATGTCAGGGGGTAAGAGGTAAAGAAATTGCAGCAGTAATCAAAAAAAAACTAAAGGAACTTTTATGAAAGGGAATTAAGATAATGGACCTAAGGGTTGCTAAAGAATCACGAAACAAGAATGCAGGGATGGGGAGGTATGGGGAAGTCAAAAGAAAGAAGGGTATGAAACGATCAGTTGGAAATTATGTTGTTTTGTGGTACTTTTGTTATCTGTTTGAAAAACGAATAAAAATTATTATTAAAAAAAAAAAAAGATATATCATGAGTTGAAGAAAATGTTCAAACTAACGTTTGTAAAAAAAACCAGAAGCAAGGGTCTTAGTAGCACAATGATGGAAGAATGAAGAAACCCGGACAAAAGAACAGTGGCAAGAGAAACTGATGGACTATGCGGAACTGGCAAAATTGACGTACAAACTGTGTGACAAGGACAACTGTGACTTCAAAGAAGAATGGCAACTATTTACAGACTACTTAAAGAAACAACAAAGCGAATTGGACTCCTTGGCAGGTTTTGAATAAACTGACACAAATTTATTTGCTAATATATTAGATGGAGGATTTAGAGATTTTTACAATTTTATAACATGCAGAGAAAAACATGTGTTGAAAAGTCAGAGAGAGGAACTGACGGAAGTCTTGGGGGGAGGGAGGGAGGGTTATTTGGAGGGGAGGAGGGGAAAAATGGGGGGAATGAAAAGAAGATGATATGTTTTGATAATTTGGTATGTTGAAACTCTTAATAATTTATTTTTTAAAAAGGAAAATGTTCCTGTGGACCATTGATCCATGCTGGGGTGTAACCACGAGTCCTGCACCTGGGTGGGTTTCGTGGTGGGGCCAAATGGGCAGAAGTTCCCATCGCTCTTTTTGTTTGTTTTTAAATTTATTTATGCAATTTTTCAACTGAATTTTTTTACAGAGATATATCAAACATAAATAATAAAAAAACAAGATTCCAAGGAATCTGCTGGATTTTCCTCCTCCTCTTTGTGGGTCCTATTATTAACCCTTTCCTCTCGTATCTTTTATGATCATCCAAACCCTTTACCCCTTCCATTATGTCCAGAATGCCCCTTCCGATCTTCAGGAGGAGGAGGGGGGGTTGTGGGATCACGACCCCGCCCACACTCGCTCTCACGAGGCTGGCGTCAGCCTCGCGGGAGACAGGGATTCACCCAATTAGCATACCCTGTGGCGCCAGCCAATCGGCTGGCGGCAGGGGCGGGCCTTCGTAGGGCCACTTAAGGTCAGGGCAGCCCCTGGCTCGCCCCCTTTCTTCCCTGGAGACGACGCGGTTTCCCACCCACCCGCCCTTTAGGTTTTGCCACTGACCTTGCTATGGGCTTCGGCTGGTCGCCGCAAGGGGCCTGGTAGGAGTTTTTCCATTTGGCTAATTGGCTGGTTTTGTGAGCCACTTGGTTTTTTCGCCTACCTCGTAGCAAATCATCACAACTCCCTCGGTTTTGGCGGTAGGCATTGGCCGGGGTATTATCATGCAGATGAGGTTGGGGGGGAGGAACGCCATCACCTCCCCCAATGCTTGAAGGGTAGTTCGTTAAAGGACTCCGAGGGGCGACGCCTCGTCCGAAACCTACGGAGGCTAGGGCCTAAAGCGCACCCCCGAGCGGTAACCCCTCGGGGAGTGCCTAGGGATATGCATCTCGGGTGGCTCCCCCTGTTGGTGTTTAACCCTTCCCGGTCAGACCGGATAGTCGGTTAGGGCCAATGCCTAAAGCCAATACCCTTCTTTCCTGTAATCAATAAAGTTGTGGCCATTTTCGCCCATTAACCTAAAACTCTGTGTCCGTTGTCTTCATTTATTCCACCTGTGGGGGGGAGGGAATAGCCACACAATCAACCTTAAACTACAAGTGCTATTCCAATCCTACTAATGATTTTGAACTGTCTTATAAATTTCCCCCATTCCTTACTGAATTTTTGGTCTTCCTGATTTCTGACTCTTCCAGTCATTTTAGCCATGTCGGTGTAGTCCATCAACTTCATCTGCCATTCTTCTCTGGTGGAAACTTTAGCTTCTTTTCATTGCTGGACCAATCACATCCGTGCAGCCGTGGTCACATACATAAATAGTCTTTTCTGCTCCCTTGGGATTTTGGCACCTAGAATTCCTAAAAGGAAGGCTTCAGGGTTTGATCCCACAATGCAATAGGATATGCTTCATACAGTCAACGTCCTGGGAACATAAACAAAACCTATTCTGATACGGGACACCCCTCAGTCTGCCATTTAGAACTTCTGAGGGAATTAGACTTAGTCCGGCTTAAGTAAATAAACACCGATAGGTACAGACAAATTCCTAAGGTATGAGGATATCTGAAAGTCGTATCCGTATTGGGTTCCAGCTGCGACCGGGCTACAAATTACATAAGATCCGGATCACAGGTCGCTATGTGAGATGTCCCAAAACCTTTGCCTCCGGGATTCAAGGGCAGTGTCGTAACCCAGATGATGTAAGAGGGATGATGTCAGTCCAATCGAGGTGGCTTTTCTGGCCATAGTTTTCAGCCATGGGTTCAGCAACTTGGTTCTAGAACTCAATCCGTTTCCTGGAAGTCCGTTTGACTTCCAAGACGTTCGCAAACCAAGATGCTCCCAATCGAGTGTTAAAAACAATACAACAATTCAGTTGCAAACAGTCAAAATGGATGTTCGGCTTCCGAAAAACGTTTGCAAACTGGAACGCTTACTTCTGGGTTTGCGGAATTCAGGAACTAATCTGTTCCTCAACGCAGCTGTCCAGGAACGAAGGTACCACTATAACTCGAAACAAGTTAGACAGATTAGAGAACTGGGCCAAAACAAACAAGATGAATTTTAATAGGGAGAAATGTAAAATATTGCACTTGGGCAAAAAAAATGAGAGGCACAAATACAAGATGGGTGACACCTGGCTTGAGAGCAGTACATGTGAAAAGGATCTAGGAGTCTTGGTTGACCACAAACTTGACATGAGCAACAGTGTGACGTGGCAGCTAAAAAAGCCAATGCAATTCTGGGCTGCATCAATAGGAGTATAGCATCTAGATCAAGGGAAGTAATAGTGCCACTGTATTCTGCTCTGGTCAGACCTCACCTGGAGTACTGTGTCCAGTTCTGGGCACCACAGTTCAAGAAGGACACTGACAAACTGGAACGTGTCCAGAGGAGGGCAACCAAAATGGTCAAAGGCCTGGAAACAATGCCTTATGAGGAACGGCTAAGGGAGCTGGGCATGTTTAGCCTGGAGAAGAGGTGATATGATAGCCATGTTCAAATATATAAAAGGATGTCACATAGAGGAGGGAGAAAGGTTGTTTTCTGCTGCTCCAGAGAAGTGGACACGGAGCAATGGTTCCAAACTACAAGAAAAAAGATTCCACCTAAACATTAGGAAGAACTTCCTGACAGTAAGAGCTGTTTGACAGTGGAATTTGCTGCCAAGGAGTGTGGTGGAGTCTCCTTCTTTGGAGGTCTTTAAGCAGAGGCTTGGCAACCATATGTCAGGAGTGCTCTGATGGTGTTTCCTGCTTGGCAGGGGGTTGGACTCGATGGCCCTTGTGGTCTCTTCCAACTCTATGATTCTATGATTCTAAGTGGCGTGGAGACATTTCATTCCGGATCTGCTAGGTGGAGCCCATATGGAGGATGAAGACAGGTGGGTGCCTCGCCCCCCCACCCCATAAACATAAATCCTGGCTATGCCCATGGAAGGAAAGGCTCCTACTGTGTTCCCTTGATACCCGACGATGAACCAAAGCAGTGGTTCAGTTGGGTAATTTTAGAATCGTGCATAATGGCCCTAAGGGGGTGCCCCATAGATGGCAATTCGTATCGCTTGCTTTATTTCAGAATGTGGGCAAGCCGGTTCTGCTGCGTTTGGGGTTTTCTTCCTTGAGTGGGGGGACAGATGGGACACCTCACCTGCTCCTCCTGCTGAGACGCCCCCCCGGACATCTGTTCCCAAGTCCTTCTGACCCCCCTAGCAGCTGACAACTTCCCTTTAGCACATGGTTGAGATTTTCCGCGACATTTCCAAGCCCGCTTCCAAATGTGTGAGCATATAAAAGGTCAGTCAGTACCACCGGGGGGGGGGGAGGTGTATCAGATTCCCTGGCGCTCGTTCCCTGCTGAGTGCTGTGACTCAGCCCCCCCTGTGCTACTTCCTTAAGAACACGCGATTGTCTTGCTATTTGCTACTCATTCCACCAAGGGGGGAAACCCCCCAGCACCGGTGTGTACCAGCAATCAGGAGAGCATACACTCCAATATTTCTGAAAATAGGAACGTCCTACTCCATAATAATATATATATATTATTTATACCCCCCCATATGACTGGGTTGCCCCAACAACTCTCAGCGGCTTCCAACATATATAAAAACATAATAAAACTATACAAAATGTAAAGGGACCCCTGACCATTAGGTCCAGTCGTGGCCGACTCTGGGGTTGCGGCGCTCATCTCGCTTTATTGGCCGAGGGAGCCGGCATACAACTTCCGGGTCATGTGGCCAGCAGGACTAAGCCGATTCTGGCGAAACCAAAGCAGTGCATGGAAATACTGTTTACCTTCCCGCCGGAGTGGTACCTATTTATCTACTTGCACTGGAGTGCTTTCGAACTGCTAGGTTGGCAGGATCAGGGACTGAGCAACGGGAGCTCAGCCCGTCCTTGCGGGGATTCGAACCGCCGACCTTCTAATCAGCAAGTCCTAGGCTCTGTGGTTTAACCTACAGCGCCACCAGGGTCTCAGGAAGAGAAGGCTTTCGCCATCACCTGGTACTTCATCCTTTAAACTGGAACCCAGGTCCTTTTGCAGCCAAAGCAGGTGCTACTGAACTCACCCTTAAAATAAGGTTCCAGTCCTCCTAGTTCTGAATACTGATGCAAATAGGAACGAAGGTGGATTGCGGATGCTGCTAGCCCAGAGGTGGAAATAAGATAAAGTCCATACCAGAGAGAAATGACAAATTAAGCTGTTGGACTATGCCGAAACGGAAAGCTCAGGAAACCAAGAAGACCAAAGCTTCAATAAAGAATGGGAAAAAACTGTATAACTTATCCAAGGGAACCACTGTAAGTAGATGAAAACACTAGCAGGATCGCAATAACACTTGTAATGTAGCAAATATTATGGACAAAATGGAGAGACATAAAACATGGATTATGAAATAATATGCTGTTGAAAAGGATAGCAATAGAAGCCATGGAAGGGAAGGTGGGAAGTCCAGAGATTTGGAAAAATCTCTAAATATGGGTTTGTATTTTGTATTGTATTGTTATAATTCTATATATTATTTGTAAAACCAAATAATATTTTTTTTAAGGAACACAGGTGGGTTCTTTTGCTCAGGTTTGTCTACACTGCGGCTCTCTAAGATTTTAGACAATTGTTGTCCCTAGAGATCTGGTAGCCTTCTCTGAATTTTTGTCCTGTCCTGATGACGTTCCGTAAAGCAAAACGAGAGACCAAACGTTCAAATGTTTCTTTATTGAGTATGCTGTGTGTTCTTGCACAAGCAGTTAAACAGAAGCTTATTACTGACACAAAGCTACAGGCGTAAAACCAGTGGTATTTTACAGACTTCCATTATAAAAATGTGTTTTTAAAACATACACGTTTAAGCCAATGGAATATAAAATAAGTACATAAAAAACAACAACTGCCCGTGGTTGAGTTGTAAATGAACTACCTTATTTTTTCAATTATATACATAAAGTTATTTTCCAAAGGGCAGTGCCAAGGAAGGCATGTTCGCTTAACATGTTTCAGTAAATATCCAAAATAGTATTTACATCAGATTTATACATAGATCTTCCAGCTTCCCACAGATCCTGAAAAGCAAACATAAGGCAATTAATACCCAAAGTATTATGAGGAAGATACAAAGAGCAAGGTAGAAAATAACCTCCTCCCCTTTCATCCAGCAGTATATTCACCTATGAGTGATTCAAAAGCTTGTTCTGTATTTCTTTAAAGACTTCCATGTAAAGATCGTCTCTGGACTTCAGCCCATCCAGATAAACTGAAAAGAAGAACAGGCAGTTGTGAATTTCACATGCAGGGATGCCAGTAAATAAATCAACACAACAGTTTTGCATGGACGCGGGTGGCGCTGTGGGTTAAACCACAGAGCCTTGGACTTGCCAATCAGAAGGTTGGCGGTTCGAATCCCCGCAATGATGGGGTGAGCTCCCGTTGCTCGGTCCCTGCTCCTGCCAACCTAGCAGTTTGAAAGCACGTCAAAGTGCAAGTAGATAAATAGGTACCGCTCCGGCAGGAAGGTAAATGGTGTTTCCATGTGCTGCTCTGGTTCACCAGAAGCGGCTTAGTCCTGCTGGCCACATGACCCGGAAGCTGTATGCCGGCTCCCTCGGCCAGTAAAGCGAGATGAGCGCCGCAACCCCAGAGTCGGCCACGACTGGACCTAATGGTCAGGGGTCCCTTTACCTTTACCTTAAGAGATCTAACCCGCTAGAGTCAGGCTCGCAAAATGTATAATGCTGCAATCTTGCCAAGCAAGTGAGTATGATCCACTGAATCCAGTGAGGATTACTTGCTTATTCACCAGACTCTCGCTCTTGCCAAAATAAAGAGGAGCTGAACACACCACTGTCCTGCTGGCTCAGTGGATTTTTGGCAGCAAGCAGGCGGTAATTTGAGTGAGGAGGTAGACTCAATGAGGGAGAAGGATCCCTGCAGATCTGGAGCTGGCACAAGTGCTTATAAAAGGGCGGCTCAACAGTGCAGTATTGTGGGAAAAGATATTTACTTATTCAAAGTACTACAGTGGTGCCCCGCAAGATGAATGCCTCGCAAGACGAAAAACCCACTAGACGAAAGGGTTTTTCGTTTTGGAGGTGCTTCGCAAGACGAATTTCCCTATGGGCTTGCTTCGCAAGACGAAAATGTCTTGCAAGTTTTTCTGACTCCCCCCCCCTTTTTCTAAGCCGCTAAGCCGCTTATCCGCTAAGCCGCTAAAAGCCGCTAATAGCGCTAATCCGCTAAGCCGCTAATGGGCTTGCTTTGCAAGACGAAAAAACCGCGGAACGGATTCTTTTCGTCTTGCGAGGCACCACTGTATCTGGTTCGTTCTTAGGGCTAACACCCTCACAAGGTGACAAAGGAGACAGAGGTGATTTTATTATCTATAATCAAACTTTAAAAATGAATTAATTAAGGCCGAGGGCCTTCTGGCGGTTCCCTCGCTACAAGAAGCCAAGTTACAGGGAACCAGGCAGAGGGCCTTCTCGGTAGTGGCACCTGCCCTGTGGAACGCCCTCCCACCAGATGTCAAAGACAAAAATAACTACCAAACTTTTATATGACATCTGAAGGCAGCCCTCTTTAGAGAAGCTTTTAATGTTTAATAGGTTATTGTATTTTAGTGTTCTGTTGGAAGCCGCCCAGAGTGGCTGGGGAAACCCAGCCAGATGGGCGGGGTATAAATAATAAATTATTATTATTTATTATTATAATATTAGCAAGCATACAAAATAAGCAACCCTGAAATTATTGGCTGAGAGAATTTGATTGTTTAACTATTTTTTAACATTTTACTGGTGCGTTCAAAATGCCTTTGGGAAGAAGGGCAGAATATAAACTGAAGAGACGACTGAGCAAAACTAAAAGAAAAAATTTCATCACCTAGCTCAGGAGTGGGGAACCTCTAGCCCTCCGGATGGGCTGTACACACTTCTGCCTAGAAAACATGGCTCCGGGTAGTTCTCCACTTACACTGCATTTTCTAGGCATGGATCTGAGCGGTTTTGCTTTTCCCCAGCCACTCCCCCCCCAAAAAAAGCACTCTCTTCCATGCTAAATTGGAACAAAAAGCAATCCATGGGAAAACCGGCTGCCTTTTGTTCCGATTCAGCACTAAAGCACGGGTTTTCCCAGGGGAAAGTGGAGGTGCGGATAAGCCCCATGTTGGACTACAACTCCCATTAAGACTTGACCGTTGACCATTTCTGGGGTTGACGGGATGTTTAGGAACAATGGGAGGGCCAAAGATTCCCCAAACAGGGCTTTCCAAACTGTGCACCGCAGCAGATTTAGTGTGTTGGCCGCAGCGCGTAGGTATGTTGCGCGAACGCCCCCTGTGCTCCTCCCAGGGCTGAAAAGGGGTTAGTTTGACCTCTGGTTTGCTAGTAAAACTGAATCACCGTGTTTTTCGCTCTATAAGACGCACCAGACCACAAGACGCACCTAGTTTTTGGAGGAGGAAAACAAGAAAAAAAAATAATCTGAATCTCAGAAGCCAGATCACCAAGAGGGATCGCTGCGCAGTGAAAGCAGCAATCCCTCTTGCTGTTCTGGCTTCTGGGGTAGCTGCGCAGCCTGAATTCCTTCCATAAGACGCACACACATTTCCCCTTACTTTTTAGGATGGAAAAAGTGAGTCTTATAGAGCAAAAATACGGTACTTTGTCGTGAAACAATGCATGTCTTAAAAATGGTGCCAGCAACGTGAGAGGTTTGGAAAGCTCTGCTCTAAGCACATTTTAAAAAAATTATCACACGCAAACACTTGCACGACACTCCAAGAGTTCTTTCTAAGTCAGATTCAAGCGATTGCAAGTTGACTCTTACCAACATCCACTTCGTTAGCCTCCATTTCCTTCCTGTGCTTAAGATACATGGGCCATACGTGGCCATCGAAGAGACCAGGTGGGTCCGGTACTGTGTATTTACGTGTACTGCAAACAGAAAAGGAATTTGTTAAGCTATACCAGGGGTAGGCAACCTAAGGCCCATGGGCCAGATCCAGCCCAATCGCCTTCTCAATCCGGCCCACAAACGGTCTGGGAATCAGCGTGTTTTTACATGAGTATAATGTGTTGTTTTATTTAAAATGCACCTCTGGATTATTTGTGGGGCATAGGAATTCGTTCATTCCCCCCAAAATATATAGTCCGGCCCCCACATGGTTTGTGGGACGATGGACCAGCCCACAGCTGGGACCTCAAAGAGTTGGACATGGGACTTCCGGAGGCGGCGCGAACGGCAATGGCGGTCCTCTTCCTTCTGTGAAGAGGAAGCTCCGTGGGAAACGGGTCGTCCGCTACGGCGAAGCGGAGACCCACGTCGGAAACCCACAGGCAGCAAAAGCCTGTGGTCTCGGGACCCGGCGGGCGCCAGAAGCAACCCCTGAAACGTTGAAGGAACCCCGTAAGGGGCTCCGGAGCGGGAAGGGGGTAGCGGCGCTGTGGGTCGTTTCGCAAGCTACGGAGTGAAGCCGCGCTGCTGCTGCCGGTGAGCGCTGACCTCTTTTCCTGAAACTTCTGATTTGGAAAAGCAACAATCCGTGAGTAAAGAGGACTTTACAAAATTTGAGACTAAAAATTATTGAATTTGGCTGAAAGCGGAGCGACGTAAAACAGGAAGTCCATCTTCCGCTGTCACTGAACTTCAAAGCAAAGAGCTGGAGGAGTGGAGGCAAAGAAAGAATTTTTAACCTAATCGATCTGAGCAACCGCTGAACTTTCTTGTAAGCAAAATAAGGACTTTAAGCATTTGATTTTATGTTCTTTACTTGCATCGTGATACCTTTCTTCTATCGGAAATATAATTTGAGTAAGAAACCCAGGTTCTGGAGCTGCCTGAGTGACTGAGCTGTCAGTCTGCAGATTTGGTTACTTTGAATTAAAAATTGCAACATTCTGAGGGAGTTTGGACTTGCTACTTTGAAGCATCATTTGAAATACCAGTTTGCACTGTTTGAAACAATGTGGCTGTTAATACTAACTCTGCTTAAAACCTGCTATTGAAGGTTCCTGCACTTTAAACTTGATTTTAGTAATTTTACCAGAATTGATCTTTTCCCTAAAGACATTTTAAGCTCCCCCTAGAGGATTCAGGATTTACAGCAGTGACATTATTTTACTTTCCTTTCCTGGCCTCCTGTTTGACTGTTACCATCTGGGCTGTTGTTTTCTCATGGGAACAACTCAGCTTGACCTTGACTTTTAGATAACTCTGGAATGAGTGGCGCAAGAAAAAAGGAACCAAAAACTAGACAAACAACTTTAACAACTTTAACCGCAGCCTCTCAGGCACGCAGATCATCTGTACCTACTCTGCCTTCAGAAGAAGAAGCTGCTTCTCGGCCACAAGCAGGGGAGGGAGAAACTGAGCAATTACAACTGGAAGATATGGCCTCAGGAGCAACTGCTTCTATTTTAGAGAAAATCTACGAAAAACTGGAATCTTTGGACAAGAGAGTAGAATCTCTGGATAAGAAAGCTGATGAGCAAATAGCTAAAATTGATCAAAACACAGAATGTTTAAATAGATTAACTGGACAAGTATCACAGAACGTACAAGCAATTGGAGAACTGACGGAGGCCACGGCAGAAAATCGGAAATTGGCTGAGGATACTAGCCAAAGACTGGGAAATTTGGAACAAGAGGTAAGACCACTCAGCAAACAAGTAGGTGAACACCAGACCTACCTCTCCATGATAGAACTGCGGAACCGGGAGAGCAACCTTAGGATAAGGTCGATACCAGAAGTGGAAGAAGGCAACTTAGCTGAGTTCCTGACTAAAGAGTTTTCCAAGTTTTGGAATTTAGAGGAAAAGGACTTTAAAATCGTATCAGCCTCCAGGCTTGGAAGACTTGTAAAGAAAGAGAAGCCCAGAGACTGTTTGATAACATTGAGATCAAAGGAGGAAAGGGATAAGATTTTTTGAAAAAGGAACACGACAAGGCTGCCCCATTTCCCCTCTGCTATTTATTTCGGTTCTGGAGGTGCTCTTGAACATGATCAGAGGGGACCGGTTGGTGGAAGGAATCCAGGTCGGAGCGAAACAATACAAACTTAAAGCTTTTGCAGATGACCTAGTTTTGACCCTGCAGGAGCCAGAATCTAGTACGAAAAGAGTGTTACAATTGATTCAAGACTTTGGTCGGGTGGCGGGATTCAAATTAAACAAACAGAAAACTAAGGTGCTGGGAAAAAATTTGACAGATACAGAGTCAGAACGGTTTCAGAGAGAGACAGAACTAACTGTGGTTAAAAAAGTAAAGTACCTAGGGGTAAACATAACAGCAAAAAATCTGAGTCTTTTTAAGGATAACTATGAAAAATGTTGGTCTGAAATTAAAAGAGACTTAGACAGTTGGACAAAATTGAAACTTTCTTTGTTAGGCCGAATTGCTGCTATTAAGATGAATGTATTGCCAAAAATGTTGTTTTTGTTTCAAACACTACAGATTGTGGACAAGACGGAGTGCTTCCGGAAGTGGCAGAGAGACATCTCTAAGTTTGTCTGGCAGGGCAAAAAGCCCAGAATTAAGTTTAAGATATTAACTGATGCGAAAGAAAGAGGGGGCTTTGCCCTGCCAGACCTAAAGTTGTACTATGAGGCCGCAGCTTTCTGCTGGCTAAAAGACTGGCTACTTCTCGAGGACACTGACGTTCTGGATCTGGAAGGTTTTAACAATGCTTTTGGTTGGCATGCATACTTATGGTATGACAAGGTTAAGATCAATAAGGCCTTTAAGAATCATATTGTCAGAAAAGCAGTGTTTAATGTCTGGACAAAATATAAAGACTTATTGGAAAATAAAACTCCAAGGTGGCTTTCACCGCTGGAAGCTAAGGCCCGAAAAAGACCCAATATGGAGGCCAAATGGCCAAAATATTGGGAAATACTAGAAAAAGATGGAGACAATTGGAAATTGCAGAGTTTGGAGAAAATGAAGGATAAAGTGCGAGACTGGCTACACTACGCTCAGATTAAAGAAGTCTTTAAAAATGACAAAAAGTTAGGGTTCCAGGTGGAGAAATCGAAGTTGGAAACAGAACTGTTAGAGCCTAAGACTAAGGTACTTTCAAGAATGTATAACTTGCTGTTAAAATGGAATACACAAGATGAAATGGTTAAATCGGCTATGATAAAGTGGGCACAGGACATTGGGCACAACATTATGTTTGAGGACTGGGAAAGGTTGTGGACCATTGGGTTGAACTTCACTGCATGTAATGCTTTGAAGGAAAATGTAATGAAAATGATATATAGATGGTACATGACCCCAGTTAAACTTGCCAAAATATACCATTTGTCTGATAATAAATGTTGGAAATGTAAAGAAAATGAAGGAACATTCTTTCACCTCTGGTGGACTTGCCCTAGAGTGAGGGCTTTCTGGGAAATGATATATAATGAGCTGAAAAAGGTATTTAAGTATACCTTCACTAAGAAACCAGAGGCCTTCCTTTTGGGTATTGTCGGCCAGAAGGTGTTAAGGAAGGACCGAACATTTTTTATGTATGCAACAACAGCAGCAAGGATACTTATCGCTAAGCACTGGAAAATCCAAGATCTACCCACACTGGAAGAGTGGCAGATGCAGCTGATAGACTATATGGAACTAGCCGAGATGACCGGCAGAATCCGAGACCTGGGAGAAGAGAAGGTTGAAGAAGACTGGAAGAAATTTAAGATTTATTTAAAAAAGCATTGTAATTTGGTTGAATGTTAAGAAGGATGCTAGATCATAAATAATTGAGCACAGGTGGCGCTGTGGGTTAAAGCCTCAGCGCCTAGGACTTGCCGATTGAAAGGTCGGCGGTTCGAATCCCTGCGGCGGGGTGCGCTCCCACTGCTCGGTCCCAGCGCCTGCCAACCTAGCAGTTCGAAAGCACCTCCGGGTGCAAGTAGATAAATAGGGACCGCTTACCAGCGGGTAGGTAAATGGCGTTTCCGTGTGCGACTCTGGCTCGCCAGAGCAGCGATGTCACGCTGGCCACGTGACCCGGAAGTGTCTCCGGACAGCGCTGGCCCCTGGCCTCTTAAGTGAGATGGGCGCACAACCCCAGAGTCTGTCAAGACTGGCCCATACGGGCAGGGGTACCTTTACCTTTACCTTTTAAACTAGATGGAATAAGGATGACAAGTGAGATTGAGGAAAAAACATAAACCTTTGGGAGGATTATTAGATTATATTTTAAATGAATGGGATATAAGAATGTAAACAAGATGATAAATTGCGGGTAAGAATTGACAATGATGCAAGTGGGAGCGGGAGACGTGAGGGAGTCCAATGAAGCTAAGAAAATATGTTATGATATATGTTTCATTGTTTTTTATTTCGGCATTTATGTTTAAAAATTTTAATAAATATATATAAAAAAAAATAAAAAAACAAAGAGTCGGACATGACTAATGGACTAAACAACAACTGAATTCCCACATCTGGTGTGTACAGCAGCGTCGGTAAGCACTTCTGTGCCATCAGCAACTACTAGGGTTAGATGGTTTCTCTCAATTTCTCATTTCCCCCCAGCCTTCAGTTCTCCTCATCACATCAGTTTAGATTTTATTTTTTAAAAGCCCTCATGAAAATTTGCCAGCATTTTAGTGTTGATTTCTTCTAATCTACGTATTTTTGTATGCAGTTATGTCTAACCTTAGGGACGCGGGTGGCGCTGTGGGTTAAACCACAGAGCCTAGGGCTTGCCGATCAGAAGGTCGGCGGTTCGAATCCCCGCAGTGACGGGGTGAGCTCCTGTTACTCGGTCCCAGCTCCTGCCAACCTAGCAGTTCGAAAGCACGTCAAAGTGCAAGTAGATAAATAGGTACCACTCCGGCGGGAAGGTAAACGGCATTTCTGTGTGCTGCTCTGGTTTGCCAGAAGCAGCTTAGTCCTGCTGGCCACATGACCCAGAAGCTGCACGCCGGCTCCCTCGGCCAATAAAGCGAGATGAGCACCGCAACCCCAGAATCGTCCGTGACTGGACCTAATGATCAGGGGTCCCTTTACCTTTACGTCTAACCTATACAATTTTGCAAGATGATTTCCCTTAATGTAATGTGGGTTTTTGTGTGTATCATTTGCCCTTCCACATGCATTTTTGTATACAGTACAAAAATCTGGAGAACTGAACTGCAAAATTCAGAGAAGTGTGACTTTTGAATCATAGAATCAGAGGTGGAAGGGACCACGAGGGTTATCTCGTCCAATCCTCTGCAGTGCAGGAATCTTTTAGCCTGACGTGGAGCTCAGAAGGTTTCCAGTTCTGCAACTTGCAATCATGTCATAGGAATGAGGTGACTACGACATGAAATTTCAGCGTCACAATATTAAAGTCGAGGGCTGTTCTTACCTCCTCCTCCACTTGCATTCACTGTATGGGACTGCTAGATAATAGCGCTTGTCGAACAAGTCAATCAGTGGCCTGCAGGTGAGAAAAATTAAGGTTCAAAATTACTTGAGAAATGATCTTTCCTAAACCACATGGTTGCATAAAATCATACTGTTGTTTGTGGTGAATAATAATATTGTGGGTAGGGCAGGGGTTGTTGTTTTCGTTTGTTATTATGTTGTGTATTTTTGCATTTTCATATTGTAAACCACCCTGCGATCTTCGGATGGTGGTGCTGAAATTTAATAAATAATAAAATCATCATAATCACCACCAACGATTTCTAGGGTCTCTTGCAACAGAGACACAGAGTGGCTGGGGAAACCCAGCCAGATGGGCAGGGTATAAATAATATATTATTATTATTATTATTATTATTATTATTATTATTATTATTATTATTATCTTATCCAAAGCCCAGCACCAGGAGTCAATAGGACAGGCGCAACCAACTGCATACTTTAAAGTGGACGCGGGTGGCGCTGTGGTCTAAAGCACTGAGCCTAGGGTTTGCTGATCAGAAGGTCGGTGGTTCGAATCCCCGCAACAGGGTGAGCTCCCGTTGCTCGGTCCCAGCTCCTGCCAACCTAGCAGTTCAAAAGCACGTCAAAATGCAAGTAGATGAATAGGTACCACTCCGGCGGGAAGGTAAACGGCGTTTCTGTGCGCTGGCTCCCTCGGCCTGTAAAGTGAGATGAGCGCCACAACCCCAGAGTCGTTTGCGACTGGACTTAACTGCTAGGGGTCCTTTACCTTTACCTTTTTTTTACTACAAAAAAGCAAAGATATCTTACCTGTAGTTGTAAAGAAGGAAACCTTCAACAATCAGTATATGGGTATCATCAGAACTGGGCTGCTTTGATTCACAGGAAACACTCACTCCATGGGATCGGGCAAACTTCACGGGATTCTCAATCCATGCCTGAACAGTGCTCACCATCGAATCCATATCCAAGGAAGCCAAAACTAGGTGGGAAATATATATATATGCACACAGACATGCAGAAAAGTCAGTAAAGAAATAAAGACGAAAAACTCAAGAGTGTGAAAGTGTGTAAATTAAAGGTGTATTTATAGAATGGTGCAGATTTTACTGTTAAGTCTTTATTTAATAATATTATAGTGATAAAAATAAAATATATATACTTAGGAAAATATACATTACTGCATCCTAAAGCGAACACCGCTCTTACCATCCCATTGTTTAAATCCGTCTTCCCCGACTTGTATTTGATCTTGTGGCTGAAATATAGTGACCAATAAAACATTGCTGCAAAGGCAGGGTGATCAGCTTTATCTACGATCCGATCACAACCTGGATACTACTGCAAAATACACACATACACACATACACAACGGAGGCAAAGGTGCTGACTTAGCAAAAACAGCTGTGCTGCAGAACAAACGACAATACCAACACAAGCCCCAGCCCCGCCGATCCACCCTAGTCCCAAGCTAGCTGCTCTCCATTTTTTGCTATTTTTTTCTCCATTTGCCTCGCCTACATGAGGACCTAGGGTCACCCGCTGAATAGCAGGTAAGTAAGAAAGCCGATAGATAAGAGCTGATTATGGTTGGAGGGGCAGTGCCCCATTTTGTGCTGATTCAGGGATGGTGAACCTTGGGCACTCCAGATGTTTAGCATCTCCAACCAACCGCAGACAGCATGGCCAAGAATCAAGGCTGGTGGGGGTTGTAGCCTAAGAACAGGCACTCCAAACCTTCAGCCCTCCAGATGTTTAGGACTACAGTTCCCATCATCCCTGACCACTGGTCCTGTTAGCTAGGGATCATGGGAGTTGTAGGCCAAAACATCTGGAGGGCCACAGGTTGGGGGTGCCTGCCTAAGAACATCTAAGGAGCTCAAATGTTCCCCACTCCTGCCGTATTGCACCGGCCACACAGACATGTGCAGTGACTTGTGCACACAAGCATGTGTCAGTGTCCTATATACACGAGGTAAGGTACACACATGTGATCTCCAGACCCGGCACAGATATGAAACTGCTTGTTCTCGCATATCTGAACTGGAATTCTGGGGGGAAACTTGGGAGTAAATAATCATGTGGTGCATGAGGTATAGAGAGGAAATGGAGTGGGGAAGATGGGGAGGGAGACTTTCTAAACTCTGTAGCAAATTAATTTTGCCAGTTTAAGCTACATTTTTGAAGTAAAACAACACCCCCGAAGAAGTACACAGGTGAAAACTATATTTTTTAACAGCTGAGTAGTGTGTTCGTGTGTGTGTGTGTGTGTAACTGCAATTCAGGTTTTACAAAATTAAAGGAATGCTGGAAGGGCATTTCTAAGGAGCAGTAATAATTTTGGTGAAAGGAAATGACAGCACACATTATGTACTGAAGTTCTCACCCTGGGCCAGCAGGGGGATACTGTAGATAGTTATGCAAATAAGGGATCGAAAGTGATTGGATAGTTTTAGAAAATTGTTACAGTTACATTGTACTGGAGCTCTATATAAGCAGGCTGGCTGAACCCTTCAGTTCAGTTCTGTTCTGGCCTGTGAATAAACAAGAGCTGTTTGAAGAATCACTGTGTTGTCTGATATGTTGACCCACAACTTAACAACACAAATGATTTGGGCTTAATGTAACTTGCTTAGAGTAGGCATACACAAGAACATATATCCATGTTCCTAGCTCAGTGCAGTCTCCAGGATTTCAGGCAGGGATATGCCACAAATCAAACCTGGGACCTTTTGCTCTACCAGTGAGTTATGGCTTTCCCCAAAAGGAAAAAATAAGGCTACAAAGGGCATAAAGTGCATTTCTCTGGTGGTGGAAGGGGGACCCCCCCCCAAAAAAAGCATATTTCTTTTAATTAGCTACAATGGCTAATTTGGGGTGGGGTGTTAAACTAATTTTCTGCGGAGGGGAGAACTGTCCTCTGGGGTCTCTTAAAGTTCCAATGCTGGCCTGCTCTTCAGAATCAAATATTTTGTGACGCAAGATGAACTCTTGCACAATATACAAAAGAACAGCTGCAACAGAAAATCAGTTCTGCTGTTTTTTAAATCAAAGCATATGCCTGTTTGTCCGTATACATGTGTAGATACCCGGAGGGTACTCGGTTTATATAGCTGGCAGGTAAAAAACCGGAGGCAGTCCTTTTAGGTATAATCACAAACGATATTCCTGACAATGAGAGGAAAGTATTCCCTTATGCAACGACAGCTGCCAGGATGCTTATAGCAAAAAAATTGGAAAGGGAGAAAAATTCCACCAATGAAAGAATGGCAAATTAAATTTTGTGAATATATAAATCTGGCAAGACTCATAGCATTCGTAAGGGGACTGTCGGACCAGAAATTATTAAAAGAATGGGGATGTGCTAAAGAGTATATGAAAAAACCACTGTTCTGGAGGATGCATATATCCGTATGTAATGAACGATGTTTTGCAGGGTTAAAGAAAAAGAAAAACGGTGTAAAAAAGTATGAAGATAGACGTAATCTACATTAGACACAACAATTTAGTAAGAGTAAAAATTTTGAGGTCTTAGAATAAAGGAAGGAAGTCAATACGTGTATATGTATGTAATGACTAGATTAGACTGAAGATACGGTTTTATTTGTAGATGTGTGCTTTTTCTTTTTGTGTGTGTTCTGTGTTTCTTTCTTGTTTGTATAGTATTATTTTGGATTCAATGTTTGTAATTTTTTTTATAATTTTGCATTGAAAATAAAATTTATTTATATATATATTTGTGTGTGTGTATCTATATATATCTCTCTCTCTATATATACACACATATATTATTTTCAATGCAAAATTATAACATATATATATAGCTGGCAGGTAGCAACTTATTAAAATGTGCAATATTGGTTTAGGAGTTTGGGCAAAACTGGGGTGTGTGGTCCCCTCAGCGATGTGCCCCTCAGGGAGGTGGACAAGATGGTGACCCTTGTAGGTGACCCTACAATTCTGCGATTCTGTGGCTGGTATTTTCCCTGAACCCATCCCTACCCAGCCCTGGCTCATCGCTATCAATCATATGGAATATCTGGGTGCATTCTACAGTTCACACCCCACCCCAATTCACACAGGGTGGCAGGGAGGCCCAATCTGCCCGTTTGGCCCCACGTGACCCGAGTGCGAATCCATGCCCCCAAGAACACAACTTTGCGACACGAGGAGTTTCTAGAAAGACACCTTCACGCTATACAAGAATCGCGGGAACTGCGGTTTACTCCTTGCAGATTTGCCATATTTTTTGCTCTATAAGACTCACTTTTTCCCTCCTAAAAAGTAAGGTGAAATATGTGTTCGTCTTATGGAGCGAATGCAGGCTGCACAGCTATCCCAGAAGCCAGAACAGCAAGAGGGATTGCTGCTTTCACTGCGCAGCGATCCCTCTTGCTGTTCTGGCTGGTGGGATTCAGAATATTTTTTTTCTTGTTTTCCTCATCCAAAAACTAGGTGCGTCTTATGGTCTGGTGCATCTTATAGAGCGAAAAATACGGTACATTTCTACCTTTCAGTTCCCAGCACTCTCAACAATCTTCAGTGACCAGGGTTATTTGGGGTGGGGGACACACCTTATGTGCTTTCAATGTATGGCATGCATGCAAACGTCCTTGACAGTTAGAAAATTGGACAACCACTGTTGGTAGCACACTGCACGGACCAGCCCATTACCAGGTAACGCATTTGAACCACTACATTATATTCACAATAGAAAGAATAAAACGAATGGAATACAGTTGTAGCTTGGATCCCGAACGCCCTGGAACTTGGATGTTTTGGTTCCTGAATGCCGCAAACCAGGAAGTGATTGTTCCAGTTTGTGAACGTTCATTCGGAACCCGAACCTGCAGGAGCTTCCTGCAGCCAATCAGAAGCTGCGGTTCGGTTTCCGAACATTTCGGAAGTTGAACGGACTTCCGGAACGGATTCCACTCGGCTTCCAAGGTACGACTGTAGTTTCAATGGGTATACGAGAAGTGGGGGATTTTAACCTGCATCAGCGGTTATCCCAAAAACAAGGGTGCAATTGCTATCCCAGGTTATCTAACCTGGAGTAAAAACAGTACAAATGGCTATGATCCTAACCTATTTGAGGAGGAAGCCCCCTTGGATTCAGAAGCACTTGCTTCTGAGTAGACACAGTTAAGAACTGCGCTGCAGGCAGTCACCTCCATACCATGCAGTTAAGGGGATGGTTCCCCTGCAAGGAATCGTGGGAACTGTAGTTTCCTTCTCCCAGTTATCCTTGCCGGTCACAAGCTAGTTCCCAGTTTTTTTTTGGGGGGGGGGGGGAGCCATGCACTTTAAATCCACGGTGTGAATGTGCATATATCGTATTTTCCCGTGTGTATTTTTTGAGCCCAAAATTAAGAAATAATTAATTGCAACATTCCGTGTATAAGACGACCCCCAATTTTGAACTTTGGGGGGAAATAATACACGGGTAAAATACAGTATATACAAGCCCTAAAGTTGTGGCCCGGACCAAAAATAATGAGCATCTATGCTTTTAAGGTTTTCATGCCCTCCCCGGACAAATTGGGTTTTTTTGTAACGACAGAGCAATGCTTACCAGTTTTAGTTGTTGGGACTATGCATTAAATCACATCATATATGTCTTTGTTTGTTTGAAAAAACAACATTAAACCAAAGGGGGTGTGATGCTTACCTTGAAGAAGTCATCTTGATGGACAACGCAACAGTTTGGGAGCGCTTGGGTAAGTCTTTTGGTCAAAGTGGTTTTGCCACCATTGGTCACCCTAGATTAAGAAAACATGAAGCAGAATTGGGGTGGGACAATGTGAGAATGGTTAACAGAGCAAGGATGCAAATTCAACGCGCATAGGAAGACTTTGACCTTTGAGCATAGTCCCCAGTTTTCTTTGTGCACTTTAAAGTATTGCACTTGGGCAAAAAAAATGAGAGGCACAAATGCAAGATGGGGGACACCTGGCTTGAGAGCAGTACATGTGAAAAGGATCTAGGAGTCTTGGTTGACCACAAACTTGACATGAGCCAACAGTGTGACGCGGCAGCTAAAAAAGCCAATGCAATTCTGGGCTGCATCAATAGGAGCATAGCATCTAGATCAAGGGAAGTAATAGTGCCACTGTATTCTGCTCTGGTCAGACCTCACCTGGAGTACTGTGTCCAGTTCTGGGCACCACAGTTCAAGAAGGACACGGACAAACTGGAACGTGTCCAGAGGAGGGCAACCAAAATGGTCCAAGGCCTGGAAACGATGCCTTATGAGGAACGGCTAAGGGAGCTGGGCATGTTTAGCCTGGAGAAGAGGAGGTTAAGGGGGGATATGATAGCCATGTTCAAATATATAAAAGGATGTCACATAGAGGAGGGAGAAAGGTTGTTTTCTGCTGCTCCAGAGAAGCGGACACGGAGCAATGGTTCCAAACTACAAGAAAGAAGATTCCACCTAAACATTAGGAAGAACTTCCTGACAGTAAGAGCTGTTTGACAGTGGAATTTGCTGCCAAGGAGTGTGGTGGAGTCTCCTTCTTTGGAGGTCTTTAAGCAGAGGCTTGACAACCATATGTCAGGAGTGCTCTGATGGTGTTTCCTGCTTGGCAGGGGGTTGGACTCAATGGCCCTTGTGGTCTCTTCCAACTCTATGATTCTATGATTCTATGAAATGCACAATGTAGATGTGCATGTATCGTATTTTCCCGTGTATAAGACGCCCCCATGCATAAGACGAACCCCTATTTTTTGACCCCAAAATTAAGAAATAATTATTTGCAGCGTTCCATGTATAAGACGACCTCAGACGTTCCTGCTATGATTATTAGCCGAAATCAGAACGAAATACATGCCAAAATCGCATCAAATATGTGTTTGTTTGTTTGAAAAAACAACATTAAACCTAAACACTTCCATTCCATTTAGAAAGACAAGGTTCTGTTCTTAACCTGCCTGCGAAGATTATCAGAGATCGCAAAGAAAGGAATATATGACAACAAGAAGAAGATGAAGAAAGTAAAAAAGAGACTATCTGGATAGAACTGGATAGAACGGTTTAATTAAAGCAGTAATAGAAGTGATGTTTGCATTCTCGTCCGGAGCTTGATGTATGGGTACCCCCAACAAAATTGAAAAATTTGGCTGTATAATTTGGAATTAATGTGATCTGAAATAATGTGATATGATTGGCCTGTTAATAAAAATTATTTTTTTAAAAAAAAAAAGAAAGAAAGACAAGGTTCTAATGTAAAAATTTGGATGCGTCTAGAATGACCTTGTGAATGGAAAAGGGGAAACATAGATATATACATATCTATCTATTAAGCGGAAAATAATACTGAAATACAGATAAAATATGAAATGTGAAAGGAAGCGTTGAGAGAGTGATGGAAGTCTAATATTGCTATTATTTTGTAAAATAAGCATTTCTTGTATTGAAATATTATACTTTTCTTTATTCTTTTACTGCCTACTTTTCTTTGCAATTTTCCTTCTTTTTCTTCTTTATCCCTCCCCCCCTTTGTATTATTCTTTATGTATGGTTTGGTACTGATGTATTTACTTTGTAATAAAAAAAAGTTTTAAAAGAACTATTTTTACACAAATTAACCTCTCAATGGAAGAGAGAAATTCTTTCTTTTTTTTAAAAAAAGATATTTACTAAGGAGTAAGCCCCACTGCACTGAGCGGGGTTTACTTCCATGTAAAACAATACATACAGAAGAAGTACCAACACTGAAAGATTGGCAATATAATTTTTTTTGAAATGATTGAATTAGCAAAAATGACGGCAACAATTAGAATGCAATCTAATCAAAATCTCAAACAGGAATGGAAATGTCTAGAAGCATACATGACCAAAAGATGCTACAGCAAGAATTTATTGATATGGATAGACTGATTTCGCAAATAAGCTAAGCAGATAAATAAGATTGAATGTTTAATTATTAAGATACAAAATTACAATCTCAATATTAAAGTTACAAAGTAATAATAACAAGGAAGTCATGCACGGGTGGAGGCAAGAAATACGAAATAGATAAATGTTGGTACATAATGAAATGTGAAAATGTGAATTTAGGAATATAATGTATATGTATCAATATGCAAAATTTCCTATGTGTATTGCAACATTAGTAATAAAGTGCAAAAAAAAGTACAAAAAAAAGGAACAGAGAAATTCTTTTCTTTTCTTTTTAAAAACATTTACTCAGGAGTAAGCCCCACTGCACTGAACGGGGGTTACTCCCATGTAAAACAACAGTAGTATTATTATTATTTTTCCCGCCTCTTTCTTGCAGTCTTTTCCAAACATGGTAAAAGAGGGGCGGAGCCTCAAGAAATGGCGTGTTCGAAGCTCGTCCTCCTATTGGCTGGCGCGGCTCCCGCCAGTATTAACGGACTTCGGTTCCGGGCGATTGCATTCGCGCGCGCGCGCGGGGCGGGGCGGGGGGCGAGGTTATAAAAGCTTCCCCGCCTCGTCGGTTAATTAATATGGCGGGTGGCTGGGCGGGAGAAGGCGGGAAGAAGCAGAGAGCTATCTATATATTTGCTTCAAAGAGAGCGGAATGATTTATAGCTCTCACCCCCTCATTTATTTTCTTTTTCGTTGTTTACTAAATACTGTATAGATTAATACGGATTAGTAAATAAAACAGAAGAAAAGAAATACGTATTTTTTGACATATAATTAAGGGTAAGACAAGTGGCTATGAATTTGCTGAATTAAATTTAAAATGGAATACAAGGAGGGAGGTGAGAGGAAGTCAGGAAAATAAGTTAAAGAATGTTGAGAATTTGAAAGGAGAGATTTTTATTTTTATTTTTCTTATCTTTTTGTTTTTTGTGTGGAATTTTTGATTTTTGATTATTGTAATTTTTCTTTTTCTGTCTCTGATGTTGTTGTTTTTTTTGTTATCTTTGTGGTCTTTATTCTTGAGAAAACTTAATAAAATATTATTAAAAAAAAAGAAATACGTATTTTTATTATTAAAAAAAACAAAAACCACCTATCAACTGCCTCACTACATAGCTGTCAACGTTTCCCCCTTTTTAAGGGAAATTTCCTTATTCCGAATAAGATTCCTCACAAGAAAAGGGAAAAAGTTGACAGCTATGCCTCTGTATATTCACTTATACCCTGACATATTTATTCTGGGAGTCCTGTATTCACGTTGAAATTAAAGGATATAAACAGGTTTAGTGGGTCTACTCGCTTGAGGGGGGAGAAAATTACATTTAAAAAAGAAATGAGGTAGAAAAAGATTTTTCTCCCATCAAGGATGTCCACTGGACATTTATGGAACACCAGTCCTAATAATGTTATTTCTATCATGCTTTTTCCCTGATGGGACTCAAGGCGGCTTACAGATTTTTTGATTTTTCCCCCCCCAATACATTTTTATTCAAATTATGCAAATAAATATATCAATGTAGGTACTGAATACATAAATAAAGATATCCATAAACATATCAGTGTACATATATATATATATATACATAGAGTTCATTTACATAGGTTCTTGTATCCCCTCCCCAAATTATATCAAGAAAATGAAACAAAGAATCAAAATATCACAATATTTTTTAGGCTCTACCTAGCCTTGGACTCCCCTCCACCCTTTTGGTAAATGTCAAATAAGTTTTACAGTCACGTAATTTATTTTTCATCTTAAATATTGTTCCAGCCCCGCTAGTGCCCTCTACAAATTAATTCCAATATATTTCCAATATTTATTCCAATTTGTATGATTTATTTATTTTTGTAAAGCAAAAACGAGAAGCGTCCAAAAACGTGGGAAAAAAGCCAGTCATAAAAAATAACAACTATAATAATAATAATAATAATAATAATATTTTTTTATTTATACCCCGCCCTCCCCAGCCAAGGCCGGGCTCAGAGCGGCTTACAAGCAATAATAAAAACAAGTTGAATGATTACAACTTAAAAATAACATTAAAATACTGAAACATTAAAATATTAAAATGTAGCCTCGTCGCAGTAGGAGAAGGAAAGGAAAAAAGGAGAGGGTAGGAATCAAAATCAAACTATGCACAGATAGAATTAAAACAGTATATTCGTGTTTAAAATGCACCAATGATTATGAAAAAAATCTAATTGAAATTAGATTTTTTCAAACAAACAACCTGAGTCTAATGAGGAAACTTAATGAGAAACCTAAAGTGAGAGATCAGAAAGAAAATATCCTAAATTCTGTAAAATTTATTTACAGAAACGTTGTAAAATTTATGAATGTTAATGATGCTGGAATGAAACAAAGTGGTTCTAGCAATAAGGTAAAATAAGAATATGCAAGAATGGATTAGTATTGGATGAAATTTTAAAGTTAGAATATGTGAGGAGAAATAATTAAGGTTAAACTAAGATGCTATGAATTTGCTGAACAAATTTTTAAATGGAATACAAAAAAGGAAGGTGTGAGGAAGTCATGAAAATAAGTAAATGAATGGCAAGATACCAGAAAGAGGGATTTTTATTTTTTATTTCTTTTATGTGAAAATCTGTTTTTTGTATTTTTCTATGTGTGTTTTTTGTTCACTGTCTATTGTTTCATAACTCTTTTTCTTTTGTTAAAACTTAATAAATATTATTCAAAAAAGAAAAAGAAAAGAAAATATCCTAGAGGGCTGGAGGGGGCAAAAGCAATTTTGGGTTTCTACCAATTTTTCCTGGCTTTATGCACTCTCAGTATTCCTGATTATAAACTGTTTGGGGCAGAGACTTCTCTGCTTTTTGCCTTTATAACTGCAAGAGGCTACAGCTCCCTCTCCATTTACTCCGGAGTAAGCCGCTAGTAACTAGATATTCTGCTTTTTTTTTGGCTCCCCTCCCCTCAAGACGGTTCCCATCCTAGCCGGCTCCCATAACAACAAGAATTTATTATTATAATAAATTATAATAACTTAAGATCTGGCGGTGGGTTTGCTACGCTCACTAAAAAACAACAACCCTTTTGTAAGATCCTGGAGCAAGCGACTCATGGCTGCTCTTTATTTTATTTTTTGCCCACCCGCCCTCCTAAAATGAATGCTGTGAATTAAAAGGAAGCTCCCGGGGAACTCAAATTGAAGTAATACCATGCTATCAAATATATAGCATGTTATTGGGTTGCTGTTTTTATTTTGATTATTTATATTGTGGTTTTTAGGTTGATCTTTTCTGTGAACCGCCCTTAGACCTCTGGGTATAGGGCAGTAGATTATTATTAATTAATTAATTAATTAATTAATTAATTATATTGTGGTTTTTATGTTGATCTTTTCCGTGAATCGCCCTGAGACCTCCGGGTATAGGGCAGTATATTATTATTATTATTATTATTAATAATAATAATAATAATAATAATAGCATCTAATAGGCATTGCACAGTAATAATGGGTTTAAGGAAGCTCAACCTATGGTTGGGCAAAGGGGGTCTTGCAGGCTCTGAAAGCATTTTTGGCTTGGCTTTGAAACAGAAGGAAATGGCTGTGCTTTTTTAAAAAAGTACATGCCCCCCCCCCCAATAATCCACATTTTGACATTTATTGTGGAATTGGTGCACCTTCCTGCCTGCAAGTTCGTCCTCCCCCTCCCCATTAGTATCATTATTATTTCAAAATGCCAGGCTGCATCCCTAATTCAGTCCAGATTTTATCCTTTCTGGGGGGGAATCTGGTAAATTAGGAAAGCAAGCATCCGTCGCAACACACCTTCAGATGAAAACACTTCCTGGAACCACCTTGTGTAAATCCATTAAAATAATAATCATGATATTTTATATCTCATCTCCCACCCCCACTGTTTTTATCCTTGCAACAGCCCTGCCAGGGCTGCGGGTTGAGATTCCTGCATTGTACATAGCTGTCAACGTTTCCCTTTTCTTGCGAGGAATCCTATTCGGAATAAGGGAATTTCCCTTAAAAAAGGGGAAAAGTTGGCAGCTATGGCATTGTAGCGGGTTGGACTGGATGACCCTCGGGGTCCCTTCCAAATCTGCAATTCTGGGATTCTTAAGGTTTGCCAGAGTGGAGGGGATTTGAAAGCGGGACCTCCTACATCCCATAGACTTTAACAATCTCAAAGCTCGTGTTGGCCGAAAGCACCCCAATTAATACAAAGCGGTACTTCTCAATCATGCACCGTAATAAGGTTATTGGCATACAAAATAGGACAGCATAAGTTAAAATATGTTAAGACAATTATATATTAAAGGGAAAAATAAGGTTAGAATATGTTAAGATAAATTACAGGACAGAAAACAGAGGAAGGTGGAAAGGAATTGCTGAAACAGTTGATTAAAGTGGAATACAAAAAGGGAGGTGTGAGGAGGTCGTTGAAACAAGTAAATGAAAGTTAAGATACTGAACTTATTAGCTGTTTTTTTAAATTGCGTTTGTTTGGTTTTGTTAATGTAATGTTTGGGGGGTTGGTGTTGTGTGGTGTTTTTGTTTTTGTATTGTATTGTTTTGCTTTGTTTAATTCTTTCTTTTCCTTTTGCAGTTTTAAAAATGTTAATAAATATGATTTAAAAAAACAAAAACAAAATAGGGCAGCATATATCATTACTATTCCTGCTCTGCAAGGTTTTCTAAATGCTGTTAACGAAAGTATTAGGGTTGCAGGCACTGCCTGGATTGTTGCCTATTAATGGAGGTGTTGGTGGTGGGGAATTAATATCTCAGTGTCTCGGCCAGGCTCCAGATCTATCCAAAATACTCACGCGAAAGCAAATTTAGGGAAGGACATAGACAGATGTCCCCCCGCAATTTCATTCCGCGCATTGCAACAGGAATTCTTTCAATAGTTTTCTTTTCCTGCAGGTTACACCAGGCGCCTTCTCACCCTCCTTCCCACCCCATTACATTATTACATCTCCCATTATTCAAAGCGATGCTTTGGGGTTTTATGAAATAGTAGAATAAAAATTAAAGTGATGCCTTTTAATTGGCTATTCAAGATTCCCTCTTTTAGGCTTCCAAATCCCATTTTTAGGCCATGGTTAGTTGACTCCTCATCTCATCATTTCATACATAAACACTGAGAAAGAACGGGTAATACTTTTGAAAACATCACTACATCTGTCCAAATTCCTTTTTTAAAAATTATTATTATTATTATTACAGAGCCTGGAGGTTTTCATGGGCTTCTTGAACCTAACTTCTGTTTGCAAACTTGGCTTTTGTCCAAGGCGTAAAGCACATTGGCGCATTTCGAATCCCGGAGCATGCAAAAGTACAAAACGCAACAACCTACCCTCCAATTCCTATGATGTACTTCATCTTCTTCCTGTTTTTTTTTTCCTTCTTCTTGAGGCGGGAATGTAGAAAACGAACGGAGGAAAAGCACTGGAGGCCTCCTGCCCTAAATCTTGTGCTCTGCTCTGCTCAGCTATTTCATTCAGGAAAAAAAGGCGAGTGGGCCTGTAATTTATACAGCACTGCAGCAATGGCCTCTCCCCTTTCCTCCCCCCCCTTCCCCTCCCCAGCCCATGCGGCTGGTGGAAAAGCACAAATATCTTTCCAGAGCACAAGGGGCGCACAGTTCAGCCAATGCGCAGAAGTCATGCGCACTGGCCTTGCACCTGTTAGCCACTTTTCACATCTCCTCGCTCACTTCTCACTTTCCCCTGTTGCTTTGTTATAAATAGCTGCTGGTGGCTGCCTTTCCTTTGCCTAAAATTAGTAACGGGAACACAGAAATGTCACCTATTTCTTTTATCCTTTTAGGATTCTATGGCAGAATTCCCTAGAAGTACAGCAGTGTTTTTCCTCCCTAATTTTGGTTCCTCTTGTTTCATTTTTTGTCGGTTAAATGTTCAGTTGGGGTTGGCGGTTACTTTGATTTGGGTTATAACTACAAACTGTTTATTGTTGCAGTTGTTACTGCTTTTCACTGATTTATCGGTTTATATGTTGCTTGTATAGGATATCTTGTTTCTTTAATGTTTGACGCTTTGTTGCGTTTTATATGTTGTAAGCCGCCCAGAGTGGCTAGGGGAAACCCAGCCAGATGGGTGGGATATAAATTATTATTATTACTCCTCCTAAATACTCGGAAGAGGCTTGCTTATTATTTAATTAATTATCTAATCCATGTAAGCCTTTAATCATAGGGCTTATTTATTTAAATCTTCTTTTTAATAATATTTTTATTAGGTTTTCAACAACAAAAAACACTCAACAACAAATACAATACCAACCACAAACAAAGAAAGTTGTACACAAAATCAATATCAAATCCATAGAATGGGGTTCTCCGAACCCCGTGACTTCCCTCCTCACCCCACCCCTTGTTCCTTAAATTTTCTTTTTAACTGCATATCATTTCTACTACAAATTATTATTTTTTGCCTCAGATTTCCTTTACTACAGTATTTCTAAAATTGCAAGTGATTTTTAAAAACCCTGCCAGTGTATTAACCTGTTTACAATACTTTTGCAAATACATAATCAGCATTTCCCATTCTTTTTAAAATTTCTTGTCATCTTGATTTCTAAGCTTTCCAGTTAATTTCGCCATTTCAGCATAGTCCGTTAACTTGGTTTATTTATACAGTGGTACCTTGGACGCAGGTGGCGCTGTGGGTTAAAGCCTCAGCGCCTAGGGCTTGCCGATCGAAAGGTCAGCGGTTCGAATCCCTGCGGCGGGGTGCGCTCCCGCTGCTCGGTCCCAGCGCCTGCCAACCTAGCAGTTCGAAAGCACCTCCGGGTGCAAGTAGATAAATAGGGACCGCTTACCAGCGGGAAGGTAAACGGCGTTTCCGTGTGCGGCTCTGGCTCGCCAGAGCAGCGATGTCACGCTGGCCACGTGACCCGGAAGTGTCTCCGGACAGCGCTGGCCCCTGGCCTCTTAAGTGAGATGGGCGCACAACCCCAGAGTCTGTCAAGACTGGCCCGTACGGGCAGGGGTACCTTTACCTTTACCTTTTTACCTTGGTTTAGGAACTTAATCCGTTCCGGGAGTCTGTTCTTATCTTAAACCAAAGCGTTCTTAAACCAATGCATGCTTTCCCATAGCAGCGGGGGACTCAATTTACACTCAGCAGGAAGTGGAATATGTTCTGCTTCCAATACAAAGTTCACAAACCAAAACACCTACTTCTGGATTCGCAGCATTCTTCATCCAAGTTGTTCATAAACTAAGCTGTTCTTAAACCAAGGTACCACTGTATGTATCTTCAATCTATATCCTGCCCTTCCTCCTGGAGCAGCAAACACATCAATAACTATATATACATATATAGTATATATACATATATACATATATATATATTCTCAAAGCAGATAAAGACATTCTTAAAACAGGCTAATGGCTTTTTGAGATTGATGGACTTATGTTGGGGACTGAAACTGGGAAGGGGGTATGGGTGGAATGGAAATTGGGAACTCAAAGGGTATACAATATAATTTCCTTTTTTGTTTATTATGAGAGTTGGGAAATTCGTGGAAGGGAATCTTTTTCGACCTTAGAGAAACGTCTCAAGAATAAGTATTGATATATAGGTTTGGATGAGAGTTAAGATTGGATAAAGTAAAAGTGGTTTTTAAAATAAATTAAATTACTTAAATGAAAATAAGGTTGGAAGGATTTGCAGAAATAACGATTTGAACTAGAATACAAAAATGGGAGGTCAAGGAAATAAGTAAAGGAAGAAAGTTTTGCAAAGGTTTAATCTGTTTTTTCTTTTTCTTTTTTCAAGTGAGTGTATTTTCTTTTTTGTTGTATTTTTTGTATTTTGTATTTTTCTTTTTTTCTTTTTGAAACTCTTAAACTTTGAATAAATATTATTTAAAAAAAAACAAAAAAACACCATTCTTAAAACAGTTGCCCCGAGTGTGTCAGGAACAGCTATAAAATGCATGGGTAAAAAATGGAATGTTTTTAAATTTCTCATGGGAGCCAGTAATGAAGGAGCCAGATGCATCTCACAGGGGAGGCCGTTCCACAAATGGGAATCTGAAACAGCTGAAGGCCCAAACATCTACCATATTTGCACATTTTCTCTAAACATCTGTGTGTGAGGCTGCTAAGCGATTTACTGGCCCAGCGCAAAGCAAACCAAGCTGAGACTTGGTTGGCGCAACGCGGCAGATTCAATGATGTACCCACAACTCTGCTAGCTGGTGCCTCTTGGGGTGGAAGCAGAAAACCGCCAATTCCCAGCCATGGAAGCGACAAACTGGTGCAGGTAGCTTAGGGCCCCGCTCTCTTGGGGACCCCCAAAAAAATTTAAAGGAAAAGAACACCTGGATGTACATTTCCAAAATATAAGATAAAAGACGAATAAAATAAAGCCTACATACAGCAACAGTGTTTTGTGTTGTGTAGGCTCCTATGATGTAAGTCATGGGCCCCGCCTGCTAGCCTGCTCCCTAAAATATCACTGCTTTGCTCCTTTCTATATATAGGGTGCCTACATCCTGCTATTTATAATTATTAGTAGTTTGCATCATATATTGACACCTATTATTATTTCATGTGATTGTAAGTTTCTAGAGACTAGGTTATTAGTGTTTGTAAATTGTGTTTCTAATGGAACTTTGGTTATTGCCAAATGCCAATGCGTTTGCATTATTAAGTTTATTATTAAGAGCTTAATAATTTGTTTCACTATTAATGTACTTCTCCTTAATTGTATTTCAGTTCAACAATTCCTTTGATAAAATACTTATTTTGTTATGTGCAAATGGCTTTAGATACCCATTAGGTCCATAAATGTCCATATAGTGTATATTCAACACAACCAAACAGCGACAATTTGTTGTTGGCAAAGGACAGCTGGACATAGAAAGGGCCCCTTCAGGAGCTTAGGGCTTCATCAAACCTAAATCTGGCCCTGGGTACAGCAGAGGAAACCCGGTTCAGGCCCCCCATGAGGAAACAGGTAGCTTTGGGTGAAGCCGATTTATCACCTTTTCCCATTCTGCCTCCATGACGGCCTGTTCTGAAACCTTGTGAATGCACTTGGCACTAATGCTTGATAGTATTTGCTATTGTTTTTGAATTCTGGTGCTGGAGGAGACTCTTGAGAGTCCCATGGACTGCAAGAAGATCAAACCTCTCCATTCTGAAGGAAATCAGCCCTGAGTGCTCACTGGAAGGACAGATCCTGAAGCTGAGGCTCCAAGACTTTGGCCACCTCAGGAGAAGAGAAGACTCCCTGGAAAAGACCCTGATGTTGGGAAAGATGGAGGGCACAAGGAGAAGGGGACGACGGAGGACGAGATGGTGGGACAGTGTTCTCAAAGCTACCAGCATGAGTCTGACCAAACTGCGGGAGGCAGTGGAAGGCAGGAGTGCCTGGCGTGCTCTGGTCCAGGGGGTCACGAAGAGGCGGACACGACTAAATGACTGAACAACAAGTATTTGCTCTGCTTCTGGCAGGTTTAGCAGGAAAGCAGAACTCTTTGTGAGGCATGGCAGCGCACAGCGGAAGAAGACCTCTGCCAGAGCCAAACATTCTCCAGCAGCACAGATCAGGGGTTCGGATTGCTCCGTAATTGCCTCAAATAATTGCCATCAAATTATTTCTATTTAAACAGAAACGTTACAAGATCCATCACACAGCCCCTAGCATACTGCTATCAAGTTGCCTCTCTCTTTATTCCTCACGGTATATAAACGCCACATCATTTTTATTAGAATAATAGAATTGTAGAACTGGAAAGGGACCCCGAGAGTAATCTAGTCCAACCCTTTGCAATGCAGTAATCTTTTGCAACCCACAACCCTGAAATGAAGTCTCATGCTCTACCTACAGAGCTATCCCAGGTTCCAGTAACAGATTATAATTTAGGAAGTTACATGATAGTGATGGGGCACCAGGTGATATTGGACTCCCAGCTCCCATTAGCCTCAGCCAGCATGGCAAATGATCAGGAATGATGGGATTTGTAGTCTAAGAAGAGCTAGAGAGCTCCATGCTTGTTCTCCAGCTCTACACTAGAGAGCCAGTATGGGTGGTGCGAATCTCACCCGTTCATGTTGTTGTTGTTGTTGTTGTTGTTGTTGTTGTTAATGTCACTATTAAATAGCAAGGCATTTGGCTATTCTTCAGACTCCAGTAAGCCCCTTTTCTGAGTTAGATGGTGCCTTGGCCCTGGCTCCCAAGTGATCCATACCACCATGAGTTTATAACTGTGGGGGGCTGGGGTCAAAAGTGTATACAGTGGATGCTCAGGTTGTGAACATGATCCGTGCAACCCACAGTGTTTGCAACCTGCAGCTGTGCGTCTGTGCATGCGTAAAGCGCGATTCAGTGCATCTGTGCATGCGCGACCACCGAATCCTGGAAGTAACCCGTTCTGGTACTTCCGGGTTTCGGCAGTCCGTAACCCAAGAAAACGCAACCTGAAGCGTCTCTAACACGAGGTATGACTGTATAAAAAGTACAGTGGTACCTTGGTTCTCAAACTTAATCCACCCCAGAGGTCCATTCCAAAACCAAAGCGTTCCAAAGCCAAGGTGTGCTTTCCCATAGAAAATAATACAAAATGGATTAATCCATTCCAGACTTTTTAAATAAACAACCCCTAAAACAGCAATTTAACATGAATTTTACTCTCTAACAAGACCATTGATCCATAAAATGAAAGCAATAAACAATGTACAGTGGACCCTCCGGATACGAATTTGATTCATTCCGGGGGTCCGTGCGCACCCTGGAAATTTCGTAAGCAGAGGTGCTGCTTCTACATGCGCAGCGCGCTTCTGCACATGTGCGCACGGCGAAACCCAGAAGAATACACTTCCGGGTTTGCCCCATTCGCAACCCGAAAGTTATATTTCCCGAGGGTCCACTGTATTGCGGTCACACAGTCAAACAGTAGCTGAACTGGGTTCCACAAAGTCACAAAAACAAGAGAGTCACAAAAACACAAAATAAATAGCAAAAACAGACACTCAAAATGGAAGTGTGGCATTCAAAACGGAGCACTTCGGCTTCCAAAAGAAGCAAACCGGAACACTTCTGGGCTTGCAGTGTTTAGGTTCCAAGTTTTTTGAGTGCCAAGGCGTTTGAGAACCAAGGTACCACTGTATATTACGGGGACTGAACCTGCAACCTTGGCATCATCAGCACCATGCTCTAACCAACTGAGCCACCCTGCGCTATTACGGCGTCAAGAATATATTGCAGCAGCCAGCTACGATAAAACAGCTGTATGGAGCGGCCACAACTCTTCTTCTTCCCACCCCAGCTTGGAAATAAATATTGGCACATTTTTCATCGGTGCTTGTGGAAAACACAGCAATGGGCACCCAGAGCCTGGTGCGTCTCACCAAGGGCGTCTTGTCTCTTTCCACCTGCACAGTTGGCGTTTCTCATAAAAGCAGCCGCTAATCCTCTTTCAGTTGCGCACCGTACACTTATAAGTCATAGTTTAGTTACAGTGGTATGCGGCAAAGTTTATCCGGCACACTCGCCCGTCACGTTCCTCGGAGTCAGGCGGTTCGTATGAGAGAGGAAGTCACTGCCAAGAACAAATGACGTTCCCTCCTGCTAGTGCTCACCCACATTTCTGGGCTCACCATCTAGGGCAGAAACTAAATGTGATAGGAGGTCAGCTAAAACACTTCAAATGACTTTTTTAAAGAAACAACAACAAGGCCTTGTAAAAAGCCTCCATCATCTCTGGGTGGGTCTGGGAAAGACGCCTGTCTCTCAGATGACGAGGACTGAAGTTCAGCAGAAGAGCACATGTTCCACCTCTGACATCGCTAGTTAGAGGTGAGCAAGACTCTCCCATCTGCTGCCAGCCTGAGAAAAAGGGACAAATGGTTTGCATGCCCCCTGCTCCCAGTCGCTATTTTTCATCGCATCTTGCCTGCCTGGTTTTGGTAAAAGGCTGTTCCGAAAACTCCTGCTACCTCGGGAAGTACGGCAGATCTTTTTTTTAAAAAAAAACACACCACAATTTTTATGACTTTAAATACAACAGACATATTTCTTGTTGAAGACTCGGCGTTTTTAATGAAATATCCACAGGTTTTCTTGGCTTCAAAGCAAGAAAAATGACCGCCGCCACACGCCGTTAACAGCAAACTGTATTTCCTAGAGTTAAATCACCTAAATACGAAACACATTAGGACAGGGGTGGAGGACTTAATTCGTCCTCGCAGTTTTACAAGAATGTTTTCGGACGGCGGAGCTCCACTTTTAAACACAAGGAAATTGTAGGTGTGCTGTTTTGTGCCCGGTCTTGATGATGGGAAACTTCACTTTGATAATGGCATGCTCTATTACAAGGAATATACAAAAAGAAAAACCCCACATGTATTTACATTTGTAAATATGTCGAACATTGATTTTTTTTCTCTCTCTCCTCTGACATATACATCACATCTGTAAGCAAAAGTCTTTGAGGCAAGAGGAAGGAATGAGAGGTTAGGAATTGTACTGAGGTATGCTCTAAAATAGTACACCATTTTCCATTTTATGGCACAGCAGCAGAACCCTACCTCTCAGGGTTGTCGTGAGGGAGAAAGTGAGAGAAGAAGAGGAGAATTACACATGCTGATTTTTGCCCTTTGGAAGAAAGGTGGTTTGCAAATGTAAGGGATGAATGGAAAGAAATAGATTGCACAGCTTTCTGCCAGGGAGGGGGCATCAAACAACATTATGAAATCCTAGCGTTCATACATCAGTTTTGGATTTCGACCTTTGCAAATCGGTTAGCACTGTTGCGATCTCACCACTGTGTGTCACAGCAACACATCTTGTGGTTCAAAAGCCACCCGCTTTATAACTACCTTAATTTATCAGCATCGTGGTATTGCTAAAAAAGAAGATTTTACCTCTCCATCGCAAACAGATATGTTTCTGATATTAGGTCAATACGGAGGAACAGAAAGCATGAAACAACTGTTTCCTGTTCCTTAAACACATGGCAAAACGTTGCTCAGATTGTTGAGTGTTTAAATAAAATATCTTACAGTATCTTCATTCCAGTTTGATGCAAAACATTTTACTGTGTGAATGTGCTTCTTTAATCAAGTCTGCCCATTATTATTCTCCATTATTCGATCTATAGTCCTTTTTACATTTTTCAGTGATGGATTTGTACCATTATGCTTGTCTATTCATAGAAAGGCAACCTACTTTTTGCAGGTGACAGTCCATTTAAACACCTGTCAAAGAACAGTTCTCTGTTTATTAAATATAGTATTTGAAGGGGAAAGGCCTAAGTCTATCTTAAAGATAAAGAGTCCTATGAAGGGAGAAATGAGGGGCGTTGAAGTTGTGGCGCATGCAGGTAACTTGGTGATAGCCTTCCCCACCGTGGTGAGATGGACTGCACTTCTTTCAGCTACAGTATTCTAAATTTAGGTAAAGGTAAAGGGACCCCTGACCACTAGGTCCAGTCCTGGCCGACTCTGGGGTTGCGGCGCTCATCTCGCTTTACTGGCCGAGGGAGCCGGCGTACAGCTTCCGGGTATGTGGCCAGCAGGACTAAGTCGCTTCTGGCGAACCAGAGCAGCGCACGGAAACGCCGTTTACCTTCCTGCTGGAGTGGTGCCTATTTATCTACTTGCACTTGGACGTGCTTTCTACATTTCTAAATTTACAGCTATACATTTAAATCAGCATATGAAAATTTCATGCAAATGTGTGTCCTTCCCCCCCCCCACTTCCCCTTCATAATTTAATCTACTAATTTTAGCTCAAAGCAAAATCCAATTTACATTCCCTTATTGGAGTACCACCTATTCAGCCCCACCCCAGATGAAAAAATATCTCAAAACCGATCAGAGAATGTGGATAAAAAGCGCAATTGCACAAATTCAGCATTTGGTTAAGGAAAAGCTAGGTTTTTACAAACCTGTGCCTTGCTCTTCCAGGGGAAGAAAATACTGTATGTGCCAAAAATGTAGCAGTTTTTGGTACAGTGAGGACAAACCCCCCCCCCCAAAAAGTTGAAATGCTCCACAAAGTGAGTTTTGATTATGATACGGCTGGAGTGAATCAATAGGTGAGGATGCATAACTATTTAGAATAAGTGTTTATCTAATCCAGAATTTTTATTTCCTTTTTCTGATACTGAGATTCCTGCATTGTAGGGGGTTGGACTCTGCAATTCTATGATTCTGGGAAGCCCTCAGGCAGGACTGCTACTCCCCCCTCAACTGGTATTTGAAGGTAGATTGCACTTGAATGTGGAAGCTCCATTTAGCTTCACTACAGTTAAATACTTTTTAAAAAAAATTAAGACCTTTCCTCCATGAATTTGACTAGTTTTAATAAGAGCCCTTCTGGACCAGACTTAAGATCTGCTGCACTTTAAAAAATAATAATCCATAGTAAGGTAATCCAAACATCTGCATCAAAAAAGCAGATTCTTGCAACTGGTATAAACCATACCAATGAAGAATATTTGCTCTACCCCTTTCTACTGATTTTTATTTTATTTTACATAACTCCATGAGATGAAAGCTGCTTTGTTCAATAGTCTTGCCCCTACCTGTTTCTGGATTTCTCAAAATCTTGCTCAGATCCCTTTCCATGCTTCCCCAAAATCTCAGCAGGTATTGGCTATGCATGATACAGTATTTCTTCACAGCCATAAGCACAAAAAAATTGATGTGCGTTTTTGTTTGTTTGTTTTTTTAAATTAAAGCCGAGATTCGCAGGAAGTTTGATCAAAGCCCAAACTCGCCACATTTTCCTGCACTTTTACACTCAGTCTTGACTACCACAGAATATCGGAGGGGTGTGATGGATTTATCTTCCTTCATTCGGGGAAATAGGTTTGAATCCTTTAAGGGAAAGTCTGTACTTGCACATTTGGAGTTTGCAAACATTCACACATTCAAGACACCTACCCAATAAAGGGCAATAAGCAGTTTCATTATTTACCCTCTTATGTATAATTCAGTCTTCTCTGAAATAAAGGAGCCCTACCAAATCTCGTTCTGTTCTTCTATGAAACATCTGGGTTCTGCAGTGCAGATGTTCGAATGTCAGACTTAGATCGGGCAGACCCGGGTTCAAATCTCCACTCAGCTATGAAGCTCACTACGTAACCTTTTGTGACTGCTATCTCTCAGCCTAACCTACCTAACAGGAGGCGAAAATACGAGGGAACAACATAAAGTGTGTTGAGCTACTTGGAGGAAAGATTGGATATACCGTATTTTTTGCTCTATAAGACTCACTTTTCCCCTCCTAAAAGTAAGGGGAAATGTATGTGAATCTTATGGAGCGAATGCAGGCTGCACAGCTATCCCAGAAGCCAGAACAGCAAGAGGGATCGCTGCTTTCGCTGCGCAGCGATCCCTCTTGTTGTTCTGGCTTCTGAGATTCAGGATATTCTTTTTCTTGTTTTCCTCCTCCAAAAACTAGGTGCATCTTATGGTCCGGTGCGTCTTATAGAGCGAAAAATACTGTAAATACAGCAGTTTTTATATCCAGTTTTAAGGCCAGCAATATAGCCTTAAAATGCTTTCTAGAACAAACTAACAAACCCGAACTAGGTAACTGCTTTCAATGCAAATAATTAAACCTGTGTATACAATACACCGACTTCAGTAAGTACAGCAGCCAGGGAAATTTTCTGTAGAAGCCACGTTGAATTCAGTTTCTGAATTTTGGTGTGGCTTGCCTTGGACATTTAGCGGGTTGTCCCCCATGTTCATTCTGTAGTGCCTTTTTGCTTTTTAAAAAGTCATCCACCCCCCAAGTGTTGACCAAAAGACCTGATATTCTGCCCTCCAGCATTCAGCCAATATCGCCTCAGTGCACACATAACACTGGGTCATGGTTTAAACATATAAACCCAGCCCAGCAGACTAGCCTTGTTTTGCGTTCTGTTAATAAACCACGATGTGAAGCCGTTTTGCTGTTGACTTATGAACCATGGCTTGTTTTAAACTAGAGATTGGCATTACATAGAAACCCAACAACCTTGTTTATCCATGTTTTGTATGGACACCCTACTTGCAGAGGCCCAAGACCAGGAGCAGCTTTGGAGAAACAAGCCATGTTTCTCTGCTTCTCTGTGAGACGGTTTGTCATTTGTTGACGAAACCATGGTTTAGCTGGCCTAACCATGGTTTAGCATGGCTTTAGTCATGTGCAAATATGGCCTGTGGCCTGTTTCACACGCAACAGCAAGCCAAACTTTGGCCCTGGTGCCCAGACAGAAATCACGCCCGCTGTGCTCCTCCCCAAGTCCTAATGCCGTGTTAAATCTGAGTCCCCCAAATAAAGCATGAGTGCTAAACCAAGACCGAACTTTGGTTAGAACTTAGGTCTTTTTGGGGAGCAAGAGAAACCATGGAACATCAACAGCTGGTCGCAGGAGGAGCGAAGCAAGCACAGTTTTCTCTTTGGGCACAAGCAAGCTTGCTCATTCATGGTAAGCCATAGTGAAGCCGATGGAGACATAAAACCTGTAAAAGCCACTGATAGATCATCCTTAGAGATTTCAGATATAGGTTTGGTTCAGTAAGTTTAACCATTACAGACCATGATAAAATAAAAAAAATTCCTTCCAGTAGCACCTTAAAGACCAACTAAATTAGTTCTTGGTATGAGCTTTCGTGTGCATGCACACTTCTTCAGATACACTGAAACAGAAGTCACCAGACCCTTCTATATAGTGAGAAGGTGGGGAGGGGTATTACTCAGAAGGGTGGTGAGATTATTACCAAACTTAAAACCATGGAGAGACCTGGTCTGAACAAAGACATTGGATTCTTATCTCATTATACATGACAAAGCCATTTTTCACCTTCTCACCCCTTGCTTTTTCCTGTAAGACCTATTGCAGTCATTAAGAGTCGTCAACAGGCTCATCACAGCTATCTGCCAATCACCCAATCCCACCACCCTTCTGAGTAATACCCCTCCCCACCTTCTCACTATATAGAAGGCTCTGGTGACTTCTGTTTCAGTGTATCTGAAGAAGTGTGCATGCACACGAAAGCTCATACCAAGAACTGACTTAGTTGGTCTTTAAGGTGCTACTGGAAGGAATTTTTTTTATTTTGTTTTGACTATGGCAGACCAACCTGGCTACCTATCTGTAACTGAGACCATGATAGTAGATGTGATTAAGGCCATTTCCCCAAACCACGTTCGTTTCACTTTGTGGGTGGAGACACATTTCCTCCTCTTTAGCAGTAACCCAGGGATAGGGGAACACTTGACCCTCCAGATGATGTCAGACTGCAAGTCCCAACAGCTTTAGCCAACTTGGGCAATGGTCAAGGGTGACGGGGTATGTAGTCCCAACATCTGCAGTGCCACAGATTTCCCCTCCCTGCTTTAAAATCAAGCAGTCCCATATTCTTCCCTCTGGTGCCCACGATCACAAGGCAAACACATCCTTTTAAAACCAAGCATAGATAAACCGGCAAAGATATCACAAAGAATTGTCACCCCTTTTGCTTCCAGAGAAGGATGTGCAAATCTGTGGTCTTGAATGAGTCTGCCAATATGTTCCACGTTTCTCTTTGTAGAATAGTGGAAGTGCATGTAAACACGCCTCAATGCAGTTCCCAGCATATCCTGATATACGCGTATCAGCTGTCATGTTTTCTCCCCCTCCCTCCCAGCTTAAAATGCACTTTCAAAAAATCCAGTTGAGATGATTTCATATCCAAACTGATAGATGTCTTTACAGCTCTTTTTGCTTTTGTAAATGTTCCCTCCACGAAAGAGAGAGAGAGAGAGAAGTTTTTAGAAATGATTGCGAACCATACATTTCCCAGATGTTTGATCATTTGCAGTTGTGAACACATCTGCTCGTAAGGTGACCCCATAGGGTTCTATGGGGTAAGGATTCTACTTCCATTGTCAGTAGAGAGGTATGATTGAAGTGTTCAGGAACTCACGCACTCTGCTATGCAAAGAAGAAATTCCCAAAGCTTCCGCAGATAGGGCTAGATTCCTTTCTTTTGCAAACGAAACAGACCGGTCCTTTAAAGCCATTGTTGAAGATTGATTCCCCATTACATCGCAAGCTCTCCTGCCTACTTGTTCAGGGTTAGGTGTTACGTATGAAATGAGAAGAAAAACGGGCAAGCCAGCTGTCCCACGCTCCTCTGCAGACACACGAAAGCAAGGCATTTGGAAGACTCCCCGGAAAATCAAGTTTGCACATGTAATTTTGCCACTGCTGCCCTCTGGTGTGGAACTGTATGGACAACCAAAACAGCAACTATCTGAATGTGGACTCCAGGGTTTTCTGTTCTTCTTGGATCGAAATGACTGGATCACATTTTAAGTGCATAGATTAAATCTAAGTGTGTGCATGGGTGTGCATGCATTATCTTTTCTCCTGATCCCAAGATTTTGTTTGAGTGAATTGCTTTCCTGTCCTGCAACGTCAGGATCGTGTGATTCTAAGCACAGAGACCTGGGTTCAAATTTCTACTCAGCTGTGATCTTTCAACCTAACCTAAACGTCTTGCAGAGTTTTGCTGTCGTTTTTCTAGCATAAAATGGGAGCCACTCCCATGTTCATTAGGGCGGAAGATGGGTATACATATGTGGCTTTAGGAAAAAGTGTTTTTAAGTCATGTTGCGTATTTATTTTCCTGTTCTAAATGTGTGCACTTTCTAATCTGACCATCTGATTCAAGATCTCCCTTCTCCTTGCTTGGGGAGATGTGGACTGTGTTTTCATGTGCTTGCATCTTGTCTCACATGTTTGGAGGCAGAATTCAGGGGTGGGCAATTGTCCAGTGTTCTGAAACTGACTAAAACCGTTCAGATCCCACCACCATGTGAGTATATTTGCATCTTTTCACTGACTAGTGTATGAATGGGCATTGTTACAACACTTGCGATATCTGGTACCCAAGAGTCAGGGACAGACCCATTCAGGAGAGAGGATGCAAAAAATAAAAATGATCTGTACATCATTTCCCGCGTGAGACTTCACCATGAGCTCAAGTGGTAAAAAAGAATAGTGCCAAGGGTGCATTTGGGAAACGGATGAGGCAAAAAAAACCAGGTAGGTGCTCTGTATCTATACTGGAACAGGCATGCAGAGACTTCATTCAGAAGGGGACGAAAGTTTGCTTTCGTGGTCCTTCCTGGCCCAATGAATGCACAGAGCAACAGTTTCCTTTCAGATGCGTCCGGCAAGGAATTAAGAATGGATGTGTGCTTTTCCATCCCAATGTCGCTATGCTGACCCGCAGCAACCAAACGGAGGAGGCTTTCGATGTATAAACCGGAGTTCTCCATTTTAGGCTGGATTTTGTAATATCCCGACGTTGTTGCTTTTTAAAGATGGAAGGTGCTTGCATCTCTCAGCAAGGGGTTTGCCACTCAGAGCCTTTGCTGGAAAGTTCGTTCTTGTGTGCAGTGGAATACCTTTTAGGCAAAGACAGAAAGGCTGATTCCTTGGTTGGATGGAACTGAGGATGGTCGTGTGGTCTTAACACCAGGAAGGTCATTTTACAATGGGAAATGCATCGGTCTGGGTCGTTCTTTAGGTCTATGTGGTCTTGCCTTGATTCAGGACATGCTAAATGGTGGAAGGAGAGAGAAGAAAAAGAGTTTGGATTTGATATCCCACTTTCTCACTACCTGAAGGAGTCTCAAAGCGGCTAACAATCTCCTTTCCCTTCCTCCCCCACAAGAAACACTCTGTGAGGTGAGTGGGGCTGAGAGACTTCAGAGAAGTGTGACTGGCCCAAGCTCACCCAGCAGCTGCATGTGGAGGAGCGGAGATGCGAACCCGGTTCACTAGATTACGAGTCCACTGCTCATAACCACTACACCACACAGGCCCAGTGAATACTTATGAGACTGCTGATTGTCAATTATCAAGGGCCCCTCCAGACTGGTGTTTTATTGTGGGTGTACAGGTAAAAGGTGAAGAACCCCTGGACGGTTAAGTCCAGTCAAAGGCGACTATGGGGTTGCGGCGCTCATCTCGCTTTCAGGCCGAGGGAGCCGGCGTTTGACCACAGACAGCTTTCTGGATCATGTGGCCAGCAGGACGAAACCGCTTGTGACGCAACGGGACACCGTGATGGAAACCAGAGCGCACGGAAACGGCGTTTACCTTCCCGCCACAGGGGTACCTATTTATCTACTTGCACTGGCGTGCTTTCGAACTCCTAGGTTGTCAGGAGCTGGGACAGAGCAACGGGAGCTCACTCCGTCATGGGGATTCGAACTGCCAACCTTATGATCGGCAAGCCCAAGAGGCTCAAGGGTTTAGGGAAACGGTAGGTAACTAAATTCTGAATGTGATTAAAAATAAATAAATAAAACAAACACACACATACCTTGTTTCCTGATCCTCTGCTGGCAATGTAGGCCTGTTTGGGAAGACAGACAAAATAGTAAATAAATTTAGAAAATGGTGTATGCTTGTTAAACCTCGTAGTTCTGCATCTGAAGAGGCAGAATATTACAAGCGGATTAGTAAACCTGGATGTACATTTCCAAAATATAAGATAAAAGACAAATAAAATAAAACCTACAGCAACAGTGTTTTGTGTTGTATAGGCTCCTAGGATGTAAGTCATGGGCCCCGCCTGCTAGCCTACTCCCCAAAATATCACTGGTTTGCTCCTTTCTATATATAGGGTGCCTACATTCTGCATAGACTGGTTGCACGGCCACATGTGCAAATGGCTTGAGATACCTATGAGGTCCATAAATGGCCATCTAGCATATATTCAACACAAAAAAACAGTGGCAATTTGTTGTTGACAAAGGACAGCTGGACATATAAAGGGCCCCTTTACCTTCAGTAGCTTCGGGCCTCATCAAACCGAAATCCGGCCCTGGTTTGCTCTAAGTAGAATTTAGTTAGATTATGCCCTCTATTAATTGTTGTCCTGCTGTCTGCTCTGGCTGAATTTTACATAATTACTTATGTAATCAGTACATTATTCCACACCTTTCATTTCAACACAAAGGAAACACCATGCAAATTATGCAATGCAGTTATGCGTTGTTATGTACAGTTTGCAGAGTGAAAACTGCAACAATGAACACAAATCATATCTGCTGTATTGAGTTCCGGGGTGGGGTGGTTTGTTCCCCCCAGAAAGCCCTATTCTGAGATCCCGTGAAAGATCCCGTGAAAAAATTAATTTTAGGAAAGTTTGCTGCCATAAAAGACCATTGAGAACACCCATTATAGTGAACAGCAGCTGAATTCACTGGGGAACATTTTTTTATTTTTTTCATTTTCTGTTGCATGAGATTTTTCAACTGTTCTTATATGTTCTTTCAATGCCGATTTCAAATCTGAAATCAATTTTTGTGTACAAGCTATAGTTTTCTTTCGATTTCCGACTTTTGCCGATATGTCATATTTACACTGGAGATAAGTGGACACTGTCAAGTTGATCTACCCTAACCACATGTTTTTCAAACTTAATTTTTCTTTATTTTTATAGTTTTGTAACCGAAATATTTGTATTTTTCAGATTGGACCATGGCTTCTTCAAGTAGATATATAAAGGTACCGCTATCCAAATGCTCAGTATATGAAAACTCACTTATCCAAACAACAGAAAATTGGTACCCAGACCTAGCTATACACACCACAGTTTCAGATATCCAGATTTCCAAACAGATCAGCAGATAGCACTGCAAATAAATAAGCAGCCTTAAACAAGTCTTAATATTTTTGTGTTTTGCTAGTCTGTGGCAGCCATTTTACCAGAAATCATGGAACGGGAGGATCGGACAAAGAAGAGAGCATTTTCCCCCCTTCCTTGTTTGCCTTTTGCAAGGTTTCAGAGTGTTTTTCTGGATTTCCACCCGTCACTTGGAGGGTAAAATTGGGGGGTAAAACTCTGTAGTCAGGAATGCATTAGAAATTTCCCCTTAAGACTCTTTGAAGAAAAACTACAGTCAGTCGTGGGCTGGATTCAAGATAGGAACAGCGGAAGAAAAACGATAAAGTAATTGCATTAGACAGATTTCTGTCATAGATAAGAGTCTGATATATTATGTGGCTGGAAAGGGTTTGAACACTGTGCAGGGAAGTCAGTACACAAAACAATGTAAGCATTCAATTTAAAGTTACCATAATTTTTGCTCTATAAGACTCCCTTTTTCCCTCCTAAAAAGTAAGGGGAAATGTGTGTGTGTCTTATGGAGCGAATGCAGGCTGCGCAGCTATCCCAGAAGCCAGAACAGCAAGAGAGATCGGTGGGTGAATCTATCAATTTTGGTTTCTCTCCGTTTTTAATGTTTCCAATCTAAAGTTCATTTCATTTCATTTCCACATTACTTTGTGTGTATGTGTGTTTAAAAAATGAATTCTCCTGAAAATTCATCAGTATTTTAGGGGGTGGGGGTGGGAATCCTAATAGACATGTCTGAATGCAATTTTGCCTAATATACAGAGTTTTGCAAACCATTTCCCCCTGATATAATGCATCCGCAATAACATGGAAAGAGACTTACCTCTCTCTCACAGTTGTGTCCTGTTTCTCTTCTGCCCTGTTAGGGATAAATTGCATTTTGAAATAGCCGGTTTTGCCTGAAGGAACAATGTAAAATGACAATATACCCTGGGCAACTGAGTGATAATGACCTCTTTCCTAGCATATACAAAAAGGGAAAAACCTACCTTTCTTTTCTCGCTCTGTTCCGCTCTTCTTCAAACCTGAAACAAAGTGTTTAGAACTGTGAAAAAACCATGGTTCACAACCGGCTTAAAACCAACCATAGGAACAAATTCCCAATAAGCGACAAATTGCAAATGAACATACTGCCAACAAAACAAAGCTGTTGGAGACATAAGAAGCCTGCAATCTGAGTTTGTCGTAATCAACGCTTTTCCTGTCCTGCTTCATTTCGGTTTGTTTGAAGTACTATGTTATCTGCCTCACGGTCCACTGTTTAATGTGATGTAAAGGTAAAGGGACGCGGGTGGCGCTGTGCGTAAAACCTCAGCGCCTAGGACTTGCTGATCGCATGGTCGGCGGTTCGAATCCCCATGGCGGGGTGCGCTCCCGTTGCTCGGTCCCAGCGCCTGCCAACCTAGCGGTTCGAAAGCACCCCCGGGTGCAAGTAGATAAATACGGACCGCTTACCAGCGGGAAAGTAAACGGCGTTTCCGTGTGCTGCGCTGGCTCGCCAGATGCAGCTTGTCACGCTGGCCACGTGACCCGGAAGTGTCTGCGGACAGCGCTGGCTCCCAGCCTATAGAGTGAGATGAGCGCACAACCCTAGAGTCTGGCAAGACTGGCCCGTACGGGCAGGGGTACCTTTACCTTTAAAGGTAAAGGGACCCCTGACCATTAGGTCCAGTCGTGGCCGACTCTGGGGTTGCAGCGCTCATCTCGCTTTACTGGCCGATGGAGCTGGTGCACAGCTTCTGGGTCATGTGGCCAGCATGACTAAGCCGCTTCTGGCGAACCAGAGCAGCGCACGGAAACGCCGTTTACCTTCCCGCCGGAGTGGTACCTATTTATCTACTTGCACTTTGACGTGCTTTTGAACTGCTAGGTTGGCAGGAGCAGGGACCGAGCAACTGGAGCTCACCCCGTCACGGGGATTTGAACCGCCGACCTTCTGATTGGCAAGTCCTAGGCTCTGTGGTTTAACCCACAGCGCAACCCGCTTACTTACGTAACTTAAATTCATTCCAATGTAAAGCAAAGGACGAAACAACATGCGTTGACTGGTTTCTGTTCCTAATCACGGGTGAGCATGGGAACTGCTTCTGCTACCTTTTCCATTTTTGGTTGGAATTCTCTGACCTTGCACACTGTATGAAATACAATTGCCTCTGGTTTATTTTTTGTGAATCCTGCAACGTGTTTACGTTTTTACTCTGCTAACTCTACGTTGGAGTTCTGCTTTGGATCAATAAGAGTAGAATTACATGTCACATACATGTCACATATGTGTCCAGGCCCCTCTTGGCCCCTCCAACCACCCTTCATTGTATATGAATCACTAATATTAGTTTGCCTGTCTTCCCAAGTGATCTGAAAGATTTTTCGGAGACACCATTGATGGAATCTTTTGAGGAGTTGGAAATGGCCTTTATAAGTGGTCCATGTTTCACAAGCATACAGTAAGGTTGGTGGTACAATAGCCTTGTAAACAAGCATTTTGGTTTCCCTGATAATGTCCCTGTCCTCAAACACTCTGCACTTCAATCGAGAGAAAGCCGCACTCGCAGAGCTCAGGCGATGCTGGATTTCAGCATCAATGTTGACCCTTGTGGAAAGATAACTGCCCAGGGAGAAGTGATCGACATTTTCCAATGTTACACCGTTGAGTTGGTTTTGTGGCGCTGCAGCGGGGTTGTTTTGTACTTATTGATGCAGCAATTTGGTTTTTGGGATGTTGAGCGACAGGCCAAGCTTTTAATACTCAGAACGCAAGGGAGAAACATGCTAAGAGGAAGGCACGCTTGGCAAACCCAGACCGTGATCCCAAACTCCCACCAGGGAACTAATATTATGGAAGACAATCTTACTCGGCTATGAGTGATCACCAAAAAAGAAGTAGTATATGAATCACAGAATAAAAGGAAAGACGGTGCAGAAAAACAACGCTGTTTCAAGGTATCGCCCAATACTTACTGTAGGATACAGTCCGGAATCTGGACATGTTCCATGGGGATGCTCTGCGATAGTTCCTCCAAGGTGTGAACGTACTGGATTTTATTGATGAATTTCACACTAGGAAAGAATATTTCCACGTGTTAGGCACAGCTTCTCCCACAGCCACACAATTTTCTTTTTCTAAAATCTAGCTTAGTGTATGTCAGGGACCGCGCTGAGGAGGGCTGCATTGAGGAGGAACGGTTCTTCCCAGGAGCAGGAGGACAATAATAATAATAATAATAATAATAATAATAATAATAATAATAATTTATTATTTATACCCCCGCCCATCTGGCTTCCCAGATTAAAAGCTTCCCTAAACAGGGCTGCCTTCAGATGTCTTCTAAAAGTCTGGTAGTTGTTGTTCTCTTTGACATCTGGTGGGAGGGTGTTCCACAGGGCGGGTGCCACTACTGAGAAGGCCCTCTGCCTGGTTCCCTGTAACTTGGCTTCTCGCAGTTAGAAGGCCCTCGGTGCTGGACCTCAGTGTCCGGGTAGGACGATGGGGGTGGAAACGCTCCTTCAGATATAGTGATAGATCTGGAACAGTGGTTTGCAGAGGGGCATAGTTCAAAAAGCAGAAGCTGGGGAATACAGGTTGGGGAATGGCTAGCAGAAGAAACACTAGAGGAGAGTTAACAGATTCATAGTCTCTGTCTGGACAGCATCCACTCTCCTTCTCCAAAAACATGGAGGGCTCAGAAAGTGTTAGAACAGAAAGCGCAGTGGGTACCAACTCAGATTACAAGACATAGGAGTGACATAGATTAATAGGGATGGCAAGGGGTGGAATCCTTAACTGGGAGCACCGCCATTTCTAGAAGATGTGCTCTTTGTTCTTGCACTGTGATTATTAAAGATTCTAACTGGTAAGACATTCTTTTCATTTGATCTTTCGCTTACTGCCATGGGGGCCACAGTGTGGCCTTTGCAGGATGTTGCAATTAACCTTGGACCCCCTTGAAAGTCAACCACTTGGGCTGGTGGCATGAAACTGCTTTCATATATAGAGAGAAGTTCAGAATGGGGGTCATTTGCAGGGAGAAGAAAAAGGTCTGGTAACCCTTGTTCTAGAATTTCTGGAATACAAATGTTACATTTAGCATCCAATGATACAGAACCATCCCCACCTAGTTGTAGCCAACGAAGCCCTACTCAGAGTAGACCCACTGAAATTAACGTCTTGTCCATCAATTTTCGTGGGTCTCATACTAGGGCTAACACTGAATCCAACCTATTATTATGATCATTGGGCTGAATCAAATGTTAATCCTACTCAGAGTAGAGCCATTGATGGACATGACCAACTATGCTCCATTAATTTCAATGGGTCTACTCTTTAGTAGAAATAGTTGACTGCAACCCATTATTATGTTATTCCTCTTAGTATTCTATCCTGATGGCTTCCCCCATTTATCTTCACAAAACGGGTTAGTCTGAGAAATTGTGACTACATAGAGTTTGAAGTTGGGGTTCTCTCGGTCCGTCTCTGATTCATTAAGCTACCATGCTACCTTGGTTTGAAAGGTTGTACATGTGGGTCGTGGGTTTGAGCCCCATGTTGGGCAAAATATTCCTGCATTGGACTAGATGACCCCCACGGTCCAACTCTGCAATTCTGCGAAAGAGGTCATCATGCGAAAAATCACTTATCCAAACGTGAGGAATTAGTACCTAAACATCACTATACACACTGCAGATTCAGATATCCAAACGGCCAGACCTGCATGTGATGCTGTAAATAAATAAGCAGACTTAAAACAAGTCTTTTGTGTTTTGCTGGTCAGCTGAAACCGTTTTGCCAGAAACTCCTGGGAGGAACAGGGAGAGAGAGGGAGAATAAGAGAGCATTTCCCCCTTCCTTGTTTGCCCTTTACAAGGTTCCAGAGGGTTTCCCAGGGTTTGCCCAGGTTTTCCATCATTTTGGGGTCAAAATTCCACGGTCGGGAACGCATTAGAAATTTCCCCATAAGAATCAATGGAAATGGTTGACTTGTTATGTGAACGCTCACCTGACGAACCATTTGCCTTATGTTTGGATAGCAGGACCTGGATCCATCGTGCTGGGACTTCTCTTAGCGCTCTTTGGAGCATGAGGGGTGGGCTAAATTTAGAGAAAGATGTTTTGGACTACAACTCCCATCGTGCTGGCTGGGGCTTGATGGGAGTTGTAGTCTAAACCACCCAGAGAGGCGTCAAGACATGTTTAACCGGCTTCAAGGCAGCTATCCTCTCGGCTGCTCATACCTGATGAACGGCCTCGATATAGCCAGGACCGTTCGAATGAACCACGACGGGTGAACGATTATCAGTGCTTTCAGGTTTTTCCGCAACCTGTGATAAAAAACAGAAGGCAGGGAGGTGTAAGAACAGATATGAGCAGTTGCCTTTGGTCGTGCATTAGTTCTGCGCCAGATACAAACCTTCATACACAAACACAATATCAATTTAATTTCTCCTCTCCCTCAGATTCTGGAAGCTTTCTATTTTACTGTGTAAAAACGAGGTTGGTTTTTTTTAAAAAAGCTAGTGAATCTGTATGCCAGATGTTGGACTCCATCTCCCATCAGCCCCTGCCAGTATGATCAATGGTCAGAAATGATGGGACTTGGAGTCCAAAAACATTGGTGACCCTTGCCATATATATATATATATAGGTAAAGGTAAAGGGACCCCTGACCATTAGGTCCAGTCGTGGCCGACTCTGGGGTTGTGGCGCTCATCTTGCTTTATTGGCCGAGGGAGCCGGAGTACAGCTTCCGGGTCATGTGGCCAGATGACTAAGTCACTTCTGGCGAACCAGAGCAGCGCATGGAAACGCCGTTTACCTTCCCGCTGGAGTGGTACCTATTTATCTACTTGCCCTGGCGTGCTTTCAAACTGCTAGGTTGGCAGGAGCAGAGACCGAGCAATGGGAGCTCAACCTGTCACGGGGATTCGAACTGCCGACCTTCTGATTGGCAAGTCCTAGGCTCTGTGGTTTAACCCACAGCGCCACCCTCGTCCCATCTATATCTATCTATCTATCTATCTATCTATCTATCTATATCGTATTTTTCGCTCCATGACACACTTTTCCCCTCCTAAAAAGTAAGGGGAAATGTGTGTGTATCTTATGGAGCAAATGCAGGGGGGAGGCAGGCAGGAAAAGCCCGCAGGAGCTGCGCGCTCCTTAAAGGGGTTTTCCCTTGATTTCCCCCTCTAAAAACTAGGTGCACTTTATGGTCCGGTGTGCCTTATGGAGTGAAAAATACAGTATACACACACACACACACACACAATTTCTCTTGCATATCTTTGCAAGTAATATTTGAACCCTTTCAATAAGTTTTAAATCAGGGTTTCCCAAACTTGGTCTCCAGCTGTTTTTGGACTACAAATCCCATCACCCCTGACTACTTTTTTTTATAAAAAAATAATTTTTATTAAATTTTTCACTTTAACAATCCAATCCAATCACATTAAATATTCCAAATTAGACATATGCATATGAAACTTAAGCCAAAACATAAACCAGCGGACAGGGCAAAAGTTAGAGCGACAGTTTGTTTAAATCAAAGTGCATGAATGATTACATGCGAGAAATCCTACTGTCTTCCGTAGGAATGGTTTCAAATTTCTAAGGCAAGAAGTAAAACTGTGTCTACACACCCTAGGTCACCAATTATTATTATTATTATTATTATTATTATTATTATTATTATTATTATTATTATTAATACCCCGCCCATCTGGCTGGGTTTCCACTCAGGACAGTGGAAGACTCTGGTAAAGAGTTTACAGCTGCATAAGGGGTTGGGAATCTTGAATCTCAATATATTATTAGACTTCAGTTCTTACAATACAGTGGTGCCTCGCAAGACGAAAGGAATCCGTTCCGCGATTCTCTTCGTCTAGCGGTTTTTCCGTCTTGCGAAGCAAGCCCATTGACGGCTTAGCGGATTAGCGCTATTAGCGGCTTTTAGCGGCTTATCGGCTTGGCGGCTTAGAAAAAGGGGGGGGGGAGGAAAAAAACCCCGCAGGAACTCGCAAGACATTTTCGTCTTGCAAAGCAAGCCCATAGGAAATTTGTTTTGCGAAGCACCTCCAAAACGGAAAACCCTTTCGTCTAGCGAGTTTTCCGTCTTGCGAGGCATTCGTCTTGCGGGGCACCACTGTATATGTGTTTTTTTGTAAACCGCTTTGAAGGTTTGTTTGGTTCGTTTTGTTTTTTTTAACAGACTAGTAAAGGTAAAGGGACCCCTGATCATTAGGTCCGGTCATGACTGACCATTGGGTTGCGGTGCTCATCTCGCTTTAGTGGCCAAGGTAGCCGGCGTACAGCTTCGGGTCATGTGGCCAGCAGGACAAAGCTGCATCTGGCGAACCAGAGCAGCGCATGGAAACGCCGTTCACCTTCCTGCTGGTGTGGTGCCTATTTATCTACTTGCACTTTGACACGCTTTTGAACTGCTAGGTTGGGAGGAGCAGGGACTGAGCAACGGGAGCTCACCCCATCGCGGGGATTCAAACCGCCGACCTTCTGATTGGCAAGTCCTAGGCTCTGTGGTTTAACCCACAGCGCCACTCGCGTCCCTTTTAACAGACTAGTGGTGTATAAATCTTATGAAATAAATAAATTACCGCACACATAAACACACATATGTAAACGGTCATCCTCATCCCTTGCAAAACATGGCCCATTGTCATGGACTCAATTCACAAACCTCACCTTCTGTCTATCATTTGGTAGCATTTTTTCAACCAGCCGATCCCTGGCATTCTCCTGCGTGGCGTAGCACCGTTCATGTACACAATCATATAATCCTCTGCCACTAGCAACTCCAAGCTGCTTATCACATACCTGTTAGAAAACCAGAAGCAGATAACTAAGAAGAAGAAGAAGAAGAAGAAGAAGAAGAAGAAGAAGAAGAAGAAGAATTTATACCCCGCCCATCTGGCTGGGCTTCCCCAGCCACTATGGGCAGCTTCCAGCAAAATATTAAAATACAATGATTCATCAAATATTAAAAGCTTCCCTAAACAGGGCTGCCTTCTGATGTCTTCTAAAAGTCAGGTAGTTGTTTATTTCTTTGACATCTGATGGGAGGGCGTTCCACAGGGTGGGTGCCACTACCGAGAAGGCCCTTTGCCTGGTTCCCTGTAACTTTGCTTCTCGCAGGGAGGGACTGGCAGAAGGCCCTCGGAGGTGGACCTCAGTGTCCGGGCTGGATGATGGGGTTGGAGACACTCCTTCAGGTATACTGGACCAAGGCCGTTTAGCACCATCACTTTGAATTGTGCTTGATGTTAAAAGCACAGGAGCAGGCCAGGTCAGTTATCTTCCAGGTTATGTGTTTTATTCTGCAATATTACTGGTTTTAGGTTGTCTTTTTGTTTTAATGGCAGGCTGTACACCACTTACAGATTTTTGAAATATTAAGTGGTTTGTAAATGCTTTTGATATATAAATGCTCTGTGTGTGTGTGTGTGTGCGCACGCGCGCTTTCAAGGTCAGCACCAACACTTTGAATTGTGCTCGGAAACGTCCTGGGAGCCAATGTAGGTCTTTCAGAACCGGTGTTATATGGTCTCGGCAGCCGCTCCCAGTCACCAGTCTAGCTGCCGCATTCTGGATTAGTTGCAGTTTCTGAGTCACCTTCAAAGTTAGCCCCACGGAGAGCGCATGGCAGTAGTCCAAGCGGGACATAACCAGAGCATGCACCACTCTGGCGAGACAGTCCGCAGGCAGGTAGGGTCTCAGCCTGCATGCCAGATGGAGCTGGTAGACAGCCGCTCTGGGCATGGAACTGACCTGTGCCTCCATGGATATCTGTGAGTCCAAAATGACCCCCAGGCTGCACACCTGGTCCTTCAGAGGCACAGTTACCCCATTCAGGACCAGAGCGTCCTCCATTTCTGTGTGTACATACACGAAGACACAGATAATGCATTTGGTAAGGGCTACATAGGCTGATCCATGGACCACGATGCTCAGCACAAAGGATGAAAACACAGTTGCTCTAAATGGACTTCTTGTTTCTCTCTGAGTGGCTGGGGGCAACCCAGTCAGATGGCCAGCATATAATTAATAAAATTATGAATATTGTTATCATTGTCTAACTTAGTGGTTAGTTGAGAGGGGACAGCAGAGACAGAAAAATAAATAAAGGATGTTGAAAAGGTTGTTTAAAATAACATTTGTAAAAACAAACAAAACCCAGAAGCTTTCCTTTCCTTTCCAGAGCTACCGAAACTGCATAGAAACCTATCTATGTATGCCACTACAGCGGCAAGAATGTTACGGTAAAGGTAAAGGTACTCCTGCCCGTACGGGCCAGTCTTGGCAGACTCTGGGGTTGTGCGCCCATCTCACTTAAGAGGCCAGGGGCCAGCGCTGTCCGGAGACACTTCCGGGTCACGTGGCCAGCGTGACATCGCTGCTCTGGCGAGCCAGAGCCGCACACGGAAACGCCGTTTACCTTCCCGCTGGTAAGCGGTCCCTATTTAACTACTTGCACCCGGAGGTGCTTTCGAACTGCTAGGTTGGCAGGCGCTGGGACCGAGCAGCGGGAGCGCACCCCGCCGCAGGGATTCGAACCGCCGACCTTTCGATCGGCAAGCCCTAGGCGCTGAGGCTTGCCCCAAAACGGAAAGAAGCAGAAGTCCCAGCAAAGGAGGAATGGATACAAAAACTTACGGAATAAGCAGAAATGGCAAAACTTACCGGGAAAAATAAGACACCGAGATAGAAAACTTTTTATAAAAGAATGGGAATGGCTTACTGAATATTTGCAGATAAGTTGTAAACAGATGAAAACATTCCAGTAGCACCTTAAAGACCAACTAAGTTAGTTCTTGGTATGAGCTTTCGTGTGTATGCACACTTCTTCAGATACACTGAAACAGAAGTCACCAGACCCTTCTATATAGTGAGAAGGTGGGGAGGGGTATTACTCAGAAGGGTGGTGGGATTGGGTGATTGGCAGATAGCTGTGATGAGCCTGTTGACGACTCTTAACGACTGCAATAGGTCTTACAGGAAAAAGCAAGGGGTGAGAAGGTGAAAAATGGCTTTGTCATGTCTAATAAGGGTCTGGTGACTTCTGTTTCAGTGTATCTGAAGAAGTGTGCATGCACACGAAAGCTCATACCAAAAACTAACTTAGTTGGTCTTTAAGGTGCTACTGGAAGGAGTTTTTTTATTTTGTTTTGACTATGGCAGACCAACACGGCTACCTATCTGTAGATGAACACATTGGCAGGGTTATTGTAAAAATAACCTGCAGTTTTATAAGAGTGTATATTTAAAGTAGATGCATAAATGAGTAAATTGAGTTAATTTGGAGATGCAGAAGATATTAAAAATTGATTTAAGGAACCGCAGAAAGAGGAGGAAGGAAGCCCTTGTTTCGAAATGTTAAATGATTTTAAAACTAGTGAAATGTATAAATTTGAAAAGGATAAATAATTTTTAATAAAAATAAAAATAATAATGTTGGGATGAGGATTGGTGAAATCGCCGGCTATAGCCAGGTGATGACTTTTGCAGAGTTTGGCCTTGTGGGGGCAAAAGTGTTTCGAAGGAAATGGGGGCAGTTTCCAAAATGCCCCCGAGCACTGCCACCCTTCCCAGTTTTAACAAATCCATCACCACCCTGATGTGGCCAATCAAAGGAGGTGCGAGGGAAATTAATCCAAACGGAGCTAAAAGCAAGTTTTCCCTCCTCCGTTCCAAGCAGAAGGCAAGAAAAAGTCACTCACAGGAAAAGGTTCTCCATGATATAATGATAATCTGGCAGGCTGCTGTCTGGCAGGTAGCAGGCAGCAAAGACGATGATGGCGTTCAGTCCTTCTCCGTAATAACCTGAGAGAGAAACAGACAGGAAACAAATAATAATACAGTGGTAAAGGTAAAGGGACCCATGACCATTAGGTCCAGTCGTGGCCGACTCTGGGGTTGCAGCGCTCATCTCGCTTTATTGGCCGAGGGAGCTGGCGTACAGCTTCCGGGTCATGTGGCCAGCAGGACTAAGCTGCTTCTGGCCAACAAGAGCAGCGAACGGAAACGCCGTTTATCTTCCCGCCGGAGCGGTACCTATTCATCTACTTGCACTTTGACGTGCTTTCGAACTGCTAGGTGGGCAGGAGCAGGGACTGAGGAACGGGAGCTCACCCCGTCATTGCGGGGATTTGAACCGCCAACCTTCTGATCAGCAAGCCCTAGGCTCTGTGGTTTAACCCACAGCACCACCCGCATCCCTAATAATAATAATAATAATAATAATAATAATAATAATAATTTATTTCTATCCCACCCTCCCTGGCCGAGGCTGGGCTGAGAGTGGCTAACATTATATAAACAACACAATATGCATAAAAACAGACATCAATTAATTAAAGTGGGTTGGGGAGCTGAGCTGGACATGGAATGGCCGGGCAAAAGGAGTTTGTTTTGTTTTTATTTGCCCTGAGCATTAATATACTGCTTTGGGGGTATACCCTTGACCGAAGATTCCTCAAGCTCAATATCATATGAGGTGGCCAAATTTTGCACTTTAGCAATCAGGAAGCGTAAATCTCTTTTGTTGAATGGCACACTGCGAAGTTCCCTTGTGTAATTTTTTCTTCTTCTTGATGCTGTTGTTGATTTCCTTTTGTTTGATGTTGTGGTGTTCTGTGTCGCTGGCTTTTGCCGCAATAAAACTTGACTTGGCTTGGCTTGGCTTTGGGGGTATGCAAAACATGTGTTACAAAACACAGTAACAGTCTGCGGGCAGGGAGGGTCTCAGCCCGCGTACCAGATGGAGCTGGTAGACAGCTGCCCTGGACACAGAATTGACCTGCGCCTCCATGGACAGTTGTGAGTCCAAAATGACTCCCAGGCTGCGCACCTGGTCCTTCAGGGGCACAGTTACCCCATTCAGGACCAGGGAGTCCTCCACACCTGCTCACCCCTTGTTCTCTGAAAACAGTACAGTGGTACCTTGAGTTACAGACACTTCAGGCTAAAGACGCTTCAGGTTACAGACTCCACTAACCCAGAATTAGGTTAAGAACTTTGCTTCAGGATGAGAACAGAAATCGCGCGACGGCAGCGGGAGGCCCCATTAGCTAAAGTGGTACCTCAGGTTAAGAACAGTTTCAGGTTAAGAACACACAAATTAAGTTCTTAACCTGAGGTACCACTGTACTTCTGTCTTGTTAGGGATCAACCTCAATCTGTTAACCGCCATCCATCCATCAAATCAATATCTAGGCTGAGTTAGCTGCTGATGCTGTTTGCTTGGATACAGTGGTACCTCGGGTTACATCTGCTTCAGGTTACATACGTTTCAGCTTACAGACTCCCCTACCCCAGAAACAGTGCTTCAGGTTAAGAACTTTGCTTCAGGATGAGAACAGAAATTGTGCTCCGGCGAAGCGGCAGCAGCAAGAGGCCCCATTAGCTAAAGTGGTGCTTCAGGTTAAGAACCGTTTCAGGTTAAGTATGGACCTCTGGAACGGATTAAGTACTTAACCTGAGGTATCACTGTATTGCCAAATGCGCATCTTAACTGACCCATCTGCACACCCAGCGACACAAATCCTCCCCCCGAATGCAATAATAATAATAATAATAATAATAATAATAATAATAATAATAAATGCAAGCCCCCCTTAGGCTCCTCACCTCCGTGCGTCACCACTTTCATGTACGGCTTGATCATCTGCAGGTCAATTCGGTGTTCTTGCTCCCCAATGATGACCGTTCTCCACAGGCGGCCGTTTGTGGCGCTGCCCCCTTCCACGGCTCCATCTCCAAATAAATCCGCGCTGTCTCCCGGCATGTTTTTGGCTGTGGCCACAGGAGTGTCGTCTGAGGGGGGAATTCACAAAGACCATCACTAGCAAGGCTCGATTGTACAGAAAGTGTTTGGGAGACGAGTATTAAGGGACATATAAATATATATATATAAATATTGTCCACTAGCACCTTAAAGTTAAAGGGACCCCTGACCATTAGGTCCAGTCATGGCGGACTCTGGGGTTGCGGCACTCATTTCGCTTTATTGGCTGAGGGAGCCGGCGTACAGCTTCCGGGTCATGTGGCCAGCAGGACTAAGCCGCTTCTGGCGAACCAGAGCAGCGCACGGAAACGCCGTTTACCTTCCCACTGGAGTGGTACCTTTTTATCTACTTGTACTTTGACATGCTTTTGAACTGCTAGGTTGGCAGGAGCAGGGACCGAGCAACGGGAGCTCACCCCGTTGTGGGGATTCGAACCGCCGACCTTCTGATCGGCAAGTCCTAGGTTCTGTGGTTTAACCCACAACGCTACCCATGTCCCTCTATTTTAGGACTATAGGGGGTACTAATAGGGTGGGTGATATCCGTAGGTGATATTCCACCTATTTGCATGGGGGGGGGCAACTTTTTCAGCTCCTTCTTGCCCTCAGCTATCATCTCGAAGCCGTATGAAAATGCATAAAATATTGTGGAGGGTTTTTTAAATTCCCCTTTACTTACCCTCCCATTCCAGTTCGTTTCCATTCCCCAGGAACTCAAGAGAATCGGTCTCATCGGGGGTTTCGATGTCATCAACATTAATGTCCAGGTCGTCCGGCGTGTCCAGGAAATCATCTGACAGGAGAGAGCCTTCGCTCTGGTCCAGGGAAATGTTGATTTCTGGGGCAACGAGCGTCTTCCGCTTGTGATGAGCCCCGTTACTAAAATTTAACGTGTTCGGAGGAGCTGTGGATTTACATTTGGAAAGAGGGGGGAAAGAGCCAGTTGAGAAGCAACTTGTACAGCTAATTAACGTCTTAACTGAGCTATCTATTACAACCCCAAGGTCTCGTTCTTGGTCCACCACCTCCAATGCAGACCCCGGGAGCATGAAATTCATATTTCTTGCCCCAAAACTGCAATCAAAAATATAAAACATTATATTCTCCTTAAAAAAGGAAAAAGAAGACGGAAAAATAATACTGAAAAAAGAAGAAAAAGGAATAAAGTGACTTCTAACTAACTAGGTTATTGTGTTTATATCCTTGTAATTTTGCTTTCGTATTTTTTTCTGTTTTTGTATTATTTGTTCGTTTTATTCAGTCCTTCTTTGCATGATGTTTAAGTATAAATAACAAGAAAGAAAGAAAAGAAATTCATATTTCTTGCCCCAATATGCATCAGTTGACGGGAGGCCCCATTAGCTAAACAGGTACCTCAGGTTAACAACGGTTTCAGGTTAAGAACGGACCTCTGGAGTGAATTAAGTTTGTAACCAGAGGTACCACTGTAATAATAATAATAATTTATTATTTATACCCCGCCCATCTGGTCGGGTTTCCCCAGACACTCTGGGCAGTTCCCAACGGAATATTAAAAACATAATACAGCATTAAACATTAAAAACTTCCCTAAACAGGGCTGCCTTTAGATGTCTTCTAAAAGTTAGATATTTGTTTATTCCCTTGACATCTGGATGGGAGGGCGGGCGCCACTACCGAGAAGGCCCTCTGCCTTGTTCCCTGTAGCCTCACTTCGCATAGGGAGGGAACCACCAGAAGGCCCTCGGCGCTGGACCTCAGTGTCAGGGCTGGACGATGGGGGGTGGAGACGCTCCTTCAGGTCTACTGGGCCGAGGCCGTTTAGGGCTTTAAAGGTCAACACCAACACTTGGAATTGTGCTTGGAAACATCCTGGGAGCCAATGTAGGTCTTTCAAGACCGGTGTTATGTCTTCAAAGGTGTGTGTGTGTGTCACCAGTCTAGCTGCCACATTCTGGATTAGTTGTAGTTTCCGGGTCACCTTCAATGGTAGCCCCACGTAGAGCGCATGGCAGTAGTCCAAGCGGGAGATAACCAGAGCATGCACCACTCTAGCGAGACAGTCTGCGGGCAGGTAGGGTCTCAGCCTGCGTTCCAGATGGAGCTGGTAGACAGCTGCCCTGGACACAGAATTGACCTGTGCCTCCATGGACAGTTGTGAGTCCAAAATGACCCCCAGGCTGCGCACCTGGTCCTTCAGGGGCACAGTTGCCCCATTCAGGACCAGGGCGTCCCCCACACCTGCCTGCCTCCTGTCCCCCAAAACAGTACTTGTCAGGATTCAACCTCAATCTGTTAGCCACCATCCATCCTCCAACCACCTCCAGACACAATCTAGCACACCATCTGTCTCTCCAAGAGCCTTTGGCGTTTGTGTGTTGACTTGTGGGTCCTCCGGCCTCGCTGAATCTCTATCCCGTGCTCTTGCGGTTCAAAATTCCAGCACTGCACGGGGTTGGGCTGGATGACCTTGGGGGTCCCTTCAACCAGTGGCGTAGTGTGGGGGGTGCAGGGGGGCCCGGCCGCACCGGGCGCAACATCTGGGGGTTAGGGTTAGGAGTAGGGTTAGGGAGCGCAAATCCACGGGTTAGGGGGCGCAAATTACTTGCCTTGCCCCGGGTGCTGACAACCCACGCTACGCCACTGCCTTCAACTCTGCAGTTTTAAGTTTCCATCCATTTTATCATCTATATCTCATTTGTTCCAACGTGTTGTGTTGGGAGAGAGAGCAGTAGGGCCCCACCTGAACCCGTACTTACAGAGGGCATCTTCAGCTGGGCTTCCCAGTGACTCCATCCCTGCCTCTTCTGGGAGAGGGCTATAGGTTGGAAGATGGTGGAAGAAGAGAGAGAGAGAGAGAGAGAGAGAGAGAGAGAGAAGTTTAAAAAGTATTTCCAGCTCAGTCTTATGCTTTCTTTTCTTTTTCAATTAACAAATGGTTGTGAACACCAGATAACACACAGATATTTCCTTTCAGGTCGTGTCCAACGCCCTTTTCTGAAATTATTATTTTTATCTGCAAATTTTACAAAGAAAAAGAAGGGGGGTGGAGAGAATCAAAGACAATAAACAGTATATAATTATTAAGAGTAACAACCCTCCCCGCCCCCATCATCGGTGCACCTTACAGCCATATTTCAAAAAGTAAAAATCTGGACACAAAGTTGTTGAACTTTTTTTTTGCAAAATCTTAAAATAAAGGAAGAAGTTTGTGAGCTATTTATAATGAATTTTGCCAAAACTGACACTTCTGACATGGGCTGCCGTACGTCCAGATTTTCCCAGACATTTCAGCGATTTTCACCCAGACACCGTTTACAACAAAGAATGTTGGCTATGTATCGGAAATCCCATACGTATCTTACAGATACAGTAAACACAAAACTGATGAGCTCCTATCATTCCTAACCATTCGTCATGCTGGCTTCAGGGGCTGAAGAGAGTTGAGAATTCAACAACATTTGGAGCCTAAAGGGTTAAAAAAAACCCATATACAGACATGGAAGGAAATGAACACAAACTCGAAATTGTTCAAGGTTTTATGCCCAAAGCAAACTTAATTCACATTTTTGGGCAATTCTGGGGGAAAAACTAATTCAGCGAACTTTGTTAACCAAACTAGTTCTGAGCACTGGAGATATTTAAAAGATGAAGCCCAAACGATTCCAAATCTCTACCGGTCAGGAGAGTGGAGAAATCACACCCCCCCCCCACCAGCCCTCATAAAGTTAAAGCCACAAAGGGCAGCACCTATCCTGCCCTTCTTTCACCGGGCCTCAGCATAAGGCTGGCAGAAGCAAAATAAATGATGCAATTACGTGGATTACTGCATAATCCCACCCTCCCCTTTCTAAACCAGTGACTGTGTGTTACGAAATATGCTTGTTTCAAAGGTACATTTCATTTTAAAACAAAACAGCAATTTTCCTTTTACCCCCATCTCTGCAATAACGTAGAAGGGCAAGCACAAGATGAGAAATTGCAAGCACACAGGCAGGTTATTTAGAGGGGCAAATTTGACCTCTACGCTTTTAGCATCCAAGCAGCAGCGGCGTCAATAAACACATCTGTCTTGGCTCTGCACAGTATATGAAAGGGGGAGATTAAGGCTATAAATGGATGCAGAGGATGAAAAGAGAGGCTTCTTCGTTTACCTTACCTCCTAGACAAGTGCAGCTCTTGACTGAAATAACTCCCAATTTCCAGTCTCAAAAGCTTTGCCGCTCCTTTCGGCCTGGGTTTATACCTATTCTCCCTCTCCTCCCCTCTCTTCTCCTCTGGACTTTCTTGAATCGAACCAGCTGATCATATGTCACCATTTCGGGCTGCGCCGATCATATGATGCTTCCCTCTCGGCTGCTGTTATGGTTCCTGCCTCCTCTAATCTTGCCGGCATAGCAGCCTACTGAGCATGCTCCCTGCATCCCAGCATCCGTGAGCATCGCTCAGGCTTGGTAATAGAGCCGGCATCTCTCAGGCAGCCAAGACAGACACTTAACCTGCTTTTGGGGTGGGATCTTTCCACATCTGTATGCCTCTGCACATCTCCTTTGCATCTGGTGGGGGCCAGGGGCCAGAAACGTCCCCTCTCTCTCTCTCTTTTTTTAATAAGATATTTATTAAAGTTTTCGAAAATAATACAATGTAGAAGAAAAAGAAGAAAAAAGAAAAAATAATAACAAAAATGCAAAAATAAAAACAATTAAAAACACATAGAATTTCCATTACATATTTTCTTTTGATTTATTTTCCAGACCTCCTCATACCTCCCTTTTTTTGTATTCCAGTTCAAATTGTTAGTTCAGCAAATCCTCACCATTAATTTTTACTTATTTCTAAACCTTTTTTTCATATTCTCTTAAGCATTACAGCTGGAAACCACTTAATTTCTGTCCAACATCATTCTAACATTCATTAATTTTACAATATTTCTGTAAATAGTCTTTATATTTCTTCCAGTCTTCTTCCGCCGACTCTTTTCCCTGGTCTCGGAAACGTCCTCTCTCCCAACACACCCGGTTTGTTAGAAGACGTATTAATTTAGCCCAGCTTTTAACAGATGGCTCGGTTTTCTTCGCCCGGATTCCCTCTCGCCGTACGGGCCACTCGGGACCTGCGCGGCCAGATGGATTAATATCTGCTAAGCGCATGAGCGCATACGTTCAGGAGGTGCTGACGTAATTACACAAGCTCCATTCCGCTTTGCTTTATTTTGGTTTTTGAAAAAGGGAAAGCTTCCCTTTCCCAGGCTTCATTTTCCCATCTCAAAGGCATCCTGCCGATCCGGCCGTTAAAAATGTCTGACCACATGGCTTATAAATTATTTTATATATATATATATATACAGTGGTATCTCAGGTTAAGTACTTAATTCGTTCCGGAAGTCTGTTCTTAACCTGAAACTGATCTTAACCTGAAGCACCACTTTAGCTAATGGGGCCTCCTGCTGCCGCCATGCAGCCAGAGCCCGATTTCTGTTCTCATCCTGAAGCAAAGTTCTTAACCTGAAGCACTATTTCTGGGTTAGCGGAGTCTATAATCTGAAGCGTATGTAACCTGAGGTACCACTATATATATATATATATATATATATATATATATATATATATATGGGACGCAGGTGGCGCTGTGAGTTAAAGCCTCAGCGCCTAGGACTTGCCGATCGAAAGGTCGGCGGTTCGAATCCCTGCGGCGGGGTGCGCTCCCGCTGCTCGGTCCCAGCGCCTGCCAACCTAGCAGTTCGAAAGCACCTCCGGGTGCAAGTAGATAAATAGGGACCGCTTACCAGCGGGAAGGTAAACGGCGTTTCCGTGTGCGGCTCTGGCTCGCCAGAGCAGCGATGTCACGCTGGCCACGTGACCCGGAAGTGTCTCCGGACAGCGCTGGCCCCTGGCCTCTTAAGTGAGATGGGCGCACAACCCCAGAGTCTGTCAAGACTGGCCCGTACGGGCAGGGGTACCTTTACCTTTACCTATATATATATATATATATATATATATATGTATGTATACAGTATATATATATATATATACTGTATATATATACAGTGGTACCTCTGGTTGCGAAGGGGATTTGTTCCGGAGGCCCATTCACAACATAAAAAGCCCGCAACCTGAAGTGCCGTATCTGCGCAGGTGCGCAGCGCAATTTAGCACTTCTTCACATGAGCGAGCAGCGAAACCCGGAAGTAACCCTTTCTAGTACTTCCGGGTTGATGCGGGACACAACCTGAAAAAATATATCATGAAGCAAACGTAAAATGAGGTATGACTGTATATAATATATATAATATATAATAAATTATAAATTATTATATTTATTATTATTAACATCATTACAGTGGTACCTTGGGTTATGTACTTAATTTGTTCCGGAGGTCCGTTCTTAACCTGAAACTGTTCTTAACCTGAAGCACCACTTTAGCTAATGGGGCCTCCTGCTGCTGCCACACCGCCGGAGCACAATTTCTGTTCTCATCCTGAAGCAAAGTTCTTAACCCGAGGTACTATTTCTGGGTTAGCGGAGTCTGTAACCTGAAGCGTAAGCAACCTGAAGCGGATGTAACCTGAGGTACCTCTGTACTTTCATTTTCCTACTCACATTGAAATACTGCCCCTCAATGAGGTCTAACTTAGATTCACAAAATGTGAAAAATGTACCCCCAGAAAAAAAGCACGGGCCACACGACCGGGAAAGCTGTCTGTGGACAAAGGCCGGCTCCCTCAACCCCATAGTCGCCTTTGACTGGACATAACTGTCCAGTGGTCCTTTACCTTTATTTTCTTTTTAACCTTTGCTCAGTCACGGGCATGTTTTGCCCCTAGGGGAAGAAAGGCAGGATATGAATTTGATAAGTTAATAAATAGGTGGAGATGCCCAAGATTGAACCCGAGATATTCTGCATTGCAAAGCCCATGCCTTCCTACTGAATAACAGGTAAAGGGTAAAGGGACCCCTGACCGTTAGGTCCAGTCGTGGCTGACTCTGGGGTTGCGGCGCTCATCTCACTTTATTGGCCGATGGAGCTGGTGTTTGTCCGCAGACAGCTTCCGGGTCATGTGGCCAGCATGACTAAGCTGCTTCTGGCGAACCAGAGCAGTGCACGGAAACTGCTATGTTGGCAGGAGCTGGGACCGAGCAACGGGAGCTCACCCCATCGCGGGGATTTGAACCGCCGACCTTCTGATTTGCAAGCCCTAGGCTCTGTGGTTTAACCCACAGCGCCACCTGCGTCCCTCTTCCCTGCATTGTTGTTGTTTAGTCGTTTAGTCGTGTCCGCCTCTTTGTGACCCCCTGGACCAGAGCACGCCAGGCACTCCTGTCTTCCACTGCCTCCCGCAGTTTGGTCAAACTCATGCTGGTAGCTTCGAGAACACTGTCCCACCATCTCGTCCTCTGATGTCCCCTTCTCCTTGTGTCCTCCATCTTTCCCAGCATCAGGGTCTTTTGCAGGGAGTCTCTTCGCATGAAGTGGCCAAAGTCTTGGAGCCTCAGCTTCAGGATCTGTCCTTCCAGTGAGCACTCAGGGCTGATTTCCTTCAGAATGGAGAGGTTGGATCTTCTTGCAGTCCATGGGACTCTCAAGAGTCTCCTCCAGCACCAGAATTCAAAAGCATCCATTCTTCGGCGACCAGCCTTCTTGATGGTCCAGCTCTCACTTCCCTGCCTCATCAGTGACTAAAAAAGGCATTTCTTAGTCCCTTCTGCAGCTGTGCCTTTCATAGACAGAGCACTCAGCTAATGATGCAGTAGAAAGGAAGACAGGAGATGGCATGACTTGTTGGTTCCATCTGCTCCAGTGAATTTTGCCGTGGCAGCTGGCACTATACAGGGAGACTACTGTCTTAGAAAGACAGAATCACTGCGGCCATCAATAGCATCTCAGTGAGAAGCGTTCTCCATGTAGAAGTGATGTCTTTACTCCCCTGGGCCACATTAGATTACAGCTGTCGATGCCCATGCGCCCTCGTCGAACCCATTTCATTTTAATAATAATAATAATAATTTTTTATTTATTTATAACTCGCCCTTCCCGGTTCAGAAAACCAGGCTCAGGGCAGCTAACAACAAATTGAAAACACTTAATTGATGCAACAAAAAATAGAGTATAAAACGTGAATAACAATAAATTCAGAATTCAAAAATCAATTTAGGGGGGAAATCCATCCAATAAACATTAGATGATCACCAGGGCTAGCTGGCTAAATTAGTCCTATTTGGGCCAGCGAGGAGACAAGGGGAGAATTACTGTATTTTTTGCTCTATAAGACTCACTTTTTCCCTCCTAAAAAGTAAGTGTGTGCGTCTTATGGAGCGAATGCAGGCTGCGCAGCTATCCCAGAAGCCAGAACAGCAAGAGGGATCGCTGCTTTCGCTGCGCAGCGATCCCTCTTGTTGTTCTGGCTTCTGAGATTCAGAATATTTTTTTTCTTGTTTTCATCCTCCAAAAACTAGGTGCGTCTTGTGGTCTGGTGCATCTTATAGAGCGAAATATATGGTAGCTGTGGGATCCCAGAGCGGGTAATCTTCATAAAAAGGGGAGAGGGAGGGAAGGAAGAGGAACAAAAGATCAGGCTAAGTTCAAATTGGAAGTTCAAATTTTAGGACATTTCATGACCTTTCTGTATCTTCCCTGCATATGAGTTGTGTTCACTGTGTGTGCATGCGTGCTTTGGTGAGGAACATTGGAAAATCCCTAAGGAAATGGGGCAGGAAAATCCCATGATTTCCATGTCCGCCTGAGATCAGGAATGGAAATCGCGCTAAACATCGTCCAACGAGGCTACATAAACAATGGCGCTATTTTCTGTGTCATTTTCGACATACGTAATAATATAATTTCCGTTCAACAGTGGACAGTGAGGTGAATAGCATAATGCAGTGGTACCTCGGTTCTCAATTGCCTTGGTTCCCAAACACTGAAAACCCGGAAGTAAGTGTTACGGTTTTCAAACATTTTTCAGAAGCCGAACGTCCGATGCGGCTGTCGGCTATTGTTTCTGGGGCGCCTGCACCAATCAGAAGCTGCGCCTTGGTTTTTGAACATTTCGGAAGTCAAACAGACTTCCGGAATGGATTAAGTTTGGCGCTTTTGTTTTTGCTATTTATTTTGCGTTTTTGTTTTTGAGGCTTTTTTGGTTCATTTGTTTTTGTGACTTTGTGGAACCCAGTTCAGCTACTGATGGACTGATTGTGTGACTGCGGAAATGGATAAAAGTCCCCCCTACAAACAATTACTATCATCAGAGCAAGTAAGAAAAAAAAAATCAATTTCAATTTTCATCATCTAGAATACTGTCTTATTTATTTTGCTGTTGTTGTTGTTTAGTCGTTTAGTCGTGTCCGACTCTTCGTGACCCAATGGACCAGTACAGTATATTGATTATTGCTTTCATTTTGTGGATCAATGGTCTCGTTAGGTAGTAAAATTCATGTTAAATTGCTGTTTTAGGGGTTGTTTTTAAAAGTCTGGAACGGATTAATCCGTTTTGCATTGCTTTCTATGGAAGAGCACTTCTTGGTTTTGGAACGCTTTGGTTTTGGAAAGGACTTTTGGAACAGATTAAGCTTGAGAACCAAGGTACCACTGTATATGGATGATGGTGAGCAGAAGTTTGGAATGGAAATCACATTACTTCCTTAAATCCATATTCCCATTTTGGCTCTGGCTTATTACAGTAAATCTGTTTTTGTTTTTGTTTAGTTTTTTTTTTGCTAGGCTGCAGTTTCTTATTGCTAGCATTATGATTCCTATTGCTGTTCATGATAAGCCTTGATGGCTGTTATAAAAAATATATATTATGGGACACTCACTCCACAGAAAAACAATCCTTCAACCTTTAAAAATTAGGAAATATCCCCCGGAAAAAATAGCCATTTTTCTTTAGAACAATCCCCATGCCATATTGGCTCTCCCACTAACTCCAAATATTTGCTATAAAAGGAAATATATTGGGGAATTTCCAATACTTCTTTTCACTTACAAATCCTGTGCAAAGAGCACCTCTAGTCTGGGACAACGGTTTCAGGAATCAGGTATTTGCAATTTCAAAAGAAAGGCCTAATCTGGCCAAGGTGGGGCCATCAGCAAACATTATCAGGTATCTTGACAGACAAGCCACACTCTCAAATTTCTGTTGTAGACCCGCCTTGCTCTGTGACCCTTGTGTGATAATTTTGGGTGGTCTTTGGCTAGGGCTTAAGCAATTTCAAAAGCCTTTAGAAGTTCTTACACGCTTTTGTTCTGGGTCTTCACCTCTCTGCAAGGTGCAGAGGAACGCTGCCGCAACAGAAAAATAAAGATCTGCTTTGTTTTCACTGGATCCTGCCCCCATCCATTCTTCTCTGACCGCCAATAATAATAAATTTTATTTATATCCCGCCCTCTCCAGCCAAAGCCGGGCTCAGAGCAGATAACAACAGTAAAATGATAAAACATTCTAAAATCATTTCATTATAAAATTAATTCCAATCAAATTAATGGCAACCATTTGGGCTAGAAGTTCTGTGAGGATTGCCAAAAGAGGGGGTCAGGCTGTGCCTTGGCCAAAGGCTCGGTGGAACAGCTCTGTCTTGCAGGCCCTACGGAAAGATGTCAAGTCCTGCAGGACCCTAGTCTCTTGGGACAGAGCGTTCCACCAGATCGGGGCCACGGCCGAAAAAGCCCTGGCTCTGGTTGAGGCCAGCCTAACCTCTCTGTGGCCTGGGACCTCCAAGATGTTTTTGTTTGAAGACTGTAAGGTCCTCCGTGGGACATACCAGGAGAGGCGGTCCCGTAGGTACGAGGGTCCTAGGCCGTATAGGGCTTTAAAGGTTTAAACCAGCACCTTAAACCTGATTCTGTACTCCACCGGGAGCCAGTGCAGCTGGTATAGCACCGGGTGAATGTGATCTCGCAGCGAGGACCCCGTAAGGAGTCTCTCCGCGGCATTCTGCACCCGCTGGAGTTTCTGGGTCAGTCTCAAGGGCAGCCCCACGTAGAGCGAGTTACAATAATCCAGTCTGGAGGTGACCGTCGCGTGGATCACTGTGGCCAGGTCAGGGCGATCACGGACTTAGGGGTCATCCCTCAATGGGGGATTTGGGCTGCAAAAGCCAACCCCCAATTTTTCGTATAACAATGGCTACTTGCATTTTTTTTGCATGGGGAGGGCTTGAGCCGTTTAAAGCATCTTAAATAAATTAAAAATAACGAACCAACCTGGGGAAGTTTTCATCCTGCCATTCCTCTTTCACATCCACGTTTTCCATACGCAGGGTGGCCTCGGTAGTCCCCATGTTGCTTCGGATAAAGGATTCAGAAGCACAGCAAAGTTAACTTGCTCTTGAGCTCAGTCTGCAAAAGAAGATGCAAATAATTTTTTTGCGGGGGGGGGGAGGGGAATAATAGAGAGGGGAACCATTTACTTTACCCTGGGGTAAAGTAGATCATTCACAGGCGACGTTTGGAATACAGTAATAAGTTTATCATTTTTTAGATTTGTATACCGTTTTCCCTTTCATGTATAGAATGCAAGTCAATACATATTTTTGTTTGGTGTCGAATCAGCTACAGTTTTCATTCCACATTTTGCCGACCTCCTGTGCTGGTCCCAGAACCTTTAGGGCAGAGTTGTGGTTTTTTTTTACCCTGGGACCCACTTGAGATAGTTGAACATCAATAAAGTCCACCATACCTTCGGAACTGGGACAGAGCAACGGAATCTCACCCCCGTCACGGGGATTCGAACCCCCAACCTTCCGATCGGCAAGCCCAAGAGGATCAGGGGTTTAGACCACAGTGCCAACAGGATGCTGGACTAGACAAGCCATTGGCCTGATCCACCAGGCTTTTCTTAGGTTCATTTTATTTCACAGAAATTACATACCACTTGATTGTAAGGAAACCCTCTAAGGCTTCCAGCCTTTCTCAACCTTGGGTCCCCAGATGTTTTTGGCCTACAACTCCCATCATCCCTCACCACTGGCCTGTTAGCTAGGGATGATGGGAATTGTAGGCCAAAAACATCTGGGGACCCAAGGCTGAGAACCATTGCAAGCAGTTAGCAACGATGTACCAAAGTAGTTCGAGGGACGCGGGTGGCGCTGTGGGTTAAACCACAGAGGCCTAGGACTTGCCAATCAGAGGTTGCAGTTCGAATCCCTGCGACGGGGTGAGCTCCCGTTGCTTGGTCCCTGCTCTTGCCAACCTAGCAGTTTAAAAGCATGTCAAAGTGCAAGTAGATAAATAGGTACCACTCGAGCGGGAGGGTAAACGGCGTTTCTGTGCGCTGCTCTGGTTCGCCAGAAGCGGCTTAGTCCTGCTGGCCACATGACCCGGAAGCTGTACGCTGGCTCCCTCGGCCCGTGAAGCAAGATGAGCGCTGCAACCCCAGAGTCGTCCATGACTGGACTTAACGGTCAGGGGTCCCTTTACCTTTACCTTTAGGTCTAAACCACAGAGCCTAGGACTTGATGATCAGAAGGTCGGCAGTTCGAATCCCCGTGACAGGGTGAGCTCCCGTTGCTCGGTCCCTGCTCCTGCCAACCTAGCAGTTCGAAAGCACGTCAAAGTGCAAGTAGATAAATAGGTACCGCTCCGGCGGGAGGGTAAACGGTGTTTCCGTGCGCTGCTCTGGTTCGCTAGAAGCAGCTTAGTCCTGCTGGCCACATGACCCGGAAGCTGTACGCCGGCTCCCTCGGCCAGTAAAGCGAGATGAGTGCCGCAACCCCAGAGTCGGCCACGACCGGACCTAAGGGTCAGGAGTTCCTTTACCAAAGTAGATCAGGGCAGTTCCCTGTCCCCAAGGAGATTACAACATAAAACTGATTTGGAGAAGGGCTGGAAGGAGTGAAAAAGGCAAGATGAACATGACTGGAATGTGAGCAATGCAGTTACATTGTTGGGCTTTGCTGGGAATTGAAAGCAATGTCGCACGAACCAGTGTTCATAGCTGGGAAAGACTCTTCTGTTTGCTACCAGCTAGTGTAGACACAGGTGGCACTGTGGTCTAAACCCCTGATCCTCTTGGGCTTGCTGATCAGAAGGTCAGCGGTTCGAATCCCCGCGATGGGGTGAGGTCCCGTTGCTCTGTCCCAGCTCCTGCCAACCTAGCAACCTGGTGTGCAAGTAGATAAATAGGTACCGCTGTGGCAGGAAGGTAAACGGCGTTTCCGTGCGCTGCTCTGGTTTCCATCACGGTGTCCTGTTGTGCCAGAAACAGTTTAGTCATGTAGCCACATGACCCGGAAAGCTCTCTGCGGACAAACGCCGGCTCCCTCGGCCTGAAAGTGAGATGAGCGCCGCAACCCCATAGTCGCCTTTGACTGGACTTAACCATCCAGGGGTCCTTTACCTTTCTTAAGTGTAGCAATACTTAACTAAATGGTCTGGCAGCTTCCTGCGTTCACATTTAACAAAGGGTCTTTGTTAAAGATGATGAGGACTAGAATCTTTGGGGGTCCTCCAGACATTATTTTGCACACTGGTGATGATTAGCACTCCTGAAACTCTTGGGGAATCTGTGCCTAATTCCATTTTCAATACCGTTTGCTCTTGCAAAGGTTTTGGGGCAGCCACTCTCCTTTGATTCCTGCCCTGCGACTTTCTGCTGAAACCCTACACCTTCTTCACAGCACATATGCTTGGGTTTATTTCTGGGCCCCTTGGGTGCGCTACAGCCCCTCCGGAAAGCAGTGGTTTTGGGTAGCATTGGGGGAGCATCCCAGAACAGAACCGGCCCCGCGCTAATACGTTATGATTCTCGTGCCAAAGACATGTTGCAGACCACACCAGCCTGGAAGGGCTCTGCCTCTAGAGAAAGCTGCTATGCTTGAACAGGCGATCACTGGCATTAATCAGATATGGCAGAGACCGAAGCAACAAGGCTGCATTAGAAGGCACCAAAATGGGCCATCTTAAATGCTCGGCGTGGCTGCGCCGCGCGTCACGCAATACGGCCTTGATTCAGTCTGTCTCCCTGGACAGAAAGCCGAGCCCATTTATAACCACCCTTTCCCGGAGCGGGGAGCTCCCTTAACGCTGTAAAAGCAACTGCCAGGTTATCTCTTAGAAGGCATCTTCCGCCAAACCTTTTCCTCCCTCCCAGCGAGATTCTCGGGGTCTCCGTTCCGACAGCTCCACGAAGATGCTCGGCTGAAAAGCCGCAGACCTCCCCGTACCCCACAGAATCGTGTGATCTCACAGCTTCCCTGTCATCATCATTGTGCTGGGCAAAGGGGGGGGGGGTGGCATTTGCACAGCCACCGCCATGCCGTTATTCCCAGAGAAGCAAATTTTTCTACTTACTGCATCCGCCTTTGAGGCTCAAACCGTTCTCTCCAAATCCCAGCGGCGCATCCTTGCTTTACGCACAAAGCTTCTCTGTCGGGTGCCAAACGCCTTAGCTCCGAGAAGCAGCGCTTCGGATGATGAGCTGGCTGCATGTGCGGTACCCGAGGAATCCAACCCGGCCTTCAGCCTTGCTTCTTCTTCGCCCCCATCCCCGCCACCCTCCCTCTCCCCGGATAAATCGATGTCTCTGGCTATGCGCCCCCAACTAGCCGCGCGCAATGACTTCGCTTGCGCTCGGCGTCGCTCTCCAAGGTATTTTGTGCCTTAATTTCCAACGCCGCGCCCCGGTGGCAATTTGCAAAAAGCTTAAACCCACTGAAAGCCGGCTTTAATTGCTTTGCTTTTGTGCGCCGCCGGGGATGGGGGAAGCAACGAGATACGTTGGTGGGGAGGAGGTGTTCGGCCCCATCCGTTTTAATTAGAGATATACTGAGCATCCGGTCCAGGAAAAGCCTGGAGGAATGAGGGCGCGTTTGTTCCCCCACCCCCCTCGTTTCGTGTCTCTCTCTGTGTGTGTTTTTTTTAACCAAATGGCATCATTTGCTAAAAACAATGGTTGCTTCACCAGCTCTTTCTTTCCTCCTAGAAGATAACCTCGAAGGGAAATGGAAGCGGTTGGAGTCAAAGGGGGGGGGGGGGGACACACACACAAGAAGCTTCGAGAAAAACCGCTGCCGAATAAGATAAAAAGCTTGGACGTTTTGTGAGCCGAGGACTCTGGTTTTCACAAGGGGAAGGCAGATCTGTTTGCCTACACTCAAGTCTTCACGGAGCAAAAGGTTGAAAAGTTGAGGCAAACTGTGACGACTATAGTGTTTGTTTGTTTTTGGTAAAATTGAAAACACAGAGCCCAGCTTAGGATCGTGAATGGCATGGGGGGGGGGAAAGAGGTTTTTCACCTTATCCCTTAAGAACCTGAATTTGGAATTCCCCCAATGAAATGCATGGGTCTTTAGATCATTGCTGTCAACTTACAGATTTGAAAATAAGGGACCAGCAGCCTCGAAAATAAGGGATCAGCAGCCAAAATAAGGGATTTTCCAAGCACAGGTATGTTCAACTTCTGAGCCCCTCCGAGCCAAAGGCAGAAAGCCCAGCCAGCAACCAAACAAAGCCTCATCAATAAGGGACAGCAGCGGGACATGGCGCTGGGATAAGGGACTGACCTGCCAAATAAGGGACGCTTGACAGCTATGCTTTAGATGTAGGAAGGCTGCAAAGGAAAACACTTCTTCAGGAATTCCCCCACAAGATCTGGTGATGGCCACAGGTTGTTGTTTTTTAAACAGTTTCTTTATTTTTACAAAATTTATATACAGTGGTACCTCGGGTTAAGAACTTAATTCATTCTGGAGGTCCGTTCTTAACCTGAAACTGTTCTTAACCTGAAGCACCACTCTAGCTAATGGGGCCTCCCGCTGCCGCCGCGCGATTTCTGTCCTCATCCTGAAGCAAAGTTCTTAACCCGAGGTACTATTTCTGGGTTAGCGGAGTCTGTAACCTGAAGCGTCTGTAACCTGAAGCATCTGTAACCCGAGGTACCACTGTATACCGCTGGATTACAGATAAGAACATCAAAGTACTTGGCAAAAAAAAAAAAAGCTGAAGCAATGAAATGATCATTAAAAAAAATCTAAAACCTACAGAAAGTTGAAACCACAGTAAAACAGACTGAAGCAAATCAAGCCTGCAAGCTTTCTAAACACCTCGGTAAAGTAAAGAGACCCCTGACCATTAGGTCCAGTCGTGACCGACTCTGGGGTTGCGGCGCTCATCTCGCTTTATTGGCCGAGGGAGCCGGCGTACAGCTTCCGGGTCATGTGGCCAGCAGGACTAAGCGGCTTCTGGAGAACCAGAGCAGCACACAGAAATGCCGTTTACCTTCCCGCCGGAGTGGTACCTATTTATCTACTTGCACTTTGAGGTGCTTTTGAACTGCTAGGTTGGCAGGAACAGGGACCAAGCAACAGGAGCTCACCCCGTCACGGGGATTCGAACCGCCGACCTTCTGATCGGCAAGTACTAGGCTCTGTGGTTTAACCCACAGTGCCACCCAGTCCCTTAAACACCTGGGTAGACTGGTCATAAATAAGAGCGTCTTCAGCAGGTAGCGAAAGGAATAGAGTGAAGGCATCTAACTGGAATCAATAGGCAGGGAGTTCCAAAGTTTCAGCTAAACAATTGAGTTCCTACAAGATGCAGAACGGGTATTCGGTGGCCCTTGGGAAAATGCCAATTCCGATGATCGAAGTGGTCAAGCAGTCACACTGGGGCAAGGCAATCTTGTAGAATTATAGAATAGTAGAGTTGGAAGGAGCGACGTGGGTGGCGCTGTGGATTAAACCACAGAGCCTAGGACTTGCTGATTTCCATGCGCTGCTCTGGTTCGCCAGAAGCGGCTCAGTCCTGCTGGCCACATGACCCAGAAGCTGTACGCCGGCTCCCTCGGCCAATAAAGCGAGATGAGCGCCGCAACCCCAGAGTCGGCCACAACTGGACCTAATGGTCAGGGGTCCCTTTACCCTTTACCTTTAGAGTTGGAAGGGAACCCCACGTTTAATCTAGTCCAACCCTCTGTAATGCAGGAATCTCGGCTGACAGATGGCCACCCAACATCTGCTTAAAATCTCGAAGGAAGGAGAGTCTACCATCTTCCAACGGAGACCGTTCCACTGTCAAACAGCTCTTACTGTCAGAAAGTTTTTCCTGATGTTGAGTCGGAATCAGCTTTCTTGTTACTGGAAAGTGTTGGTTTGATTCCAACCCTCCAGAGCAGGAAACGATCTCATAGGTAAACAGATTCCAAGTCAGGGCCATCTTTACCCAGGGGTGCGGGGCATCTGGGCGCTGATTTTTGGGGGGGTGCCTGGCACTGAAACCGCCTAAGCTCTTAACTATCTACCTGTTATAATTATTATTATTATTAATGATTTATACCCCATCTGGCTGAGTCTCCCCAGCCACTCTGGGTGGCTCCCAATCAAGGGTTAAAAATAATACAGCGTTAAATATTAAAAACTTCCCTGAACAGGGCTGCCTTCAGATGTCTTTTAAAGGTAGGATAGCTGCTTATTTCATTCACATCTGAAAGTAGGGTGTTCCACAGGGCGGGTGCCACTACCGAGAAGGCCCTCTGCCTGGTTCCCTGTAACCTCACTTCTCGCAATGAGGGAACTGCCAGAAGGCCCTCAGCGCTGGATCTCAGTGGAGATCCGGGCTGGACGATGGGGGTGGACACGCTCCTTCAGGTATACAGGACTGAGGCCATTTAGGGCTTTAAAGTTCAGCACCAACACTTTGAATTGTGCTCCAAAACATCCTGGGAGCCAATGCAGATCTCTCAGGACCGGTGTTATGTGGTCCCGGCAGCCACTCCCAGTCACCATGAAATAATAAATAATTTTGATCAAGCTAGAAAAACAAAATACGTCCCTACCTAGGTATTACCGAAATGTATACCTACTGTTTCACTAAAGGACTTTCCGCTTTGTGTGCTCATTTACCAAAGACGTGGCACTTGTCATTCACAACAGCGGTGGCGCTTGTCAGACTCAATGAGTACAGTGGTACCTCGGGTTAAGAACTTAATTCGTTCTGGAGGTCTGCTCTTAACCTGAAACTGTTCTTAACCTGAAGCACCACTTTAGCTAATGGGGCCTCCTGCCGCCGCCGCGCGATTTCTGTTCTCATCCTGAAGCAAAGTTCTTAACCTGAGCTACTATTTCTGGGTTAGCGGAGTCTGTAACCTGAAGCGTCTGTAACATGAAGCGTCTGTAACCCGAGGTACCACTGTATAGAGGAGAAGCGTTAAATGCTAGTCATAACATGGAACGTAACAAAAGAAGCGGAAATGTAATCACAGGTGCCAAAAAACAAAAGCTTAGAAGATAATGTTGTTTTCCAGATATAAATGGGAACATTTTTCATCAAACAAACTATTTTGGTCACACATTATTAAATTCGTATCTGTACAGTTGTGGTATATGGAGGAGAAAAAGAGTGAATGAATAGCTATTCCGATGAAAGGCATAATCTTTATAGATTTTTTTACAAAATCTCAAAGGTCAGAGGTTCTTTTATATTCTGTTGGGAGCTGCCCAGAGTGGCTGGGGCAATTTACATACTGCCCTCCACCCGACAATCACGGGCCGGATTGCAACATAAAAACCACAAACATGTGTTGCATCCTATTAAGAAATGACAACAAAAGTAACACAAAACACCCCTGCTTTGCAGGCGGAAAATAACAGCGCCTCCGTTTTGTAGCCGTCGCCAGTTGCTGTGTAGACATTGGGCCGACAGCCTGACTCCAATTGGGGCCATTGAGTTGCCCATTTGTTTTCCTTTGAGCCCCAGATAATAATAATAATAATAATAATAATAATAATAATAATAATAATAATTTTATTTATACCCTGCCCTTCCTGGCCAGAGCCGGGCTCAGGCCGGCTAACAACAATAAAAATTACAGTAAAAACATAATAGGGGAAAAAAACCCACAATTTAAAATACAGGTTAAAATGCAATTTAAAATGCAGTCTCATTTTAAAATTATTATTATTATCATTATCATTATCATTATTATTAATAACCCGCCCTCCCCAGCCGAAGCCAGGCTCAGGGCAGCTAACAACAATAAAATAATACAGCATTCTAAAATAATTTCATTATAAAATTAATTAATTAAAGTAGCCCATAAATCAAGTTCCCTTTCGTGAACTCCCAGCTCCCTGCCATAGTTGTGCTCCCTTGGACGGATAACAGCAAAAGCAGCTCCCGGCTGGGTCAGGTGGCAGGGATCAGTTTACCTTGGCGACAGTTGCCAGGGAACGGAGTCCGTGTCGCCCGGCGACGGTTGCCAAGGAGACTCTGCTCCCAGCCCAGGCCTCTCGGAGCCAGAGGCTTCTGCGAGCCGCCATGGCTTCCACATCGGTGATCCTCAGCCGGGACGGCACGGCGGCTGGACCCTCTGCCACCTATTCGTACTGCAACCGTCCCAGGCCGTTGCCGGGCAGGCAGAGGTACCGAACCTCCATCGAGGCCAACGAGACGTGAGTACCTTTAGGCTCCCAGGCTGGACCGGGGAAGGAAGGGCCCAACCTGAAAGAGGCAAACCGACATCCATGATAGACTACTGCAATGCGCTCCCCATGGGGTATCCCTTGCACTCAGCCCAGAAGCAGAATGCCAGCTGAGGCCTTGCCAGCGCATAATGCTAATAATAATAATAATAAGAAGAAGAAGAGTTTGGATTTGATATACCACTTTATCACTACCCGAAGGAGTCTCAAAGCGGCTAACGTTCTCCTTTCTCTTCCTCCCCCACAACAAACACTCTGTGAGGTGAGTGGGGCTGAGAGACTTCAGAGAAGTGTGACTGGCCCAAGGTCACCCAGCAGCTGCATGTGGAGGAGCGGAGACGCGAACCCGGTTCCCCAGATCACGAGTCCACCACTCTTAACCACAATACCACACTGGTGTAATAAATTATAAATAATAATTTATTATTTATACCCCACCTGCCCACCTAGCAGTTTGAAAGCACGTCAAGTGCAAGTAGATAAATAGGTACCGCTCCGGTGGGAAGGTAAACGGCATTTCCGTGCGCTGCTCTGGTTTGCCAGAAGCGGCTTAGTCCTGCTGGCCACATGACCCGGAAGCTGTACGCCGTCTCCCTTGGCCAATAAAGCGAGATGAGCTCCGCAACCCCAGAGTCGGTCACGACTGGACCTAATGGTCAGGGGTCCTTTACCTTTACCCTACCCACCTGGCTGGGTTTCCCCAGCCACTCTGGGTGGCTTCCAACAGAATATTAAAATACAATACAGTGGTACCTCGGGTTACAGACGCTTCAGGTTACAGACTCCACTAACCCAGAAATATTACCTCGGGTTAAGAACTTTGCTTCAGGATGAGAACAGAAATCACGCGGCGGTACCAGGAGGCCCCATTAGCTAAAGTGGTGCTTCAGGTTAAGAACAGTTTCAGGTTACGAACGGACCTCCAGAACAAATTAAGTTCTTAACCCAAGGTACCACTGTAATCTATTAAACATTAAAAGCTTCCCTAAACAGGGCTGGCTTCTGATGTCTTCTAAAAGTTTGGTAGTTGTTTTTCTCTTTGACATCTGGTGGGAGGGCGTTCCACAGGGAGGGCGCCACCACTGAGAAGGCCCTCTGCCTGGTTCCCTGTAACTTGGCTTCTCGCAGTGAGGGAACCGCCAGAAGGCTGGGCCTTGGTGTCCAGGCAGAACGGAGCTGGTAGACAGCCGCCCTGGACACAGAATTGACCTGTGCCTCCATGGACAGCTGTGAGTCCAGAATGACTCCCAGGCTGCACACCTGGTCCTTCAGGGGCACAGTTACCCCATTCAGGACCAGGGAGTCCTCCACACCTGCCCGCCTCCTGTCCCCCCAAAACAGTACTTCAGTCTTGTCAGGCTTCAACCTCAATCTGTCAGCCGCCATCCATCCTCCAACTGCCTCCAGGTGTCTGCCAAGGTGCCCCTGTTGGGGTTTAAAGCCTTTAACAACCTGGGACTGGCTTACCTACGAGATCCCCAGGCAGAGGGCCTTCTCGGTGGTGGCGCCTGCCCTGTGGAACGCCCTCCCATCAGATGTCAAGGAAATAAACAACGATATCTGACTTTTAGAAGACATCCGAAAGCAGCCCTGTTGAGGGAAGTTGTTAATGTTTAATGTTTTATCATGTTTTTAATATTCTGTTGGGAGCCGCCCAGAGTGGCTGGGGAAACCCAGCCAGATGGGCGGGGTATAAATAATAAATTATTATTATTACTACTACTGCTGCTACTAGATTCTTATGCTGGTGCTACAGGCCTTCCAGCCAAGATGGGTGATGCTTGGTTGCAGAGGACAGCATATCAGAAACGGCATAATAATAATAATAATAATAATAATAATAATAATTGCACATGAACTGAAGAATAGCCAGAGGAAGCAAACAACACAAACACATGTTTGCAAGAGGCTGGTGTAGTGTCACTGCTTATGTAAATACCCAAACGCTCCCAATATATGGGTTTGTTACAGGTTTGCTTTTGGTCGCTTTTAAATGCTGTGCCTCCGCTTTTGTTAGAAAACGGAAGTGTCTTTGTTTCTGATGCTTTTCAGTTGGGAATTGTCTTGATATTGTAATGTTTCTCTCTCTCTCTCTCTTTCTGGATAATTTTTATATATACTTTGAAATTTAAGAAAGTGCTGGAAAGAAAGAAAGAGGTGCAAAGAACAAGCTTGCTGCTGTTGTTAGTTTGGTTGTTGTTTTTAAATGTGTGCAGCTGCCCAGTTGCTTTGCAGTGTAATGGTTGTAAGGGGTTACTTGTGCGTAAGTTGCCTTCAGTTTTGGTTAGATTGCCTGGCCAACCATGCTTTGGCTGACAGCTCACACTCCGTGGCCGGTCAGTCACTTGCAGAATCCGTCAGTGGGTGTTTCTTGAACCTCTTCCAGCATAAGAGCTGTTTGACGCCAAGTCTCCTCCTACTTTCCCTGCGCGGAACTCGTCTGCGCAAGTATGGGGAAGGCAGGGGCGTGTCAGCGCTCTCTCCACTAGTCTCTGGTGAAGGGTCTTGGAGACCTCTCTCCGAATCCTCCGTATCCCTCTCTTCTCTACTGGTGTTACGCTGAATTCCTTCCCCCCTGCTGGTCCCCTCTCCTGCATCGCTGTGGAGCCTTGCCTCCACCTCTCGTTCTGATGTCAGTTCCCTGACACAGAGGAATCATAGAATGGTAGATTTGGAATGGGGACCTCAGCTAAAGTATCCATGGCAGGGATCTCAGCTAAAGTATCCATGGCAGATGGCCAGCCAACCTCAGCTTAAAAGTAGAGTGTTTTTAAAAATTAAAAAAATTAAATCTTCTTCTCCTTCTACAAAATAAATACAAATCCAATGTGTGATTTTTCTCTTCTTGCAGAGTCAGAACCGAACGATTCCCAGTTCATTTTAAAACCACGCAAAAACAGTAATAAGAATGTTCTCTGCGTTAGCTCTCAAACTACGTCATTCTCATTTTTGCTGGGAGTTGAATACAAAAGCACAATTTCATTTCCTTTTTAGCTCACATTTTTAAAGAACACATTTGTTTCAGGAAAGAAATATCATGGCACCTGTATTATTATTATTATTATTATTGCTATAAAAAGGCCCGGAACTCTGTAAGAATTTTTATCACAAAATCCCACTGGGCACAAATACCTCTGACAGGTTTGTAAACTTGCAAATTAAGGAGAGCTTATTTATTCTCACATATCTCTGGCAGCCTTGCAGATTTAGCAGCAGGAATGGGGACAGTGACACCCTGCTCTAATTAATTGCTAATTTATGCTAAGTGCTGTTTTCGAATCCTGTCCCTCTTCATGTTTTTTCTTCCAGGGAAGAGGAGCCCTATCACTATGCCAACCTCATGTATGAGAGGCGAGTCGTTCGGGGCAATACCTATGCCCTTCACATCTTACCATGGGTGAGTTTTCCTTCTCCCGCAAACTTTGACATATCTATGTATCTATTTCGATTGCACATTCCAGGCAAAAGGAACAATGTGCAATTAACCAGTGGAACTAGCTGCTGCAAGATGCAAGGCTTGGGCATGAACTTTGTCCAGGAGGAGAGGTCTAGTTATGGATATTGCTGTCGCCTTCAGACTCCGCTTCCCACCAGCACATCTGACCAAGCCACTGGGCTAGGGGGATTTTGTGATCCGGACATGGGTGGCGCTGTGGTCTAGAGCCTCTTGGGCTTGCCGATCAGAAGGTCGGCGGTTCAAATCCCCATGACGGGTGAGCTCCTGTTGCTCGGTCCCAGCTCCTGCTAACCTAGCAATCCAAAAGCACGCCAGTGCAAGTAGATAAATAGGTACCACTGATTTGGAGAAGGGCTGGAAGGAGTGAAAAAGGCAAGATGAACATGACCGGAATGTGAGCAATGCAGTTACATTGTTGGGCTTTGCTGGGAATTGAAAGCAATGTTGCACGAACCACTGTTCACAGCTGGGAAAAAACTCATCTGTTTGCTACCAGCTAGTGTAGACACAGGTGGCACTGTGGTCTAAACCCCTGATCCTCTTGGGCTTGCTGATCAGAAGGTCGGCGGTTCGAATCCCCGCGATGGGGTGAGGTCCCGTTGCCCTGTCCTAGCTCCTGCCAACCTAGCAGTTCAAAAGCACACCAGCGCAAGTAGATAAATAGGTACCACTGCGGCGGGATGGTAAACGGCGTTTCTGTGCGCTGTGGTTTCCGTCACTGTGTCCTGTTGCGCCAGAAGTGGTTTAGTCCTGCTGGCCACATGACCCGGAAAGCTGTCTGCGGACAAACACCGGCTCCCTCGGCCTGAAAGCGAGATGAGCGCCGTACCCCATAGCTGCCTTTGACTGGACTCAACCGCCCAGGGGTCCTTTACCGCCCTGAGTAGCTGTGGGTTATAGGGCAGTGTTGAAATCTAATAAATAAGATTAAGGACACTGCAGGAACTGCTTTCTCTCTGTCCATCCCCTCCGCCAGAGCAGTGAACCCGATCCTCTGGAGCTTCAACGTCAGCGGGAAGCCCAGCGTAAAGCGTTGGCCAGGAGAAGAGCTAGGGATCAGCTTCAGACGAGAACCCCGGAACCTTTAGAAGGCAGGAGGCATGTCGACGTTCAGACAGGTAAGGCACCAGGTGGAGAAGGAGGGCGAAATGCTTATCTCAGGAATACTGGGGAATGGCAAAATAGAAAGACTGGTATAAAATTATGATCTTAGCTGGTATGCTTGTTATTGCATCAGGGTGGAAAGGAAACGATAAATGGACAATGGAATAATGGAATGACTATGTTTTTGAATACATACAATCTGACATATTTGAACAGGTAATGACGGAAGATACATGGGAAAACAAATGTCAAAAGATTTTAAATAAATGGAATTGGAGGGACGCGGGTTAAACCAGAGAGCCTAGGACTTGCCGATCAGAAGGTCGGCGGTTCGAATCCCCGCGACGGGGTGAGCTCCCGTTGCTCGGTCCCTGCTCCTGCCAACCTAGCAGTTTGAAAGCATGTCAAAGTGCAAGTAGATAAATAGGTACCGCTCCGGCGGGAAGGTAAACGGTGTTTCCGTGCGCCACTCTGGTTCGCCAGAAGAGGCTTAGTCCTGCTGGCCACATGACCCGGAAGCTGTACGCCGGCTCCCTCGGCCAATAAAGCGAGATGAGCGCCACAACCCCAGAGATGTCCGCGACTGGACCTAACAGTCAGGGGTCCCTTTACCTTTACCTTAGGTAATTTGTAAATTTTCCCCACTCCTCACTAAAGCTCCTCTTTTCCTTGTTTCTGATTTTCCTGGTCATTTTTGCCATTTCGGCGTAGTCCATCATCCTCATCAGTCATTCATCTCTGGTCGGGACTTTTCTTTCCATCTCTGGGCCAGTAGTATCCACGCTGCTGTCGTCGTGTACATGAATAGTCATTTCTGCTCCTTTGGTATCTCTGCGCCTAAAATTCCTAGTAAAAAGCTTCTGTTTTTTTCACAAACATTATTTTAAACATTTTTTTCAACTCATTATAAATCCTTTCCCAGAATGCTTTTGTTATCTTGCACATCCTTCCCAACCTTAAATTCAGTCCTCCATGTTAGTTTGTGGTGAAGTTCTCTCTCTCTCTCTCTCTCTCTCTCTCTCTCTCTCTCTCTGTCTCTCTCTTTCGTGTGTGTGTGGGGGGCATGTTAATTTTTACAATGCCCAAGTCCCTTCTAATCCCCAGGTTTTAAAAAATCTAATGGAGGATTCCATTGTTGAACTAGCCAAGCAGGTTTCCTTGTGAGTAGGGCTGGGAGATATACCGTATTTTTTGCTCTATAAGACTCACTTTTTCCCTCCTAAAAAGTAAGGGAAAATGTGTGTGCGTCTTAAGGAGCAAATGCAGGCTGCGCAGCTATCCCAGAAGCCAGAACAGCAAGAGGGATTGCTGCTTTCGCTGTGCAGCGATCCCTCTTGCTGTTCTGGCTTCTGGGATTCATATTATTTTTTCCCTTGTTTTTCTCCTCCAAAAACTAAGTGCGTCTTGTGGTCTGGTGCGTCTTACAGAGCAAAAAATACGGTATCTTCATCCCAAACCAGTTCTATATCGTGCATCTATATTGGTTTCATAGTTTTGAAACTGGCAATAAATAGCAAATTTAGACGCGTGCTCAGGGCCGGATTTAGGTTTGATAAGGCCCTCAGCTACTGAAGGTAATGGGGCCCTTTATATGTCCAGCTATCCTTTGTCAACAAATTGTCGCTGCTTTTTGTGTTGAATATATGCTAGATGGTAATTTATGGACCTAATAGGTATCTCAAGCCATTTGCACATAACAAAATAGGAGCCTACACAACACAAAACACTTGGCTTCTTGCAGTGAGGGAACCGCCAGAAGGCCCTCGGTGCTGGATCTCAGCGTCCGGGCTGAACGATGGGGGTGGAGATGCTCCTTCAGGGATACAGGACTGAGGCCATTTAGGGCTTTAAAGGTCAGCACCAACACTTTGAATTGTGCTTGGAAACGTACTGGGAACCAATGTAGGTCTTTCAGGACTGGTGTTATATGGTCTCGGCGGCCACTCCCAGTCCCCAGTCTAGCTGCTGCATTCTGGATTAGTTGTAGTTTCCGGGTCACCTTCAAAGGTAGCCCCACGGAGAGCTCAGGAGTCCCATTTCCATCCTGATTGTCCTCCGTGCAGGAGTTTTGCATCGGAGTCAGGAGAGCTGCAAAACTTCCCCTACACAAGAACATCCCAAATGCCGTTTCAGAACTGTACCTGGAAGAGCTTGCGGACCGTATCATCGAAGTGGACATGGAATGCCAAACGGACGCATTTCTGGACAGGCCGGCAACGCCTCTGTTCATCCCCGCGAAGACCGGCAGAGATGTGGCCACCCAGATCTGGGAAGGAGATGTACGTTAGAACCATAGAACCGTAGAGTCGGCAGGGACACCCAGCGGTCACTTAGACCAACCCCCTCCGAGCCAAGCCTGGCAAGTGTGTTTCAGGCTTCCAGAACTCCAGTCTAGGCAAGACTTTGGACGGAAGTGCTTTCCTCTGCCTTGCCAAATTTCCGGGGGGGTTGGATCTGGACTCTGCCCAATGCCACGTCCACTGCTGCTAGGGGCATAGGTGGCACTTTGGGCACCCATGGGTAGGCAAATTAAGGCCTGGGGGCCGGATCCGGCCCAATCGCCTTCTAAACCTTAACCATGGATGGTCTGGGAATCAGCGTGTTTTTACATGAGTAGAATGTGTCTTTTTCATTGGATAGTGTTCTCGAAGCTACCAGCATGAGTTTGACCAAACTGTGGGAGGCAGTGGAAGACAGGAGGGCCTGGCGTGCTCTGGTCCAGGGGGTCACGAAGAGGCGGACACGACTAAATGACTAAACAACAACAACAATGTGTCCTTTTATTTAAAATGCATCTCTGGGTTATTTGTGGGGCCTGCCTGGCGTTTTTACATGAGTAGAATGTGTGCTTTTATTTAAAATGCATCTCTGGGTTATTTGTGGGGCATAGGAATTTGTTCATTTCCCCCAAAAAAATATAGTCCGGCCCCCACAAGGTCTGAGGGACAGTGGACCGGCCCCCTGCTGAAAAAGTTTGCTGAGCCCTGGTCTTAACCACTGAGCCTCTTGGGCTTGCCGATCAGAAGATCAGCGGTTCAAATCCCCGTGATGGGGTGAGCTAGAGCATGGTACTCTTATTGTTCCATTTCTTCTATGAACCACTTTCTATAAAGCATCTCAAAACGATTTCACAACAAAAACTTGTATTTCAAAAACTGCACATATCAAGACAGTTAAAACCATTGTATAAGGGGAGCACATGGCGCTGTGGTCTAAACCACTGAGCCTCTTGGGCTTGCCGATCGGAAGGTTGGCGGTTCAAATCCCAGAGACGGCGTGAGCTCCCGTTGCTCGGTCCTAGCTCCTGCCAACCTAGCAATTCGAAAGCACACCAGCGCAAGTAGATAAATAGGTACCACTGCGGCGGGAAGTTTGTCTTGATGTGCAGATTTACGCTTTAAAGAAAACCATTTCTCAAGACGTTCCCTTGGTCAGCCCACCTCTGATTTCTCCTCTTTGTTTCGCCCCCCCCCCCAGCTTTTCGATTTTGATATCGAAGTGAGGCCGATGCTGGAGGTCTTGGTCGGCAAGACCATCGAGCAAGCGTTGCTGGAAGTCATGGAGGAAGAGGAACTCGCCGACCTGCGGGCGCATCAGTACGCGTACCACGAGCTGCGCCGTGCGGAACTCGCTGAGGTCCAGAGACTTGAGGAACAAGAGCGGCGGCACAGAGAGGAAAAGGTACAGAGAAAAGGGTGAGGAGGGGAAAGAAGCAGCGGTTTTCAAGCCGTGTGCCGTGGCACCCTGGGGTGCCTTGAATGATGGTGTTGTAAACAAAAATTGCCTTTTTCCCTTATGGGGTATCCAAGAGCCCATATAGAGTCCTTACATAGGTTCCCTATTGGTCAGATACATCACACCTACATCACAGAAAAGGCGGTCTACAACAGAAATTTGAATGTTGTTTTTCTCCTGTCCTTGTTTATCTCCTGTCTGGCAGGTTACTTGATTGGATTGCCTGGGGAGCCTGGCCAGTCTTTTGTAGTGATAAATACTTAGTTCCTGGGCCAGGTCACAGGCTCACACCCTATTCAAACACAGACATACAGACAGGATTTGTGAAGGAAAAGACAATGGGGAGGCTTTTCCACTTTGACCTTGCAGAGAAAACATTTGGTCAGTTTGGGAGAGTTTGGGAATCAAAATGGTTCCAGGTCGGTCTTCCTGTGCTGATCTATGTACGTGCTTGGTTGGTACACTTACGAACATTTAACATACCGTATTTTTCGATGTATAAGATGCACCAGACCACAAGACGCACCTAGTTTTTGGAGGAGGAAAACAAGAAAAAAAATATTCTGAATCTCAGAAGCCAGAACAGCAAGAGGGATCGCTGCGCAGTGAAAGCAGCAATCCCTCTTGCTGTTCTGGCTTCTGGGATAGCTGCGCAGCCTGCATTCGCTCCATAGGACGCACACACATTTCCCCTTACTTTTTAGGAGGGAAAAAGTGAGTCTCATAGAGCAAAAAATATGGTATATCTAAGACCTCAAAATTCCTATCACAATGGTCAGGGGTGCCATGGGCAACCCTGGCCTCTGTCCCTCTTTCCTTCCCTCCCTTCTTCTGATGCCCTCTGGCGTCTCTGCCTCCCAAAGGCTTGCACAGCTGTTTGTTGCAGCAGCCCTGGCTGCAAGCTCCCCGTGCGAATGGCGCCTCTTGGGCTGGCCAGGGGGTGCTGGTGCCAGGAGCAGAGACGGCCTTGGAGTAAGCAAGCAAGCGGGCAAGGGAGCCCAGTCTGCTAGCCCTTGCTGTTGGGAATGGGCAGACAAGTCCCAGGCCCCTGTGGGGCAGTGTGAGGAGGCACCTATCTTTGGGGTGAGGGGGGGCAGCTCAGAGACCAGGGGCTGTGGCAGCGGCTGCCCAGAGGACTACCAAGGAGAGGGGCAAGGAGGCTGAGGTGTTCGAAAAGGGGTGAGGGGCTGCCAGCTCTGCAGGCAAGGGGGGACCTAACTGGTCTCCTGAGCCCCACAGGGGTGCCGCAGAAAGAAAGTTCAAGGGAGCCATGGACTCAAAAAGGTTGAAAACCTCTGGACTCTCTGTCAGGGAACTGCCGTCGGAGCCAGAGGAGGAGGGAGGGCTCCAGAGGGATGCCGGAGAGCGTCCCAGGAGGGAGAGAGGCAGCCCATCTGCGGGGGAAGGAAATCAGCGTAGCACCAGTGGAGAAGGGGGGCAGATGGGGGAATCGGCGAGGAGGCTCCATGACTCCTCGCCGGAGACCAGCGGGGAGAGCATGGGTCCTCTGCTGCCCACACCCTCCCTGCGCAGAAGGCTTCTGCGCAGGGAGAGTAGGCGGAGAGTAGGCGTCAAAGAGCTTCTTTGCTGGAAGAAGTTCAAGAAACACCCACTGACGGATTCTGCCAGCGATTGAGCCAGCCATGGATGGGTGGCTGTCCGGACAGAAAGGGTTCACCCAGGTAACCCAGCCAGGTGTGGCGACGACTTACGCACGAGCAACCCCTAGAACCATTACACTCTCCAAGAATATCTGGAGGCCACGGCTAGTGTTTATACTACCGTGGTGCCTTGGAAGTCAAACGGAATCCATTCCGGAAGTCCGCCCGACTTCCAAAACATTCGTAAACCCAGGTGCGGCTTCCGATTGGCTGCAGGAAGCTCCTGCAGCCAATCGGAAGCCGCGGAAGCCATGTTGGACGTTTGGGTTCCAAAGAACGTTCACAAACCAGAACAGTCACTCCTGCGGCGTCCGGGAGCCAAAACGTTCGACTCGCAAGGCGTCCAGGATCCAAGGTTTGACTGTACGTACATTTTTAAAGATTTGCCTTGAGAGAGTCTTTACGTCTCTTTTGTTGACCATCAGCTACCGGGTCTGATTCAAAGTCTGCTTAAATGGCTTGGGAAAAAGACCGAAAACAAAACCCAGAAGTTCCACAAGCGCTGTTTTCTTCTCTCCGGCAGGAGCGTCGCAAAAAGCAGCAGCTACAAGTCCTTCAGAAGGAGAAAGAAACCTCGGAGAAGATTGCAGCTCGGGCGTTCGCTCAGCGCTACCTGTCGGACCTTATTCCTTCCGTCTTCGGCAGCCTTCGGGAGAGTGGATACTTCTACGACCCGGTGGAGAGAGGTGTGTGGCTTGCTGTGTGTTGGGATGGCAGGGGGGGCGGCTCTCATTCTTATTTCAGGCTCCCCAAGTTTTAAGTTGTTGGGTGAACATATCAAACGACACAGCGATTCTTCAAACAGCTCTTGTTTATTCACAGGCCGGAACAGAACTGAACTGAAGCGTTCAGTCAGCCTGTTTATATAGAGCTCCAGTACAACGTAACTGCAACAACTTTCTAAAACTATCCAATCACTGAACGTCACTTTCGATCCCTTATTTGCATAACTATCTACAGGAACCCCCTGCTGGCCCAGGGTGAGAACTTCAGTACAAAACACCAAGAAAGGCATCTGTCTTGCCATTTAAATGCAAGGTGATTCTTTGAAATGAGACTCAGAGGCAATACAAACACAAGCGAGTGAGAAGATTTTATTCTAAACAGCAAGCAATAGAGTGGCACCTCTGGTTACGTACTTAATTCATTCTGGAGGTCTGTTCTTAACCTGAAGCACCACTTTAGCTAATGGGGCCTCCCGCTGCCGCCGTGTGAGTTCTGTTCTCGTCCTGAAGCAAAGTTCTTAATCTGAGCTACTATTTCTGGGTTAGCGGAGTCTGTAACCTGAAGCGTGTGTAACCTGAAGCGTATGTAACCCGAGGTACCACTGTATATACATTACCAGCTAGACTGGTGACTGGGAGCGGCTGACGAGACCACATAACACTGGTCTTAAAAGACCCACGTTGGCTCCCAGTACGTTTCCGGGCACAATTCAAAGTGTTCTTGCTGACCTTGAAAGCCCTAAACGGCCCAGTAGACCTGAAGGAGCGTCTCCACCCCCATCGTTCAGCTCGGACACTGAGGTCCAGCGCCACAGGTCTTCTGCTTGTTCCCTTACTGCGAGAAGCGAAGTTACAGGGAACCAGGCAGAGGGCCTTCTTGGTAGTGGCGCCCGTCCTGTGGAACGCCCTCCCATCAGATGTCAAGGAAATAAACAACTACCAGACTTTTTGAAGACATCTGAAGGCAGCCCTGTTTAGGGAAGCTTTTAATGTCAGATGTTTTATTGTATTTTTAATATTTTGTTGGAAGCCTCTCATAGTGCCTGGGGAAACCCAGCCAGAGGTTGTTGTTGTTGTTATACCAAGCAACACTTCAATCTGCCACAAGAAGTGGCGAAGCAACTCCCTAAGTAGCCTTCATTTGCATGACCTTCTGGTCATCTGGTCCTCTGTGTCCTGGGCTTTGAAGACCCTCGAACTCAGGACGCAAGGGAGAAACGTGCTAAGAGGAAGGCACACTTGGCAAACCCTCACCGTGATCAACTCCCGCCCGGAAACCAATGTCCCCACTGTGGAAGGATGTGTGGGCCCAGAATTGGCCTCCACAGTCACTTATGGACCCATTGTTAAAACTGTGTTAATGGAAGACAATCTTACTTGGCTACTCTACGAGGGATTGCCAAAGAAGAAGTGCATGAAAATAGGGATAAAAGGAGAGTCCCCAACCTTTTTCTTTGTTGTTCCAGAAGCTTGGCCTTCTCAGTGTTCTTCCAAGTGTCACTGTTTAGCTAGGAGAACTTCCAAACCGGTTCCAGAACCAGATCACGTTCAAGTGTTTGTCCGAATACACAAAGTCTCAATCCACGGGCCCGGACAGAGGCTTCGGTGATTCAGAGCAGTCAGAATCTTCAAAATTGACAATTTGCAAAGGCCCCACCTCTAAATATTTATACTTTCTGGGCTTCCGACACATTCTGACACAGATTGCTTGTATTGCTTAAATAAGACAGGTTTGGTTTCTTTTGCCATTCATTTTAACATCAGACCCACCTTTTGGGTGAGGTTTGATCTTCTTGCAGTCCATGGGACTCTCAAGAGTCTCCTCCAGCACCAGAATTCAAACGCATCCATTCTTCGGCGATCAGCCTTCTTTATGGTCCATTAGTGGCATGCAAATTCTGTTAAGTAAATGGAATAAACACAAGGATGCCTTTAATAGGATAAATGTGCCTGGAAATGCACAAGAATGTTCACGCATGCCTTTTTAAAAAACATGTGGATGATGAAAACTTAAGAAACAGAAGGAACCGGAATGGATAGATTTGGCTGTCCTCAGTAAAGGCTACCATTGCTCAGGAAAGTTTCAGCGAGAACAGGAAACCCTTATAAGTACCGTATTTTTCGCTCTATAAGACGCACCAGACCACAAGACGCACCTAGTTTTTGGAGGAGGAAAACAAGGAAAAAAATATTCTGAATCTCAGAAGCCAGAACAGCAAGAGGGATCGCTGGGCAGTGAAAGCAGCAATCCCTCTTGCTGTTCTAGCTTCTGGGATAGCTGCGCAGCCTGCATTCGCTCCATAAGACGCACACACATTTCCCCTTACTTTTTAGGAGGGGAAAAGTGAGTCTTATAGAGCAAAAAATACGGTACTTCCTATTAAGGAGAGTCCATGGCTCGTGGATCAGTTGCAGTGGGCCTCCAGATCGTAGAATCAAAGAACTGTAGAGTTTGAAGGGACCCCAAGGGTCATCCAGTCCAACCCGCTGAAGTGCAGGAATCTTTTGCCCAACCTGGGGCTCGAACCCATGGCTCTGAGATTAAGAGTCTCATGCTATCCCAGATGTTGCCGCAGAGGGGAACACAACCGGTGTGCCTGCTGCAGGGGTGCCACAACAATTACTAACTAGTTATCTCCTGCTTGGATTACTGCAACGCGCTCTACGTGGGGCTACCTTTGAAAGTGACCCGGAAACTACAACTAATCCAGAATGCGGCAGCTAGACTGGTGACTGGAAGCGGCTACCGAGACCATATATCACCAGTCTTGAAAGATCTACACTGGCTCCCAGTACGTTTCCAAGCACAATTCAAAGTGTTGGTGCTGACCTTGAAAGCCCTAAACGGCCTTGGCCCAGTATACCTGAAGGAGCATCTCCACCCCCATCATCCAGCCCGGATGCTGAGGTCCAGCTCCGAGGGCCTTCTGGCGGTTCCATCTCTGTGAGAAGTGAGGTTACAGAGAACCAGGCAGCGGGCCTTCTCGGTGGTGGCGCCCGCCTTGTGGAACGCCCTCCCATCAGATGTCAAAGAGATAAACAACTACCTGACATTCAGAAGACATCTGAAGGCAGTCCTGTTTAGGGAAGTTTTTAATGTGTGATATTTTAATGTATTTTTAATCTTTTGTTGGCAGCCACCCAGAGTGGCTGGGGAAACCCAGCTGGATGGGCGGGGTACAAATAATAAATTGTTGTTGTTGTTGTGGCGGTGGTTAGAATGTAAGGCAAGAGGCAGAGGGTATCAAATTTTGGTGTCACACTGGGGACCAGGTAAAGGAAACCCTGGGCGGTTAAATCCAGCCAAAGGCGACTATGGGGTTGCGGCGCTCATCTCGCTTTCAGGCCGAGGGAGCCAGCGTTTGTCCGCAGACAGCTTTCCGGGTCATGTGGCCAGCAGGACTAAACCGCTTCTGGCACAAGGGGACACTGTGACGGAAACCAGAGCGCACAGAAACGCCATTTACCTCCCCACCAGAGTGGTACCTATTTATCTACTTGCGCTGGTGTGCTTTCGAACTGCTAGGTTGGCAGGAGCTGGGACAGAGCAACCAACGGGAGCTCACCCCGTTGCAGGGATTTGAACCGCCAGCCTTTTTAATTGGCAAGCTTTTAATTGCCCTGGTTGCACCACTGAGTGGGTGAGCTCTTTCTGCTTCCAGCCTCAGCTGCTCCACCAAACAACAACCTTCCAGTATTTCTCCTTTCAGGTAATAATTTTTAAAAACCTCTCCTTGTATTTCACAGACATCGAGACAGGCTTCTTCCCAGGGATGATGTCGGAGATAGAAGAGATCATGGAAAACCGGGTTCTGGGCAGAACAATAGCCGACAGTAAGTTAAATTATCCGGGGGTGGGGTTTTTCCCCATGTGCAAATAAGGTTCGGTGGCTGTTGTTTTCTTACAAAACGGCGATGCAAAATTATAGATAGATGATAGATAGATAGATAGATAGATAGATAGATAGATAGATGATAGATAGATAGATAGATAGATAGATAGATGCCAGGAAAACCAAGAAACATACAATCAAATAAACAAACAAACTATAAATTGACAAACAAACAATAGCAATATAGGGAACAACACAGTTCTTATAGCTAACATCATTTATACTCCCAATGATGTGCACAATTATAGAACTTATAAAACAAGAAATTGAAAATGATTTCCAATTAGTCTCGCTGTACTTTATCTGTTGATTACCTTATACCACACAGTCACATATTTCTTATATAGTTTCTGTTAACAAAGTTATATATTTTTCTAAATAAAAGCAAAGCTCCTCCATTCGTTCTCTGGCAACTGCAGCCATCGCCAGAAAGCGGCTCCCTCAGCTGCAAGTTGGGGGGCTCCTTGCAAATTACTGGGGGGGGGGCGCTCCTTGCAAATTATCTCCTAAAAGTTTTTTTTACCAACCAGCAGTTTTAATAAACCAATTTTGTTACGCAAAACATACAGTATTCATTTCGAACTGTAGTCGCAGGGCTCCTAAAAGCTGTGGCGCCCTTAGTCTACGGGGCCGGTTTGCTTAAACCGGCCGTGACTGCCTGATTTCCGTGCCAAAATCAACTACCATAACTGGCTTAGGCCTATTAATTCCTGAGCATTTAGGAGGATACAGTGGACGCTCGGGTTGTGAACATGATCTGTGTGGGATGCATGTTCGCAACCCGCAGAGTTCGCAACCCGCAGTGGCGCGTCTGCGCATGCGCGGGTTGCGATTTGGCACTTCTGCGCATGCGCAAAGCATGATTTAGTGCTTCTGCGCATGTGTGACCGCCGAAACCCGGAAGTAACACGTACTTCCGGGATTTGGCGGTCCGTAACCCGAAAAAACACAACCTGAAGTGTCTTTAACCCGAGGTATGACTGTATTACCATTTACAATTTCTAATGTTAACGGGAAAATCCAAGGGCTCCCTTGGACAAAAAGCAAAAACACCAACCAGGATAACTTGGAGCAAAACAGCAGTTTGTAGACTTGGCCTTTATTGATCTGTTGCAACAGGGTGCTCCCCTCACCCACAGGAGAGAGGAGGGACCCAGAAAAGTGGCGTGCAAGGTCTTATAAAGACTTTTGAAATTGCCACCCTGTAGATCAAGACCACCCCCAGAAACATCATACATACATCACAGAAGGGGTGTGACCTAAGACCACCCCTCAGATACATCACACCTACATCACAGAAAAGGCGGTCTACAACAGAAATTTGAATGTTGCTTTTCTCCTGTCCTTGTCTGGCAGGTTACTTGATTGGATTGCCTGGGGAGCCTGGCCAGTCTTTTGTAGTGATAAATACTTAGTTCCTGGGCCAGGTCACAGGCTCACACCCTAGTCATATCTTAACTGTGCCCTTAAGACAGGATTTGTGAGGAAAGAGACAATGGGGAGGTTTCCCACTTTGACCTTGCAGAGAAAACATTTGGTCAGTTTAGGAGTCAAAATGGTTCCAGGTTGGTCTTCCTGTGCTGATCTATGTGCGTGTGGTTATGAACATTACCATATATCTAAGACCTCAAAATTCCTATCGCACTAACGTGACACAACTTTCCTTGCAGACTTAATCCGAGACATGATGGAAATGAGGCTGGACTGTTACGAGAAAGGAGTGTTGCCGGTCCGGCCGGAGGTCGTTCTGCCCCCCGACCCGGAAGACGCCATGATTCCCTCCATGGAATTATTGTTGGGCGCGAGCCCGGATCCACAGGGAATCATGGAACAGATGGAAGACCTTAGCCAACAGGAAGGCTTGGATCAGCCAGATGTTTACGGCCAGTTGGAAGCTTTGGATAAGCTGGAAGCTGCTGGCCAATCCGAAGCCTCAGAGCAGCCGCCGGTTTCAGATCAGCCGGAAGCTCCAGATCAGCCAGAATCCGCTCCAGATCAGGACAAAATAGCAGAAGAGCTGGAATCCAAAGAGCCTGAACAACAGTGATGTGATGACTAAATGAATCAGGTAGGGCGTGTGTGAAGTAGTTCTTCAGTCCCCAAAGGAATTATTATTATTATTATTATTATTATTATTATTATTATTATTAAAGGTAAAGGTAAAGGTACCCCTGCCCGTACGGGCCAGTCTTGACAGACTCTGGGGTTGTGCGCCCATCTCACTTAAGAGGCCAGGGGCCAGCGCTGTCCGGAGACACTTCTGGGTCACGTGGCCAGCGTGACATCGCTGCTCTGGCCAGAGCCAGAGCCAGAGCCAGAGCCGCACACGGAAACGCCGTTTACCTTCCCGCTGGTAAGCGGTCCCTATTTATCTACTTGCACCCGGAGGTGCTTTCGAGCTGCTAGGTTGGCAGGCGCTGGGACCGAGCAGCAGGAGCGCACCCCGCCGCAGGGATTCGAACCGCCGACCTTTCGATCGGCAAGCCCTAGGCGCTGAGGCTTTAACCCACAGCGCCACCTGCGTCCCCATTTTTTTTATTATTATTATTATTATTATTATTATTATTATTATTATTATTTCATACTGCATCATGGTGTGGTACGCTGGTTTGATATCAACTGATAGGAAGTGCCTACAGAGGGTGGTGAACACAGCACAAGATATTATGGGCTGTCCCGTGAATCCGCTGGATGAAATAGTGGAAGAACGTTGCCTCAGGAGAGTGAGGGAAATCCTCAGGGATGATTCACACCCTGGCCGGCACTTTCTTGATCTCCTGCCCTCAGGCAGAAGATATAGAAGCAGGATTAGTTGCACCAACAGGGTAAAGAACGGCTTCTATCCGGGGGCTGTTAGGCTGCTGAATGAAAAGATAACAACAGGGCAACTGACTTTCGGGTTTGGTGGGTGTGCGTCAGTAAACGAGGGGAATTAAGACTAAGAGAGCGGAGTGGGGGGTGCTGGTGTAATCTCTCTGGGTACAAGTTGTACAAGTGACAATAAAGTATTTCAATTTCAATTCAATTTCAGTTATTATATCCCACCTTTCCCCAGACTGAAATTCAAGGCAGTTTGCAGATATCATTATTGTCACAAAAGTTGGGTGCCACCTCCACTCGCTGCAAAAGTGGGGGATTAAAGGGGGTCCCCAGCAAATACAATGGACGCGGGTGGCGCTGTGGCTTAAACCACAGAGCCTAGGACTTGCCAATCAAAAGGTTGGCAGTTCAAATCCCCGTGACGGGGTGGGCTCCCATTGCTCAGTGCCTGCTCTTGCCAACCTAGCAGTTTGAAAGCACCTCAAAGTGCAAGTAGACAAATAGGTACCGCTCCGGCGGGAAGGTAAACGGCATTTCTGTGCGCTGCTCTGGTTCGCCAGAAGCGGCTTAGTCCTGCTGGCCACATGACCCGGAAGCTGTATGCCGGCTCCCTCGGCCAGTAAAGCGAGATGAGCACCGCAACGCCAGAGTCGGCCACGACTGGACCTAATGGTCAGGGGTCCCTTTACCTTTTACCAGCAAATTCATGGAGCCAGCAACCTTTCCAAATTCCAGTTGCTGGAAGCCACAGGGCGGGAGAGCTGGACTTGTGTTCAAATCCCGCTCACTGGTTTCCCACAGGCATCTGGTCAGCCGCTGTGAGAACAGGTTGCTGGACTAGATGGGGCCATTGGCCCTGATCCAGCAAGACCTTTTTTTTACGTTCTTAGGTTTCCCTCTTCCCTTATTTTTTTATACATTTTTATTGGGTTTTTTAACATATCATTTCCAACATTCATATAACGTAACTTCTTATTTTATACAGTGGTACCTCGGGTTAAGTACTTAATTAGTTCCGGAGGTCCGTTCTTAACCTGAAACTGTTCTTAACCTGAAGCACCACTTTAGCTAATGGGGACTCCCACTGCCGCTGCGTGATTACTGTTCTCATCCTGAAGCAAAGTTCTTAACCTGAAACACTATTTCTGGGTTAGCGGAGTCTGTAACCTGAAGCGTATGTAACCTGAAGTGTATGTAACCCGAGGTACCACTGTACAATGTTTTTGACTTCCGTCAACACCTCTGATGATTTTCCGTTCTTTATCACTTATTCTGCATTTCTTAATTGCTCTATTACTCTTAATTATCTTTAATAATTCTCCTCATAGTCTTTCTTGCAATATTTCAAATAGTCCTCCTCACAAAACTTCTTGCAATCCTGCTAGCGTAATCTGTTCATTACAATCACTTTTCAAACAGTTTGTATAGTTACTCCAATCTTCTAAGAATCTCTGGTCCCGCAGGTTTTGATTCCTTCCTGTTAATTTGTCCAGTTCTGCATAGTCCACCAATTTCACCCGCCATTCTTCTTTCGTTGGTAATTCTTCTTGCTTCCATTTTTGTGCCAATAATATTCTTGCCTCTGTCTTCCTTTCCAAACCCTTTTCCTTTTGTAAGAACGGCCTGCGTTAAAAACCGCTTGGGGAGTCTTCTTTTTTCCTTTTTGCCGATGGGCAGAGTAAAAAAATAATAATACTTCAAATAAAATAGAATGTGGTTCAAGGGACACCATTATTAGTTAGCAAGGGGGGACCCCCCCCCCCGCTGATATTTATTGCCAGGACCAGATTTTGGTTTGATGAGGCCCTAAGCTACTGAAAGGGACGCAGGTGGCGCTGTGGGTTAAAGCCTCAGCGCCTAGGGCTTGCCGATTGAAAGGTCAGCGGTTCGAATCCCTGCGGCGGGGTGCGCTCCCGCTGCTCGGTCCCAGCGCCTGCCAACCTAGCAGTTCGAAAGCACCTCCGGGTGCAAGTAGATAAATAGGGACCGCTTACCAGCGGGAAGGTAAACGGCGTTTCCGTGTGCGGCTCTGGCTCGCCAGAGCAGCGATGTCACGCTGGCCACGTGACCCGGAAGTGTCTCCGGACAGCGCTGGCCCCTGGCCTCTTAAGTGAGATGGGCGCACAACCCCAGAGTCTGTCAAGACTGGCCCGTACGGGCAGGGGTACCTTTACCTTTACTTTAAGCTACTGAAGGTGATGGGACCCTTTCTATGTCCAGCTGTCCTTTGTCAACAACAAATTGTCGCTGTTTTTTTTTTGTGTTGAATATATGCTATATATTATAGATACCTAATAGGTATCTCAATTCATTTGCACATAACAAAATAATGTATTTTATCAAAGGAACTGTTGAACTGAAATACAATTAAGGAAAAGTATATTGATAGTGAAATACAATTAAGAAGAAGTATATTAATATATACTTAAAATGATTTTTTATTCATAAACTTAATAATGTAAACGCATTGGCATTTGGCAATAACAAAAGTTCCTTTCGAAACACAATTTACAAAGACTCATAACCTAGTCTCTAGAAACTTAGTATAACATGAAATAATAACAGGAGTAAATATATGATGCAAACTACTAATAATTATAAATAGCAGAATGTAGGCACCTTATATATAGAAATGAGGAAACCAGGGATATTTTAGGGAGCAGGCCCATGACTTACATCATAGGAACCTACACAACACAAAACACTGTTGCTGTATGTAGGCTTTATTGCATTTGTTTTTTTATTTTATATTTTGGAAATGTACATCCAGTTTTTTTCCCCTTTAATTTTTTTGGGGGGCCCCCAAGAGAGCGGGGTCCTAAACTATAGCTTGTTTAGCTTATACGTAAATCCAGCATTGTTTATTTTGCATTCTCCCCGCAAGATGGCAGCATTGTCACTGGGATGCTAACGAAACCAAAAGCATCGTACCCAGCTCTACCTCTCTTTTAAATCAGAACCAGTGAAGGCGGTGGAGGTCCTGTGTGAGTGTCTGGAGGCGGTTGGAGGATGGATGGCGGCTAACAGATTGAGGTTGAATCCTGACAAGACAGAAGTGCTGTTTTGGGGGGACAGGAGGCGGGCAGGTGTGGAGAATTCCCTGGTCCTGATTGGGGTAACTGTGCCCCTGAAGGACCAGGTGCGCAGCCTGGGAGTCATTTTGGACTCACAGCTGTCCATGGAGGCACAGATCAAATCTGTGTCCAGGGCAGCTGTTTACCAGCTCCATCTGGTACGTAGGCTGAGACCCTATCTGCCTGCGGACTGTCTCGCCAGAGTGGTGCATGCTCTGGTTATCTCCCGCTTGGACTACTGCAATGCGCTCTACGTGGGGCTACCTTTGAAGGTGACTCGGAAACTACAACTAATCCAGAATGCGGCAGCTAGACTGGTGACTGGGGGCGGCCGCCGAGACCATATAACACCGGTCTTGAAAGACCTACATTGGCTCCCAGTACGTTTCCGAGCACAATTCAAAGTGTTGGTGCTGACCTTGAAAGCCCTAAACGGCCTCGGTCCAGTATACCTGAAGGAGCGTATCCACCCCCATCATTCTGCCCGGACGCTGAGGTCTAGCGCCGAGGGCCTTCTGGCGGTTCCCTCATTGCGAGAAGTAAAGCTACAGGGAACCAGGCAGAGGGCCTTCTCGGTAGTGGCGCCTGCCCTGTGGAACGCCCTTCCAGCAGATGTCAAAGCGATTAACAACTACCTGACATTCAGAAGACATCTTAAGGCAGCCCTGTTCAGGGAAGTTTTTAACGTGTGATATTTTATTGTATTTTTGCTTTCTATGGAAGCCGCCCAGAGTGGCTGGGGAGGCCCAGCCAGATGGGCGGGGTATAAATAATAAATTATTATTATTATTATTATTATTATTATTATTATTATTATCATAGCAAGCCTTCCTGTCTAGCCTGTGGGCTGAGATGCGAGTGAGTTGCAGTGATTTCAGTTCTCCTCCTCTGGAATCGGTTTCAGTTTAGAGCAGGGGTCAGCAAACTTCTTCAGCAGGGGGCCGGTCCACGGTCCCTCAGACCTTTTTTTGGGGGGGGGCGGGGCGGACTACAGTTGTACCTCTGGTTACATACTTAATTTGTTCCGGAGGTCCGTTCTTAAGCTGAAACTATTCTTAACCTGAAGCACCACTTTAGCTAATGGGGCCTCTTGCTGCCGCCACACAATTTCTGTTCTCAATCTGAAGCAAAGTTCTTAACCCGAGGTACTATTTCTGGGTTAGCAGAGTCTGTAACCTGAAGTGTATGTAACTGAAGCGTATGTAACCCGAGGTACCACTGTATATGGTGGGGGAATGAACGAATCCCGATGCCCCACAAATAACCCAGAGATGCATTTTAAATAAAAGGACACATTCTACTCATGTAAAAACACGCTGATTCCCGGACTGTCCGTGGGTCGGATTTAGAAGGCGATTGGGCCGCATCCTGCCCCCAGGCCTTAGGTTGCCTACCCCTGGCTTAGGTAGAGAGCTTGGGAAAAAAACCCTTTTAAGAAGAACTGGTTCCAGTTCAGCATGTCTGCAAAGTGACAGAACTTGTGCTGGCCATAAGAATTACATTTTTTTTTTTTTTTGCCATTCTCTTTCCAGGGATTCCAGAAAGTCGCACCAACGCGTTTGTGCCAACTGACAAAATGCTGAATTTAATTGGTCCTGGTGCAAGCAATAAATTGAAAGCTGCGGTTTTTCAAACAATACGTGCGAGGTCTATGCTCTTATTAGCCCCCCCCCCAAAAAAAAACTCGGCGCTAAGAAACATCACCCTGGCTTTCAACGAATTCCTCTTCTTTTTAAATTTGTGCATGTTCCCATTAATTGTTTGCAACTTAAATGTGCCTAAATAAATCCCAGACGGCATCTGGTAGAAGTTTGTTGTTATTTAAGTTCTGTTGAAGTCAGCAAGATACAATTTAGCCAGAGCTAAACTTGGGTTCGATTTCAATGGGACTAGAAGTGGTGACAAAGTTCTGCCAGATCTGTGTGTTGACGTTTAGATTGTTTTTAGCAACCTTTGCATTGTTTAACCATAGTTATTTGCATTATAACCATAGTATCTGCATTATTTGACCATAAAATGTGTTTTTTTTAGAGAATGTTTGTGCATATGTGCATGCCTATATATATTTTTAGAAAGCTTAGGATAATTTCATTTTTACCTAGTTGCCTTATAAGTCTGATTTATTCATGACTTCAGCAAAAAAGGAGGTTTTTCTTTTGATGTTATTTTCCAAGTACAAAAGAAATCATCGTGGAGATAAATAGATTGGTTGTTGCTGTTGTTGTTGTTGTTGTTGTTCTCTTCCTCCCCCCTCCCCCAGTCTCCCACCTCTGAACCTGGTTAATTATTTCGTTTCAAATGTTTCTCTTTGGAAAGCACTGTTTGTGTTTTATCCCCTAAAGCATTGCCGTTCAGTCGTATTCTTCAATAACTTTAATGCATTTCCATGCTTGTGTTTTACCTATGATTGTATCCATCATTTTAAGATTAATTAATTTTAATTAATTTAATTAATTAATTTTAATTAATTTTAAGATTAATTTGGTTTTGTTGCAATGGTATTATATGTAATATTTTTTTTTTTGGGGGGGGGGTGAATTGACCAAGAGTATTCTTAAATAATTTTAATGCATTTCCATGTTTGTGTTTTACCTATGATTGTATCTATCATTTTAAGATTAATTAATTTTATTTAATTTTATTAATTAATTTTAATTAATTTTAAGATTGATTTGGTTTTGTTGCAATGATATTATATGTAAGATTATTTTTTTTTTGGGGGGGGGGTGTGAATTGACCAAGAGTTCACCCAGATCTGCGCTTGGGCCAAGTCTAGAAAGCACAAGTCGAAGCGGTTTTCTGCTTGTACCAACTGCCCTTCATCAATAAATCAGAGCAAACATCAACCCAACTGATGTGTGCTCTGATCCAGCAGTAAAGTTCGGGTTTCCCCGGGGGAAAGCGTCAGAGGCAAATGCGGACAAGCCCAAAGACAACAAAATCTCCCATCCTTTAGTTTTCCTTCTCCTCGTATAAAACGAATCATTGAAGAGGCAGCCAAATGGCTGATCTTTGCTTCCCCTTCCTCCCTTCTAAGGATGCCCGTTGCTTATCTCCAGCGGAGCTCTACTCAGAAGGAACCTGCCGAAATGAAACGGATCCGACCCGTTTTATTTCGGAGGAGGGTTGACTCTGAATATGACCAGCGCTGGATATGAGCCCATGCATCTAAGTTAGAAAAAGTTCCTTCTCCCTTTTAATGTGATCTCTTAGAAGACATCCTGTTTAAGAAATGGGACCGTTTATCTTTTCTTCTCCCTGCGTTTTTTTCTTACCCCCCAAAATTTAGCACCAATAAATGTGGGTGGGTGGGTGGAAAACAGGCTTGGGTGATTGCAGCTCTGAGCTCCCTGTGTAACCCACATTCAAGGCGGCTCCTGAATGGCGGGACGTCAGATGCAATGCTGAAAGCCGCTCACAGCGGCTACCACCTCCTCTAAGAGAAGATGCCCATAGCTCTGGCAGGAACTTTGGGGCTCTTCTTCCCCCTAGCCCTCCTCCATGCCCAATTGCCACCTCTCCTTCCTCTTTCCGGGTGCAAAGGGTCCAGCGGTCAGGGTTTCTGGGTTGACCAGTTGCTGCGACCCAAACTCCCTCGAGGGACAGGCAGCGGCAACGGAACAGGTATCTATCTATCTGAACCCATCAACCCAGGAATGGCAGGCGTTTGGATCATAGCCCCAAACGTTTGCCATACTTTAAAGAACTAGCGAAAGCTCTCTGATGTCACGAAGTCCGTTGCGACGAATGTTGTTCTTATTGTTGCGGGGAGCCATCTGCCTGTTCAGAAAAAAAGCACACCTGTAGCATTTCGGAACAGATGCTCAAACCGCTTTTCCGAAGCAAGGAAGGAGACGCAATCTCGCCTCCTCCCTGAGCAGCTAGATTTCCAAAGGCGGGGAGCTGTTTTCTTTTTCCTTACACCAGGCCTCCGGAACCTGTGGCCCTTTCTGGGGAGAGGCTGTGGGACTCCAGTTCCCAACAGCCCCATAGAGAATGTAATCCAGAGACATCTGTTGGACCGCAGATTCCCTGCTCCCACTTTGCACAGCGATTTCTCATTTCTGAATTGCTATGGTCCTGCGCACGACTATTATTGTGTGCTTTTTCCAAACGTGTAGATCAGCTCTGTCTGGAAACATATGCAATGTCAAATCTGTTTTCCTCTTACCTGCTGCACCTCACCCCCAAAAAAGCATTTTGTGTGAACTGAAAATAAAGATACCACAAAGTGATTCCGTTGTCATGTACTTCTTCGCAGCCAGCTGGGAGGCGTTGTAGGGAAAAAAATGGGCTTTGCTTTTATAGCCCAATGGATTCAGGGTCCCCTAAGTCTGTTATCGGGACGCAGGTGGCGCTGTGGGTTAAACCACAGAGCCTAGGACTTGCCAATCAGAAGGTCGGCGGTTCGAATCCCCGCGACGGGGTGAGCTCCCGTTGCTCGGTCCCAGCTCCTGCCAACCTAGCAGTTCAAAAGCACGTCAAAGTGCAAGTAGATAAATAGGTACCACTCCGGCAGGAAGGTAAACGGCGTTTCTGTGTGCTGCTCTGGTTCACCAGAAGTGGCTTAGTCATGCTGGCCACATGACCCGGAAGATGTCTGAGGACAAACGCAGGCTCCCTCGGCCTATAGAGCGAGATGAGCACGCAACCCCAGAGTCGGTCACGACTGGACCTAGTGGTCAGGGTTCCCTTTACCTTTTTAAGTCTGTTCTCGGGACGCGGGTGGCGCTGTGGGTTAAACCACAGAGCCTAGGACTTGCCGATTAAAAAGGTCGAATCCCCGTGACGGGGTGAGCTCCCGTTGCTCGGTCCCTGCTCCTGCCAACCTAGCAGTTCGAAAGCACGCCAGTGCAAGTAGATAAATAGGTACCACTCTGGTGGGAAGGTAAAATGGCGTTTCTGTGTATTGCTCTGGTTTGCCAGAAGTGGCTTAGTCATACAGGCCACATGACCCGGAAAAACGCCAGCTCCCTCAGCCTATAGAGCAATCTTCTAGGGGCCACACATCCCAGCAGTCAGTGCCGGCCCACCCAAGAGGCGAGGCGAGGTGACTGCCTCAGGCGGCAGGATGCATGGGGCAGAAGATATGGCCTCCAAGGCGTGCTTTGCCTACTGTTGCTGGAGGTTGGATCTGGACTGTCTGGAGCAACCCAGTCAGATGGGCAGGGAAGAAAAATAAAAATATGATGATGGAATCGGATGTCCCTATTTTCATTGGAGAAATGTTGGAGGATATTCTGTAGCTGCGCTTTGTGTTCCATTCCCAAGAAATGAAGATTAACTCATATCAGGTGCTGTCCTGCAGCTCTAAAGCAGGCATAGGCAAATTCGGCCCTCCAGATGTTTTGGGACTACAGTTCCCATCATCCCCGACCACTGGTCCTGTTACCTAGGGATCATGGGAGTTGTAGGCCAAAAACATCTGGAGGGTCGAGTTTGCTTATGCCTGGTCTAAACCAACAGCCCCAGCTGTTTCATTCAATATCAAGAAGATTGGATGAAATTTAAAGACTGTTTGAATAAGTATTGCAGTATTAAAGATTTGTAACCACTTGAAATATCTAATTAGGCCTAGGATTAGATTAGGATTAAATAAATAAATAAGAAAAAGTATGATAAGAAAAGTTAGGAAATTTGATTATGACCGGAATATTGTTATATGGAATAATGATATTGGAAACTGCTACATTTAATTACACGGAAATTCGGTTGGAAGAGATTAGAGGAAGTCAAGTAATATGTTCATGAAGTTGGATTTCAATTCATTAACGAAGTCTTATTGTATGTGGTGTTGTATGTGAGGTTTGAAATACTTTTATTTATTTTATTTTATTTTATTTTATTTTATTTATTGTTTTTTTCTGTTTGTTAAAAGTTATGTTTTTGTATGAAGTTTAATAAACATTATTGGGGGAAAATAAAAATAAACCAACAGCCCCAGCTGGGCCTTGGGTCTATTTTCGCCCATTTCCTTCCACTACCCCGCTTTCCCTTCCTTCCACTACCCCGCTTTCCCTCCCTCCCGAAATATTTCATTCAGGCTGTAACCAAGCCCCACGGAGCGCCGCGGCTATTCCTTGTACTCATGCCAGAAGCCATAAAATTCATCGCCCAGGTGAGGAAATCAAGGAGGGCGGACTTCACGGCCATCTGCCTTCTTGCAGCGTGAGAATTCCCTTCCAAGAATATCTGCGGACAATGAGATTACTCTGGCAAGTTGGGGGGGGGTGTTGAGGAAGGAAAGATGGGATCGCATGTATTTATCGCCATGGCAACACCCAAGTCGTAGGTATCTGTTGACCACAAAGCCCCTCCAAGCATCGCTCAGAAGTAACTAGATCTCTTGACGGGTTGGCGGATGGGGAAATTCTTCCTAAGGAAGAAAATTTGAGTGGAAAGGGGGGTGGGAGGGATGGAATAGGATTCGACCACTCACCCTCCCCATTCCCCTTTTTAATTTTTGGGATCGCCACCCCCCTCCATGATGATTGAGTTCAAACCGGCTTTCTCTAACAGGAAATTGCCCCGTTAAAAATGAAGACAAAGTGTTTGTGGGATCGGGAGTCAATTTAAATGGGGTTTTCAGGTGGATTAACGCAACGACGCGACGGGTCAGCAGACTTATGGGTCAAGGGGCAGAAAACACAACTGACTGGTCAATCCCACGAGCCAGAAAAATGTAGGTTTTTGGCTGCTGCAACCAGCCAGCAATACAGTGACCTGAATCAATCAATTCAGGGTTTGGTCAACAAAAGCTTAATGAGAATCCTGCAATGGCACCCGAGTTTGCTTGCTTTCCTCTTCCCTCTCCAATCCTTTTTCCTTTTGCGCTGTACCATTTTTTATTTTTTTGGTAAGCCTGAAAGGTAGGGACTGTGTTGTTTTTCCTATAGGCAAGCGGTTCTGCAGATGCTTTCTAGCAGAAGATAAAACACGGCGGACGAGCGAAGAAATAAAGGAATGCATGAATGAAGACTTGGCTGGTGTTATTCGGACGGCCATCTGCCACGCATGCTTCAGTTGAGATTTCTGCATTGCAGGGGTTGGAGTAGATGGCTCTGGGGACCCCTTCCAAGTCTACAATTCCGCAATTCTATTTTGAGCCGTATGGCTGACGCTGAAAACCGTTTAGGCCAGTTTAGAGCCAGGAATCGCTGGAGAAGGGGGGGGGGGAGACTGGCTGCCATTGCAACCCCTCTCCCCTGACTTCAATGATGACAAAACCAAATAGAGTGGTACTTCAGGTTAAGTACTTAATTCGTTCTGGAGGTCCGTTCTTAACCTGAAACTGTTCTTAACCTGAAGCGCCACTTTAGCTAATGGGGCCTCCTGCTGCTGCCGCGCCGCCGGAGCACGATTTCTGTTCTCATCCTGAAGCAAAGTTCTTTACCTGAAGCACTATTTCTGGGTTAGCGGAGTATGTAACCTGAAACGTATGTAACCCGAGGTACCACTGTACAGTGAGGGAAATAAGTATTCGATCCCCTGCTAAATTTGCCCGTTTGCCCTCTGACGAAGAAATGACCAGTCCGTAATTTAAATGGTAGGTTTATTGTAGCTGTGAGAGACAGAATCTCTGACTTTCGTCTTCTGGGTTTCTGGGTTTTTTCCCCTGTTGTTATTCTGTCTCTCACAGCTACAATAAACGACCTCGGTCCAGTATACCTGAAGGAGCGCCTCCACCTCCATTGTTCAGCCCAGACACTGAGGTCCAGCTCCGAGGGCCTTCTGGCAGTTCCCTCGCTGTGAGAAGGCAAGTTACAGTGAACCAGGCAGAGGGCCTTCTCGGTGGTGGCACCCACTCTGTGGGATGCCCTCCCACCAGATGTCAAAGAGAAAAATAACTACCAGACTTTTAGAAGACATCTCAAGGCAGCCCTGTTTAGGGAAGCTTTTAATGTTTAATAGGTTGTTGTATTTTAGTGTTTTGTTTGAAGCCGCCCAGAGTGGCTGGGGAAACCCAGCCAGATGGGCGGGGTATAAATAATAAGTTGTTGTTATTATTATTATTATTATTATTATTATTATTATTATTATTATTATTATTTTACCATTACAGTGGTACCTCGGGTTACATACGCTTCAGGTTACAGACTCCACTAACCCGGAAATAGTGCTTCAGGTTAAGAACTTTGCTTCAGGATGAGAACACAAATCATGCTCCGGCGGCAGTGGGAGGCCCCATTAGCTAAAGTGGTGCTTCAGGTTAAGAACAGTTTCAGGTTAAGTACGGACCTCTGGAACGAATTAAGTACTTAACCCGAGGTACCACTGTAAAATTATGAACTGGTCATTTCTTCGTCAGAGGGCAAATGGGCAAATTAAGCAGGGGATCAAATACTTCCCCCCCCCTCACTGTATATATAAATGTACCCTTCCCCACAAATCATGTCACAACCGCCGTGCAGAGATGCGAGAACATTGCCTTGGCGCTTCAGATTTCAAACCTCATGCTGTGAATTTGTACACGACCTCCCCCGTTATTTTTTTTTTATTCTTTTGCAAAAAAAGGGGTGTTAATCGGCTTCGGGCTCCCTGCAACCCCTGCCCACCCCCACCCCCAGGCACTGTAAATCTACAACCTTGCCTTAAGGAAGGGACGGACCATAATTGCTTCTTACTTCAGACCTGGAAACAGAATACTCAGAGAGGGGGGGGCGTTGTTTGAAAAATTGTGAACGAAACTTGTAACGTATCCCCGGGGGGCAGGCTGCCTTGAGTCCGGAGTGATGAGACCCTACTCCTCTCCTCTCCATCCCATCATTTCCCAATGACCACAAGGGATCTATAAATAATGCAAAGCAGCTGACAAGCACAGCCCCCCCCCCACAAAAAATCTGGAACTCGTTACCGACTCAGAATGTGCAGACTTTTTCTCAGAGTCGACCCATTGAGCAAAGGGCTGAGAAAGGCGCCTTCGGATCCTTCCTCTCCACTCTAATCCGTCAAGATCAGAATCTGGGGGTCTCCGCAAGTCTATTAACTTGTGTTTGAGTCAGATTAATTTATGATTTAGGCTGCAGATGTTTGCAGATGAGCAAAAGGAAGAGGCTGGAAGCGGGGGGGGGGGGAGAGAGAAAGAGAAGGGTTTTGCTTCCAGGCAATGGAATTTTTTTTTTACCTCCCAGCTTGGGTGGGAGCCTTTACATTCCTCGGGGGGCGACTTCCGAGGGACTCTGTGGTGGTGGTGGGGCCTCGGTCCAGTATACCTGAAGGAGCATCTCCACCCCCATCGTTCTGCCCAGACGCTGAGGTCCAGCGCCGAGGGCCTTCTGGCGGTTCCCTCATTGCGAGAAGCAAAGCTACAGGGAACCAGGCAGAGGGCCTTCTCGGTGGTGGCGCCCGCCCTGTGGAACGCCCTTCCAGCAGATGTCAAAGCGATAAACAACTAGCTGACATTCAGAAGACATCTTAAGGCAGCCCTGTTCAGGGAAGTTTTTAACATGTGATATTTTACTCTATTTTTGGTTTCTATGGAAGCCACCCAGAGTGGCTGGGGAGGCCCAGCCAGATGGGCGGGGTATAAATAATAAATTATTATTATTATTATTATTATTATTATTATTATTATTATAAGGCTCCTGGCGAAAATGGGCAGAGCGACGGGCGCGACTCTGAATAGCGGGCAGAGTGAGACCTGAGAAAGCCGGAGAGTTCTGCTCACGCAACATCCAGGCACGGAGGACATAGCATTGCAAGAAACGATTGTCGCAGTTCGGAGCCAGATTCCAGGCAGATGACGGCTCTCAAAGTGGGGGCGGAGCCACACTGTTGAGGGGCGTGGCTTGAGGAGAGGAGGCGTGGCATGGCCAGAGTCCTTTCCAAAAGAATTTTTAGTTTTTTTACTCAAAACCTGACATTATTCATTTCACTTTCAGCATAATATAGTGGTACCTCGGGTTAAGAACTTAATCCGTTCTGGAGGTCCGTTCTTAACCTGAAACTGATCTTAACCTAAGGTACCTAAGGCCTCCCGCTGCCGCCGCTGCACGATTTCTGTTCTCATCCTGAAGCAAAGTTCTTAACCCGAGGTACTATTTCTGGGTTAGCGGAGTCTGTAACCTGAAGCGTGTGTAACCTGAAGTGTCTGTAATCCGAGGTACCACTGTAATCCCTTACGTTTTCACTTCCCATCCTTGTGTCTATGAGCCAGAGAACCTGCAAAGGAATAATAGAGAGCGCTCTTGAGAATGTGCAAAAGGTAAAGGTAAAGGACCCCTGGACGGTTAAGTCCAGTCAAGGGCGACTATGGGGTTGTGGCTCTCATCTCGCTTTCACGCCAAGGGAGCGGCGTTTGTCCACACATAGCTTTCTGGGTCATGTGGCCAGCAGGACTAAACCGCTTCTGGCACAACCGGACACCATGACGGAAGGCAGATTGCAAGGAAACACTGTTTACCTTCCTGCCACAGTGGTACCTATTTATCTACTTGCACTGGCGTGCTTTCGAACTGCTAGGTTGGCAGGAGCTGGGACTGAGCAATGGGAGCTCACCCCGTCGCGGGGATTCGAACCGCCGACCTTTTTAATCAGCTATGGGAAAACCATAGCTTTAACTATACGGACCTTTGTTGGCAAGGTGATGTCTCTGCTTTTTTAGATGCTGTCTAGGTTTGTCTTATCACTACCCGAAGGAGTCTCAAAGCGGCTAACAATCTCCTTTCCCTTCCTCCCCCACAACAAACACTCTGTGAGGTGAGTGAGGCTGAGAGACTTCAGAGAAGTGTGACTAGCCCAAGGTCACCCAGCAGATGTATGTGAAGGAGCAGGGAAGCGAACCTGGTTCACCAGATTATGAGTCCCCTGCTCTTAACCACTACACCTCACTGAATAAATACAGCTAATCAACTTCTCTCTTTTTATATATATACATTTTTATTGGTTTTTTAAACATATCATTTCCAATAGTCATATAACATAACTTTTCATCTTATGCAATATTTTAGACTTTCATCAACACCTCTGATCACTTATTATCACTTATTCTGCATTTCTTAATTTCACTATTACTCTTAATTGTCATTAACTAATAATTCTCCTCATAGTCTTTCTTGCAATATTTCATATAATCCTCCTTACAAAACTTCTTGCAGTCCTGCTGGCGTGATCTGTTCGTTACGATTACATTCCAAATAGTTTGTATATTTACTCCAGTCTTCTAAGAATCTCTGATCCTGCAGGTTTCAAATCTTTCCTGTTAATTTGTCAAGTTCTGCATGGCCCATCCATTTCATCCTCTGTTCTTCTTTCGTCGGTAATTCTTCTTGCTTCCATTTTTGTGCCAATAATATTCTCGCTGCCACAGCTAGTCAACTTCTGAGCCCTGCATGCAAGGGGAACGACTCCCCCCCCCCATTGCAGGGAGGCGGAACAGGATTTGGGGGGAGTCCAGCCCCCTCCTTGTAAATTTTGGGGGTGCTGAAGACCCCTCAAACCCCCCACCTGGCGTGCTTACCTGCCTGCATCACACATACAATCCAGAGCACTGGGAGGGGGGAAACTGAATTTCTGTTTGTTGCTTGTCTGTGTCCCGACGTGTCCATGTTTTGAAGCCTGCCCTACCGCAGATCCTCATCTCAGAAAGCAGATCTGAGGCCTGCATTAAATCCTCCTCAGCGCTTTGGGACCCGGGGTCTGGAAAAACCAAAGAGCCTGCGATTCCTTTCGTCTCATTAGAGGACGTGTAAACACGCGGGCCAATTTGCCGCGGCTTTAAACAAAACAGAAGAAACAACAACAACCAAAAAATAAAATAAAAGAGCTCGTAGCTTCCCTTCCAAGAGCTCTGCTATTTATGGCGCAATTTTTCCATGCCCTAGTGCCAATCAAAATGAATTTTTCAGACTTCCACGGCCTCTTTTTTATGGTTCGTCATGGAAGAGGGAGCCAAAGGGCAAGAAGGAAGGAGCCCCCCTCCTCCTCCTCTCGCTGGTTTTGGAGCTGGACGCAAACTGGTGGGCACTGGGGTTGTACAGCTGCTCCTTGAGATGGGCCGGTTCCCCTGGCTGCGTCTGGAGAGGACGGCGGAGGTCCGCTGCTAAGCTGCCACTTGACAATATTACTAACAACAGCAACAAGGAGGCCCCCCTGCATCTGTGGGGTGCTCGGCTGCTGTGGGGCGGTCCGTCCTCCCCCCGCCTTTTCCTGCCATGCACGGAGCCCGCCTTGAAAGATGCAGTCAAGAAGATGTATCACCCTTTTCTCAGTTTATGGCGCATTCCTCATCGCTCTCCGATTTCCCGGGGAAGGTGGCATGAGCACCGGGCCTTGGGGGGAGATTCGGAAAAGGCCGAGAGACCAGCAACAGACCAGCTGCGTTGAGAACAGGCAGATCAAGAATTTTCTCAGAGATTCCCCATCTCCGTGGGTATTCCTGCACAGCCTGTTTTCCCCGTATTATGCGGTTTTCTGCTTGCAGAGTCAGTTACAAAATAGAGTGGTACCTCGGGTTAAGAACTTAATTCGTTCTGGAGGTCCGTTCTTAACCTGAAACTGCTTTTAACCTGAGGTACCACTTTAGCTGGGTGGCACTGTGGGTTAAACCAGAGAGCCTAGGACTTGCCAATCAGAAGGTCAGCGGTTCGAATCCCCACGACGGGGTGAGCTCCTGTTGCTCAGTCCCTGCTCCTGCCAACCTAGCAGTTCGAAAGCACGTCAAAGTGCAAGTAGATAAATTGGTACCACTCTGGTGGGAAGGTAAATGGCGCTTCCGTGCGCTGCTCTGGTTCGCCAGAAGCGGCTTAGTCCTGCTGGCCACATGACCCGGAAGCTGTATGCCAGCTCTCTCAGCCAGTAAAGCGAGATGAGCTCCGCAACCCCAGAGTCGGCCACGACTGGACCTAATGGTCAGGGGTCCCTTTACCTTTACCACTTTAGCTAATGGGGCCTCCCGCTGCCACTGCGCAATTTCTGTTCTCATCCTGAAGCAAAGTTCTTAACCCGAGGTACTATTTCTGGGTTAGTGGAGTCTGTAACCTGAAGCGTCTGTAACCAGAGGTACCAGTGTACAGAATTTTTCTAAAACATGGAACTCAGGAAGGTATAGCACAAATGCAGCAGCTACTCTGGTGACTGGGAGCGGCCACTGAGACTATATAACACTGGTCCTGAAAGACCTACATTGGCTCCCAGGACGTTTCCGAGCACAATTCAAAGTGTTGGTGCTGACCTTTAAGCCCTAAACGGCCTCGGTCCAGTATACCTGAAGGAGTGTCTCCACCCCAGTCGTTCTACCCGGACATTGAGGTCTAGCACCAAGGGCCTTCTGGCGGTTCCCTCCCTGTGAGAAGTGAGGTTACAGGGAACCAGGCAGAGGGCCTTCTCGGTGGTGGCGCCCGCCCTGTGGAATGCCCTCCCATCAGATGTCAAGGAAATAAGCAACTACCTGACTTTTAGAAGACATCTGAAGGCAGCCCTGTTTAGGGAAGTGTTTAATGTTTGATCTTTTATTGTGTTTTTAATGTTCTGTTGGGAGCCGCCCAGAGTGGCTGGGGAAACCCAGCCAGATGGGCGGGATAATAATAATAATAATAATAATAATAATAATAATAATAATATATGCTTTAGTAATACAAAAGAATAGGACAGACAGCTTGGGTATTGGTCCCACCAGGTGGGAATGTGGAAGAAGGCCTTCTCAGTGGTGGCTCCTCCCAGAACATGGACAAAAGTGTCATCTGTTGGGCTCGGTATGGGAAGGGAAGAGGCCTGGGGCAGAGTCCCAATGGTCAGGGACACAGGTCCAGAAGGCCCCACTTGGCTCCCTTGTCTTATCTTCCTCGCCCCTAAAATAGAGGAACTGTCAAGGATTGTAAAGGAGAAAATTCCACTTGGCTATCCCAAGAATATGGCTTCCTTATTTTGGAGTTATTTGATATGGATTATAAAAAAGCTCTCACTTGAACCGTTCCCAAACGAGCCACTAATGGAGTGATTACAAAATCTATCAAAGCAATCTTAAGATTTACCACCATATGTGTGTGTCTGTGTTATGTGTGTTTGCGTGTCTCTGAAAACATTGCTGGAAGAGAGGGAGACACAGGCTTCCAGCTTCCAGCTGAGGTTGGAGCAAGTCTATAAAATCTTGCAACGGAAAACCAGCATCTCTCTTTAAGCATGTTGCTGTAATTTATAGTATGTTTGCTGGCTTGGCCACGAAGGTTTTGAGGCCAGACGTATTATTCCCTGCAGTTCTGGATCGTCGCAATAGTCAAATGACGAACAAAGGAAGAGGATAAGCACATCAAGTGAGAGCTGGACCATAAAGAAGGCTGATTGCAGAAGAATGGATGCTTTTGAATTCTGGTGCTGGAGGAGACTCTTGAGAGTCCCATGGACTGCAAGAAGATCAAACTTCTCCATTTGGAAGGAAATCAGCCCTGAGTGCTCACTGGAAGGACAGATCCTGAAGCTGAGGCTTTAATACTTTGGTCACCTCATGAGAAGAGAAGACTCCCTGGAAAAGACCCTGATGTTGGGAAAGATGGAGGGAACAAGGAGAAGGGGACGACAGAGGACGAGATGGTTGGATAGTGTTCTCGAAGCTACCAGCATGAGTTTGACCAAATTGCGGGAGGCAGTGGAAGACAGGAGTGCCTGGCGTGCTCTGGTCCAGGGGGTCACAAAGACTCGAACACGACTAAATGACTAAACAACAAAGCACATCAAAAGGGGTGTTTTGTGAACAACGACAAGACATCGCAGGCTTTTTCTGGGTCTGTCAGTCAAAACCCCCTAACTGCGCTGCAATTTGCAAGGTTGAAATGGCTGTCTCCTTCTTCCCACCCCAATCAAATGGGTTGGATATTAAGTCTCTCTTTAAAAAATAAAATAAAATTATTTTTATTGATAAAGCAAGAAAAGAAAAAAAGAGAAAACACAAATACCGAATTACACACAGGAATAACAACAGGTGCAAAATTTTCTTAACAAACAACAAAACATAAATTGTTCTGAAAACTAAAGACCCAACCTCCTTTCTATTCCTTATTTCGATTTAAAATTACTTATAGCCAACGTACACTTTTATCATCATATAACTTTTTTCTTAATATATCTTAATTCTTATATCTACCTTGCAACTATTACTGAAGTTCCTTGAATGCTGCAACAGAGTTTAAGCTACTATAATTGTATTTCAAATATTCTTTGAAAACCTCCCATTTTGAGGCAAATTCCTGTTTTGATTTAGTCTTTATTTTTTTCTGATAGACCATCTAATTCAGCGTATTCTGTCAGCTTTTGGATCCATCCTTGTTGTTGTTTAGTCATTTAGTCGTGTCCGCCTCTTCATGACCCCCTGGACCAGAGCACGCCAGGCACTTCTGTCTTCCACTGCCTCCCGCAGTTTGGTCAGACTCATGCTGGTAGCTTCCAGAACACTGTCCAAACATCTCGTCCTCTGTTGTCCCCTTCTCCTTGTGCCCTTCTCCTTGTGTCACTGGGACTCTCAAGAGTCTCCTCCAGCACCAGAATTCAAAAGCATCCATTCTTCGGCGATCAGCCTTCTTTATGGTCCAGCTCTCACTTCCATACATCACTACTGGGAAAACCATAGCTTTTACTATATGGACCTTTGTTGGCAAGGTGATGTCTCTGCTTTTTAAGATGCTGTCTAGGTTTGTCATTGCTTTTCTCCCAAGAAGCAGGTGTCTTTTAATTTCGTGGTTGCTGTCACCATCTGCAGTGATCATGGAGCCCAAGAAAGTAAAATCTCTCACTGCCTCCATTTCTTCCCCTTCTATTTGCCAGGAGGTGATGGGACCAGTGGCCATGATCTTGGTTTTTTTGATGTTGAGCTTCAGACCATATTTTGCGCTCTCCTCTTTCACCCTCAATAAAAGGTTTCCTCCTCACTTTCTGCCATCAAAGTTGTCTCATCTGCATATCTGAGGTTGTTGATATTTCTTCCGGCAATCTTAATTCCGGCTAGGGATTCATCCAGATCTAATCTTGCATAGAGGGATTTTCATTACTCTTCCATTTTGCCCAATAAGAACTCCTGCTGCCACCGTTGAGTATAAAAAGATACCCTTCCTTTTAGGAAGGGATGGATATAAAGTCTCAACTGGTTGGCAATAAGGCTTTTGTAGCCCCAAGAATTGTTTGCCTGGGTGGAAGCTGAATTCTGAGGGTTCTGTGTCTAGAAACCTGTGGCTTTTCGATGGCCAGAGACGTTGGCCTTCAAAAGAGGAGAGGAGGCTGGAACTTCATGTCCTGGCCGCAAACAACCTAGCTTCCTATTTCAATACGCCCTTGATTTAAAACCACGAGGACTATAATCTTGTTTATGCTCTTTTGGGGGCAGGGGAGAAGCTTAGCTTAATGGTAGAACATCAGCTTTATCTGCAAAATTTACCTGGTTTGGTAGAGAACATGCCCATTTCAGTTCCTCTCCATTTCTCTCCCCTACCCCCAATCTTAGATTTAGTTCTCCACATTCCACATCACTTTGAGATTACGATTTTTTTAAGTCCATGCGAAAATGTATCCGCATTTCGGTGCGAAATTCTCCCATTATACACAGTTTTGCATGCAATTTTCCATAACAAGCTCATTTATTTATTTATTTATTTATTTATTTATTTATTTATGCAAATCAGTTTTCCCTAACATAATACCCCTTTCCATGTTATTTTCACTTGCACAATTTGACTAGTAAATGCATTTTCATGCACAATTCTTGGCTGGAAAACCGCATTGCAATGTTCAGAGAAGTGTGAATTTTGAAGGATGGCTGAGATTTGGTGCATTGTTTCAAAAACAGGAAATCAGCCAAGCTCACTCTTAAATACAAACTGAATTGAATCAAATGTAGCTTAGATTTAATTCCACTGACTGTCAATCAAAGACTCTTTTGCTAAGCTACAATTCCTCTCCCGAACAGACAACACTCTCCCTGTTGCTAAAGTGATATAGTCCTTTCTGACACCTTCTCCTTCCAAATGCATTTACAGAAACTTAGCTCCTACAGATCATGGGAAGCGAGCTAAATATATTGCAGATATTAATATTGCACAGCATGAAGCAATGGGATGCAGAAAACAGAATCCTTTTGGAATAAAAAATATTCAAATTCAAAGCTTTACTAGCCAGAACTTCTTCAAAACAGGTACAAAAACATCAGTGATACATCCAGATAATTCTGTAATATCCAAGCACAGGTACTTCTTCTTAAGTATATGTAACATAATTACAATCAGAATAAAATTCAAATCTCTGTCTCTCCCATAGCTTGCATTAGCCTGCATCCAGCCTAAGGCTATGTAGCTCCTGGAGAGATGATCACATCCGTTGTTGTTTCTGTTACGTCCTGAGAAAGACCAACAAGCAATTCCCTTCAAGATGGAGATTTGCAATTGAATACCTTAATCGCATGATCTAAGGTTAAACACTCATGTGAAGGCCAGCAGAGAACATCAACAGTTCCTTATCAACCCAGCTAGAGATTAGGGAGAGCTTCAGCACGCTTTAATGGAAATTTCCAATGTTAAACCCTTTCAGCGACATACATACAGGCATTCTTCATTTTGGCGTGCAGTTATACTTCACAAAAGGAACCCTGCTAGCAAGCTGGGGTCAGCTGGGGTGCCTAAGTCTGGTCCCAAGACTTGGCTAGAAATTCCTTCTCTTCATTTTCGCAGCGCCAGTAAACAGCCCTTGCCCTGCAGTTTGTGAAGGGAAAAGGCATCTGTCAGGGAACTGCCATCGGAGCCAGAGGGAGAGGGAGGGCTCCAGAGGGATTACGGAAAGCGTCCCAGGAGGGAGAGAAGCAGCCCATCTATTGGGGAGGGAAATCAGCGTAGCACCAGTGGAGAAGGGGGGCAGATGGGGGAATCGGCGAGGTGGCTCCATGACTCCTCGCCGGAGACCAGCGGGGAGAGCACGGGTCCTCCGCTGCCCACACCCTCCCTGCGCAGAAGGCTTCCACGCAGGGAGAGTAGGCAGAGACTAGGCATCAAAGAGCTTCTTTGCTGGAAGAAGTTCAAGAAACACCCACTGACGGATTCTGCCAGTGACTGAGACAGCCACGGGTGAGTGGCTGTCCGGACAGAATAGGGTTCACCCAGGTAACTCAGCCAGGTGTGGCGACGACTTACGCACGAGCAACCCCTAGAACCATTACAGCATCCAATAGAGGTTTTGCTAAGCTATTATCACACTGGGTGTCGTGTTTTATTAGCATGGAAATTTGGCCCAGAAATTCCTGGAGCCGGCCTCTGCGTACGTGTAGTAGCTGTTTTTTGTCCTGTTTTGACCACTACAGGCTCAAGACGAATCCCCGAAGTCAGGACTGGAGACAACCCAAGGAGCAGACGGGCAAGGACTCCAAATCTTGTAAAAGCTTTTAACGCTTCCCCTCCAAACCCAAACTCTCCACGCTGTCCAAGCGACAAGGCGGCTCCTCTGGAGCAAGAAAACAGAGGTGGGGAATTTGCGGCCTCTAAATCTTGCAAAACTTCAGTCCCAATCACCCCTGACCTGGCTGGTTCTAACCGGAGCTTGGAGTCCAGCAAAACTGGGGAGCGCCAGTAGGGTGCGTCATTTTAGGGGGGCGAAACTTACTTTTTGCAGATTTCTTCAGTGAGGGGTCTTAAAAATACGTTTTTGGATGTGAGGAATTCAAATCTGCTATTATGTTTGTGACTGAGCAACATTCAGCTTGGTCGCTTGACGTAGAAGGACATTGCTTTCAGAAAACCAAAGTAACACCATTTTACCTTCTGAACATCTCAGGTAATGAATAATACTACTAATAATAAATTTAACTGCAAGCACTTTGCAATAATTTTCAATGCTTTCTACACGATTTTGCACACATTTTGCTCAACAAGCAAAAGCTAAATTGTGTGAATTTAACCAATATAACTTTTGATTTCCAAAATCTTATTTTCCCTGTTGTTTAAGGTGCCTGCCTGCTTGCCAGTCATGCAGAAGACAACCCCTCTGCAGCGCCACAAATCCAACTCAGTGGTGTAACGTTGGAAAATGTCAATCACTTCTCCTACCTGGGCAGTTATCTTTCCACAAGGGCCAACACTGATGTTGAAATCCAGCATCGCCTGAGCTCTGCGAGTGCAGCTTTCTCCTGACTGAAGTGCAGAGCGAAGTGCAGACATTCACAAGGAAACCAAAATGCTTGTTTACAAAGCTATTGTACTACCAAACTTACTGTATGCTTGTGAAACATGGACCAATTATAAACGCCATCTCCAACTCCTCAAAAGATTCCATCAACGGTGTCTCCGAAAAAAATTACACATCACTTGGGAAGACAGGCGAACTAATGCCAGTATACTGGAAGAAGCAAAGATCACCAGTGTTGAAGCGATGATTCTTCAACATCAACTTTATTGGACCGGTCATGTTGTTCGGATGCCTGATTGCCGTCTTCCAAAGCAACTCCTCTATTCCGAACTTAAAAATGGAAAGCGTGATGCTGGTGGTCAACAAAAGAGGTTTAAAGACTGTCTCAAGGCAAATCTTAAAAAATGTAATATAAACACCGACAACTGTGAGTGCCCCAGTTGAAGAACAGCCTTGACCAAAGGTGTCATGTGCTTTGAAGACACTCAAACTCAGGACGCAAGGGAGAAACGTGCTAAGAGGAAGGCACGCTTGGCAAACACTCACCAGGATCAACTCCTGCCCAGAAACTTATGTCCCCACTGTGGAAGGGCGTGTGGATCCAGAATTGGCCTCCACAGTCACTTACGGACTCACTTTTAAAACCGTGTTTATGGAAGACAATCTTACTCGGCTACGATGGATCGCCAAAAAAGAAGAAGAAGACCGTTCCACTGGGAAAACTGTCGGCGCTTTGAACGGTGCCACACTGAAGGCGAAGAGAGCTTCCATCTCTCGAATCCAGCTCCTGCTCACCCTTCTTTTCCCATTGACCCCAACGCCCCTGCCTGCAGCCACGGCCAACAGGGAGGCTGCAAGCAGAAGGGAAATCTCACCCCCTTTGTGATAGCTTTCTCAGCTGCCAGCGAGGAATGTTGATTTGCACGCTTTGTGGGGTCGTTGCCTTGAGCTGCTCCGGGCAGATCAGCCTGGCTCAGCTCCAACAAGCAACGAGGCTAAATCCTGCGCATTCCCAAAGTCATGGGAGCCGGGTGGCGCAGTGGGTCAGTGCATCCGGCTGTTGACCGAAAGATTGGTGGTTCGAGCCCACCCAGGGAACGGCCGCGGGCAGGATTCCTGTAAGGCATATTACACTGATCCCGTTCTGACTGCACTGGCTACCAATGAGTTTCCGGGCCCAATTCAAAGTGCTGGTTCTGACCTATAAAGCCTTAAACGGCTCAGGACCTCAATACCTCCAGGACCGTCTCTCCCCATATGAACCTACCCAGACCCTGAGATCATCTTCTGAGGCCCTTCTTTGTGTGCCTCCTCCTCGAGAGGTGCGGAGGGTGGCAACATGAGAACAGGGCCTTCTCTGCAGTGGCTCCCCATCCGTGGAATGCTCTCCCCAGGGAAGTTTGCCTGGTGCCTTCATTATACACCTTTAGGCACCAGGCAAAAACATTCCTCTTTAACTAGGCATTTGGTTGATCCGATTTACACCCTAGGCCCTTTAAAAATGTGGTTCTTTTTTGTGGGGGGGGGGTGTTATTGCGTTGTTGTTTTAATTTTGATTATATGTAGAAGGATGCGGGCTGGTCCAACGTGGCCGGTCCAAGCAGCTAAAAAAGCCAATGCAATTCTGGGCTGCATCAATAGGAGTATAGCATCTAGATGAAGGGAAGTAATAGTGCCACTGTATTCTGCTCTGGTCAGACCTCACCTGGAGTACTGTGTCCAGTTCTGGGCACCACAGTTCAAGAAGGACACTGACAAACTGGAACGTGTCCAGAGGAGGGCAACCAAAATGGTCAAAGGCGTGGAAATGATGCCTTATGAGGAACGACTAAGGGAGCTGGGCATGTTTAGCCTGGAGAAGAGGAGGTTAAGGGGTGATATGATAGCCATGTTCAAATATATAAAAGGATGTCACATAGAGGAGGGAGAAAGCTTGTTTTCTGCTGCTCCAGAGAAGTGGACACGGAGCAATGGCTCCAAACTACAAGAAAGAAGATTCCACCTAAACATTAGGAAGAACTTCCTGACAGTAAGAGCTGTTTGACAGTGGAATTTGCTGCCAAGGAGTGTTGTGGAGTCTCCTTCTTTGGAAGTCTTTAAGCAGAGGCTTGACAGCCATATGTCAGGAGTGCTCTGATGGTGTTTCCTGCTTGGCAGGGGGTTGGACTCGATGGCCCTTGTGGTCTCTTCCAACTCTACGATTCTATGATTCTAACAAAGTTGATATTGAAGAATCATTGCTTCGACGCGGGTGATCTTTGCTTCTTCCAGTACACTGGGATGCTGAAACCTTGGCCTGATCTTTATGAAGCAGAAATCTACCAAGAACTCATAGCCATGATGACCACCTGTTTAAGGACAGCAGGCCTGATGGAGCAGGCCAAAAATAAAGAGAGAAAAGTCTCTCGCTTCGATGCCCTGTTTGCGAGCTTCCCAGAGGCTGTCCACTCTTGGAAACAGGAAACTGGGCTGATGTGTTTTAGGCACGACCATACAAAGCAGCTCTTATCTGCTTCCTCGGCTCTGTTTGCTGCGGCTTTTTCAACCGCAGAGGTGGCTCTCGGAGGCGTCTGCGCTCCCTTCCAATTTGTCAAAAGGAAACCCGTAAAAGCACATCAGTCGTATTGGGGGAAATACCCTTTTCCTCCCCACGGCTGACTTCACACGCCCTTGTTTTTGGCAAGCCTCCTGATTGCTCCACATTTGGGGCAAGCGGAGGCAAGTCCCTCACCCCGGAAATGCACCCAGGATCACAGCAAGGAAAACGCTACCAAAATAGTCCCACAGCGCATTTGGTCAAACTCATGCTGGTAGCTTTGAGAACACTGTCCCACCATCTCGTTCTCTGTCGTCCCCTTCTCCTTGCGCCCTCCATCTTTCCCAACATCAGGGTTTTTCCAGGGAGTCTTCTCTTCTCCTGAGGTGGCCAAAGTATTGGAGTCTCAGCTTCAGGATCTGTCCTTCCAGTGAGCCCTCAGGGCTGATTTCCTTCAGAATGGAGAGGTTTGATCTTCTTGCAGTCCAGGGGACTCTCAAGAGTCTCCTCCAGCACTAGCATTGGTAAGGTAAAGGTAAAGGTACCCCTGCCCGTACGGGCCAGTCTTGACAGACTCTGGGGTTGTGCGCCCATCTCACTTAAGAGGCCAGGGGCCAGCGCTGTCCGGAGACACTTCCGGGTCACGTGGCCAGCGTGACATCGCTGCTCTGGCCAGAGCCAGAGCCAGAGCCAGAGCCGCACACGGAAACGCCGTTTACCTTCCCGCTGGTAAGCGGTCCCTATTTATCTACTTGCACCCGGAGGTGCTTTCGAACTGCTAGGTTGGCAGGCGCTGGGACCGAGCAGCGGGAGCGCACCCTGCCGCAGGGATTCGAACCGCCGACCTTTCGATCGGCAAGTCCTAGGCGCTGAGGCTTTAACCCACAGCGCCACCTGCGTCCCTGTTACTAGCATTGGTAGAACCGTGCAAAAATCGCAAGGCACAGGCAAGCTGACCAGGAAGCAAGAAGGAGCAGGACCAGTGGGGTCTGAGTCTTGCCAAGGAGCTCCCTGATGGAGAGGACGCCTTTGCTCATCCTGGATGCAGGATCACGACCCTATTGCAGGGATAAGAGGATTCAGTGCCTCCAAACCCAGGACGGAGAATTTGGGAAGTTTCCCCCTACCCGCAAGGTGGCTTGCACCAAGTTTATTTTTCTTCCGTTTCAGGCCTGGCAAGTGCCGATGTCCTAGTAGCCATCAATGGCAGAGCAGGGTAAAGACAGGTCACCCATGGCAATGTCGTCTCTTCACACTCGGGGAAAGAGGAGCAAGCGGAACAGTCTTGCCCCCAGGATATTGGCAGAGCGGAGGCAGCCCTGCCTTGAACACCTTTTCCAGAACACAACATCGCAGCCTGCCAAAATCTAATGTGTCTCTTGGAGCGGCTTCTCAGTTGCACAAGTCTCTGCAATCTCCCTGATCGAAAGTTTCCTTCCTCTGTTGGCTCGGGGCTTTCAAAGAGTTCGCTCTAAGCTTAAGCAAGTGGGAGAGAAACCGAACCCAATCACGGCAAGAGAGGGCAGCTGCCCACCAGCCCATTGAGGTCAGTGTTGTCGGCACCAACTGGCAACAGCATCCCAGCATCTCAGGCAGAAGACAATGGCAAACCTTCCCGGTGATGTCAAGTTCTTGTCTTCTGCTGTGTCGTGTACAAACACCCTGTTGATCGCAGCTAAGAAACTCAACAGATTGAGGTTGAATCCTGACAAGACAGAAGTGCTGTTTTGGGAGGACAGGGGGCGGGCAGGTGTGGAGGACTCCCTGGTCCTGAATGGGGTAACTCTGCCCCTGAAGGACCAGGTGTGCAGCCTGGGAGTCATCTTGGACTCACAGCTGTCCATGGAGGTGCAGGTCAATTCTGTGTCCAGGGCGGCTGTCTTCCAGCTCCAGCTGGTATGCCAGCTGAGACCCTGCCTGCAGACTGTCTGGCCAGAGTGGTGCATGCTCTGGTTATCTTCCGCTTCAGCTGGCTGGATCTGATGGTTTTGTGGGATGTGAAACACAAGAGCAGTCAAGTACATTTCTAGAGTGAACATGTTTACACATGGGGAGGAATGTTTGTCCAGCCAGCAGGTAAACTTCCTGTTGCCTTCTGGGCTGGGACAGACTTCCTCTGCATGGGACTAGAGGTGGGCGTGGCCTCACCTGTGCAGGTAACGACAAAAGCACAGGGCAGGGCAGCCATCTCTCTCTCTTTGACTTCATGCATCGAAGAAGCAACATCTGCTTAGCCAAAGATGCTCTCTTGGCTTGAGGACAGAAAGACTGTCTCCTTATGAGATACTTTCCAGGTATATGTTACTTTTCTAAGATAAGTCTGCCTTCTGGGATCTGATTGTGAACAGAATGTGAGTACAGTGGTACCTTGGGTTACATACGCTTCAGGTTACAGATGCTTCAGGTTACAGACTCCGCTAACCCAGAAATAGTACTTCGGGTTAAGAACTTTGCTTCAGGATGAGAACAGAAATCGTGCTCCGGCGGCAGCAGGAGGCCCCATTAGCTAAAGTGGTGCTTCAGGTTAAGAACAGTTTCAGGTTAAGAAAGGACCTCCGGAACGAATTAAGTACTTAACCTGAGGTACCACTGTAAACTGTAAACTGTTTTTATACTTTTATAGAAGACTGTGTCAAGTTCTTATCTTTTATGAGTGAATAAGGGGGAAATACCAGAACACTTATTATAGAGGCTTTAGCGAGCCTGAGCAAATGTTTAAAAAGGGGAACGTTACTCTGCTAAATTGTGAACTTGTTAACACAAGTTGGAAAGGCTATAACCAAACAATATATCCTCTCCTGCATCCCTGAACATTCCCACAGCTTTCTGGAGCCCAGCAACGGCACCTGAAGACCACAGGCTCCTCATGAGGGCTTCCCAGTGCCGAGATATTTTCCACACGTCCTTCCACAGTGGGGACATTGGTTTCTGGGCAGGAGTTGATCCCGGTGAGTGTTTGCCAAGCGTGCTTTCCTCTTAGCACGTTTCTCCCTTGCGTCCTGAGTTTGAGTGTCTTCAAAGCACATGACACCTTTGGTCAAGGCTGTTCTTCAACTGGGGCACTCACAGTTGTCGGTGTTTATATTACATTTTTTAAGATTTGCCTTGAGACAGTCTTTAAACCTCTTGTTGACCACCAGCATCACGCTTTCCATTTTTAAGTTCAGAATAGAGGAGTTGCTTTGGAAGACGGCAATCAGGCATCCGAACAACATGACCGGTCCAATAAAGTTGATGTTGAAGAATCATCGCTTCAACACTGGTGATCTTTGCTTCTTCCAGTACACTGGCATTAGTTCACCTGTCTTCCCAAGTGATGTGCCCTGCCAGAACCACAGCCACCTTCACGGCGGGAGTGCTCTCCTGGGAACATGATGGGTTTTGTAATGCAGATCAGCTGTAGCAGCGGTGACCTCATGGAAGACTGCCGGGTGATAATTAAAACGATTCCCTCCGTCACTTTATAAAAGTGGCTGGGGCAGCCACGCCCCATCGCCTTTGCGGTGTAGCCTTAATGACACAAGCATACCCATGTTTCTCCTGAAGCTGTCAGCAAGGTTTCGCGAAACACCCCAAGCCAGCTTGGAAGGAAAATCTGTTTGCAAATTTTATTCCGGCTCCCACGTCCCTCTCTGCCACCTTTTAGGGGATTCATTGAGTGTTGTTTCAGTGGTTGTTGAAAAATGGACACATGCACACACCGCTCTCACGCATGGCAAAAACTGCGAGCAGTTGCCGAGTTTGTTTGGCTCCTCTACAAATCGTGTCTCTCTTTTGCCTTTTTTTTTACTTTGGAAGATGCTGACAATATTTTCGGAAAATTGATGCTTTTGAATTATGGTGCTGGAGGAGACTCTTGAGAGTCCCATGGACTGCAAGAAGATCAAACCTCTCCATTCTGAAGGAAATCAGCCCTGAGTGCTCACTGGAAGGACAGATCCTGAAGCTGAGGCTCCAAGCCTTTGGCCAACTGATGAGAAGAGAAGACTCCCTGGAAAAGACCCTGATGTTGGGAAAGATGGAGGGCACAAGGAGAAGGGGACGACAGAGGACAAGATGGTGGGACAGTGTTCTCGAAGCTACCAGCATGAGTTTGATCAAACTGTGGGAGGCAGTGGAAGACAGGAGTGCCTGGCGTGCTCTGGTCCAGGGGGTCACAAAGAATCAGACACTACTAAACGACTAAACAACAAAAACAACACTTCAGAAGATGAATTGTGTATCTTTCCCCAGTGGAAAAGCAGCGCGTGTTTGTATGTGCACGCCAAACAGAATGGCAAAAATGCAGCATACACAAGAGGTGCATTTACTCAGAAGTAATCTCCACTGGGCTGGATGAATCCCAAGCCGGAATTAAGATTGCCGGAAGAAATATCAGCCACCTCAGATATGCAGATGACACAACCTTGATGGCAGAAAGTGAGGAGGAATTAAAGAACCTCTTAATGAGGGTGAAAGAGGAGAGCGCAAAATATGGTCTGAAGCTCAACATCAAAAAAACGAAGATCATGGCCACTGGGCCCATCACCTCCTGGCAAATACAAGGGGAAGAAATGGACACAGTGAGAGATTTTACTTTCTTGGGGTCCATGATCACTGCAGATGGTGACAGCAGCCATGAAATTAAAAGACGCCTGCTGCTTGGGAGACTTGCCGATCAGAAGGTCAGCGGTTCGAATCCCCGTGACGGGGTGAGCTCCCGTTGCTCGGTCCCTGCTCCTGCCAACCTAGCAGTTCGAAAGCACGTCAAAATGCAAGTAGATAAATAGGTACTGCTCCGGTGGGAAGGTAAATGGCGTTTCCATGTGCTGCTCTGGTTTGCCAGAAGCGGCTCAGTCATGCTGGCCACATGGCCGGCTGTACGCCGGCTCCCTCGGCTAATAAAGCGAGATGAGCGCCGCAACCCCAGAGTCGGCCACGACTGGACCGAATGGTCAGGGGTCCCTTTACCTTTTTACCTTTGTTCAAAAGTAACTCTCATTGTTTTTGCCAGGTCTTACTCCCAGGGAAACATGTAGAACAGAAGCAGGGCTTGACTCTAGGTGGATTCCTAGGTGCAGCCTCTTCTCCACGGTCTCAAACCCTCCACTTCTGCTTGCCGATCAGAAGGTCAGCGGTTCGAATCCCTGTGACAGGGTGAGCTCCCGTTGCTCTGTTCCAGCTCCTGCCAACCTAGCAGTTCGAAAGCACGCCAGCGCAAGTAGATAAATAGGTACCACTGCAGCAGGAAGGTAAACAGCGTTTCCGTGCACTCTGGTTTCCGTCATGGTGTCCCGTTGCGCCAGAAGCGGTTTAGTCCTGCTGGCCACACGACCCGTAAAGCTGTCTGTGGACAAACGCCGGCTCCGGCGGCCTGAAAGTGAGATGAGCGCCGCAACCCCATAGTCGCCTTTGACTAGACTTAGCTGCCAAGGGGATCTTAACCTTTTTACCTTTGTATAACTGTATGAAAGAGAATGTGGGGTTTCCACTCTGAGCACACCAGTTTTGCCTCAGACCCCTGACACCTTACCTCAGTGGCCCTCAGAAGAAAATGTCCCCCTTCCCTGGTGTTAAAACGGCAGCTGGTTCTGGCTGGAGAAATGCATCTTAAACCAATTTGCATGAGTCAAATTCCCTCCAACCCATAACTGACTCTGTGAGTTTGTCCAACCCCACAGGTCTGTGGCCTTACAAAATATTACTAGAAATGGAGGGTCAAGAAGATCAATTAAAAGTGATGTTGGGAAAGTAGACAACAGGGCAGATAGATAGTCACAGTTGGGGGAAATTATGGGAGAAACGTATGTTGAAAATGCAGTCTAAGAATACAAGAATATTATTATTCGGGTGGCGCTGTGGGTTAAACCACAGAGCCTAGGACTTGCCGATCAGAAGGCTGCAGTGAGCTCCCGTTGCTCGGTCCCAGCTCCTGCCCTCCTAGCAGTTCGAAAGCACGTCAAAGTGCAAGTAGATAAATAGGTACCACTCCAGCGGGAAGGTAAACGGCGTTTCCATGCGCTGCTCTGGTTCTCCAGAAGCAGCTTAGTCCTGCTGGCCACATAACCCAGAAAAACTTTCTGTGGACAAACGCCAGCTCCCTCAGCCAATGAAGTGAGATGAGCGCCACAACCCCAGAGTCGTCCACGACTTGACCTAATGGTCAGGGGTCCCTTTACCTTTATTATAAATTAGTTTGGAGATGGTATTTAACACCAGTCAGATTAATTCAAATAAACAAGGAATATTCGGAGTATGTTGGAGGGGATGCCAGGAAAACAGGGAATTATGTTCACACGTGGTCGGGGTGTAAATATGTACATTTTTTCCCGGCAAAAGGTGTTTAAGGAGATAACAGAAATCACCGGGTTAAAGCTGACCGAAAGTCCAGAGATAGCATTATTATCAATTTACGATGGGGTGGAAGGTTAGCAGGCTAAGAAGGAGTCACTCACAAATTTATTGACAGCTGCACAAATTATGATAGCCAGGAAGTGGAAGGGGCAAGCAGAATATAAAATGGAAGAATGGTGTAAAGAGGTGTGGGATACAGCTATTAATGATAAATTAATATGTGTCGTTAAGGTAAGACGGGGAATATGCAGAAGAAATGATTCTGAGGAGATATGGAAGGTGTCTGTTGAATTTGTACTGTTAAAACTGAAAGGGGCCGTCAAACCATCGCAAGAGGTGTTGAAATTTTGGGAGGCTGGCTAGTTACAACGGAATGGTCTCGGGTCTGTGGGGTGCACATTTTTCTTCTGATTTATTTATGATTATTCCTTTGTCAAAAAAGAAAGAAGATAAAACTCAAGTCTGTGGCCACAACTGGGACCTTAACAGGAACGGATTCCATGCTCTTAATTGTGTGCCATTAGCTAATCTCCTGCACACCAGCTCCGTGGAGGCGGCCCGAGTTCTAGTCTTACGGAAGTCGGAGAAAATCTCTCTCTCTCTCTCCTGTTTATCCAGCCCAGGCATCATTTTATAAACCTCTCCCCAAAGTCATATTTCTCCTAACCCCCCTGGGATCTTCCATGTAGGGCAAACCATCGATCATGTTGGCTGCTCCATCCCCCTGTGCAATTTTCCACCTCCTTCACCCCTTCTTCCGCGAGCCAGACTCTCCGGACATCGCCTTCCAAGATGGCCATTGCCAATCTTAGCTCCCTCCCCCTCCCCGGCCCACCCAAAGCCCCTCTTCGTTGTTATTGCTGTGGAAGACCTGGCGGCACTTTCCTGTTTTAAGGAAATAAGATTTATGAGACTCCTAAGATGCTTAATAAAATATTTACAAAGCGTGGCTTTGGATGTGGGAGAGAGGGCCTGGCGCTCTACCCAAGCCCTTTCTGCTCCTGCCGCTGTCAGAAATCTGGGTGGCACAAGGCGCGGTAATATAAACGGAACATTTTTCCATTCCCCTAAACTCTATAAATCTTCAGGGCTGTCTAAAGGCACTTTGTTTTCTGGGCAGGGGGAGGACGGAGGAAGGAAGGAAGGAAGGAAGGAAGGAAGGAAGGAAGGGAGGGAGGGAGGGAGGGAGGGAGGGAGGAAGGAAGGAAGGAAAGACACCTTTGCAACTTTTCCAGGGGGTCCGCTTCCCTGGCCCCACGACATTCACGATTCATATTGGAAGCCAAGCGTCTAGCCCTTAAGGTCTGAAAATCTTGGTGGTTCTGTAGCTCCCTGTGTGATTTGAGCTGTTGCCAGTTCTGAATGCTGCAGTTTGACTGAACGAAGTTCCCCAAATTAGTTCAAAACCCACCCACTCTGAACTACACCTGAAAGTAATTCCCCGGACTGACCAAATTGAGTTTGTTTGGGGGCAGAAGTTCGAACCATTTCGACTTAATCCAGATCAATGGAAGTAAGAGTACCGCTCTATTCTGCCTTGGTCAGGCCACACCTGGAATACTCCGTCCAGTTCTGGGCTCCACAATTTTAGAAGGATGTTGACAAGCTGCGAGGTGTGCAGAGGAGGGCAAAAGAATTTATGTTTATATTTTTTTTCAAAATATAGTCCGGCCCGCCACATGGTCTGAGGGACCGTGGACCGGCCCACGGCTGAAAAAGGTTGCTGACCCCTGACCTAAGCAATTGGAAGGACAGACTCTTACCTTTGCACCAAGTGAATGGCGCCAGAGAAGGCTGATGGGCTTTCATTCCTCTTGCATCTCACCCTCTTTCGTTGGCGAGCTCCGATTCTGGCTCCCGTCCCATAAGCAGGAAAGGGGGGAAAGCGATGTGATGGAGGGAACGGATGAGTCAATTTCGGGAAAGGGTCCTTGAGCTTGCAGGGTGCAGCTAACATCACTTCCAGTGGCGCAGCAATGAAACTGCTGCCACATTGGCAGAGCTAAGCAGGGTCCAGTGTGGTTTCGAATTGGATGGGAGACCGCGTGTTGAGATTCCTGCATTACAGGGCGTTGGACTAGTTGACTTTTCCAAATATGATTCTATGCCCCTCGGGGTACTTTCCAAATCTGCACTTGTCTGCCCCTGGAATCTGGTGTTTCCATTGTCCAGTTTGGAACAGCAGGGAGAAAGGACGTTGTTTTTCCCCCCTTTACTAGGTTGGCATGCAAAAGGAAGCTTTGCAGATCTCGGGGCTGTGGGAATGTTCAGAGATGCAGGAGAGGATATATTGTTTGGTTATAGCCTTTCCAACTTGTGTTAACAAGTTCACAATTTAGCAGAGTAACATTCCGCTTTTTAAACTTGCAGCAGATGCGTTTGCTCAGGCTTGCTAAAGCCTTTATAATAACTATTCTGGTAAAGGTAAAGGGACCCCTGACCATTAGGTCCAGTCGTGGCCGACTCTGGGGTTGCGGCGCTCATCTTGCTTTACTGGCCAAGGGAGCCGGCGTATAGCTTCCGGGTCATGTGGCCAGCAGGACTAAGCCGCTTCTGGCGAAACAGAGCAGCACACGGAAACGCCGTTGACCTTCCCACCAGAGCTGTACCTATTCATCTACTTGCACTTTGACGTGCTTTCGAACTGCTAGGAGGGCAGGAGCAGGGACCGAGCAACGGGAGCTCACCCCATTGCGGGGATTCGAAGCACCGACCTTCTGATCGGCAAGTTCTAGGCTCTGTGGTTTAACCCACAGCACCACCTGCGTCCCTTAACTGTTCTGGTATTTTCCCCTTATTCCCTCATAAAAGATAAGACACAACACAGTCTTCTGTAAAAGTATAAAAAGAGTTTACAGTGGTGCCTCGCAAGACGAAAAGAATCCGTTCCGCGAGTCTCTTCGTCTTGCTGTTTTTTCGTCTTGCGAAGCAACCCTATTAGCGGCTTAGCGGCTATTAGCGGCAAAGCGGCTAAGCGGCTATTAGCGGCAAAGCGGCTTAGAAAAAGGGGGGGGGAGCGAAAAAAATCGCAAGACTCGCAAGACGTTTTCGTCTTGCGAAGCAAGCCCATAGAGAAATTCGTCTTGCGAAGCGCCTCGAAAAACGGAAAACCCTTTTGTCTAGCGGGTTTTTCATCTTGCGAGGCATTCGTCTTGCGGGGCACCACTGTACTCACATTCTGTTCACAATCAGATCCCAGAAGGCAGACTTATCTTAGAAAAGTAACATATACCTGGAAACTATCTCATACGGAGACAGTCTCTCTGTCCTCAAGCCAAGAGAGCATCTTTGGCTAAGCAGATGTTGCTTCTTCGATGCATGTAGTCAAAGAGAGAGAGATGGCTGCCCTGCCCTGTGCTTTTGTCGTTACCTGCACAGGTGAGGCCACGCCCACCTCTAGTCCCATGCAGAGGAAGTCTGTCCCAGCCCAGAAGGAAACAGGAAGTTTACCTGCTGGCTGGACAAACATTCCTCCCCATGTGTAAACATGTTCACTCTAGGAATGCTGTACTTGACTGCTCTTGTGTTTCACATCCCACAGGGGCTCCGTTCGTTGGATCTGCTCTGGTAGGCCAGCTCCATCGGGTGTCCTCTCCCCACAATTGTCACCTGGGGGCCATTCCCTCAGTGGGAAACACAGGAAGCAGCAGTGCTCTCACTCCACCAGCTTTGCTGGACACCCAGCTCCTGCCCCTGAATCTCTGGGTTGTGGGTTCGAGCCCCAGCTTGGGCAAAAACAACAACAATACTGTACTGCATTGGGTTGGACTAGGTGACCCAAACGGTCCTTTCCAACTCTACCATTCTACAGTTCTATAACTGTGCCACCTGGTCAACGGTTTAGAAATCGAGCTTTGATGTTCCTCATCCCTCCCTGTTCCTTTTTCCTTGCGTGTTGTGTGATGATGATGATGATTTTTTCCCCACCAAGATTGTAAGCCTGTGGGTAGAGACTGTCTTGTTTTGTATGGAAGAGACTCTGGGAGCCTTTTGGAGGGCAGGGGTACAAATGCTCTAAATAAATAAATAAATAAATAAATAAGTGTGTCAGAGGAATGGTGGGGATGAGAAACCCTCTCCTGAAGATTCCTTTTACTCTCTCACTCCAGGAACACTTAATATTTTGGATGGGGCAAATGATTGCTGCGTCGCCATTGAGGACAGGACTTTAGGGCAGCTATTAGCTGGTTGATCAGAGGCACACACTCCAAACAGACCAGGGCTCACTCCCCACAATTTTAAGTAAGTGAAGCAGTGCTCATTACCGGCTAAATTACCATATTTTTCACTCCATAAGAAGAGCTTTTTGGATTTGATATCCTGCCTTTCACTCCCCTTCAGGAGTCTCAAAGCGGCTAACATTCTCCTTTCCCTTCCTCCCCCACAACAAACACTCTGTGAGGTGAGTGGGGCTGAGAGACTTCAGAGAAGTGTGACTGGCCCAAGGTCACCCAGCAGCTGCATGCGGAGGAGCGGAGACGTGAACCCGGTTCCCCAGATTACGAGACTACCGCTCTTAACCATTACACCACACTGGCTTCTCGCAGGAGGAAAACAAGAAAACAAATATTCTGAACGAAACAGTGGGTGTATGATTTTTGTGGCTCATGCTGTGGCCACGGACATGTGATTTGACAGTGGGTTTGGGGGTAGCCCAATGCAAAATTCCCGAGGATCCATGTGGATCCGTGCTTTGTAACCACGTTTTGCACCATTGCGGCCCCACGCAACAGTGGGTGTGTGGGTTTTTTTGGTGCAGGCTGTAGCCATGGACATGCTATGTGATCTGATGGTGAATTTGGGGTGACCCAATGCAAAATTCCTGAGGATCCATGGGCTTTTACCTCCCCCCTCCCAGGCAGCCTTCTTTATCGCTAGCGTCCCTTATCTCCCTCCCGATCGCTTACCGATCAGCTGCTTCCTTTCAACACCCCCTTTCCCTCTTGTTTGCCTTAGTGACTTTTCCTTAGCTGGAGCAGTTTTTTGTTCCTCCTTTTCTTCTAATTTCTCTCCTCATTGCTTTAGTCTTCCTGTCTCCTCTCCTTGCAAGTTCACTGTCTTTACCTTCCCCCTCCCAAGCAGACTCCTTTATTGCTATCATCCCTTATCTTGCTTCCGATCGCTTGCTGATCAGCGGCTTTGTTTCAACACCCACTTCCCTCTTTCAAAAAAAAAAGTATGATCTGCTTTTTGCCCCTGGGCAATTCGGCTCCAGGGACCACGCATCCGCTCCATAAGACGCACAGACATTTCCCCTTTATTTTTAGGAAGAAAAAAGTCTTATGGAGCGAAAAATATGGTAAATCCTTAAAAAGGACCTCTGACCATTAGGTCCAGTCGCGGACGACTCTGGGGTTGCAGCGCTCATCTCACTTTATTGGCCGAGGGAGCCGGCGTACAGCTTCCGGGTCATGTGGCCAGCATGACTAAGCCACTTCTGGTGAACCAGAGCAGCGCACGGAAACGCCGTTTACCTTCCTGTCAGAGCAGTACCTATTTATCTACTTGCACTTTGACGTGCTTTTGAACTGCTAGGTTGGCAGGAGCAGGGACCAAGCGACAGGAGCTCACCCCGTCATGGGGATTCGAACCGCCAACCTTCTGATTGGCAAGTCCTAGGCTCTGTGGTTTAACCCACAGCGCCACCCGCGTCCCTTAGTCTTCACTGAATAATCCCTGCATGCCTGCATCTGCAGATGACTTTCCTCATGCCCTGCTTAAATGGCGTTCCCTCTGCTTTGTTATCAACGGCATGGAAATACCACTGATTGCATTTCATTCCTAAACTGCATAAGAAATTGCAAAGCAAGAGGAATAAATGCACTACTTGGCAGAAACCGAATCGCAGTGAGAGGGAAACAGCGCTGATTGCGGTGACGCCAGATCGGGAGGGAAATCACTGCATTCATCCATCCCTAGCTGCAACTCCTACATCTCAAAATAAAAAAAATTCCTTCCAGTAGCACCTTAGAGACTTAGAATTGATTTCATCGGAACTGAGAGAAGATAGCGGCTGCCAGCAGCGAAAAGACTTTTGGATTGATTTGGGTTGATACCAGCGTGTGATAAGATGCTGCAATGGACAGAGGGGTATCATACACATAAAATCCACACAGAAATGCATCATTTACTTCAACTCGCTTGTGGAAACAACTCAGAGGCCGTGAAAGAAGGAAAACAACAGGAAGATTTAAAGGAACTATTAGAAATGACTATCAAAGCAGTAGAGATATGAGCTGATCAGAGCCTCCCCGAACTTGAAGCATGGGAAGTCCCAATAAAAAATTAATAATTCAGCAGAATATTTGGATTAATTGATATGTATAAGTATAAGCTGGAATACTTAATGTGATTTGATTGGATTGTTAAAATGGAAAACTTAATAAAAATGTTTTTTTTTAAAAAAAGTTTGTTACTGGTATGAGCTTTCGTGTGCATGCACACTTCTTCAGATACCTGAAGAAGTGTGCATGCAAACGAAAACTCATACCAATAACAAACTTAGTTGGTCTCTAAGGTGCTACTGGAAGGAATTTTTTTTATTTTGTTTCGACTACAGCAGACCAACACGGCTACCTACCTATATCATACATCTCAACTGTGAGCTGAAAGGAGCATGACAGAGTTATGGTTAACTATGCCCTACTCAAAGTAAAGGGACCCCTGACCATTAGGTCCAGTCGTGGCCGACTCTCGGGTTGCAGTGCTCATCTCGCTTTATTGGCTGAGGGAGCCGGCGTACAGCTTTCAGGTCATGTGGCCAGCAGGACTAAGCCGCTTCTGGCGAACCAGAGCAGTGCACAGAAATGCCGTATACCTTCCCGCCGGAGGGGTACCTATTTATCTACTTGCACTTTGATGTGCTTTCGAACTGCTAGGTTGGCAGGAGCTGGGACCAAGCAACGGGAGCTCACCCCATTGCGGGGATTCGAACCGCCGACCTTCTGATTGGCAAGTCCTAGGCTCTGCGGTTTAACCCACAGACTCACTGAAATTAACGAACCTCAGTTCTTGTCTATGAACTTCAACGACTCTACCCTTATAGAATGCCACCCATGGTATCTTCGTCCTGATGCAAAATCAACACACCACACCAATTGCTTTGGTTCAGTTATTCCTCTCTTTTTTAATCATTTCCCCCCCATGCCAACATCACGTTCGGTTTTTAAGGCGTTTGCTTCTTCCTCCAAGATCTTGTCTGCTTTCCGCCGAGAAATAAATGGTAAAAGAAAAACATACCTGAAAGGCAATCAAAGGTTGACATCGTTTTGCCCAATAAATTAGGAGAGGGAGGGGAATAAGATGGAGATGCCCTCAGCGCAATAGGTAGGATATATTTTAGGGTACCTAAATAAATATCATAAGTTACTTTGAATAAATAGAGCTCAGCATAATATACAGTGGAATTGCATCAACTTCTCAAGCTGAATCGAAGGGCGGTGTTGACACCAGGTTTGGGAGGCCCTCAAAGGTCCCTAGGAACACAGATTGTTGGCTTATGCCAGGTCCTTCTAACTCAATATTGTCTACACGGGCCGGCAGAAGCTCTCCAGAGTTTTGTTTTTCCCAACACTAAGTGGAGACCACGTGCTCTACTACCACTGAGCTATAGTCCTTCCCCCAGCACATCTTGAGATGGCAGGGAAATAATACATTGCGACAGCAGCCCTTTCTTTCCATGTTAATACATTTCTTAATGAGCACCAGTAGTCATCGATCACTTTTGATGGCTGGTGGCAGCTAGCTATGACACAGCTGCAGGTCTGGGACTGAAAGGAAATGGTTCTGAAGTTGGAATGTTGCCCGCAGGGGTGCTAAGTTGAACAAAATATATAAAAGAGGGAACATAGGGTGCAGCAATAATATTGTATAAAAAAAAATACCACGGGAAATGGAATGGGAAGTTGATAGAACCAACAAAAATAAATTATTATGTATTGGAATTTTATGTGAAATTTGTGGGAATTTAATAAAACTTGAATGGAATTTAATAAAACTTGAATGGCAAGGCCCATCAGCTGGGGGGCTCAAATATTTTGTGGCAGCCAGCAAGGCATAATAATAATAATAATAATAATAATAATAATAATAATAGAAGATTTACATCTCGCCCATCTGGCTGGGTTTCCCCAGCCACTCTGGGCGGCTCCCAACAGAATATTAAAAACACGTTAAAACATCAAACATTAAAAGCTTCCCTAAACAGGGCTGCCTTCCGATATCTTCTAAATGTCAGGTAGTTGTTTATCTCTTTGACATCTGATGGGAGGGCGTTCCACAGGGTGGGTGCCACCACTGAAAGGCCCTCTTCCTGGTTCCCTGTAACCTCGCTTCTCGCAGAGAGGGAACCACCAGAAGGCCCTCGGAGCTGGACCTCAGGGTCCGGGCTGGATGATGGGGGTGGAGACGCTCCTTCAGGTATACTGGGTTGTTTAGTGCTTGAAAGATCAGCTCCAACACTTTGAATTCTGCTAGGAAACATACTGGGAGCCAATGTAGGTCTTTCAGGACCAGGGTTATATAGTCTCGGCGGCTGCTCCCAGTCACAAGTCTAGCTGCCGCATTCTGGATTACCTTCAAAGGCAATCCGGGTCACCTTCAAAGGCAGCCCCAAGTAGAGCGCATTGCAGTAGTCCAAGCGGGAGATAACTAGAGGAGTAATCCCCAACATAAGGGGATCCAGCAGGGAGAAGAATCTTTGATAGTGCTTTGATACCATCTCCAGAACCAGGTGGAGAAGGGATGGATGGGGGGGAAAGCTGGTGGGGGAGAGGCAAAACACACACCCCCCATCCCAAATAGTAAAGGTAAAGGGACCCCTGACCATTAGGTCCAGTCGTGACTGACTCTGGGGTTGCGGCGCTCATCTCGCTTTATTGGCCGATGGAGCTGGTGCACAGCTTCTGGGTCATGTGGCCAGCATGACTAAGCCGCTTCTGGCGAACCAGAGCAGCGCACGGAAACGCCGTTTACCTTCCCGCCGGAGTGGTACCTATTTATCTACTTGCACTTTGACGTGCTTTCGAACTGCTAGTTTGGCAGGAGCAGGGACCGAGCAATGGGAGCTCACCCCATCATTGCGGGGATCTGAACCGCCGACCTGATCGGCAAGTCCTAGGCTGTGCGGTTTAACCCACAGCGCCACCCGCGTCCCGTTCCCATCCCAAATATTTTCTCCAAATTGGCCCTTCTCAAGAACATTTTTCTGGAGATGTCGTCCCGTTCGTGGATGCAATCCTGGCCTGCGGTTTGGACCTCTCATTGCCCAACCGTGGAAGCGCTCTGTATGTTGATGTCATCTGGACGCTTCTGGGGCGGCCGAGCCAAAGAAAAGACAGGAACCTGGAAACAGGCCTTCACTACATTGCTACTCTCTCCCAAGCATCTGTATCGGGACTCTTGTTGAACGGAGGCCTTTCCTGGACGGCGATTAGCAAAACAAAACAGAATAGAACGTGGGTGGGGTGGGGTGGGGGGACAAAAAAGGAAAGATGGCAAGACTAAAAGGGAGCCTTTTCACGTACAGATGTTTTTTCTCCCCGCCTCGGATCTCACTTCTGCCGACCCTTTGGAAATTTTAGCAGGGCGGAAATGGTCCGTTTTCACGCAGAAGAGCGGTCCTGAGAAAGGAAGATCTTGTGAGAAAGGGGAATCTTTAAGGAAAAGCTGCTGTTGACGGGGAAATGTCCTCTTGGCAGGCTGAATGGAGAGATGGATGGGAGGAACTCAGGGAGAGGGAGAGAGAGAGGCCCCTGAGCTAAACTGGTGCAGAAAGGATGGAGAAGGAGAAGAAATGCCCTGGAAAACAGCTACAGGAAGGGTCAAAACACACAGGCAGAGCAATTGCAAAAGCGCCCAGGTTCAATGTATTACAGTATTTTAATAATTTTTTGGAAGCCACCCAGAGTGGCGGGGTATAAATAATAAATTATAATTATTATTCCAGTAGTGATGTATGAGAGCTGGACCATAAAGAAGGCTGATCGCCAAAGAATGGATGCTTTTGAATTCTGGTGCTGGAGGAGACTCTTGAGAGTCCCATGGACTGCAAGAAGATCAAACCTCTCCATTCTGAAGGAAATCAGCCCTGAATGCTCACTGGAAGGACAGATCCTGAAGCTGAGGCTCCAATACTTTGGCCACCTCATGAGAAGAGAAGACTTCCTGGAAAAGCCCCTGATGTTGGGAAAGATGGAGGGCACAAGGAGAAGGGGACGACAGAGGACGAGATGGTTGGATAGTGTTCTTGAAGCTACCAGCATGAGTTTGACCAAACTGCGGGAGGCAGTGGAAGACAGGAGTGCCTGGCGTGCTCTGGTCCAGGGGGTCATGAAGAGTCGGACACGACTAAACGACTAAACAACATTATTATTATTATTATTATTATTATTATTATTATTATTATTATTATTCAAGACCCAACAACCACGGACAGAATCTGAGCTAGGTGAACAGGTTATTTGGTTCGGTAGCTATGTCTTTGAGGGGGAAGACCGCAGCCCAGTGAGTCTGCATGCAGAAGGGTGGGGAGCAAAACCTGTCTGAAATCCTGCACAGCTGCTGCCTGTTGGTGTGTTTTGGTCCAAATGGTCTAGGTTTGCATCAGAATGCACCAGTGCTCAGGGATAAAGTCGCCCCTTGTGTTTGATGGCTCTTCAGCAGCTGACATCGTGCGGCCCCCTAGTTCCCCCACAACCCTCCATGCCTTCTTTTCAATGCACGCAGCATTTGCTCATGCGCTATTTTCACTTACATGTGCCTTTGCGTACGTACACATTGGCACATGCATTGCTTGTGTGCTGCAAAACCGTGAGAGGTGCAAATGTCAAATGTCTCCACCCCCATCGTTCTGCCCAGACGCTGAGGTCCAGCGCCGAGGGCCTTCTGGCGGTTCCCTCATTGCGAGAAGCAAAGCTACAGGGAACCAGGCAGAGGGCCTTCTCTGTAGTGGCGCCCGCCCTGTGGAACGCCCTTCCAGCAGATGTCAAAGAGATAAACAACTACCTGGCATTCAGAAGACATCTTAAGGCAGCCCTGTTCAGGGAAGTTTTTAATATGTGACATTTTAGTGTATTTTTGGTCTCTGTGGAAGCCGCCCAGAGTGGCTGGAGAACAAATAATAAATTATTATTATTATTATTATTATTATTATTATTATTATTATGTGCTTCGGTCCTCATGAAAGTGCAAGTTGGCTAAAGGGTGCCTTTAAAATGCAGACCTAATTGAATCTCTCTCCTGCCCCCCCCCCTAAACCCAGACTGAGGAAGTTTCCACCACCCGGTTGCCGCATCCACAGATGCCATGAGATTCGGCTGCAATTCACGGCCCTTATAGCTTTGAGCAGGTAAAGGTAAAGGGACCCCTGACCATTAGGTCCAGTCACGGACGACTCTGGGGTTGCGGCGCTCATCTCGCTTTACTGGCCGAGGGAGCCGGTGTACAGCTTCTGGGTCATGTGGACAGCATGACTAAGCCGCTTCTGGCGAACCAGAGCAGCGCACGGAAACGCCGTTGTCAGGGAACTGACATCAGAGCGAGAAGCGGAGGCAGGGCTCCAGAGCGATGCCGGAGAGGGGACCAGCAGGGGGGAAGGAATTCCGTGTAACACCAGTAGAGAAGAGAGGGAGATGGAAGAATTGGTGACAGAGCTCCAAGACCCTTCACCAGAAACTAGTGGAGAGAGCGCTGGCACGCCCCAGCCTTCCCCTTACTTGCGCAGACGAGTTCCGCACAGGGAACATAGGCGGAGACTTGGCGTCAAACAGCTTTTATGCTGGAAGAGGTTCAAGAAACGCCCACTGATGGATTCTGCAAGTGACTAACAGGTCACGGAGGGTGAGCTGTGAGCCTAAGCATGGTTGGGCAAGCAATCAAACTAAACCAAATGCAATTTACGCACAAGTAACCCCCTTACCGGGACGCAGGTGGCGCTGTGGGTTAAAGCCTCAGCGCCTAGGACTTGCCGATCGAAAGGTTGGCGGTCCGAATCCCTGCGGCGGGGTGCGCTCCCGCTGCTCGGTCCCAGCGCCTGCCAACCTAGCAGTTCGAAAGCATCTCCGGGTGCAAGTAGATAAATAGGGACCGCTTACCAGCGGGAAGGTAAACAGCGTTTCCGTGTGCGGCTCTGGCTCTGGCTCTGGCTCTGGCCAGAGCAGCGATGTCACGCTGGCCACGTGACCCGGAAGTGTCTCCGGACAGCGCTGGCCCTCGGCCTCTTGAGTGAGATGGGCGCACCAACCCCAGAGTCTGGCAAGACTGGCCCGTACGGGCAGGGGTACCTTTACCTTTACCTAACCCCCTTACAACCATTACAGCCGTTTACCTTCCCGCCGGAGTGGTACCTATTTATCTACTTGCACTTTTTGACGTGCTTTCGAACTGCTAGGTTGGCAGGAGCAGGGACCGAGCAACGGGAGCTCACCCTGTTGCGGGGATTCGAACCGCCGACCTTCTGATCGGCAAGTCCTAGGCTCTGCTTAACCCACAGCGCCACCCGCGTCCCTCATCCAGCGTCCCTAGCTTTGAGCAAGGACTCTCTTATTTCCAAACTGGTTTTCAGATAGCAGGCAGCGTTTCACAGCAATGTCACCGTTGTTTACTCTGGAAGGATATAAATGAGCTCTCGGACTTCTGCCTTGGCCAAGCCAACTTCATTTGTCTCCCGAAAGAGCATTTCTCCCCCCCCCCTTTCTTGGCCGCCTTCCCGGGCCAAGGAAATGCTAAACAGAAGGACTAACCGTAAAGTCCTGCCGTCCTTCGCAGGCGGGAGCAAGAACGTGGAATGCAAGCCAGCCCTACGGATCAGGGCAGCTGCCCGCTGTCCAGCCAGGGTAGACAACTAGGGCAAAACGCACGTCGTGAAGCAGAACAAAGGTTCCTATTTGTGATGAGAGGGGCACTTCCTTCCACACAAGCAACAATTCCTCACTGACCTGCAAATGAATCAGGCCTGAGTCTCTAAGACTGGTGCAACTGCCTCAATCCCTGCCTTGCTGGGATCAAAGGATGCATGGCTGCTGCTCTCTCACAAGAGACCAGAGCCCTGCGGGATTTTGACATCTTTCCTCAGGGCCTGCAAGACGGAGCTGTTCTGCCAGGCCTTTGGTCGGGGTTCAGTCTGATTCTTCTTTTTCCTAGCCCACTCACAGGTCCTTTATAAGACCAGTGGTAACATTTGGCCCTGGAGAATATTAACCACTCTCAATTTTACCCGTGGACTGCCATCTGTCCAGATTTTAATTTGCTCTGAACTAATTAACTAATTTTAAGATGTATTTTAATTAATTGATTGCCTGTTTTTATGTTCTTATGTTCTTTGTATACTGTGTTAGTTTTATGATGTTAGCCGCCCTGAACCTGGCAATGGCCAGGGAGGTAAAGGTAAAGGGACCCCTGACCATTAGGTTCAGTCGTGACCGACTCTGGGGTTGCGGCGCTCATCTCGCTTTACTGGCCGAGGGAGCCGGTGTGCAGCTTCCGGATCATGTGGCCAGCAGGGCTAAACCGCTTCTGGTGAACCAGAGCAGTGCACGGAAACACCATTTACCTTCCCGCAGGAGTGGTACCTATTTATCTACTTGCACTTTGACATGCTTTCAAACTGCTAGGTTGGCAGGAGCAGGGACTGAGCAACGGGAGCTCACCCCATTGCGGAGATTCGAACTGCCGACCTTCTGATCGGCAAGTCCTAGGCTCTCTGGTTTAACCCACAGCGCCACCCTCGTCCCTTTCGCCAGATGTATGGATGGGTGTGTATGTCCCGGTTTCTGGTAATTATTTTTCCCAATCTTAAGTTCGGTTCCATCACATTTCCGCATTAGTTTGCAATTTTTCTTGGGGGAAAGTTCTCATGAAAATTGATGAGCATTTTATTACGAATTTGACACTCCCCCCCCCCCCTCAATATATGTACCTCGTGCAATGGATTTTTGTACGTCATATGCATATGTATGCACATTTAACCCTAGGATATGTATATTCATTTGCAGTTTAATCGACTGGAGAACGGCATTGCAAAATTCAGAGAAGTGCAAATGTCAAAGGATGGCTGCTTTGGCTCCCATATTGTTTCGGGGACGTGTGAATCCAGTATCCCTGAAGGAGCGTCTCCACCCCCATCATTCAGCCCAGACACTGAGGTCCAGCTCCGAGGGCCTTCTGGCGGTTCCCTCCCTGCGAGAAGTGAGGTTACAGGGAACCAGGCAGAGGGCCTTCTCGGTGGTGGCGCCCACCCTCCCGTCAGATGTCAAGGAAATAAGCAACTACCTGACTTTTAGAAGACATCTGAAGGCAGCCCTGTTTAGGGAAGTTTTTAATGTTTGATGTTTTATCATGTTTTTAATATTCTGTTGGGAGCTGCCCAGAGTGGCTGGGGAAACCCAGCCAGACAGGTGGGGTATAAATATTAAGCTGTTGTTGTTGTTGATTTGCCATTAAATGGTAACTGAATCAAATTTATCTCCCTCCTCACCGGTCAGCAGCAAATGCCTCTTAAGGCTGAATATCTGGTTCCTTCTTCAGTAGAGAAGCCATCAACCTCGCTTTGAGAAGCACAGCGACACTGCAAATTAAAACTTGTTTTGACTGTCATTTCCATTATTTCACGGAATAAAGAGAGTTGCCTTAACACCAAGTCAGTTCATTGATTCATCTAGTGGATTATTGTGTACAGTAACCTTCTCCAGATGTTATAGGACTGCAATGCCCAGCATCCCAGACCCTTGGGCTAAGCTGGTGGAGACAGATGGGAGTTGTAGTTCTGTGATGTCCGGAGGCTGTTCTCCTCTGACTGGCTGTGGCTCTTGCAGTTCTCCCTGAGGCAAAGATGGAACCTGGAACCTGACACCTTTGGAAAGCAGGCCATTCCAGAGATTTGGACTCAGGACGTTCTGCTTCCAAAATTATGGCCCCTCACAAAGTCTGGAGACAGTTAGGAAGTGGCCTTGGCCAGAGCTTTAGGAGCTCACACATTGCCCTCGTCCAGGATTTCCCAAACTTGGGTCTCTTTCCAGCTGTTTTTGGACTACAGTTCCCATCATCCCTGACCTGCTAGCTAGGGATGATGGGAGTTGTAGTCCAAAAACAGCTGGAGACCCAAGTTTGGGAAACACTGGCCTGCTCCATTTCTCAGGAGTAGGCGATCTGAGGATTGTGTTCTAATAAAACAGCTAGCACATGAGCAGGGTCCGGTATGCTTTCAAACGGGGGGGGGGGGACTGCGTGTTGAGGTTGGACTAGATGACCCCGGGGTCCCTTCCAACTTGACCATTCTATGATTCTCTCAACACGAAACCATCAACAGTCCTCCACAGACAGGGGCGCCCTTCCCCAAACTACCTCGAGATGCCAGAGATCGAACTTTGGACCGCCTGCATGCAACGATGCCTCTTTCCCGTAAAATCCATTTAAGCACCTAGTCCTCATGGTTCTGAGCAGACTGAAACAGCAGCGCAGGTGCCTTAAAACTGAGTCAGGTCCACAGCGCTCCACGTTGGCCCAACCTGCTGGCAGAGGCTCTCCATGATTTCAGACATAACCGGGAGCGCCAGGAATCGAAACCTGCAAAACTCTGCCACCAAACTCCAACATCCCTCCAATGTTTAATGTGGAATATTTGAGCTCTTCGGTTTCAGAACCCCCCAGACGCCGCCGATTCCGTTAAGAATTTGATGCAATGCCTGGAAAGGAACGTCAGCCTTTTTGTACACATTTGTCAATACTTTAAACCTATGTCTACATGTATATACAAACATACATTTTACACAGCACTGTTATAACAGTGTGTGTACTTTAAGATGGCGGCAGGATGGCTCCCCTGCAAGTATGGGAGGATCGCTCCTCAATCTCTCAACCCTTCTTTGCCCGCAGGATTCATGGGCAGGAACGGCCCCTGGCACCCTGGCCCCATGTGGAACCATCCCCGTACAGATCTCCAGCTTGGGCAAAGCGGGCACTGCCCACAGGGCGGCTCCTCCAGAAGACCACCAGGCAAGAGATCTCTCTTGTTTCCGATCTGCTGCGAAGCTTGGAACGACGTTCCTCCAGCCGGCTGCGTCAAGAGTGCGCCGGTTCCTCCATCGCGGCAGCACGGCGGGCTGTTCCGGCGAGACCCTTGACAGGATTCCTTGCACTGCTGGAATCAAGCGCTTCCCTGGCTCCCCACCAGTTGAGGAGGCCCCCAACCAGACGCTGGCTTCCTTTGGCCTCCGTTGACGGCCCTGAGGTAGACTTAAAATCCAGTTGTCTCCTTGGCTGCTCCAAGCAGGGATGCCCTGGAGGTCTTCTCCTCGTGTCCTCTTCCACCTTTGGACAACCACCCACACGCCAGCAGCGTCTGGGCACTGCTGGGTGCTCAGCCAGGCCCTTCCTCCTCCAACCGTTGCTCCATCACACGCAGCCGCACTCTTTGGCCGACACCTCGTTCACCGTGTAGTAGCGGTTCCCCGCGTCCAAGAAGGAGACGTCGTCGTCGTACGACAGGGGGCGGCAGCACGGCCGGGCCCTCACCTTCTCCTTCTTGATCTTCCGCATGCTCCTCACGTTCTTGAGGGACAGGTCGTAGTTGCGCACGGCTGAGTCGCAGGTGCCGCTGCAGTAGCGGAAGAGGACCGTCTCGTCCGACTTGTAACCGAGGCCCAACTCGCTGACAGTCACCTCCAGCTCCTTGAGGGAGCAGGGCTTGTGGCGGGCCTTGGCGCGTTTCATCCGGTTGCCGGCTTTGGCAAAGAGCGGCAGTTCATGTCCCCCCGAATTCATGGACTGGCTGTACCTCTCAATCAGCGTGGAGATAAGGTGGCGGATTTCTCCCTCCGTGTAGCTCTCGAACAACGTGCTGTCTGGAATTTTTTTAAGAAACGACAGAATAATTATAATAATAATATATTTTTTTGTATATAATTTTTATTAATTTTCCAATAAAAACACAATTAAACATTAGGAATTAATCACACGTCTTTTTTCTTTTAGACTTCCATCAACATGTCTGATAATTTTCCGTAGTTATTACATATCTTCACATTTCTTCATTTATATTGCACTATGTATATCTTATCTTACCATGTTATTTAAACAATATTTCTACCAAACTTTCAGAGCCTAGGACTTGCCTATATTGCACAGAGCGTAGGACTTGCACTATATTATTTTCCGTTCAGCAGCCTAACAGTCCATGGACAGAATCTGTTTTTTAGCCTGTTGGTACGACTGATTATGGGACGCTGTGGGTTAAACCACAGAGCCTAGGACTTGCCGATCAGAAGGTCGGCGGTTCGAATCCCCGCGACGGGGTGAGCTCCCGTTGCTCGGTCTCTGCTCCTGCCAACCTAGCAGTTCAAAAGCACGTCAAAGTGCAAGTAATAAATAGGTACCACTCTGGCGGGAAGGTAAAGGGCGTTGCCGTGCGCTGCTCTGGTTCGCCAGAAGCGGCTTCGTCATGCTGGCCACATGACCCGGAAGCTGTACGCCGGCTCCCTCGGCCATAAAGCGAGATGAGCACCGCAACCCCAGAGTCGGTCACGACTGGACCTAATGGTCAGGGGTCCCTTTACCTTAATAATAATATAATAATAACATTTTATTCATATCCTGCCCTCCCCAGCCGAAGCCGGGCTGAGAGCAGCCAACAACAATAAAAGTAACACAGCATTCTAAAATCAATTAATTTTAAAATCAATTCAAAATCAGATTAATGGCAACCACTGGGCTAGAGTTCTGTGAGGATTACCGAAGGAGGGGGTCAGACTGTGCCTTGGCCAAAGGCCTGGTAGAACAGCTCTGTCTTGCAGGCCCTGCGGAAAGATGTCAAGTCCCACAGGGCCCTAGTCTCTTGGGACAGAGCGTTCCACCAGATCGGGGCCACAGCTGAAAAGGCCCTGGCTCTGGTTGAGGCCAGCCTAACCTCCCTGCGGCCCGGGACCTCCAAGATGTTTTTGTTTGAAGACCGTAAGGACTATACTGAAATGGCAAAACTGACCGGGCGACTCAGGAATCAAGAAGATAATGACTTTAAAAAAAGAATGGGAAGAATGTATAACTTATTTAGGAGACCATTGTTAAACAAATAAAAACGTGAGCTGAACTTTAAAACCAACAGGGGGTGGGATGGATAATTCAGAGAGATGAAAACTGTGGAGAATGCAATGATATGTAGTTTTAGAATAATTATTCCTTCCAGTAGCACCTTAGAGACCAACTAAGTTTCTTATTAAGGGACGCAGGTGGCGCTGTGGGTTAAAACCTCAGCGCCTAGGGCTTGCCGATCGAAAGGTCGGCGGTTCGAATCCCTGCGGCGGGGTGCGCTCCCGCTGCTCGGTCCCAGCGCCTGCCAACCTAGCAGTTCGAAAGCACCTCCGGGTGCAAGTAGATAAATAGGGACCGCTTACCAGCGGGAAGGTAAACGGCGTTTCCGTGTGCGGCTCTGGCTCTGGCTCTGGCCAGAGCAGCGATGTCACGCTGGCCACGTGACCCGGAAGTGTCTCCGGACAGCGCTGGCCCCTGGCCTCTTAAGTGAGATGGGCGCACAACCCCAGAGTCTGTCAAGACTGGCCCGTACGGGCAGGGGTACCTTTACCTTTTACCTAAGTTTCTTATTGGTATGAGCTTTCGTGTATCTGAAGAAGTGTGCATGCACATGAAAGCTCATACCAATAACAAACTTAGTTGGTCTCTAAGGTGCGGAAGACACAAGATTTACCCACCCAGGAAGAATGGCAGATGAAAGTGATGGACTATATGGAACTGGCGGAAATGACTGGCAGAATCTGAGACCAAGGTGAAGAGTTGGTGGGAGAAGATTGAAAGAAATTCAAAGTTTATCTACAGAAATATTGCAAAATTAAGGAATGTTAGAAGGATGTTGGAATGAAGTAATGCGGTTTTAGCAGAAATGATATAAAGGATTAGGTAAAAATGGATTTGTTAATTGGTGAAAGACGAGAATATAAAATTACAGTATATTAAGATAAATTATTAGGATAAAGACAAAGCTGGAAAGGATTTGCTGAAATATCTAACTGAACTAGAATACAAAAAAGGGAGGTGTGAGGTCAAGGAAATAAGCAAAGGAAAGAAAGTTATGTAAAGGTTTGATCTGTACTTTTTTTTAATTGTTTGTATTTTTTCTGTATTTTTTCTTTTTCTTTTTTTTCTTTTTTCTCTTTGTAATCTTTAAAATTTGAATAAATATTATTTTTCTAAAAAAATAGTTGGTCTCTAAGGTGCTTCTGGAAGGATTTTTTAAAAATTTTGTTTTGACTACGGCAGACCAACATGGCTACCTACTTGTATCTAGAATAATTATGTTAAGGACCCATGCAGGGGACACGAGGGGAAATTGTGAGATTCAGAGAATCTCATATATGGATATGGTAAAAGTTTCTTTTCTTTAAAAAGAACCCAAGACTCTCCCGTCCACCGCCACAATCATGGGGCGCAGCCCTCTATTTTTATTTTTGCATTAAATACCCTCCCCACCCCACAACCCGGTGACGCTCCGAGCATCCAGCGTTTTTCCACGAAGGCAACTTGGCCTCTGCTCGCAACCTGGATTTAACAGCCTCCACCAAGCCTCCGAAGGACGCAGGTGGCGCTGTGGGTTAAAGCCTCAGCGCCTAGGGCTTGCCGATCGAAAGGTCGGCGGTTCGAATCCCTGCGGCGGGGTGCGCTCCCGCTGCTCGGTCCCAGCGCCTGCCAACCTAGCAGTTCGAAAGCACCTCCGGGTGCAAGTAGATAAATAGGGACCGCTTACCAGCGGGAAGGTAAACGGCGTTTCCGTGTGCGGCTCTGGCTCGCCAGAGCAGCGATGTCACGCTGGCCACGTGACCCGGAAGTGTCTCCGGACAGCGCTGGCCCCTGGCCTCTTAAGTGAGATGGGCGCACAACCCCAGAGTCTGTCAAGACTGGCCCGTACGGGCAGGGGTACCTTTACCTTTACCTTTACCAAGCCTCCGAGGGCTTTTAAAGGACCCAGTGGCTGGGGGCTTTTATTCCGTTCCTAGGCAGGAAAGAACAAAAGGGACAGCAGCGTCTGATTCCAATGACCATTCGCTGCCAGTAATTCGCTGGCGCCAATTTGGGGAAGGGCCCAGAAAGCTTGGTTTGAAACAGTCGGGGTTTGCTTGCTTGGCAAGTCATAATAATAATAATAATAATAATAATAATAATAATAATAATAATAATTTATTATTTTGCCGACAAAGGTCCTTATAGTTAAAGCTATGGTTTTCCCAGTAGTGATGTAAGGAAGTGAGAGCTGGACCATCAAGAAGGCTGATCGCCAGAGAATGGATGCTTTTGAATTCTGGTGCTGGAGGAGACTCTTGAGAGTCCCATGGACTGCAAGAAGATCAAACCTCTCCATTCTGAAGGAAATCAGCCCTGAGTGCTCACTGTAAGGACAGATCCTGAAGCTGAAGCTCCAAGACTTTGAACACCTCATGAGAAGAGAAGACTCCCTGGAAAAGACCCTGATGTTGGGAAAGATGGAGGGCGCAAGGAGAAGGGGACGACAGAGGACGAGATGGTGGGACAGTGTTCTCGAAGCTCCCAGCATGAGTTTGACCAAACTGCGGAAGGCAGTGGAAGACAGGAGGGCCTGGCGTGCTCTGGTCCAGGGGGTCACGAAGAGGCGGACACGACTAAACGACTAAACAACAATTTATTATTTATACCCTGCCCATTTGGCTGGGTTTTCCCTTCTCGTTGGGGAAGGTGGCCCCATTAGGGCAAAGTTAGCACTGCTCCTCCAAGTTCGTCCAGCCAGCCAGCCCCCCCACCTGCTCGCCTTCTTACTTCCAAGCAGCCCCTCTTCTGTCAGCCTCCTACTCCCCCTTACATACCCTCCAACACTCCTCAGATGAAAATAGGGACATTTCTCACTCGCCCCCTCCCCCGGCCAAATGACCCTCCTTGACCTCCCTTTTTTGTTGTTGTTGTTCTCCTTCCCTCTCCCCGCTGAAACTCCTGCACCTGATCGGACGCCGCACCTGACATTTGGGTTCCAAAAATAGTTCGCAAACTGGAACACTCACTTCTGGGTTTGCAGCGTTCGGGAGCCAAAACATTCGACTCGCAAGGCATTCGGGATCCAAGGTACAACTGTATTATTATTATTATTATTATTATTATTATACCCCATCTATCTGACTGGGTTGCCCCAGTGACTCTGGATAGCTTCCAACATACAGTCATACCTCAGGTTGCAGACGCGCCGAAACCTGGAAGTACCAGAACGGGTTACTTCTGGGTTTCGGTGGTTGTGCATGCAGAGAAGTGCTACACTGCACTTTGCGCATGCGCAGAAGTGCCGAATTGCAACCCAAGCATGTGCAGACGCGGCACTGCTGGTTGCGAACGTGCCTCCCACACGGGTCACGTTTGCAACCTGAGAGTCCACTGTATAGAAAAATTCCTCGAGGGTGATGGGATGGAGCACTTCACTTTTCTCCCGGTGTGTGCAATTGGTAGCTTACAGGAATGCCTAAAGGTAAAGGTAAACAGACCCCTGACCATTAGGTCCAGTCGTGACCGACTCTGGGGTTGCGGCACTCATCTCGCTTTATTGTCCAAGGGAGCCGGCGTACAGCTTCTGGGTCATGTGGCCAGCATGACGAAGCCGCTTCTGGAGAACCAGAGCAGCGCACGGAAACGCCGTTTACCTTCCCGCCGGAGCAGTACCTATTTATCTACTTGCACCGGTGTGCTTTCAAACTGCTAGGTGGGCAGGAGCAGGGACTGAGCAACGGGAGCTCACCCCATCGTGGGGATTCAAACTGCCGACCTTCTGATCGGCATGTCCTTCTTAAAGCGAGGGACCCAGAAGTGGTCTGGCAGCACTCTGTCTCCCCTAGGGTGACATCAAAGTCACCCTCTCTCCTTCGCAGCTGGAATTTGGAGGCATCCGATAACCACAAAAAGCCTGATCTAATCGTATACACAAACCCACCCCAATCAACTGCCTTTGAAAGTATTCTAATCCATAGACAAACGTGCAATTAAATGCATTTTTTCAGGAGGTGGGGGTAGTGAAATGTAACCAATCTCAGAGGCAACCATGTTCCAGTCAAACAGTCCCCAAAATTCATCTAATCTCCCCATCCCATCCCAGCTTGGGAGGACGGGTCTGGATTTGATTGTATGCTGTCATAGGAAACCTCATGCTACCATACACAGTTTTCTAAGCAGGGATTTGCAGATGCAATTACATCAATTTTAAGCGCATGTGTGCAATCGTATAAATTTTGCGTGCATGTGTGCTGAGTCGATTTAGTCTCGAGTTTCGTATCTCTGTTCGGGAGAGAGTTTTACACCGGGATATGCTGCATAGAAGCCCAAGTTTATAATGATCAAGGTAAAGGTAAAGGGGTCTCTGACCATTAGGTCCAGTCCTGGATGACTCTGGGGTTGCAGCGCTCATCTCGCTTTATTGGCCGAGGGAGCCAGCGTACAGCTTCTGGGTCATGTGGCCAGCAGGACTAAGCCGCTTCTGGCGAACCAGAGCAGCGCACAGAAACGCCGTTTACCTTCCCGCCAGTGTGGTACCTAATTATCTATTTGCACTTTGACGTGCTTTCGAACTGCTAGGTTGGCAGGAGCAGGGACCGAGCAATGGGAGTTCACCCCGTCACGGGGATTCGAACTGCCGACCTTCTGATCGGCAAGCCCTAGGCTCTGTGGTTTAACCCACAGCGCCACCCTTGAGGAACCACCTAAAGAGGCCTGGGTGGCCACATTGAGACCACCTTAGGTTCACACCCAGCTCTGTCTCCTAAGCACTCGTGGACCCTCCCAAACCAGCCTACTCTTTTTCCACCGGGAGAAGGAAGTTGTGCGCACAAGCTTACATTGGGAGATCAGCGACCCACGGCGTCCCAGAGCCCTTGGGTGCCTCCTGTGGCCGTCGGCGAGCGAGGAAGATGACGAGGTTCTCGAAAACAGCGACGAGGAGAAGAGGGTGTGCTCCTGGCTCCTGGTGAACAAGTCTCTACAAACCAAAACGGACAACATGGAACTGAAGAGCATCGAGGCTATAGCTGCCAGCTTCCATACCTTCATCTTAGACCAAGTCAGAACATTGAAACTCTGCAAAACAGGCAAAAATGACAGTCTTTATTACACCGGCCTGGGCCCTGGTATCCCTGCCCCACCCAGACCCCCTGCAATAGCATTCAAAAGAGGTCCACGTGGCGTTGGGGGGGCTTCTCCTCCTCTGAAAAATGCAGAAATGGATAAAAGCCTCCTATCCAAAGAATGACTATCATCAGCGCAGGTAAGGGGAAAAGATTCATTTTAATTTTTATCATCTACCATACTGTCTTATTTATTTTATAGTACGGTACATTGGTTATTGCTTTCTTTCTATGGATCAATGGTCTCGTTAGATAGTAAAATTGCTGGTTTAGGGGTTATTTTTAAAAGTCTGGAACAGATTAATCCGTCTTGCATTGCTTTCTATGGGAAAGCGCGCCTTGGTTTTGGAACGCTTTGGTTTTGGAACGGACTTCCGGAACGGATTAAGTTTGAGAACCGAGGTTGGTACCTCAGGTTAAGTACTTACCGTATTTTTTGCTCTATAAGACTCACTTTTTCCCTCCTAAAAAGTAAGGGGAAATGTGTGTGCGTCTTGTGGAGCAAATGCAGGCTGCGCAGCTATCCCAGAAGCCAGAACAGCAAGAGGGATTGCTGCTTTCACTGCGCAGCGATCCCTCTTGCTGTTCTGGCTTCTGAGATTCGGAATATTTTTTTCCTTGTTTTCCTCCTCCAAAAACTAGGTGCGTCTTGTGGTCTGGTGCGTCTTATAGAGCGAAAAATACGGTAATTCATTCCGGAGGTCCGTTCTTAACCTGAAACTGTTCTTAACCTGAAGCACCACTTTAGCTAATGCCCCCCCCCCCGCTGCCACCGCCCGATTTCTGTTCTCATCCTGAAGCAAAGTTCTTAACCCGAGGTACTACTTCCGGGTCAGCGGAGTCTGTAACCTGAAGTGTCTGTAACCTGAGGTACCACTGTATGGTCCACACTTTAAACCTCTGTGTCCAAGCTACCCCCCCTTTTTTTTGCTTCATAGCTTTCCCTGCAAAAATCCACTCCTTAAACCTGAATCACAGCAAAGACTCTCCTCCCTGGAAGAGAGGGGAGTGGTTGTGGGCGGGAGCCCAAGCTCCGCCCCTAGCAGGGGGCGTTAGTCCCCTGCCTCCTCCTCTCACCTGGCTGGCGCCCACGCCCCTCGGCAAGCACCCAACCAGGTGCCTCCGAGGGGGCGTTTACTGCAGCCCTTTTGCTGCGGCACCAGCCTCTCCTCGGCCTCATTCTTCTCCGTCGTCCCGCCGAGAGTCACCCACCCTCCACTCCCTTTAGCTCAGGGCCTTAGTTCATTAGGGATGCAGGTGGCGCTGTGGGTTAAAGCCTCAGCGCCTAGGACTTGCCGATCGAAAGGTCGGCGGTTCGAATCCCTGCGGCGGGGTGCGCTCCCGCTGCTCGGTCCCAGCGCCTGCCAACCTAGCAGTTCGAAAGCACCTCCGGGTGCAAGTAGATAAATAGGGACCGCTTACCAGCGGGAAGGTAAACGGCGTTTCCGTGTGCGGCTCTGGCTCGCCAGAGCAGCGATGTCACGCTGGCCACGTGACCCGGAAGTGTCTCCGGACAGCGCTGGCCCCTGGCCTCTTAAGTGAGATGGGCGCACAACCCCAGAGTCTGTCAAGACTGGCCCGTACGGGCAGGGGTACCTTTACCTTTACCTTTACCTTAGTTCATTGGCCTTGCTATGAACCTTAGGTTGGTCGCCCTGGTTGCCCAGGGGGCCTGGTAGGAATTTTTCCATTTGGCATTAGGCCTTTTGTATTTTTTTCGCCTACCTCGTAGCAATCGTCACAACTTTTTGTGGTATTGGTGGGTAGGTTAGGCATTGGAATAATGTGTTGTGGTGTGTCGAAGGGCTAGGTGTGGCCATCGCCTATGCCTTCAATTTTGGGGTATTCCGTTAAAGGAATCTGGCGGTCGTGTACTCTGTCCGATGCCTGCTTGGCGGGAGGCCATGGCACGACCCTCAGTGACATCAGGGGAGAGCCTATAGTTGGATTAGCAGCAACAGGCTCCACCTACTGGTGAATAAACCCCCCTTGTTTTAGACATTCAATGCCTAAGCCAATACCTTTTCACTGCTGTAATCAATAAAGTTGTGGCCTTTCCTTGCCCATTAACCTTATATCATGTGTCCTTGCGTATTCATTTCAGATTGCGGGGGTCGGGTCCTCGAACCACAAACATCGATCCACTGAAACCCCAGATTGCCATTTGCTCCAAAGGGGCGCTAAGGAACAGGCTTTCGCAGAGCTTTCAAGTGCTTCCCTGTCCCTAGAAAGAGCAGAGCTAAAACTTAAGTACAGCTAAGTCCTGGTAAAGGTAAAGGTAAAGGGACCCCTGACCATTAGGTCCACTCATGACCGACTCTGGGGTTGTGGTGCTCATCTCGCTTTATTGGCCGAGGGAGCCGGCGTACAGCTTCCGGGTCATGTGGCCAGCAGGACTAAGCCGCTTCTGGTGAACCAGAGCAGCGCACAGAAACACCATTTACCTTCCTGCTGGAGTGGTGCCTATTTATCTACTTGCACTTGGATGTGCTTTTGAACTGCTAGGTTGGCAGGAGCAGGGACCGAGCAACGGGAGCTCACCCCGTCGCGGGGATTCGAACCGCCGACCTTCTGATCGGCAAGTCCTAGGCTCTGTGGTTTAACCCACAGCACCACCTGCTACTGAGTAGGAAAATGACAGGCAAAGCCACCCCTGGATTCATTGTTAAGGAAGAAGACAGGTGGGCATGGAGGAATCTAGGCTGTGGTTGGTGGGGCAGAGCCCCATCCAGTCGAATGGACCAGTCTCCAGAGACGAGAAGCAAAAGCATTTAGGTCCGCTTTGCATGGCTTCCCTGCATGTTTGCGTCCCAATCTCTCTGCAGAGAGCAATGTATTTCCAAAACACCTGTTATAGGAATTCTAAGGTCTCATATATATATAAATCATATGTTCATATATGTACAAGGCAAACACATACATAAGCATATAAACCACGTGTCTGAAATAGTACAGGAGAGCAATCCTGAAACCATTTCGACTCTCCCAAATGTTTCTCTGCAAGGAGGAAGGAAATGGGAAAAGCCTCCCCATTGTCTTTTTGCTTGCAAATCCTGGCTTAAGGGCGTATTTGTGTATGAATAGGGTGAGCCTGTGACCTGGATTCAGGAACTGTGTGTTTACCATCACTAAAGAATGGACAGGATGCCCAGGTAAAAGCAATCAGTGACCATTAACAGGTTTCCTGCCAGACAGGATTCTGCTATAGACTGCCTCTTTTGTGATGTATGTGTATTTTTTCGGGGGGGGGGGTGGTGGTCTTGAGCTACAGCGTAGGCAGTTTCAAATGTCTGTATAAGAGCTTGCGCACCAATGTTCTGGGTTCCTCCTCCCTCCTGTGTGGGGTGAGTGGAGACCCCGTTGCAACAGTTTAATACAGATCAGGCTTACTAGCTGCTTTGCTTCTCAATATTCTCTGGTTGGCCTCTGTAATTTTCTCCTACCAATAGAAAACCTACATAATGACTCTAAGCGGGTTCTTGGGTAACACATAAGGGAAAAGGAGCAGTTTTTTCTGATAGCAAGCCCCATCCCCAGTTTTGTACAGTCTTGCAAGGTCCTCTGCTTTTCATCTGACAACTCAGTTTTCGCAAGGCTTCTTTTGATTTGATTTAATATTTATATTCCGCTTTTGCGACATCAAACACTGAGCATCTTGGGCATGCCGATCGGAAGGTCGGCGGTTCGAATCCCCGCAATGGGGTGAGCTCCCATTGCTCGGTCCCTGCTCCTGCCAACCTAGCAGTTCAAAAGCATGTCAAAGTGCAAGTAGATAAATAGGTACTGCTCTGGTGGGAAGGTAAACAGCGTTTCCGTGCGCTGCTCTGGTTCGCCAGAAGCGGCTTAGTCATGCTGGCCACATGACCCGGAAGCTGTACGCCGGCTCCCTCGGCCAATAAAGCGAGATGATTGCCCCAACCCCAGAGTCGGCCGCTACTGGACATAATGGTCAGGGGTCCCTTTACCTTTATTAGAAGCAAACAAATGTTGCAATCGCTATACTGTCAAATGCAGGAACGTTATAAATAGGGGAAGCAACAAAAAATTAGCTGATCCTAGCAGCCAACCCGTCAACGCTGCAGAAATTTCTGAAAGCAGTAGCTGCCCAAATGGTGTCCCACAAGAAACCAGTCAGTTAAAAACAATGAATGGATCTTGTGTGAGCTCTAAGTGGTGGAGAACGCTGACTGTTGTTTCTCTGTATGATTCACGGTCTTAGGCTTGCTGCCAGGTTCCAGATCAGTAACTCATAACCATGCTTGCTCTCGGTTAAAATTCGCTAATAAAAATGTCAGCACAACAGATCCCTTGTTACATCCGCTTCGACTCGAAAAGCAACTCCTGATGTTAAGCAGAGACTCTGAGACCGAAAGTTACAAAAACGGTTCGTTTTGGCAAGCAGCGTTTAAAGGTAAAGGTAAAGGTACCCCTGCCCGTACGGGCTAGTCTTGACAGACTCTAGGGTTGTGCGCTCATCTCACTCTAGAGGCCGGGAGCCAGCGCTGTCCGCAGACACTTCCGGGTCACGTAGCAAGCGTGACGAAGCTGCTCTGGCGAGCCGGCACCAGCGCAGCACACGGAAACGCCGTTTACCTTCCCGCTATAAAGCGGTACCTATTTATCTACTTGCACTTAAGGGTGCTTTCGAACTGCTAGGTGGGCAGGAGCTGGGACCAAACGATGGGAGCTCACCCCGCCGCGGGGATTCGAACCGCCGACCATGCGATCAGCAAGTCCTAGGCACTGAGGTTTTACTCACAGCGCCACCCGTGTCCCTGCAAAGCAGCGTTTGCTTCCCCCCAAATCTTACCACCTAAAGTCCGTTATCACCCTACCAGGGAGCTAATAACATTCTTCTTCCTACTTTAGGGAAGGGGCAGAAATTACTGTATTTTTCGCTCTATAAGAGCATAAGACACCTAGTTTTTGGAGAAGGAAAACAAGGGGGAAAAAATATTCTGAATCCCAGAAGCCAGAACAGCAAAAGGGATCTGGCTTCTGGGATAGCCCCTTGCTGTTCTGGCTTCTGGGATAGCTGCGTGAAGCCTCTTCAGGGCACCGGGATGAAGGCTCCCCCAAGAGCCGTGCTCCCTTTAAAGAGTGCACGGAGCGTGTGTGCAGCTCTTGGGGGCTTTTCCCTCTTTAAAGGGAGTGCTGAGCAGAGCCTCCCGCCTGCATTCGCTCCATAAGACGCACACACATTTCCCCTTACTTTTTAGGAGGGGAAAAGTGCGTCTTATAGAGCAAAAAATACGGTATTTCCAGTTCTCATTTAAAGGTGTCTCTACCTAATTCACGGGACGCGGGTAGCGCTATGGGTTAAACCACAGAGCCTAGGACTTGCCGATCAGAAGGTCGGCGGTTCAAATCCCTGCGACGGGGTGAGCTCCCGTTACTCGGTCCCAGCTCCTGCCAACCTAGCAGTTCGAAAGCACGTCCAAGTGCAAGTAGATAAATAGGTACCGCTCTGGCAGGAAGGTAAACGGCGTTTCTGCAGCGGAGTCCATAGAGGAGTCTGGCTGCTGAAGAAGGCAGGGAATCTCGCCCTCCTGCTGCAACCTGCTGCCTCCGCCCTGGTCACCCGCAGGGGTACGAAGAGTGCGGTGCAGAGACAGACGAGGCGCCAGAGTCTCAGATTGCTTGGGAAGGACATGGCAGAGGAGGAGACTCGGGGAGCTGTGGGAAGGTCCTTGCAACTGCCTCGTTGGGGCAAGACCCACTGGGAAGAGTTGCCGTGCTCTCTAGGACTTTCTCTGTTTTTGTTTCAGCGAATAGTTAACTTTGCTGGCACCTTGTGAGTTATTGCTGTCCTGCCCTGACAACAGGCTGGCTGAGATTGATGGGAGCTGAATTTCACCAACACCTGGAGGGTCACAGGTTCCCGCCCCTGTCCCACAGAGACATGGAAACGGGCAGTGCTTACTGCCTCCTTTCACACAGCCTAAAGGTACCGTATTTTTCGTTCCATAGCACGCACTCCCCCCCCCCAAAAAAGGTAAAGGGAAATGTGTGTGTGCCTTATGGAGCGAATGCAGGCGGGAGGAGCCGCTCTTGATGGCTTTTCGGCGAGGTGGGAGAAGGGAAGCAACCTGCCTGCTCTATGGCTTTTTGGCGAGGTGACTTTACAGCCTGATGGGCTGACTGAAATTCACGCAAAGGGAGAGCCGCTTACACGCATGCTTTCTTTACAATGAGCCGGAAGGAGGGACAAAGAGGGCATCCCCTTCCGTCCCTACCCCAGCACCTCACCCGTAAATTCAAGCAAAGCGGCTTACGATTCTCCTGTCCCTGCGTCTCCTTCCCCTCTTTTTGCTCTGATTCCAGCGAGGCAAGGCAGCTGCACAAATGTGTGCTCCCCCTCTCTCTTCCTTCCCTCCTTCCCTCCCTCTTCCAACTTCAAAAAATATTGGGGGGCGGCCAGGTAAGCCCCACCTCCCATACCACAATGAGGGGTGGGGTTTGACTCCCTCAAATATTTAATGGGGGGGTGAAGGCACCTAGCCTGTTCACTTTACATGGTTGTAATATGATTCTCGTATACCGGTTGTTTATTAAATAATTTAGTTCGACATTTGATTCAGAATATTTTTTTCCTTGTTTTCCTCCTCTAGAAACTACGTGCATGTTATGGTCAGGTGCGTGTTATAGAGCGAAAAATACGGTGAATGATCTTGAGCAAAACAGCCAGAAGTTTAGGGAGAAACTGGCAAAAGCACTGATTTCTCTGCTGGGGAGATAGCCTTGCCAGAAATTAATGTTCTTGTTGCCAACGATGAGGCCCTTCTGTTGCCAACCAAACATTGCATGCATGCGCGCACACACACATGCACACACGCCATTTGCCTGAGGCCTGTCAATCTCTCCCATCAAATGATAAGCAGCAATTATTCTGATGATTAAGACATGCCCCAAAGACAAGGCGGGCGAAGATCTCCGTGTGCCAGCTTAATTATTGCCCTGGAGGGGGGAAAACCGAAATGAAAGACGCGAAGGCATTTGGGAAATGAAAGGAGAAAGGAGGCAGTGTTTCTCGTGCCTCTGACACACACCATTCCCCAAGCGACGTCATTTCCCCCCACCCCACGGTGAGCCCGTTCGGCGTGGCACGCCCAGCTCGCACCCTATGGCAGGATCTCGTGACTCGTCTCCAAATTAAATAGGCACCCGGCCCTTGTGCTGACTTGCTGGAGAAGGTGACTCTGTTTCTGCTCTTTCCAGGGCTCCCCAGATTTGGGGGGGGGGGCAGGGACTTCTCCACCAGCAGCCTGGAAAATTGGTGGAGCCATCTCAAAGGCTTGAGTAGCTGCGGATGAATCTGTTTCTTATTTTCTACATATCCACCAGCATTGCTGTTGTTTAGTCATGTCCGACTCTTCGTGACCCCCTGGACCAGAGCACACCAGGCACTCCTGTCTTCCACTGCCTCCCGCAGTTGGGTCAAACTCATGCTGGTAGCTTCAAGAACACTGTCCAACCATCTCATCCTCTGTCGTCCCCTTCTCCTTGTGCCCTCCATCTTTCCCAACATCAGGGTCTTTTCCAGGGAGTCTTCTCTTCTCATGAGGTGGCCAAAGTCTTGGAGCCTCAGCTTCAGGATCTGTCCTTCCAGTGAGCACTCAGGGCTGATTTCCTTCAGAATGGATCGGTTTGATCTTCTTGCAGTCCATGGGACTCTCAAGAGTCTCCTCCAGCACCAGAATTCAAAAGCATCCATTCTTCGGCGATCAGCCTTCTTGATGGTCCAGCTCTCACTTCCATACATCACTACTGGGAAATCCATAGCTTTTATTATACGGACCTTTGTTGGCAAGGTGATGTCTCTGCTTTTTAAGATGCTGTCTAGGTTTGTCATTGCTTTTCTCCCAAGAAGCAGGCGTCTTTTAATTTCGTGACTGCTGTCACCATCTGCAGTGATCATGGAGCCCAAGAAAGTAAAATCTCTCACCAGCATTACTCGGAGGAAAATAGGGGCGTCCTATTCCATCCCCTCCAACATTTCCCTGATGAAAATAGGGATGTCCTATTCCATCCCCTCCAACATTTCCCTGATGAAAATAGGGGCGTCCTATTCCATCCCCTCCAACATTTCCCTGATGAAAATAGGGACGTCCTATTCCATCCCCTCCAACATTTCACCCATGAAAATAGGGACGTCCTATTCCATCCCCTCCAACATTTCACCCATGAAAATAGGGACGTCCTATTCCATCCCCTCCAACATTTCACCCATGAAAATAGGGACGTCCTATTCCATCCCCTCCAATGTTTCTCCCATGAAAACAGGGACGTCCTATTCTCCATCAGGAAGCTTCTCCTGCATTTGATCTCCCCCCATTGACGTTGTCTACACATCAACACTGGTCCCCTTGAGCCAATTGCATCCTCTCTGCCTCACCGACCTTGCAGGATCGTTGTAAAGAAAAAAATGTGCGAGGGAAGGGATCTTGTACAAAACCTTCGACAGATAAAGGGAATGAATGAAACTTGTAGCCTTGAGTCCTTGTCAGGGGAAATTGCCTCGAAATAACCAACCACAAACTTGTGGAGGAAGGAGGAAGAGGAGGAGGCAAGGTCTCCGAATGGCTTCAAGAATGGTTTATCTTATGATAAAAGTCTGCACAGTGGTACCTCGGGTTAAGTACAGTGGTGCCTCGCAAGACGAAATTAATCCGTTCCGTGAGGCTCTTCGTCTAGCGAAGCAAGCCCATTCACAGCTTAGCGGATTAGCGCTATTAGCGGTTTAGCGGCTTTTAGCGATCAGCTGTTAAGCGAAAAAGGGGGGGAGGGAAAAAACCCCGCAGGAACTCGCAAGACATTTTCGTCTTGCGAAGGAAGCCCATAGGGAAATTCGTTTTGCGAAGCGCCTCCAAAACGGAAAACCCTTTCGTCTAGCGGGTTTTCCGTCTTGCGAGGCGTTCGTCTTGCGGGGCACCACTGTACCATATTTTTCGCTCTATAAGACGCACCAGACCACAAGACGCACCTAATTTTTGGAGGAGGAAAACAAGAAAAAAAAATTTCTGAATCTCAGAAGCCAGAACAGCAAGAGGCATCGCTGCGCAGTGAAAGCAGCAATCCCTCTTGCTGTTCTGGCTTCTGGGATAGCTGCGCAGCCTGCATTTGCTCCACAAGACGCACACACATTTCCCCTTACTTTTTAGGAGGGAAAAAGTGAGTCTTATAGCGCAAAAAATACAGTACTTAATTCGTTCCGGAGGTCCATTCTTAACCTGAAACTGTTCTTAACCTGAAGCACCATTTTAGCTAATGGGGCCTCCTGCTGCTGCCACGCCGCCGGAGAACGATTTCTGTTCTCACATCCTGAAGCAAAGTTCTTAACCCGAGGTAATATTTCTGGATTAGCAGAGTCTGTAACCTGAAGCGTATGTAACCTGAAGCGTATATAACCTGAGGTACCGCTGTATTTATTTTTTTTAATTGTTTATCTTTGAACACCATTTGCTGGGCTAGAGGGAAGTAAAATGCATGCCATCAGATGTACCCATTTTAATCTGTCCCTGCTGGGCTCTCCTTACAGATTTGAGGTGGACCAAAGGAAGCAGGTGGCGCTGTGGGTTAAAGCCTCAGCGCCTAGGGCTTGCCGATCGAAAGGTCGGCGGTTCGAATCCCTGCGGTGGGGTGCGCTCCCGCTGCTCGGTCCCAGCGCCTGCCAACCTAGCAGTTCGAAAGCACCTCCGGGTGCAAGTAGATAAATAGGGACCGCTTACCAGCGGGAAGGTAAACAGCGTTTCCGTGTGCGGCTCTGGCTCGCCAGAGCAGCGATGTCACGCTGGCCACGTGACCCGGAAGTGTCTCCGGACAGCGCTGGCCCCTGGCCTCTTAAGTGAGATGGGCGCACAACCCCAGAGTCTGTCAAGACTGGCCCGTACGGGCAGGGGTACCTTTACCTTTACCTTTAAAGGAAGCCTTGCCCGCAGGCCAAACTGTCTCACGGAACCCAAAGCAGACATTTCTTACAGCAAGCGCTGATGGATATTTGCGAACTTTTGAGACGCACCCTCCTTCCTTCATGTCTAGACGCAGACTAAATCATCCGTCCCCGGCTGTTGAAATTGTGACGTCGCGGTGGGCGATGGGAGGGTGCAGGAGCCAACAGCTCGCAAGGATGGAGACATCAAAAAGTTGGGAGGAACAGAATTGGTGCCTGAAGATCCAAGGGCTGTTGTGCGATGATTCATTGCCTTTGAGCCACAAGTGCTCAGATCATGAACTCTCCATCCTTGGAGGTTTGTAAGCAGAGATTGGATGCATAGCTGTCAACGTTTCCCTTTCTTAAAGGGAAATTCCCTTATTTCCAATAGGATTCCTCGCAAGAAAAGGGGAAAGTTGACAGCTATGGTTGGATGGCTATCTGTCATGGATGCTTTAGCTGAAATTCCTGCATTGCAGGGGTTTGGACTAGATGACCCTCGGGGTCCCTTCCACCTCCAGAATTCTGCGATTCTATGAAATCTCTCTCTCCCGAGTTCTGGAGTTCAGAATGCCTTGCTCTCGCTTCCCAAATGCGACTCTGTTCCCCCCATTTCCAGATTGGAGAATGTTCATGTGCAGGAGAGCTGGGTTTTGGCTCACATTTGTGTTCAGGAAATGCGAATTAAGTCAGTTTATATTAAAATTGTGGGTTGCATGAATTCCCACCCCTGACCATCCCTCCTGCCCTGCTTAGGAACTTCGCAATGGAGCATGATTGTGGAATCTTGTGACATGCAAAACAGATCCACAGTGGTACCTCGTTTTGGGGTGCCATTTGCACCCTGAAAAGTCCGTAACTATAGCGCCTCTTCCGCGCATGTGTGCAGCTTGATCGAGTGCTTCTGCGCAAGCGTGATGTGGACAGATCACTTTTGTGCATGCGAGAAGCACGCAGATCACTTTTGCACATGCGAGAAGCGCACAGATCGCTTTTGCGCATGCGAGAAGCATGCAGATCGCTTTTGCGCATGCGAGAAGCATGCAGATCGCTTTTGCGCATGCGAGAAGCATGCAGATCGCTTTTGCGCATGCGAGAAGCATGCAGATCACTTTTGCACATGCAAGAAGCGTGCAGATCGCTTTTGCGCATGCGAGAAGCACACAGATCGCTTCTGCGCATGCACACATGGCGAACCTGGAAGTAAACACTTCCGGGGTTGCCGCATTCATAAACTGAAAGTCCGTAACAAGAGCGGAACGCAACTAGAGGTACCGCTGTACTACTTAGAGATGTCAGATCACTCAGTCACAAATGGAATTGGGAGCCGAAATTTGCTGCGATTCACCTGCTCATCCAGTGTCAAGAATGGAAACTGGGCAAGCATTCACTGTTGCCCACAAATATTATGTAAATGATTACATTATTTTCTGCATCACCTCTGACATTTCCCTTTCGGCGAAATGCACCGTAATTCATTGCGTCCGTTTTGGCAATAGCGGATAGTGAGACAAACAGAGTAAGTCTTAGCAGAACCCGAACCGCAGTGGAAAGGAAGAAGCGCAGATTGTGACGAACGCCATGGAACTCGCCGCCTCCTTTCATCCCTGAACGAAACCTATCACAAACGGAGCTTTAAACGCAGCACTATGTTTTGCAGAATCTGTTAGCAATTTGGTGGAATGAGCCGGACAGAACAGGAGAGCGGTCCCAAATCAAGCTTTTTCTGGCAGAAACAGACACTTCTAGGAAATCCAGTCCTTTTCCTTTTTTAATGGCCTTTTACAAGATGTTAGGCATTGTGTGACTCTCTCCCAGCGCTGCCGCAAGACTCAGTGCCCGCCTAGCAAACCGCCGGTGCCAAAACACGACGCAGCTGAGTTTGTTATTGTGCAAAATCTCCCGAGAGGTGACAGGAATTGGGGACAGAGCGAAACAGCCAAATATGGGCTCCTTCAACTTTGAGCCTTTTCGCAAGGCGATTCTGGGGCTGATAAGTGCTACCCAATTTGGTCAAGGCAGTGTTGAGTGTGCAAAGGCTAATCCTGCAAAGGGCTGGAAGATTCAGGGTGGATAAAAGTAAGGAGCTCATTCAGCACGTAGTTAAGTGATGGAATTTGCTCCCCCCAGGAGGCAGTGATGGCCAGCAGTTAGATGGATTTGAAAGAGGATCAGAGCTGAGTATGTTTAGCCTGGAAAAGAGGAGACTGAGAGGAGATACGAGAGTAGCTTCAAGTATCCCAAGGGCTGGAAGATGGAGCAAGCGTGTTTTCTGCTGCTCTGTTTGAAAGAGCCTCTCCTCCTTACAGAGTGTTGACAGGGGGTGTTCCAGCCCCCTCCCCAGCTGGCCTGGCTGCCGCGCTGTGCCCCCCAGGTAGCCAACCAGCCAGGTGGAGGCTTGGGGGCGGGGTTTTGCCGCTCAAATGTGGCCGCGGCAAATGTGGCCCTTTCATTTCGCTGCTGGTTTTCGTCGGATCACCCACCCACCCTCCCTTAGTTCATTGCTTCGTTCTTGACATTGCTATGGACCTGTGGTTGGTCACCTTGGTTGTCCAAGGGGCCCGGTAGGAATTTTCATCCAACTGGCAAATTGGCACCGGCCACTTGGTTTATTGCCTTGTTGTTGTTTAGTCGTTTAGTCGTGTCCGCCTCTCCGTGACCCCATGGACCAGAGAACGCCAGGCACTCCTGTCTTTCACTGCCTCCCACAGTTTGGTCAAACTCATGTCAGTCGCTTCAAGAACACTGTCCCACCATCTCGTCCTCTGTCGTCCCCTTCTCCTTGCACCCTCCATCTTTCCCAACATCAGGGTCTTTTCCAGGGAGTCTTCTCTTCTCATGAGGTGGCCAAAGTCTTGGAGCCTCAGCTTCAGGATCTGTCCTTCCAGTGAACACTCAGGGCTGATTTCCTTCAGAATGGAGACGTCTGATCTTCTTGCAGTCCGTGGGACTCTCAAGAGTCTCCTCCAGCACCAGAATTCAAAAGCATCAATTCTTAGCTCCCCAAGATCTCAGGCAGAGAGAGAAAGGGAAACCTGGACTGGCGAGGTCCTCTACAGCAGGGGTCAGCAAACTTTTTCAGCAGGGGGCCGGTCCACTGTCCCTCAGACCTTGTGAGGGACGTCCCTATTTTCATGGGGGAATCTTTGGAGGGGATGGAATAGAGGGGCCGAATGGATAGGTTTGATCTTCTTGCAAGGTTTTTTTGCCTACCTCGTAGCAAATCGTCACAACTTTTAGGTATTGGCGGTTAGGCATTGGAATATGTTTGTGTATTTGAGGGTAGGGTGTGGCCATCGCCTACCCCTCCATTTTATAGGTATTCCGGTAAAGGAATCCGGCGGTCGTGGATCCTGTCCGACGCCCATACTGGTGGCTAGGGCCATGGCACGACCCCCGGTGACATCAGAGGGAGCTTTCAGTTGTATTTGCATCCACAGGCTCCTCGCACTGGTGGTTAACCCTTGTTAGACTCACCCCTCCCTGAGGGGGTGGAGTCACGCCCTGTTGTTTTATCCAATGCCTAAGCCAATACCTCTCACATGCTGTAATCAATAAAGTTGTGGCCTTTTTTAGCCCATTAACCTAAAATACTGTGTCCATGTGTCTTTTTTATCCCCAAGCGGGTGGCGGGTCCTTGAATCACAACAGATTACCTGTGAAATCACCTTAACCCATATGTGCCCACATGAAGGCTTCAGCCTGTGGAACTGGCCCTGTTACGGGCACCACATATACTTGTGGGAAACTTGGAACTCCCTGCCTATTGAAAGCAAGCCGGCCTTTTCACTGTATCCCTTTCGGCGCTTGCTAAAAACATTATTGCTCAGGAAAGTCGATCCGGACATGTGTTTGAATGCCGGATGTTGGCATGTGTTTGGTCTTTAGTTTACAGTTCATTTTAATTGGGGTATTTGAAAAAGGTTTTAACTTTTCTTTTTACTGATAATGTTATCATAATGTTATCATTTTAGTCTTTTCTTGCGAACCGCTTTGAAGTTTTATTGCAACCATGTGGAATGTGAATGTTACAAAATAAAAACAACCTCTGAATCAGATGTGACCCTGAAGTTTATGGCGGGACAGAGGCTGGCGGGGAGGGGAGCATTTTCCGGGTCCGGGAAACTGGCCAGCCAATTCTTTTGTGTCGTGGACCGCACACTTTTCTGACAGAGCAAGTGCATGGCTTGGGAATACTTCCAGATCCATCTTTGTCCGCCAAAGACCAGGCATCTTCAGAGGCTAGGAGACCAGCTGTTGCATCAGCTACAGCCGCTCCTTGATTGGCTACGAGGGACTTCCTCTGTAGGCTGACTATCTAATGTACGCAGGTTTTCAAAGCAAATTCCCCCAATGTTTGCCTGTTGCTTAGACTCACATGTGCCTAAAGGTAAAGGGACCCCTGACCATTAGGTCCAGTTATGGCCGACTCTGGGGTTGCGGCGCTCATCTCGCTTTATTGGCCGAGGGAGCCGGCGTACAGCTTCCGGGTCACGTGGCCAGCAGGACTAAGCTGCTTCTGGCGAACCAGAGCAGCACACGAAAACGCCGTTTACCTTCCCGCCTGAGCGGTACCTATTTATCTACTTGCACTTTGACGTGCTTTTGAACTGCTAGGTGGGCAGGAGCAGGGACCGAGCAACGGGAGCTCACCCCGTCATTGCGGGGATTCGAACCGCTGACCTTCTGATCGGCAAGTCCTAGGCTCTGTGGTTTAACCCACAGCGCCACCCGCATCTATTTTGTGTTCTTTTATATATACAGTATTGTATTTTTATGTTGCGAACCACCCTGAGATCTCTAGGCAAAGGTCAGTATCTGGAGGTAACCCTGTATTGGGAAAATTTGTAATGTCTAACGTTTTACAATTTTTTTTATGTGCTGTGAGCCGTCCAGGGTGGCTGGGGAAACCCAGCCAGATGGGCGAAGTATAAATACAGCCGTACAGTGATACCTCGGGTTACATACGCTTCAGGTTACAGACTCCGCTAACCCAGAAATAGTACCTCAGGTTAAGAACTTTGCTGCAGGATGAGAACAGAAATTGCGCGGCGGCAGCAGGAGGCCCGATTAGCTAAAGTGGTCCCTCAGGTTAAGAACAGTTTCAGGTTAAAAACAGACCTCCGGAACAAATTAAGTACTTAATCCGTACCTTGGTTGATGAACGACTTGTGAGCCGAACGTTTTGCGAACATTCTTTGGAACCCGAACATCCGGCATAGCTTCCGCGGCTTCCGATTGGCTGCAGGGGCTTCCTGCAGCCAATCAGAAGCCATGCTTTGGTTTCCGGACATTTTGGAGGTCAAACGGACTTCCGGAACAGATTCCGTTCGACTTGTTATGTACCGTGGTGCCTCGCAAGACGAAATTAATCCGTTCCGTGAGGCTCTTCGTATAGCGGTTTTTTCGTCTTGCGAAGCAAGCCCATTGACAGTTTAGCGGATTAGCGCTATTAGCGGTTTAGCGGCTTTTAGCAGATCAGCTAATAAGCGGCTTAGTGGCTTAGAAAAAGGGGGGAAAGGGGAAAAAACCCACAGGAACTCGCAAGACATTTTCGTCTTGCGAAGCAAGCCCATAGGGAAATTCGTTTTGCGAAGCGCCTCCAAAACGGAAAACCCTTTCGTCTAGCGGGTTTTCCGTCTTGCGAGGCGTTCGTCTTGCGGGGCACCACTGTACTGCTGTAATAAAGTAGTAGTAGTAGTAGTAGTTGTATAAATTGAATAAATATTATTATTAACAATACTAACAATATTTACAGAGATCACTTGGGCAGCGAACCGCATTGCAAGAAAGCAGATTCCGACTTTCTGGAAGTAGGAGCTCTTTGACGGCGCAACAGACTCCCAAGAGAAGTGGGGGCCTCTCCTTGGAGGTTTTTAAAGCAAAGGTTGGAGAGAATTGTCTTGGATACTTTACTTGAGACCCCTGCATTGCAGGGATTTGGACTAGATGACCCGTGGGGTCCCTTCCCAGTCTACAATTCTACGATTCAGAGAATGGCTGCTATTCCCACTCGCATGCTGTTTAGATAAGGTAAAGGTAAAGGGACCCCTGACCATTAGGTCCAGTCGTGGCCGACTCTGGGGTTGTGGCGCTCATCTCACTTTATTGGCCAAGGGAGCCGGCGTCCAGCTTCCGGGTCATGTGGCCAGCAGGACTAAGCCGCTTCTGGCGAACCAGAGCAGCACACGGAAACGCCGTTTACCTTCCCGCCGGAGTGGTACCTATTTATCTACTTGCACTTCATGCTTTCAAACTGCTAGGTGGGCAGGAGCAGGAGCAGGGACCGAGCGACGGGAGCTCACCCCGTCATTGCGGGGATTTGAACCGCTGACCTTCTGATCGGCAAGTCCTAGGCTCTGTGGTTTAACCCACATCAGCCTTTGAACACATAGGGGATCGGATTTCCCACCCCAGCCCTCTCAGATAGAGATGTGTGCTCTGACAGCCCTTGCAACGAAGGGCTGCTCTCTGCAAATGCCTAGACGCTGAAGGAATCCATGCGGCAGCAGGATTGCACCTTGCCGCTGCCAAATCCTTGCCCAACATGGGCTGCAGATGTCAAATCCCCTAGGGTTTCCTCTGCAGTTCGCTTGCATGTGCAACGATGCAGACAGACAGATTGGGCATGGGCGGCGATTGTGGAGGGGGTCCTTAGGCCTCTCTCTCACTCCCCCCCCCAAAAAAACCCCACTTTTTTATTTAAAACCCATAAAACTTTAGGAGGGCTCTTCCAGCCAAACAGCAGCCTGCCTTTGGCGGAGGAGGCTGGAGGAAGGAGCGAGGGTCTGTTTTTGCAATTTGCCCCCTCCGACACAGCGCTTGGCTGTCTGTTAAAGAGACATTGTCAAGATGTTTAGGGAAGGCATGGATTAGGAGGCTTAAAGGAGGTTGTGCAAAAACAAGCCGTGCTTTCTGGGGGGGGGGGGGGAGCAGGGAGAAGAGAGAATCTCTTGCATGAAAGCAAAACAAGCTTATTCTTTCAATTTCAACATACACACAGAATGAGCATGTAAGTGGAACCAGTTGTTACTGGAGGGGTTTCAGAGCTGCCCCCCCCCCCCGTGACGGTTCTCAGGATCTTTGCGGGGGGGGGGGAATACTGCATTCTTCCGAAAAGACTCAAGCAGCCCCGATATAGGAGCCAAATTGTCTGATCTAGAATTCTGCAGCCCCCGCCCCAATCCAGAGCAATGGAATTTCCCCTGATCAGAGAAAAGGAAAGCCCTCTGTACATGCTCACAGGGCCTCCGGTGGGACTAACCTGCCCTACCGTTGGCAGCCAGTGAGGGTGGGCAGGTGTTGGTTTGGCTCCACCCACTGATTTGGCCCCGCCCGCCATTGGCATGCAGCCCTCAGAAGGTTCCCAGGGAGCACACCAGTGCAAGTAGATAAATAGGTACCACTGTGGTGGGAAGGTAAACGGCGTTTCCGTGCACTGTGGTTTCCGTCATGGTGTCCCATTGCGCCAGAAGCTGTGGGTTAAACCACAGAGCCTAGGACTTGCAGATCAGAAGGTCGGCAGTTCGAATCCCACGACAGGGTGAGCTCCCGTTGCTCAGTCCCAGTTCCTGCCAACCTAGCAGTTCGAAAGCACGTCAGAGTGCAAGTAGATAAATAGGTACCACTCCAGTGGGAAGGTAAACGGCGTTTCCATGCGCTGCTCTGGTTCGCCAGAAGCTGCTTAGTCCTGCTGGCCACATGACCCAGAAGCTGAATGCCGGCTCCCTCGGCCAATAAAGCGAGATGAGCACCGCAACCCCAGAGTCGGCCACGACTGCACCTAATGGTCAGGGGTCCCTTTACCTTTACCTTTACCTGCCTGGGGAACTCCACTATGGCATCTGCCGAAGTGTGAATTTTGAAGAATGGGTTGGGTTTCCGTTTGCGATGTGTTTTGGAAAGCACGAAGGTAAGTTCTGCTTTGAATGCAAACCAAATTGAACTTCGCTCCCACGCCTAGTTGAACTACAACAGCCTTGTTGAGCCTCCGCTGTCTAAAAATAATCGGCTTCTAATACCAGAAGCTGGGGAATCCACAAGGACTTATAAACAAGAGTAGGTCACACTTGCAAACATCCTAGGGGCATCTGGCGGAGGCAGGAGGATGGGACAAACCAGCCTTTGCGTTGATCCCATGAAGCAATTCCGAGACTCTTAACATGGCCAGAATTTCTCTCCCCGGTCCCAACACGCCTCGGGCTCAACTTCCACTGTGTACACCGTCAAAAGAGACACTCGCATCTTTGTGCAGCTTCGAAAACACATGCTTCTCTTTCTCCTGACACAGAGATTATTATGGCTGTTTCCCCCTTTCCCCCCGGTACTGCTCTGAATCATATCCAGCTCTCAAAAACAAGACGACGGAAAAAGCTCCACTTGTTTTGTCGGCGGGTCATTTGGCGACATTTCCCCAAACTTGGGTTGGGGTATAGAGGATGAATCTCTGAAGTTGGGGGCCGGGGGTGGGGGGGGGGAGTCAGAGAGAGCAAAAGATCCCCACTCCCAAGTTTGTCTTGGCAAAGCCGAGGGGATGGAAGCCATCAGGAAATGAAGATTTATCTTCAATCCACCGGCCAATAATTGGTGAAGTGTTCTTGGCGGCCCTGGAGAAAAAGGAGGAGGGTGTCACTGCCAAAAACGCTTCCGTGTTTCCCTCCGCCCTTCTCTTATCGCCGCTGCTGTTATACTACGAGGTGCAAAAGCTTCTGGAGTGCAAACCAAGAGACCCGACTAAAATCATAGAACTGGACTGGCAGAATCCGAGACCAGGGAGAAGAGTTGGTGGAAGAAGATTGGAAGAAATTTAAAGATTATTTACAGAAACATTGCAAAATTAATGAATGTTAAAATGATGTTGGAATGAAATGAAGTGGTTTTAGTAATAAGGTTAAATAGGGTACCCCTGCCCGTATGGGCCAGTCTTGACAGACTCTGGGGTTGTGCGCCCATCTCACTTAAGAGGCCGGGGGCCAGCGCTGTCCGCAGACACTTCCGGGTCACGTGGCCAGCGTGACATCGCTGCTCTGGCGAGCCAGAGCTGCACACGGAAACGCCGTTTACCTTCCCGCTGGTAAGCGGTCCCTATTTATCTACTTGCACCCGGAGGTGCTTTCGAACTGCTAGGTTGGCAGGCGCTGGGACCGAGCAGCGGGAGCGCACCCCGCCGCAGGGATTCGAACCGCCGACCTTTCGATCGGCAAGCCCTAGGCGCTGAGGCTTTAACCCACAGCGCCACCTGCGTCCCAATAAGGTTAAATAGGAATATGTAAAAATGGATTGATATTAGATGAAAAGTATAAAGTTGCAATATGTGAAGATAAAGAACTAAGATAAAACAAAGAGGGTAAGGATTTGCTGAAATAACTATTTGAACTGGAATACAAAAAAGGGAGGTGTGAGGAAGTCATGAAAATAAGTAAATGAATTGTAAGATATAGAAAGAGGGACTTATTTTTAACTGTTTTTATTCTTTTTGTAATCTGTATTTTTTGTTTTTATTTTTTCTGTATCTTTTTTCTTATTGAAATCTTAATAAATATTATTTTTTTAAAAAATAAATAAAATCATAGAACTGGAAGGGATCCCCCAAAGTTCATCTAGTCGAACCCCCTGCAATGCAGGGATCGCAGATAAAGCAGATAGCCACACAACCTCTGCATAAAAACCTCCAAGGGAGGAGAGTCCACTACCTCCCATGGCCTAGGACCCTCGTACCTACGGGACCGCCTCTCCCGGTATGCCCCGTGGAGGACCTTAAGGTCCATAGATAGCAACACCCTAGTGGTCCCAGGCCCTAAGGAAGTTAGATTAGCCTCAACCAGAGGCAGGGCCTTTTCAACACTGGCCCCGGCCTGGTGGAACGCTCTGCCTCATGAGACCAGGGCCCTGCAGGATCTGATTTCTTTCCGCAGGGCCTTTAAGACAGAGTTGTTCCGCCTGGCCTTTGGCTTGGAATTAACTTGATCTCCTCCCCCTCTTTCCTTTTTCCTTTCTCCTTCTGTGATGGAACTCCTATTTGGGGACTTCCCTGGCTTTTTTCTGGCCCACGTAGGACCAGTCTAGATAGCTGGCCTTGGTGAAGATTTGACATTTTCATCCCCAAAAAGTTTTTGGTTTGAGTTTCTACTGAAATGAGGCTGCATTTTAATGTTGTATTTTAATCTTGTTTTTTAAGTTGTATTTTAATCAATTGTTTTTATACCTGGTGTTAGCCGCCCTGAGCCCGGTCTTGGCTGGGGATGGCGGGGTATAAATAAATTATTATTATTATTATTATTATTATTATTATTATTAGAACAGCTCTTACTGTCAGAAAGTTTTTTTCTTATGTTCAGTCGGACTCTCCTTTCTTGTAACTTAAGTCCCGCTCAAGTGCTGAATTTGGGTCACCCAGAGGCATCTAGCTGGTCAGCACGAAAACAGGATGCTCAGCTAAAAGGGCTCTTCATTTGTTCTCAGGGTGACCAAAGTCGGGAGCAAGGGAAGAAATCCAGATCCGTTAGCATTTAAGGGCGAATCTCCCCAACTCACACTTCCCAGAACACTAGGAGGAATGCGACACAGCCATGAGTTAAGAATCACTTGTCTCCAAATTCTGCAAGGGTCAGTCTTCCAGCCAAGGACTACAAGCAAAGCATGCATACAGAGAGTTCCCGTGCAAATGCACACAGTATGAAAACAGTACATGCAAAAGCATCCTATTAGGGAAAACCACTTGCAGATCAAATCTATCCATTCAGAAGGAAATCAGCCCTGAGTGCTCTCTGGAAGGACAGATCCTGAAGCTGAGGCTCCAATACTTTGGCCACCTCATGAGAAGAGAAGACTCCCTGGAAAAGACCCTGATGTTGGGAAAGATGGAGGGCACAAGGAGAAGGGGACGACGGAGGACGAGATGGTGGGACAGTGTTCTTGAAGCTACCAGCATGAGTTTGACCAAACTGCGGGAGGCAGTGGAAGACAGGAGGGCCTGGCGTGTTCTGGTCCAGGGGGTCACGAAGAGTCGGACACGACTAAATGACTAAACAACAACAACTTGCAGAAGCGTGTGTGTTAGTCGCATACAAAAATGTAATTACCAGAAGAAATTCGCATTACAACGCAGGTGAATTTTCGTGAAGATTTTGCAAATTGCAAATTTTGTGAAGATTTTGCAAAATTTTGCAAATTTGCAAACTGTGAAGAACCGAACTGGACTGTCCTCTGTTTGAAAGCAACCTCTCTCTGAACAGGTATGAGAGCATAGCACCTACGGCTCTGTTATCAAACTGCCAACCCCTGCCTGCCTACACATGAGTAGCTGATGCCCAAAATGGTCACTCTCACCAACGATAGAACCAAATGCCAATCTGTACCAGTATCCGATTCTCTCATTTTTTTTGCAGCCGAGACCGTCCACATGCCCCAAAGCTACACTAACAAGCAGGACAATAACAGCCCTCTCTTGCTGGTTTGCTCGCAATATCTTGCATTTAGTGGTAAAAGGTAAAGGACCCCTGGACGGTTAAGTCCAGTCAAAGGCGACTATGGGGTTGCGGTGCTCATCTTGCTTTCAGGTTGAGGGAGCCAGCGTTTGTCCGCAGACAGCTTTCTGGGTCATGTGGCCAGCAGGAGTAAACCGCTTCTGGCACAACGGGACACAGGGACGGAAACCAGAGCGCACGGAAACACCGTTTACCTTCCTGCCACATTGATACCTATTTATCTACTTGCGCTGGTGTGCTTTCGAACTGTTAGGTTGGCAGGAGCTGGGACGGAGCAACGGGAGCTCACCCCATCGCGAACCGCCGACCTTCCGATCGGCAAGCCCAAGATGCTCAGCAGTTTAGACCACAGAGCCACACGTGCCATTCAGTGGTAGACTGCTCTGGAACATGGAAGTTGCGTTCAGCTGCCATGGTTGGCAGCTAACATTGGTGGGTCTGTTCTCCCTGAGGAAGGAAGACGAGCGCTGAGGCTATGGGAGGCCTACGATTAAGAGATGAAGCACACACGTATTCACGCAATTGGCCACCCAGTAACACAAAATAGGATTTGCAAGGTGGCTCAAAAGTAGGTAGCCTGATGTGGAAGCCAATTTCTTTATTCTTGACTCAAGTTCGCTGTCATCATTCGCAATTAATCCTTTCATCAGACTCCACTGTCCGCCCAAAATCTGACTGCCACTTAGTGGTATGTTAGTTATGTGTACCCATACAATCTGTTGCAATGAATCTCATTGGTTCAACTGCATGACTACTTTGGGGGCCACTGCTGTTGGTTAAACCACAGAGCCTAGGACTTGCTGATCAGAAGGTCGGCGGTTTGAATCCCCGCAACGGGGTGAGCTCCCGTTGCTTGGTCCCTGCTCCTGCCAACCTAGCAGGCGGGAAGGTAAACGGCGTTTCCGTGCGCTGCTCTGGTTCGCCAGAAGCGGCTTAGTCCTGCTGGCCACATGACCCGGAAGCTGTACGCCGTCTCCCTTGGCCATTAAAGCGAGATGAGTGCTGCAACCCCAGAGTCGGCCACGACTGGACCTAACGGTCAGGGGTCCCTTTACCTTTACCTTATAGACTGCCTTGGAATAAGCAAGTTAAATCCCGAGGTTAATAGCCCGAACCTCTGTGAATCTGCTGAATTGGCCATTTCGCCGAGCGATTCTCCAGTGCTGAGAACCAGAACCAGACGCACTGAATTGGGTGCCAGAGTCCAGCTCTTACACACTTCTCGCCAGTATACTTTCAGCCTTATAAACCAGATCCGTGCTCTGCAAAGCTGTCAACCACATCCTTTCTTTTCCAGGCATAACAAAGGCGCACAGGAAGGATCCGACATTTGCACCGCTTTCTTGTCAGATCACCAGGAGATTTCTCTAACGGCCCGAAAGAGCCAGCGACTCTTTGCCAGGAGACAAGATTTTCTGGACATCGTTGGCGCAGCATCCAATTAACATTATTATTATTAACAGGCTGCTTCTGTTTCTTATTTTCCTTCTCATGCACCTCCATCCAAGCTGTAAGCAAAACCAGAGCTATCCTCTTTGCCTCCAGATGGTTCTGCTTTGCTGTCAAAAAAAAATATCCTCATGCATAACCCAATTCCCACCAGAACGCAGGTCCACTTTTTCCTAGCGCTCTTCAGTTTCACAGGCAAAGAAACACACAAACACACACAACCATAAACACGCTTTTCCTTCTTCAGTTCTTCGGGAGGGGTGGCGAATCACCACTCCTTCTAATGACAGACTCAGGTAGTGAGGGCCAACAGGAATTAAACCAAACAACGCCAGTGAGAAATAAGAAAGGGAAATGAGAATATTGTAGCAGCATCTATAAGGTAAAGGTAAAGGGACCCCTGAACATTAAGCCCTTCATGGCCTAGGACCCTCGTACCTACGGGACCGCCTCTCCTGGTATGCCCCACGGAGAGCCTCAAGGTCCATAAATAGCAACACCCTAGTGGTCCCGGGCCCTAAGGAAGTTAGATTAGCTTCAACCAGAGCCAGGGCCTTTTCAACACTGGCCCCGGCCTGGTGGAACACTCTGTCTCATGAGACCAGGGCCCTGCAGGATCTGATTTCTTTCCGCAGGGCCTGTAAGACAGAGTTGTTCCGCCTGGTGTTTGGCTTGGAGTCAATTTGATTCCTTCCCTCTCTTTCTTTTTTCTTTTCCTTCTCCTCCTGCGATGAGGCATTTTAACGAGGCATTTTAATACTTCAATGCTTCAATATTTTAATGTTGTATTTTAATTTTGTTTTAAGTTGTAATCATTCAACTTGTTTTTATTATTGCTTGTTAGTCGCCCTGAGCCCAGCCTTGGCTGGGGAGGGCAGGGTATAAATAAAAAATTATTATTATTATTAAATTGGGGTGGCGTGAGGGAGGGAGTAATAAATTACGTGCCATTTGCAAATCGAAAGCAACAATTGCAATAATCGATCGCCGGGTTGATTTCCGTTCTGAGTATAAGCAATTGTCGGCAACTTCTCATTTTCTCTAGCATCGTTACACAGAACTTTGTGAGTCCTTTGGAGGAGAAAAACGGGAAGCAGGGGTCAGGGAGGGAGGGAACGGAACGGCCGGCCGGAGCAGGGTCTGTCTGCCTGTCTGTTTCAGGTACCATTTGTCTTTGTGGCCAAACTCCCTACATGCTTAGGGGGCAGAGGAACCACAGCTAAGCAAGCAAGATTTCTGGCATTCCAAGTGAGACGGGAACGCCGTTCAGGGAACAAAGACGGAAGAGCACAGCTGCCACAAAATTTCACATGCGCTGGAGGATCACAGTAGGTCTGGTTTACAGCTTCGGAGGAGGAAAGGCCACCCCCCCCAGCCCCCGCCACCCCAGGAAAGCAAAGGGGAGAGAGTGTCGGGATTATCTCTGCTTGAGACGGGGCAGATATGGCAAAGAAAGTGACACACAACAAACAGCTGCGTCTGGGTTCTGAAGCAAAGATGTGCTTTGCTCCCAGTCTGCTCCTGTCCCTGCTGCTCAGTCTTCAAATTGGTTTTATTCAACTGCAAGCTCATTACCAGCAAAGGGCCTGACGGGGGGGGGGGGGGGGAGAAGAATCTGTGGATGCATTGCAAACATGGAAGGGTGCAAAGCACGAACAGGATTCTGTTTTTATCCGTTTGTTCTTTGGAGTACAAAGTACATACAGTGGTACCTTGGTTCTCAAAATTAATCCGTTCTGGACGTTCGTTCCAAAACCAAAGCGTTCCAAAACCAAGGCACGCTTTCCCATAGAAAGTAATGCAAAACGGATTAATCCGTTCCAGACTTTTAAAAACAACCCCTAAAACGGCAACTTGAATTTTACTATCTAACAAGACCACTGATCCATAAAATGAAAGAAATAAACAATGTACAGTGGTACCTCGGGTTAAGAACTTAATTCGTTCCGGAGGTCTGTTCTTAATCTGAAACTGCTCTTAACCTGAGGTACCACTTTAGCTAATGGGGCCTCCTGCTGCCGCAGTGCCGCCACCAAGCAATTTCTGTTCTCATCCTGAAGCAAATTTCTTTACCCAAGGTACTATTTCTGGGTTAGTGGAGTCTGTAACCTGAGGTACCACTGTACTGCAGTCATGAAATCAATCAATCAATCAATCAATCAATCAATCAATCAATCAGTCAGTCAGTCAGCAGCTGAACTGGGTTCCACACAGTCACAAAAACAAAACAAAAAAAAGCCGCAAAAACAAAAACGCAAAAATAAATAGCAAAACAGACAGGCCTGAGAGTAACATTCAAATCGGAAGTGTAACACTAGAAATGGAGCACGTTCGGCTTCCGAAAAAAGTTCGCAAACCGGAACACTTACTTCCGGGTTTGCAGTGTTTAGGTACAAGCTGTTTGAGTATGGAGGGGTTTGAGAACCAAGGTACCACTGTATCAGTGCCTGCTCAAGATATTTTGCTACCTGAGGCAAAGGGCAAGATGCTGCAATCTCCCAGTTATCATTATTATTATTTCCCTAGACCTGTAGATCTCAGGGAGGTTTCACAACATAAAATCACAACATAAAGAACACAAAATACATAATAAAAAATAGAAGCAAAGACAACCCAATAATCTCCAATCTCACAACGCATTTAAAAAGGCCTGGTTAAAGAGGAACGTTTTCACCTAGTGCCTATGAAGTAGCCAAGCGGGCCTCTCTGGGGCGAGTATTCCACAAACGGGGAGCCACCACAGAAAAGGCCCTGTTCTCGTGTTGCCACCCTCCAGACCTCTCGTGGAGGAGGCACACAAAGAAGGGTCTCAGAGGATGATCTCAGGGTCTGGGTAGGGTCATATGGAGAGAGGCGGTCTTTGCAGTCCTGAGCCATTCTTTTAAATGTGTTTCTGTCAGAAGGGTTATTGGGTTTTTTGTTTTGTTTTCATTTTTATTTTGTGTTCTCTCTGTGCATTTTCAGGTTGTGAGTCACCCTGTGATCTTCAGACGAAGGGCAGTATCCAAATTTAATTCATGACAATACAATCCTCTCTTGTGCCATGACCCATGCAAACCTGAAACTCAAAATTGAGCCAGCAAATAAATGTACTTGTTATAGCAGAGTCTATTTACTACTGCGAACCATTTTTAACTTCACAAACTTTTATCCTCAACCTTCATAATATCCCAGCCTGCAGTGACTAATATGGCAGATATTTTGCCCTTTACATGCCAACCGGTTGTCAAAATTCATCTCAGAAATTAAAAAGGCACATACAGAGGTCAATTGGAACGGTAGTCGAATCTTACTCCAATTCTGGTGAAAGGATAGCGACTTATTTGATGATGATGATGATGATGATGATGATGATGATGATGAAGAGCAACAGGCTAGCTTAGCAGGTAAAAAGGTAAAGGACCCCTGAATGGTTAAGTCCAATCAGAGGCAACTATGGGGTTGCAACGCTCATCTCACCTTCAGGCCGAGGGAGCCGGCGTTTGTCTGCAGACAGCTTTCCGGGTCATGTGGCCAGCAAGACTAAACAGCTTCTGGTGCAACGGGACACCGTGATGGAAACCAGAGTGCCTTTTACCTTCCCATTTACCATTTACCTTCCCGCTGCAGCAGTACCTATTTATCTACTTGCACTGGTGTGCTTTCGAACTGCTAGGTTGGCAGGAGCTGGGACCGAGTGACGGGAGCTCACCCCGTCATTGCGGGGATTCGAACCGCTGATCTTCTGATCGGCAAGTCCTAGGCTCTGTGGTTTAGACCACAGCTCCACCTGCGTCCCTTTAGCTTAGCAGGTGTAGGGCAAGTCACACGGCACTCAAACACTGGACACTCCCCCCACATCAGAACCAGCGGCCTCCTCACTCGGTCTCGCCCTAGGGCTGGGCCGGGATACACTGACATATTTGTAGGTGTTTTTGGTCACCATGTGAAACAGAATTACAGGCCGGATGGATCCTTGGTGGAAGACACCTGTCTGGACATCGGGCCAGCCTTTCATAAAGGTAAAGGGACCCCTGATGGTTAGGTCCAGTCGTGGCCGACTCTGGGGTTGTGGCGCTCATCTCGCTTTATTGGCCGAAGGAGCCGGCGTACAGCTTCCGGGTCATGTGGCCAGCATGACTAAGCCACTTCTAGCGAACCAGAGCAGCGCACGGAAGCGCCATTTACCTTCCCGCTGGAGCGGTACCTATTTATCTACTTGCACTTTGATGTGCTTTCGAACTGCTAAGTTGGCAGGAGCAGGGACTGAGCAACGGGAGCTCACCCCGTCATTGCGGGGATTCGAACCGCCGACCTTCTGATCGGCAAGTCCTAGGCTCTGTGGTTTAACCAACAGCACCACCCGCGTCCCTCCAGCCTCTCCTAGCGCCGATGAAATTCTGCGTCCGATGGCTGGCGCCCCATTGCTTCCCACTGTCCGACGCGATTGCGTTGCGCAGGCCGGAGCGGGGAATCCAAGGTCCGCCGAGGCAGGGCCACCCGTGGCAAGGAGCTGACCGCCTGTCACTCAGCATCTTTCCCATATGTGCAGTTGGCAGGAAAGATCAGGGATTGAGCGCTGCTCTCCGGGAAGAGGCCATATTAACTCCTCTCTTCTTCTCCTTCCTCGGGGGTTCGGAACTGTTTCTTATTTCGCTAATGAGGCAGAAATATGCAGGCGCTGGGGACTCGAGAGTCGCCCCCTCCCCGCTCGGCAGCTGTTTTTCTGCCGTCAGAGCCTCTGCTACTAAATCTCCCCTGCGGAGGCACAAAGTCCTTCTCTTTAGGGGGGAGAGCGAGGCGCTCAGCACAGCTCTGGGGCGAGAGGATGTGACCCCAGCCCTCTGGCGTATCTCGGGCTGTGCTGCTTTTGCCCAGAGGGGGGTCCTGAGTCTGTGCGCTACCCTGCTTGGGCTAGCAAAGGAACGTAAGAAGTCTATCTAGCTCAGGGTTGTCTCGGGTTACATACGCTTCAGGTTACACACTCCACTAACCCAGAAATAGTGCTTCTGGTTAAGAACTTTGCTTCAGAATAAGAACAGAAATCAGGCTCCGGCAGTGCGGCGGCAGTGGGAGGCCCCATTAGCTAAAGTGGTGCTTCAGGTTAAGAACAGTTTCAGGTTAAGAACGGACCTCCAGAATGAATTAAGTACTTAACCCGAGGTACCGCTGTATCTCCAGCCTGGAACTGCTGGAACTCAACCGGATCCGTGGGAAAGGGAGGCTGTGAGGGATGAGCTAGCGGGGGGGGGGGGGCGGAGAGATCTTGTTGTTTGCTAGGGATCAAGCAGGTGGAGCAAACCCTTCTGAGGAAAGGCTGAAACATTTGGGGCTTATTTTATATTTCATTTTATTTGTACCCTGCCCATCTGACCGGGTTGCCTCAGTTGTTCTGGGAGGCATCCAAACTACAAAAGCATAATAAAACACTACACATTAAAAAAACAGGGCTGCCTTCAGATGTCTTCCAAAAACCAGATTGTTTATTTCCTTGACATCTGATGGGAGGGCGTTCTACAGGGCGGGTGCCACTACCGAGAAGGCCCTCTGCCTGGTTCCCTGTAACCTCACTTCTCTCAGGGAGGGAAACACCAGAAGGCCCTCGGAGCTGGACCTCAGTGTCCGGGCAGAACGATGGGGATGGAGACACTCCTTCAGGTATACAGGGATACTTTGAATTGTGCCCAGAATTTGGAGGAAAAGTGAGTAAATAGACACATGACAGAGGTAATCAAAATTATGTTTTTCTCAGTGGAACGCTGTCCCTTGGTAGGTTGTGGACTCTCCTTCATTGGAGGTTTTTAAAGCAGAGATTGGATGGCCATCTTTCCTGGATGTTTGAGCTGAGATACCTGCATTGCAAAGGGTTGGACTAGATGACCGCAGGCGCCCTTCCAACTCTACAGTTCTATGATTCTCTGTGTCCTAACACTAGAACTCGTGGAAATCCAGTGAAGCTGGACACCGGAAGATTCAGGAAAGACAAAGTCGTTCTTCACAGAGCATGTTAAGTGTAAGAGAACATGTAAGACTAAGACTACCGTATTTTTTGCTCTGTAAGACTCACTTTTTCCCTCCTAAAAAGTAAGGGGAAATGTGTGTGCGTCTTAGGGAGCGAATGCAGGCTGCGCAGCTATCCCAGAAGCCAGAACAGCAAGAGGGATTGCTGCTTTCACTGCGCTGCGATCCCTCTTGCTGTTCTGGCTTCTGAGATTCAGAATATCTTTAAAGCCCTAAACGGCCTCGGCCCAGTAGACCTGAAGGAGCGTCTCCACCCCCATCGTTCTGCCCGGACGCTGAGGTCCAGTGCCAAGGGCCTTCTGGCAGTTCCTTCATTGCGAGAAGCAAAGCTACAGGGAACCAGGCAGAGGGCCTTCTCGGTCGTGGTGCCTGCCCTGTGGAACGCCCTCCCATCAGATGTCAAAGCGATAAATAACTACCTGACATTCAGAAGACATCTTAAGGCAGCCCTCTTCAGGGAAGTTTTTAATCTGTGATATTTTAGTGTATTTTTGGTTTTTATGGAAGCCGCCCAGAGTGGCTGGGGAAACCCAGCCAGATGGGCGGGGTACAAATAATAAATTATTATTATATTATTCTTGTTTTCCTCCTCCGAAAACCAGGTGTGTCTTGTGGTCTGGTGCATCTTATAGAGCGAAAAATACGATATGTAAGAATAAGATGTAAATAAAGCTGATTGTTTTGAGTGTGCAGTCTGCATTATGTTAACAGCAGTGGCATAGCATGGAGGGACAGAGGGGGTGGTGGTCCCAGGCGCAAAATTCTGAGAGGGGCACAACCAGGCACCTCCATGAGAGGCTCCCTTATTAAGACTGCATGGCTGAGCTCCTCCCATCTTCTTAAGCTGCAAGGAGGCAAGCTGTGCCCAGGCTGGGTCACGCATTTCTCCAACCCAACTGCCCAGTCTAGCAGGAGGGAGCAACCCTTGCTTTGCCCCGGGCACCAGCAACACACGCTATGTCACTGGTCACAGAAAGCCTTTCAACACACACAAATACAACGCCAGCCAAATGAACGAACGCCGCTGCAGAAATGTCATTCCGAAGGAGGAAAAGTTAATTAAACTGAGGGAAGGGCACAACTGTAAAAAATTAGAATGACATTACTTTCAGCACTTCAAATGCCCAAGGGGACATGAGTCTGAAGTTTGGCAAAAGCCCTGATCGCAACAGAAGTATCCTTTGTGAGTATAGATGCGTGGAAAGTCATGCAAAACCGAACTTCTACTCTGTTCCAAGGCCTTGCTCTAGCCCAAGAGAACAAGTCAACATCCTTTGGGTACCACAAAGCGCTCTGCGAAATGATAGCCACCTGCCAGTTTTCCACTGGTGCACACTCTCCCTCCCTCCCTCCCTCCCTCCCTCCCTCTCTCTCTCTGTTGCTGTCTTATGACCAGAAAACTCTGCAACATCATGCTGTCGCTGCAAACACGCAAATCGGGGCTTGTTGTCGGTGCTGCTTTGCACTGCCAACGAAACCCTTCTGATGTCATCATCTGGTGTCATAATATCAGCACGGCCCACGTGTCAAATGGGTGGGGCAGTCGGGATTCGGGTCCTCCACCTGTGTCCTAATAATAATAATAATTTATTATTTATACCCCGCCCATCTGGCTGAGTTTCCCCAGCCACTCTGGGCGGCTCCCAATCAAGTATTAAAAACAATACAGCGTTAAATATTAAAAACTTCCCTGATGTCTTTTAAAGATAGGATAGCTACTTATTTCCTTCACATCTGAAGGGAGGGTGTTCCACAGGGCGGGCGCCACCACCGAGAAGGCCCTCTGCCTGGTTCCCTGTAACCTCACAATGAGGGAACTGACAGAAGGCCCTCGGCGCTGGACCTCAGTGTCCGGGCTGAACGATGGGGGTGGAGATGCTCCTTCAGATATACTGGGCCCAGACCATTTTTTAAACTAGATGTTACCAGGAAGATCCAGAATGCGAGGGAATAGCCAACGTCCCTGGGGAGCTCCCAGGACACTTGCACCCCAATGGGCCATCCCTGTGCCGCTATTTTCCAATGAGCAACAGGTGGCCATTTACTACACAACACCAGAGCAGTGCCGGATTTACGTATAAGCTAAACAAGCTACATCTTAGGGCCCCGCTCTCTTGGGCCCCCCCAAAAAAATTAAAGGGGAAAAAACTGCATGTACATTTCCAAAATATAAGATAAAAAACAACAAATAAAATAGAACCTACATCCAGCAACAGTGTTTTGTGTTGTGTAGGCTCCTATGATGTTAGTCATGGGCCCCAGCTGCTAGCCTGCTCCCTAAAATATCACTGGTTTGCTCCTTTCTATATACAGTGGTACCTCGGGTTAAGTACTTAACTCGTTCCGGAGGTCCGTTCTTAACCTGAAACTGTTCTTAACCTGGAGCACCACTTTAGCTAATGGGGCCTCCTGCTGCTGCCGTGCCGCCAGAGCACAATTTCTATTCTTAAAGTTCTTAACCTGAAGCACTATTTCTGGGTTAGCGGAGTCTGTAACCTGAAGCATATGTAACCCGAGGTACCACTGTATAGGGTAAGAGACGCGGGTGGCACTGTGGTCTAAACCACTGAGCCTCTTTGGGTTGCTGATCAAAAGGTCGGCAGTTCAAATCCCCGCGACGGGGTGAGCTCCCATTGCTTGGTCCCAGTTCCTGCCAACCTAGTAGTTCGAAAGGACGCCAGGGCAAGTAGATAAATAGGTACTGCTTCGGCGGGAAGGTAAACAGCGTTTCTGTGCACTGCTCTGGTTCATCAGAAGCGGCTACCACCATTTGGATTCCGTTCTTAGACCGAGGTACGGGACACTACTTCTGTTTTGCAGAGTTTGCAAAATGAATCGTTTGCAAACAGGGCTGTTCTTAAACCGAGGTACCTCTCTCTCTCTCTCTCTCTCTCTCTCTCTCTCTCTCTCTCTGTGTGTGTGTGTGTGTGTGTGTGTACTTTTGCAAAGCAGTTTCCACAAATAAATGCATTTCTGTATTTACTAACATAAGTATTTCTGTGCACACTCGGCCCTGAAAGGTGCCTGTTTCTCTACGCGTTGCACGGCTGTAAATTTCGGAGAAGCCTGCATTTCGAAAGATGGTTTTGTGTTTTGGTTCTTGTGCTGTTTCAGATAGGGGAGATTTGGCAGGTTCTCCCGTAGCTGCAAACTGAATTTGATCTCTCTCCCACTGCTGGGTATAAATAAAAATAAAACAAGCATTAGCAAGATAGTAATGACTATGTCAATGGTTCAGAGAATTATTCCTCCAGGCTCTTTGGGAGAAAGGGAGATGGCAAAACCAAAGTATTCGGTTAACCCGAGGGAGCAAAACACCTCTGCTCCCATTGCTGCAAAGGCGGGGAGTCTCGGATGCTTTCAAAACGATTCCAAAGAGCCCTCGGCTACCTTTTAATCCACCTCGGTTTCCAAGACACGATGGTTTGTCAATCCAGATTCACATTCACCTTCCCGGGATGTTGATGGAGATGTTAAAAAGGGCGAGGGTTCATCTTAATTAACGCCAGCTCATTATCTTTCTGGCAAGTTTCCACGCTCATGAAAAGCTTGCCGGAGAGATGTGCAAGCAGCGGCCTGCAGGAAGAGGCCTGAGATGGATGCCCTTTGGGAGATTATACAACCCAGTCGAGTAGAAGCCAAGCATTGGAAATTGCCTGCTCAGAATTGTTGTTGTTGAGTCGTTTCGTCGTGTCCGCCTCTTCGTGACCCCCTGGACCAGAGCACGCCAGGCCCTCCTGTCTTCCACTGCCTCCCGCAGTTTGGTCAAACTCAGGCTGGTAGCTTCGAGAACACTGTCCCACCATCTTGTCCTCTGTCTTCCCCTTTTCCTTGCACCCTCCATCTTTCCCAACATCAGGGTCTTTTCCAGGGAGTCTTCTCTTCTCATGAGGTGGCCAAAGTATTGGAGCCTCAGCTTCACAATCTGTCCCTCCAGTGAGCACTCAGGGCTGATTTCCTTCAGAATGGAGAGGTTTGACCTTCTTGCAGTCCATGGGACTCTCAAGAGTCTCCTCCAGCACCAGAATTCAGAAGCATCCATTCTTAGCTCCCCAAGATCTCAGGGAGAGAGAGAAAGGGAAACCTGGACCGGCGAGGTCCTCTACAGCAGGGGTCAGCAAACTTTTTCAGCAGGGGGCCGGTCCACTGTCCCTCAGACCTTGTGAGGGGCCGGACTATATATTGGAAAAAAATAATGAACGAATTCCTATGCCCCACAAAAAACCCAGAGATGCATTTTAAATAAAAGGACACATTCTACTCATGTAAAAACACGCTGATTCCCGGACCATCTGTGGGCCGGATTTAGAAGGCGATTGGGCCGGATCCGGCCCCTGGGCCTTAGTTTGCCTACCCATGGTGTTGGCACTCACCTTTCTTCTGATAGGAAATTCTCTGTGGTGGGGAGACAGCAAGAAACGCTGGGGTCAAGAAGGGTCAGTTGCAAGGGGGGGGGTAGGTGGGAGTTCCAAAACAACCTTTGAAAACGTTTGACTCCCAAGGCACTCGGAAGCCAAGGTACGACTGTATTATTATTATTATTATTATTATTATTATTACTACTACTACTACTACTACTACTATCAACATCTATTCATTTTTCGCTTTGTGCACGTAAATAAATGAAATACCAGGGTTGGGGTGGGAATGGAATGAGCCCTAAGGTAAAGGGTAAAGGGACCCCTGACCATTAGGTCCAGTCGTGACCGACTCTGCGGTTGCGGCGCTCACCTTGCAACCAGTGTGGTGTAGTGGTTAAGAGCGGTAGTCTCGTAATCTGGGGAACCGGGTTCGCTTCCCCGCTCCTCCACATGCAGCTGCTGGTTGACCTTGGGCCAGTCACACTTCTCTGAAGTCTCTCAGCCCCACTCACCTCACAGAGTGTTTGTTGTGGGGGAGGAAGGGAAAGGAGAATGTTAGCCGCTTTGAGACTCCTTAAAGGGAGTGAAAGGCGGGATATCAAATCCAAACTCTTCTTCTTCTACTGGCTGAGGGAGCCGGCGTACAGCTTCCGGGTCATGTGGCCAGCAGGACTAAACCGCTTCTGGCGAACCAGAGCAGGGCACGGAAACGCCGTTTATCTTCCCGCCGGAGCGGTACCTATTTATCTACTTGCGCTGGTGTGCTTTTGAACTGCTAGGTTGGCAGGAGCAGGGACCGAGCAACGGGAGCTCACCCCGTCGTGGGGATTCAAACCACCGACCTTCTGATCGGCAAGTCCTAGGCTCTGTGGTTTAACCCACAGCGCCACCCGCATCCCTACTTTCCAACATAACCCACCAATTACACACACAAAGGCATGACTCTCCAGAAAGTGGACTTTTCTCCCAGAACCATGGACTGATGCAAAAGAGAGCAGAGATCCTCTTCAGTCCCTCCCTCTGTTTTCAAACAACTTCCCTCATTTATAGGACTGGGTCAGAAGTCAACAAGAGTTTGCAATAAACTGTCCAAGAGTCGTCCTAGGATCCCGTGCCAAAATCAACATTGTTAAAAGGGCAATGAAGCCACCAAGCTTTGCACAGAGGCTTGCTTCGGGAATGAGAGCTCAATGGTCCCACAGATTGAGAGAGAAAGGTACAGGGGCTCAGCTTTGCTTGGGAACTCTCTATCCCATGGGTGGGGGTCTTCTTTGGCTCCATGGACCAGATCTTCATCAGAACTGGCCTCGTGAACCAAATTGGATAGGTGGGTGGGGCTGGAAGCGACAATGACACCAGGTGTTTCGGCACTTTGACGTCCCAAAGTTGGGACGTCAAAGCACCTTGCTAAAGCAAGAGCCCTCGTTTTTTATCAGGCGTTTTAACGTGACCCCCTTCTGGATTGCACTGAATCCTGCCAAACTGAGCAGGATTTAACCTCCTGCCCATCAGCTGATGCAGAACTGGCATGCACAGCCAATGCAGAAGTAATCACATCGCTTTCTGAGTGACCAGTCAACTCTTTGCGCCATTTCTTTAATTTGTATTATGTTTTACAAGCTCACTAAATGAAAGAACAAACAACAACAACAACCAACTTGATAGCAATCATATAACACTCTGACAAACACCCTCCTCTCAGCTCCAATAAAGGTAAAGGGACCCCTGACCGTTAGGTCCAGTTGTGGCCGACTCTGGGGTTGTGGCACTCATCTCGCTTTATTGGCTGAGGAAGCCGGCGTACAGCTTCCGGGTCATGTGGCCAGCAGGATTAAGCCGCTTCTGGAGAACCAGAGCAGCGCACGGAAACGCCGTTTACCTTCCCACTGGAGCGGTACCTATTTATCTACTTGCACTTTGACGTGCTTTCGAACTGCTAGGTGGGCAGGAGCAGGGACCGAGCAACGGGAGCTCACCCCGTCATTGCAGGGATTCGAACCGCCGACCTTCTGATCGGCAAGTCCTAGGCCTCTGTGGTTTAACCCACAGCGCCACCCACGTCCCCTCATCTCCAGTACTTAATCAATAGCCGAATCCTACTGTAACCTGAGTGGCTCATTGCCCAAACAAGATGTCAAAACGGAAACCTTTTGGGAAAAGTGCATTTCCAAGGTTTGATGGCTCATAACACCTGATTGGCTCTCTAAACACTCGTGCTCATTGGCTACATTCAAATGAAGGAAATCTACCTCATATCAACCTAAGCAAGTTGTGCTTCCTTTTTCTGGTTATTTGGCTATAACTTTCGATAGAATAGAGATCATTGAACAAACTTCATTGCGTTACATTCTTCATTAAATTATCTTTCCATTGATAATGCAATTTTATGGTATTGCTCCAAAAAAAGAAGAAGATTTGATATCCTGCTTTATCACTACCCGAAGGAGTCTCAAAGCGGCTAACATTCTCCTTTGCCTTCCTCCCCCACAACAAACACTCTGTGAGATGAGTGGGGCTGAGAGACTTCAGAGAAGTGTGACTGGCCCAAGGTCACCCAGCAGCTGCATGTGGAGGAGCCGGGAAGCGAACCCGGTTCACCAGATTACAAGTCTACCGCTCTTAACCACACCACCACATTGGTTCTGGTGGTGTTATGAGACATCAAACCTCAGAAATTTCCCAAAAGGTTTCCACAGTTTTGTCCACCTGTGTACCTCTCGAATACTTGGGTAACCCCCTGATGTGAGGACCAAAAACAGCCTTTCCAGAATAAATGGAAAGTGAAAGAGAGGAGCGAAACAAAGGAGAAGGGCATTCAAGAAAGAGGTTTCACTTGGCATGAATAGATGCTTTCAGACAAGCCAACCCTCTGTCTGCTCTCTTGTCTTCTGACCCGTTCTTTTTGGACGAATGAGTCAACGAGAGCAGAGCGGCTGGTTCATTAACCAACCCCGCTGGGCAAATCCTCTTTTCACCTACTTTTGCACACTCCCTGGATCCTGCAGGTGGTCTGAGGAGCGGAGACCAATGAGTCACAGGCGAGGCCGGTTCTTCTCCGGGGTGGGTTCCCCAAAGCAAGCAGCTGATCCGACCTCCTGCTGCAGATCCCCAGAGAGATTTGAGATCAGGTGCTCAGCAACGGACCTTGCTGGCTGCTGGCCGAGAAAGCCACTTCTGCCTTAAGGATGAGGTGGGGTTGCACGCTCTCACTACCCCTCCATGTGTGCAGGGGTGTATATTGTGATAGGAATTTTATGGTCTTAGGTATATGGTAATGTTCACAAGCGTACCAACCAAGCACGTACACAGATCAGCACTGGAAGACCAACCTGGAACCATTTTGATTCCTAAACTGAGCAAATGTTTTCTCTGCAAGGTCAAAGTGGGAAACCTCCCCATTGTCTCTTTCCTCACAAATCCTGTCTTAAGGGCACATTTAAGATATGACTAGGGTGTGAGTCTGTGACCTGGCTCAGGAACAAAGTATTTATTATTACAAAAGACTAGCCAGGCTCCCCAGGCAATCCAATCAAGTAACCTGCCAGACAGGAGATAAACAAGGACAGGAGAAAAACAACATTCAAATTTCTGTTGTAGACCACCTTTTCTGTGATGTAGGTATGATGTATCTGAGGGGTAGTCTTAGGTTACACCGATTCTGTGATGTATGTATGATGTTTCTGGGGGTGGTCTTGATCTACAGGGTGGCAATTTCAAAAGTCTTTACAGTGGTGCCTCGCAAGACGAAATTAATCCGTTCCGTGACTCTCTTCATCTAGCGGTTTTTTCATCTTGCGAAGCAAGCCCATTGACGGCTTAGCGGATTAGCGCTATTAGCGGTTTAGCGGCTTTTAGCGGCTTTTAGCGGCTTAGCGGATAAGCGGCTTAGCGGCTTAGAAAAAGGGGGGGAAGGGGAAAAACCCCGCAGGAACTCACAAGACATTTTCGTCTTGCGAAGCAAGCCCATAGGAAATTCGTTTTGCGAAGCACCTCCAAAACGGAAAACTCTTTCGTCCAGCGAGTTTTCCGTCTTGCGAGGCGTTCGTCTTGCGGGGCACCACTGTATAAGGCCTTGCGCGCCATTGTTCTGGGTCCTTCCTCCTCTTTCTCGTGCAGGTGAGGGGCGCACCTTGTTGCAACAGATCAATAAAGATCAGGCTTACTAGCTGCTTTGCTTCTCAGTATTCTCTGGTTGGCCTCTGTTATCTTCTTCTACCAATAGGGAACCTATGTAAGGACTCTATATGGGCTCTTGGATACCCCATAAGGGAAAAGGGCAATTTTTGTTTACAACAATGGTCACTACACTTCTGATGCAAGCGAGGCAATGAGCATGGACCATGTATTGAATGGAGCTCCTCTAAGACCACAGCCTCCACCACAAACAGTGAGGATTGGGCCCGTTACATCTACGTCCCTGAAGCTCAGCACTGGCCCCCCACAGGGACGTATGCTGAGTCCCTACCTGTATGCGTTGTACACATATGACTGTATTTCACCTGATCCATCTACTGCAATTCTTAAGTTTGCAGATGATACTACCATAATGGGTCTAATTACAGGTGGAGATGAATCAGCGTACAGGTGGGGAGGTTCAAAAAGGATCTACATGGTGCCTAGAGAATAACTTGCACCTAAATATTAGCAAGACAAAGGAGATGGTGTTGGACTTTCGGAGGAAGAGAGGGGAACTAGCCCCATTGTTTATCAGGGGGGGTTGTGTGGAGAGAATCTCTTGCTTTAAATTTCTGTGAGTTTACCTTAGTGAAGACCTCACTTGGAAAAACAATATAGGCTGTAGGGTTAGAAGATAGTGTATTTTAAAATAGTATAAAATCATTTGTAAGTGATAAACTGTGAAGATTTTTATGGTAAAAGTAAGCGTGATAAAAATTATTATATATGTAAACTGCTAAAGATGAGGTAAAATGAAAATTAGATAGGGGGGACTTGGGGAAGCCCACTTAACAATGTTTAGAAAAAATAAGGATAAGACAAAGAATGTGTTTGTATTGTTTTTCTGTTTGTGTTGTTTAGTTGTGTTATAAAATGAATAAAAAATTGGGGGTGGGGACAGGAAAAACAATATAACTCAGGTGGCTAGGAAAGCCCAACAGAGACTCCATTTCCTCAGGGTCTTGCGCGAGAACAATGTTAAACAACAACTGATGACCTCCTTCAACCAGTCCACAATAGAAAGTGTCCTCTCATATTAATTTTTAATTTTTATATTTAAATCCTTGTTATATTCATATTGTCCTTTGTATTTTTGATATTTTTTATGATCTGTGATATTGTGTGTGTTGACGCTGGTCTGTGACCATATTAATAAATTCATTCATTCATATTGTATCACTGTGTGGTACGTTGGCTTGACAGCCACGGACAGAAAGTCTTTACAGAGGGTGGTGAACACAGCACATGATATCATGGGCTGCCCCCTGAGCCTCATAGATGACATCGCAAGGGATCATTGCCTTAGGAGAGCGAGGGAAATTCTCAGGGACGATTCACACCCCAGCCAGCACCTCTTTAATCTTCTACCTTCGGACAGGAGATATAGAAGTATAATCAGTCGTAAGGTAAAGGGACCCATGACCATTAGGTCCAGTTGCGGACGACTCTGGGGTTGCGGCGCTCATCTCGCTTTACTGTCCGAGGGAGCCAGTGTACAGCTTCCGGGTCATGTGGCCAGCAGGACTAAGCTGCTTCTGGCGAAACCAGAGCAGCACACGGAAACGCCGTTTACTTCCCGCCGGAGTGGTACCTATTTATCTACTTGCACTTTGAGGTGCTTTCAAACTGCTAGGTTGACAGGAGCAGAGACCGAGTAACGGGAGCTCACCCCGTCGCAGGGATTCGAACCGCCGACCTTCTGATTGGTAAGTCCTAGGCTCCGTGGTTTAACCCACAGCGTCCCATAATCAGTCGTACCAACAGGCTAAAAAACAGTTTCTGTCCATGGGCCGTTAGGCTGCTGAACGGAAAATAATATAGTGCAACTGACTTTTGGGGTTGGTGTGTTGTGCGACAAGCACACAGAGAGCAATGAAACTGAGTGTTTGTGGAGGGGGGGGAGGCTCAGTTAATTTCCTTGTACACAGGTTGTACATTGGCAATAAAGGTATTATTATTATCTTCAAAGCAGTTCCCGGTTTTGGCTGAAGACAGGGCGTGCTAATGAGTTTCCCCTGTCGCTCCTTCCTCTTTCCCTCTTCCTTCCAAGCTACCATATATGTACAAAAAGTCACACATGGAAGATTTAACAAGCTTTGTGCCCTCGCCCCTACAATGGAGGCAGTGCTGCCCCCCCCCAGGCCCACAGCCACCACCCCCACCAAGACTTTTCCTCCTCCTCTTTCTGCAGAAATGGGACCGCCTGCACAGCAGAACGAAACACTTCATAAAAGTCACAAGAACACAACAGGGTGGGTGGGTGTGTGTGTGTGTGTGTGTGTGTGTGTGTGTGTGTTCTTTTTCTAAAGAAGAAAATGCAAGGGGGGGGAGAGGGATAACTCTCCTCGCTTCCCAAATGCAGAGGTGAAACGAAACACATTTCTTTGCTCGCTCTTTCCGGCGCTGAAAACAGCCGTGAAAGGGAACGGGGCCGCTCTAAACCCAGCTGGAGTTAGTCAGAGGAAGGGAGAAAGGATGCTTCACATAACTTTCCTTTATCCTGCGGAAGATTCCACTGCTCTGGACTGGGTCCAGTTCTGAAGCAGCAGAAGGCAGGTTCAAGCCCAGGGCCTCTAGCTCCAGATGCCCGCAACCACAGGCACATCACGGGACAGTCTAAGTATGCTGGATCTGGGATGCGGGTGGCGCTGTGGGTTAAACCACAGAGCATAGGACTTGCCGAGCAGAAGGTCGGCGGTTCGAATCCCCGCAATGACGGGGTGAGCTCCCGTTGCTCGGTCCCTGCTCCTGCCATCCTAGCAGTTCAAAAGCACCTCAAAGTGCAAGTAGATAAATAGGTATCGCTCCGGCGGGAAGGTAAACGGCGTTTCCATGCGCTGCTCTGGTTCACCAGAAGCGGCTTAGTCCTGCTGGCCACATGACCCGGAAGCTGTACGCCGGCTCCCTCGGCCAATAAAGCGAGATGAGTGCCACAACCCCAGCCTCAGTCACAACTGGACCTAATGGCCAGGGTCCCTTTACCTTTTATGCTGGCCCTAGGGGTAACCCAAGCAACGGGGTCCAGGTGTGGTCCTCTAGGAGTCAGTCCGAAAGGGTCAAGGCAGGACACCAGGCAGGACACCAGGCAAGGACAGATACAGGATCTCAGGCAGGATCTAGCATACGGCAATGTTGCTCCCACAACCTGGGGCAGGGTCCAACAGCCTTTTATCTTTGTTGGGGTAACGGCCAGTCCTGATCCCCCAGCGACTCACCTCCCTTTTCACCCGAAGGCGAGTACTTCTCCTGCAAGTACTCAGGTCTCTCCTTCTCTCAGACCTCAGTCTCTGCAGCTCAGGAGACGTCGGTGGGTTACTAGACCCAGGGGCCGCCTCAGCCTCCCCTGACCCAACCAGTAGTGGAGCAGCTGTAAGCGATGGCCCAGCTGAAGGCAACGAGGTCATCCCTGCATCTGGAGCCAGGGCAGGCTCAGGCCCCTGACTGGCCCAGCTGGTGCTTGTTGCAGGGGAACCTGTGCAGACTGGGACTCTTCAGAATAAATTTTTTTTTTTGGGGGGGGGTGTCAAAATTCCATGGCTGGGAACGCATTAGAAATTTCCCCATAGGAATCAATGGAAATTGTCAACTTGTTATGTGAACACTCGCCTGACAAACGATTCCTGAGAACACCTTGTGTTCAGGTAGAAGAAGAAGAAGAGTTTGGATTTGATATCCCGCTTTATCACTACCCGAAGGAGTCTCAAAGCGGCTAACATTCTCCTTTCCCTTCCTCCCCCACAACAAACACGCTGTGAGGTGAGTGGGGCTGAGAGACGTCAGAGAAGTGTGACTGGCCCAAGGTCACCCAGCAGCTGCATGTGGAGGAGCGGGGAATCGAACCCGGTTCACCAGATTATGAGTCCACCGCTCTTAACCACTACACCACACTGTCTGGAATCCTGGAGAGCTGCTGCTGCAAGCCCATGCAGCCAATACTGGACTCAATGGGCCAATGGTCTGATTCCATATAAGCAGCCCATATAAGGAGCTCTCTGGGTTCCTAAGGGCTGTAGCAGCGCTTATTTTAGGATATCTCCCCATTCAGAGAAGTGCTTATAACAATATACTGACAACCATTACCTCTTCAAGGCACTGCTCTTAGAATAAATAAATCCTTCTGCCTCTGTTTGTTTTAGTTGGTTGTATTAAGTGGTTTAAGAAACCAAACAAGCCCTAAAGCTGTATTATTATTATTTTTAAAAAACCCAACGTGGGTACCATTGAATGTTAGTCATAGAGATGACCTATTGAAATCAATGGAGTTAAAGTTAAAAGGTAAAGGGACCCCTGACCGTTAGATCCAGTCATGGCTAACTCTGGGGTTGCGGCGCTCATCTCGCTTTATTGGCCGAGGGAGCCGGTGTACAGCTTCCGGGTCATGTGGCTAGCAGGACTAAGCCGCTTCTGGCGAACCAGAGCAGCGCACGGAAACGCCGTTTATCTTCCCGCCGGAGTGGTACCTATTTATCTACTTGCACTTTGACGTGCTTTCGAACTGCTAGGTTGGCAGGAGCTGGGACCGAGCAACAGGAGCTCACCCCGTCGCGGGGATTTGAACCTTCGACCTTCTGATGGGCAAGTCCTAGGCTCTGTGGTTTAACCCACAGCGCCACCCGCATCCCTAGCGCATTAAATTCAGCATAACTTAGTTTGCTGTCTCCCTGTGAATTGTTATTTTATTAAAGTATGACACTTTGGGGGTTATCTTTGGACGGGAGGTAGGTGAAGATTTTGAAGGATTGCTGGTACCAAATTTATCCCCAATCACTACTTACTAGACTAGAAAGTAGGCCTTATTGGACCCAACAGCGCTTGCTTCTGAGTAACCTTGCCCTGCTATGAATCTGTGTTTACCTGTGTTTCAGATCCTACACTTAAATGGGGCTGGGGTAGTGGAGATTTATCACAGAACCGCAGAAGTGAAAGGGATCTCCTTAGACTAAGGGGGGAATCTGACAATTTCTGTTTCTCTCAGTTTCTCTCTCTCTCACACACACACCCCCATTAAATTCAGTTCTCTACATTTCTGCAGCAATGTGCAATATCGTAATGTCGTTAAAATTCATCGTTTCAGTGCGAAATTCTCCCAAGCTACACATTCTTTACAAAGCCATCCCCCCAATGCAATGCACTATTGGTCCTCTTTCAGCAGTATATTCATTTTTATGTAAACATCCGCTTAGTACGTGCCTTTTTTTGTACGGCTCCTGGCTGTAGAGCTGTATTACAAAATTCAGGGAAGGGCGAGAATTCAGAAAGACGGCTGAATTTCAAAGGCTAGACTGGATAAATCCCAAACTGGAATTAAGATTGCCAGAAGAAATATCAACAACCTCAGACATGCGGATGACACAACTTTGATGGCAGAAAGTGAGGAGGAATTAAAGAACCTCTTAGTGAGGGTGAGAGCGCAAAATATGGTCTGAAACTCAACAGCAAAAAAACTAAGATCATGGCCACTGGTCCCATCACCTCCTGGCAAATAGAAGGGGAAGGAATGGAGGCAGTGAGAGATTTTACTTTCTTGGGCTCCATGATCACTGCAGATGGTGACAGCAGTCATGAAATTAAAAGACGCCTGCTTCTTGGGAGAAAAGCAATGACAAACCTAGACAGCATCTTAAAAAGCAGAGACATCACCTTGCCAACAAAGGTCCGTATAGTTAAAGCTTTGGTTTTCCCAGAAGTGATGTGTGGAAGTGAGAGCTGGACCATAAAGAAGGCTGATTGCCGAAGAATGGATGCTTTTGAATTCTGGTGCTGGAGGAGACTCTTGAGAGTCCCATGGACTGCAAGAAGATCAAACCTCTCCATTCTGAAGGAAATCAGCCCTGAGTGCTCACTGGAAGGACAGATCGAGAAGCTGAGGCTCCAATACTTTGGCCACCTCATGAGAAGAGAAAAGACCCTGATGTTGGGAAAGATGGAGGGCACAAGGAGAAGGGGACGACAGAGGACAAGATGGTGGGACAGTATTCTTGAAGCTACCAGCATGAGTTTGACCAAACTGCGGGAGGCAGTGGAAGACAGGAGTGCCTGGCATGCTCTGGTCCAGGAGGTCACGAAGAGGCAGACACGACTAAATGACTAAACAACAACAACAAATACAATAAGCTCTGCTTCTAGAGATGGGAGACACAGAGGCATACCAAAAAAATGAACGTGTTTGCGTTAGAGGATGTTCTGAAGTAGAGGACCTTATGCATTATATCTTGCACTGTCCGTTATATAATGATGCAAGAAAAAGATTTATAGTACCTATAATGACAAGGTCCCCTGGCCAGAACCCCTCGGACATGATTTTATATCTCCTTGCAGACACAGATAAGTATGTGACCTGGCGTGTAGCACTTTTTGCAACTGCAGCTAGGAAAATTAGAGCAAATTATATAGCCAAGGTAGCCATTAACTGTAAAGGAGATGAATTTATTTGATCCTGTCTGTCTACCTCAGGCTATGCTCTATCTTTGTCACCAAACCCTGAGTATAAATTGCACACTGTATTAACTGACATTGCTTTTAACATTAGTGGCCATGTGATGATTTTAGCTTATGAATTTTATTGTTTAATGTCTTGATTTGTACATTTGGGTACTTTTATAGCTCTGTTTAGAGTACGTAATGTTTTGATAATATAAATGTTTTAAGTCTTTCAGTGTATTTTCTTTTAATTGTCAAATAATTCTGTGTACATTGCGGCAGCCTTTGGCTATGTGCAATAAAACTGACTGGCTGACTGACTAGTTGGGAGGAAGAAATAAAATATTCCCGAAACAAAATGCAAAAGCAAATTGCGGAGTGTGAGTGGCCCTCCAAAATCCTCTTCCAGCTTGAATAGGGAGAGAGTGAGAGAGTGAGAGAGAGAGAGAGAATTGTGAAGGCTTTATGAGAACTGGGAGGGCAGTAAAATAGCGGTGTGAGGGAGAACCCAAAGGAAGCAGGTTATTTCAGGAACGGAGAAAGCTGACCTCTTTCCATTCACCGCCAGCCTCCTGAGTTCCACCTTACTTCAACAGAGCAGGAAATGGGTCTAATCCAGGGCTGCGTTTAGATGCTGCGATTCTTCAGGAGTGCCGTAAAAATCACAGAAGGCAGCTTTGACCCCAGAACTCAACTTCCTGAGAATCTCAGCTTGCTTTACTTAGCGAGAGAGAGAGAGAGAGAGAGAGAGAGAGAGAGAGAGAGAGGTTCTGGGAAATATTCAGTCCATGTGCGCAAAAGCCCATTGCCTCTCCCAGTTAACAAGGGAGAAGACGGCGTCCCACAGCCCGTCTGCCTCAACGGTGACCAGTACCGCCTTGTCGCTAGACTGGGATTTCCAGAAGCAGGAGAGAGGTTCAGTAGCCGTTTCCAGAGCAAAAATCGGCTGCAGTTTTCCAGCAACCAGGGAGGGGGAAGATGGGCTCTCCCACCCAGTGGCGTAGCGTGGGGGGTGCAGGGGGGGCCGGCCGCACCGGGCGCAACATCTGGGGGTTAGGGGGCGCAAATCCATGGGTTAGGGGGTGCAAATTACTTGCCTTGCCCCGGGTGCTGACAACCCACGCTACGCCACTGCTCCCACCTGCCTCAATTTGGAAAACCAGAATTATGCAAAATAAGAAGCACTGCGCACATTTCCTCAATTTGCATTACGGGGGAGGGGTGCTTATTTTGGGACAGGTTTAGGATATGAATTCTTGTGCCAGAGAGAGCGCATACCGTATTTTTCCCTCTATAAGACGCACCAGACCACAAGACACACCTAGTTTTTGGAGGAGGAAAACAAGAAAGAAAATATTCTGAATCTCAGAAGCCAGAAGAGCAAGAGGGATCGCTGCGCAGTGAAAGCAGCAAACCCTCTTGCTGTTCTGGCTTCTGGGATAGCTGCGCAGCCTGCATTCGCTCCATAAGACGCACACACATTTCCTCTTACTTTTTAGGAGGGAAAAGGTGAGTCTTATAGAGCAAAAAATACAGTAAATAGCCTTTGCGTGCTTCGATGCAAGAGGGTGTGAGGGCAGTTCAGATGCAGGTTGCAGAAGCCCAAGTCAAAAATGGATTACTGCAACATGTTTCTAAGTGGATCCACCCTTGATGCTATTTAGAATCTACTGGACTCCCTTATGTTTGTAGAAGAAAGGACTATCCAATGTAGCTCTTCGCTGGAGATGTAATATGGAACAATGCACATGGGTGGGCTGTGGTCTAAATCACTGAGCCTCTTGGGATGGCTGATCGGAAGGTCGGCGGTTCGAATCCCCGCGATGGGGAGAGCTCCCATTGCTTTGTCCCAGCTCCTGCCAATCTAGCAGTTCAAAAGCACGCCAGTGCAAGTAGATAAATAGGTACCACTGTGGCGGGAAGGTAAACGCCGTTTCCGTGCGCTCTGGTTTCCATCACGGTGTCCCGTTGCACCAGAAGCAGTTTAGTCCTGCTGGCCACATGACCTGGAAAGCTGTCTGTGGACAAACACCGGCTCCCTCGGCCTGAAAGCGAGATGAATGCCGCAACCCCAGAGTCACCTTTGACTGGACTTAACTGTCCAGGGGTCCTTTACCTTTAGCTTCTCTGAAACATATGTTTTTATTAAGTTTTTGGGGAAAGTGTTGGACTATAGAAACAAGACTCTACGGAGAAAAAATTAAAGATTTTCAGAAGTGCATAGGCTCTTGAACGATATACCCATTGTATGGAAATTGATAACAGGAAAGCGGAAATGGATTCTTCACGCCCTTATGGTGGCCAAGAGACCGATATGGACAAGTGGGGAAATTAGAGATACAATTCCCCTTAATCAATGGTTTGGAAGCATGACAACACTTAACAACATATGAATGGACAGGGACTTTCTTTGGATAAATAAAATGATATTTGGAGGAGTTTACCCAGAATATGTTCGGTTATGTGTATTTGAATAACAAGAATATACAGTGATACCTTGGTTCTCAAACTTAATCCATTCCAGAAGTCCATTGCAAAACCAATGCGTTCCAAAACCAAGGCGTGCTTTCCCATAGAAAGTAATGCAAAATGGATTAATCCGTTCCAGACTTTTAAGAACAACCCCTAAAGCATCAATTTAACACGAATTTTACTCTCTAACAACACCATAAAATGAAAACAATAATCAATGTACTGTACTATGAAATAAATAAGACTGTTCTAGATGATGAAAATTAAAAAAAAAATAATTCTTACTTGCTCTGATGATAGTTATTGTTAGGAGGGGAGGGGGCTTTTATCCATTTCTGCAGTCACACAATCAATCAGTCAGTAGCTGAACTGGGTTCCACACCGTCACAAAAACAAATGAACCGAAAAAGCCTCAAAAACAAAAACGCAAAATAAATGGCAAAACCAAAAGTGTCAAATACAGTGGTACCTTGGTTCTCGAACTTAATCCATTCCGGAAGTCTGTTTGACTTCTAAAATGCTCGGAAACCAAGGCGCGGATTCTGATTGGTGCAGGCACCCCAGAAACAATAGCCGACAGCCGCTTTGGATGTTCGGCTTCCGAAAAATGTTTGAAAACCAGAACACTTACTTGCGGGTTTTCGGTGTTTGGGAACCAAGGCGTTTGAGAACCAAGGTACCACTGTACACATCTGTATACTGTATGGTAATGGAGCAGATTTTTTTTTCCTCTTTTGATTCATTCTCACTCACTTTTCTTTATTTTTTCCCTCCATCTTTCATTTATAAAAAGAATAGAGGGAGGAAAGAAAGAAAGAAAGAAAGAAAGAAAGAAAGAAAGAAAGAAAGAAGGAATAAAAAAAGAAAAAGTTCTGCTCCGTTTATAAAAATGAAATTAAATGATGATGATTATGTTTGGGGAGCTGCAGCTGAAAAATCTGAACAGGCTGCCAGTATGCTGCAGGGACAAGTTTAAGGTCTTGCTGGTGGTAAAGGTAAAGGTCAAGGGACCCCTGACCATTAGGTCCAGTCATGGCCGACTCTGGGGTTGCGACGCTCATCTCGATTTATTGGCCGAGGGAGCCAGCATACAGCTTCCGGGTCATGGGGCCAGCAGGACTAAGCCGCTTCTGGCAAACCAGAGCAGCGCACGGAAATGCTGTTTACCTTCCCACTGCAGCGGTACCTATTTATCTACTTGCACTTGGACGTGCTTTCGAACTGCTAGGTTGGCAGGAGCAGGGACTGAGCAACGGGAGCTCACCCCGTCGCAGGGATTCGAACCACCGACCTTCTGATCGGCAAGCCCTAGGATCTGTGGTTTAACCCACAGGGCCAGGAAGCCCTAAATGACCAGATCTCTAGAGACTCGCTGCCTGTCTGTGGAGACAACAACTGAGCTAGATAGATCAGGTGTGTAGTAGTCTTGCAAAAGGCAAATTCCACGCTAAGGATCATTAGGAAAGGAATTGAAAACAAATGGTCTCGTGCAAATGCATGATGTGACCACGTTTGGAGTATGGGTTCTGGTCGCCGTCACTCAAAAAGGACATCGAAGAGTTTGGGAAAGGTTTGGAAAAGGGGCAGCAAAACAATCGAGGGGTGGAGCCCTGCAAGAAAGGAGTGCAGTGCTGGAGACATTTAGAGGTTCGCTGCTGTTGTTTTCTGCCTGTAACTGTTTACAGTGGTACCTCAGGTTACATACGCTTCAGGTTACATACGCTTCAGGTTACAGACTAACCCAGAAATAGTGCTTCAGGTTAAGAACTTTGCTTCAGGATGAGAACAGAAATCGTGCTCCGGTGGTGCAGCAGCAGCAGGAGGCCCCATTAGCTAAAGTGGTGCTTCAGGTTAAGAACAGTTTCAGGTTAAGTACGGACCTCTGGAACGAATTAAGTACTTAACCCGAGGTACCACTGTACTTTTCCCCATTTAAATTGTGCTTCCTTTGCATTTCAGCGGAGGGGGTAGAAATAATTATGCCCTTGGTTCCATGGAATTCACAGCTTATGGTAACATATGCAAACAATTGCTGAGGTTGCATTAAATAGCAGGCAGGGAGACAGAGGAATGTGGCATTTGGCGGAACCGAATTGCAGCAGAACAGAAACAGCTGTGAGGAAGATGGGTCAAGCAGAAATCCCTTCATGAATGCACAGCATCCCCGACAGACGAACAACCAGACGCTGCTTAAATACCTCCCACAAAAGGTAGCCACAGCAGGAGGGAGTATTCATTGAACAGGTAGCTCAGGGATCCCTTTTCGACAAGGCAAAGGTAGACAACTTCTCGATTCTCCAGACATTGCCCCACAAGTTGACAACTGGTACTTAGTCCCTGAAACAGAATTGGCTCAGTGTGCCCCAAACACTCAGTAATAATAATAATTTATTACTTATACCCCGCCCCTCTGGCCGCGTCTCCCCAGCCACTCTGGGCGGTTTCCAACAGGATATTAAAAGCACATCAAACATTAGAAACTTCCCTAAACAGGTCCGCCTTCAGATGTCTTCTGAAAGTCAGATAGTTTTTTATTTCCTTGACATCTGATGGGAGGGCGCCACCACCGAGAAGGCCCTCTGCCTGGTTCCCTGTAACCTCACTTTTCGCAGGGAGGGAAGCGCTAGAAGACCCTTGGAGCTGGACCTCAGTGTCCGGGCTGAACGATGGGGGTGGAGACGCTCCTTCAGGTCTACTGGGCCGTTTAGGGCTTGAAAGGTCAGCACCAACACTTTGAATTGTGCTCGGAAACTTCCTGGGAGCCAATGGAGGTCTTTCAGGACCGGTGTTCTATGTATGCCCTCAGCCAGCCACTAGATCCTTTGTTGTTGTTGTTTAGTCTTTTCCAACTCTTCGTGACCCCCTGGACCAGAGCATGCCAGGCACTCCTGTCTTCCACTGCCTCCTGCAGTTTGGTCAAACTCATGTTAGTAGCTTCGAGAACACTGTCCCACCATCTCGTCCTCTGTCATCCCCTTCTCCTTGCGCCCTCCATCTTTCCCAACATCAGGGTCTTCTCCAGGGAGTCTTCTCTTCTCATGAGGTGGCCAAAGTATCGGAGCCTCAGCTTCAGGATCTGTCCTTCCAGTGAGCACTCAGGGCTGATTTCCTTCAGAATGGAGAGGTTTGATTTTATTGCAGTCCATGGGACTCTCAAGAGTCTTCTGCAGCACCATAATTCAAAAGCATCCATTCTTCGGCGATCAGCCTTCTTTATGGTCCAGCTCTCACTTCCATACATCACTACTGGGAAAACCAGAGCTTTAACTATACGGACTTTGGTTACTTTCAGCCAAACTAGAGGGAGATGCTTCCTTCCAGCTTCCTCCTGCTCCTCAAGAACCAAAGCTGCTCCTGTAGAACTCAGGAGGGAAGAGGAGCGAGACCAAACTAGAATGGTTAGGCCCTGCCTTGCCCTTGGCTCTGGGTCCAGTCCCAAGGAGCACCAGCCACCACTCAGCGCATGGCACAGGAACACCCATCACAGTCAAGGACGCTTGGGGGGAAATGTGGCCACAGCCTGCAGAACCGGGAGGGGAGGTGCAGAGCCTTGGAATAAACACGCTTCCCTAAACAAAGTTTTCTCGTGAAGCGGCTTGGCAGCGGTCCTCCGCTTCTCCAGAAGGCACTTGAGATTGCAATACAGTAAAAATTTATATGACTTAAGACACTCCACGGCGCCTGGCAGTTTCTCGAAAGAGCAAGCGGCCAGAGGTATTTGAGGAAGCCTAAACAAGAGAGTGATCTATAGAGAGAGAGAGATGGAACCTTGAAGCTGAGTTCAGGATCACAGAATCACAGAGCCTAGAGCTTGCCGTTCAGAAGGTCGGCGGTTCGAATCCCCGCAATGACGGGGTGAGCTCCCGTTGTTCTGTAACAGCTCCTGCCAACCTAGCAGTTCGAAAGCACACCAGCGCAAGTAGATAAATACGTACCGCTCTGGCAGGAAGGTAAACAGCGTTTCTGTGCGCTGGTCTGGTTCGCCAGAAGCGGCTTAGTCATGCTGGCCACATGACCCGGAAGCTGTACGCCGGCTCCTTCGGCCAGTAAAGCGAGATGAGCGCTGCAACCCCAGAGTCGTCCACAACTGAACCTAATGGTCAATGGTCCCTTTACCTTTAGGGATGCGGGTGGCACTGTCGGTTAAACCACTGAGCCTAGGGCTTGCCAATCAGAAGGTCGGCGGCTCAAATCACCACGACGGGGTGAGCTCCCGTTCCTCAGTCCCAGCTCCTGCCAACCTAGCAGTTGGCTCGTCTGACTAGAACATCAATAATAATAATAATAACTAGAAGAAGAAGAAGAAGAAGAAGAAGAAGAAGAAGAAGAAGAAGAGGAAGAAGAAGAAGAAGAAGAAGAAGAAGAAGAAGAAGAGGAGGAGGAGGAAGAGGAAGAGGAAGAAGAAGAAGAAGAGGAAGAAGAAGAAGAAGAAGAAGAAGAAGAAGAAGAAGAAGAAGAAGAAGAAGAACAACAACAACAACAACAACAACAGACTGGTTTCCCCAGCCACTCTGGGCAGCTTCCAACATAGGTAAAAACATAATAAAACATAGAACATTAAGAAATCCAGATATCTTCTAAAGGTTGCATTGTGACTTATCTCCTTGGCTTGCGGGGGGCAGTCACATAACTCCATGCCCTCCAACGTTTTTCCGATGAAAATAAGGACGCCCTAAGGAAAAGCGGGACGTTCCGGGATCAGATCAGAAACCGGGATGGCTTCTGTAAATCCGGGACTGTCCCTGGAAAACAGAGAGGCTTGGAGGGTCTGTTCTCTGTCTGGGGGGCTGTCCAGCCCAAGCCTAGTTTAGAGACAAAAGTCTGCAGACACACATAAGGACACGTGACTCCCCCCCCCCAAGGAATCCTGGGAACTGTAGTTTGCTCTGGGTGCTGGGAAATGTAGCTCTGTAGTGGGTAAACGTCAGGATCCAATCGTATGTATTTAAATGTATAGTCTGAACCAGGTTTGATGAGGCCCTAAACTACTGAAGGTAATGGGGCCCTTTCTATGTCCAGCTGTCCTTTGTCCACAACAAATTGTTGCTGTTTTTTGTGTTGAATATATGCTATATGGTCATTTATGGACCTCATAGGTATCTCAAGCCATTTGCCCCTGTTGCAACCAGTCCATGCAGAATGTAGGCACCCTATATATAGAAAGGAGCAAACCAGGGATATTTTAGGGAGCAGGCTAGCAGGCGGGGCCCATGACTTACATCACAGGAGCCTACACAACACAAAACACTTTTGCTGAATGTAGGTCTTTAGTTTGTTTTTTATCTTATATTTTGGAAATGTACATCCGGGGGTTTTCCCCTTTAATTTTTTTTGGGGGCCCCCAAGAGAGTGGGGCTCTAAGCTATAGCTTGTTTAGCTTATACAGTGGTGCCCCGCAAGACGAACGCCTCGCAAGACGGAAAACCCGCTAGACGAAAGAGTTTTCCGTTTTGGAGGTGCTTCGCAAAACGAATTTCCTATGGGCTTGCTTCGCAAGACGAAAATGTCTTGCGAGTTCCTGCGGAGTTTTTCCCCTCCCCCCCCTTTTTCTAAGCCGCTAAGCCGCTTAGCCGCTAAAAGCCGCTAAACCGCTAATAGCGCTAATAGCGCTAATCCGCTAAGGCGTCAATGGGCTTGCTTCGCAAGACGAAAAAACCGCTAGACGAAGAGACTCACGGAATGGATTAATTTCGTCTTGCGAGGCACCACTGTACATAAATCCAGCACTGGGTCTGAACACTGTCAAAGAATGCCAAGAAGGCAGATCTGAAAATACTTCCACGCTTCCCATCCACAGTGAGCACATCAACAACAGAGTGTGATATTGATGATGATGATGATGATGATATATATATATTCCTTGTCTTTTTCGCAGACAAAGACTCAAGGCAGCTTACAGATGCAGAACACAAGTCGCCTTGTCAGTCTTCCCCATTCCAGGAGATGAAACGCATCTCTATATAAACCTTTGCAATTACCGTATTTTTCGCTCTATAAGACGCACCAGACCACAAGACGCACCTAGTTTTTGGAGGAGGAAAACAAGAAAAAAAGTATTCTGAATCTCAGAAGCCAAAACAGCAAGGGGGATCGCTGTGCAGTGAAAGCAGCAATCCCTCTTGCTTTTCTGGCTTCTGGGATAGCTGCGCAGCCTGCATTCACTCCATAAGACACACACACATTTCCCCTTACTTTTTAGGAGGGGAAAAGTGAGTCTTATAGAGCAAAAAATACGGTATTTCTAAATGTGCACCTAGGCATACTGATTACAATGTGCAAGCTTCATGCTCTTGTCACCAGCAAGTGAGTAAATCACCCTGTATCCCAAAGCTAGATTTCGCTAAATAAATAAATTCCAAGTTTGATATAGTCGGCTATGCGGTTTTGCTCCCGTAAGTAGAAGTTGGGCAGTTCTGGAAACGAGTTCATAGTTGATGCGAGTGGCTGATCTGATACTCATTTATGTATTCGTGAAAACGGAGGAATATCTTGTGCCCTCATTTCCCTCCCCTGCACTAACTGTACAGGGAGAAAGCAGAGTTTTCTGGTTTACGCACCGTTGAAACATGTGCGTCGAGCCGTTATTTCACATGCAAAATTCTTCCCTGGGGATTTTAACTTTGCACATCCCTGTCAACACTGGGGAGATGTACCATTCATTAATTAGTGAATGAAGCAGTTGAAGTAGTTGGTATATCAGTGTTCTTGGTATTCCCCTAACCCCTTTTTAAAAAACAAATATTTAAATCTAGGGATAAACCCTTAGTCCCAATTAGCTGAGTATTTGGCATTGCCCTACCACTCTAACAAGAGATATGAAAAGTATTCTCTATCCAGGATCTGAGAGCCACCCAAATTTGTAAAGTTTGTTCACCGTAGGCTACATTAAGCCGCCCAGAAATAAATTCCCAACTCCGGTCCTGTCTTCAAAAAGTAGAATTTCCACTTTGCCCAAACGCATGGCCCTGAGGAGGAAAAGAGTAGTGGGCTATGCTGCTTTCAAGGTTGCAAGCGGAGGGGAAATGCTCAAATGCTTCCTGCCTTGTAAAATGGAAAAAAGAAGAAGAAGAAAGTTCTTTTTTTGACCGCAAGGAGAAAAACCTTGCCGTCTGTGTGCTGTGCTAGATTTCTGCTTGCGGGGCATTTTGCTTGGCTTTCATTTTAATATGGGGGAATGCTCAAAACTGTGGCTGGAGGAGGGATGGAGCCCAGGGGTAGGGCAACTGTTTCGGATGCCAGGATTCAATCCTTGTCATCTCTAGGGGGGACTGCAAATGACCCCCCTGTGTGAAATACTGGGGAGTAGATAAACCAATGTTTAATTTCCTATGCCCCCTGCCACTCCATGCAGCCTGAAGGGATATAAATCCATTCTACTTCCTCAGGATCCAACCCCCTCATTCTGCTGCAGGGACAGATCTGATTTGAGATGGCACTGGGGGGGAAGAAGGAAATGTACACATTTTCCGTCACCCTCCCACATTTAAGACACTTCTCCTCTTGATCTGGTTGTTAAAATGATCTCAGCAAGTTGTCCTCAAACTCTGCATGTCCTCAAACTTCCACCTCCACTGGAAAGCAGGATTTTACCCTTCCTTCACAGCCCGGAAAACAATGGGAAGAACCCCCATCCTCTTACCTTCGCAGTCCAGTCTCACCGAAAGTCATCCATCAAAAAGCGTCCCCGGAAAAGCAGAGATCTCCGAAAGAATCAAAACCCACAAGGCCAGTCATCCTTGCAAAAACAAACAACAACCCACAAAAACACAGGGGGTGGGGTGGGGTGGGGGGTGGGAACACAAATCACCTCAAAGGGCCCATCTCATCCAGGAAAGTCCAAAAATAATTCAACGGCAACTCCAGAAAACCTCCACACCCGACTTTGGGTTAATCCTCCTTCTGAACACCAACCGCCCTGCAAAACCTCATTCTGCTTTCTGCATTCTGCCAAACCAGGGCAGCTCTGCTACCAAAACCCATCTTCTCACTCCCTGGGGATCCAGACTTTGAAGGACATCGGAAACGGTCCGGGGACAACACCCAGATGCAGATTCCAGAAGTTTTTGTGGCTCTCGGCGGCGGAGGACGCTCCCTCTGCAGACCTGGGCCTCCCTCCTTCGCCTCGCCCCGAGGGAGAAGAGGTCCTTTGGGGGGAGGTCAAGCAGGTGGACTTCTGCACGTGGCTCCTGCCGCCCACCTCTGCCCCTGGGCCAGGTGTGATCCTCGCCAGCGGAGCCTCCCCCTTTGGGCACCTGGCGAATCGGTCTCCTCCAGCTGGCTAATTCCCTGCCACTTCTTGTTGCCTCCCCCTGCGAGGAAGGTGGCGGTCTTCAGGCCTCCAAAGGTCACTCAGATGCCCTTTCCGTGGCGCTTCTCCCGGCCGCAGCTGGAGTCTCTTTGCTCCTCTTCCCATCCAGCTGCCAGCCTCAACTCGGCAATCCTTTGGAGACGGAACAGCAGGGTTGTTTGGAGCAGTGGGGGGAGAGAAAGTAAGCAAGAAGAACACATGCAAGGGGGGAAAAAACCCCCACACACCAAAAAAAAAAAAACCCAAGGCTTCTGGTTCTGTCACTTTTCAAGAAATGATTTCCTTCCTCAGCAGCTGTTTGCCTTCTCTGCTTTGCATTTTTCACGTTCACCTTGGAGCTTCTCTGCTTTAGCGAAAGGGTTTGCAAGGGTTTGGTGGATCTGTTCCTGCCTTCCAACTCTTTTTCTGGGGGGGGGGGTGTTTGAAAGGAGGGGGGCGGAGAAGGTGCAGTCCACAGAGCCGAATGCACGAGGGGAGGGGTTTGGGCAAGCCCCACCCTTCACCACCAAGGCTGAGGGTGTCAAATTTCCCCCCAGTGCCCAAAAGATTAAGCGTGTCTTTCCTGAGACGATCAGTGCTGCTTCTCCCAAACCATGGGAAGAGAGAAGGATGAGAGAGCTGGAAAATCTAGATGTCAGGGGGGGTTGGGGGTGGGGAGAGACGAGAGGAGTGATTTTATTTTAAGTACCAGGTGAGGACATTTTATTTGAAATAGCTCAGCGAGGATGTCATCCGGGCGTTTGCCGTTTAAGAGGCACTTTTTGTAGACACCATCGATTCCCATGCTGTCTTTCTCGCGGACGCAAAAATATGGAAGGCAGCTCTCTGCCCCCTAGGAGCTTACAAAGTAAAATAAACAAACAAGGCTGGGGGGGGCATGGGGAGGGAAACCAGGGAGTGGATGAATCCAGATAAGGGCAGTCAAAATTTGGAGTGGTGATTTTCAGAAAGGAAGGCCACGCAGGGAAGTCTGCAAATTGAAGAGTGATTTGAAGGAAGGCAGAAAGGACGAAAGTGTTGTACAGGACCTGCTTGTTCTGCTCCACTTTTCGTTCATAGACTCATAGAATTGTAGAAAGGGACCCCAAGGGTCATCCAGACCACCACCCCCCCCCCCGGTGATGCAGGAATCTTTTGCCCAGTGTGGGGCTGGAACCCACAGCCCTGAGATTAAGAGTCTTGTGGCTCTGCCTGCTGAGTTGTCCCAGGAAGCCACAAGTGATTTGACCCCAGCATTGCATGGAGAGTTCCCCTGGCGGAAATAATGACACATGACACAGTTATTAAGGTTAATGGGCTAAAAAAAAGGCCACAACTTTATTGATTACAGGTGATGAGCGATATTGGCTTAGGCACTGGTCCTAACCGACTATATCCGACTCCAGCCCGTCTGCTTGAAGTCCGGGAAGGGTTAACCACCAGTAGGGGGAGTCCCGCTGATGCACATCAACTAGGAACTTCCCCGGGGTCACCAATAGGAGGCGTGCCTTAGGCCCTCACCTCCATAGGCTTTGGACAGGCCACGCCCCCCAGAATCCTTTAACGGACTACCCTTCAATATGTGGGGCAGGTGATGGCACTACCTCCCCTCTTCCATCTACAGAAATATACCAATGCCTAACTGCCAATACCCAGAAAGTCGTGGCGATTTGATACGAGGTTGACGAAAACCAAGCGGAAAACCAAGTGGGAAAATTCCTACCAGGCCCCTTGATGGCGACCAACCGAGCTCCATAGCAAGGTCAAAGAACGAAAACCTTATAGGGTGGGAAAACAGGAACAGCTGGCGGGCAGCAAAGAGGGAGATCTCCGGCCGTGGCCTTCCTATATAGGGCAGGCCACACACCCCGAACCTGCTGATTGGCCGGCTAGGGGGTGACGCGGACGGGAATTCCCCCAGTAGCGCAGGGCTGGCCTCCACCCACTGCGGGTGTGGAGGGGCCATGAAGCCCGCAACCCCACCTCCTTCCTGAAGGCGGAAGTGGCTTTCTCATGCAGCCAATATTTGGAGATGCAACATTATGTCGTAAAAACAAAAACAAAAAAATGCAATGTTCCTTGGGCATGTGCAGAGTGCCTTTCCTTCACGCCTGAGCAATTCTCGCAAAGGAAATGGTGATAGTTGCACAGTGTGCATTCATCCTTAAAATACGTGGAGAGAAAAAACAGCCATCCTTTGACATTCACACTTCTCTGAATTTTGCAATCCAGGTCTCTGAGAAAACTGTGGAGAAATGCAGGTGCCCAGGGTTAAAGGGAACCTAAAGATTATAGCAGGGGAAGACTTCTTATTTTGAAATGTAAATTAGAAAATTTGATTAAAAAAATTATACACACACACAGAGAGAGGGGGGGGGGTACCTTGGTTCTCAAGCTTAATCCATTCTGGAAGTCCGCTCCAAAACAAAAACGAAGGCGCGCTTTCCCATAGAAAGTAATGCAAAATGGATTAATCGGTTCCAGACTTTTAAAAACAACCCCTAAAACAGCAATTTACCATGAATTTTATTATGAATTTTAAAAAAATCTTACGTGCACTGATGATAGTCATTGTTTGGATGGGGGAAGAAGAAGAAGAAGAAGAAGAAGAAGAAGAAGAAGAAGAAGAGGAGGAGGAGGAGGAGGAGGAGGAGGAGGAGGAGGAGGAGGAGGAGGAGGAGGAAGAAGAAGAAGAAGAAGAAGAAGAAGAAGAAGAAGAAGAGGAGGAGGAGGAGGAGGAGGAGGAGGAGGAGGAGGAGGAGGAGGAGGAGGAGGAGGAAGAAGAAGAAGAAGAAGAAGAAGAAGAAGAAGAAGAAGAAGAAGAAGAAGAAGAAACAGTTGCCTGCCAGGCTCTGACCACTGTGCTTTTCAAAGCTTTGAATTTGAGGACTTAATTTTGGGGTTTTCTATATAGCTATATCCTGGAATGTGGGTGACGCTGTGGGTTAAAGCACAGAAGGTCGCGGTTCGAATCCCTACGACGGGTTGAGCTCCTGTTGCTCGGTCCCTGCTCCTGCCCACCTAGCAGTTCGAAAGCATGTCAAAGTGCAAGTAGATAAATAGGTACCGCTCCGGCGGGAAGGTAAACAGTGTTTCCGTGTGCTGCTCTGGTTTGCCAGAAGCGGCTTAGTCATGCTGGCCACATGACCCGGAAGCTGTACACCAAAAGGTAAAGGACCCCTGGACGGTTAAGCCCAGCAAAAGGTGACTATGGAGTTGCGGTGCTCATCTCGCTTTTGGGCTGAGGGAGCCAGCGTTTATCCACAGACAGCTTTCCGGGTCATGTGGCCAGCAGAATTAAATGACTTCTGGCGCAACGGGACACCGTGACGGAAACCAGAGCGCACGGAAACGCCGTTTACCTTCCCGCCGCAGCGGTACCTATTTATCTACTTGCACTGGTGTGCTTTCGAACTGCTAGGTTGGCAGGAGCTGGGACGGAGCAACGGGAGCTCACTCTGTCGTGGGGATTCGAACCGCTGACCTTCCGATCGGCAAGCCCAAGGGGTTCAGAGGTTTAGACCACAGCGAGACCCGCATCCGTATCTGCAGCAGCCCCATGTCTCCCTGGAGCCATGCCCCAAGAGCCCCCATCCACGGAATGTTTCGGCATTCTGGGTACCTCTGCTTTAGTCTGAATGCTCCCAAGTTGCTGCTGAAAGGTTGGATCGTAGTCACGTAACCCATTCGGCACACCCACATCAGACAGTTAAAGCCGATGTGAAACACGTGGCTTTGCTCCAAAGGCTTTGCCAAGGATGCTGGAATGGTAGCTCTGTGAAGAAGAAAACTACAGTTCCCAGAATCCTTTAGAGGGGAGCCATGTGCATTCAATGTGCTTTACATATATCGAGTGGGTACGGCTTGTGCTGGATGTTAACATCATTTTTTTATGTCTGGCTGTTATTAGGGGTTTTATGGTTGTAATTGTGTTTTATGACATTTTAGCTGGAGAGCTTTTTAACCTTAACGGAGGCCCGTTTCACATAAATTTAGACAAGAAGCCACGACTACAAAACGAAATGGCAGGGAACCCAGAGGATAGCAGGCTCCCATGCCAGAAAGTCGCAAGGCTGACTGTTGAAGAGGGACCTACCAGTTTGGTTTTCCTCCGTTTCTCTTTTTCCAAACTTCTTTTTCGGGTTTTTCAAATCCTGGGCTTTGAAGAAGCGCGAACTCAGGGCCAAAAGGAGGAACGCGCTAAGAGGAAGGCACGCTTGGCAAACCCTCACCAGGATCAACTCCCGCCCAGAAACCTATGTCCACACTGTGGAAGGACGTGTGGATCCAGAATTGGCCTCCGCGGGACACCGTGACGGAAACCTTCCCGCCACAGCTGTACCTATTTATCTACTTGTGCTGGTGTGCTTTCGAACTGCTAGGTTGGCGGGAGCTGGGACAGAGCAACGGGGGCTCACCGTGTTGTGCGGATTCGAACAACCGACCTTCCGATCGGCAAGCCCAAGAGGCTCAGTGGCTAAATTTACTCCTCCCTTCCTACTGTGGAAGGACTCCACTTCATAAATCCAGTGCTTTGCTCAAAGCAGCGGAGCTCTGGTGCATTTTGGCACGCAGGCAGCCTTCTGCAACAGGAAGGTGGAGGGGTGATGGGAATAGAACGACAACAGATTCCGAACCAGCAAGCTGTGTCTGGTTATCTCCCCGCTGCCCTCACATCCTGTCGGCCTCCTCTCAGAGGAGGGTTCTTGGATCATCCCGGCTTTTCCTCGGCTTCCACCTAAGGCCCCTTTAATACCTCAGGATCACCTTGGGGACGCCCAGCCCGAGCCCTGAGTCATCAGCAGTAAAACAAATTCCGGCTTGCAAACCAGATGTCAGGGAAAGAGGAGAGGCCATTCATCAGCCATCAGCCCCCAAGGCAAAGGTGGAGACCCGGGTGCGTGGGGCGGGGGTTGCGAGGCGCACAGAGGTCAGGGTGCGACTCGCATGCCGATGGCTGAAGTCATGCCCATCAAACCTAAATTTGGCCGTGAGCTACTGGAGGTAACGGGGCCCTTTATATGTCCAGCTGTCAACAACAAATTGTCACTGTTTAATATACGCTATGTGGTAATTTAGGGACGCGGGTGGCGCTGTGGGTTAAACCACAGAGCCTCTTGGGCTTGCCGATCAGAAGGTCTGCAGTTCGAATCCCTGTGACGGGCTGAGCTCCCGTTGCTCGGTCCCTGCTCCTGCCAACCTAGCAGTTCGAAAGCACGTCAAAGTGCAAGTAGATAAATAGGTACCACTCCAGCAGGAAGGTAAACGGCGTTTCCGTGCGCTGCTCTGGTTCGCCAGAAGCGGATTAGTCATGCTGGCCACATGACCCAGAAGCTGTATGCCAGCTCCCTCAGCCAATAAAGCGAGATGAGCGCCGCAACCCCAGAGTCGGCCACGACTGGACCTAATGGTCAGGGGTCCCTTTACCTTTTATGTGTTAACTTATGGACTGAATAGGTGCAGTCATACCTCGCTGCAGGTTGAGCGTTTTTGGGTTGCAAACCGCACCAAACCCGGAAGTACCAGAACGGGTTACTTCCAGGTTTCGGCACTCGGGCATGCGCAGAAGCGCAAAATGATGTCACGCTCATGCGCAGAAGCGCCAAATCGATGCTGCGCTTCAGACTGTGAATGCTGTGGGTTGCAAATGTGCCTCCCGCATGGATCATGTTCACAACCCGAGGTATGACTGTATCTGTGGGATGCGGGTGGCACTGTGGTCAAAACCACTGAGCCTAGGGCTTGCCAATCAGAAGGTCGGCGGTTTGAATCCCTGAGATGGGGTGAGCTCCTGTTGCTCTGTCCCTGCTCCTGTCAACCTAGCAGTTCGAAAGCACGTCAAAGTGCAAGTAGATAAATAGGTACCGCTGTGGCGGGAAGGCAAACGGCGTTTCCGTGCGCTGCTCTGGTTTCGCCAGAAGCGGCTTAGTCATGCTGGCCACATGACCTGGAAAAACTGTCTGTGGAAGTGGACAAACGCCGGCTCCCTCAGCCCATAAAGCGAGATGAGCGCTGCAAACCCAGAGTCATTCATGACTGGACTTAATTGTCAGGGGTCCCTTTACCTTTAATAGGTATCCATGGTATGAATATTTCCCACCTAGTCATTCCAAAATACAAATGTGCTTTCAAGCTCGCAAGATTGAAAAGACTGCCTTCAGCTGGTCTTGAGGGTCGATTTCAGAAAATTCCACTGGAAAAACGGTTATGTCGCTGTGGAGATGGCAGTATTGAGTCAGTAGCTCGTATGTTTCTGGCTTGAACGCTTTATAAAGATTTGAGGAGTGATGTTATTACCCATGCTGGGTCGCTCAACCTTGCTACTTTGCAGAACAAGATGATCAAGTGACAGCAAAAACTGAAAGGTTTTTAGTGGAGGCAATTAGTATAAGATCTATTATTTGATTATTGATGTAAACCCCCAGAATGTATTTCCTATAGTTAAGTTTTTAACTATCTTCGGTGCATTTTATTTCATTTTATTTTATTGCTATGGCTATGGCTAGTGGGATCACTGCAGATGGTGACAGCAGTCACGAAATTAAAAGACGCCTGCTCCTTGGGAGAAAGGCGATGGCAAACCTAGACAGCATCTTAAAAAGTAGAGACATCATCTTGCCAACAAAGGTCCGTATAGTTAAAGCCATGGTTTTCCCAGTAGTGATGTATGGAAGTGAGAGCTGGACCATAAAGAAGGCTGATCGCCGAAGAATGGATGCTTTTGAATTCTGGTGCTGGAGGAGACTCTTGAGAGTCCCATGGACTGCAAGAAGATCAAACCTCTCCATTCTGAAGGAAATCAGCCCTGAGTGCTCACTGGAAGGACAGATCCTGAAGCTGAGGCTCCAATACTTTGGCCACCTCATGAGAAGAGAAGACTCCCTGGAAAAGACCCTGATGTTGGGAAAGAAGGAGGGCACAAGGAGAAGGGGACGACAGAGGACGAGATGGTGGGACAGTGTTCTTGAAGCTACCAACATGAGTTTGACCAAACTGTGGGAGGCAGTGGAAGACAGGAGTGCCTGGCGTGCTCTGGTCCAGGGGGCCACGAAGAGTCGGACACAACTAAATGACTAAACAACAGTGGCTGATGCAAATAAAGATTCTATCTCCTATCCATCTGTTCTGAACATGGGACAAAGAAGCAAATATCAGCAATTTCCACTCCCCTTTCTATTTTCACCAGGTTGTTCTGCCCTCTCCATCGAGCTAAATTCTGCTCAGGAGAAACCCACTGAAATTAACAAACCTACCATAGCCTTGTCCATCCATTAATTCAGTGGGTCTGTGCTGAGTAGATACAATTCCCAGTTCTTGGTCAGTTATGTGGGCCAAACACGACATTCGCTCATCTACCCGTTCCAAAACGAGTTCAGCCAGATGGTTAAAATTAAAATTTAATGTGACATTTGTTTTCTGTAAGCAAGTATTTCAACCAAACTGTTCCCTTTTCAGAGAATATGGTGGCAGGGGAGGTGGGGGCTGGGGGCGGAATAAAAATAGAAGGGAGGCCTTGCCTCAGGGTGAAATTTTCCTGCATGAAGAACCGTCAACTCTGTTTGGAACTTGCAAAAATTGGATATTTCCATAGGAGACAACATTAAGAAAGGAGTCAGTGTCATATGGAATTGACGAATGACTGGCAGTATCCAAGACCAGGGAGAAGAGATGGTGGAAGAAGATTGGAAAAAGTTTAAAGTTTATTTTTAGAAATAGAAATATTGTAAAATTATTGAGTGTTAGAAAAATGTTGGAATGAAATCTTATGGCTTTAGTAGAAATGTTATAAGGAGTTAAGTATAAATAAGCATTATAGTATTAATGGAAAATAAGGGTAAAAATAAGTTAAGATATTTATATGACAGAAAATAGAGAAAGATGGAAAGGATTTGCTGAAACAATTAATAGAAGTGGAATACAAAAAGGGAGGTGAGAGGAGGTCGATGAAACAAGGGTATGAAAGATAGACTACTGAAATGGTATGATGTATGTTTTTAAATTGTTTTTGTTTTGTTTTGTTTAGGACAATGTGTCAATGTTGTGTTTTGTATTGTTTATATATTGTATTGTATTGTTTTTTCCCTTTCTTTTTTTTCTTTTTTTCTTTTTTTCTTTTTCTTTTCTTTTTTCTTCTTTTTCTTTTTTGTAAGTTTTAAAAGTAATAAATATTATTTAAAAAAGAAGAAGAAAGGGGTCAGTATCTTTCTGACAATATCATTATGCCATTGTAAAAATCTATAGTATAACTGCACTAGGGATTACAAAGGAATTTCCTTTTAGAATTTTCCTCTATTACAAAGGAATTTCAGAAATAGACTGGAAAGAGAAGCTGCTGAATTGCAACTTATTACCAAACTTAAAACCATGGAGAGACCTGGTCTGAACAAAGACATTGGATTCTTATCTCATTATACATGACAAAGCCATTTTTCACCTTCTCACCCCTTGCTTTTTCCTGTAAGACCTATTGCAGTCATTAAGAGTCGTCAACAGGCTCATCACAGCTATCTGCCAATCACCCATTCCCACCACCCTTCTGAGTAATACCCCTCCCCACCTTCTCAATATATAGAAGGGTCTGGTGACTTCTGTTTCAGTGTATCTGAAGAAGTGTGCATGCACACGAAAGCTCATACCAAGAACTAACTTAGTTGGTCTTTAAGGTGCTACTGGAAGGAATTTTTTTATTTTGTTTTGCACTAGGGATATCGTGCTCAACCAGAAATCGTAGAATTGTAAAGTTGGATGCCTCCTGAGATATCGTCACAAAAATTGCCATGAGGGTCTCTGAGGCTGGAGAGGTGGACAATATCCCTGCTTGGATACTGAGCACCATTTAGACTCAAGATAGCAGACTAAAATGTAACTTTGCTTGGTTTTGGGGGGGGGGGCATCGGTTGAAACGCCTGTTGAGATACCATCACCAAACTTGGTGCACAACTTCCTGAGGAGGCGGCGGCCATTTTGGATGCCAGCTGCCATTTTGAATCAAGACGCTGAACCAAACCACGGCTGTGGTGTAACTCTGCCCGTTTTTTTGGGCCTCGGTTCAGCTGCCTCTCAAGATGCCGCCGCCAAAACCCGCACTGGGGCTCCCAAGACAGGGATGACAAGTCAACGTTTGGACTCGGGGGGGACATTTGGAATTAAAGTGGCAGACCGAAGCATGACTTTGGCATGATTCTGGCCGGTTGGGTACGACGAACCCAAGCTGTGCCGATGAGGGCACTTCTGGAGATAACCACCGCCCAGTTTGAGGTGACTTCACCCAGTCCAAACTGGGTACAAACTGTGCTGTCATGGTCCAGTTCACAGGCGATCGAAGTCCCAGCAGGGGACGTCAGGACCGGGGGCAAGATGGTGGGGTGGGAGCAGGAACGGGGGTCCAGAAGCCAGGAGTCAGGAAGCCAAAAGTCCGAGGGTCAGAGAGTCAGGAGTCAAGAAGCCATTGGTCTGAGGGTCATGAAGCAAGGAGTCACGAAGTCAGGGGTCCGAGGATCAAGAAGCAAGGAGTCACGAAGTCAGGGGTCCGAGGATCAAGAAGCAAGGAGTCACGAAGTCAGGGGTACGAGGATCAAGAAGCAAGGAGTCACAAAGTCAGGGGTCCGAGGATCAAGAAGCAAGGAGTCACGAAGTCAGGGGTCCGAGGATCAAGAAGCAAGGAGTCACGAAGTCAGGGGTACAAGGCTCAAGAAGCAAGGAGTCATGAAGTCAGGGGTCCGAGGATCAAGAAGAAAGGAATCACGAAGTCAATGGTCCGAGGATCAAGAAGCAAGGAGTCACAAAGTCAGGGGTCCGAGGATCAAGAAGCAAGGAGTCATGAAGTCAGGGGTCCGAGGATCAAGAAGCAAGGAGTCATGAAGTCAGGGGTCCGAGGATCAAGAAGCAAGGAGTCACGAAGTCAGGGGTCCGAGGATCAAGAAGCAAGGAGTCATGAAGTCAGGGGTCCGAGGATCAAGAAGCAAGGAGTCACGAAGTCAGGGGTCCGAGGATCAAGAAGCAAGGAGTCATGAAGTCAGGGGTCCGAGGATCAAGAAGCAAGGAGTCACAAAGTCAGGGGTCCGAGGATCAAGAAGCAAGGAGTCATGAAGTCAGGGGTCCGAGGATCAAGAAGCAAGGAGTCACGAAGTCAGGGGTCCGAGGAGCAAGAAGCAAGGAGTCACAAAGTCAGGGGTCCGAGGATCAAGAAGCAAGGAGTCACGAAGTCAGGGGTCCGAGGATCAAGAAGCAAGGAGTCACGAAGTCAGGGGTCCGAGGATCAAGAAGCAAGGAGTCATGAAGTCAGGGGTCCGAGGATCAAGAAGCAAGGAGTCACAAAGTCAGGGGTCCGAGGATCAAGAAGCAAGGAGTCATGAAGTCAGGGGTCCGAGGATCAAGAAGCAAGGAGTCACGAAGTCAGGGGTCCGAGGATCAAGAAGCAAGGGGTCACGAAGTCAGGGGTCCGAGGATCAAGAAGCAAGGAGTCACGAAGTCAGGGGTCCGAGGATCAAGAAGCAAGGAGTCACAAAGTCAGGGGTCCGAGGATCAAGAAGCAAGGAGTCACGAAGTCAGGGGTCCGAGGATCAAGAAGCAAGGAGTCACGAAGTCAGGGGTCCGAGGATCAAGAAGCAAGGAGTCATGAAGTCAGGGGTCCGAGGATCAAGAAGAAAGGAATCACGAAGTCAATGGTCCGAGGATCAAGAAGCAAGGAGTCACAAAGTCAGGGGTCCGAGGATCAAGAAGCAAGGAGTCATGAAGTCAGGGGTCCGAGGATCAAGAAGCAAGGAGTCACGAAGTCAGGGGTCCGAGGAGCAAGAAGCAAGGAGTCACAAAGTCAGGGGTCCGAGGATCAAGAAGCAAGGAGTCACGAAGTCAGGGGTCCGAGGATCAAGAAGCAAGGGGTCACGAAGTCAGGGGTCCGAGGATCAAGAAGCAAGGAGTCACGAAGTCAGGGGTCCGAGGATCAGGAAGCAAGGGGTCACAAAGTCAAGGGTCCGAGGATCAAGAAGCAAGGAGTCACGAAGTCAGGGGTCCGAGGATCAAGAAGCAAGGAGTCACAAAGTCAGGGGTCCGAGGATCAAGAAGCAAGGAGTCACGAAGTCAGGGGTCCGAGGATCAAGAAGCAAGGAGTCACAAAGTCAGGGGTCCGAGGATCAAGAAGCAAGGAGTCACGAAGTCAGGGGTCCGAGGATCAAGAAGCAAGGAGTCACGAAGTCAGGGGTCCGAGGATCAAGAAGCAAGGGGTCACAAAGTCAAGGGTCCGAGGATCAAGAAGCAAGGAGTCACGAAGTCAGGGGTCCGAGGATCAAGAAGCAAGGAGTCACAAAGTCAGGGGTCCGAGGATCAAGAAGCAAGGAGTCACGAAGTCAGGGGTCCGAGGATCAAGAAGCAAGGAGTCACGAAGTCAGGGGTCCGAGGATCAAGAAGCAAGGAGTCATGAAGTCAGGGGTCCGAGGATCAAGAAGAAAGGAATCACGAAGTCAATGGTCCGAGGATCAAGAAGCAAGGAGTCACAAAGTCAGGGGTCCGAGGATCAAGAAGCAAGGAGTCATGAAGTCAGGGGTCCGAGGATCAAGAAGCAAGGAGTCACGAAGTCAGGGGTCCGAGGATCAAGAAGCAAGGAGTCACGAAGTCAGGGGCCCGAGGATCAAGAAGCAAGGAGTCACGAAGTCAGGAGTCCGAGGATCAAGAAGCAAGGAGTCACAAAGTCAGGGGTCCGAGGATCAAGAAGCAAGGAGTCACAAAGTCAGGGGTCCGAGGATCAAGAAGCAAGGAGTCACAAAGTCAGGGGTCCGAGGATCAAGAAGCAAGGAGTCACAAAGTCAGGGGTCCGAGGAGCAAGAAGCAAGGAGTCACGAAGTCAGGGGTACAAGGCTCAAGAAGCAAGGAGTCATGAAGTCAGGGGTCCGAGGAGCAAGAAGCAAGGAGTCATGAAGTCAGGGGTCCGAGGATCAAGAAGCAAGAAGTCACAAAGTCAGGGGTCCGAGGATCAAGAAGCAAGGAGTCACAAAGTCAGGGGTCCGAGGATCAAGAAGCAAGGAGTCAAGAAGCCATTGGTCTGAGGGTCATGAAGCAAGGAGTCACGAAGTCAGGGGTCCGAGGATCAAGAAGCAAGGAGTCACAAAGTCAGGGGTCTGAGGATCAAGAAGCAAGGAGTCACAAAGTCAGGGGTCCGAGGATCAAGAAGCAAGGAGTCACAAAGTCAGGGGTCCGAGGATCAAGAAGCAAGGAGTCACGAAGTCAGGGGTCCGAGAATCAAGAAGCAAGGAGTCACAAAGTCAGGGGTCCGAGGATCAAGAAGCAAGGAGTCACAAAGTCAGGGGTCCGAGGATCAAGAAGCAAGGAGTCACGAAGTCAGGGGTCCGAGGATCAAGAAGCAAGGAGTCACAAAGTCAGGGGTCCGAGGATCAAGAAGCAAGGAGTCACAAAGTCAGGGGTCCGAGGATCAGGAAGCAAGGAGTCACGAAGTCAGGGGTCCAAGGATCAGGAAGCAAGGAGTCACGAAGTCAGGGGTCCGAGGAGCAAGAAGCAAGGAGTCACAAAGTCAGGTGTCCGAGGATCAAGAAGCAAGGAGTCACAAAGTCAGGGGTCCGAGGATCAAGAAGCAAGGAGTCACGAAGTCAGGGGTCCGAGGATCAAGAAGCAAGGAGTCACGAAGTCAGGGGTCCGAGGATCAAGAAGCAAGGAGTCACGAAGTCAGGGGTCCGAGGATCAGGAAGCAAGGAGTCACGAAGTCAGGGGTCCGAGGATCAAGAAGCAAGGAGTCAGGGGTCCGAGGATCAAGAAGCAAGGAGTCACAAAGTCAGGGGTCTGAGGATCAAGAAGCAAGGAGTCACGAAGTCAGGGGTCCGAGGATCAAGAAGCAAGGAGGCACGAAGTCAGGGGTCCGAGGATCAAGAAGCAAGGAGTCACGAAGTCAGGGGTCCGAGGATCAAGAAGCAAGGAGTCACGAAGTCAGGGGTCTGAGGATCAAGAAGCAAGGAGTCACGAAGTCAGGGGTCTGAGGATCAAGAAGCAAGGAGTCACAAAGTCAGGGGTCTGAGGATCAAGAAGCAAGGAGTCACAAAGTCAGGGGTCCGAGGAGCAAGAAGCAAGGAGTCACAAAGTCAGGGGTCCGAGGATCAAGAAGCAAGGAGTCACAAAGTCAGGGGTCCGAGGATCAAGAAGCAAGGAGTCACGAAGTCAGGGGTCCGAGGATCAAGAAGCAAGGAGTCACAAAGTCAGGGGTCCGAGGATCAAGAAGCAAGGAGTCACAAAGTCAGGGGTCCGAGGAGCAAGAAGCTTAGGAAGACCCCAGTTCTGCAGAGTGCTATTGGTCACAGGGCCTGGCTCCTGCAAGCACTCCTGACACTATTTGAGTGTTACGCTTCCGATTTGAGTGTTACGCTTCAGAATTTAGTGCCCCTCTCTCTTTCTGAGTGGCACACTTCCATATTGAGTGCTATACTGAGGTCTGTCTGTTTTTGCTACTTATTTTGTGTTTTGTTTTGGAAGCTTTTTTGGTTCATTTATTTTTGTGACTGTGTGGAACCCAGTTCAGCTACTGATCGATTCGATTGTGGGACTGCGGAAGTGGATAAAAGCTGCAAAGCCACTTTAGACAGTGCACGTAAGAAAAAAAATTACATTTTCATTTTTAACAATACTGTTTTATTGATTTTACAGTACCGTACATTGTTCATTGCTTTCGTTTTATGGATCAAAGGTCTCGTTAGATAGTAAAAAATATGTTAAATTGCTGTTTTAGGGGTTGATTTTAAAATTCTGGAACGGATTAATCCATTTTGCATTGCTTTCTATGGGAAAGCGCACCTTGGTTTTGGAACGCTTTGGTTTTGGAACGGACTTCCGGAACGGATTAAGTTTGAGAACCAAGGTACCACTGCATTGAAACCTACAGGGGCAACAAGTATTGCTCCTGAAAGCGTTAAGTCCTCCCTGGAGTCTGGCCACTATTTGGCCCCCAAAATAGCCCATACCACGTGACCTCCCTGTAAATCTAAGAGTTGTACGAAGAAGTGAAATCTCAATGCTTTTTTGCGGCTCTGGTTTGAAACACCGGCGCTGTGTATATTTTTCATAGGATTTAAATTCCTTGACATCAGCCTTTATATAGCTGACCTGGATTTAGGATTATTATGATTAATATGGCATGTTTCCCTGTGGTACAGTTTTGACCATTTAAAGCGTCTTCTGGCTTTGGAAAGGTGTGGGGTCAGGAGAAGGTTTGTTCTGGCTGGTCTCCCCATCTTGCTTTCTCCTGGGGCAGGGCAGGGGCGAGAGCAAGGGGCAGGATTTCGCACAAGGTGCTGGCTCCAGCACAAGGTGATGGCTCCAGCACAGTGTATTTCATCACAAAGGGAAGACACACAGTTCTACATAGGCTCCCCAGTTGGGTCTGACAAATTTTTAGACTTAAGATTGTAAGACCAGCTTGCTGAATCAGGCCAGTGGCTCACGAAGTCGGGTGTGGCCCATTCCATTTTTCCGCCTGAGGTTAAATGGGGAAGTACCATCATGCCATTGAAAATAGGGACATCCTATTCCATATTTTCCAACATTTCCCTGGTGAAAATAGGGATGTCTTATTCTATCCCCTCCAACATTTCTCCAATGAAAATGTGTTGTTGTTTAGTCGTTTAGTGGTGTCCGACTCTTCGTGACCCCCTGGACCAGAGCACGCCAGGCCCTCCTGTCTTCCACTGCCTCCCGCAGTTTGGTCAAACTCATGCTGGTAGCTTTGAGAACATTGTCCCACCATCTCGTCCTCTGTCGTCCCCTTCTCCTTGTGCCCTCCATCTTTCCCAGCATCAGGGTCTTTTCCAGGGAGTCTTCTCTTCTTGTGAGGTGGCCAAAGTCTTGGAGCCTCGGCTTCAGGATCTATCCTTCCAGTGAGCACTCAGGGCTGATTTCCTTCAGAATGGAGAGGTTTGATCTTCTTGCAGTCCATGGGACTCTCAAGAGTCTCCTCCAGCACCAGAATTCAAAAGCATCCATTCCTTAAGAAATCAGCCTTCTTTATGGTCCATCTCTCACTTCCATACATCACTACTGGGAAAACCAGAGCTTTAACTAAACGGACCTTTGTTGGCAAGGTGATGTCTCTGCTTTTTAAGATGCTGTCTAGGTTTGTCATTGCATTCCTCCCAAGAAGCAGCCCATCAAGGTTGTGTCATCAATGAAAATAGGGACGTTCTATTCCATCCCCTCCAACATTTCTCCCATGAAAATTTGTTGTTGTTGTTTAGTCGTTTAGTCGTGTCTGACTCTTCGTGACCCCATGGACCAGAGAACGCCAGGCACTCCTGTCCTCCACTGCCCCCCGCAGCTTGGTCAGACTCATGCTGGTAACCTCGAAAACACTATCCAACCATCTCGTCCTCCGTCATCCCCTTCTCCTTCTGCCCTCCATCTTTCCCAACATCAGGGTCTTCTCCAGGGAGTCTTCTCTTCTCATGAGGTGGCCAAAGTACTGGAGCCTCAGCTTCAGGATCTGTCCTTCCAGTGAGCACTCAGGGCTGATTTCCTTCAGAATGGAGAGGTTTGATCTTCTTGCCGTCCATGGGACTCTCAAGAGTCTCCTCCAGCACCATAATTCAAAAGCATCAATTCTTCGGCGATCAGCCTTCTTTATGGTCCAGCTCTCACTTCCATACATCACTACTGGGAAAACCATAGCTTTAACTATACGGACCTTTGTTGGCAAGGTGATGTCTCTACTTCTCAAGATGCTGTCTAGGCCTGTCATTGCCCTTCTCCCAAGAAGCAGGCGTCTTTTAATTTCGTGGCTGCTGTCACCATCTGCAGTGATCATGGAGCCCAAGAAAGTAAAATCTCTCACTGCCTCCATTTCTTCCCCTTCTATTTGCCAGGAGGTGATGGGACCAGTGGCCATGATCTTAGTTTTTTTGATGTTGAGCTTCAGACCATATTTTGCACTCTCCTCTTTCACCCTCAATAAAAGGTTCTTTAATTCCTCCTCACTTTCTGCCATCAAGGTTGTGTCATCTGCATATCTGAGGTTGTTGATATTTCTTCCGGCAATCTTAATTCCGGCTTGGGATTCATCCAGCCCAGCCTTTCGCATGATGAATTCTGCATATAAGTTAAATAAGCAGGGAGACAAAATGCAGCCTTGTCGTACTCCTTTCCCAATTTTGAACCAGTCAGTTGTTCCATATCCAGTTCTAACTGTAGCTTCTTGTCCCACATAGAGATTTCTCAGGAGACAGATGAGGTGATCAGGCACTCCCATTTCTTTAAGAACTTGCCATAGTTTGCCATGGTCGACACAGTCAAAGGCTTTTGCATAGGGACTTCCTATTCCATCCCCTCCAACATTTCCCTGATGAAAATAGGGGCATATTATTCCATCCCTCCCAACATTTCTCCCATGAGAAATGTGTGGTGGTACCCGAGAAGCGGTGGCGATGGGTTCCAGCGAGATCTTGTGGAACTCTCATACAATCTCACAAAGCGCATGAGATCTCACAAGGTCTCGACAACAGCTTGCCAGAGCTTGCCAGAAGTCGCCACTGCCATTTCTCCACCAACAGCAAAGGTGGTGGTTCAGGCAAGGCGCCAACACTTGAGGTCCTGATGCCTGAGGCTGCTGCCTCAGCCCAGTGGCCATTCAGTTGCCCCAATGGGAAGTCCCCAAGCTGGAGATCAAGAGAAGTCATAGTACCACTCTGTTCTCCCTTAGTCAGACCACACCTGGAATATTGTGTCCAGTTCTGGGCACCACAATTTAAGAAGGATGTTGACAAGCTGGAAGGTGGGCAGAGGAGGGTGACTGAGATGATCAAGGGTCTGGAAACCAAGCCTGATGAGGAACGGTCGAAGGAGCTGGGAATGTTCAGCCTGGAAAGAGACTTGGATTCCTTCAGTAGGAGAATAGCCTATTCTCACTTTTGAGAATAGACGGAACACTTCTCTCCACATCTGCGTCTTTCTTTTTTAAAATGCATTAATGCTAATTGGGCAGCACTAAAGTATATTGAAAGGGACGCGGGTGGCGCTGTGGGTTAAACCACAGAGCCTAGGACTTGCCGATCAGAAGGTTGGCGAATTGAATCCCTGTGACCGGGTGAGCTCCCATTGCTCGGTCCCTGCTCCTGCCAACCTAGCAGTTCGAAAGCACGTCAAAGTGCAAGTAGATAAATAGGTACCACTCCAGCGGGAAGGTAAACGGCGTTTCTGTGTGCTGCTCTGGTTTGCCAGAAGCGGCTTAGTCCTGCTGGCCACATGACTGGGAAGCTGTATGCCGGCTCCCTTGGCCAATAAAGCGAGATGAGCGCCGCAACCCCAGAGTCATCCGCGACTGAACTTAACTTTCAGGGGTCCTATACCTTTACCTTTTTAAAGTATATTGAAATATATATACAGTGGTACCTCTGGTTAAGAACTTCATTCATTCTGGAGGTCCATTCTTAACCTGAAACTGTTCTTAACCTGAGGTACCACTTTAGCTAATGGGGCCTCCCGCGCGATTTCTGTTCTCATCCTGAAGCAAAGTTCTTAACCCGAGGTTCTATTTCTGGGTTAGCGAAGTTTGTAACCTGAAGTGTCTGTAACCCGAGGTACCAATGTATATTGAAATATATATAATGTAATTCATGAGCAACAGGAAGCAAACACTGTTTTACTTAACATCACTGTATAAAGATACTTACCAAGCAGATCCAAAAACTGAACTTTACTCCATTCCTCACTTCACCCCTCACCACATTCAAAAACTGACCCTGCCACTGGCCTTGAGTCTGCGATTCTCCCAGTGGCGTAGCGTGGGGGGTGCGGGGGGAGGGGGGGCGGCCGCACCGGGCACAACATCTGGGGGTTAGGGTTAGGGGGCGCAAATCCACGGGTTAGGGGGCGCAAATTACTTGCCTTGCCCCGGGTGCTGACAACCCACGCTACGCCACTGGATTCTCCTTGCCTTCATCTCTCCCTGTGGAGTTAGAAAAGTACAGTGTTACCTCGGGTTAAGTACTTAATTCGTACCGGAGGTCCATACTTAACCTGAAACTGTTCTTAACCTGAAGCACCACTTTAGCTAATGGGGCCTCTTGCTGCCGCCACGCTGCTGGAGCATGATTTCTGTTCTTATCCTGAAGCAAAGTTCTTAACCTGAAGCACTATTTCTAGGTTAGCGGAGTGTGTAACCTGAAGCGTATGTAACCCAAAGCGTATGTAACCCCAGGTACCACTGTACTGCAATTCCCAGCCACCTCTCTTGCATTGACTTGTCTCTTCATTTCCAAAGGGGCGAGAAGCAAACGTCAACAACACCCATCCCTTTGCTCTGCCAGCCCCGCCAATGCAGATGTTGAGAGTTAAGCCTTTCCAGATGTCCCCAGAAAATAAGGTATCCAGATGGGGGAGGGGGAGGGGCTCGTAGTACCCGCTGGAGAGATGTTACGGGTGCCTTTTCTGCAAAAGAAAACCGAAATAGGACCTTTAAAGAGAAAAGGGGGTGGGGAAATGTACCGTATTTTGCGCCCCATAGGACGCACCGGACCATAGGACGCACCTAGTTTTTTGGGGGGGAAATAAAGAAAAAAAATATTATTTCTCCCCCCAGGTGCGGGGCTGGAAGAACCAGGTCGGGGAACAGCGGGAAGGTGCGCTCCGTCTCCCCGCTGTCCCCCGAGCTTGTGGGGCTGGCGATGGGGAGAAGTGCGCTGAGCCCGGGACTGCAGGCAGCTCTGCGCAACCCTCGGAGCCGGTCTCCCGAGGGTTGCGCAGAGCTTCCTGAAGCCTGGAGAGCGAGAGGGGTCGGTGCGCACCGACCCGTCTCGCTCTCCAGGCTTCAGCGAAAGCCTGCATTCACCCCATAGGACGCACACACATTTCCCCTTCATTTTTGGAGGGGAAAATGTGCGTCCTATAGGGCGAAAAATACGGTAAGTAACAAGCCATTTCACATTATGCTGTTTGATCCATCTGAACCTTGGAGTCCATCGCAGCATCTCCTAAACTACCTCGCAGGGTTGTTGAGAGGATGAAATGGGGAGACAGAGAACCTCGAGGCCCTTTGAAGATAAAGTTGGCTAATAATAATAATAATAATAATAATAATAATAATAATAATAATTTATTCCCCACCGATCTGGCTGAGTTTCCCCAGCCACTCTGGGCGGCTTCCAATCAAGTGTTAAAAACAATACAGCATTAAATATTAAAAACTTCCCTAAACAGGGCTGCCTTCAGATGTCTTTTAAAGAGAAGATAGCTGCTTATTTCCTTCACATCTGAAGGGAGGGTGTTCCACAGGGCGGGCGCCACCACCGAGAAGGCCCTCTGTCTGGTTCCCTGTAACCTCACTTTTTGCAAGGAGGGAACCGCCAGAAGGCCCTTGGAGCTGGACCTCAGTTTCTGGGCTGAACGATGGGGGTGGAGACGCTCCTTCAGGTATACAGGACCGAGGCAGTTTAGGACTTTAAAGGTCAGCACCAACACTTTGAATTGTGCTCAGAAATGTCCTGGGAGCCAATGCAGATCTCTCAGAACTGGTGTTATGTGGTCCGGCCACTCCCGGTCACCAGTCTAGCTGCCGCATTCTGGATTAATTGCAGTTTCCGGGTCACCTTCAAAGGTAGCCCCATGGAGAGTGCATGGCAGTAGTCCAAGCAGGAGATAACCAGAGCATGCACCACTCTGGAGAGACAGTCCGCAGGCAGGGAGGGTCTCATCCTGCGTACCAGATGGAGCTGGTAAACAGCTGCCCTGGACACAGATTTGACTTTCACCTCCATGGACAGCTGTGAGTCCAAACTGACTCCCAGGCTGCACACCTGGTCCTTCAGGGGCACAGTGACCCCATTCAAGACCAGGGAGTCCCCCACACCCGCCCACACCTGTCCCCCCAAAACAGTACTTCAGTCTTGTCAGGATTCAACCTCAATCTGTTAGCCGCCCATCAAACAAATAAATGTATGTAGGTCTGGGTTTTTGTCTGCTTGGCTGGGCAAGGTAAAGCATCTCACAAGTTTAATAAATAAATAGCAAACAAAAAGAAAGTTTCTCTTCTACATGCCTTTGACTTTTTAGATTATTTGAACACCATAATTGTTGGGGGGGGGCGGGGAATAAATTAAACCATTCGCTGCATGTATATGATGTTTTCTTAGACAACGTAAGTACGTTTGAGACTTGAGCACAGCAGCTTGTAACAATCTGGATACCAGATTGGGGAACTTTGAACTGAACTGCAAACCGAACCGGAACCAAACTGGTTTGTTTTGTAAAGGGATGAACGTGAACTGGAATTAGTTCTGTTAAGGAAAAAAATCTAGGTGCGAGGCTGCTCAGTCACCCAGCTCGTCGGGCAGGTCCCTGTGGAATAAAGGAAGGAGTCCAGCCAACCGGAGCAAATAGCTGTAGACCAAAGTTTATTGCGCAGTAGGTTCAAAGAGCAAATTTGAACCCCGAGGATGGGGTGACAAAGGCTTTTAAAACTTTCCCACCACATCCCAGAATACAGTTCGAAGGGGAGGGGTTAACCTTGGCAAACATGTCCAGACAAGTCTTTGGTACAAGATTAGCATAAGCAGACATGGGAGGGCAAAACTCAGGTATAAGATTAGCATAGACAAATATGTCTTAAGTACCCACCACCCAAAAGTACAATAGAAGTTCCTTTGCAGGTCTGGAGCCTGAGGCGAGTCAGGGGATGAGATTTGGCTTCCTTTGGCTAACAATGAGCCCTGCAATTGTCACCTCTGGGAACTTCCTGGAGTCCTTTTGCCAGGGGAAAATAGCTTTGGAATGGAGGAAACTGGGAAAGGAGATGATTTTATATTATTTTTAAAGCTAGGTAACTTCCCTGAGCTGTCAAGTTGAAAGGATACATTCAGGCATAATATTTGTAATATTTAATTATAAAGATGTGCCCCCCCCCCCGGTTATTTCCGTAACAGTTCCTTTGGAGGAAGGTTGAACTAGAACAGGCACAGGCAAACTCGGCCCTCCAGATGTTTTCGGACCACAACTCCCATCATCCCTAGCTAACAGGGCCAAGTGGTCAGGGATGATGGGAGTTGTAGTCTCAAAACATCTGGAGGGCCGAGTTTGCCTATGCCTGAACTACAACCAGTTTTTTGTGAAAAGAGCTTTCCAAACTCTTTCCCCCCCCCCCCTGCTCTGCTTTTATATTTCATCTTCTGCAGCGAGTCTGGTTCAGATTAAGATGTTTGCTTTAGCAGCTACTGACTCTGACCAGGGCGGTCTGAATTTTACAGTTTGTTGTTGCTCTTTTGATGCTCCGAGTCATTTTATTTCTTTTCTCCACGAAGTCGCCCTGAACCTCAAACAAGGTATCATTACTTAGAGAAGGGATGTCCCTTTTCTCTCACCCTCTGGACTTTGCTAGGCCAGGCAAGGGAGGGAGAGGGTGAAATTCTGCCCATCGCATTCCCCTCCTGTCTCCAGTCTTAAATTCGCTTCTCCGTCTTTCCAGATCACATCTGGTCGCATCCAATACCATACATGTAAAGCTCTCTTATACCACTTTAAGAGTCGTAAAGGGACCCCTGACCATTAGGTCCAGTCGTGACCAACTCTGGGGTTGCGGCGCTCATCTCGCTTTATTGGCCGAGGGAGCCGGCATACAGCTTCCGGGTCATGTGGCCAGCAGGACTAAGCCGCTTCTGGCGAACCAGAGCAGCACACGGAAACGCCGTTTACCTTCCCGCCGGAGCGGTACCTATTTATCTACTTGCACTTTGATGTGCTTTTGAACTGCTAGGTTGGCAGGAGCTGGGACCGAGCAACGGGAGTTCAACCCGTTGCAGGGATTCGAACCGCCAACCTTCTGATTGGCAAGTCCTAGGCTCTGTGGTTTAACCCACAGTGCCACCCACATCCCTTATCTGAAGAACATAGGAATGTCCTATTTAATACTAACAACAACAATAACAATACAGTGGTACCTTGGTTCTCAAACACCTTGGTGCTCAAACAGCTTGGAACCCAAACACTGCAAACCCGGAAGTAAGTGTTCCAGTTTGCAACCTTTTTTTGGAAGCTGAACATGCTCCGTTTTTAGTGTTACCCTTCCAATTTGCGTGCCAAACTTCAGTTTTAAGTGTTAGGCTGAGGTCTGTCTGTTTTTGCTATTTATTTTGCGTTTTTGTTTTTGCAGCTCTTTTTGTGTGTGTGTGACTGTGTGGAACCCAGTTCAGCTACTGATGGATTGATTGTGTGGCTGCAGTACATTGTTTATTGCTTTCCTTTTATGGATCAATGGTCTCGTTAGATAGTAAAATTCATGTTAAATTGCTGTTTTAGGGGTTGTTTTTAGAAGTCTGGAAGGGATTAATCCATTTTGCATTATGTTCTATGGGAAAGTGCGCCTTGGTTTTGGAACGCTTTTGTTTTGGAAGGGACTTCCGGAACGGATTAAGTTTGAGAACCAAGGTACAACTGTAAGAATTTTATACTCTGTTCATCTGATTGGGTTGCCGCAGCTACTCTGGGCAGCTTCCAACATACATAAAAACATTATAAAACACTGAAGGTTTAAAAACTTCCCTATACAAGGCTGCCTTCAGATGTCTTCTAAAGGTTGTATAGTTCCTTATCTCCTGGGCACAACTCCATACCCTCCAAGATTTTTCTGATGCAAATTGCCGATCAGAAGGTCAGCGGTTTGAATCCCCGCAGCGGGGTGAGCTCCCGTTGCTCGGTCCCTGCTCCTGCCAACCTAGCAGTTCCAAAGCACGTCAAAGTGCAAGTAGATAAATAGGTACCACTCCGGCGGGAAGGTAAACGGCATTTCCGTGCCCTGCTCTGGTCCGCCAGAAGCAGCTTAGTCATGCTGGCCACATGAGCCGGCTCCCTCAGCCAATAAAGCGAGATGAGCGTAGCAACCCCAGAGTCGGCCACGACTGGACCTAATGCTCAGGGCATCCCTTTACCTTTACCTTTAAGGAAAAGCGAGACATTCCAAGATCAAATGGGACGGCTTCTGTAAATTTGGGACTGTCCCTGGAAAATCAGGACACTTGGAGGATCAGCAGCTGGGTGTGGGAGGAGATGGGTAGCTTGAGTGCTGGCCAGATGGAAGAGTCTAGAACAGGGGTCTGCAACCCGCGGCTCCGGAGCCGCATGTGGCTCTTTTACACCGTTGCCGCGGCTCCGGGGCGGATACTAGCGAGGGGAGGAGGCGCATTGTGCGCCCCGACACTCCCCACTGTGGCGGGCGCTGTACTGGCTGTGACGTCGCATGGGGGCGGTGTGTGCGTTAGTCTGTCACCTTCCCGCCCGCCCGCTACATTGTAAGGGGCATGTACGCTGGTCACTGCATTGAAAGGGGGCATGTACGCTGGTCACTGCTTTGAAGGGGAGTGAAGAACACACACACAAAAAAAGGTAACTTGTTAATTTAACGTTTATTTCTATGAGGAGGAGTAATTCTGAGGGGTCAAACAAAGAAATAATTTAAAAAGTGACAAAAAAGTTATTTTTATAATGACGAGTTTTGCAGCTCCCAGTTTTTTTTCCTTCGGAAACGGGTCCAAGTGGCTCTTTTTGTCTTAAAGGTTGCAGACCCCTGGTCTAGAAGACCACATTTGGCCCCCAGACCTGAGAGTCCCCAATCTCTCCTGAAAAGATTTTGACACCACCGTTTCATACGGTCACAAGAACATTGCTTTCTCGCGGCAATTTATCAGTGTGGACTCAGCAGCATGGACAGAAAGATCTGCTCATCAGGTACAAACCACGCCCCTCATCCCAAAGTTCCCAGCTGGTTTGGTCAGTGCTCCCCGCACTCTTCGTTCCAGGACTTTGAAGCCACTGGTTCGAGTCCTACCCTCTGGCGGCAATTTTTCAGTGCGGACTCAGCAGCAGGGGCAGGAAGCTGCAAGAGAAATAAAGGAGCTGAAATATTGAGCCAGCTGTGTTCATCCTCCCAGTCTGGAGCTGATATTAATTAGCTGTTTTAATTTTAATGTTTTTATGCTGCTGCCTTCTGTGTTTGATTTTTGGGATATTATCAGAATTTATTGTTTTGGATTTTAGACTGGGTGTTTCATATGTTCGGGTTTTATCTGATGCAGGCCACCTCCAGCTGACATTTTTTGTGCTTAGAAGATCAGTAACTTGCCTTCTAGGACAATGTCCAATTTAGAAAGGAAAGCAGGGTGCAGATTATTATTAAAGTTCTTATCTCGGTTGAATCAGGATTCAGGCAGGGCTGAGATGCAGAGGCAAAAAACTAATTCTGTTTAACAAATTTCACTCGGTAAGTTCAAAAACCTCTGGAAAAACCCAGAAGCAGTTCCCATAAAGCCTTGACACAGTCGTTCATGTGTTGCTTGCTTTATGGATAGACTACTGCAATGCCCTTCATGTGGGGCTCCCCTCGCCGTTGATCCAGAACTGGCAGAATGCTGCAGCACAATTGCTGACAGAAGTGAGGCCTTGTTAGAATGCAATGCCTGTGCTCAGAGATCTCCACTGCTTGCCGATTTGCTGCTGGACCAGGTTCGTGGTTTTGCTAGTAGTATACAAAGCCCTTAACAACTTGGGACCAGTTCACTTACGAGATCATAGAATCATAGAATTGTAGAGGGACCCCAAGGGCCATCTAGCCCAACGCCCTGCAATGCAGAGATCTCAGCTAAAGGATCCATGACAGATGGCCGTCCAACCTCTGCTTAAAAACCTCCAAGGAAGGAGAGTTCTTCACCCCCCAAGGGAGACTGTTCCCCTGTCAAACGACTCTCACCATCAGAAAGTTCTTCCTGATGTTGAGTCGGAATCTTCTTTCTTGAAGCCATGAGTTCGAGTCCTACCCTCCAGAACAGGAGAAAACAAGCTTGTTCCATCTTCCATGTAGCAGCCCTTCAGATGTTTGAAGAAGGCTATTATGTCTCCTCTTTGCCAGGCTAAACATTCCCAGTTCCTTCAACCGTTCCTCATCAGGCTTGGCTTCCAGACCCTTGGTCGCCCTCCTCTGAACAGCTTCCAGCTGGTCAACATCCTTCCTAAATTATGGTGCCCAGAATTGGACACAGTATTCCAGATGTGGTCTGACGAAAGCAGAACAGAATGGGACTATGACTTCCCTTGATCCAAACACTGGAATGATGTTGTTGTTTAGTCCTTTAGTCGTGTCCAACTCTTTGTGACCCCCTGGACCAGAGCACGCCAGGCCCTCCTGTCTTCCATTGCCTCCCGCAGTTTGGTCAAACTCATGCTGGTAGCTTCGAGAACACTGTCCCACCATCTCGTTCTCTGCCGTCCCCTTCTCCTTGTGCCCTCCATCTTTCCCAACATCAGGGTCTTTTCCAGGGAATCTTCTCTTCTCATGAGGTAGCCAAAGTATTGGAGTCTCAGCTTCAGGATCTGTCCTTCCCGTGAGCACTCAGGGCTGATTTCCTTCCGAATGGAGAGGTTTGATCTTCTCGCAGTCCATGGGACTCTCAAGAGTCTCCTCCAGCACCAGAATTCAAAAGCATCCATTCTTTGGCGATCACCCTTCTTTATGGTCCAGCTCTCACTTCCATACATCACTGCTGGGAAAACCATAGCTTTAACTATACGGACCTTTGTTGGCAAGGTGATGTCTCTGCTTTTTAAGCTGCTGTCTAGGTTTGTCATTGCTTTTCTCCCAAGAAGCAGGCATCTTTTAATTTTGTGGCTGCTGTCACCATCTGCAGTGATCATGGAGCCCAAGAAAGTCAAATCTCTCACTGCCTCCATTTCTTCCCCTTCTATTTGCCAGGAGGTGATGGGACCAGGGGCCATGATCTTCGTGGAATAGCATTAGCCTTTTTTCCTGTTGCATCAACACTCTTGACTCATCTTGTGGTCCACCAAGTCCTTTTCATGTCTACCACTAACCTGCCAGGTGCCCCCCATCTAAGTAGAGGCTTGGCGGACGTCTGTCAGGGTTCCTCTCTTGTCGTCTTCCACGGGGTGGACTAGATGAACCCTTAGGTGCCTCGCCGCTCAAGATTCCTGCGATTCCGCGACGTTTTTCTGGGGGAACGCGGCCTTCGCTGGAAGGCAAGGTTTTCCTTTCCTCCTTTTGCAAAGAGAGCCGTCATGGCTTTGGACACATGTGCCCAACATGTGGCTAGCCCAATAAAAACAGTTGCCCTTAGCAACAGAAACTTGAAAGCTTTTTGCTATTTCCTCTGAGTTATTGGTACGAAGAAAGCGGGGGGGGGGGGGGGAGAATCCAGTCTGGGAAGCGATGGCTTAGCATGGGGGGGGGGGTTGTGCTGGACAATAAATTTTCAGGGGAGGGGAGTGCATGCGTGAGAGAGCAAGGGGATGGGGTCCGCTGCCATGGGAGTGATCTGTAAGGCTGGAGGCAGATGACGGGTTTATATTCATAGCGCTGAAAGGACTATGATAGAGACATCATGGGCTGTGTAGACACCATATTGCCTCTGGCGAACAGATTTCGCAAGTTGCGGCGCCTCCAGAGTTGACGGACGGGCAAAGGAAATGGGTGCATGCTCATTATTTTTATTTTATTTTATCTTATTTTATCTTATTTTATTGTATTTCCTTTCTAAAACTTACTTTTCAAGTTTCAGAAAATGCATATAATGTTGTTGTTGTTGTTGTTGAGTCGTTAAGTCATGTCCGACTCTTCGTGACCCCCTGGACCAGAGCACGCCAGGCCCTCCTGTCTTCCACTGCCTCCCGCAGTTTGGTCAAACTCACGTTGGTAGCTTCGAAAACACTGTCCAACCATCTTGTCCTCTGTCGTCTCCTTCTCCTTGTGCCCTCCATCTTTCTCAACATCAGGGTCTTTTCTCTTCTCATGAGGTGGCCAAAGTCTTGGAGCCTCAGCTTCAGGATCTGTCTTTCCATTGAGCACTCAGGGCTGATTTCCTTCAGAATGGAGAGGTTTGATCTTCTTGCAGTCCATGGGACTCTCAAGAGTCTCCTCCAGCACCAGGATTCAAAATGCATATAATAAACCCCAAAAACATCCCACGCATATGAATGATATCGTTTTTCGTTTTTCTGATCTGAAATTCGGTTCTCCGCATTTGCAGTTCATACACACACTCCCAAGTCCTCACGGAAATTCCCCAACATTTTAATGGAGATTCGTCCTGCCGTACATATTTTCGCATGCAGTCTCCCCAAATGGCATGCTATTTTCGTGAGAATGCGTATGCATTTTGTGAACACTTAAAATAAGTGTTTCTTTTTAAAAATATATATTTTTTATTTATGCATGAAATTTCCCAAAAAAAATTGCAACATATTTTCTCATCTTATTCAGTGTTTTGGACATCAAGCACATCTGAAGATTTTTCAATCTTTATCACTTAATCTTCATTTTGTTAACTTTACTATTACTTTTAATAGTCCTTCACTAATAATTCTCTTCATACTTTTCTCTGCAATATTTCACATTGTCCTCCTTACAAAACTTATTGCAATCCTACTAGTGTAATCTATTGATTACAATTGCTTTTCAAATAGTTCACATATTTACTCCAGTCCTCGAGTATCTTTGATCCTGCAGGTTTCGAATCCTTCCTGTCACCTTGTCTAATTCTGCGTAGTCCATTAATTTCGTCTGCCGTTCCTCTTTCATCGGTATTTCTTCTTGTTTCCATTTCTGTGCCGATAGAACTCTTGCTGCCGTTATTGCATATAAAAACAGATTATTATCCTGTGTATTAATGTCCTCCCCTACAATGCCAAGTAGAAATGCTTCTGGGGGTTTTTAATAAAGGTATATTTCAACATCGGGACGCAGGTGGCGCTGTGGGTTAAAGCCTCAGCGCCTAGGGCTTGCCGATCGAAAGGTCGGCGGTTCGAATCCCTGCGGCGGGGTGCGCTCCCGCTGCTCGGTCCCAGCGCCTGCCAACCTAGCAGTTCGAAAGCACCTCCGGGTGCAAGTAGATAAATAGGGACCGCTTACCAGCGGGAAGGTAAACGGCGTTTCCGTGTGCGGCTCTGGCTCGCCAGAGCAGCGATGTCACGCTGGCCACGTGACCCGGAAGTGTCTCCGGACAGCGCTGGCCCCTGGCCTCTTAAGTGAGATGGGCGCACAACCCCAGAGTCTGTCAAGACTGGCCCGTACGGGCAGGGGTACCTTTACCTTTACCTTTACCTTTATATTTCAACATCTTTTTCATCTCATTATATATCATTTCCCAGAAGCTTTTCGCTTTCTTACATTCCCACCATATGTGATAAAAAGATCCTTCTTTTCTTTAAAATAAATAAATAAAATAGAAATAAAATAAAATAAAATATGTATTTCTATCACACTGCTTAACAGTCTCTTAAGGGTTTGGTTGGTAGAGCATGATACTCTGAATCTTAGGGTTGTGGGTTCGAGTCCCATGTTAGATAAAAGCTTCCTGCATTGGAACTAGATTACCCTCGGGGTCCTATTCTACAATTCCATTATCCTGCGAATGGCAGAATTGCAAAATTCAGAGAATTTTGAATTTTATTTTATTTATTTATTTATTTTAATAATATTTATTAAAATTTTAAAGGTTACAAAAAGAAAAGGAAAAAACAAAAACTTAAACAAAAACTTAACAACACATCACAATAAGGAAAAAAGAGAATAGAAAAGAGGAAAAAAAGAATTATAAAAAACAGAAAAATAGGAAAAATAGAAACAATTAAAAAAAACACAACGAACCTTCCCATGACTTATCTTTCATTTGCTTATTTCCTTGACCTCCTCGCACCTCCCTTTTTTGTATTCTAGTTTGGTTAGCTATTTCAGCAAATCCTTTCCATCTTTCCCAATTTTTATCCTATAATTTATCTTAATATAATGTAACTTTACCTTTCCTCCTTTCATCCATTAACAGTCTATTTTTACTTAATCCTTTATAATATTTCTGCTAAAGCCACATAACTTCATTCCAGACTCTTTCTAACATTCCTTAATTTTACAATGTTTCTGTAAATAAACTTTAAATTTCTTCCAATCTTCTTCCACCGACTCTTCTCCCTGGTCTCGGATTCTGCCAGTCATTTCCGCCAATTCCATATAGTCCATCACCTTCATCTGCCATTCTTCCCGAGTGGGTAGATCTTGTCTCTTCCAGTACTTTGCAATAAGTATTCTTGCTGCTGTTGTAGCATACATAAAGAAAGTTCTATCCTTCTTTGGTACCAATTGGCCGACCATGCCCAGGAGAAAGGCCTCTGGTTTCTTCAGAAAAGTATATTTAAATAACTTTTTCATTTCATTGTAGATCATTTCCCAGAAAGTCTTAATCCTTGGGCATGTCCACCAAAAGTGAAAGAATGTACCTTCAGTCTCTTTACATTTCCAACATTTATTATCGGGCAAATGATAAATTTTTGCAAGCTTGACTGGTGTCATGTACCACCTGTACATCATTTTCATTATATTCTCTCTTAAGGCATTACATGCCGTGAACTTCATACCTGTGGTCCATAACTCTTCCCAGTCAGCCATAATAATGTTATGTCCAACATCTTGTGCCCATTTAATCATAACTGATTTCACTGTTTCATCCTGAGTATTCCATTTCAACAGCAAGTTAGAGAATTTTGAATTTCAAAGGACTGACTGATTAGGACCAAGTATTACATGTGTGCTGGTCCCGTGGGTTTCCTTGAGGCGAGGTCCGAGTCCAGTCCGAGGTCAAAGGTGCAACGTGGAGGCAGTCCGTAGTAGCTGAAGCTGGGTGCAGGGCAGGGAGTCGGGTGAAGTTAGGAACCGGCTTGCAAGCAGGGAGCCAGGGCGGGTCAGGAGCTCAGGCAGGAAAGCAGGACAGGATTCAGGCAGGAACTAGCAACCAACAATGCTGCTCCCGCAACTTGGGACTGGGGCTGGCTGGCTTTTATCTGCCCTGAGGCATAGGGCGGACCCGGTCCACAGGTGACTCGCCTCCCCTGGCCTGGAGGCGAGCACTCCTCCTGCGGGAACTTAGTTCCCTCCGCCTCTCTGCCCTGAGCCTCTGCAGCTCAGGAGAGGCTGGAGGGTTCCCGGACCCAGAGGCCACCTCAGCTTCCTCTGACGGGGCTGAGAGTGGAGCACCTGCAGGCAGTGGGTCCTCCATCACCTCCGGAACCAGAGCGGATTCAGCTGGTGCCTGCACCTGAGGATCCAGCACAGGTGAGGACCCTTCAGGCTCAATCCCCAGCCCCGGCTCAGCTGGTTCTGGAGGCGGGGACTCCTGTGCAAGCTGGGATCCCTCAGGTTCAGCCTCCGAGTCCGAATCCCAGGCCACCACAACATGCCACAGTAGGCAGTTACAAGTTCTCTGTGCCACAAAAATGGCCCACCAGGCTTAAGCACAGAAGAAGACCCTTATTGGACCTGACCAAAAAATTACTCTAAGTCCCAGCCTCCTGTTTCTCACAGCAACCAAGCAGGTGTTTCTGGGGAAAGCACGAAAGCAACACCTCTCTCCTGCTGTTTGTCCCTAACAACCAGTGTTTGGAGGTAGACTGCTTCAGAACATGGAAGTCCTCCAAGTTCTTCTGTATCTAAAGCTTTCTAAATTATTACCCAGCCAAATCTGTTGCTTTTCCCCATAGAGAAGGAGTCGCATCCCTTCAACTGGGAACTGAAAGCTGTTCAGTGTTACCAGGGGTGCCAACTTGAAAAAAATATTTTGGAGGCAAGTAAGCCCTGTCTTGCATAATCAATCACATGATGTGATAATAATAATAATTTTATTTATATCCCGCCCTCCCCAGCCGAAGCCGGGCTCAGGGCGGCTAACAATAAAATAGTAAGGTAAAGGTAAAGGTAAAGGTACCCCTGCCCGTACGGGCCAGTCTTGCCAGACTCTGGGGTTGTGCGCCCATCTCACTTAAGAGGCCAGGGGCCAGCGCTGTCCGGAGACACTTCCGGGTCACGTGGCCAGCGTGACATCGCTGCTCTGGCGAGCCAGAGCCGCACACGGAAACGCCGTTTACCTTCCCGCTGGTAAGCGGTCCCTATTTATCTACTTGCACCCGGAGGTGCTTTCGAACTGCTAGGTTGGCAGGCGCTGGGACCGAGCAGCGGGAACGCACCCCGCCGCAGGGATTCGAACCGCCGACCTTTCGATCGGCAAGCCCTAGGCGCTGAGGCTTTAACCCACAGCGCCACCTGCGTCCCATAATAAAATAGTACAACATACCAAAATCATTCATTATCAAAATTAACTCAAATCAAACTGATGGCAGTCATTGGGCTAGAGCTTCTGTGAGGATTGCCAAAGGAGGGAGTCAGGCTGTGCCCTGGCCAAAGGTCTGGTTGAACAGCTCTGTCTTGCAGGCCCTGCGGAAAGATGTCAAGTCCCGCAGGGCCCTAGTCTCTTGTGACAGAGCGTTCCACCATATTGGAGCCACAGCCGAAAAAGCCCTGGCTCTAGTTGAGGCCAGCCTAACCTCTCTGTGGCCTGGGACCTTCAGGATGTTTTTGTTTGAAGACCGTAAGTTCCTCTGTGGGACATACCAGTAGATACAAGGGTCCTAGGCCGTACACAGACACCATTTGGATGGCAATGCCCATTAACTTGGGAGGAGAGTCCTGGCCCCCTAAAATATTTTATCGGGGGGCAAAGACTCCTTGGCTCTTATGAGTGTTACAGCAACACCCCTGAAGATGTTGACAAGCTGGAATTTGGGCAGAGGAGGGCGACCAAGATGATCAAGGGTCTGGAAACCAAGCCTGATGAGGAACGGTCGAAGGAGCTGGGTATGTTTAGCCTGGAAAAGAAGAGACTGAGAGGAGATATAAGAGCCATCTTCAAATATCTCAAGGGCTGTCAAAGGGAACAAGCTTGTTTTATCTTGCTCCGGAGGGTAGGACTCGAACCCATGGCTTTAAGTTGCAAGAAAGGAAATTCTGACTAAACATTCAGAAGAACTTTCTGATGGTGAGAGCTGTATGACAGTGGAACAGTCTCCCTCGGGAAGTGGTGACCTCTCCTTCCTCGGAGGTTTTTAAACAGCATTTCTTCTTCTTTTTTTAAAGTAATATTTATTAAAGTTTCCACAAGAAAAAGATTACAAAAATGGTAAAAAGAAAACACAAAAAATACAAACACTAAGAAAAAGAAAAACAATTAAAAACAAATCCCTCTTTCTATATCTTACAGTTCATTTACTTATTTTCATGACTTCCTCACACCTCCCTTTTTTGTATTCCAATTCAAATATTTAATTCAGCAAATCCATACCCTCTCTATTTTCTCTTAATTCTTTGTCTTCACATATTATAATTTCAAATTTTCATCTAATATCAATCCCTTTTTGCATATTCCTTTTAACCTTATTGCTAAAACCGCTTCGTTTCGTTCCAACCTCATTTTAACATTCAATAATTTTACAATGTTTCTGTAAGTAATTGTCAGAGCTGCCTCTAGGTCCCAGCTCACAGAGGACCAACGCCAGGCTGTCGTTATGTACAAAAGTCTTTATTGAGGTTTAGTTTCCATTTCAAAGCCGCAGCGCGCAGCTCTACGTCCTAAAGCCTAGACCGGCGAAGTCCCGTCTGAGTCTCCGCCCCTTCCACACCAGTTTAAGACTCTCGCTTTGCTCCACCTCTTCCTAAGTTCCTTTCTCCTCTGGGCCCTCCTGCCCGCTAGGGTTTCATCCTTTCTGGACTCCTCTGACGCTGACCCTGATGATTCTTCCCCCTCCTTCCGGCGGGCTTTAGGACCTGGTTCCCTATCCGGGCTACCTTCTGTGCCGCTCGCCTGTACATTTGAACTTGGCGCGCGCGCCCAGCCTGCAACTTTCCTCTTGACCATTCCCTCGCTCTCCGATGGAGGCGTGGCCACCCCTGACTCATCTTCTCTCGCTGGTGGTGAATATGTGGGCTCTGATACCTGGGACTCCTCCCCCCCCACTACGCTCTGGTGGGGAAGCTGGTCCTGATTTCCAACTGCTGCTCTGGGAGTCCCCGCTGGCCCCTTGTTTCTGGGGTGTCCCCCTTGGGTCCCCCCTTGCCCTGCCCATCGGCGCCCCCTTCTGTGAATCTTCCGATTCACTGGAGAGGCTCACGGAATCTGTCGGGCTGCTGTCATCCTCTCCTACGGATTGCTCCCCCTCGCTCTCCATCTCCTCTCCTCCCTGCGCTTCCGCTGAGTCCCTGACAGTAATCTTTAAATTTCTTCCAATCTTCTTCCACAAACTCTTCTCCCTGGTCTCGGATTCTGCCAGTCATTTCCGCCAATTCCATATAGTCGTTTTTAAACAGCATTTCGATGATCACCTGTCATGGATGCTGAGATTCGTGCATTGCAGAGGGTTTGACAAGATCTCCCTTAATTGTCTGTGATTCTATGAAATGCAGAAGACCCCGGGTTAAAACACTTCCCCTCCTTCCACCTTAAAGGGTTCCATACAGCAGAGCTGGGATTGGCTCCCTTAGTGAAGAGCTGCTGGATCAGAGCAAGTGATCCACCCTATCACTTTGCTTACCACAGTAGCTTATCAAATGCCTTTTGGGAAGCCCATTGCCAGAATATCAAGGCAACAGTCTTCTTACTGACCTAGGAAGTTGCTCATGTAGCCCAGTGTGGTCTGCACCAACTTGCAACATCTTGCTAGGGAGTCTTTTCTGGCCCTACCCAGAAATGCTAAGGATTGAACCTGAGGACTTCTGCACACAAAGCAGATGTTCCACTGCTGAGCTACTGGCCTTTCCCCCATTGTTTGGCATTTACAGGTAGACTGCTCCTGTACAGGGAGATCCCAGACAACCTCCATAACTAATAACAAGAGGGCGTCCACAGGGAGAACTGGGGGTTACATTTGTTTATTGAGTCTGCTGTTTGGCTCCTCCAGATTGTGTTGTTGTTTAGTCGTTTAGTCGTGTCCGACTCTTCGGGACCCCCTGGACCAGAGCACGCCAGGCACTCCTGTCTTCCACTGCCTCCCGCAGTTTGATCAAACTCATGCTGGTAGCTTCTATAACACTGTCCCACCATCTCGTCCTCTGTTGTCCCCTTCTCCTTGTGACCTCCATCTTTCCCAACATCAGGGTCTTTTTCCAGGGAGTCTTCTCTTCTCATGAGGTGGCCAAAGTATTGGAGCCTCAGCTTCAGGATCTGTCCTTCCAGTGAGCACTCAGGGCTGATTTCCTTCGGAATGGAGAGGTTTGATCTTCTTGCAGTCCATGGGACTCTCAAGAGTCTCCTCTAGCACCAGAATTCAAAAGCATCCATTCTTAGGCGATCAGCCTTCTTTATGGTCCAGCTCTCACTTCCATACATCACTACTGGGAAAACCATAGCTTTAAATATATGGACCTTTGTTGGCAAGGTGATGTCTCTACTTTTTAAGATGCTGTCCTCCAGATTGCCAGGGGGGAAATGCCTGGCCAGAGAGGGATCCCACTTCTGACACCACGTTGCCCCAGGACTAGCAGCTGAATACTGGAGAAACACATTCCGACAATAAATAGCCAACGTCGTCTAACCTCCCTGCAAACAAATCAGGATGGATGTTCAGTGGAACAGTTGCCTGGGAGCGCTCTGGGCATTCCCAGCATCTAAGACCGTCGTTTTGCCAATGGAGATATGATCCTCAACTCACCACACCTGCTCAGAATTAGGTTTGTTTTAGAAGCAGAATTAAATTATCAGGCTTCAAAACAGCTGCCTGGGCCCTGATGGTCCGGATGTTGTTGTTGTTGTTGTCACACCAGTGTATAAAACTTACGTGCCTCTCCTCCTTTCCCGGCTTGGAGCCGTAATAATTTCCATCTGCAGCACGCTGTAACCTGATCAGCCGGGGGACCTCGCAAAGCGCGCTTTCGCTCAGATCTCGCGTCCCCCGCGCTCGCAAATCTATTTTAAATATTTAGGCTGTCTTGTTAAATGGAACATGATCACAAATTAACTGGAGTCTTGGCAATGCAAGATGGGACTCTCTCTCCCTCTCTCTCTCTCTCGCTTTCTCTCCCTCTCTCTCTCTCTCTCTCTCCCTCTCTCTCTCTTTCGGTCTCCCTGCTCTCTCCCTAGAGAGAGGATCCTCTTTGCTCAACTCTTTCAGTGAGATGTGGCACAGAAAACATTGTGCATCCTTGGAGACCTAAGTCCATTTTTGCTGAACAGGTGAAGGAAGATTTGGGCTGGCTGGTATTTACGTATTTTTCGCCCTATAAGACGCACCAGACCACAAGACGCACCTAGTTTTTGGAGGAGGAAAACAAGAAAAAAAATATTCTGAATCTCAGAAGCCAGAACAGCAAGAGGGATCGCTGCGCAGTGAAAGCAGCAATCCCTCTTGCTGTTCTGGCTTCTGGGATAGCTGCGCAGCCTGCATTTGCTCCATAAGACGCACACACATTTCCCCTTACTTTTTAGGAGGGGAAAAGTGAGTCTTATAGAGCAAAAAATACGGTATACCCACAACTTTCAGCAGTAGCTGGGGCAGCCCCCCACTCCCATGCCTTCCTGTTCCTGATGAAAGCTCGGGGACCGGAGTTAATATTGTCCCCTTGGTTCAGCCAAGCATCAGAGCCGCAGATTCCAAACTCAAGCACCTGTAGAAGCTACCCGATGGTGTGCAGTGCGGCCGCAAGTCGAGAGCTAACAATGGATTTCTGTCCGCACCCGCCCTTAGAGTGCTGCTGGTCGCAGCCAGGAAATCGGAGCCGTGTCGACACGTGTTGCCACAGTTCCTACACCAAATCCCAGATGTTTTCGGTGCAGATGTTGAAAGTCAGAGAGGCCACGAGTGCTAACTCCAAACTGAGCTGCAGGAGAACATGCCGCGCTGAGGAGAAATCTGTAAGCTAGCCCCGTGTCGCTTTTGTTCTGTGCGCATGAGGCACATAACGGTCTGGCTGTGATGGCCTGGGAATCAGATTCAGAGGCTTAACCTGAGGAATCCCAGCCTGCACCGGAGTCCCCGCCTCCAAGGCCGGCTAAGCCGGGACAGGGGCTTGAACCTGAAGGGCCCTACCCTGTGCTGGATCCTCAGGAGCAGACACCAGCTGAATCCGCTCTGGTTCCGGAGGTGATGGAGGACCCATTGCCTGCAGGTGCTCCACTCTCAGCCCCGTCAGGGGAATCTGAGGTTGCCTCTGGGTCCGGGAACCCTCCAGCCTCTCCTGAGCTGCAGAGGCTCAGGGCAGAGAGGAGGAGGGAACTAGGTTCCCGCAGGAGGAGTGCTTGCCTCCAGGCCGGGAAAGGCGAGTCACCTGTGGACCGGGGCCACCCAGGTTGCTGGAGCAACATCGTTGGTTACCTGTTCCTGCCGGCACCCTGTCCTGCTTTCTGCCAGAGTTCCTGACCACACCCAACTCCCTGCCTTGGACCCTGCTTCAGCCTCAGACTGGACATGGACCATGCTGCACGGTAACCCCCCACCGAGACGAGCACACTGGCCCTGCTATGCAACGTGGTCAACAGAGGGTTGACCAACAGGCCCTGTTGCTCCACGACAAATCCATTGCTTCGGCTCCTCTACATCTGTCCTGCATTCCGCGCCTCCCGCATTTGAATTCAGCCACAAGAATTTCGAAAATCCATTTCCAAAATTGAAGCGTGCTCGGTTTGGCACAGGGCTCCTTGCCTTTGAATCCTTTGTGTTTTCGGCATTGCTGAGCTCTCCCAAGCAAAAAATAAAGTAAAATAAAGGGCTCATCCACACTTAACCTTTTGCCCTGTATTTTTTTGGCATAGGTCAGTGCTTTGAAGCCCCGTATCTAAGTGCTTTCCCTTCCCCCGCTGCCTTTTTCCCTAGGAAAACCTGCTCTCTAATGCGGAATTGGAACAAACAGCAATTTGGTCTTCCGGTGTTTTACCATTTGCTCCGATGCAGCTTTAAAGTGCATACCCTCCGACATTTCTCTGATTAAAATAGGGAGGTCCTATTCAACAACAACAACTTTATTATTATAACTTTGAAACTTCCCTATGCAGGGCTGCCTTCAGATGGCTCAGGCATCGGATAACTCCATACCCTCCAACATTTCTCCAGTGAAAATAGAGATGTCCTAAGGGAAAGCGGGATATTCCGGGATCAAATCAGAAACTGGGATGGCTTCTGCAAATCCGGGACTGTCCCTGTTAAACAGGGACACTTGGAACTTCTTCTAATGGAGTGGAATTCATGTAATCATCTTCAAAAGTCAGTTGTACTGCCAGATTGATTGATTCCCCACCCATAATAAAATAACGAACACTGAACATTAAAAACTCTTCCCTATACAGCACTGCCTTCAGATGTCTTCTAAAGGTTGTATAGTTCCTTATCTCCTAAGCTTGGGGGTCGCATAACTCTATCCCCTCCCTCCAACATTTTTCCAATGAAAATTGGGATGTCCTAAGGAAAAGCGGTCTCATCACCTCCTGGCAAGTAGAAGGGGAAGAAATGGAGGCAGTGAGAGATTTTACTTTCTTGGGCTCCGTGATCACTGCAGACGGTGACAGCAGCCACGAAATTAAGAGACACCTGCTCCTTGGGAGAAAAGTGATGACAAACCTAGACAGCATCTTAAAAAGCAGAGACATCACCTTGTCGACAAAGGTCCGGATAGTTAAAGCTATGGTTTCCCCAGTAGTGATGTATGGAAGTGAGAGCTGGACCATCAAGAAGGCTGATCGCCGAAGAATGGATGCTTTTGAATTCTGGTGCTGGAGGAGACTCTTGAGAGTCCCATGGACTGCAAGAAGATAAAACCGATCCATTCTGAAGGAAATCAGCCCTGAGTGCTCACTGGAAGGACAGATCCTGAAGCTGAGGCTCCAAGACTTTGGCCACCTCAGGAGAAGAGAAGACTCCCTGGAAAAGACCCTGATGCTGGGAAAGACGGAGGGCACAAGGAGAAGGGGACGTCAGAGGACGAGATGGTGGGACAGTGTTCTTGAAGCTACGAACATGAGTTTGACCAAACTGCGGGAGGCAGTGGAAGACAGAAGTGCCTGGCGTGCTCTGGTCCGGGGGGTCACGAAGAGGCAGACATGACTAAACAACTCAATAACAACAAAGGAAAAGCAAGGCATCCCAGGATCAAATCAGAAACCAGGATGATCCAACACTGTCCCTGGAAAACAAGGACACTTGGAGGGTCTGAAAGCTCAGGCCTGCATCTGGGAACACAGCAGAAAAGGAATTGTGAAGGTGCCCTAAGATCGCAGTCCTCACGATTCTGAACAGATTTCAACAGGACCATGTGCCCTTGCCACTGAGCTGCAGCCTTTCCCACTCCCTTTGGTTCGCAGGAACGTTTAGAAATCTTTGGTTTTCTTTCTCACGGCCCGTCAGCCAAGCCTTTGCCTGGCTCGGCGGAGCAGCCCAACTCCTATCTTGTGAGAGAGAGCTTGGAAGACTGAAAGCCGCACAGCCCTTATCAGTCTGATCTCCTGGTGGCAATGGCCGTGACCTTCCCTTCCTGCCACTCTGGTCGTGACTGATCCCCAAATCACGCTGCCTCCTCGTCTAATTCTGTCTCCTTCACATCTTCCAGGACCAACTGGGAGCCTGAGAAGTGCACGGCTGACCTTGACGTATTTCTGATCTCCTCACAGAGCCTGGAAGAAACCGGAGGCCCCTTTTCCCACACGTTGTCAGGGCAGATTTTCGCAAGCGCAAGTGACAGGCCTAGAGTGGAACATGCGCCCCACCCTCCATGCGCACACCCCTGCCCATTGGGGGCATCTCTCTGCCAACATCCTCGAGACTTCGGCGTGGGCCAAGGAGGAGATACCCAAACATCACGTTTTTCTGCCCCCTGGAGGATGTCGCTGAGATGCAGACGGGAGAGGGAGAATCGTGCGGGATATGGAAAATACCACACTGAGGCCAACTTTCCCATTTACTGGCGTGTCAACAGCATGTGCCAGAATCGAGCTGTGTCCCCTTCTGCTTCCCATCTGCCCCAATAAGGTAAAGGATCCCTGGGAGAGACGCGGGTGGCGCTGTGGGTTAAACCACAGAGCCTAGGACTTGCCGATCAGAAGGTCGGCGGTTCGAATCCCGCGACGGGGTGAGCTCCCATTGCTCAGTCCCTGCTCCTGCCAACCTAGCAGTTCGAAAGCACGTCAAAGTGCAAGTAGATAAATAGGTACCGCTCCGGTGGGAAGGTAAACGGCGTTTCCGTGCACTGCTCTGGTTCGCCAGAAGCGGCTTAGTCCTGCTGGCCACATGACCCGGAAGCTGTACGCCAGCTCCCTCGGCCAATAAAGCGAGATGAGCGCCGCAACCCCAGAGTCGGCCACAACTGGACCTAATGGTCAGGGGTCCCTTTACCTTTTAAAAGACCCCTGGACAGTTAAGTCCAGCCAAAGGCGACTATGGGGTTGCGGCGCTCATCTCGCTTTCGGGCCGAGGGAGCCGGCGTTTGTCTACAGACAGCTTTCTGGGCCATGTGGCCAGCAGGACTAAACCACTTCTGGTGCAACAGGACACCGTGACAGAAACCAAAACACACGGAAACGCCGTTTACCTTCCTGCTGCAGCGGTACCTATTTATCTACTTGCGCTGGTGTGCTTTCGAACTGCTAGGTTGCCAGGAGCTGGGACAGAGCAACAGGAACTCACTCCGTCGTGGGGATTCGAACCTCTGACCTTCTTAACACTGGCTCCCTCAGTCTGAAAGTGAGATGAACGTTGCAACTCCATAGTCACCTTTGACTGGACTTAACCGTCCAGGGGTCCTTTACCTTTACCTTTTTACCTAAGGCCGCATACAAGTAAAGTTGTGTGTGTGTGTGTGTGTGTGTGTGTGTAAACAGGTGGAAGGGGGGGTCAGAAAAGCTCAGGGCATTTTATCACACCCAAAATGGGGAGGGAACTAATGTCCACAAGCATTGAAAAGGGGAGTGAGAGATGAAGCAATTGAGTCATTTGAAATGTCCAGCAGCCCATGGGCTCCGCATCACGACACAAACAGATGAATCAAAGCAAAGGCATTAAGAAAATCCCGAAGAACTAACAGGATGTCATGATTAATCCCTGCCCATTCCGGGACAGTCATACTTACAAACAACGAGGAGTAATAAAAATTCTTGGATGAGAGTCACATGAAACAGAGATTCTGCAGCTCTCTCAACCAACGCCAAGACGTTAGGAGCCATAGCCACCGTCTCCTAGGGGCCGAGGCAGTTTTGGACCCCCGAATATATATATATATATATTTGCCATCTGTCATGGATGCTTGAGCTGAGATTCCTTCACTGCAGGGGGCTGGACTAGATGAATCTTGGGGTCCCAGCCCCCAATTCGACGATACTAAGGCTTTTTCGTTCCGGCTTCTGGGAACTGACTGCTTCCAATTAAAGGCCTGGTGACATGTTCTTTTCATTGCAATTCTCTGCATGGCTTTAATAGATTTTATGCGTGTGTATCTGTATATAGATGCAGAGCTGTTTTTCTGGAAAAAGAGGAGCCAGAAATCACCATGAATGTGTCCCTCGTTGTCTTAGAATGGCAGCGGTGTCCACCTGAGAGGCGCTGGAACTAATTTGTGGCGACTTCTGGCTGAAAAAAGCCCTGTATATATGGATTATTATTATATTTCATTTTTATACCACTTAATATTTTTAAGAAACATCTCAGAGCGCTTTACAGCATATTAAAACATCAATAAAACAATGTGGGATGCAGGTGGCGCTGTGGGTTAAACCACAGAGCCTAGGACTTGCCAATCAGAAGGTCGGTGGTTCGAATCCCCGCAATGACGGGGTGAGCTCCCGTTCCTCGGTCCCTGCTCCTGCCAACCTAGAAGTTCGAAAGCACGTCAAAGTGCAAGTAGATAAATAGGTACCGCTCCGGTGGGAAGGTAAACGGCGTTTCCGTGCGCTGCTCTGGTTCACCAGAAGTGGCTTAGTCATGCTGGCCACATGACCCAGAAGCTTGGCCAATAAAGCGAGATGAGTGCCGCAACCCTAGAGTCGGCCACGCCTGGACCTAAAGGTCAGGGGTCCCTTTACCCTTTACCTTAAAACAATTCAGAATCAAACATTTCTGTAGTATAGGGTATACAGTCAAAGCAACATAATTGACAGAAAACTAAAATATTGTCTTAAAGATTTCAAAATAAAACTTTGCAAGGGTCAACTACAGAATACAAAGTTTAAAAAAACCTTAAACATTTCAAAAAACAACAACACCGTTGCTAAGTGAAGTCAAATATAAACTGCACATTTAAAACAGCATAATTAACAAGAGAATAAAATGTTATCATAAGCGTGACACGGCTGTTTGGCAGGCATAAAAAGATGGGGCAAATGAATCCAATAATTGGGATTTGTTGTCAGAGATAGCGATGTCCCCCAGTAGGGCTGGGCCCATAAGCATATATGTATGTGAATATAGTTTTAATTCTAGCAATGTTTAATTGTTTTTAACGATGCTTTCCTCCACCCCCATGTTTTTAGTTGTTTTTGTTTTTACCTGTAAGCCACCTTGACTTCCTGCCAGGGGGAAAGACAGGACATAAATTAGTAATAATAATAATAATAATAATAATAATAATAATAAAAAAAACAGCACTCACAGTCTGAATACTGGGGATATGTGAGAATGATCTATGAAGATAGCAGTGTCAAGAAATGCCACCCCCGGAAGCGAAAGCAGCTAAGCAGAGAGGTCACAGAAGTTGTGCCAACTTCCAAGCCACAGTGACAGGATTTGGTGCCCCAAGCTATTCCAACTTCTCTGCCTTCAGCGCCAGGAAAGATAATTGTGCCATAAGAAAAACTGCTCCCTTTCCCTTATGGGGTATTCTGGAGGCCGTATAGAGTCCTTAAGTGGGTTCCCTATCGGTAGGAGGAAAGAACAGAGGCCAAGCAGAGAATATTGAGAAGCAAAGCGGCTATTAAGCCTGATTTTTATTAACTGTTGCAACAGGGTCCCCACCCACCACGTGCAGGAGGGAGGAGGAACCCTGAACAATGGTGTGCAAGCCCTTATAATAGACTTTTGAAATTGCCCACCCTGTAGCCCAAGTAAAGGTAAAGGGACCCCTGACCATTAGGTCCAGTCGTGGCCGACTCTGGGGTTGCGGCGCTCATCTCGCTTTATTGGCCGAGGGAGCCGGCATACAGCTTCCGGGTCATGTGGCCAGCAGGACTAAGCCGCTTTTGGCGAACCAGAGCAGCGCACGGAAACACTGTTTACCTTCCCGCTGGAGTGGTACCTATTTATCTACTTGCACTTTGACGTGCTTTTGAACTGCTAGGTAGGCAGGAACTTGGACTGAGCAATGGGAGCTCACCCCGTCGCGGGGATTTGAACAACAAACCTTCTGATCAGCAAGCCCTGGGCTCTCTTGTTTAACCCAAGATCACCCCCCAAAAGCATCATACATACATCACAGAAGGGGGCAGTCTACAGCAGAAATCCGCCTGCCAGGATACCTGATAATGGTCACTGATTGCATTGCCTGGGCAGCCTGGCCATTCTTTTGTGATGGTAAATACTTTTAGTTCCTGAGTCCAGGTCACAGGCTCACCCTAACCATTCACAAATACGCCCTTCGGACAGGATTTGCAAAAGCAAAAAGACAATGGGAAGGCTTTCCCCATGCGCCTCCCTTATTGCAGAGGAAAATATGAGGTCATTGAGAGAGTCAAAATGGCTTCAGGATTGCTCTCCCAAACTATTTCAGACACATGGTTCATATACTTAGATATGTGTGCATTTGTGAATATTTATTCTATATTTGAGACCTTAAAATTGCCATAACAATTGAGTAACGTGTCTTTGTTGTTGTTTAGTCGTGTCCGACTCTTCGTGACCCCCTGGACCAGAGCACGCCAGGCACTCCTGTCTTCCACTGCCTCCCGCAGTTTGGTCAAACTCATCTTAGCAGCTTTGAGAACACTGTCCCACCATCTCGTCCTCTGTAGTCCCCTTCTCCTTGTGCCCTCCATCTTTCCCAACATCAGGGTCTTTTCCAGGGAGTCTTCTCTTCTCCTGAGGTGGTCAAAGTCTTGGAGCCTCAGCTTCTCGATCTGTCCTTCCAGTGAGCACTCAGGGCTGATTTCCTTCAGAATGGAGAGGTTTGATCTTCTTGCAGTCCATGGGACTCTCAAGAGTCTCCTCCAGAACCATAATTCAAAAGCATAAATTCTTCGGCGATCAGCCTTCTTTATGGTCCAGCTCTCACTTCCATGGTCCAGCTCTCACGTGTCTTAAGAAGTCGTAACCCACCACCAGGGATGTTGATTGAGGGCCTTTCGGATGCTACTGTTGCCACGGCGCCCATTCATCCTATCCAGTGTGAAGCCAAAAGAAGGTAATATGTTAACTGAGAGCCTGTATTCCCCATGGATAATTGTAGGAAAAGGTGAGTAATTAAATATTGGAAGGCAGAGATGGGCAAGAGCAGGAGGATGTCTGGAGGGGGCAAGGGAACACATAACCCATCACAAATAGGATTAAATTTGACAGGAAGAAATTAAGCATCCCTTAATCGCCAAGCAATTAAAAAAAAACGTTTCCTGGAAACTTTTTGGCTCGCAATGAATGCTCCTAGGTGCCTCTGCAAAGCGTTGCAAGCAAGCCAGCTAAGACTGCACAGAGCCGATGGTCGCAACAAGTCCAGGCATTTTCCTACGAAGGGGACTTAAGAACCAGGATGATTTTATGGAACGCTGTTGTAACGTTGGTTGGGAACATCCAGAATGACGTGACCTCGAAACATCAAAACAGCCATGAAGGATCAGGCCCATTGAGTTCAGCATCCCGTCCTCCAGATGTTAGGTACGCAAGTAGCGCTGTGGTCTAAACCACTGAGCCTCTTGGGCTTGCCGATCAGAAGGTCGGCGGTTCGAATCCCCGCAATGACAGGGTGAGCTCCCGTTGCTCTGTCCCAGCTCCTGCCAACCTATCAGTTCGAAAGTACGCCAGCGCAAGTAGATAAATAGGTACAGTTGTGGCAGGAAGGTAAACAGTGTTTCAGTGCGCTCTGGTTTCCGTTACAGTGTCCTGTTGCGCCAGAAGCAATTTACCATATTTTTTGCTCTATAGGTAAAGGTAAAGGTACCCCTGCCCGTACGGGCCAGTCTTGACAGACTCTGGGGTTGTGCGCCCATCTCACTTAAGAGTCCAGGGGCCAGCGCTGTCCGGAGACACTTCCGGGTCACGTGGCCAGCGTGACATCGCTGCTCTGGCCAGAGCCAGAGCCAGAGCCAGAGCCGCACACGGAAACGCCGTTTACCTTCCCGCTGGTAAGCGGTCCCTATTTATCTACTTGCACCCGGAGGTGCTTTTGAACTGCTAGGTTGGCAGGCGCTGGGACCGAGCAGCGGGAGCGCACCCCGCCGCAGGGATTCGAACCGCCGACCTTTCGATCGGCAAGCCCTAGGCGCTGAGGCTTTAACCCACAGCGCCACCTGCGTCTCCTTTTTGCTCTATAAGACTCACTTTTTCCCTCCTAAGAAGTAAGGAGAAATGTGTGTGCGTCTTATGGAGCGAATGCAGGCTGCGCAGCTATCCCAGAAGCCAGAACAGCAAGAGGGATTGCTGCTTTCACTGCACAGCGATCCCTCTTGCTGTTCTGGCTTCTGAGATTCAGAATATTTTTTTTCTTGTTTTCCTCCTCCAAAAACTAGGTGCATCTTGTGGTCTGGTGCGTCTTATAGAGCGAAAAATACGGTAGTCAGTGGCGTCCAAGCTTTTTTCAAAGATGGCAAGATCTGATGAAGTGAAGGGCCGTGATGGCCAACCAAAGGGCCAACCAAAGAAGAGTTGTTAACCTTTGTTTAGGGTTGAAGTTGTTGAGCTTTTTTTATGATTTCCCCCCTAATTTATAGAGCCTATTTTTAGGATTTAAGTTGCTGGGCTTTCTTTAAGATTGAAGTTGCTGAGATTTTTTTTTTTAGGATTTTACCTGGGGAACTAAACTGCCACAGGAGCTGGATTAAACCAACCAGCGGGCCGGATTAGGCCCCCTGAAATGGACTTTGGACATGCCTGGATTTAGTCCTGCTGGCCACATGACCTGAAAAGCTTTCTGCGGACAAACGCCGGGTCCAGTGGCGTAGCATGAGTTGTCAGCATCCGGGGCAAGGCAAGTAATTTGCGCCCCCTAATCCGTGGATTTGCGCCCCCTAACCCTAACCCCCAGATGTTGCACCCGGTGCGGCCGCCCCCCCCCCCTGCACCCCCCATGCTACGCCACTGGCCGGGTCCCTTGCCCTGAAAGCGAGATGAGTGCTGCAACTCCATAGTCGCCATTGACTGGACTTAACCGGGGTCTTTTACCTTCTTACCTTTACCTCCAGATGTCAACCTGTAGGAAACGCAGAAGCAGAGCAAAAAAGCCCTGTCCTTTCTTGTGGTTTCCAACAACTCATATTCAGAAGCATCACTGTGGAAGCAGAGCAGAGCTGCTGTGGTTAGTAGCCCAGACCCTCCAAGCTTCTCTATTTTCCAGGGACAGTCCTGGATTTACAGAAGCCATCCCAGTTTCTGATTTGATCCTGGAATGTCCCACTCAGTGGCGTAGCGTGGGGGGTGCAGGGGGGGCCGGCCGCACCGGGCGCAACATCTGGGGGGGCGCTCACCGCCTCCGGAATCGCCGAAGAGCCTCGGGCGCAGGCTGTAGCAGAGCCCCATGTCCCGCGGAACCGACGAGCTGTGCGCGCGTCCGGGCTGAAGGCGTCTGGCAGGCAGCGGCTCTCAGCGCTCGCCGCGGTCCCCGCACGTCAGGGCCACAGAGGGCGCGCCAGGCAGCCCCTCCTCACAGCCCCGCCGCCACTGCTGCTGCAGCTGCTGGGCCATGTTGCATTTTCCTCGCCTCTCTGCCCTCCTCCTCCGGGCAAGCGACGTCGTTTGTGCGGCAGCGCCAGCGGCAACTCGCCTCAGATCACCTGACACGGACCCCCCACCGCCGCCATGGCTACCTTACCGTAAATACCCCAGCCCAGGCAGCAGCAAGAAGAAGCTGGCAGCGGCAGCAGGTTAGGGGTTAGGGGCGCAAATTACTTGCCTTGCCCCAGGTTAGGGGGCGCAAATTACTTGCCTTGCCTCGGGTTAGGGGGCGCAAATTACTTGCCTTGCCCCGGGTGCTGACAACCCATGCTACGCCGCTGGTCCCACTTTTCTTTAAAATGTCCTTTGCTGTTGTTTAGTCGTTTAGTCGTGTTCGCCTCTTGGTGACCCCCTGGACCAGAGCACGCCAGGCCCTCCTGTCTTCCACTGCCTCCCACAGTTTGGTCAAACTCATGTTTGTAGCTTCGAGAACACTGTCCCACCATCTCGTCCTCTGTCGTCCCCTTCTCCTTGGGCCCTCCATCTTTCCCAACATCAGGGTCTTTTCCAGAGAGTCTTCTCTTCTCATGAGGTGGCCAAAGTACTGGAGCCTCAGCTTCAGGATCTGTCCTTCCAGTGAGCACTCAGGGCTGATTTCCTTCAGAATGGAGAGGTTTGATCTTCTTGCAGTCCATGGGACTCTCAAGAGTCTCCTCCAGCACCAGAATTCAAAAGCATCCATTCTTCGGCGACCAGCCTTCTTTATGGTCCAGCTCTCACTTCCATACATCACTACTGGGAAAACCATAGCTTTAACAATACAGACATTAGGATGTCCCTATTTTCATCGGAGAAATGTTGGAGGGTATGGAGTTATGTGACGCCTCCCCCCCAGAATGTTACCTACCCAAAAATGGAAAGAAGAAGAAGTCCCAGCGAAAGAAGAATGGATAAAAAAACCTCATGGAATACGCAGAAATGGTGAAAAACTCACCGGAAAGATAAGAAATCAAGATAGCAAACTTTTAAAATAAAAGAACGGAAAGGGTTTATGGAATATTTGCAAACAAACCGTAAACAGATAAGAACATTGGCAGGGTTATTGTAACAACCTGCAGTTTTATAAGAGCATTTATTTAAAGCAGATGAATATACGAGCAAATTAAGTTAATTTGGCTATGCAGAAAATGTTAAAAATAAATTTAAGGAACTGCAGAAAGGGGGAGAGGAAGTAGAGTTTTGAAATGTTAAAACTATTGAAATGTATAAAATTGAAAATGAAAGCAAAGATTTATGTAAACCCTTCCCCCTCCCCAAGTCAAGGAGATAAAGAACTATACAACCTTCATAAGACAGCCCTGTATAGGGAAGTTTTTAAATGTTTATGTTTTATTATTTTGGTAGCCACCCAGAATGGCTGGGGCAACACAGTCAGATGGGCGGGATAGAAATAATACAATTATTATTGCCGTTGTTGTGGAATAGGACGTCCCTGTTTTCATTGGAGAAATGTTGGAGGGTATATCCTGGACACCAGCCGGCCTGCCCCACTCTCAGACTCAGGCTGACAGATCTCCAGAGACGGCAAAACACACACAAGCGCTCCAGAAAACCCCCACGTGTCATTCAACCCGCCGCAAACCTTGATTGTTTATTTGCACAGTGGTAATAAGATATAATTACGCAGAGAAACGCTTGCTTTGGCTCACACGCTCTCTCTCACGCGCAGAGCTCCTGCCAAAAGCAACTCGAAGGGTCTTGGATAACAGTCCCTTGTATTTATTTTTCGGAGAGAAGCGCACAAACGGAGGAATGGAGTCGAAGCGTTTGGGCTGGAGGAGTTGCTCTCCAATAAAGGGAGGAGGGGCTGGGAAGGCAGGTGCCTAGAGGCGGGGTGGTGCAATGGTTAGAGCATGCAAAGTGCTGCACCAACAAGCACAAAACAACCCCTCTGCAGCGCCACAAATCCAACTCAATGGTGTAAAGTTTGAAAATGTCGATCACTTCTTTTACCTGGGCAGTTACTTTCCACAAGGGCCGACACTGATGCCGAAATCCAGTATTGCCTGAGCTCTGCGAGTGCAAAGGGACGCGGGTGGCGTTGTGGGTTAAACCACAGAGCCTAGGACTTGCCGATCAGAAGGTCGGTGGTTCAAATCTCCGCAACAGGGTGACCTCCTGTTGCTCCGTCCCTGCTCCTGCCAACCTAGCAGTTCGAAAGCATGTCAAAGTGCAAGTAGATAAATAGGCACCACTGTGGCGGGAAGGTAAACGGCGTTTCCATGCGCTGCTCTGGTTCGCCAGAAGCAGCTTAGTCATGCTGGCCACATGACCCGGAAGCTGTACGCCGGCTCCCTCAGTCAGTAAAGCGAGATGAGTGCCGCAACCCCAGAGTCAGTCACGACTGGACCTAATGGTCAGGGGTCCCTTTACCTTTACCTTTACCTTTACCTGCGAGTGCAGCTTTCTCCTGATTGAAGTGCAGAGTGTTTTAGGACCGGGACATCCACAGGGAAACCAAAATGCTTGTTTACAAAGCTATGGTACTACCAACCTTACTGTATGCTTGTGAAACATGGACCACTTATAAACGCCATCTCCAACTCCTTGAAAGATTCCATCAGCGGTGACTCCGAAAATCTTTACACATCACTTGGGAAGACAGGTGAACTAATGCCAGTGTACTGGAAGAAGCAAAGATCACCCGTGTTGAAGCAATGATTCTTCAACATCAACTTGGTTGGACTGGTCATGTTGTGCGGATGCCTGATTCTCATCTTCCAAAGCAACTCCTCTATTCCTAACTTAAAAATGGAAAATGTAATGCTGGTGGTCAACAAAAGAGGTTCAAAGACTCTCTCAAGGCAAATCTAAAAAAATGTAGTATAAACACCGACAACTGGGAATCACTGGCCTGCGAGCGCTCCAGTTGGAGAACAGCCTTTACCAAAGGCGTCATGGGCTTTGAAGACACTCGAACTCAGGACGAAAGGAAGAAACATGCTAAGAGGAAGGCACGCTTGGCAAACCTTCACCATTATCAACTCCTGCCCGGAAACCCATGTCCCCACTGTGGAAGGGCGTGTGGATCCAGAATTGGCCTCCACAGTCACTTACAGACTCATTGTTGAAACCATGTTTGTGGAAGACAATCTTACTGGGCTACGAGGGAGAGCCAAAGAAGAAGAAGAACGTTGAAGACTAAGGTTCAAATCCTCATTCAGTCGCTGACTCTCTGCCTGGCTTACCTCACAGGGTTGTTGTGAGCATAAAATGAGGGTGAATCCTAGAATCCTAGAATTGTAGTGAATGTTGCAGTCCTGAAACACTCTGCGTTTCAATCGGAAGAAAGCTGCACTTGCAGAGCTCAGGCGATGCTGGATTTCCATGCTTAAAGGTGAAGGACCCCTGATGATAAGCAAAACTCTCTTTCTTTTTAGACTCTGATGAGAATTTATTTGTAGGCAACAGGTACTAACAAATCAATGGGTGGCAGGTCTTTTCTTAGAATACTAAAATATTAAACCATTTAAAAATAAATATACCTTCCAAGTAGTATATCACACACAGACACACAATCACTCAGTTGAATTAAAACAAAAATACAACCCAAGAAAAACAAAACAAAAGCATAATAATGTGTGAAAACATATACAGTGGTACCTCAGGTTAAGTACTTAGTTTGTTCCGGAGGTCCGTACTTAACCTGAAACTATTCTTAACCTGAAGCACCACTTTAGCTAATGGGGCCTCCTGCTGCTGCCGCGCCGCCGGAGCACGATTTCTGTTCTCATCCTGAAGCAAAGTTCTTAACCCGAGGCACTATTTCTGCGTTAGCGGAGTCTGTAACCTGAAGCGTATGTAACCTGAAGCGTATGTAACCCGAGGTACCACAGTAAAACAAAACTTCAAACATGAAACAGGATTTAAGCACACAAAACAGTGATTACCGTATATTATGTGCCAGAGGTGAGGGTATTCTGGGGTATAGGAGCAGCAGCAGAAAATGTCTGTTTTGGGGGCTGGGCCCTATGAAATTCTGTAGGGTTCAGTGCTGTAGGTAGGTTTTCCCCAAATGACCTAAGTGATCATACAAGACTGTTCAGAGCCAGGTGGTCATCCAGGTAACCAGGTTCCAAGTTGTTCAGAGCTTTTTATACATTTATTGGACACTATTTATGCAGTAGGGACGTGGGTGGCGCTGTGGTCTAAACCTTCCCGATCAGAAGGTCAGCAGTTCGAATCCTCGTGACAGGGTGAGCTCCCATTGTTTGGTCCCTGCTCCTGCCAACCTAGCAGTTCAAAAGCACATCCAAGTGCAAGTAGATAAATAGGTACCACTCCAGCAGGAAGGTAAACGGTGTTTCCGTGCGCTGCTCTGGTTTGCCAGAAGTGGCTTAGTCATGCTGGCCACATGACCCGGAAGCTGTACGCCAGCTCCCTCGGCCAATAAAGCGAGATGAGCGCCGCAATCCCAGTAGGGACGTGGATGACGCTGTGGTCTAAACCACAAAGCCTAGAGCTTGCCGATGAGAAGGTTGAAGGTTCAAATCCCTGCGACGGGGTGAGCTCCCATTGCTCGGTCCCTGCTCCTGCCAACCTAGCAGTTCAAAAGCACATCAAAGTGCAAGTAGATAAATAGGTACCTCACCGGCGGGAAGGTAAACGGCGTTTCCATGCGCTGCTCTGGTTCGCCAGAAGCGGCTTAGTCCTGCTGGCCACATGACCCGGAAGCTGTACGCCGGCTCCCTCGGCCAATAAAATGAGATGACTGCTGCAACCCGAGAGTCGGCCATGACTGGACCTAATGGTCAGGGGTCCCTTTACCCTTACTATTTATTCAGTACTGTTCATTAGGGTCTGAACAGAGGCAATAGGTTCTTGCCCGGATGTAGGGCAATGCAAAAATGGTTGTGTTGCCACCAACACTTGCCATAAAAGAACCTTTGATTTGCTTACCAAATCAACGCCAAGGAGTTTAGCAGAAGAAGAAGAAGAAGAGTTTGGATTTGAGTTTATCACTACCCTAAGGAGTCTCAAAGCGGCTAACATTCTCCTTTTCCCTTCCTCCCTACAACAAACACTCTGTGAGGTGAGTGGGGCTGAGAGACTTCAGAGAAGTGTGACTGGCCCAAGGTCACCCAGCAGCTGCAGGTAGAGGAGCGGAGACGCGAACCCGGTTCACCAGATTACAAGTCCACTGCTCTTAACCACTACACCACACTGGCTCTGAGGCAGGCAGCAAATCGAAGGGCGTGACACTCTGCATGAGAAGAGAAGGTGAAAAGGCTTCTTATCCTTGAGCCAAAGGACCCACATCGATCAAGAAGACCCAGATTGCCACCGGATGTGGAGCACATCTCTGCCAAGAAGAAGAAGAAGAGTTTGGATTTGATATCCCGCTTTATCACTACCCGAAGGAGTCTCAAAGCGGCTAACATTCTCCTTTTCCTTCCTGCCCCACAACAAACACTCTGTGACGTGAGTGGGGCTGAGAGACTTCAGAGAAGTGTGACTAGCCCAAGGTCACCCAGCAGCTGCATGTGGAGGAGCGGGGAAGCGAACCCGGTTCACCAGATTACGAGTCCACCGCTCTTAACCACTACCCCACACTGGCTCTGACCAGCCTCAGTAGCCCTTTTCCTACGCTGAGCCCTTCCTCTGCCAAACACACGTCTAATTTCTCCTGGTTTTGAAACAGCAAGAGAACAGCTCCAAACAGTTGTTTTCCCCGCAAGCAACACGATGGCATTTTCTTGGGGAGGCCCTGCTGGAACATTCCGGAAAGGCCGTTGTTTTTCCGCTTCGCAACAGCTGCTCGCAAGCAGCCAGTTGTTGCGAAAACAGAGAGCCTTCCGCCTGACCTCCTTTTCTGCTTTTCGCAGAACAACAGAGGGATCCCAGTTCGTCGGCTCCACTTTAGGGCAATGCCCAACAGCGCAACCAATGGGCATCGACGGCCCTTGATGGCTGGTGGCAGCTAGCTAGCAACCAAAGAAACGCACCTTCGCTCGGAATGAGCACCGGAGAGGAGAAATCAACCAAAATCGAGGGAGAAACTTAGATGGTGAGCTTCCCTGCTCAGACTGTTTAGCAATTTAGACATTGGAGGCTTGAGATGGGACCCGTACGCTGCAGAGACCAGAGGGTTGGCTCTCAATGTGGGTTCTCAAAATAAGCCCCGGTCTATCTGTGTGCTTACACTCCGGCAACTGTTTAGATTACATAGATGAAAGCCAGCTGCGAGCGAGCACGAAGCAGCTATAATGGGGTGTTTATTTTTTGGTAATTGGATGAATCTGCGGCTGAAGAGGAAAAGAGCTAGGAGGGGAGGACAGGGGTGGAAAGGGGAGAAAAAAGTCCCCAGCAACTGAACGACAGGTCTTCTCTTTCAAGCTACCATATGCCCTGGGGTCTCTGCAACAGGGATCTTCCGTACAAAACTGATCTCACGGTAAGGCAGCGGAGATCCGCAGTCTGGAATGACAATGGAGATCCCTTAAAAACATGAGAAAAAGCCTGTCGGATCAGGTCCACTTAGTCCAGCATCCTCTTGCTGCCTGCAGGAAAACAGCAAGCAGGATTCAACTGTTATAAGAAAAAACGGCTCCATTTTCCCTTATGGGGTATTCCGGAGCCTGTACAGAGTCCTTAAGTGGGTTCCTTATCCTTAGGAGAAAATGACAGAGGCCAACCAGAGAATATTGAGAAGCAAAGCGGCTAGTAACCCTGATCTCTATTAACTGCTGCAACAGGGTCCCCACTCCCCACACGCGGGAGGGAGGAGGAACTCAGAACAATGGTGCGCAAGCCCTTATATAGACTTTTAAAATCGCCCACCCTGTAGCCCAAGGCCACCCCCCCAAAAAAAAAAAATCATACATACATCACAGAAGGAGGCGGTCTACAGCAGAAATCCTGCCTGCCAGGATACCTGATAACGGTCACTGATTGCATTGCCTGGGCAGCCTGGCCATTGTTCTGTGATGGTTAATATTTAAGTTCCTGAGTCCAGGCTCACCCTGTTCATACACAAATATGTACCTAAGACAGGTAAGCAAAAGACAATGGATAGGGTTTCCCATTTCCTTCCTCCTTTCATGTGAGGAAAGTTGCAGGGTGTTATGTACTGAAGTTCTCACCCTGGGCCAGCAGGGGGATACTGTAGATAGTTATGCAAATAAGGGATCGAAAGTGACATTCAGTGATTGGATAGTTTTAGAAAGTTGTTACAGTTACGTTGTACTGGAGCTCTATATAAGCCGGCTGACTGAACCCTTCAGTTCAGTTCTGTCCTGGCCTGTGAATAAACAGGAGCTGTTTGAAGAATCGCTGTGTTGTCTGATATGTTCACCCACAACATAACACAGGGTATGCCAGGTGATGAGCAGTTGGGTCCAGGGATGGAAGGCTTTGTTGGTTAAGCGGAAAACCCTTGTTGGCAAACTGTGTACGTGCAGCTACTCACACAGAGTCAATTAAGGTTTGGCAGACAGCCAGAAGGTCATGTGAAGGAGTAAGTCTGCCTGGCGATAACAGAGACATGGAGACAACTCCCTGATTGGTCAAGCTCTCTCAAGGGAGTGATAATTAATGGTCTACTAAGTGGAATGTGTAGGGACGCAGGTGGCGCTGTGGGTTAAAGCCTCAGCGCCTAGGGCTTGCCGATCGAAAGGTCGGCGGTTCGAATCCCTGCGGCGGGGGGCGCTCCCGCTGCTCGGTCCCAGCGCCTGCCAACCTAGCAGTTCGAAAGCACCTCCAGGTGCAAGTAGATAAATAGGGACCGCTTACCAGCGGGAAGGTAAACGGCGTTTCCGTGTGCGGCTCTGGCTCGCCAGAGCAGCTTTGTCACGCTGGCCACGTGACCCGGAAGTGTCTCCGGACAGCGCTGGCCCCTGGCCTCTTAAGTGAGATGGGCGCACAACCCCAGAGTCTGTCAAGACTGGCCCGTACGGGCAGGGGTACCTTTACCTTTACCTAAGTGGAATGTGTTAGTTCAGTGTTCAGAGGTTCAGAGTTCTGTGTGTCAGTGTAGGAGTTGTGAGTCGTGTCAGAGAGAGCTAGCAAAAGATCTGTGTTCTGTTCCTGTAGATAGTCCACTGTATATAATATAAACACCTAACTACAAATTATTGGTTCCTGCTTCGTCTATCCTGCCTGCAGCCAAGTCGCCAGTTGCTTCCGTGGATTCTGCGTTTACTCTGCTAGGTCTGGCTAAGGTGTTGCAACTAGTCAGAAAGTTGCGAAACACCAAATAGGTTTTGCCAATAGCTCTGTTGGGCCAAAACTGGCCTGACGGCTGAAACAACCCACCCCCAGCCCCCAACCCCCACCTCTGTGCTACTGCTCAATGCCACTGGCATGCACTGAGCTGAACAGATGACCAGGGCATGACTGCCTACCCCCAGAAGGCTGAGTGGCCTTCGCTTTCTGCAAAATGCCTCTCGGCTCAGCTGGTCCCTCGCCCATCTGGTCGGCAGATGTCAAGATTCGCAACTGGGAGCGTAACACCCCCACCCCACCGCCACGTCATTCCTCTTGCTGCTTCCCCCCCCCCAACCCTGCAAGGCGCGTAAAGAACACCAGGAGATTGTACCCTCCAACATTTCTCCGATGAAAATAGGGATGCCCCATTCCGTAAGGATTATTTTAATATTAATGCCCATCTGACTGGGTTGCCCCAGCCTCTCTGGGCAGCTTCCAACATATATACAATACGATATCTAGATCAAGGGAAGTAATAGTGCCACTGTATTCTGCTCTGGTCAGACCTCACCTGGAGTACTGTGTCCAGTTCTGGGCACCACAGTTCAAGAAGGACACGGACAAACTGGAACGTGTCCAGAGGAGGGCAACCAAAATGGTCAAAGGCCTGGAAACGATGCCTTATGAGGAACGGCTAAGGGAGCTGGGCATGTTTAGCCTGGAGAAGAGGAGGTTAAGGGGGGATATGATAGCCATGTTCAAATATATAAAAGGATGTCACATAGAGGAGGGAGAAAGGTTGTTTTCTGCTGCTCCAGAGAAGCGGACACGGAGCAATGGCTCCAAACTACAAGAAAGAAGATTCCACCTAAACATTAGGAAGAACTTCCTGACAGTAAGAGCTGTTTGACAGGGGAATTTGCTGCCAAGGAGTGTGGTGGAGTCTCCTTCTTTGGAGGTCTTTAAGCAGAGGCTTGACAACCATATGTCAGGAGTGCTCTGATGGTGTTTCCTGCTTGGCAGGGGGTTGGACTCGATGGCCCTTGTGGTCTCTTCCAACTCTATGATTCTATGATTCTATGATTCTACGATATGATATCTTTATTGTCATTGTCCCATACAGAACAATGAAATTTAAAAAATCTACATAATACATTCAAAAAGCCCCAAAAACTCTGAAACCCCATCTTAAAATACAATATACTACAGAGACTCCTTATGCTGCATTTAGAACCAAAATCGCATTTGGGTAGAAACTGTTTCTCAGGCGGCTAGTCCTGGCCTTTATAACCCTGTATCTTCTTCCAGAAGGCAGAAGCTGAAAGAGATCATTTCCGGGGTGTGCACTGTCCTGCGCTATCTCTGCAGCTTTCTTATGGCACCTGGAAGCATAGATTTGATCCAAGGTGGGAAGAGTGCACCCAATTATTCTCTCTGCAGTCTTTACAACCCTGGACAGCATTGTTTTTTCCCTGGCCGTGCAGCTCCCATACCACACACAGAGATCATAAGTTAATACACTCTCCACAGTACAACGTAACAAAACATTAAGCAGCTTCCCCTACACAGGATTGCCTTGAGACGGCTCGGGGGTCGGATAACTCCCTTCCAACATTTCTCCGATGAAAATAGGGACGTCCTAAGGAAAAGCGGGACCTTCCGGGATCAAATCAGAACCCAGGATGGCTTCTCTAAATCAGAGACGTCCCCGGGAAATAGGGACACTTGGAAGGTGTTGAAGATCTCTCGTGGCTCAAACCTGTGTAGCCTATGGTTACCAGATTTTCTTCAATTAATCCAGGGAAGCTGAGTAGCAAGAGGGATGTTGTGGGTTAAAACACAGAGCCTAGGAAGCTACATGGCTTTAGCAGAAATGTTATAAAGAATTAAGTACAATAGATTGTAATTGGATTAAAGGGGGGGAAATAATGTTAGAATTTGTTAAGTTAAATGATAGGACAGAAAATTGAGGAAGATGGAAAGGATCTGCTGAAACAATTAATTGAAGTGGAATACAAAAAAGGGAGGTGTGAGGAGGTCGCTGAAACAAGTAAAAGAAAGTTAAGAACATTGAAAGTATTGGATATGGGTTTTTTTGTGTGTTTTTTAATTGTTTTTGTTTTATTTCTGTTATGTATATGTAATATTTTTGTCGTTGTATTGTATTGGATGGTTTTGTTATGTTTAATTCTTTTTCTTTTTTCTTTCTGTAACTTTCAAAACTTTAATAAATATTGTTTTTTTAAAAAAAAAAACACAGAGCCTAGGACTTGCTGATCAGAAGGTCGGAGGTTCGAATCCCCGCGATGGACGGAGTGAGCTCCCGTTGCTCGGTCCCTGCTCCTGCCCACCTAGCAGTTCGAAAGCACGTCAAAGTGCAAGTAGATAAATAGGTATCACTCCGGCGGGAAGGTAAACAGCGTTTCCGTGCGCTGCTCTGGTTCGCCAGAAGTGGCTTAGTCCTGCTGGCCACATGACCCGGAGGCTGTACGCCGGCTCCCTCAGCCAATAAAGCGAGATGAGCGCTGCAACCCCAGAGTCAGCCACGACTGGACCTAATGGTCAGGGGTCCCTTTACCTTTACCTAGCAACAGGGAGTCAGTAGTGGGGATGGTGAGGCAAAAGGCCCTGGGCCGAAGCGCACATGTATATTGTATAAAGATGCAATGCCCTTCTTTCGCACCCTGTGAAACATAAATGCGCAGTTTTTAAAAAACTGGGCAATGGCGTGCCACCCGTCCATGACTCCCGAGCCTTCCCTGATATCCTGCCCTGTTACCCCTTTTTTTGAGTGTTTGGGGGAATCACGGGCGGGCAGCCGTTGTCCAGGAGGGGCATAAGGCATGAAGTTTCTCTGCCAGGCAATTCTGTTTTCAATGGAATCCCCACTGGGATTAGTACTGAACAGTGTAGCCCCATAGTGCCAGGCAGCTTCTGGTTCGCCTTACTATTCAGGGAGGTCTATCGCTCAATAGAGCGGGACGCAGGTGGCGCTGTGGGTTAAAGCCTCAGCGCCTAGGACTTGCCGATCGAAAGGTCAGCGGTTCGAATACCTGCGGCGGGGTGCGCTCCCGCTGCTCGGTCCCAGCGCCTGCCAACCTAGCAGTTCGAAAGCACCTCCGGGTGCAAGTAGATAAATAGGGACCGCTTACCAGCGGGAAGGTAAACGGCGTTTCCGTGTGCGGCTCTGGCTCGCCAGAGCAGCGATGTCACGCTGGCCACGTGACCCGGAAGTGTCTCCGGACAGCGCTGGCCCCTGGCCTCTTAAGTGAGATGGGCGCACAACCCCAGAGTCTGTCAAGACTGGCGCGTACGGGCAGGGGTACCTTTACCTTTACCTTTATCGCTCAATAGCAGAGAATCAGTCTTGCCTGAAGAATATCTCTGGTTCAAGTCGAGGCATCTCCAGTAGGACTGGGAAAAGACTCCCTGTCTGAAGCCTCAGAAAGAGTCACTGACAGTAAAAGTAGACAGTACTGAACCAGACTGGTCGGACTTAGAAGTATAGGGTTGTTGTTGTTGTTTAGTCGTTTAGTCGTGTCCGACTCTTCGTGACCCCCTGGACCAGAGCACGCCAGGCACTCCTGTCTTCCACTGCCTCCCGCAGTTTGGTCAAACTCATGCTGGTAGCTTCGAGAACACTGTCCCACCATCTTGTCCTGTGTCGTCCCCTTCTCCTTGTGCCCTCCATCTTTTCCAACATCAGGGTCTTTTCCAGGGAGTCTTCTCTTCTCATGAGGTGGCCAAAGTCTTGGAGCCTCAGCTTCAGGATCTGTCCTTCCTGTGAGCACTCAGGGCTGATTTCCTTCAGAACGGATCGGTTTGATCTTCTTGCAGTCCATGGGACTCTCAAGAGTCTCCACCAGCATCAGAATTCAAAAGCATCCATTCTTCGGCAATCAGCCTTCTTTATGGTCCAGCTCTCACTTCCACACATCACTACTGGGAAAACCATAGCTTTTACTATACGGACCTTTGTTGGCAAGGTGATGTCTCTGCTTTTTAAGATGCTGTCTAGGTTTGTCATTGCTTTTCTCACAAGAAGCAGGCGTCTTTTAATTTCATGACTGCTGTCACCATCTGCAGTGATCATGGAGCCCAAGAAAGTAAAATGTCTCACTGCCTCCATTTCTTCCCCTTCTATTTGCCAGGAGGTGATGGGACCAGGGGCCATGATCTTCGGTTTTTTTTTTTTTTTTTGATGTTGAGCTTTAGACCATATTTTGCGCTCACCTCTTTCACCCTCATTAAAAGGTTCTTTAATTCCTCTTCACTTTCTGCCATCAAGGTTGTGTCATCTGCATATCTGAGGTTGTTGATATTTCTTCCGGCAATCTTAATTCCGGCTAGGGATTCAAACTTGCCCCAAACTTGGGCCTTGGCTTCCAGGATTTCCAACAAGAAGAGCGCAGCTGCCCGTGTTCCCAAATGTTCCTATTATGTTATGGTTTCCTATTAGGAGCTGACAAGTCCAGCCACTTTCCCCTGGGAGCAGACTCTGGTGTCCAGGCCTCCCACAGCGCCCTAAACAACTTCTGTCCCTTGGCAGACATGCTGGCCCCTTCATCATCTCGCTCTGGTTAATGGATTTCCCCGTTTCAAGGCTCAGAACTAAGGTTTCGCTTTCCAGATTAGAAGCCCACAAAGCAAAGCTCTCCACCCATGTCGGTTTCAGCTACGGGTCAGCGCTGGTTGAAGACAGCTGGGAAAGGCCGGCGTTATCGTGTCCTGGGTCTCAGTGACAGGACAAGACAGAAAGCAGACAGGGCACTTGAGAATCAAAGAAGCTTCATTCATCAATGCTTATCTCCGTCAGCACGTAGAGGGGGGAATGGGGAAGAAGTCATTTGACCCTTAATGGGATGGCGGTCAAAGATTTCCATTAGAAGCTCCTCTGAGATCTTCCGTCCCAACGGCTGCTGCAATGAGCTTTTCTCCTTGACTGACCTCCAAGGCTTATCTTGACAAGGTGATGACTGAAGTCTGGCTGGAGATTGAGGGAGGCTTCCCCGGAACATCGAAACCATACCGTGTGTGGCCTCCGAAGCACCAGCACCCATGTTCAACACAAGGCCTGATTAGATAACGTCAACATCAGAGCAAAGCCATGCTTGCTTTGACCAGCGTGGAGACAGGGCAGGATCAAGGGAGCTGCCTTGGGCTGTGGTGGAAGAAAATGTTGAAAGCAGTTATTTCTATTACTATTAGAATCGTAGAGTTGACGGCAAGAAAATCAAACCTCTCCATTCTTAAGGAGATCAGCCCTGAGTGCTCACTGGAAGGACAGATCCTGAAGCTGAGGCTCCAAGACTTTGGCCACCTCATGAGAAGAGAAGACTCCCTGGAAAAGACCCTGATGCTGGGAAAGATGGAGGGCACAAGGAGAAGGGGACGACAGAGGACAAGATGGTGGGACAGTGTTCTCGAAGCTACCAGCATGAGTTTGACCAAACTGCGGGAGGCAGTGGAAGACAGGAGCGCCTGGCGTGCTCTGGTCCATGGGGTCCCGAAGAGTCGGACACGACTAAACGACTCAACAACAACAACACCACAAAGAACTCATAACCCACCTACTTTCAGCAGCCAGAAGCATCATAGCCAGACACTGGAGAGACCTGTCAGGAGTAAGCATGGACCAATGGTACCAAATAGTATGGGAATCAGCCCTACTAGAAAAATTAACAGTAATCTGAAACTGACACGGGGACAAATAGAAGAAGACACCTTCCTTGGAGGTTTTTAAGCAGAGGTTGGATGGCCATCTGTCTTGTATACTTTAGCTGAGATTCCTGCATTGGCAGAGGATTGGATTAGATTCCTGTTGGGTCCCTTCCAATTAAGATTGTATGATTCTTTTTAATGTTTAAGGAACAACTCTGCCCCCAAACACTTGGTAGATATGTGTGGTGTCGTCGGCCCATCACCAAGGACATTTGTAACCACCCTCCATTAAAACTGTTGTTGTTGTTGTTTAATCGTTTAGTCGTGTCTGACTCTTTGTGACCCCATGGGCCAGAGCACGCCAGGCACTCCTGTCTTCCACTGCCTCCCGCAGTTTGGTCAGACTCATGTTTGTAGCTTCGAGAACACTGTCCCACCATCTCGTCCTCTGTCGTCCCCTTCTCCTTGCGCCCTCCATCTTTCCCAGCATCAGGGTCTTTTCCAGGGAGTCTTCTCTTCTCATGAAGTGGCCAAAGTCTTGGAGCCTCAGCTTCAGGATCTGTCCTTCCAGTGAGCACTCAGGGCTGATTTCCTTCCGAATGGAGAGGTTGGATCTTCTTGCAGTCCATGGGACTCTCAAGAGCCTCCTCCAGCACCAGAATTCAGAAGCATCCATTCTTCGGCGATCAGCCTTCTTTATGGTCCAGCTCTCACTTCCATACATCACTACTGGGAAAACCATAGCGTTGACTATACAGACCTTTGTTGGCAAGGTGATGTCTCTGCTTTTTAAGATGCTGTCTAGGTTTGTCATTTCTTTTCTCCCAAGGAGCAGGCATCTTTTAATTTCGTGACTGCTGTCACCATCTGCAGTGATCATGGAGCCCAAGTAAGTAAAATCTCTCACTGCCTCCATTTCCTCCCCTTCTATTTGCCAGGAGGTGATGGGACCAGTGGCTATTTTTAGATCTGCTCTGGCTGCCATTTTGTTGTTCGGAGGGGAGAAAGAAAGAGAGAAAAGAATATGACATCAGAAGTGTGTGAGTCAATGGTACGAATGAGCAAATGTTTCTGCTGTGGCCCGATTCTAAGGCAATAACCATCACAATTCAAACTCCATATTTCAAAAGGACCAATTTAATAATTCAGGGTGTTGATGGCAGGGCAGCGGCCGGAAACTCTCTTACTTCATTTTTTTGCAACATCTGTCTGGAAGGAGTGCCAAACAGACAATATAGTGTTGTTAGCCGCCCTGAGCCCGGCTTCGGCTGGGGAGGGTGGGATATAAATAAAATTTATTATTATTATTATTATTATTATTATTATTATTATTAATATATGTGGGTTGTATCCATCTAGCTCAGCCTCAGAACTGAGCCCTGTCTATAGATTCTGTTAAGTTGTGGGTGAACATATCAGACGGCACAGCGATTCTTCAAACAGCTCTTGTTTATTCACAGGCCAGAACAGAACTGAACTGAAGGGTTCAGTCAGGCTGCTTATATAAAGCTCCAGTACAACGTAACTAACAATTTTCTAAAACTATCCAATCACTGAACGTCACTTTCGATCCCTTATTTGCAAAACTATCTACAGTATCCCCCTGCTGGCCCAGGGTGAGAACTTCAGTACAGTGGTGCCCCGCAAGACGAACGCCTCGCAAGACGGAAAACCCGCTAGACGAAAGGGTTTTCCGTTTTGGAGGCGCTTCGCAAAACGAATTTCCCTATGGGCTTGCTTTGCAAGACGAAAATGTCTTGCGAGTTCCTGCGGGTTTTTTCCCTTTCCCCCCCCTTTTCCTAAGCCGCTAAGCCGCTTATCAGCTGATCTGTTGATAAGCCGCTTAACAGCTGGTCGCTAAAATCCGCTAAACCGCTAATAGCGCTAATCCGCTAAGCTGTCAATGGGCTTGCTTCGCAAGACGAAAAAACCGCTATACGAAGAGCCTTACGGAACGGATTAATTTCGTCTTGCGAGGCACCACTGTACATAACAGATTCCACAGGGTGAATTTGGGCAACTGGATCTAGCCAGCGATAGTCCCAGATTTACAGAAGCTGTCCTGGTTTCTGATTTGATCTTGGAATGTCCTGCTTTCCCTTAGGACATCCCGATTTTCATCACATAAATGTTGGAGGGCATGGAGAGGTGCCAGAACTGAGTTCTGGTGACTTCCAGCTGAAAAAAAAGCCCTTGAATTCTGCAACCCCCAAGCCAAGGAGATAGGTAACTATAAGTAACCTGAAAAAGACACCTGAAGGCAGCCAGGTACAGAGAAGTACCGTATTTTTCGTCCCATAGGACACTCCGTCCCATAGGACGCACCTAGTTTTTTTTTGGGGGGGGGGAAATAAAGGAAAATATTTTTTCCTTTATTTCCCCCCCCAAAAGCAGGTCGGGGAAACCGAACCAGGTCGAGGAACAGCGCTGCGCCTCCCTGCTGTCCCCCGAGCTTGTGGGGCTGGCCGATGTCTGCCTCAGGCGGCAGGCTGCTATCCGCAGCGTGGGGAGCCCTGCGGGGAACTCCTGCAGGGCTGCCTAGGCTGCGGATATGTTCCCGAAGCGCCGGGCACTCTGCTTTCAGCGCGCCCAACGCTCCGGGAAGCAGGCTGCTATTTGCAGCCTAGACAGCCCTGCGGGAACTCCCGCAGGGCTGCCTAGGCTGCGGATGTCTTGCTGAAGCCTGGAGAGCGAGAGGGGTCGGTGTGCACCGACCCCTCTCGCTCTCCAAGCTTCAGCGAAAGCCTGCATTCGCCCCATAGGACGCACCCAGATTTCCCCTTCATTTTTGGAGGGGAAAAAGTGCGTCCTATAGGGCGAAAAATACGGTATTTTTAATGCTTTATGTTTCATTACGTTTTTATCTATGTTGGAAGCTGCCCAGAGTGGCTGGGCCAACCCAGTCAGGTGGGTGGGGTATAATATTAATATCAATATATCAATATATCAATATATCAATATATCAATATATCAATATATCAATATTGATATATTGATATATTGATATATTGATATATTGATATATTGATATATTGATATATTGATATATTGATATATTATATTAATTTATTAATTTATTAATATATTAATAGAATAGGTGTCCCTATTTTCATTGGAGAAACGTTGGATGGTATGAAACAGGGGGAGACACATGCTCAGTAAATGGGGACTCAGCTATACAAAAGCCAGTAAAATGTTTTAAATGTGATGTGCAATATACAAATTCAGCACTAGATGGCGGCAGTGAGCTATGCAAAATTCGATGTATTTTTCAGAACTTTTTTTTTTAAAAAAACCATTTTCACAGTGTTTTTTTCAATAGGCATGTAAATTCCACCTGGGTCATCCGGGAGCTACCAAAGAGCAACAAAGCTCGGATCCGAATCTTGATCCGCGATGCAGCTGGGCAGCGTCTGAAATTTCTTTGCCACATTCTGGCACAGGCTGGGCTTTCACACATCTATCTCTGCTTTCAGAGCAGCAAGGCCTATTTTGGAAAGTTAAACCGCCCCCACCCCACCACACACAGAGAAATAATGAAAGCACATGTGAGTGAGTTGCTGACATTTACAAGGTGATGAAGCAATAGGGCTGGTAGCTGGAGCAGGCGGGTGACGGGTGAGAGGCAGCCAGGTCACATGCTTGTTCCATCTAGCTTCCACTTCAGCAAAGCCGAGCGCTTATCTCCCAACGCTGGCCAGAGAGGAGAGGGCATCTGTGGAGGGTTTGACTCACGAATGAGGAGAGGAATGGGCCAGCGTCAGTTTCTTGGACAAAAGTGCTTTCCGGCACACCTCTGTTGGTAACTGTTATAGGAATTCTAAGGTCTTCTTATACGATACAATACGATACAATATCTTTATTGTCATTGTCCCAACCAGAACAATGAAACTGAAATTTATGTATATATATGTTCCTAAATGTACAAGGCAAACACATTGTTGTTGAGTTGTTTAGTTGTGTCTGACTCTCCGTGACCCCCTGGACCAGAGCACGCCAGGCACTCCTGTCTTCCACTGCCTCCCGCAGTTTGGTCAAACTCATGCTGGTAGCTTCGAGAACACTGTCCAACCATCTCGTCCTCTGTCGTCCCCTTCTCCTTGTGCCCTCCATCTTTCCCAATATCAGGGTCTTTTCCAGGGAGTCTTCTCTTCTCATGAGGTGGCCAAAGTACTGGAGCCTCAGCTTCACAATCTGTCCTTCCAGTGAGCACTCAGGGCTGATTTCCTTCAGAATGGAGAGGTTTGATCTTCTTGCAGTCCATGGGACTCTCAAGAGTCTCCTCCAGCACCAGAATTCAAAAGCATCCATTCTTCGGCAATCAGCCTTCTTTATGGTCCAGCTCTCACTTCCATATATCACTACTGGAAAACCATAGCTTTAACAATATGGATCTTAGGATTTCCCTATTTTCATCGGAGAAATGTTGGAGGGTATGGAGTTATGTGACCGCCCCGCCCCCCAGAATGTTACTTGCCCAAAAATGGAAAGAAGAAGGTCCCAGCAAAAGCTTTTACTATATGGACCTTTGTTGGCAATGTGATGTCTCTACTTTTTTTTTTTACTTTTTAAAATATTATATATATATATAAAATAAATGTTCCTAAATGTACAAGGCAAACACATACATAAGTATATAAAACCACTTTTCTGAAATAGTGCAGGAGAGCAATCCTGAAGCCATTTTGACTCTCCCAAATGGACCTCAAATGTTTCTCTGCAAGGAGGAAGGAAATAGGAAAAGCTTTCCAATTTTCTTTGGACTGTAGGGGCTTACACCTAAATACTAGCCTGGCTAGTATCTGTTAAGCTGAGCAAAGTTATCAACATGGGTAAGAGACTCAGGAACTAACACAATGCATTTTGTATGCTATTTTCACAAATGCGCACATTTTTTTATGCATGCAGAATTTATTTGCATTTTTTTCTGCATTTGCACACTCGTTGTTTGGCTGGATAACTGCGCTGCAAGATAAGGGCATGTATCTGTGTTTCAGTATGTGCACTGTTTCAGAAAGCGCAGGTTAAAGGGGGACCCCTGACCATTAGGTCCAGTCGTGGCCGACTCAGGGGTTGCGGCGCTCATCTCGCTTTATTGGCCGAGGGAGCCGGCGTGCAGCTTCCGGGTCATGTGGCCAGCATGACTAAGCTGCTTCTGGCAAACCAGAGCAGCACACAGAAACGCCGTTTACCTTCCCGCCGGAGTGGTACCTATTTATCTACTTGCACTTTGACGTGCTTTTGAACTGATAGGTGGGCAGGAGCAGGGACCGAGCAACGGGAGCTCACCCCGTCGCGGGGATTCAAACCGCCGACCTTCTGATTGGCAAGTCCTAGGCTCTGTGGTTTAACCCACAGCGCCACCCGTGTCGTTTAAATGCAGATTTAACCAATTCCCCACCGCCACTATCCCTGACTCCTCTCCCCCAGGGCATAAAGACAAAGACGCAAAAGGAGGGGTATAAATAATAAAACCGTTGTTGTTGTTGTTAAAAGGTGAATTTAGGGGATGGAGTGATCTCACCTGTTTTGAATCTGGTTGAGAAATGCTGCCCTCTAGGGGTGTATTCCAGTAGCATCCCTAATATTTAAAACAGTCTTGTCCCACTTTAAACAGCCACAGCTGGGCTGGATCCTTTAGCTGAGATCTCTGCATTGCAGGGCGTTGGACTAGATGGCCCTTGGGGTCCCTCTACAATTCTTTGATTCTATGATCTCGTAAGTGAACTGGTCCCAAGTTGTTAAGGGCTTTATATACTACTAGCAAAACCACGAACCTGGTCCAGCAGCAAATCGGCAAGCAGTGAAGATCTCTGAGCACAGGCATTGCATTCTAACAAGGCCTCACTTCTGTCAGCAATTGTGCTGCAGCATTCTGCCAGTTCTGGATCAACGGCGAGGGAAGCCCCACATGAAGGGCATTGCAGTAGTCTATCCATAAAGCAAGCAACACATGAACGACTGTGTCAAGGCTTTATGGGAACTGCTTCTGGGTTTTTCCAGAGGTTTTTGAACTTACCGAGTGAAATTTGTTAAACAGAATTAGTTTTTTGCCTCTGCATCTCAGCCCTGCCTGAATCCTGATTCAACCGAGATAAGAACTTTAATAATAATCTGCACCCTGCTTTCCTTTCTAAATTGGACATTGTCCTAGAAGGCAAGTTACTGATCTTCTAAGCACAAAAAATGTAAGCTGGAGGTGGCCTGCATCAGATAAAACCCGAACATATGAAACACCCAGTCTAAAATCCAAAACAATAAATTCCGATAATATCCCAAAAATCAAACACAGAAGGCAGCAGCGTAAAAACATTAAAATTAAAACAGCTAATTAATATCAGTTCCAGACTCAGAGGATGAACACAGCTGGCTCCATATTTCAGCTCCTTTATTTCGCTTGCAGCTTCCTGCCCCTGCTGCTGAGTCCACACTGAAAAATTGCCGCCAGAGGGTAGGACTCGAACCAGTGGCTTCAAAGTCCTGGAACGAAGAGTGCGGAGAGCACTGACCAAACCAGCTGGGAACTTGGGGATGAGGGGCGTGGTTTGTACCTGATGAGCCAAAAGAGAGGGGAGATCAATGCATGTTGTTGTTATTTAGTCATTTAGTCGTGTCCGACTCTTCGTGACCCCCTGGACCAGAGCACGCCAGGCACTCCTGTCTTCCACTGCCTCCCGCAGTTTGGTCAAACTCACGTTGGTAGCTTCGAAAACACTGTTCCACCATCTTGTCCTCTGTCGTCCCCTTCTCCTTGCGCCCTCCATCTTTCTCAACATCAGGGTCTTTTCCAGGGAGTCTTCTCTTCTCATGAGGTGGCCAAAGTCTTGGAGCCTCAGCTTCAGGATCTGTCCTTCCAGTGAGCACTCAGGGCTGATTTCCTTCAGAATGGAGAGGTTTGATCTTCTTGCAGTCCATGGGACTCTCAAGGGTCTCCTCCAACACCAGAATTCAATGATCAATGCGTAGCTGTCAACTTTTCCCTTTTCGTGCAAGGAATCCTATTCGGAATAAGGGAATTTCCCTTTAAAAAAGGGAAACGTTGGCAGCTATGGATCAATGGAGGCCACGATGGGTCAGGCGGGGAGGCCGAGGATAGAGTAAGCAAGCGAGCAGAAGCAGGCTTTTAAGACTGTAAACATTTTGAGGAATGGATGAACCCTAAGTGTGGGAAAAGAAGCGAAGGCCATTTCAGCGGCAGAGGTGGAAAGGACCACGGAAGAGGAGATTATGTAGGCTGTTCCAAACAGGGGAAAGCCCTTAAGTGCATTCTAGGAAAGCAGGAATTGCAAAGCCAGGCCTGGCTAAGGAAGAAGGATGGATTTGGCAAAGAGTTGACACGACAAGGGAGTAACAACTCCCAGAGGACCAGCTGGGATGTTGTGCAGCAAAAACCCCTGGCCCCTGGGAAGGCAGAGTCGATGGACTGTTGCACAAGCAATGTGGGCAGGAGCCTCTCTCTTCAGAGGCACGAAGGGGAGGTCCAAAAGGCATGTTTCTGTTCAGAGTGTCAGCCAGCCATGTCCTCCCTCCAGAGTCCTCCATTCCGTCTGTCCCCTGGTTTCCCATTCCCTGTTATGTACTGAAGTTCTCACCCTGGGCCAGCAGGAGGGTACTGTAGATAGTTATGCAAATAAGGGATCGAAAGTGACGTTCAGTGATTGGACAGTTTTAGAAAATTGTTACAGTTACGTTGTACTGGAGCTCTATATAAGCAGCCTGACTGAACCCTTCAGTTCTGTTCTGTTCTGGCCTGTGAATAAACAAGAGGTGTTTGAAGAATCGCTGTGTCGTCTGATATGTTCACCCACAACATAACATTCCCCCCTACTCTCCTACTACCTTGGTTCTCAAACAACTTGGAACCCAAACTGCTGAATAGTGGGAAAGATGGACAAAGGACACAGCTGTGTTGGATTCACAGCTCTTTACGGCAACAGTTAGAATTGCTCCTGGAATCGGACTGACTGCAACCTAGCTGGCTGCTTTATATAATACTAAGTAACGTGAATGCCCAGCTGGAGGCAACGAGGACATCCCCACATCTGGAGCCAGGGCAGGCTCAGGCCCCTGACTCGGCCCAGCTGGTGCTTGTTGCAGGGGAACCTGTGCAGACTGGGACTCTTCAGAGCTGGGCATGTTTAGCCGGGAGAAGAGGAGGTTAAGGGGTGATATGATAGCCATGTTCAAATATATAAAAGGATGTCACATAGAGGAGGGAGAAAGGTTGTTTTCTGCTGCTCCAGAGAAGCGGACACGGAGCAATGGTTCCAAACTACAAGAAAGAAGATTCCACCTAAACATTAGGAAGAACTTCCTGACAGTAAGAGCTGTTTGGCAGTGGAATTTGCTGCCAAGGAGTGTGGTGGAGTCTCCTTCTTTGGAGGTCTTTAAGCAGAGGCTTGACAACCATATGTCAGGAGTGCTCTGATGGTGTTTCCTGCTTGGCAGGGGGTTGGACTCGATGGCCCTTGTGGTCTCTTCCAACTCTATGATTCTATTATTCTATGATTCTAGGCCCCAGGCTTGGTTCAGATGATGCCTGCGGCAAAGAATCCGGTACAGACTGAGACTCCTCAGGCTCCAAGTCCGAACCCGAGTCCCAGGCCATCACACTGGGTTGGACGATGAGGCAATTCACTGGGAAATGCCTAGTAACTTTCTGATGACCCCCAAAGATTCATAGAATCAAATTGGGTTCATTAAGCTGGAAGGGGACTTATATGTTGTCTAGCCTAGAACCTGCTTATCACAGGAAAATGACAACCTTCTTCTTCCTCTTCTAACTCTTCTTCTTCTTCGGTGATCCCTCATAGCTGAGTAAGATTGTCTTCCATAAACATGGTCTTAACAGTGAGTCCGTAAGTGACTGTGGAGGCCAATTCTGGATCCACACGTCCTTCCACAGCTGGGATATAGGCTTCCGGGTGGGAGTTGATCATGGTGAGGGTTTGCCAAACATGCCTTCCTCTTAGCGCATTTCTCATAAACGACACTTCCAATTCCTCGAAAGATTCCATCAACGGCTTCTCCGAAAAATTCTACACATCACCTGGGAAGACAGGTGAACTCATGCCAGTGTCTTGGAAGAAGCAAAGATCACCCGTGTCAAAGCTATGATTCTTCAACATCAACTATGTTGGACTGGTCATGTTGTGCAGATGTCTGATTATCGTCTTCCAAAGCAACTACTCTATTCCCAACTTAGAAATGGAAATCATGATGGTCAACAAAAGAGGTCCAAAGACACTCTCAACGCAAATCTTAAAAAATGTAGTGTAAACACTGACAACCAGGAGAAACTGGCCTGCGATCGCTCCGATTGGCAACCACAGTATCCATAAGGAAGCAGGATCAGGCCAAAGGCCCATCTAGTCTAGCGTCCTGTTCTTGAGCTAAGGGGGCAGCTGAAACGGCTTGTTCACTGCACTTTTTTGTTTTGTTCCCTAAGTTAAACACAGTTATTGCTTCGATAGCCTTGGCCTTAAGGCGGTTTGCGCATGTGATTTTCTGACAGGCAAAGGCAAAAGAGAGCCATTTGTTAAAACAAATTGGGCAAACCGAGCCTAATAGTTGTGTAAACTACACAGGGCTCTTGTTCAAGGGCAAAGCTGAAAGGGGATTAAGAGGCCATCGCTAATGAGGCTTTCCTGCTCCTTGAAATTATATCCCTCCCGCAATGTGCTAAAGGCTGGGGGTCCAAGCCCCAATTTGCTTCAAAAGATCTGGGCCCCTGAACATACACAAGCAAAGGGAGTAACTGATATTCTTAACATATATCCCATACTTCAAGCCACGTCCAGATAATAATCCCCCTTCCTTGCCTGTATGCAGAGCTCTCAATGACACAAAACGCAAAAACCTTTTAGCACGGGAGAGATTTGCTGTCCGAGCTGGTTTTCTAAATGTTCCCATCCTTCAGGAGTGAGGAAAGTTTTCAGTCCAGAGGATATTTCCAATGGAACAACATTCCTGGGGGGCTGTGTGCCCAGTTGTGGGTGGGACGGACCAGGGGGGAAAGGTGGGGAGGAAGAGAGTCAAAAGTGCGAGGAGCAATGGATGTGGTTCTTGCCTTTGTGCAAACCCCTACATTCCAGTTGTTGCACAAGTCAGGTGCTTCGATATCCCACACATCCCTCGATCCATGGGTGTGTTGTTGTTGTTGTTTGGTCGTTTAGTTGTGTCCAACTGTTCGTGACCCCATGGGCCAGAGCACGCCAGGCCCTCCTGTCTTCCACTGCCCCCTGCAGCTTGGTCAAACTCATGTTAGTAGCTTCAAGAACACTGTCCCACCATCTCATCCTCCGTCGTCCCTTCTCCTTGTGCCCTCCATCTTTCCTAATATCAGGGTCTTTTCCAGGGAGTCTTCTCTTCTCATCAGGTGGCCAAAGTATTGGAGCCTGAGCTTCAGGATCTGTCCTTCCAGTGAGCACTCAGGGCTGATTTCCTTAAGAATGGAGAGGTTTGATCTTCTTGCAGTCCATAGGATTCTCAAGAGTCTCCTCCAGCACCATAATTCAAAAGCATCCATTCTTCGGCGATCAGCCTTCTTTATGGTCCAGCTCTTACTTCCATACATCACTACTGGGAAAACCATAGCGTTGACTATACGGGCCTTTGTCGGCTAGGTGATGTCTCTGCTTTTTAAGATGCTGTCCAGGATTTTTGTTCTTTTTTATTGTTGTTAATGCATAGGACCTCCCTATTTTCATCAGGGAAATGTTGGAGGGGATGGAATAGGACGTCCCTATTTTCATGGGAGAAATGTTGGAGGGGATGGAATAGGACGTCCCTATTTTCATCAGGGAAATGTTGGAGGGGATGGAATAGGACGTCCCTATTTTCATGGGAGAAATGTTGGAGGGCATGGAAGAGGACGTCCCTTTTTTCATCAGGGAAATGTTGGAGGGTTATTTGCAGATGTATAGCTGAGTTCTTCAGGAACCTCTGGAACAAAATTGATTATTTTTTGTTTGTTTGTTTTTAAGAGTGCAATTTTATTCCAAATGCAGAAATCTGAATTTCCTTGAGGCAGGATTTGCAGGGACCGAGGACGTTTGCATAGATTGCAGCTGTTGGAGACATCCCACAGACTTATGTAAGGATCCGGTTAGTTAGACGATGGACCAGAAGGCTGCAAAAATCCCATCCATCTCTTTCCCCAAACTAAGCATAGGAACAGAAAAGGCATGTGCTACCCTCTTCAGGTAGTGACACCAAACTGCATGCAAGCAATTTTTTTAAGGACATAATTTTCATTTATATTCAACTCCTTTTTTTCTTCACAGAGCTTTGCACAAGTTTTAAGTTGAGCCTTTAGCCTATCCCATTACGGCTTTGACATTTTGTACCTTTTAAAATCATGGCCACTGGGCCTATCACCTCCTGGCAAATAGAAGGGGAAGAAATGGAGGCAGTGAGAGATTTTACTTTCTTGGGCTCCATGATCACTGCAGATGGTGACAGCAGTCATGAAATTAAAAGACGTCTGCTTCTTGGGAGAAAAGCAATGACAAACCTGGACAGCATCTTAAAAAGCGGAGACATCACCTTGCCAACAAAGGTCTGTATAGTCAACGCTATGGTTTTCCCAGTAGTGATGTATGGAAGTGAGAGCTGGACCATAAAGAAGGCTGATCGCCGAAGAATGGATGCTTTTGAATTCTGGTGCTGGAGGAGACTCTTGAGAGTCCCATGGACTGCAAGAAGATCAAACCTCTCCATTCTGAAGGAAATGAGCCCTGAGTGCTCACTGGAAGGACAGATCCTGAAGCTGAGGCTCCAATACTTTGGCCACCTCATGAGAAGAGAAGACACCCTGATGTTGGGAAAGATGGAGGGCACAAGGAGAAGGGGACAGAGGATGAGATGGTTGGACAGTGTTCTCGAAGCTACAAACATGAGTCTGACCAAACTGTGGGAGGCAGTGGAAGACAGGAGTGCCTGGCATGCTCTGGTCCAGGGGGTCACGAAGAGGCAGACACGACTAAACGACTAAACAACAACAACAACAATTTTAATGGAGGGTGGTTACAAATGTCCTTGGTGATGGGCCGACGACACCACACACATCTACCAAGTGTTTGGGGGCAGAGTTGTTCCTTAAACATTAAAAAGAGAAGACTCCCTGGAAAAGACCCTGATGCTGGGAAAGATGGAGGGCACAAGGAGAAGGGGACGACAGAGGACGAGATGGTGGGACAGTGTTCTCGAAGCTACAAACATGAGTCTGACCAAACTGCGGGAGGCAGTGGAAGACAGGAGGGCCTGGCGTGCTCTGGTCCAGGGGGTCACCAAGAGGCGAACACAACTAAATGACTCAACAACAACAACCTTTTAAAATTGCTGCTGCAACATTTTGCTAGTGGTAGTCTTATTGAGGTTTTTTAAATGAATGAGTGAGTGAATGAATGAATAAATAAAATAAAATAAAATAAAATAAAATAAAATAAAATAAAATAAAATAAAATAAAGTAAAGTAAAGTAAAGTAAAGTAAAATAAAATAAAGTAAAATAAAATAAAATAAGTTTTATTGAATTTTGTTTTTTTTTATCTTTTTCCATAAATCACATCGAGGTTTGCTGCTTCCCAAACACGAAATCAATGCCATTTTTACTCTTTCTCCCGTCTATAATAATAATAATAATAATAATAGTAATAATTATTTTATACCCCGCCCAATTCCAATTAAGCCCCGCCCTCCGAGGCCCCGCCCTCCCGCTTTCCCCCAATCCCAACCCGCCTTTTCCCCTAAGCCCCGCCTCTCCCTCCTTCCCAACCTTCTTTCCCTCGCAACAGGGGCGGGAGCTTAGACGGAAACCTCCGGCAGGGGGCGCTAGAATCCTTGGCCCTTCTTCCTCCTGGGTCTGCGTCGCTCTAGGAACCTCGGCATCCGCGCTCCGGGGAGAGGAAGCGGAAGCGGCCGGGAGCTTCCGGTCCGGGACCGGAAGTGCTGGAAGCCACGCTGTGGGGCTGCAGGGGGGTCGCGCTCCCGGTCTGAATTGCTCGGCAGGCGGAGGGTGTGGGCCTGGGGAGGGCTGTGGGGGTGCGGCCCTCGCCCCCACCCCAATGGAGGCTGCTGGGGTGGCCCCTATCAGAGCCCAGTGAGTATTAGGGTGCCCCCTCCGCACCCCAAACCTTCCCTAGACCCCCCTCTACCCCCTCCCTCCTTCCCTAGACCCCCCTCCCTCCTTCCCTAGACCCCCCTCCCTCCTTCCCTAGACCCCCCTCCCTCCTTCCCTAGACCCCCCTCCCTCCTTCCCTAGACCCCCCTCCCTCCTTCCCTAGACCCCCCTCCCTCCTTCCCTAGACCCCCCTCCCTCCTTCCCTAGACCCCCTCCCTCCTTCCCTAGACCCCCCTCCCTCCTTCCCTAGACCCCCCTCCCTCCTTCCCTAGACCCCCCTCCCTCCTTCCCTAGACCCCCCTCCCTCCTTCCCTAGACCCCCCTCCCTCCTTCCCTAGACCCCCCCTCCCTCCTTCCCTAGACCCCCCTCCCTCCTTCCCTAGACCCCCCTCTACCCCCTCCCTCCTTCCCTAGACCCCCCTCCCTCCTTCCCTAGACCCCCCTCCCTCCTTCCCTAGACCCCCCCTCCTTCCCTAGACCCCCCCTCCCTCCTTCCCTAGACCCCCCCTCCCTCCTTCCCTAGACCCCCCTCCCTCCTTCCCTAGACCCCCCTCCCTCCTTCCCTAGACCCCCCCTCCCTCCTTCCCTAGACCCCCCTCCCTCCTTCTCTAGACCCCCCTCCCTCCTTCCCTAGACCCCCCCTCCCTCCTTCCCTAGACCCCCCTCCCTCCTTCCCTAGACCCCCCTCCCTCCTTCCCTAGACCCCCCCTCCCTCCTTCCCTAGACCCCCTCCCTCCTTCTCTAGACCCCCCTCCCTCCTTCCCTAGACCCCCCTCCCTCCTTCCCTAGACCCCCCTCCCTCCTTCCCTAGACCCCCCTCCCTCCTTCCCTAGACCCCCCCTCCCTCCTTCCCTAGACCCCGCTCCCTCCTTCCCTAGACCCCCCTCCCTCCTTCTCTAGACCCCCCTCCCTCCTTCTCTAGACCCCCCTCCCTCCTTCCCTAGACCCCCCTCCCTCCTTCCCTAGACCCCCCCTCCCTCCTTCCCTAGACCCCCCTCCCTCCTTCCCTAGACCCCCTCCCTCCTTCCCTAGACCCCCCCTCCCTCCTTCCCTAGACCCCCCTCCCTCCTTCCCTAGACCCCCCTCCCTCCTTCCCTAGACCCCCCCTCCCTCCTTCCCTAGACCCCGCTCCCTCCTTCCCTAGACCCCCCTCCCTCCTTCTCTAGACCCCCCTCCCTCCTTCTCTAGACCCCCCTCCCTCCTTCCCTAGACCCCCCTCCCTCCTTCCCTAGACCCCCCTCCCTCCTTCCCTAGACCCCCCCTCCCTCCTTCCCTAGACCCCGCTCCCTCCTTCCCTAGACCCCCCTCCCTCCTTCTCTAGACCCCCCTCCCTCCTTCCCTAGACCCCCCTCCCTCCTTCCCTAGACCCCCCCTCCCTCCTTCCCTAGACCCCCCTCCCTCCTTCCCTAGACCCCCCTCCCTCCTTCCCTAGACCCCCCCTCCCTCCTTCCCTAGACCCCCCTCCCTCCTTCCCTAGACCCCCCTCCCTCCTTCCCTAGACCCCCCCTCCCTCCTTCCCTAGACCCCGCTCCCTCCTTCCCTAGACCCCCCTCCCTCCTTCTCTAGACCCCCCTCCCTCCTTCCCTAGACCCCCCTCCCTCCTTCCCTAGACCCCCCCTCCCTCCTTCCCTAGACCCCCCTCCCTCCTTCCCTAGACCCCCCCTCCCTCCTTCCCTAGACCCCGCTCCCTCCTTCTCTAGACCCCCCTCCCTCCTTCTCTAGACCCCCCTCCCTCCTTCCCTAGACCCCCCCTCCCTCCTTCCCTGCCCAGGTTCTGCCCCCCAAGGAACATAGGAAGCTGCCCTAGACTGAACCCATTGCTCGCTCTGTATCTCCTGCACTGACAGGCAACGTCCTCCCTGGGGGTGGGGGAGGGCGTGTGACCTTGGAATGTTAATTATAATTATAATTATAATTTATTTTCTATACCCTGCCCATCTGGCTGGGTTTCCCCAGCTACTCTGGGCAGCTCCCATTAGAATATTACCACGGGCCTGCCCAGTCCTAGGCTGATGCCCAAATTATTATTATTATTATTATTATTATTATTATTATTATTTTATACCACACCCATTTGGCTGGGTTTCCTCAGCCACTCTGGGCAGCTTCCACTAGAATATTACCATGGGCCTGCCCAGTCCTAGGCTGATGCCCAAATAATAATAATAATAATAATTTATTATTTATACCCTGCCCATCTGGCTGGGTTTACCCAGCCACTCTTGGTGCCTTCCAGCAGAATATTATACACACGATAAATACATCAAACATTAAAAACTTCCCTAAACAGGGCTGCCTTCAGATGTCTTTTAAAAGTCAGATGGGAGGGCATTGCACAGGGCAGGAGCCACCACCGAAAAGGCCCTTTGCCTGGTTTCCTGTAACCTCACTTCTCGCAGGGAGGGAACCGCCAGAAGGCCCTCGGAGCTGGACCTCAGGGTCCGGGCTGGACAATGGGGGTGCAGACACTCCTTCAGGTATACTAGGCCAAGGCCATTTAGGGCTTTCAAAGTCCACCAACTTGGGGGGGGGGTTGAACACAAGGCCTTCTGCATGCAAAGCAGGGAGCCCTCCTCGCCACTGACTGTAACCTCCCCCCCCCCAAAAAAAAGAAAACCACCTTCATTTTCCCCTTCAACACCACCCCCCCCCCCAATTTCAGGCTGCTGACCCTGGCTCCTGCTGGATCTGCTTCCCCTCTCAACCCCCACCCTAGTAGGAAGCCGTTAAAAGCAACAATGCAGAGCAGCAGATCGGCGCTGGGTTTTTGGTTTTTTATTGGTATATAACTGGTTGAAAGCCTCTGAATGGTGGTGGTGGTTTGTTTTTTTTAAACAAAGTTTCTCATCAGATAAAAATAGCAATTGGCCGGTTTTAAAAAGTGGGAAGGTGAGGAGGGTTTTAAACTCTTAGTTCTATCATATGTGGTGGACATGCAGTAAAGTAAAAGGCTTTGGGGAACTGATTTGCAACGAACTTAAAAAAAAGTTTAAGTATACTTTTCCCAAAAAGCCTGATGCTTTCCTGCTAGGAATAGTTGGCAAGGAAATCAAAAAAGAGGACAAAAATCTGTTTCTATATGCCACAACGGCCGCTAGAACTATGTTAGCCCAAAGCTGGAAAATGGAATTAATACCTACTATAAATGACTGGCAGATCAAGATGATAAATTATGCTGAACTAGCTAGAATAACAGGAAGACTAAGAGACCAGGATGACCAGAAGTTTCATGAAAATTGGAACAAATATCTGACGTATATAAGAGATAAGTATAGAACTTCGATGACTCTGGCAGGGTTAGAACAACTCTAACAGTGTTTGGCAAATATGTAAAGGAGATAAAACATGTAACTTTAGAAATTATCTGAAGTGAAGGGAAGTCCGAGGCTCGGCGGAGCCCAAAATAACTGTGTACTATATATATGACTCTTGTAACAGCTATGTTATATGCAATTTATGTAATCTAGACTGTATATATGTATAATCAATGGAAAACCAATAAAAATTTATATGGGGGGGAAGAAACTCTCAGTCACTTTGCAAAACAGACCATGCACATCCCCCAACAGAGCTCTTTGCCTAGAAAAAGCTGCCTCATGCCCAGTTGGAGCACATTTCCGTCGGAGGGAGTGTGCTATGGTCTGATGCAAAGCAGGGAGGGTCTTCCCCAGTTTAGAACCTTTCCAAGGAAGATGACCCTGGAGTTTCCCCACATGCAAAGCACATTCTCTGTTATAAAGCTGTAGTTTCTGGGCACCACAGTTCAAGAAGGACACTGACAAACTGGAACGTGTCCAGAGGAGGGCAACCAAAATGGTCAAAGGCCTGGAAACGATGCCTTATGAGGAACGGCTAAGGGAGCTGGGCATGTTTAGCCTGGAGAAGAGGAGGTTAAGGGGTGATATGATAGCCATGTTCAAATATATAAAAGGAGGTCACATAGAGGAGGGAGAAAGGTGGTTTTCTGCTGCTCCAGAGAAGCGGACACGGAGCAATGGTTCCAAACTACAAGAAAGAAGATTCCACCTAAACATTAGGAAGAACTTCCTGACAGTAAGAGCTGTTCAACAGTGGAATTTGCTGCCAAGGAGTGTGGTGGAGTCTCCTTCTTTGGAGGTCTTTAAGCAGAGGCTTGACAACCATATGTCAGGAGTGCTCTGATGGTGTTTCCTGCTTGGCAGGGGTTGGACTCGATGGCCCTTGTGGTCTCTTCCAACTCTATGATTCTATGATTCTGATAATCTGCCTACCAAGTGGTGCAGCAATAAAACCGCTAGCACATTTGCAGAACTAAGCCAGGTTTCAAATTGGATGGGGGGGGGGAACGACTGCATTTTGGGAATTCTTGCATTGCAGGGGGTTGGACTAGATGATCCTCGGAGCCCCTTCCAACTCTTCATTTCTATAACAATGGTTGCAAAGCAAATTGTATCTTGGTAGCTTTGCAACATGTGCAGCAGGGCTTCCCTTATAGGAGAAACCCAATTCCTATGAATGCCTCTGTTTGAATGTTTCCTAAACCCATAACCTTCGTTCATGACACAAATCTCTGATGGGTCATTTTCTCTTTTAAAAAGACAAACACATATGCATGGAGCGTGTGTGGGGGGTTTTCATTTTTATTTCAGAGCCCACAAGGTGGTGTAGTGACTAGAGTATTAAACTAGGACCTGGGAGGTAAAGGTAAAGGGACCCCTGACCATTAGGTCCAGTCGTGGCCGACTCTGGGGTTGCGGCGCTCATCTCGCTTTACTGGCCGAGGGAGCCGGCGTGCAGCTTCTGGGTCATGTGGCCAGCAGGACTAAGCCGCTTCTGGCAAACCAGAGCAGCACACGGAAACACCGTTTACCTTCCCGCTGGAGCGGTACCTATTTATCTACTTGTGCTTTGACGTGCTTTCAAACTGCTAGGCTGGCAGGAGCAGGGACTGAGCAATGGGAGCTCACCCCGTCGCAAGGATTCGAACCGCCGACCTTCTGATTGGCAAGTCCTAGGCTCTGTGGTTTAACCCACAGCGCCACCCGCATCCCTAGGACCTGGGAGACCTGGGTTCAAATGCCCTCTCAGACATGAAGCTCAGTGCGTGACCTTGGAGTCAGTCACAGTCTCAGCCTTCACAGGATTGTGGGAAGGATAAAATGGGGAGGGAGAGGAATATGAATGCAATCCTGAGACCACTGGATAAAAGATGGGAAATAAATGCAATAATAAATAAACTATAAAAAAGTTCTTGGGGGTTGGGGTTCAGATTCTTCTGATGAGAAATATTTTTGTCACCGTGTGGTAAAACAGAACCCTTATACGGTGGTACCTTGGTTCTTGAACTTAATCCGTTCTGGGAGTCCGTTTGACTCCCAAAACTGTTCAAAAACCAAGGCATGGCTTCCGATTGGCTGCAGGAACTTCCTGCACTCAGTTGGAAGCTGCGTCGGATGTTTGGCTTTCAAAAAACTTCCACAAACCGGAACACTTAGTTCCAAGTTTGCAGTGTTCAGGAGCCAATTTCGACAACTAAGCTGTTCGGGAACCAAGGTACCACTGTATTTAAGTTCTGAGTTAAAAACCGGTAAATCACAAAAATGTAGCCCTCTAGTGACTCTATGAAGCATCACTTGTAGGTGATGTGGTGTGGACACGGAGCTTCACAACTCTTCTCCCTTATAGGTACCTCTCTACAAAAGAAAAGTTCCACGCGTACCTTGATCGGGAAGGGGAGGTGACGAATGAGAAAGATGGCAATGTGCTAGCTGCAGTGGACAGCGCAGAGAGTAATACCAGTGGAGACCTGAATGAGCCTCCTGCCAAACTGCAGAAGCTGGGAAAAGATGAAAGCAATGCAGAAGAAAAGAGCCCGCCGGAAGAGGAAAACAGAACTGCGAAGGATCCTCAGGGCCAAAAGAGGGCCCGGGGACAGAATAAGAGCCGTCCTTGCATGAAGCCGACTCACTACGAGAAAAACCGCCTCTGCCCTTCAGTCGTGCAGGTAAACTATGTGTGAGGATGATTAGGACTTGATGAACAGATTGACAAAATTTGAGAGCTCCTAGCCCTGTTAGTGGCATGGGGATGCTGGTGGCGCTGTGGTCTAAACCTTGCCAGTCGGAAGGTCGGCGGTTTGAATCCCCGCGACGGGGCGAGCTCCCGTTGCTCGGTCCCAGCTCCTGCCAACCTAGCAGTTCGAAAGCTCGCCAGTGCAAGTAGATAAATAGGTACCACTCCGGCAGGAAGGTAAACTACGTTTCCGTGCGCTCTGGTTTCCGTCACGGAAAGCCATAGATCAGTCATAGATAAGAAAGTAAGAGTGATGAAGAAAAATTGAAAAGGTGAAAATAAAATTCTTACTGGGAATATATGTATATAACAACATCGATGATGGTTTGTATTTCATAAAAATTGTATGTTCTTGATAAAATTTTTGTTTTAACTCTCTATTCTTTCTTTTCTTTATCTTTTTCCTTTTCTTTTCTATTTCTTTGGTGTAGATCTTTTCATTATAACAGAACATTGTATTTTCATTATGTGTAATTTTTAATGTGTAAATAAAGATACATATATATTTTTTAAGGTTTTTGCCACAGGTCACTTGTTGGACGTGAGGGGATTAAGGTGGGACTAAAGAGGAGTTTAGGGACACGGGTGGCGCTGTGGGTTAAACCACAGAGCCTAGGACTTGCCGATCAGAAGGTCAGCGGTTCGAATCCCCGCAACGACGGGGTGAGCTCCCGTTGTTCGGTCCCTGCTCCTGCCAACCTAGCAGTTGGAAAGCACGTCAAAGTGCAAGTAGATAAATAGGTACCGCTCCGGCGGGAAGGTAAACGGTGTTTCCGTGTGCTGCTCTGGTTCGCCAGAAGCGGCTTAGTCATGCTGGCCACATGACCCGGAAGCTGTACGCTGGCTCTCTCGGCCAATAAAGCGAGATGAGCGTCGCAACCCCAGAGTCAGTCACAACTGGACCTAATGGTCAGGGGTCCCTTTACCTTTACTAAAGAGGAGGTTGCTGAATTGTAGAGCGTAAGACGACCAGGGCATGACCTGCAACTTCATACTGTCTATATTTAAAAACCTATGCTACCCTCCTTTAAAGCAGCCACTTTCTCTTGTTGAAGGAACGGGCCGAAAAGTGCTTCTTCGGCTCACGCTGCCGTTTCCTACACAGCGTCAAAGAATACATGGCCACCAAGCCGCCAGACCTGGGAGACAGCTGCATACTCTTCAAGATGTTCGGCAGGTGCATGTATGGGGTCACCTGCCGGTTTGCTGCAGCCCACCTGGGCGAGGACTATGAGAACATCATCAATGAAGGCCTTCTGAAGCAGCAGGAGGCGAAGCCGCCAGCCGTGAAGAACAGCCTGGGCAAAGACCTCCAGCAGCAGCTGCGCAAAAAGAAGTTCCCTTTCGACAAGTCCAACCAGTACCTCTGCCGCTTAGCTAAGCCCAACCACGCGAAGGTGGCTGGGAGCCAAGCGGCGGTCCCACACCCTGCCGTGGGGAGAGAGGCCGCGGACTCTTCCACCTCCCCAGGAAGCGTGGATCTCAGAGCTGCAGGAGAAGAGGCGGCAAAGGTTGCTCCTTCGTCGCCAAAAGAAGGTCCTACGCTGGAGGAACCGGAGAGTCCAAGTCAGCCGCCGGCCGCAATGAAATCCGCACTCAAAATGTCTGGGGTTGTGACAGATGAAGATCTTGTGAAACTCCGGCCGTGTGAGAAGAGAAAGGTAAGGGCTGTCTGTGTTACCATATACAGTCATACCTTGGGTTGCAAATGGTTCAGGTTGCATTTTGGGGGGATACGGACAAACCAAAACCCGGAAGTACTGGAATGGGTTACTTCGGGTTTCGGCGGTCGCGCATGCGCAGAAGCGCTGGATCGCGCTTTGTGCAGAAGCGCCGGATCGCAACTCGTTTGTGTGCAGACGCAGCGTTGCGGGTTGCGAACGCTGCGGTTTGCGAACGTGCCTGCCGCACAGATCACGTTCGTAAACCAAGCGTCCACTGTATATTTTTGTTGTTGTTGTTATTCGGAGTGATGCAGAGGTTACACCCTCAAACCTCAGGGATGAATTAGACTCCACACACAGGACTTGCAGATGAATCTTTACTTGTCAGAATGGCAACATTGAGCAGTTTGCATTATTCATATACCGTATTTTTCGCTCTATAACACGCATCTGACCATAACACGCACGTAGTTTTTAGAGGAGGAAAACAAGAAAAAAATATTCTGAACGAAACAGTGGGTGCATGATTTTTATGGTTCATGCTGTGGCCACAGACATGTGATCTGATGGTGAGTTTGGGGTAGCCCAATGCAAAAATCCTGAGGATCCATGTGGATCCGTGCTTTGTAACCACGTTTTAAGTGGGGAGGAAAGGAAAAGCACTCAAGGGACAAGGAGCACACGTGGAGAAGGAGCTTTTCGGCGAGCTGAGCGGGGAGGAGGGAGGGAAAGAGCACTGTTGCTTTAAAGGTATACTTAAGGTACTTGCCCTGTGCCTGGGTTTTTTTCCATTTAACAGTTTGCAGCCTTTTCCTTCCGCTCCTTGTTTTGAGGCAGAATAGATTTGAGCAAGTGAGGAGGACTTGGATTGCAGGGGATTCACCATTAGCTGTGTAAAAGCGCTCCTCCTTGTAGCCTGATTGATAAGCAGCCACCAGCAGCAATAGAGTGGAGCACAAAAAAGTGGTAGGGGCACTATGACCCAGACAATGCTCGAATCTATCCTGCCTGAAAACAAGCTGCTCCCTCCCAGCGGATCAGCTGAGACACGGGGATTTGCGAAGTTTTCCCCTCTCCCTCATCCCCAGCCTTTTTTTTTTTAACTTCCTGGTTTTCACTGCGTGGCTCAGAGCTCGAGGTTGGTTTTATTTTGCTGCTGGTTGCTTAAATTTTATCTTTCCTGCCGTCCCTCTGCAGCCTCATTGCTCTGTTTAGAGAGCGCACGGACCTTTGCTAGCGTCTGTCCCTCCTCCCGTGTAAGCGGCTGCTGCCCGCTTTGCTGCCATGGCTCTCCTTCCTTCCCTCCTCCCCGGCTCCAGGTCGCTTTAAAGCAAGCAAAGCGAGAGCCTCCTAGAGTGTGTAAGCGGCTCCCGCTTTGCTTGACTGACGGCAGCCATGGCTCCGATCCGTGCATTCGCTCCTTAACACGCACAGGCATTTTCCCTTACTTTCTAGGAGCAAAAAAGTGCGTGTTTTGGAGCGAAAACTACAGTATATTAAGTCCAGTGCAATGCATTTCTCGCCCTTGTGCCCAAGAGAAGGTTTAGTCCTTTTGCTTTCAAAACTCATTTGTGTTGTCGTTTAGTCGTGTCCGACTCTTCGTGACCCCCTGGACCAGAGCAAGCCAGGCCCTCCTGTCTTCCACTGCCTCCTGCAGTTTGGTCAAACTCATGCTGGTAGCTTCGAGAACACTGTCCCACCATCTCGTCCTCTGTCGTCCCCTTCTCCTTGTGCCCTCCATCTTTCCCAACATCAGGGTCTTTTCCAGGGAGTCTTCTCTTCTCATGAGGTGGCCAAAGTATCATTCACAGCAGTGAATGAATTATTCGCCCACAGCTAATAACCTCACCCTTCCTGACCCATGACTTGTATATTCATGATTTTGTCTTACAGCTTGACCTCCGCGAGAAGCTTTATTTAGCTCCTTTAACAACGGTAGGTAGATTGTTTGTTTGTTTGTTTGTTTGTTTGTTTGTTTGTTTTATAGACCTTCCTTCATCACAAAATCTCAGGGTGGTTCACAACCTAAAAAAACAAGGTAAAAGCACACACAAATACAGTGGTGCCTCGCAAGACGAAAAGAATCCGTTCCGCGATTCTCTTCATCTAGCGGTTTTTCCGTCTTGCGAAGCAAGCCCATTGACGGCTTAGCGGCTTAGCGCTGTTAGCGGCTTAGCGGCTTTTAGCGGCTTATCCGCGTAGCGGATCAGCTGATAAGCGGCTTAGCGGCTTAGAAAAAGGGGGGGGAGGGGAAAAAACCCGCAGGAACTCGCAAGACATTTTCGTCTTGCGAAGCAAGCCCATAGGGAAATTTGTTTTGTGAAGCACCTCCAAAACGGAAAACCCTTTCGTCTAGCGGGTTTTCCGTCTTGCGAGGCGTTCGTCTTGCGGGGCACCACTGTAGTTAAAACAAAAACAACGAAATAATAGCCCCCGCTCCCACAAAAACATTTAAAAGGCTGTAGAATGTTAATCAGCCAAAGGCCTGGTTGAAGAGGAACGTTTTCACTTGGTGCCTAAAGATACAGTGGTGCCCCGCAAGACGAACTCCTCGCAAGACGGAAAACCCGCTAGACGAAAGGGTTTTTCGTTTGGGAGGCGCTTCGCAAAACGAATTTCCCTATGGGCTTGCTTCGCAAGATGAAAATGTTTTGCGAGTTCCTGCGGGGTTTTTTCCCTTTTCCCCCCCTTTTCCTAAGCCCTAAGCCGCTTATCAGCTGATCCACTAAAAGCCGCTAAACCGCTAATAGCGCTAATCCGCTAAGCTGTCAATGGGCTTGCTTCGCAAGACGAAAAAACCGCTAGATGAAGAGCCTCACGGAACGGATTAATTTCGTCTTGCGAGGCGCCACTGTATTCCCATTGAGCCCTCAAACGCCTCACGTTGTGAGATCGGGCCGTGTCTTTGTTTAGACGTGGTGTCTTGCTTGTGCTGGCTCGAGACCTGCCCTGAGGCAACCGTAACACTCCATTCTCCTGATTTCTTCCGGGGATTCTAGTGCGGCAACCTTCCTTTCCGAAGAATATGCAAGCGGTTTGGGGCGGACGTCACCTGTGGCGAGATGGCCGTTTGCACGAACCTGCTCCAGGGGCAGTCATCCGAGTGGGCATTGCTGAAGAGACACAACACAGAGGATCTCTTTGGCGTTCAGGTAGATGGAAGGCAGACTCGCAATACGGCCACGCTGGGGGGCGGGGGAGAGAGAACAGGAGCAAGCCGCTTCTGAGGCTAATGGAGATGACCTTGCCTGGCTGCCATGATGTTCAAAGTGGTTCCGCATGGCTGGTGGCAGAGGCCGGACTGTTATCCCTTTCACCTCTGCCTTCCCACAGCCCCTGGATGTTGGAGAAGATAGTTCTTCCTGGTGGGAGGAGAGGGAGAGAGAAAGCTCTCTGCAGCTCCTGAAGGAGCATCTCCACCCCCATCGCTCAGCCCGGACACCGAGGTTCAGCTCCGAGGGCCTCCTGGCAGTTCCCTCACTGCAAGAAGCGAAGTTGCAGGGAACCTGGCAGAGGGCCTTCTCGGTAGTGGCACCCGCCCTGTGGAACGCCCTCCCACCAGATGTCAAAGAAATAAACAACTATCAGACTTTTAGAAGACATCTGAAGGCAGCTTTTAATATCTGATGAATTACTGTATTTTAGTATTCTGCTGGAAGCTGCCCAGGGTGGCAGGGGAAACCCAGCCATATGGGCGGGGTATAAATAATAAATTATTATTATTATTCCTCCTCCTCCTCCGGCTGATAGATGTTCCCCCATGAGAAGCTAATAGGTCTCAATAACCCTCCCCTCCGGGAATTCCCTTTTAAGGCCATCTTTAACCAAAAGCTATTGCCAGCTTCATCGGTAGTTAGCAGAAGTAAAGGTGGAAGATGATATACTTTTGTTGGGGGTTGTTTTGTTTTTAATACTGTCTCCTTGTTCTGGGTATTATAAACCCTCATTTGGAGTTGCCTTCTTCTCCTAAACGATGGTTGACACTGGCCATAGTTGGTTGCGTTTAGACATAGCAGGCTGGGGCTGAGGCAGGAGCTCCCAAACTCCTTGCAGCAGCACTGAAGGGAGGAGAGGTGGAGGAGCTAAGCAATGATGCTCATGCGTTTTGCACTAAACCATAGTCTTAAGTCTGCTATGCCCTTTTCACTGGGTCTTTTCTATTGATACGCACTGTTTTATGTAATTCATGCTGAGTGGGGTGCAAACCTCAAAAAGGCGGGTTGGGGAATTCTTGCAGATAAATAGTATGGCACACATGCAATGCCTATAAGCTGCTCTCGTGAGTTGGGGCACCCCTTTGACCCTCTTTCACCCTACACCTCTGCAGCTGGAAGGAGCGTTCCCAGACACCATGACCAAGTGTGCAGAGCTTCTCAACCGGACCATCGAAGTGGATTTTGTGGACATCAATGTGGGCTGCCCTATCGACCTCATCTATAACAAGGTAGCCCATTGAGCCCATTCAAGCGCTAAAAAGGGTAAAGGACCCCTGACAGTTCAGTCCATCCGCGGACGACTCGGGTTGCGGCGCTCATCTCGCTTTACTGGCCGAGGGAGCTGAGGTTTGTCCACAGACAGTTTTTCCAGGTCATGTGGCCAGCAGGACTAAGCCGCTTCTGGCGAAACCAGAGCAGTGCACGGAAACGCCATTTACCGTCATTCCGGAGCGGTACCTATTTATCTACTTGCACTTTGACGTGCTTTTGAACTGCTAGGTTGGCAGGAGCAGGGACCGAGCGATGGGAGCTCACCCCGTCGCAGGGATTCGAACCACCGACCTTCCGATCGGCAAGTCCTAGGATCTGTGGTTTAGACCACAGCGCCACCCATGTCCCTAAGGGAAAATTTGGGGAGGGACTAATCCGAGGGCACTCGGGGAATTCATTTCAAGTGTGGCACCCTCAGAAACAAATCAGAAGGGAAAAGCTTGGAGTCACGTGTTTGGGAATCAACCTACATGTTTCTAGTTTTCTTCTCCTTGACGTCCTAAGCTTCCAGGTCATGCTGGCCACATGACCTGGAAAAACTGTCTGCAGACAAACGCCGGCTCCCTCGGCCTGAAAGTGAGATGAGCACCGCAACCCCAGAGTCGTTTGCGACTGGACTTAACTGTCAGGGGTCCTTTACCTTTAAGTTTCCCTTCACAATTCAACTCAGTCTGTTACTTAGCTTGGAAGCGATGGGGAGCCTCAAAGGAACTTCTCCAAGTCTTACAAAATTGCAGCCCACCTTTTTTTTTCTTTTTAAGTAAAAGTTCTGCCAAGTTGACACCTCTCCCTCCTTCAAGCTGATGGACCTGTGGCTAAACCTATGGGAAGCCCAGACCCTCAAGTACTGAAATCAGTTCAGAGATTATGACCTTCACCCTCCCGCTCCCCAGTGATCTTTCAAAACGCGCTTCACCCTCCTCTCCTTTCTCTTCCCAGGGGGGAGGATGTGGCTTAATGAACCGTCCCAACAAGTTTGAGCAGATTGTCCGAGGCATGAACTACGTAAGTTGGGGTTGGGTGTGGTTTTTTCCTTGGCTGGCTCCTAGCAGTCCTTGATTTCATTCGTGCTTCTGTTCCGCCGCATTGCTCCTTCTTGCAACCACAGTCGTCCTCTTCGTATCAGCTTTGCACAGCGTCACATAATCTGCAAGCTTTGACCCGTTTATTGGCTCCTGCTTTGTGGCGAATGTGTCCAGGGCCCAGGGCAGACCAGCAAGATGGGTGGGGTATAATAATCATAATTATAATCATCACAAGGTTATTATTACAAGGCCCTTGTGGTGGGGCGTGGGGTTCTTCGATACGATACGATAAGCGATACGATACGATAATCTTTATTGTCATTGTCCCATACAGAACAACGAAATTGAAAAAATCTACATGAGACATTCAAAAGCCAGCAAGCCTGCTATCCCAGCTATCCCAGCCTGTTTAGCCCCCTAAAAACTCTGATAATACAATATACTCCCATAGAGGCTACCTTGCACTGCATTTAAAACCAAAATCGCATTTAAACAGAAACTGTTTCTCAGGCGGCTAGTCCTAGTCTTTATAACCCTGGACCTTCTTCCAGAAGCTGAAAGATTTCCGGGGTGCGCACTATCCTGCGCTATCTCTGCAGCTTTCTTATGGCACCTGGAAGCGTAGATTTGATCCAAGGTGGGAAGAGTGCACCCAATTATTCTCTCCGCAGTCTTTACAACCCTGGACAGCGTTGCTTTTTCCCCGACCGTGCAGCTCCCAAACCACTCTCAGTTGTGGGGGGCTGGCTTTTGAGTTTCCCACCAGGTACAGAAGTCGCTGGTCTCAAAAAGGAATTACTCTACTCTGTTGCCCCCTCTGTGCATTCTCAGAGCAGCTGTTGGTGAAAGCTTTCGGCAAAGGAATCACCAGAGTCCAGCTTCGTCACACTCAGGATCGGCTCCCGAGTCACACTTTGCCTGGCTCATTGTTCCTCTTTTCCTCGGCAGGTGCTGGATGTTCCCTTGACCGTGAAGATCCGGACCGGGGTGCAAGAGAAAACCAACCTGGCTCACAAACTAATTCCCAGCATCCGGGAGTGGGGTGCCTCTATGGTCACGGTACAGTAGCCTTCCTTAAGCCACATTCATGTTGACATGAGCCAACATTGTGACGCGGCAGCTAAAAAAGCCAATGCAATTCTGGGCTGCATCAATAGGAGTATAGCATCTAGATCAAGGGAAGTAATAGTGCCACTGTATTCTGCTCTGGTCAGACCTCACCTGGAGTACTGTGTCCAGTTCTGGGCACCACAGTTCAAGAAGGACACTGACAAACTGGAACGTGTCCAGAGGAGGGCAACCAAAATGGTCAAAGGCCTGGAAACGATGCCTTATGAGGAACGGCTAAGGGAGCTGGGCATGTTTAGCCTGGAGAAGAGGAGGTTAAGGGGTGATATGATAGCCATGTTCAAATATATAAAAGGATGTCACATAGAGGAGGGAGAAAGGTTGTTTTCTGCTGCTCCAGAGAAGCGGACACGGAGCAATGGCTCCAAACTACAAGAAAGAAGATTCCACCTAAACATTAGGAAGAACTTCCTGACAGTAAGAGCTGTTTGACAGTGGAATTTGCTGCCAAGGAGTGTGGTGGAGTCTCCTTCTTTGGAGGTCTTTAAGCAGAGGCTTGACAACCATATGTCAGGAGTGCTCTGATGGTGTTTCCTGCTTGGCAAGGGGTTGGACTCGATGGCCCTTGTGGTCTCTTCCAACTCTATGATTCTATGATTCTACATTCAGATGAGCAGTAACTTCATTTAAAAAACACCAAAACGCACACAACCCTACTAGATCAGACTAAAGTTACACCATCTAGCCCAGGGGTTGTCAACCTGGTCCCTACTGGCCATTTGTGGGCATTTCAGGATTCTAGGTGGGTGGTAGGGAGTTCTACAGCACAAACTGAATCCTTCCATTGAGCCCTGGTAAGGAAATTTTATCATCAAGAAAGATGCATTAGTGGGCGGTAGGTATAAAAAGGTTGACTACCCCTGATCTATGGGGCATTGGTGGCGCTGTGTGGGTTGGTAGACCACATCTCTGTTCTTACCTAAACATTTCAAAAAGCGGTGTGTCAGCTGTCCCCTTTTCTGACCCCGTTAGCTTCACGGCCGGTCGAGGGAGCAGCGGTACACAAAGGCGGCAAACTGGGACTACATTGCAGAGTGTGCAAAAATTGCCAGTCCGATGCCTCTTTTCGGTAGGTAGTTCTGTTCTTTCCACGTGCTGGTTTTGCTTCCTTTGTGTTGAATCCGGCACTGCAACATATTTTGGGCTTGGAGGTAATGCTTTGCTGCAGTTTTTGGACTCGGATTGCTTTGGCTGGGCTTGCCTCCCTCTCCATCAAACCGCCTTTTCCTCCTCCTGCTTCTGAATGAATGAATTTTATTATTACAGTCACAGACCAGTTACAGTATTACTTACAATATCAGGAAAATCATAAAACACAACAGGAATACATTGAATTGCAATTGGGTATAACAGAGACGCCAAAGAATTGATGCTTTTGAATTATGGCGCCGAAGAATTGATGCTTTTGAATTATGGTGCTGGAGGAGACTCTTGAGAGTCCCATGGACTGCAAGAAGATCAAACCTCTCCATTCTGAAGGAAATCAGCCCTGAGTGCTCACTGGAAGGACAGATTGTGAAGCTGAGGCTCCAGTACTTTGGCCACCTCATGAGAAGAGAAGACTCCCTGGAGAAGACCCTGATGTTGGGAAAGATGGAGGGCACAAGGAGAAGGGGGCGACAGAGGACGAGATGGTTGGATAGTGTTTTCGAGGTTACCAGCATGAGTCTGACCAAGCTGTGGGGGGCAGTGGAGGACAGGAGTGCCTGGCGTTCTCCGGTCCATGGGGTCACGAAGAGTCGGACACGACTAAACGACTAAACAACAACAACAACAATAACAGAGACAATTCAGATATAGCGGCAGTTTAAAATATATATTAAATCTTGATCATTAAAATATAACCTAAAATTGTCATTCAAAACCTTAGTCATTTTGGTAGTACAGCTTGTTCCCTGAGTTTTATGGCAGTCGCACAGAATTCTGCTTCTGCGATCTTTGGAAAACCCACCTTTTCTCTTGCCATACAGTTAACCTTCCCATATTTGCGCTACCCGCCCTGCCCCACCTTCCCACAGCGCCAGAGCTCAGTGAAGTAAGTTCAGGACAGGCGAAAGACCCCTAACTTGTGGGATGAATTAAGATGATCAGAAATGTCTTGGGGGGGAGGAAGAGAGGTCTGCCAGCTGTGACCACTAAAACAGAATCTCTATATTCAGATGCCTTCTACCCCAGTTCCAGTATCTTGATGATTGGTGGGGGGGGGAGGGACAGCAGAGGTGGGTTGCTGTCTCCAGTCGCTTCCTGGAAGCATCCGGCTGGCTACTGGTCAGAAACAAAATGCTGGTCCATATAGACCTTCCTTAGTCCGGCCCATCAGGACTCTTCTTTGTAGATCAGTGGTCAGCAGCTGAACTGGCCTGTGGCTGCCACAAAGAACGTCACGGGGGTCAAGGGGCAATTCGTTTCTTTTTTTTTTTTAAATAATATTTATTAAGTTTTTTAACAAAAAGAAGAAAAAGAATAAACAATTAACAAAAAGCACATAAAGAAAATCCAAATACAATACAAAAACCGAGATTTAACATAAAAAGAAAAAAGAAAAAAAATTCCCTCTTTCTGGTATCTTCCAATCATTTACTTATTTTCCTGACTTCCTCACACCTCCCTTTTTTGTATTCCATTTAAAAATTTGTTCAGCAAATTCATACCCTCTTAATTTAACCTTAATTATTTATCTTCACATATTCTAACTTCAAATTTTCATCTTATATTGATCCCTTCATACATATTCTTATTTTTCCATATTGCTAGAACCACTTCGTCTCATTCCAACGTCATTAGCATTCAATAATTTTACAGTATTTCTGTAGATAGATTTTAAATTTCTTCCAATCTTCTTCCACCAACTCTTCTCCCTGGTCTCGGATTCTGCCGGTCATTTCCGCCAGGGGCAATTCGTTTCTCTCCTCCTCTCTGAAATCTCTAGATTGGACTCTTGGAGGTGAGTGAAGACTACAGGAGACGTGTGGCTCGTTGTTGCCCAGTCATTCTGAACAGTTTCCCTCTTTCCTTGAAGACATCAATAAATGCTTTGGATTTGAGAAGCTCGTTTTTGTGCCATCAGGAAGGGCCAGGCCTGGTGGTAGTCTGGGTCAGATCTGGACCGGAAGCTGCCTGCTGGTTCTCCCTTCACCCGTCTTGTTTCTTAGATAGTAAACTTCCTAGGCAGCGCTCTGCATGCTGCCGCCGCAAAATAAGCGGGGAGGAGGAGGTATCTTGGATGTTAGCGGTTTTTTGTGCAACCTCAACCTCATTTACAGACAGGGCTGTTTCAAATCCATTTACAGTCGTACCATGGTTTTCAAACGCCTTGGGAGTCAAATGTTTTGGCTCCCAAAGATTGAAAACCGGAAATGATTGTTGCGGTTTTTAAAAGTTCTTTGGAACTCAAATGTCCAACGCGACTTCCACGGCTTCCAGTTGGCTGCAGGAGCTTCCTGCAACCAACTAGAAGCTGCGCCTTGGTTCCCGAATGTTTTGGAAGTCGAACGGACTTCCAGAGCGGGTTCAGTTCGACTTCCAAAGTAACACTGTACTTGCAAAAGGCATCGCTGTGGCCAGGGGCAGTTGAAAGAGCCATAAATAAGTGCTTGGAACTATTAAGAGAAACAGATAATAATAATAATAATAATAATAATAATAATAATAATAATAATAATATACCCCGCCCATCTGGCTGGGTTTCCTCAGCTGCTCTGGGCAGCTCCCAACAGAATATTAAAAATCCGATAAAACATCAAACATTAAAAACTTCCCTAAACAGCCTTCAGGTGTCTTCTAAAAGTCAGATAGCTGTTTATTTCCTTGACATCAGATGGGAGGGTGTTCCACAGGGCAGGCGCCACCACCGAGAAGGCCCTCTGCCTGGCAAACTGCATCTGAAGCATTGGGGATTGCTTTGGTGACCCCTGAATTATTGTTTTTTTCCTTTTGGCGCAGGGAACGGAGATATCTTGTCTTTCGAAGATGCCAATCAAGCCATGCAGAGTGGAGTTTCGGGAATTATGATTGCTCGGCAAGTGTTTTGGGTGGTCTGGAGGAGAAAGTACCCTTTGTTACCCTCATGGGGTTTTTTCCCAAGCAGAAGGTCCACGTTCAGTCTCCGGCTTCTCCAGCTATGGCTGGGAAAAACTCTAAAACCTAAAACCCTGGAAAGCCAGTCAATGGCTGTGTTCAGACACAATTCTAAGCCTTGGATCAGCCTTGAGCAATTTAGTCTGTGTGTGATCTCTCTGCTCGTGCACGCAGCTCAAGTTCTCCTGCTTTGCAGGGAAACAAGTTGGCTTACATTTGTGTAGCTTGCTTTACTCCAAGCCGCAGCACGCATTAGCTTGCAGCTCATGTAAGGGCCTTTGTGGCTTGGAGGTTGTGTTAAAGCTCAGCCAGTGAAGATACTACAGTCGTACCTTGGTTTTCGAACAGCTTAGTTCCCAGATGTTTTGGCTCCTGAGTGCCGCGAACCCAGAAGTGACGGTTCCGGTTTGCAAACTACTGTATTTTTTGCTCTATAAGACCCATTTTCCCCTCCTAAAAAGTAAGGGGAAATGTGTGTGCATCTTACAGAGCGAATGCAGGCTGCGCAGCTATCCCAGAAGCCAGAACAACATGATGAGGGATTGCTGCTTTCACTGCGTAGCGATCCTTCTTGCTGTTCTGGCTCCTGAGAGTCAGAATATTTTTTTTCTTGTTTTCCTCCTCCAAAAACTAGGTGCGTCTTGTGGAAGTTGAACGTCCGGGGCTTCCTTGGCTTCCGATTGGCTGCAGGAGCTTCCTGCAGCCAATCGGAAGCCGGGCTTTGGTTTCTGAACGTTTTGGAAGTTGAACGGACTTCCGAAACAGATTCCGTTTGACTTCCAAGGTTCTACTTCCAAGGTAGTAACTTAGATGGTCCGGCACAGAGTTCACTGGGCGGTTCGGGTCACTCAGTTCCAAGGCTAGAAACATACCAGTGTACGAAGGCAAGTTCACAACTTCATTCCCCAGCCCCCAAGGACTAAGGTTAAGATTGCCATTACAAAATCATTTCCAGCTGTAATAGCAGAAGCAGGCGTGGCTGTCACAGAAGACAGAGGCGGCAAGGATCCTCATTTTGAAATAATATGAGGAGCTAAACAGAAAGAAAAGAGAATAATCCTGGGCCTTGCTGAACGTAATACTATACAGTAATGGTCGGGGGGTGAGGAGAGGGAGAGACTTGCTTAAGATCCATGTGGTCGATCATACGGTAGCCTAAGACCACATTATAGCCACATCTTCCTAAAGGACATGGGTCAGGTATCTGCCACAGCTGCTGTTACTACCCCTGCACACAATTGCTGCTTCTGGCTCCATCTTTTGCTATGGCTTAGTGGTCATATATCTGTTTGCAAGGAGAAGGTTTCAGTTCGGTCCCCGGCATCTGGGAAAAGGCTCTGAGAGGATCACCAACTGTCAAATTGTCCTCTCCCATTCCCTTAGATTTTGCTGGTGGTGGGGCTGTTTCAACATGGAATCGCCGGGGGGTATTGAATCATAATGGTGGGATACTTTCGAATCCCAATAGTTGTTTTCAATACTCAATCGATATATATATACAGTGGTACCTCGGGTTAATGGGTTCTTGCTATGCAATCTAGATGGCAAAAATATTCGATCACGTGCGTGTGTTTCTCCTCGCGCACTTACGTTCTGCCAGGGCGGCAGGCATACCGCTCGGGGACTTGGCTCTAGAACCTGAGCATTTCCCCGTGTGTGTACGCATAGATTCTGTTCATGGTTTTCTCACGGCGGCCGTTCTTCCGGGTCACAGGGGGGCGCTGATCAAACCCTGGATCTTCACTGAAATCAAAGAGCAGCGGCACTGGGACATCTCGTCGGGAGAGAGGCTCGACATCCTCAAGGACTTCACCAACTACGGCTTGGAGCATTGGGGATCAGACACGCAGGGAGTGGAGAAAACCAGGAAATTTCTGCTGGAGTGGCTCTCCTTTCTCTGCAGGTAGAAGCTCCTCCTCAGCCCTTGCTAAGTCACTGCATTTTGCCTTTCCATCCAGCTATTAATAACAGCTGGCCTTGGGTTCTTGTAAGGAGCTTATGTTAGTTCAGGTGCAAAACGTTTTTTTGTAAAGCAGGCAAAACTGGATCCTGCAACAAACATCTTAACGCACCACTAAGTTTCTGCTATGTGTGACACGCTGCAGGGACATCCTATTCATCATTTGCTTCTCAGGCTTTGGAGATTTTGAGAAACAAGTCCATGTATTTTAAAAGCCTACCTTGACACCGGGGAAAGCTAGAAGCTTGCTGCTAACGACGACCATATACAGTGGGTGTTTTTTAAAGCACTATATATATGCCTGCTTATATAGGGATGCGGGTGGCGCTGTGGGTTAAACCACAGAGCCTAGGACTTGCCAATCAGAAGGTCGGCGGTTCAAATCCCCGTGACAGGATGACCTCCCATTGCTCGGTCCCTGCTCCTGCCAACCTAGCAGTTCGAAAGCACGTCAAAGTGCAAGTAGATAAATAGGTACCGCGCCGGCGGGAAGGTAAACGGCGTTTCCGTGCGCTGCTCTGGTTCGCCAGAAGCTGCTTAGTCATGCTGGCCACATGACCCGGAAGCTGTACGCCGGCTCCCTCGGCCAGTAAAGCAAGATGAGCGCCGCAACCCCAGAGTCGGCCACGACTGGACCTAATGGTCAGGGGTCCCTTTACCTTTACTATATGCCTGCTAAGTGTGAGTTCATAATATCACTGCAATTAAAATTGGGGCAGCATCAAGAGATAGCTGCCACTTCTTCCTTTATTCCTCAGTGGTGTTTTCTCCTCCCACTTAACTCAAAAAGGCAGGGCTTCGCAACAGCCTTGTTTGACTCTGCCCTGTATCTCCCATGCTTATAGCTGCAGCTAGATTTTGAATAAGCCTAACTTCTGGGGTAAGGGACGCAGGTGGCGCTGTGGGTTAAAGCCTCAGCACCTAGGGCTTGCCGATTGAAAGGTCGGCGGTTCGAATCCCTGCGGCGGGGTGCGCTCCCGCTGCTCGGTCCCAGCGCCTGCCAACCTAGCAGTTCGAAAGCACCTCCGGGTGCAAGTAGATAAATAGGGACCGCTTACCAGCGGGAAGGTAAACGGCGTTTCCGTGTGCGGCTCTGGCTCGCCAGAGCAGCGATGTCACGCTGGCCACGTGACCCGGAAGTGTCTCCGGACAGCGCTGGCCCCTGGCCTCTTAAGTGAGATGGGCGCACAACCCCAGAGTCTGTCAAGACTGGCCCGTACGGGCAGGGGTACCTTTACCTTTACCTTTTAACTTCTGGGGTAAGTGAAAGGAGCAACAAAGATGAGGCTATTCTCCTACTGCCATGGAAAATGAGTCTTCCTTTCTTCCTTCTTTGGCACTTTGGCAGGCTGGAATGCGGGTGGCGCTGTGGTCTAAACCACTGAGCCCCTTGGGCTTGCCGATCAGAAGGTCAGCAGTTCGAATCTGCACAACGGGGTGAGCTCCTGTTGCTGTGTCCCAGCTCCTGCCAACCTAGCAGTTCGGAAGCACGTCAGTGCAAGTAGATAAATAGGTACTGCTGCGGCAGGAAGGTAAATGGCATTTCCGTGCACTCTGGTTTCCGTCACGGTGTCCCGTTGTGCCAGAAACGGTTGAGTCCTGCTGGCCACATGACCCAGAAAGCTGTCCGTGGACAAACGCCTGCTCCTTCAGCCTGAAAGCGAGATGAGCACCGCAACCCCATAGTCGCCTTTGACTGGACTTCACCATCCAGGGGTCCTTTACCTTTACTTTTTTACTTTGGCAGGTACATTCCAGCCGGCTTACTGGAGCGCCTGCCTCAGAGAATTAACGAAAGACCCCCTTACTACATGGGCCGGGACTATTTGGAGACCTTAATGGCAAGCCAGAACGTGGGCGACTGGGTTAAGATCAGGTAAAAAGGGTTTGAACATTTGCCAAACAGTTGACAGTTTTCTGTGCATGTTAAGCACACAACTGCATGTGTGCAGTGAGGAGGAAGAGAGGGGGAGAGATTATTTCAGCTGCTACGATGGCTGATGTAGAACCAGGCCAGAAATATGGGTTTTGGCCCTTGAAGGGAGTGACTAGTTAAAAGCTAGAACTGGACCCTATTGCATCTGATGCAACACAGGCCATGGGGATTCCTATCTCCCAAATCCATAAGACGGCCAGTGGGAAGGGAACAACTTTTCTGTCCCAAACCAGGATGCAAATTCTCTCCCAACATCCCAGCTGAATTGCCTTCCTCTCTGTCATTCTTTCCATAGTTCCTTATAGAAATTGGGAGAATGGCGTGCAGCTGTCTAAAAAGTGCACCTCTGAGATTTCTGTCATGGCATTTGTGCGCCCTATGGGGTTTTCATCTCATAATGAGTTCAGTAGCCTGTCGCGCACAAAGTATCATCGCAGGTGTGTGTGCTGTTGGAAGAATCTAGAGATGCGAGCAGTTTTCTCAATTTCTCCTCCTTGCAGTGAGATGCTTCTGGGTCCTGTTCCTGCCAGCTTCACTTTCCTTCCAAAACACAAGGCAAATTCTTACAAGTAGGAGGACCGTCGTCGTTGGGGGAAGCGCTGTCTCCAATGCACATCTTGCGTATCTCTTGGTTTTGAATAATAATAATAAAAAAAGTTCTATTTTTGATTTGGCTGCTGTGTGTAGTCTGCCTCAAGGATTATTCCCCCCGACAACCTCTCCTGGACATTTCAAGACGGCACCGATCCAGTATACATGCATTTCCTTGTCTGATCCAGAGCGAAGGGGAGCTGTTAGCTGTTAAATAACACATATGGAGTCCAGAGGGGAAAGCCTTAACAATGGTTTCAACTGGGGAAAGGGACAAAAAGGTTTTGCCCTGCCTTATGCATTGCAGGAAGACGTTCAGCGAAACATACAGGAGGAAAACTCCCACAGAATCACACAGCCAATTAGAGCAGGTTCAACCTCAGTATCATGCCACTCTCAACACCCCGCACTCCCTTAGGTGGAGAATGACTAACCCCTTAAGTTATAAAACTCTTGGGGGCCAGTTGCTGCTTCTGTCTGCTGAACCTACCTCACAGGGTGGTTGTTGTGGATAAAATGGGGAGGAGGATAAATATGCCCACCCATCTTAAGCTCCTCAGAGGAAAAGGTGGGTAACAGAAATAACATTTTTGCAGCATAGTATTATTTAGACCTTCTAAGTGTGCTTATTTTCCAGGGACAGTCCTGGATTTACAGAAGCCATCCTGGTTTCTGATTTAATCCTAGGATGTATTGCTTTTTCTTGGGACGCCTCTATTTTCATGACAGAAATGTTGGAGGGGATGGAGTTATCTGACCCCCGAGCCAAGGAGATAAGTCACTATAAACAGTGGTGCCCAAACTTTTCCCAAAGAGAACCAGATTTGATGAAGTGAACATGCGTTAGGGCCGACCAGAGTTGTTGAGCTGCTTTTTTTACGATTTTATCCCAAAGTTCTTGAGTGTTTTTAGGATTGAAGTTGTTGAGCTTTTTATAGGACTTGACCCCAAGAAATAAACTGCCGCAGGGGCTGAATAAAACCGGATTATGCCCCCAAAACGAACTTTGGACATGCTTGCTATAAAACCTTTGGAAGACACCTGAAGGCAGCCCTGGTAGGCAAGTTTTAAAATGTTTAATGTTTCATTATCGCTTTTAAAGTCAAACCTCGGCTCCCGAACGCCTCCGTTACCTTATGTTTCAGCTCCCAGACACCGAAAACCCGGAAGTGTTCCAGTTTGCGAACGTTTTTTGGAAGCTGAACGTCCGACGCGGCTTCTGATTGAGCGCAGGAAGCTCCTGCAGCCAATTAGAAGCCACGCTTCGGTTGCCAAACATTTTGGAAGCCGAAAGGGCTGCCGGAATGGATTAAGTTAGACAACCGAGGTTTGATTGTATATATGTTGGAAGCTGCCCAGAGTGGCTGGGGCAACCCATTCCAATGGGCAGGGGCATAAATAATAAAATTAAAATGTTGGCTGGTATGTATAATTGCAGGCAGATGCTTGCTCTGTACGATTGCTTTAAAAAAAAACCTCACTCCTGCTTAGACAACTCTAGAAAGTTGAGGTGGTTTTAATCTGTTTTATAGCCTTTGGACTTTTCTTATTAAAGTATGGCTTTGGTTACTATTATTTGGTCTTTTCATATACCTCTTTGAAGGTTTGTTTTCAATACTCAATCGATATATATATACAGTGGTACCTCGGGTTAAGTACTTAATTCGTTCCGGAGGTCCGTTCTTAACCTGAAACTGTTCTTAACCTGAAGCACCACTTTAGCTCATGGGGCCTCCTGCTGCTGCCGCGCCGCCGGAGCCCGATTTCTGTTCTTATTCTGAAGCAAAGTTCTTAACCTGAAGCACTATTTCTGGGTTAGCGGAGTCTGTAACCTGAAGCGTATGTAACCTGAGGTACCAGTGTGTGTGTGTGTGTGTGTGTGTGTGTGTGTGTGTGTGTATGTATATACAAACACACACACATACATATATAGATATATATGAAATTAATAATAATAATACAGTGGTACCTCAGGTTAAGTACTTAGTTGGAGGTCCATCCTTAACCTGAAACTGTTCTTAACCTGAGGTACCACTTTAGTCAATGGGGCCTCCTGCTGCCGTCACGCCACCAGAGCCCGATTTCTGTTCTCATCCTGAAGCAAAGTTCTTAACCTGAAGCACTATTCCTGGGTTAGCAGTCTGTAACCTGAAGCATATGTAACCTGACGTGTACACACACACACACACACATATAATAATAATAACATAGTAAATTAATATATTATAATAATAAATGAATGACTATAATAAATTATTAATAATAAAAAGAATATGGGGGGGAAGGGGTTAGAAATAGGTCAAAATTTTTTGATAATGATTTGCTGAACTAACAATTTGAATTGGAATACCAAAAAGGGAGGTACGAGGAGGTCTGGGAAATAAGTTAATGAAAAATAAGAAATGGAAACTTGATGTGTTTTTAATTATTTTTATTTTTGTATTTTTGTTATTATTTTTTTTCCTTTTGATTTTTATTGTATTACTATTGAAAACTTTAATAAATATTCTTTAAATAAATAAATAATTTATAAGGAATATATTAAATAATATAAATATATAAATAATATTAATAAATGAATGAAAATAAAATAACACAAATTAATGAAGATAAAGGATAAGGAACTCCAACCCCCGCCCCCCCCCCGCTCCCCCATTCCTCGCGGCCCTCTAGCGCCACCTCCATGAGGACTAGCGCCCCGCCTCGCCTTTCGCCTCCCTGCCGAGCGTCCGTTACAGGGCAACGGCTCGCGCTCTTCCTCCGCGCGGTCTCCTTGGCGACGCGGCACCCGCCTTCCTTCCCCTCGCTTCCCCATTGGTCCCCTCCTCCTTACTCCCGCCATCGGCATCTCTCCATTGGCCGAGGCCATCCAGCGCCCCTATTGGCCGAGGCGGCTGCCCGTTGCCGGAGCAGCGGTGGGTGGGGAGGGGTTTCCGGTTCCGGCGTGGCGGCGGCGGCGGCGGTTGTAGCGCAGGAGGGAAAGGGAAAGGAGACTGTGGCGAGCGGGCGGCGGGGGGGGGGGAGGGCTGAGGAGAGGCCGGCGGGAGAGGCGCAGCAGGCCCCGAACCATGAGGCGGCGGCGGCGGCCTGAGGAGGAGTTGGCGGAGCAGCAGCAGCCCTGAGGGGAAGCCAGGCTAGGCCCAAAAAGCCCAGCAGGACGGGAAGAGAAAGAGGCGGGCGGGCAGGCCGGGCCCAGCCATGGACAATCAGGTGAGGCGAGGGGGGAGGGGCCGCTCTCGCCCCGCCCTCCCGCTCCACAAGAGGGGGCGTGGCTTGGCTGCATTGGCTGCCCCGCAGGCCCCGCCCCCCGCCGGGTGGAAAGGGGGCGGGGTTTGGCGGCCCTGAGGGGAGAGGGGGCGTGGCTTGGCTGCATTGGCTGCCTCGCAGGCCCCGCCCCCGCCGGGTGGAAAGGGGCGGGGTTTGGCGGCCCTAAGGGGAGAGGGGGCGTGGCTTGGCTGCCCCGCAGGCCCCGCCTGGTGATAAGGGGGCGGGGTTTGGCGGCCCTGAGGGGAGAGGGGGCGTGGCTTGGCTGCATTGGCTGCCCCGCAGGCCCCGCCCCCCGCCTGGTGATAAGGGGGCGGGGTTTGGCGGCCCTGAGGGGAGAGGGGGCGTGGCTTGGCTGCATTGGCTGCCCCGCAGGCCCCGCCTGGTGATAAGGGGGCGGGGTTTGGCGGCCCTGAGGGGAGAGGGGGCGTGGCTTGGCTGCATTGGCTGCCTCGCAGGCCCCGCCCCCCGTCTGGTGATAAGGGGGCGGGGTTTGGCGGCCCTGAGGGGAGAGGGGGCGTGGCTTGGCTGCATTGGCTGCCCCGCAGGCCACGCCCCCCGCCTGGTGATAAGGGGGCGGGGTTTGGCGGCCCTGAGGGGGCGTGGCGCGGCTTGGCGGTGCCGCAGAGCCCTGGCTCCTCCCCGTGGTGGGCGGGACCTTTTTACCTGCTGGCCTTTTTCACGCCCCTCCCATCACACGCACACACACACGGAAGGGGGCGTGGCTCTGCCTCGTGGGTGGGCTGCCAGCTGCCCAAGGGGCGTGGCTTGTCACCCTTGGGTTTGTGGAGTTGGGAAGGGGAGCGCCAGGGTCATCTAGTCTGACCCCCCCCTGCAATGCAGGGATTATTATTATTATTTCCGTGCCTTTCCGAGCACAATGAGTATGGACTGTCTCGCCAGAGAGGTGCATGCTCTGGTTCTCTCCCGCTTGGACTACTGCCATGCGCTCTACGTGGGGCTGCCTTTGAAGGTGACCCGGAAACTGCAACTAATCCAGAATGCGGCAGCTAGACTGGGGACTGGGAGCGGCCGCCAGGACCACATAGCACCGGTCTTGAAAGACCTACATTGGCTCCCAGTACATTTCCGAGCACAATTCAAAGTGTTGGTGCTGACCTTTCAAGCCCTAAACGGCCTCGGTCCAGTATTCTTGAAGGAGCATCTCCACCCCCATCATTCTGCCCGGATGCTGAGATCCAGCACCGAGGGCCTTCTGGCGGTTCCCTCATTGCGAGAAGCAAAGCTACAGGGAACCAGGCAGAGGGCTTCTCGGTGGTGGCGCCTGTCCTGTGGAACGCCCTCCCACCAGATGTCAAAGAGAAAAATAACTACCAAACTTTTAGAAGACATCTGAAGGCAGCTCTGTTTAGGGAAGCTTCTAACGTTTAATAGGTTATTGTATTTTAGTGTTTTGTTGGAAGCTGCCCAGAGTGGCTGGGGAACCCCAGCCAGATGGGCGGGGTATAAATAATAAATTATTATTATTATTATTTGCCCAACAGTATAGCTCCCTCTTCCAGTGACTGAAATGGGGCCCCTCTCCTCCAGAGTATGGAAAGAGGAGCTGCCACGATCCAGGAAGGGGGTGTGGCTTTGCTCCATCCGAAGGCTGGGAGCCACCCCCCCCCCCAAAAAAGAGTAAGGGCTGGAATGCTTGGGGGAGATGAGTAGCTCCTCCTTCCCAGCCCATATCTGAGGGAGTGGAGTTTGGTTCTGCTGTTTTGTGGACCTCCATTGTTCTGTTCTTTGCTCACCCCTCCATTCTATTAGCTGGGAAAAGAGGTGTTTCCACTCTTGGAAGTGGGTGTGTCTCCCTGAGAAGGGGAGGAGCTTGCGACTCAAAATTAGGGTAAGTGAGAGAGACTTGGGGGAGTTTTGAGTTCTTGGAGCCCGACCCTTTCTCAGTGGGGGCGGTGGATGCTTGGATAAGGAGGGCAGACAGCTGCCCCCTCCCCTTTCATGTACAGATGCTTCGGGTTGCGCGATTTCGGGTCGCGCACCGAACCCAGAAGTACCAGAATGGGTTACTTCCGGGTTTCAGCGCTTGCGTATGCGCCGAAGCGCTAAATTGCGCTTTGCACATGCACAGAAATACCAAATTGCAACCCGCATGCGCACAGACATGGCGCTGCAGGTTACGAACGTGCTTCCTGCACGCATCACATTCACAACCCGAGCATCCACTGTACGTGTAAGTATATCTCTGTGTGTATATACACTAGCATGTATATCTGCACATACACCTCAAAAATAAGATGAGGAAAGAGAGCTTTGCTTGCGCGTATTGTCTTGTTGCAGTCTACGCAGCAGCTTTGTACAGTAGACCAAGTAGTATTGTTTTCATCCTTCTCATGGTTGCCCAAGGCATGGCTGTCCTAACCCTACCTCTTTTTGAGTTCATGGCAGAAGGCAGTGTTCAAACAAGGAGCTTCACAGCTTTTACTCATAGCATTCCCACAAGGCTGCGTGCCCATGTTACGCAGATAGGCCTTTGCTGATAATGTGCACCCACCTCCTGTCTATATAGCTGATTATATACTGGATCACCATTACCGTGTATCAGTATATACCTGGCTATAAGAACAGCTTTGTGTATTTGAAATGCAGTTATTTAGATAGCAACTACTGTATGTGTCATATATGTATATATTCAGCAAGAATGGGCATGTATGTCTGTATACACACTTTATATTTTATGTTTTTTGAATATCTTTAAATTTTCAAATCAACAAACACAGGCTACATGGGCAGCTCGTTCTGCACACATGCTGAAATATGCATTATATTGAATACACATTATATAAACACACAAGCACATACAGCTGGCTACATGTGAATACTTCTGTGTTCATGTAAGCCTGTATCTAATTTATCTAAAACGTTTTGTAGCATGTAGCAAGGGGTACGTGATGTTTATATAAATGTATATTTGATACAGTTTGCATATTGAATGTAAGATAAGGAGGCAGACTTACTCTTGTTGGCTATCAATGAACTGGTTCCTACATGGCTGTTCCACCACTTGATATCTTAACTGTGAAGTACTCATTACAGTTCTAACACCAGAGGCCCATTTTTCATATCTCCTCGAAGGCTGTGTGTGTCAGCAGTTCCCAGACATAGAGTCAGATTCATTCTTGATTTCTTGCCTCCTGAATGACTACACTTGATCACTGGTAGCTGAAAGGTGAACAAACTCCACTGCAAAGCCCTGTGTTTTGAGGAGATGCGAGGAATTCTCCTTGCAATGTTTTATCTGCAATAGCCCATCCACACATGCAAGTTACTTGTGGATATTGCAGTTACCAAACAATAGCCATGTCTGTGTCACCTAGATCAGTTCTCAAACTCTGGTCTGCAGCCCACAGATTTCATTCATGTGGTCTGTGGCACTTCAGCAATAAATCATATTGTTTTTAGCTGCAGTTTTATTGCTTATATTGTATTCTATTGCATTACAGTTTGTATTTTGTAGAATTCAGCTCGTAATGCCATAAAAGAAAAAGAAATAAAAGAAACAACTAGAAATACAATTAAAAATCGTGCAGCACATTGTAATTGCTACAATAGGAAAGAAAACCATTAAGTGATTCGCCAAGACCCCCAGCAGTTTTCAAGTGGCCCATGGCGAGTAAAGGTTTGGGAACCACTGCCGTAAAGGCAACCAGGACATCCCCCTGTTTGCACTCTTCAAATAATGTTCATATTTATGTACTTTTATGTGACCTCTCTGAAACACACACTGATGTTCTGGATGCATCATTGCACATATACAAGGATCCACTGGTTGTCCCTGGTGTTGTGTTGAACATGGAAGATGCTTGGGAGAGCCGTGAGAGAGCTTCCTGCTGAATATATGAAGCTTAGCTGCCTTGGGGGTTAGTTCCCATTCCTATCCTCGGCTGTGGAGGAAGGGAAGGGGGTCACACACACACTTGGGCTCGCCCTTGAGCTCATATCATGTCAGAAGACTCTTATCCCCTTTAAGGGGAGCATCTTGACAAGAGCAGGTTACCAAGGGGAGCCCAGATTTGTTGACACCTGCACAAATATTAGCCCTTTCATTCTCAGGGACTGTATTTCAACAATACAATTAAAGGGAAGACGAACCTTTACCCTTCCTTCTTACATACTTTTGGGATTTCCTTACTAGGAAGCAGTGGCGTAGCGTGGGTTGTCAGCACCCGGGGCAAGGCAAGTAATTTGCGCCCCCTAACCCTAACCCCCAGATGTTGCGCCTGGTGCGGCCGGGCCCCCCCCAGCACCCCCCACACTACGCCACTGCTCCCATCCTCTCATAGCTGGAGGTGCTGGCGACTCAACCTGGGGGCCTTTTGCAAGGAAAGCAGCGCTCTCCCATGCAGCCACGAACTGTAGTAGACCGGCTCTTTTGAGAAGCAAGGCGGGCTCGGCTGAGGGACGTGGCTGGTCTCTGCAGGGGAAGGAAAGGAAGAGACGGCGGGGTCTTTTTCTTCCAGGCATCCATCTAAGAAGGAGCGCCTGCCTCTGGTTTAAACCTCGCTCACCAGAAGAGTTGCAGATCCAGCCGGGGCCGCGTGCGCTTTCCGGAGCGGGAAAGCAAACGCGGGGGAAAGTCTCCTGCGAGGCGCCCTCCCTGCTCTCAGAATGGCGGGATGATGAGAGGCGCCCTCTAAGGGACAAGAGACCCGGGAAATCCACCTCCCACTGAGCTGAGCTGGGGTGGGGGTGGGGGACTTAATTGGAAAGAGGATCGCAGCTTCCTCGAAGGGAGCCTTTGACCTTGAAGCTTGCTGCTGGCAGGGTGGCTTTTTGCGGTCGCCCCAATTTGGGGCACAAATACCCGGCGGCTTCGCCCCCCCAACCCCCGCGAAGATGCGGCTTGAGGGGCGCGCGTGCGTTTCCACCTGACTCTCTCCCTCGCCCCCTCCCCAGAGCATTGCAGTGAGAAAGGGAGAGTCTCCTGCTCGGCTGCCACTGTTTCTCTCCACGTGTCCGCCGCCAGAGGCAGCGGCGGGCGGCCGTGCCTGTGCGAGCATGTCTGGCGGTGGGATGGTGGCGAGGTGCTGCGGCTGCCGCCGGGCCCTGGCGGTGGTGCCTCCTGGCGCACTCTGCCTGGGGCGCGGCGCTCAGCGGGCTCTTCAGCTGCTTCTTGGCTGCGGCCCTGATGCTACAGCCTGCGCCCAAGGCTCTTCGGCGACTCCGGAGGTGGCGAGCGCGCCCCCCCTGCACCCCCCCACGCTACGCCACTGCTAGGAAGTGACCCAGGTTCACTTCCCTCCTCTGCCACAGACCTTGTTGGGTGCTTGTGTTTCGGTTGAGGATGCTCAGCATGACTGATACGGAAGCAGGACAGCACTCGAGCACAATAGCATGTTGGGTGAGAGGTCTGCACTACGAAGCCAGTAACAGGAGAGAGGAAGTCTTCTGAAAGCAAAATAAATATGTCAGTGCCTCATGTTTTGCCATCATGTGTGTCCACCTTAACGCCCCCAAAGTATCTATGCACAGCAAGATGTGCGTGTTTCAGGTGCATGTCCATAGCTGTCAACCTTCCCTTCTTTTGCGGGAAATTCCCTTATTCCAGCGCCGCTTCCCGCTGCTATCCCGAATTGTTAGATACCCTGTAGACTGTCCCCGGGACAGGTGAGGCTGCTGATCCCTTATTTTCGAGGCTGCCGATCCCTTATTTTCAAATCTGAAAGTTGACAGCTATGTGCATGTCCAGCTTGTGTCCCTGTCCAATGTTGCTCTTTTGACTACTTGCAGTGGGAGCTCAAGGGACCCTTTCTTTTTGGGGGGAGAGGAGATGCTGGCTAGTTCCAAACAAGCACCTTTGGATATGCACCTTATCCATATCTGCATTCAATCATAGAATTGGTGGGTGCCTTTCAGACCATCTAATTCAGGTGTAGGACATCCTTGGTCCTCAGGATGTTGCTAAACTATAACGCCTGTCAGCCCCAGCAGCCTTAACCAATAGTCAGGGATGACAGAAGTGGCTGTTCAAGCAACATACAGAGGGTCAAAGGTTTTGCAGACGTGACCAAGTCTGGCCTCTTGCATCCCCCAAAGATGCAGCTTCCACTGGAAGACCTCCATTAAGGCCAATGGACCTATTGTCAAACTCTTTCCATCAAGAAGCTCCTCCTGTTCAACAGAACTCTGTTCTCCTCTAACTTCCATCCGTTTGATCTAGTCCTGTGCTCTGAGGCAGCATTCAACCTTTCACCATGAGGCATACCGTATCGGGGTACTGTATTTCTTCTTGTCGCTGCCGCGTCGACTTTGACATTCCTAGATGTTGCCTGTCTCCTTCCTCATTCCGTAACTTCCTTTGCCTCCCTAGTGCACGGTCCAGGTGAAGTTGGAGCTGGGGCACCGCGCCCAGCTACGGAAGAAGCCCACCACCGAGGGGTTCACCCATGACTGGATGGTGTTTGTGCGAGGCCCAGAACAATTCGAGATCCAGCACTTTGTGGAGAGGGTGGTCTTCCGGTTGCATCAGAGCTTCCCGAAACCGAAACGTGGTGAGTGCATGTGCGCGTGTGTACAAGCATTAGCATGCACCGTATTTTTTGCTCTATAAGACGCACCTCGTTTTTGGAGGAGGTAAACAAGAAAAAAAACATTCTGAATCTCAGAAGCCAGAACAGCAAGAGGGATCGCTGCGCAGTGAAAGCAGCGATCCCTCTTGCTGTTCTGGCTTCTGGGATAGCTGCGCAGCCTGCATTCACTCCATAAGACGCACACACATTTCCCCTTACTTTTTAGGAGGGAAAAAGTGAGTCTTATAGAGCAAAAAATATGGTAGCTTTCTCTGTAGGTGTGTTCTGGCATACTTCAAAGCATACAAGTGCTCCCATTGGGGACAGAGTACACATGCAGGCCCTGCCCTCATCCCCCCCAATACCCCACCGCTAACACCAAGATATGCTCAGTCCCTGACCACCCCTATGTTGAATGGGATCTGCCAGGGGCTTCTCCTTGTGTTTGCTTGAACACAACCAAAATGGCTCTGGGGAATCCTCAACCACAGAACAGTGTAGGGTACCCTGCTCTTCATCAGATGAACAGGAGTAGAAACCCCCTGTAGACCTTCCCCAGTCGGCACAGGGGTTGTTGTCGGCTGTTCATGGGAGGGCTTTGGGTTGTGTGGCTTGCTTGAGAATCCCTGCACCACCCATCCGCATACGCAGGGTCGGATCCAGCGCTGGTCCTACTCAGAGTAAGTCCATTGAAAGGATGTACATGGCCTGTTTGGGTCCATTCATTTCATTGACTGTGCTCCAAGTAGGATTTAGCAGCCCACAGAATTCACATGTTTTGAGGAAAGCGTGAACTGTCAGCGAGCCAGAAGTACCTGCAGGCCAGCAGTGAATGGCTCTTTTCTCACTGCAGTCCTGCTCCTTGAGTGAGAACAAATGTTGGCCTAACACATGGGTAGGCAAACTAAGGCTCAGGGGCCGGATCCAGCCCAATCACCTTCTAAATCCAGCCCACAGATGGTCCAGGAATCAGCATATTTTTACATGGGTAGAATGTGTGCTTTTATTGAAAATGCATCTCTGGGTTATTTGTGGGGCATAGGAATTCGTTCATTTATTTTTTCAAAATATAGTCCGGCCCCCCACAAGGTCTGAGGGACAGTGGGCTGGCCCCCTCCTGAAAAAGTTTGCTGGCCCCTGGCCTAACACTAGGACGCTATGCTTGATGCATTATCATCATCTCCATATTGTACTGTGAGAGACCCCTGTCTGAAACCCTGGAGAGCCGCTGCTGGCCCGTGTAGACAGTACTGAACTAGGTGGACCAGCAGTCCGACAAGATACCAAGGTCCAAGGCAGCTTCCTATGTTCCTGTAATAGGTTATGGTGTCCAATTGTGTATCACTGGAGTGTTTCACAAACATGATCTTGTAATCCTTACAACAGACCTGTAAATGCTATCTGTATTGCCATCCCCATTCTCTAGGTAGGTGTGGAGATGCTCAGATTGGCAAAGAAAGAGAAGCTTGCCTGAAGCTACATAGCGTAGAAGCTAGCCAACCTGTATGTTTCTTCTGCGATCCAACAGCCCTGAAGTTTTAATACTTTATTTCTGCTTTTCTTCTCAGTTTGCAAAGAACCTCCTTATAAAGTGGAGGAGTCTGGCTATGCCGGCTTCATTATGCCCATTGAAGTCCACTTCAAAAACAAGGTATCATTTCAATCTCTCCTCCTTGCCGCCCCCGGGCTCCCTTCTTGCGTTCCCTTAAAACACACGGCAAACTCGGCGGGCTGGCCAGCCCCTACACAGCAATGTAGCTGAACCGCATTGGCCCAACCCAAGTTTTTATCCAGGTCCAGTTATCATTTAACCTGCTCGTTTTGAAGCAATGAGACGGTCTGTGCATTTCATGCACATTTTCATGCATTGATCTATCATGGGATCTCCAGATAAGCAAAGGACCTCTCTGATCTGCCTCTTTTCTCCTTCTCTTTCACATCTCTGCATCTCTTTTTGGGGAGGTCTCCAGTGCGCTGCTCGTGGGCGTGACAGCAGCTTCAGACACCTCCCAAGACCCCCTGTCCCTCCCAAATTCTCTTTTTTTAAAATTAAATTAGTTTTTGTTGATGGGAGTGTTCGGTTTCTTCTGTTTGTTTCGTTTCTTAAGCAAATGTTTCAATCACTTTGCAGCATAGAGCCACTGAAGCGATGTGCCATGTAACATAAGTGTTGGTATTTTGACTTTGTGGGGGCTGGTTCTGAGCATTGCCAGTTTTTCTTCTGCTAAATAGATATTCTGCGGTGCCCCCAACAGATTATTAGAATTCCAAATGTGTCTCGGGCCCAAAAAAGTTGGGATCCCTGCCTTGGTATTCAGATTTTAAAACAGGCATCCCCAAACTCAGCCCTCCGGATGTTTTGGGGCTACAACTCCCATCATCCCTAGCTAACAGGACCAGTGGTCAGGGATGATGGGAATTGTAGTCCCAAAACATCTGGAGGGCTGAGTTTGGGGATGCCTGTTTTAAAAGCAGGTAGAACAGTGGATAGATTGTGCTGACCCCAAACCAGCATCCTAGAATATGTAACCTTCCTCTGACTTTGGTTGGTACCTGATCTTTGCACTGTTATCCATGATGAGATAAAAGTCCAGGCCCGATTGCTGTGAGGGCTGGGAAACCTTTCGGCTCAGAGTACTGCAGTCCAGCTGCTAACTGGAACCTGCAGAATGGAGCTGTGTTCTTGCTTGCCAGTCCTCCAGGATCCTCCCTGCCCACTTCTGTGCCTGGAAGGTGCACTTCGGAGTGCACATTTTGACCTACGCAGCCAAAAGCTTTTGGGCCCAGGATAGGCTGTTCCCATACAAGCCTGTGTTTGAAGTTTCGGCTGGGTTGCCCTCTATGTCTGCTGTGTTTTGTTCTGCGTTTCTTGCCTATCTTCCTAGTGTGTTTCAGGATTGTTCTAAGCCATCACAGGGACCAGGGCGAAAAGAGAGCCATGTCTGAATGTCGGTTTAGCAATAAGTAACCAAACAAACCCTGTGTTGCAAAGAGAACGTCAGCAATGTCTAGGCAACACGATGACCATGTACATATGCAACAGACAATCTTTATAGAATTCCTTTAAACCATAACAAGTACAAAATAATCTTTAGTCTCAAAGTCTCTGAAAATCTTTAAACACTGAGCAGCGACTACATTATTACATGAGCACTGTTCCACAGCATTTGATATTTTCATTTACATACATTCATTCGAAATAAGATGGGTTTATGAAGCAATTCTATATCTTCCCGCCACGCTGACGAAGAATTCTACGAAACAGTAGTCGATATCCGGAATCACTGTTCAGTTTTGGACATCATATTTGCTGAATACACAAAGCTTCACAGCTTGTCTTTCATCGTACAAAGTTTGGAAAAAGGTAAAGGGACCCCTGACCATTAGGTCCAGTCGTGGCCGACTCTGGGGTTGTAGCGCTCATCTCGCTTTATTGGCCGAGGGAGCCGGCGTTTGTCCGCAGACAGCTTCCGGATCATGTGGCCAGCATGACTAAGCCGCTTCTGTCGAACCAGAGCAGCACACGGAAACGCCGTTTCCCTTCCCACTGGAGCGGTACCTATTTATCTACTTGCACTTTGTGCTTTTGAACTGCTAGGTTGGCAGGAGCTGGGACCGAACAATGGGAGCTCACCCCGTCGCAGGGATTCGAACTGCTGACCTTCTGATCGGCAAGTCCTAGGCTCTCTGGTTTAACCCGCAGCGCCACCTGCGTCCCACAAAGTTTGGTACCTTACTTCATTTAAAGATTTTCAGAGACTTTGAGACTAAAGATTATTTTGTACTTGTTATGGTTCGAAGGAATTCTGTAAAGATTGTCTGTTGTGTATGTACGTGGTCATCGTGTTGCCTAGACATTGCTGAATGTCGGTATAGGCAACCCTGAGCTAGAAGTGCCAAAAGTCTGACTCAATATAAGGCATCTCCCTGCGTTGGGATATATAGTTGTTAAAACCGCTTCATGAGGCTTTTCCTTCTTTGCGTTCAGGAGGAACCGAAGAAAGTTTGCTTCACCTACGATCTTTTCTTGAACCTGGAGGGGAATCCGCCCGTCAACCACCTGCGCTGTGAGAAGCTGACCTTCAACAACCCCACCAAGGAATTTCGCCGAAAACTAATCAGGGCTGGTGGGGTGAGTAGCCAAGACAAGATGAAACCTGGTCTTTGCATGCTCAGTGTAATGGCTATTTGCTGTTCTTTGGATCGATCTAGCCAAAAGCTCATAGCAGAATGGGTTTTGTGAAGTGCTTTTTATTTCTAGGCTGGGAAACAGGGTGAGGGTGGTAGAGGTTTGTTGTGTGGTGCAGAGAAAATGACGATAATATGATGAAATGACTGGAAAATATGAAGAACAGAGGTTCTGACGAACGGATTATTAAAAATGTGTGAGGTAAACAGTGGAAGTCTTTTTTTAAAAAAAACCAATTTATTTAAGGTAGATAAGGACAAGATGAAATTATACAATTGAATATAAATATAGATGGGAAACGGCTATGTATTGTGCGTACTTATCTACTTTAAAAAAATTTCACTTATGATCTTTTTCTTTTACTTCTTTATTCTTTCTTTGTTCTTTTTTTCATTTTTCTGATATCTTATCTTTCATTTCACTGCTTTATTGTGAATAGCATTTTATAGAGGTATAAATAACTGTAAATATGATAAGAGACAAAATATTCTCGAATTCTTCTTCCTTGGTTAGATGTATTTTCTTTTTCTTTTGTATTTTCTTTTGTTGTGAATATGTCAGTTTTCTAATTTGTACTTAATAAAAATATTATTTTTTTTAAAAAAGAAAATGACTGGATAGGGGATTTCTGGAATTTGCTGGCACAAAGGTGTGGAACAGCATTAATATCCAAGTTGTCTCTCCCTAGGTGGTGGTCATGCCAGAAGGTGCCGAAACAGTGTCCAGGCCGAGTCCCGACTACCCCATGTTACCCACAATACCGCTCTCTGCCTTCTCTGATCCAAAAAAGACCAAACCGCCCCATGGGTCAAAGGTGAGTCGCTTGGGAAGAGTGTGGGAATGTCCTTCCAAAATGATGAGGTCTAGAATCTTTCGTCGTTCCCGTCCTGCAGAGACGCTAAAGCCCTCCGAAGAGGCATAGAATTATGTGCACACTACATATACCGTATTTTTTGCTGTACAAGACTCACTTTTTCCCTCCTAAAAAGTAAGGGGAAATGTGTGTGCGTCTTATGGAGCAAATGCAGGCTGCGCAGCTATCCCAGAAGCCAGAACAGCAAGAGGGATCGCTGCTTTCGCTGCGCAGCGATCCCTCTTGCTGTTCTGGCTTCTGAGATTCAGAATATTTTTTTTCTTGTTTTCCTCCTCCAAAAACTAGGTGCGCCTTGTGGTCTGGTGCGTCTTATAGAGCGAAAAATACAGTATCCCTTTGGCCTCCACATTGTATTATGGTTGAGTTGAACTAATGGCTGGAAATCACAGAGAATTGGGTCTCAGGTAAACTATGCAAACCTCCACTAGTCAAGGCCATTCAAGAGTGGGCCAGGCTGCTTTAGGAGATGGTGGGCTCTCTGTCACTGGAGGTGTTGAAGCAGAAGAAGAAGAAGAGTTTGGATTTGATATCCCGCCTTTCACTCCCTTTAAGGAGTCTCAAAGTGGCTAACATTCTCCTTTCCCTTCCTCCCCCACAACAAACACTCTGTGAGGTGAGTGGGGCTGAGAGACTTCAGAGAAGTGTGACTGGCCCAAGGTCACCCAGCAGCTGCACGTGGAGGAGCAGAGACGCGAACCTGGTTCACCAGACTACGAGTCTACCGCTCTTAACCACTACACCACACTGGCTCTCAGACTGGGCAGTCATCTGTCAGGGATGCAGTAGTAGCAGGTTGGACGTATGACTTCTAATTACAGTGGTGCCCTGCAGGACGAATGCCTCGCAAGACGAAAAACCCGCTAGACGAAAGGGTTTTCCGTTTTGGAGGCGCTTCGCAAAACTAATTTCCCTATGGGCTTGCTTCGCAAGATGATAATGTCTTGCGAGTTTTTCTGACTTTTTTTTCCTCCCCCCCCCCCCCTTTTTCTAAGCCGCTAAGCCGCTAATAGCGCTAAGCCGCTAAGCCGTCAATGGGCTTGCTTTGCAAGACGAAAAAACCGCTAGACGAAGAAAATCGCGGAACAGATTATTTTCGTCTTGCAAGGCACCACTGTATTTGATACGTTGCATCTGTAGCAGAGAACAGAAGTAGGGGAAAGATACCCTAGGCCAGAGAGGAGAGCCTAGGTGATCCTGCCCTTGTGATCGTTATTGCAGAATCCTCAATCTTCGCATTGTTATAAATTGGAAAGAATATGAAGGGTCTGTTTTAATAGCACTGATTGCAAATGTAAAAGGGGCAGGTAACTGATCTGTATTAATTATTCTTGAATAACTGAGGGAATGGCTGTCCTGCAGCAAGCCGAGCACAAGTCAGGGATTGGGAAACTGTACCTTGCCTATGAGACTTAAGCTTGCTTCATTAACGTCCTATACAATCAAGGCTACAGCACCTCTGACACACATTTCTCGGTCTGTGGTCCAGTGAAGCCACAGAGTTGACTTCTGAGAATGTGTAGTGAAAAGGGGGATCCTGCTGGAACTTGTGAGTTGCCCAACTATGAAAATGTGGGACCAGTGTAAATTTTTTGGACCAGTGTAAATCTATGGAGGAAGGAGGGGCTTTCCTGGATGAATGGGTGTTGCAGCCCCTTTATTCCTTTGTTCCGTTGTTTTATTTTCTGCTAGTTTCTGTCTGTTTACCATTTTGCTTTCTTCTGAATTTGAAAGAACACGGCCACAATGAGATACGACTTACCGTATTTTTCGCTTTTTCCCTCCTAAAAAGTAAAGGGAAATGTGCGTGCATCTTATGGAGCGAATTGCAGGCTGCGCAGCTATTGCTGAAGCCAGAACAGCAAGAGGGATCGCTGCGCAGCGAAAGCAGCGATCCCTCTTGCTGTTCTGACTTCTGGGACAGCCGCGTGAAGCCTCTTCAGGGCAACAGGAGGAACGCTTCGCTTCACTGGAGAGGTGCTGCGCAGAGAGGGAAAGCTGCACAGCACCCCTTCAGCGAAGCGGGAGGAGAAATGGAGCCCCTTCCGTTTCTCCTCCTGCTTTGCTGGAGAAGCGCTGCGCAGATTCAGAATATTTTTTTTTTCTAGTTTTTCCTCCTCTAAAACTAGGTGCGTCTTATGGTCGGGTGCGTCTTAGAGAGCGAAAAATACGGTAACTGATTATCTGAATGCTTCCTGCATGGTGGCTTTCACTTTGGAGGAAGATTCCATTTTCTCCTCAGAACCCAATCCTTTCTTACAGGACGGGATAATTAAACTTTGCTGGTCTTTTCATTTCTCCACCGGTGCTTAGGAGGCCAACAAAGATGGCAGCAAAACTTCCAAGCCACATAAGGTCACCCGAGAGCATCGCGAGAGGCCCAGGAAAGACTCGGAGAGCAAAAACTCCTCCAGGGACCTTGAAAGGGAGCCAGGTAAACCTGTGAAGGACTCTTCCAGGAAACCCACTGAGAACAAGGTCCCCAAGGAGGAGAAGACCCTCTTGAAAGCTGCTTTCAAGGAGCCCAAGCTGGCTCTGAAGGAGCCCAAGCCGGAGAACACGTCGCCAAAGGGTGGTCCTCCACCGCCAGACATGAAGCCTTCCACCAAAAGGCCGTCTACGGTGGAGTCTCCAAAACCCAGTGCTAAGAAGCCGAAGAAGAGCAGCTCCAAAGGGGCCAAAACCGTTCCGGCAACGTCCCCTCGGACTTCGTCTTACGCCGAGAAGAAGCCAGCCAAGGAGAAGCCGAGCGCCAAAGTGGAGAAGATGAAAACGGAGACTGAAACGAAGGCGATCAAAAAACCCATGGAGGTGGCGGTGGCAGAGGACTCCAATTCTGAGGATGAAGCTTCTCTGAAGTCAGAGGTGAGGGGCTTGCTCTCTTGCCTTCAGGCAGGGCAGCGCTCTATGGCGTCTGCTGAGTGTGGGCAATTAAATACAACCCATGCTGAAGACAGACTGTTTGGACCTGGGAGCTCTTGTTGAGTTTCAGTTCTGCATCTGCCTTCTCTGCTGCCCTCTAGTCCTGCTGACATTTCATCTTAGGATTCGTAAAGGTTTTTCAGAATGCTGGGAAACCCTGGAGGTGAGGTACAATGGTGGTTTCCCTCACTACCATCCTAAAATGCTTAAGAAATTGCCAGTTTCCCCCCTCTAAGATTCCAGCCTGGGAGGGCTCCTGGGGAGCTGAATGGTTTTGCAAAACTTGTTCTTTAACCGTATTTAAAAACAAAAATGGTTAAGCCACTCTTTTCTTCAGGACATGCATGGCTCCTCCCCACTTGTCCTTTCATAATTTTAATATTTTTATTATTCCTATGCAGACCATCTGACTGGTTTGCCCCTGCCGCTCAACAAATATTAAGAATGCAATGAAACTTAAAAACTTAATTGCAGCCACCACATTGGCTGCCCCAGGAAGCCCAAGCACAGACTAGAGCAGGGTCAGCAAGGTTTACCTTGCGAGGGCCAGTTCACTCCAGTGGAGAGCCCTCCGTGGGCCACGATTTCTGGCGTCTGCATCTGTGCAGACGTGATTTCTAGCACCGCAGAAGCGAGCCCCCGTGCCACGCTGTGCCGGTTTAGCGCAGCGGGCGGGGACTCCTCAAGCGGACAGCTCTTTTGGGGGGGGCAGCTCATGGGCTGGTTAAACGACCCCCGTGGGCCGCTTGTGGCCCATGGGCCTTAGGCTGCCGACCCCTGGACGAGACCCTGGTCACTTTAGCTTGTAACCTGCCCTGGGACCTCAGGGTGAAGGCCGGGTAATAAATTGTACAGTGGTGCCTCGCAAGACGAAATTAATCCGTTCCGTGAGGCTCTTCGTCTAGCGGTTTTTTCGTCTTGCGAAGCAAGCCCATTGACAGCTTAGCGGATTAGTGCTATTAGCGGTTTAGCGGCTTTTAGCGATCAGCTGTTAAGCGGCTTATCAGCGGATCAGCTGATAAGCGGCTTAGCGGCTTAGGAAAAGGGGGGGGGAGGGGGAAAAACCCGCAGGAACTTGCAAGACATTTTCGTCTTGCGAAGCAAGCCCATAGGGAAATTCGTTTTGCGAAGCGCCTCCAAAATGGAAAACCCTTTCGTCTAGCAGGTTTTCCGTCTTGTGAGGCGTTCGTCTTGCGGGGCACCACTGTAATTGTTAGTAGGGGCCCCTTGGTCCATAGTGCCACCCCGTATTCTCCATCATTCTTACAACATGTTCCAGAACTGTGTCATGGAAGAAGGTCTGGCGTTCCACCCTGGGAAACCTTGGCTCCAGTCAAGCCGCCCACACACCACCCTTGGGCTCAGGGTGGATTTGATTTAAATTACAGTGGTACCTCTGGTTACGTACTTAATTCGTTCTGGAGGTCCGTTCTTAACCTGAAACTGTTCTTAACCTGAAGCATCACTTTAGCTAATGGGGCCTCCCGCTGCTGCCGCGCCGCCAGAGCACGATTTCTGTTCTCATCCTGAAGCAAAGTTCTTAACCCGAGGTACTATTTCTGGGTTAGCGGAGTCTGTAACCTGAAGCGTCTGTAACCTGAGGTACCACTGTAATCAATTAAAATCACTAGTCAGTAACTAGACTTGGTTTACACCTTCCTTTTACAGAAAGACTCATTCTTGCTGGTATAATCTTACTATTTACAACCAGACGAATGTTTCATTTCTGGAATAATAAAATTTCAGAGTAGCTTTTACACTTATATAAAAAAATTACTGATTTGGTTATACTATTAGAAATACTATACAGTGATGCCTCGCAAGACGAAAAGAATCCGTTCCGCGATTCTCTTCGTCTAGCGGTTTTTTCGTTTTGCGAAGCAAGCCCATTGACAGCTTAGCGGATTAGCGCTATTAGCGGTCTAACGGCTTTTAGCGATCAGCTGTTAAGCGGTTTATCAGCGGATCAGCTGATAAGCGGCTTAGCGGCTTACGAAAAGGAGGGGGGAAGGGGAAAACCCCCGCAGGAACTTGCAAGACATTTTCGTCTTGCGAAGCAAGCCCATAGGGAAATTCGTTTTGCGAAGCGCCTCCAAAACGGAAAACCCTTTCGTCTAGCGGGTTTTCCGTCTTGCGAGGCGTTCGTCTTGCGGGGCACCACTGTATTGTGAGGTTTAATAAGTTAACTGTTTATATTTGGACAACTTTCCTGCTGTACTTCATTGGAAAGAGAAAAACAATCATTTCCTTAGTAACAATTTAAACTATCTATTTAACTAAGAACTGTAACATTATAGCATTTGTATCCATGTTTGTTAACTGATGTGGTTAAACCATTTAAAAAAAAAATACTGGGTTTTAGCACACATGAAAAACTTGAAACAAATCCTTATTTCCTGATGAATTGCCTTTGGACTATAATGTAACTTAAATGGAAAACTATCTTTAGAAAGATTTTTTTTTTCTCCAAAAGCATTTTATTTTAAAAATCCAGTTTAAATAAAAAAAAAAAAATCTGATTTAAATTTTTTAAAATACTTTTTTTATTTTCAATTGATTTATCTCCACCCTGCTCTGGCTCTTACACCTTAAGTCACCCATGCACAAAAAAGGAAAGAGAGATAGGAATGCTTCCAAAGTAAGGGAATGAATAAAGAAAAAAGAGTGAAAGGAGGACAACCTGACAGGGTTGGGGGGGGAGAGAAAAAACTTATTAGCAATGCAAGGTAAAGGGACCCCTGACCATTAGGTCCAGTCGTGACCGACTCTGGCGTTGCGGTGCTCATCTCACTTTATAGGCTAAGGGAGCCGGCGTACAGCTTCCGGGTCATGTGGCCAGCATGACTAAGCCTCTTCTGGCGAACCAGAGCAGCGCACGGAAACACCGTTTACCTTCCTGCCGGAGCGGTACCTATTTATCTACTTGCACTTTGACGTGCTTTCGAACTGCTAGGTGGGCAGGAGCAGGGACAGAGCAACAGGAGCTCGCCCCGTCACGGGGATTCGAACCACCACCCTTCTGATCAGCAAGTCCTAGGCTTTGTGGTTTAACCCACAGCGCCACCCGCGTCCCAGCAATGAAAGTTAGGATGCCTCAAATGCCATGTACTGAGAGCAGGGGTCAGCAAACTTTTTCAGCAGGGGGCCGGTCCACAGTCCCTCAGACTTTTGGGGGGGGCTGCACTGTATTTTTTTCGGGGGGGGGAATGAATGAATTCCTATGCCCCACAAATAACCCAGAGATGCATTTTAAATAAAAGTGTACATTCTACTCCTGTAAAAACACGCTGATTCCCGGACCATCTGCGGGCTGGATTTAGAAGGCAATTGGGCCAGATCCGGCCCCCGGGCCTTAGTTTGCCTACCCATGACTGAGAGTATCACAGTTGAAAGAGACTCAGAAGTCTTGCCGCACAGAGATGCAAGGTATCAGGTGTACCCAGGCCTTTGGCTAATAAAGCAATTCATGGCCTTTTAAAGTGGGGGGTTTGTTTCTGTTTGTTACTGTGCTTTGTATTTTTGTGTTTTTATACTGTAAATTGCCCTGGGAGGACGGGGTATAAATAAAAAAATTATTATTATTATTATACGGACCAAAGGGTTGAAATTAATTCTCTCTCTTCCTTCTTCCTTTCTCTGTGCCGACTGAAGTCTGCCCCATCCAGCCCTTCCAACTCCAGCTCCAGTTCCGACTCCAGCTCCGACTCTGATTTCGAGCCATCTCAGAACCACAGCCAAGGTGCGTTGCTGTTTGGAATTCTCACGTGAGTCTTTGTGTCAATTAAGCCTACGATGCCTCCCCCCCAAGTGTCAGGTTTTTGTTTGTCATGCTGGCCCAATAATAGCCACCGGTTCATAAAACCCGGCGCTCAACATTGGGCTTTCTAATGTTGAAAGCACTTAGCTAAAGGCACAGGAAAGCTTGACAAGGGCTGATGTCAGTCAAGTGACTGAGCTGGAAAACTGGAAGCGTCCACTTTAGGCCCCCCTTAGGTGGTCCAGTGGACCATAAAGAAGGCTGATCGCCGAAGAATGGATGCTTTTGAATTCTGGTGCTGGAGGAGACTCTTGAGAGTCCCATGGACTGCGAGAAGATCAAACCTCTCCATTCTGAAGGGAATCAGCCCTGAGTGCTCACTGGAAGGACAGATCCTGAAGCTGAGGCTCCAAGACTTTGGCCACCTCATGAGAAGAGAAGACTCCCTGGAAAAGACCCTGATGTTGGGAAAGATGGAGGGCGCAAGGAGAAGGGGACGACAGAGGACGAGATGGTGGGACAGTGTTCTCGAAGCTACCAGCATGAGTTTGACCAAACTGCGGGAGGCAGTGGAAGACAGGAGTGCCTGGCGTGCTCTGGTCCAGGGGGTCACAAAGAGTCAGACACAACTAAACGACTAAACAACAACAGGTGATCCAGGGCAAGTCATTCTCTTTCAGCACCAACTGAGGCTGAGAGAGAGAGTCACTTGCCCTGGGCCACCTAAGGGGGCCTCAACTGGGCGCTTCCAGTTTTCCAGCTCAGTCTCTTGACTTACATCAGCCCTTGTCAAGCTTTTCTGTGCCTTTAGTTAAGTTGCTTCCTTTTTTAAAATACCGCCGCTGTAGAAAGTCGTGCCACTTGGCTGGACATAAACGCGACAGCTTCACCAGTTCCCCGAAAACCCCAGAGCGCTGCTGCCAGCAGAGACCAGCCTCCTCCAACCCTGTGGGACCCGATGTTTCAGTCAGCATGGCCGGACATCGAGGAGTTGCAAAAATAACTGCTGGCCTGAGGGAATTTTTAGGAAAGTTGCTGCCTTTCCCACCTCCCTTCGCAAAAAAGGCCATGTTAGGCTAGCAAAAGACTGCCAGGGCAGGAACTGATTTGCAAAGTTAGCCTGTATCCTTTCCACCTGGCACAATTTCACCACAATTAGGTGCAGTAATACGGCGGGGGGGGGGGAGAGGAGAATATTCTGCTTTGGCCAGATGTTGCAGGTGTCGAGCTCCTCAAATTGTTCATCTCTGGTTACTTGGGAAGCAGATAGTTGCGTGTTCACCCCACCCCTGGTGGGAGCCATAACAGGGGTGCTCTTCTGGGTGGGGGGGGGGGTTATCAACAAACGGAAGCAAATGTGGGTCTACACCAGAAGCAGCAGTGGTGATAAGTGATAAGCATCTAGCCTTTGAGGCTGTAAAGGTGATACAGTGGTGCCCCGCAAGACGAACGCCTCGCAAGACGGAAAACCCGCTAGACGAAAGGGTTTTCCGTTTTGGAGGCGCTTCGCAAAACAAATTTCCCTATGGGCTTGCTTCGCAAGACGAAAATGTCTTGCGAGTTCCTGCGGGTTTTGCTAAGCTGCTTATCAGCTGATCCGATAAGCCGCTAAAAGCCGCTAAGCCGCTAATAGCGCTAATCCGTCAATGGGCTTGCTTCGCAAGACGAAAAAACCGCTAGACGAAGAGACTCGCGGAACGGATTAGTTTCCTCTTGCGAGGCACCACTGTAGTCCTGACTGATAAAAACAAATCGTTAGTATTAATTCTGCCATTTTTTGGTACTAAACAATAATGCTTAGTATTTGTCAAGTGCTTCTCTAAAGTGTTTTACATTATCTTGCTGTAATCCCTCCAACAACCTTGCAAGGTAGGTCAGTGTGATCCCCGGATGGTTTGACGGGTGGGGTTTGAGTCTGAGAGAAAACGTCTTGCCTAAGTCTGCCTTTGCCACAAGTCTGTGGCAGATGCAAGATTTGAAATGAGGACTTTCCGAATCACAGCGCCATCTCTCCACTGCTATGTCAAATCACCTCTCTGACACATGTGCTTGCCTCTTGCCTCTTCTTCTCTCTCCCACCCCCCCTTAAAAATGAATTCAGGACACAATTCAGGACGGATGGGTTAACTGGCATGCAGGTGGGGGCACCCAAGGGAGAAGGCAGAGCCATGTGATCACCAGTCTTGGAGCGGACAGCTTCAATTAGTCAAATGTTTGCAGCCTTCTCGCTTCCTGGAATCCTGAAGACAGTCTTCCAAGCTTCTACTGCTTGGGTGGGAGACCTTTGGCTCTCCATATGACTCTAAACTGGGACGCGGGTGGCGCTGTGGGTTAAACCACAGACCCTAGGACTTGCCGATCAGAAGGTTGGCGGTTCGAATCCCCGCGACGGGGTGAGCTCCCGTTGCTCAGTCCCTGCTCCTGCCCACCTAGCAGTTCGAAAGCACGTCCAAGTGCAAGTAGATAAATAGGTACCGCTCCGGCGGGAAGGTAAATGGCGTTTCCGTGCGCTGCGCTGGTTTGCCAGAAGTGGCTTAGTCCTGCTGGCCATATGACCTGTACACCAGCTCCTCGGCCAATAAAGCGAGATGAGCGCCACAACCCCAGAGTCTGCCACGACTGGACCTAATGGTCAGGGGTCCTTTACCTTTATGTCTCTAAACTACAGCTCCCACCAGTCATCTCTGGCCATTGGCCATTCTTGCTAGGACTTGTGGGGGTTGTAGTTGAGTGTCTGGAGAGCTAAAGATTCCCCACTCCTGCTGTACTCGGCTCCTTGTATCACACTTAACTACCACCACCATTGCAGGTGCAACAAACAGAGCAACTGTCCGTACGTAAAAGAGCCTCCACAGATGTAAACAAGGTTTATTTATGACAGCCTTCCCAATGGTGTTTAAAATTCTGTGGACAAGTATTTTGGAGGCAGGGAACTTGTTGTTACAATGGAACCTTGGTTTTCGAGCGTCTCGGAAGCCAGACATTTCGGTTTCCGAACCCCGAGAACCTGGAAGTAATTGCTTCCGTTTTCGAACGCGCCTCGGAAGTCAAATGGCTTGCAAGGCGCGTTTCTCAATTTTCTCCATTGAAATTGCCTACTGTCCATTGCACCTCAATCGTTGAATGTTTCAGAAGCTGAATAATCTTCTGGAACGGATTACGTTCAACAACTGAGGTTCCACTGTAGAAGGTTTCTAAACCCGTTTCTTTTTGCTCTGAAATGTCTGATGGTAACACAATGATTTTGCTGTCAAACCGGAGAGATGGGAGGGGACTTGGTAGAGTCGCAAAATGTCTGCTTGCTTGTGGGGCAGACCCAAACCACCAGTGGCCCTCTATGCTGTATGAATGCCCCTTTTCCTCCGAATTGTGTCCCGTGGCTCAACAGCCACCCTGTTTACTGTTCTAGACAGGTAGAACAACGAGCTAAACAGGCCTTGTGGTGGGCCACTCTCCCTGTCTCGCGATCAGGCTGTGTTTGGCTTGGGGAGCTCTCAAGCTGTGCCACCCTGTGTACAGGCCAGCCCAGCTGGTAAGCAGCCCAGCACAACTCCGCTTAGCGTTGAACCTGAGTTTCCCTGTCCTGTGCCCATTTTTAAACTGGCTTTCCTGGCTTCTGAACCCCAGGGCCTCTACGCTCCATGGTCGAGGACTTGCAGTCAGAAGAGTCTGACGATGATGACAGTTCTTCTGGGGAAGAACCGGCGGTCAAGGCAGCTCCCATCAGCAGGGATGCGAGGTGAGAGCAGCCCAGGTTTATTTATGTGCTGTTTTTGCCTGTGTTTAAGGCAATCAGGGATGCGGGTGGCGCTGTGAGTAAAACCTCAGTGCCTAGGACTTGCTGATCGTAAGGTCGGTGGTTTGAATCCCCGCGGCGGGGTGAGCTCCCGTCGTTCGGTCCCAGCTCCTGCCCAGCTAGCAGTTTGAAAGCACCCCTAAGTGCAAGTAGATAAATAGAAACCGCTTTCTAGCGGGAAGGTAAACGTTGTTTCCGTGTGCGGCGCTGGTGCTGGCTCACCAGATGCAGCTTCGTCTCGCTGGCCACGTGTAATGATTATGAGGGGGTTACTTGTGCATAAATTGCCTTCAGATTAGTTAGGTTGCTTGCTCAATCATGTTCAGGGTTAGAGCTCGCCCTCCGTGACCTGTTAGTCACTTGCAGAATCCGTCAGTGGGCGTTTCTTGAATCTCTTCCAGCATAAAAGCTGTTTGACCCCAAGTCTCCTCCTATGTTCTCTGCGCGGAACGCGTCTGCGCAAGTAAGGGGAAGGCAGGGGCGTGCCAGCGCTCTCTCCGCTAGTTTCGGTAGAAGGGTCTTGGAGCCCTGACACCGATTCCTCCATCTCCCTCTCCTCTCTATTGGTGTGACGCTGAATTCCTTCCCCCTTGCTGGTTCCCTCTCCGGCATCGCTCTGGAGCCCTGCCTCCGCTTCTCGCTCTGATGTCAGTTCCCTGACACCACGTGACCCGGAAGTGTCTTCGGACAGCGCCGGCTCCCGGCATCTTGAGCGAGATGAGCGCGCAACCCTAGAGTCGGTCACGACTGGCCCTGTCGGGCAGGGGTACCTTTACCTTTAAGGCGATCATGGTCCCCCAAAGCAGCTCACAGTCCGGCTTACAGAAACACAGAATGAAAGGCGGGGGGGCGGGTAGAGAAGGGACTTCAGCCCTCAAGGCCAGAACTGTTGGGGCCACCTGACCTTCCAGTGGTTTTGTTTGAACAGCAGTTGTTGTACATTTGGCTGATGAATGGGGTCAGGGTGGCCTTTCCCCCTCCCTTCTGCAGCCCCAGAGTAGCTGACTGTTGGCACACACTACTCTCTCTGGCAAGGAGGGAGTCAGGGGAGTCTCTTTCCCTGCAGCCTTCTTTTCTGGCTGGTGGTTGGGGCTAGGGTGGTTTCCCAGGCAAGAGGAGGAGCAGCCCCTGGCAGCTTGGTTCGCTTAGCCAGTGGCAGAAACCAGAGTTCACTGCCCTTCTTTTCTGCCATTCCAGCACAACAGTCAGATGCAATTGGCTGTCTTTTGTGTAGCTGTTGCCTAAAGCAAACAAAAGACGTGGGGGTCAAGCTTTCGTGACTTATTTGACCTGAACAGATTGTTCAGGGTTCTCCTAAGAGCGGGTCGTGGGGCACGTAGAGCTTTAGCCAGTTCTAGTTCTACTCAGAAATGAACGAATGTGATGAAATTGGGCCCATTAATATCTGGGAGTGCTCTGAGTAAAACCGGCAGTGGATGCAACCCTTTGCTGCTTGTGGAGGGGATGGAAGAGAAGCAGCAGAGGAGGCAGCCTTTTGCCGCCAGCCCATCAAGCTCAGGATTGCGTGCACCTGGCATTAGCCAACGTGGTGCCCTCCAGACGACGTTAGCCCCTTCCAGCTCCCATCAGCCACAGCCGGCACGGCTCAGTGGTCAGAGGTGATGGCAACTTTTGTCCAGTAGCTTCCGGAGGCTGCCGCAATGACTAACCTCAGCTCTGCACTGGCTGGTTGCTGCATTCTGGGCATTCATCCTGAAGCTGTTTGCTTACAAAGCATTGGCTGCAGCCACTGAGCTACTGGAGACAGAGAGGGGCCTGTCCAGAACGTGGGATCAGAGCCTCCTGCTTAACCTTGCAGCCTTCCAGGACAAGTGTGGGAAACCTGTAACCCTCCAGGTGTTACTGAACTACAACTCCCACCAGCCCCAGCTACGGATGAGGATGAAAATTACAGCTCAGCAACATCTGGAGGGGCAAAGGTTCCCCCATACCTGTCCTGGAAGGCCGCCCCCATCATCCAGCCCAGACACTGAGGTCCAGCTCCGAGGGTCTTCTGGCGGTTCCCTCACGGTGAGAAGTGAGGTTACAGGGAACCAGACACAGGGTCTTCTCGGTGGTGGCGCCCGCCCTGCAGAACAGCCTCCCATTAGATGTCAAGGAAATTAAGAACTATGTTTGACTTTTAGAAGACATCTGAAGGTAGCCCTGTATTGGGAAGTTTTTGGTGTTTGTTGTGTTATTGTGTTTTTAATATTTTGTTGGGAGCTGACAACCCAGTCAGATGGGCGTTGTTGTTGTTGTATTATTATTATTATTATTATTATTATTATTATTATTATTATTACCTCTTCAGGCTCAGCCACAGCGATAGCGACAGTGACAACAGTGAGGACTCCTGTCTTCCAAGTCGGGAGCCTCCGCCCAACCAGAAACTACCCCCCTCTAACAATAAGGTAATTGTGCAGCAAAGGCAGTTTGGCTTCCTACTCACCCAGCTGTCTGGAATTTGGCCCAGGTATACTAAAGGAGCACGAGGTTGGGGTGCTGGGGCGGGGGAACACAGTTGTTGGAGCGGCTGTTTTTGTTTCATAAGCAGCGGAGAAAGTTGAGAAGAGGAAACAGAAGGAGAAAGGAGCAAAGGGAGAAAGGTTGCAGATAGCAAGGGAAGATTGGAAGAAGTTCATTTATCGGAGGAAGCAGGGAAGGAGTTGGAGCTCTTTGGTCCTGTCCTCTCGAGGGGGCTAAGAACACCAGTGAGGGCAGGCATAGGCAAACTCGGCCCTCCTAATGTTTTGGGACTACTGGTCCTGTTAGCTAGGGATGATGGGAGTTGTAGTCCCAAAACATCTGGAGGGCCCAGTTTGCCTATGCCTGTGTGAGGGTGTTGAAACAAGGCAGGAACGGAAATCAGGGTGCGTTGCTAGCTTGTTTCAACAAATCGTTTAACTAACTGCGGTTCGGGTTCGGGCATAAGCTGCGGTTAGTTTTAAGGCAGGCAGACGATGTTCCCAATGTCTTCCTTGCAGACACCCACAAGCCAAAGGCTTGGTCACATAGTTCAGTGCTATGTTTTGGTGGCAGGGTTTGTAAATAGGGGCGCAAGACACCCGGACAATTGATGACCTCCCCTTTCGGCAGAGACAGAGTCCAGAGCCCTGTAGGAGAAACCACTATCCTCATTTTGCCGCCTTCTCCAAACTGGTGTCCTCCAGGTATTACTGGACTGCAACTCCCATCATCCCTGCCCAGCGGCCATTCTCGATGCAGTTCTTGGGATTGAATGTCCATGGAGGACACTGGGTTCAAGAAGGCTGCTGGCTGGCACGAGGGCATCCGTTGAGATCATACCTGAGTAGAGATTTGAATGAGGCCCTTTCCTTGTTTCCTACTCCTTGCCCCTACTCCCATGATGAATCGATCTTGTTTGGGGAGCTCTGGCTGGTGGTGGGAAAATTCCTCATGGGGGCCAGAGTTGACTCGTTCCTTTGTTACGAGAAGGGGAGAGGACCTGTTTTCTAGATTGTGCCTGGTTTCCAGTTTCAAGGAGCACAGTCTTTGCAGCTTATTGTGGCTCTGCTGCAACGGTTGCCTTTTGTCCCCTCTGAACTGGCTTGTCTTCTTTAACTGCTTTCAGGTAACTGGGAGGAAGAGTCCAGAGTCCTGCAGCAAGCCAGAAAAGATTCTGAAGAAAGGGACCTATGACAAGGTACCTTCATGGAGAGGGGCATTTAAATTGTAGGAGGGAAGGGAGGGAAAAAGAAGGAGAAGCCATCTCTTGGCAGAGGGAGCCCTTTGCCACTCAGGACAAACCAAGCCAGCCCTAACAAGGCTCAAGCCACCTCTTTTGAAATGTGCAAAGCTGTCTCCTGCAGAGCCAGGCCAATAGTTCATACCCAGTATCGTCTCCTCTGGCAGGCAGCAGCTCCCTGGCTGCCTTTCCTAGCCCTGCTAGATTTGAGAGCTCCCAATTCTTTCTCCTCCCGCACCCAAGCTTCTCCCTGGGCAGCAGGAAGGGGATATACTGAGTCTTATTTTACTTGATTTGGGAGGCGGCCCATTTATTCCCTTTCGGTCATCAGGCGTGGCTGACTCCCAAGAGACTGTGATCAGAGAGTTTAAAACTGGCAGTGATCTACCCCATTTTGGGGGGTTCAGGTCAAAGTTGGTGAGCTTCTTTGGGAGTCAGAGTTCTACCACCAGTAGATCACAATCTAGATCTACCTGTTGGACGTGCCTGATCTAGATGGTGGGTGCAGGAGATCAGGTTCCTTCTTATTTTTTTCTCCTTTGAAACAAAAGGAGAGGATCTGGTCTTTTTATAAGGAAACTTCATACAGAGTAGGTGCGCTGCTGCTGCTTTTGTTGTTGTTGCTGCTGGAGCGAAGCTTCAAATAGCTCTCTTGCTCAGCCCTAGCAGCAACACAGGCTCTGCTACCAGAGACACTTGAATACAGTTGCGGCCCTCCAGACATTTGTTGTTGTTTAGTCGTGTCCGACTCTTTGTGACCCCCTGGACCAGAGCACGCCAGCCACTTCTGTCTTCCACTGCCTCCCGCAGTTCGGTCAGACTCATGTTTGTAGCTTCGAGAACACTGTCCAACCATCTCGTCCTCTGTCGTCCCCTTCTCCTTGTGCCCTCCATCTTTCCCAACATCAGGGTCTTTTCCAGGGAGTCTTCTCTTCTCATGAGGTGGCCAAAGTATTGGAGCCTCAGCTTCAGGATCTGTCCTTCCAATGAGCACTCAGGGTTGATTTCCTTCAGAATGGAGAAGTTTGATCTTCTTGCAGTCCATGGGACTCTCAAGAGTCTCCTCCAGCACCAGAATTCAAAAGCATCCATTCTTTGGCGATCAGCCTTCTTTATGGTCCAGCTCTCACTTCCATACATCACTACTGGGAAAACCAGAGCTTTAACTATACGGACTTTGGTTACTTTCAGCCTTTGTACAACTCCACAATGTGCTCATGTGCAATATAGGAGTTCTAATTCACTGGGCACCACTCCTAACCCACCCACCCACTGTGTCCATTTTTTGCAAAGGAGGACAAAAACCTTCCCCACTGTCCACCTGAACTGGCAGCAGCATATTTGCCCTTCAGGCTATCGGGGTCTGTGAGCATTAATCAGCTTTTTGTTGGCGAGAGGTCTGAAAACCTCAACATACAGTGGTGCCCCGCAAGACGAAAAACCCGCTAGACGAAAGGGTTTTCCGTTTTGGAGGTGCTTCGCAAGACGAATTTCCCTATGGGCTTGCTTCGCAAGACGGAAATGTCTTGAGAGTTTTTCCAACTTTCCCCCCTCCCCCCCCCCCTTTTTCTAAGCCGCTTATCTGCTAAGCCGCTAATAGCGCTAAGCCGCTAATGGGCTTGCTTCGCAAGACGAGAAAACCGCTAGACGAAGAGACTCACGGAACGGATTCTTTGCAAGGCACCACTGTACAAAGTTCTCCTTGCTAATGTTCCTTCTTCCCTCTCCAAGGCCTACACTGATGAGTTGGTGGAACTTCATCGGAGGCTGATGGCTTTACGGGAACGAAATGTGCTTCAGCAGGTAAGGACCTGTTAGGTGGCTTTTTGGTGTGGGATTCAAGTTGAAGCCAGAGTGGAATGTTAAACGTTCTCTTTTGCCACAGTGCAATGAGTGCTGCTGCTTTTGCTGTTTTCAGATTATCTTGTTCAGGCACCTTATGCATATATCCAACTGTAACCTGTAGTTGTTGTTGTTTTGTTGTTGTTATTTTTGTGGCCTTGCAAATTCAACAGAAGCTATCCTGGGAGCACATACGTGTCTCAAAAGTTGGATAGGCTAGCAGTTTGAAAGCTACCGTATTTTTCGCTCTATAGGACGCACTTTTCCCCCTCCAAAAATTAAGGGGAAATGTGTGTGCGTCCTATGGAGCGAATGCAGGCTCCTTGGCTTCAGTGATAGCAACGTGAAGCCTCGGAAGCGCAGAAGGAGAGCTCCCCCCGTGCTCCGGAGGCTTCGCGTTGCTTTCGCTGAAGCCCCCAGATCGCAGCGGTCCAGGGGCTTCAAGCAGCTATCCGCAAGCCTTCGGAGCGCAGCAGGAGTTCCCGCTGCGCTCCGAAGGCTTGCGGATAGCCGCCTGAAGCCTGGAGAGCGAGGGGGGTCAGTGCACACCGATCCCTCTTGCTCTCCAGGCTTCGCTTTGCTGGAGAGGTGCTGCACAGTTTTCCCTCTCTGCGCAGCACCCCTTCAGTGAAGTGGGAGGAGAAATGGAAGGGGCTCCGTTTCTCCTGCCGCTTCGCTGAAGGGGCGCTGAGCAGAGAGGGGGAGAATTTTTTCCCCTGTTCTCCCCCTCCTATGGTCCAGTGCGTCCTATAGAGCGAAAAATGCGGTAAATACTGAAATGCATTCCCCCCCCCCCAACTACATGTAGGCAAAGGACGGGGAGATTTCTGATGAAATGATTCTGTGATTTTCCCCCCCTTGAAGTCCTGGGAAGACTTTTTATGAGTCCTCTTGTTCCTGCTCTCAGGCAGATGTGGGGTCTGCCTTTGCCTTGCCATGGCTGTCTTCACACCTTTCAAATCAGCAATCCCGCTTGAATTACTATTAGCCTTGCCCACAAGTAGGGACGCAGGTGGCGCTGTGGGTTAAAGCCTCAGTGCCTAGGACTTGCCGATCGAAAGGTCGGCGGTTCGAATCCCTGCGGCGGGGTGCGCTCCCGCTGCTCGGTCCCAGCGCCTGCCAACCTAGCAGTTCGAAAGCACCTCCGGGTGCAAGTAGATAAATAGGGACCGCTTACCAGCGGGAAGGTAAACGGCATTTCCGTGTGCGGCTCTGGCTCGCCAGAGCAGCGATGTCACGCTGGCCACGTGACCCGGAAGTGTCTCCGGACAGCGCTGGCCCTCGGCCTCTTGAGTGAGATGGGCGCACAACCCCAGAGTCTGTCAAGACTGGCCCGTACGGGCAGGGGTACCTTTACCTTTACCTTTACCTTGCCCACAAGTAATGTCTAATGGGGATAAATACATCTCTAGCCAGGAAAAGTGTTCTGCCAGCAGGACTTAGATAAGAGTCTGCAAGCCTGCATCAGGGACCAGTCTTTGAAGTCTCCCAATTTGCTATTGCCTTGTTGTTCTGCTGCAATACACGCAAGGTAGTTTGTGTCCTATGCTGCGAAGCAGCCTTTCATGGAGACAAGAAGGTCAGACCAAGGAAGTGGGGGGGGGGGGAGCACTGCACATGGCTTTTTAAAATGGTGCGCAAAGTGTGAACGATTGGTCCCTGTCTGAATTTCCGCAGTGGGACAGGCAATGAGAGAGAGAGCAACGGCAGAGAACTAACTCTCTGTGTTGCGTTGGCACAGAACAGACCTAACATATAGAATAAGAGAACAAGAAGAACATACGTTTAAAGAAGATTGGAAAATGTTTATTGAATATATGGAGGGAAATTGTGCACATTTGAAAACGCTGGCAGCGTTAAGATAAATTCAACTGCGTAAATAAGTTTTGATGTATGTAATAATGGAATACTGAATGGTTTAGTTTATGTAAAATATGCAGTGATTTCTGTTATGCAAAATGAACCGTGGGGAGAGAAGAAGGGAAGTCATTGATATTTTAAGGTTGTTTAAATGACTATTCTAAAATGTAAAACAGAAAATTTAATAAGGGAGGAAAAGAATATTTGTGTCTCACTCCGATCCTTTTCCTCCCCGGCCCAGATTGTAAATCTCATTGAGGAAACTGGACATTTCAATGTCACCAACACAACCTTCGACTTTGACTTGTTCTCCTTGGACGAAACGACCGTCCGCAAGCTGCAGAGCTACCTGGAGGCCGTGGCTACGTGACCCTTGGCTCCTGAAGCTGGACGCTTTTTTTTGAAACCAGAATCCCCGTCTCTTCGGTACCAGGAAATGGACTCGTGGACCTTGGCCGCCGCCTTATCCTCTCGATTCACCTGAAGCACTGCCTTAGGGATCCGCCACGCTCTAGGAACACGCTGTTGCTGCTGCTGCTGCCGCCGCTTCTGCTGCCGCCGCCACCAGCCACGCTCCTCCTTTTGGGCTTCAGCCGAGCGCTCGCCCTTAGCGGGCCTGTCCTCCTTCGCTTCGGAAGCTTTGCTTGGAACTGGTAGAGTAAAAGCTGCGCTGGTCCTAGCCGCGACACCGCGCTCTCCTTGGTTGTTTGGTTGTTGCTGTTTTTTAATTCCGGCTTTTTAAATTTTAGAACGAGATTCTCTTATGTGTGTGTGTTTTTCAAAAAAAAAAGAATGCACGTTTGAGGCATCCTCTTTTTAAGTTCGGGATAAAACTCAGCTGACGTTTCTGCGCGGGACCTACGGACGTGAAAACAACCCGGCCTGCAGGCATCGCGAGGCTTGCCCCCCCCCACCCCCCATTTGCCTCTTCCCGCTGCCTCTCACCCCAGGTCACATGGAGAGACGTTCCGATCAGATCAGGGCAGGCGTTGGCGCAGCTGAATCACACAACTTGCCCAGAGGACAGCCACCCTTGTTGGGGCCAGTGAAGTATTGTGGGGTGGGTTCTGTGTCCCGGGTGCAGCGGCGCCCCGGCCTGAACTTGTCCTCTGCGTGTGGGACGATTTCCAAAACGTACTTGCGCCCGCTGACGGCGCCTGCCATCTCGCACTTGAGGCTTTCGATGTGGTGCTGGATCCAGTCCCCCAAACAAGAGCCTTGTTCCTTTCCCCCCTGTTTGATCTGCTTTAACTGTAAGGACTATGTTACTGTACGCTGTCCTGTCCTGTCATTCATATATATGTTTATATGAATGACGTATACATATATATATATATATGTCATTTATATATATATATATAAGTGTAAGAAGGGCCTAATTGGGTCTTAAGGTCTCAAAAGGGGTTGTGTAGGGGTTTTGCGTGGGGGGGGGGTGGGCATTGATATTTTGTTTCTGTTTCCATTTCGTTTTTTAAAAGTTGCAGTGGCAGACGGGGGGGGGGGGGGTAAAGTACAGCTCGACCTGTTTCTTCAACATACCTGTGGGCAGATATTTTTTTTGCATATGGAAACCAAGCAAATATCCTGAAGATCTCTTTTTTCTCCCTCCGTTCCCCAAAAGGGACCGATCTGTGTTGCTCTTTCTCCTTTTCCTTCTTTGCCATCAGTGTTCAAATAACCTTTTGCCAAAACGCGTTTACCGCCATTGCCCGTTTTGTGGAGAAGCGTTCCCCACCCACCCCACCCCACCCCACCCCGGTTTCTGCGAAAGCAGTTGGCCCAGGGGTGGGGCAGAGACAAACTAACTCTGAGAGTTTGTCTTTCTCCTCCTCTTTCTTTTAAAACACCTGCACGGTTTCGAAAGCAAACTTTGGCAGGTGCTGGACAACACTAATTGAAATATTTGTCAGTATTCCTTGCTTGGTGCAGGGGGAAGACCCTGAAGTATGCAGAAACTCCCCACCCCCGTACGCAAACACACACGGTTTTAGCATTTTCGAGGCGCAGCTTACCTTCCAAACGAGAGTCTTAAATCTTTTGCCAAATGTTACAGGACTACTGGTGGTGATGCTGTTTGTGTTGCGGGAGGTGGGGTGTGGGATTGGCCAGAATATTTCGCTTTGAGCTCTCTTAGGAGTCCTAAAGTGAGTGCTCGGGGGGGCTTTGCGGCTTGTGTGTTGCTGTGTTGGGGGGGACGGGTGTTTTTTAAACCTGCCCAGTCTTAGTCTCTTCTGGGTTCCTTCCCCACTTCCCCCAGCCCCATGCAAAAGTTACAACTCTTATGTGGCAATAAGTTGATCTGTGTTAGGTCATGTTGACCCCGAATCCTGTTTTGAGCTTTCCTTTTTTAACTTTGTCCGTGTGCTCTTGTTTGTCTTTATAAAATGCCAACTTCCAGAGCTGCTCTGTTGCAATGACTCAGCTGCGTCTCGTATCTGGCCAGTCGTTCTGAGCCTCAGAATTTGGGGGATTCCAGAGAGGACTCTGCTGTGCCAACAGAAAAGAAACTGAAAATAGTAGGAGAGCTTTTGTGTTTGTGGAGGTGCTTCCACTTTGAGTCTGATGGGGGCGCTGCTAGCGGAGGGAGGGGGCTTGTGAGGCATGGGCCCCATAGTTCTTTCTCAAAGTTCCCCAAAGGTTTCTGGGTGCCTAATGAATTGGCCTGAAAGGGGTTCCCAGTGTGGCAAAAATTTACTTCTACACCACTCTTTACCCAGGTGACCTACTCTTAAATAAAACACAGAACCAGTTCTTAAAACAGCTGGCAGGATGATCGAAGAGACTAAACAACTTTAAACGTAACCCTTACCTAGAGACGATTTGAGGTTAATGAATGGGGGACATAATTGAGGAAGCAAATTGACCTTGAGCAGCATCTGCTGGGGGAAATGGAATTGGGATTAAAAGAATTGAAGAGAGAATGATTTGGGATGGGATTTTAACTGAATTAATTTATCTGGGGCGTGCCTCTAGCTGGCTTGCCTCTAAATTTGTGTGTATACATATGTCTGAGCATGTGTATGTATACGTATAGATATACACCCACACACATTTGTGTCCCCGGTTTTGTTACAAGGACCTTGCAGCACCCCTGGAGCTCAGCAACGCTGCCTTGCTGTGCTTGGCGCGGATGCCGTGCAGCCTCAGGATGAGGCCCGCTTCCAGCCATGGGTACTCCGAGGCCTCCTCCTTTCCAAAGCAAGAACAGGCATTTCTTGTCAACCCCCCGCACAGCTCTCTCCGGCTCCCCAAACACTCCGCTTTTGCCAGTATCCATTCATTCCAGATGTTGTTGTCTCTTTGCGTTTGGAAGTTGCCTTGAGAACAAACGGCACTCGGGGGGGGGGGGGTGGCGGAGAAGCCTTTCCTCTCCGTGCTGCCTCCTGGATGTTGCCCCCCCCCCCCAGGCAGCTGCATTCTTGGGCGAGCGAGAAGAGGTGGGGGCTCTCTTTGGTCAGGGCAGCCTCGCCCGAAACTTAAGTATTAATCGCTCGGGGGGGGGGGCGCGGAATGAACATTTGTAAGAAGTTGGGGAGGGTGTTTTCTTCCACTATTAAAAAATGTATTTTATAGGTTTTGTTTTTTTAAAGAACGACCCCCACTTCCTCGCACCCCATTGGTGCCCCTCGTAGCTGTTTTGGTCACCAAAGGACTTCCTTGTGATCTGATTTTCCCCCCTTCCTGTTCTCCCCCACCCGAACCTCCGAACCTCCTCTTTTTTATTTCCATAAGCCTTTGAGGCTGTACAGCTGGGACTGGAGCCCAAATGCCAGTTGAGCAGATTTGGGGTTTTATGATACTGGTGTTCCACCCTCCTCCTCCTCCTCCTTCTCCTCCATTCCGTTGTAGATTCTTTCTCTTAGAATGGCTGCTGTGTTTGTGGGTCCATTGTGCTGTTCTTGTGTGTGCATGTGTCTTGAGTGAGAGCGTCCATGGGTAGCTGTAACACAGATGGGGAAACTGGATGGTTTTACCTATCTTTGGCGTCTGAAAAATCGCCCCAAAGGGAAGCGTGGTGAGGAATGGGGGGGGGGGTCTTTCCAAATGGGTGACTTCTTTAGGATCTTTCTCTCTTCCTCCCCTTCCTCTTTCGTTCCTTGAAACTGACAGCGCTTTAAGTCTGTTACCTGTCTTTCGGTTTTTGTATTAAAGGGCCTATTTCGGGGAATGGTTAAAATGGATGGTGTTTTTGGTTGGGCAAACCCGATCTCTCTCTCTCTCTCTCTCTCTCTCTCTCTCTCTCCACCTAAATCTTCGTATCCGTCTTGTCCTCTTCATTTTGGCCCAATGGTGTTAAGTAGATGTGAGATGTTAGGAGTTTTAAAGCTGTGGGATGGGCGGGGAGGGGGAAGGAAGTGTTTTCAGTAGATGTGGAAATTTTAGAGACTTGAAAGCTATTTCCCCCCTGTTTGTTTTGTTTTTAAGAGAAATTTGGGGGAAAGCAAAATATATGCAATGCTGCCACTTTAAAAAGAGTCTGGAGTGGATTCTATACATCTCTGAGCACAAAATCCTACAGCTATAAGCATGGGCTCTTTCCGTTTTCCATTCAAATAATTATTATAGATATGTTTCAGTGTTAACAGCTGCACAGTACCTGATTCAGGCATCTAAACGGCTGCTTGTATGATTCCCCGCGGCAGTGTTACAATCTGGAGGTTCTTAAGCCATCTGTGCGCTGCTAAGATTTAACGGGTAGGTCTGGGCTCTCTTTTAAAAGCAGAAATGCAACACTGTAGAGTGGCAACTTAAAGGCTTCCTTCAAGGTTCCGCAAACCACTCTGAGGTTTTTACAATCAAGCAGTGCATACAGTTTTATGAAATAAATAAATACGCTTGGCAGCGCTGAGCACATGTATAATATTCTGACAAGTGTGGCACGAAAGAAAGGAGGCGGCCCCTACAGTCATGCGGAGCTTTGGAGGCGCTCAGGAAATACCGTATTTTTTGCTCCATAGGACGCACCGGACCATAGGAGGGGGTGAACAGGGGGAAAAAAAGGAGCCCCTTCCATTTCTCCTCCCGCTTCGCTGAAGGGGTGCTGCGCAGAGAGGGAAAACTGTGCAGCGCCTCTCCAGCGAAGTGAAGCCTGGAGAGCAAGAGGGAAGCGCTCCGGGGGCTTCGGGCAGCTATCCGCAAGCCTTCAGAGCGCAGCGGGAACTCCTGCGGCGCTCCAAAGGCTTGCGGATAGCTGCCTGAAGTCTCCGGAGCGCAGTGGGAGTTCCCGCTGTGCTCTGGGGGCTTCAGGCGGCTTCAGCAAAAGCAACGCAAAGCCTCCGGAGTGCAGGGGGAGCTCTCCCTCTGCGCTTCAGAGGCTTCGCGTTGCTATCGCTGAAGCCAAGGAGCCTGCATTCGCTCCATAAGAGACACACACATTTCCCCTTAATTTTTGAAGGGGGAAAAGTGCGTCTTATAGAGCGAAAAATGCGGTAGATGAAGTTTGGCCTTTGAGACTCTCTGCCATGTCAGATGAGATCCCGGCCTTCTGTCATTTGAGGGGGGAGCAACCTGGCCTTATGTCAGGCCCCAGTAGCTGTGCCATTTCAGCTGGCTACCTCCCAAGGCTAACTGATGAAATTGGTGGGCTGGTCTCGCAGCTTGGCTTCATCTACCAGATTGTTTTTTAAGCCTGGTCTCTTTTTTGCCACTTAGCAAATAGGAACGAAAATGAAAATAGGAACAAATGGACGGTGCAATTCAGCCAGAATGCAAGTTCTGCTTGAGCTGAGGAACGGTAGAAATAGAAGGAATGTTTTGTTTCTAGTGGGGAAACACCCTTTTTTAATGCAGCAAACGTTAATTTTAGCTACTGCTCAGAACAAATATTTCAAAAGTGTTTGGTTCCCCCCACCATTTCCCCCCCTCCAGACTTCCCTTTTTAAATGTGCCAGGCAGAAGGAAAGATTTGTGCTCCAAATTAGTTTGGGTTTCCCCGCAGGCCTGGTGTCCATTCCTGGTACTCAGCAGAGATTTAGAGAGCTTCCATCTGCTGTACCCATGACTTTACAGGAAGCGTTTTAGCCACAAGAACCTTGGAACCAGCTGAGAGAGACGCAGCTGTTCCAGTTACCCATTTCAGCTGCTGTGTCCTCTTCCCCCATGAGCAGCCGTTGGGAAGAGATGAGGGTCTGAGTTCATCGCTCAAAGTGGGGCCCGTCTCCAAAAAAAAGTTCTGCCCTCCATGAGTTTGCCCCCACCCCCACCCCCAGGTTCTGTCCAAACAGCAAGCCAAAAGTGCTCTCCAGTCTGTTTCCACTTTGGTGATTTTTTTGGAAACACCGCTGCTACTTTGACAGGGGAGGTGCACCCACCCATGGAAAGAAATAGGATTTTAAAAGTGTTTTTAATTATGGCCAGATCTGCACTCCCCGGGTGCAATCAGAGATGCTTCTGGTCTTGGAAGCATCCTAGGAAAATCTGTCCGTCGTGTTAAAAGTTGTGTGTCCACTGCCATTTCGTGCTAGAACAGAACTGAGTATGAAAGGTGCTGTCGGTTCCGGAATTAATCTTCCTGAGAATCTCAGGACTTTGCTTTTTTCCAAAAAAAAATAGTTAAAATCGGCAAGATTCCAGTTCGTATTCTTACCAGTAGGTGGGGAAATGTCTGGTGAGGGCTAGCTAAGGTTTCCTGTGGTTACGGGAGGGGCTTTTCATATCTCTTTGCCACCCCCCATGATTAGCAATACCAGAAGAATATGCAAATTAAGAAAAATTGCATATAATGTATACAGGTTGCTGTATTCAGATTCCCCCCTCCCTTTTTATTGTAATGTACGCATATCCCTAACCATGCTCCTTGAATAGTCATAACACATATCTAATTTTAATTGGCTGGGGGTGGGGGTGTCATGAGTGTGTAAAGGCCTTGAGAACAAAAAAAAAAAAGAGAGATGGGAGTTTTGCACTCTTGAAGGAAGCGACTGAGTACTTGATCCTCTCGCTGGTGTGTAATTTTTTTAAGGCTGTCTTCTGCTGGAAGCAAAGGTATTAAATACCTGGTCTATGTACAGAGGATATTAAAAGTACTTTTGGGCTAGGGCGGGGGGGGGGAGGGAAGTTCTTTGCTCTGGTGTAATAAATGAGCCTAGCCCATTATTCCGAAATGAAACCTGGAAAGGGGGGGGGGGGGAATGTTTGTAATAAGTTAAGGGATTGGGGGTTTTTTTGTCCTGACTTTTACGCCTTTTTTTTTTTGTTTTGTTTTGTTAAATTTGTGAAATTTATGGAGGAGTTTTATAGGAAAAAGAAAACATGAAATAAAGGTGAGAGAGTCACAAGCGACGGCATTTTTGGTGATGTTTCTCTTGATGGTCTCCATTTCCACCACCACCACCTAGAGCAGGGGTCAGCAAACTTTTTCAGCAGGGCCCCTCAGACCTTGTGGGGGGCTGGACTATATTTTGAAGGGGGGGGGGGAATGAACAAATTCCTATGCCCCACAAATAACCCAGAGATGCAAGCACACATTCTACTCCTGTAAAAACACGCTGATTCCCGGACCGTCCGCGGGCCGAATTTAGAAGGCGATTGGGCCGGATCTGGCCACAGGGCCTTAGTTTGCCTACCCATGACCTAGAGGTTCAGCTGGAGCTTGTTTCCTTTGGACTCTACTTCCCCCATAAGTTCCCACCCATCTCTTCCTTTATGAGGAAGATGCCTTATGAGGAACGGCTAAGGGAGCTGGGCATGTTTAGCCTGGAGAAGAGGAGGTTAAGGGGTGATATGATAGCCATGTTCAAATGTATAAAAGGATGTCACATAGAGGAGGGAGAAAGGTTGTTTTCTGCTGCTCCAGAGAAGCGGACATGGAGCAATGGCTCCAAACTACAAGAAAGAAGATTCCACCTAAACATTAGGAAGAACTTCCTGACAGTAAGAGCTGTTTGACAGTGGAATTTGCTGCCAAGGAGCGTGGTGGAGTCTCCTTCTTTGGAGGTCTTTAAGCAGAGGCTTGACAACCATATGTCAGGAGTGCTCTGATGGTGTTTCCTGCTTGGCAGGGGGTTGGACTCGATGGCCCTTGTGGTCTCTTCCAGCTCTATGATTCTATGATTCTTCCTGTGGGTTCCAAATTTATCGGAGTACATTTTTCTTAGAAACGTTATGAAGGTGGCCACCTCTGAAAACCACCTCTGCCACCATCCTTTCTCTCTCCCACTCTCAACACAAACACACACGCTGCCCTGGAAAAATGCCAGTAGGCCTGTGGCATTGTGGAGGATGCAAAACCCGAAAAGGGGTGGGGTGCGGGGAACTATGCTTCCTGCCTCTACTAACAACATCCCATAACTTGGAATGGAAGGCAGCCATCTTGGTTGTATGAGAAATGGGACCTAAGCAGAGCCCAGGCAGAACGTACAGTAGCTGGCGCTCAAGTGGTGGTTTCTCGCCCACCCTCTACGGAATGGAATACAGCGGTAGAGTCCCTTGATATATGGAGGTTCCATTTCATAAATCAGATACAGCAGAGTGCTATCAAGACCACCATAGCAGAGAGAATATATATATATTGTATACATACACACAGAGAGAGAGAGATTGTGCCTTTTAGCATGACAAACTCCATGAACAATCGGAGATAGTTGAAAGATACAGATAATTGTGACTCAACACATCTTCCCTCTAACAGTTGTGCCCTGGTTTTGAACTGCATCTCAGCGTTTGACTCTGCCATTAAAACTTAAGCATGAAATTCATCCGAGTTCCCGCCCATGAGGCAACTGCCTCGGGCGGCATTATTCAGTGGGGCAGCAGATTTTATTTATTTTTATTGAACTTGTAGACCGCCCTGTACCCGTAGATTTCAGGGCAGTTCACACACACAAAAATCACACTATAAAAAACACACAAAAATCAAGTTGCAGAACAGTTTTTGGGAATATTCTTCCCAAATTTCCCAACTGTTGTTTTTTTTTTTTTTTTAATTGAAAGGTACAATTGCCTTGAAGTTTCAAAATGAAGATGGAAAATAAAATAAACCTCCAGCAAGTCTTAATGGTTTATAAACTGGTAACGTTCTGGCTAAATTTAGTCTTTCCTGAAAGGCTGTCCAAATATTACTCATAAATGCTAAAATCCCAAAGTCTATCTCCCACCCACCCACCTAGTTGGGGCTTGCAGTGCAGCCCCCAAACAAACATCATCAGTGTCATGCATTTAATACACATTTTTATTTTCTTGTAACATTTCTTTTAATTTTTCAAATGTTTTCACATTGTTTCATGAGTTGACTTCCCACCTCAACTTCCAAAGTGTTTCTACTCAAACCTTTTCTCATTTAGTACACATTTAAAGCACAATGGGCTCCCCCCCCCAAAGAATCTTGGCTATTTTAGTTTGCGGAAGATGCTGGGAATTGTAGTTCCGTGAGGGGTAAACAGTTCTTGATACTGGGACGAAAACCATGTGCTTTGAAACGGTTATATGTGCAATGTGGATGCAATTAACCACAGCTGTGAGACCTGGACCATAATAATAATAATAATAATAATAATAATAATTTTTATTTATACCCCACCCTCCCCAGCCAATGTCGGGCTCAGGGCGGCTGACAAGCAATAATAAAAACAAGTTGAATGAATACAACTTAAAAACAAAATTAAAATACAACATTAAAATATTGAAACATTAAAATATTAAAATGTAGCCTCATCGCAGGAGGAGAAAGGAAAAAGAAAGAGGGGGAGGGAATCAAATTGGCTCCAAGCCAAAGGCCAGGTGGAACAACTCTGTCTTACAGGCCCTGCGGAAAGAAATCAGATCCTGCAGGGCCCTGGTCTCATGAGGCAGAGCGCCCACCAGTGTTGAAAAGGCCCTGGCTCTGGTCGAAGCCAATCTAACTTCCTTAGAGCCTGGGACCTCTAGGGTGTTGCTATTTATGGACCTTAAGGTCCTCCGTGGAGCATACCGGGAGAGGCGGTCCTGTAGGTACGAGGGTCCTAGGCCGTGAAGGGCTTTCAAGGTCAAAAGCAGCACCTTAAATCTGTTCCTGTACTCCACCGGGAGCCAGTGCAGCTGGAAAAGCACTGGGTGAATATGCTCCCACGGCAGGGACCCCGTGAGGAGCCTCGCTGCTGCATTCTGCACCCGCTGGAGTTTCTGGGACAGCTTCAAGGGCAGCCCCGCATGGAGCAAATTACAGAAGTCAAGCCTGGAGGTGACCGTCGCATGGATCACAGAAGAGTGTGGACGGGAAGACCAAAACAATCAGCCAGGCAACCTTCAATGGAGATTTCTTCATCTTCTACAATCTGCTGGCAACTCCCAGAAGCCTGCCTGGCTAAGACAATGAGCCACAAGGGGCTTTGTGTGTGTTTATATCCAACTAATACACAAAGTAGCCTGTTAATAATGATAGCCAAAGTCTCCACTCTGCTCTTTAAAACAGCAACATTGTTAAATATTTTTAAATAACAATTGCAAGATGGTTTTGGGTTTTTTAAAAAATAAACCAGTTAGTAAGAGCTTTGTTTTTAAAAGCAGCAGGTGATTACCGTATTTTTCGCCCTATAGGACGCACCGGCCCATAGGATGCACCTAGTTTTGGAGGGGGGAAATAAAGGGGGGGAAATTATTTCCCCCCCCCTCCAGCCCACAGAACAGGCAGCTTTCCGCAAGCCTTGGGAGACCGTCGTGACTTCCCGCCGGGCTCCCACTGCTTGCGGATATTGCCTGAAGCCCAAACCATGTCTCGCTCTCCAGGCTTCAGCGAAAGCCTGCATTCGCCCCATAGGACGCACACACATTTCCCCTTCATTTTTGGAGGGGGGAAAGTGCGTCCTATGGGGCGAAAAATACGGTAAATACAGGGCAGTAAATATTTCCGGGAGAAAACTCCCATCATATAATTACATTGCCCTTGCATTTCAGGAATCACAACACGATAAAACAGGGACTCTTACCTTGCCCATAACAACATTTTTCTTGGGGGAGCAGGTTTCCTATTACAATCATTTCGCTGGAAGATGACAGGTATTTCTGTGGAAAATAATAATCATAACGGGTGCCGCCTCCCACCTTGAACAATCGTTTGAATACGGATATCATATAGCAAATGAGACCATGGGCGTAGCCAGGAATTTTGTTGGCGGGGGGGGCAGAACCGACGTGACTGGTCAGTTAAGTATTTAAATATTATTTCTATCGTTTTACTTTATCTAGCGGGGGCAGTTCCCCCCCCCGGCAACGCCCATGGATGAGACCATTTAGCTTGGACGGGCGGGTGGGGAGGAACTGCGCTGCACTTTGGGGAAAAATAAATAAAACTTCAGCTGCTATTGCTTTCGTTTGTTTTGTAGTTATTTCCGGGCGTTTTGTTATCTTGTAATAATGAAAAATAATAAGAAATTTTTATTTATACCCCGCCCTCCCCAGCCAAGACCGGCTAACAACCAATAATAAAAACAAGTTGATTAAAATGCAATTTGAAGCCACCTTGCTAAAGAAAGACCTCACAAAATAAGCAACTTGTGGCATACAGGGACGCTTTTAATGTTTTATGCAGTATGCATTTTAATATTTTGTTGGAAGCTGCCCAGAGTGGCTGGGGAAGACCAACCAGATGGGCGGGGTATTAATTAATTAATAATAATAATAATAATAATAATAATTGGCTTGCAGCAACCACTACCGCCGCATCACGCAGCCAGGAGTTCCGCGGGCCACTCGCCTTATACTGTACTTAAAACTGGTCTCCCGTCTCCGGTTTTCACCTCCCTTCCTTCCCCCGCCCCCCTCGTCCAGGAGCCACAATCCAGAGCCACGTGGCGGCGGGCTTCCCATTCATTCGCTGCCAGCCGCTCGCCCATTCATTCATTCATTCATTCAGCTAACCGGGGAGGTCAATGACCGGGGGTTACTCGGCAGCGATACATAAAGAGGCGCTCGCGCGTGCGCAGAAGCAGGGCGTGGCCGCCGGCTGGTGAATGAAGCGCAGCTGAGCCTCGCGCCCGCTCCCAAGATGGCGCCGCCCGCCTCGCGCGCCCGTCCTCCAGCCAATGGAAAAGGCAGCGACAGATGTGGAGGGGGCGAGGCCACGCCCCCGTTTTACAGGCCACGCCTCCAGCCTTTAAAGGGGCCGCGCACGCCGCTTGTTCTGCGGCAGAAGCTATTCTCAACAGGCAGGCGAGAGAGGTAGGGAGATTTTAGCTCAATTTTTTCCCATTTTTTTGCGGGTGGGGGAGGTTTATGGAGTGGAATGCGTACTTTTTGGAGCTGGGGACAATTTGTGTGCTTCATAGACCTCCGTGGGAGGAGGGGTTAAAAATGCAGACAAATTCAATGAATAATCAAAAATGTTTGGGAGGAAATAAGACGGTAAATAAATAAACTAAAGATTGATGTATGTAAGTTTTATTTCGTAGTTATATTTAGTGGTAGCATGGCTGTAGTGTTTTTTGTAACATAAAACCATTCAATAAACATTATATATAAAATCATCATCATCATCATAAATATGAATGGTTGCAATTCAGCTTTATTGTACCTTCCTTGATACTTGAGAAAGCTGCCCTGGGGTTTTATTGTAGGGAAAAGAGGGTTGTAAAATATGTCGTTTCCCCCCCCCTCTCAACTTTTGGTTAATTATAACCCGTTTTCTAAAAATTGGCGTCTTAATATTAACCCGCCCTTGGACCTTAGGTGTGAAGGTATATGAGTTAATGATATATAGGATGATATAGCTGCTTCTGGTAGTGGCAGTAAAATATTAAGAGCACACTGCATTTAAATTTGGTGCATGTGAGGCTTGGGTTGCCTGGGGGCTCTTCCTTTTAAACTAGTTTCTGGGTGGGGAGGGGGGCTGTGTACAGTGGTTTACAGCTACTTTTTTCAAGAGCTCCAGGATTTTTGGGGGGGAGGTGGGCTTGAAAAACCCCTCATTGAGGAAACAGGCTTGTAGGGGCTGCGCCTGTTCCGTAAGGGTCCCGAATAGAGGAAAGGAAAAGGGGTCCACACAGGTCTAGTGTTAATTTGGGTGGGTGGGCTTTTGGGTTGGGTGGGGGTGAGTTGAAGCTTTGTGAGAAATGGGTGGGAAGGGGGGCTGGCTGGTGGCAGATGTTCAGCCCTGATAGACATTTGTACCCTAAAAGCTTAAAGAAAAGAGGGAAAAACAGCTGGAAATGGAACTGTAGCAGCTGCAGGGAATTAAATAATGCCCTGAAATAAGTTCAGGTTTGCAGGAGTTCAGCCCCCTACTCCGCCCCTTGCTAAACCTCCCAATTTTATCAACCCTGTGAGGTAGGCTTAGACAGATGGAGATTAGTTATCCCCTGAGCATTGTAGGATGGCAGAACTGTGCCCCCCCCCTCCACACCCATGTTATGGGACTCCAGTTCCCAGCAGCCAACACGATCAATCATCAAGGAACGATGGGCTTTATTGAGAACTGAATTAATTGACTCTCCCTCTTTCCTTCTTTTCATATACAGTCTTTGAATGTGGTTCTTTTCTGAGTTTTCTTCCCCATTGTACCTCCGTTTTATTTATTTTTCCTGTTTAAATGCATTTTTCATCTGTCATACTTACCGTTTTTACTCTGTTCGTATTATCGTTTATTTTAAGGGGGGTGAGAGCTGTTGTTAAGTCACATTTGAAGGGTCCACAGGTTCCCACAACCCTCATGCAGAGAGGGCAGGGGGAAAGCTGAAATTCTGGCCTCCCGTTCTCCCCTGCCCCATCCACTGCCTCTTGCTGTACAGTGGTACCTCGGGTTAAGTACTTAATTCGTTCCAGAGGTCCGTTCTTAACCTGAAACTGATCTTAACCTGAAGCACCACTTTAGCTAATGGGGCCTCCTGCTGCCGCCGCGTTGCCGGTGCACGATTTCTGTTCTCATCTTGAAGCATAGTTCTTAACCTGAAGCACTATTTCTGGGTTAGCGGAGTGTGTAACTTGAAGCGTATGTAACCCGAGGTACCACTATATGTGTATTTTGTATGGAAGCCTATGTGTCTATGAGAGACGAGCTAGCCAACTTAATTTGAGAAAGGAGGTCACTTTTTGCAAAGCGTTTTTCGTGCCCCTTTCCTCTGTGAGGTCATCCTTTTTTTGGGGGGGGGGGTCAGATTTGGGGGCTGAGGTCTCCCTTCAGCAGAATCAGCCGGGGTGTTTTGGGGAGAGGAACAGGGGCCGCCCGGAATCGACGTACCACATTTTGAAGCAATGCTTTCTAAAGAAGGGGCCATTTAGGTGTGACATCCGGAATTTGAAAAATTACCTTTGCTTCAGCACATTTCCTGTGATAGGGCAGGAAATGTCATTTTTAACTCCGAGAGAAGTGTGTGGGTGTCTCTCTTCTGTGACTGCTGTCGCTGGCTTTAGTCTCCAAAGCAGAAGTCGCTGGTGTCGATGCAAAAATACAACTTGCTTTTTCTCTTCCTCTCTTGGGAACTGGCTCTCTTGCAGACAAAAATGCAGATCTAGGGAAGCCTTCCTTTTTCTCATTTCATCTGCTAGTAAAAAGGTAAAGGGACCCCTGGCCGTTAAGTCTAGTTGCAGAAGACTCTGGGGTTGCAACGCTCATCTCACTTTCTTGGCTGAGGGAGCCGGCGTACAGCTTCCAGGTCATGTGGCCAGCAGGACTAAGCCGCTTCTGGCGAACCAGAGCAGCGGCACGGAAACGCCGTTTACCTTCCTGCCGGAGTGGTATCTATTTATTTACTTGCACTTTGACATGTTTTCGAACTGCTAGGTTGGTAGGAGCAGGGACTGAGCAACGGGAGCTCACCCCGTCGCGGGGATTCAAACCGCCGACTTTCTGATCAGCAAACCCTAGGCTCTGTGGTTTAGACCACAGCGCCACCCATGTCCTGTGCTCATCTGCTAGTAGTTCCTTGCTACTCGTCGGTTAGCATAATAAGCTTGCCAGCAGCCCATGTAGTCCAGCATTCTGTTCTCACTACAGTGGTAAAAGGTAAAGGTAAAGGTACCCCTGCCCGTACGGGCCAGTCTTGACAGACTCTGGGGTTGTGCGCCCATCTCACTTAAGAGGCCAGGGGCCAGCGCTGTCCGGAGACACTTCCGGGTCACGTGGCCAGCGTGACATCGCTGCTCTGGCGAGCCAGAGCCGCACACGGAAACGCCGTTTACCTTCCCGCTGGTAAGCGGTTCCTATTTATCTACTTGCACCCGGAGGTGCTTTCAAACTGCTAGGTTGGCAGGCGCTGGGACCGAGCAGCGGGAGCGCACCCCGCCGCAGGGATTCGAACCGCCGACCTTTCGATTGGCAAGCCCTAGGCGCTGAGGCTTTAACCCACAGCGCCACCTGCATCCCTCACTACAGTGGTACCTCCGGTTAAGTACTTAATTTGTTCTGGAGGGCCGTTCTTAAACTGAAACTGCTCTTAACCTGAAGCACCACTTTAGCTAATGGGGCCTCCTGCTGCCGCCAGAGCATGATTTCTGTTCTCATTCTGAAGCAAAGTTCTTAACCCGAGGTATTATTTCTGGGTTAGCAGAGTCTGTAACCTGAAGCCTATGTAACCCGAGGTACCACTGTATGGCCAAGTAGATGCTTGTGAAAAGATTGTTTTGATCAGTGGTGCGTCTCCAACAAGGTGAACTCCAAATGCACAGCATATTCTTAAAAAGAAAAATTAATCTGAAGGTTGGTGGGTGTTAGCCAGGCGGTTGCTCACCTTTTGTGCCCAGTGCCTGTAGCTAAATTTGCTCAGCGCAGCTGGTTTCAATTAACAGCTTTGTAACACTAAAAGGGGACGCGGGTGGCGCTGTGGGTTAAACCACAGAGCCTAGGACTTGCCGATCAGAAGGTCGGCGGTTCAAATCTCCGCGACGGGATGAGCTCCCGTTGTTCAGTCCCTGCTCCTGCCCACCTAGCAGTTCGAAAGCATGTCGAAGTGCAAGTAGATCAATAGGTACCGCTCTGGCGGGAAGGTAAACGGTGTTTCCATGCGCTGCTCTGGTTCGCCAGAAGCGGCTTAGTCATGCTGGCCACATGACCCGGAAGCTGTACGCCGGCTCCCTTGGCCAATAAAGCGAGATGAGCATCGCAACCCCAGAGTCGGTCACGACTAGACTTAATGGTCAGGGGTCCCTTTACCTTTAACACTAAAATATGAACGGAACAAGATGCATTTCTTTATTTTTAACCCCGTTTCTTAAACTGCAACATAAAACTGGTTTTACAAGGATAGCACTTCGTCATTGCCCCACAAAGACTTTGAACCTGCAGCAGTTTTTTCCACTTTGTGGATAGAATGAGGAACACCAACAATTTCTTGCTCATGAGCAGATGTTAGCTTGCAGCCTGTCATAAATGATGTTCCCTGGGAGAGGCGATCCTTTTTCCTAGCCTCTACTGTGTTTTGCTGCCCACCCCCCTCCAAAAAAAGGGGTCTGGTTAGCTTCTATTTTTTAAAATTAAGCAATAAGTACAATACTTGCATGAAAAGAAGGCAGCTTTTAAAAAATCGCTTATGGTAAGGCTTTATTGCTCATAAACAAAATGAATAGCAGTTATGTCTGGTCAGACACTTTCTGGCTTTGGCTGTTTTAAATGAAACTGCCCCATTTTCCAGTATTTTGCTGGTTTTACTCTATATTGGGCCAGATTTGCTCAGAAAAGTTACTTTTTGTGCATCATAGCTCCTTCCTCTTCTGTGGGACGGCATGCGAAAAGGTCTCAGTTCCAAACTTTGTCATTTCCCAATTGGGCTTTCTCGAAAGCAGGTGTCATTTAGTGTGGGCAGCATTGAGTAAGGTTGGCCAGTGGTTCTGATTTGGTAAAATCCAGCTTTCTATGTGAAAGACAGACAGGTGCTAATTAATTAATTAGTTAAACTGTTCCTTGTTGATCGAGTTGGGTACCTTTTGTTCAGTCAGTAGAGCATGCGAGACTCTCAATCTCTCAGGGTTCTAGCCCCCCCCCCATCTTGGGGGAATGATCCCTGTGTTGCCGTGGGTTGGACTGGACGGCCTCGGTCCAGTAAACCTGAAGGAGCCTCTCCACCCCCATCGTTCTGCCCGGACACTGAGGTCCAGCGCTAAAGGCCTTCTGGCGGTTCCCTCGCTGCAAGAAGCCAAGTTACAGGGAACCAGGCAGAGGGCCTTTTCGGTGGTGGCACCCGCCCTGTGGAACGCCCTCCCACCAGATGTCAAAGAGAACAACAACTACCAGACTTTTAGAAGACATCTGAAGGCAGCCCTCTTTAGGGAAGCTTTTAATGTTTGATGGATTGCTGTACATTCATACCTCATGTTACGTTTGCTTCAGGCCGCACGTTTTCAGGTTGCGTCCCGCGGCGACCCGGAAGTACCAGAAAGCGTTACTTCTGGGTTTCGCTGCTCGTGCATGGGCAGACACACAAAATGACGTCATGTGCATGTGCAGAAGCGGTGAATCGTGACCCGTGCGTGCACATACGCGGGTTGCGTTTTTTTCAGGTTGCGAATGGGCCTCCATTCGCAACCAGAGGTACAACTGTATTTTAATATTTTGTTGGAAGCCGCCCAGAGTGGCTGGGGAAACTCAGCCAGATGGGCAGGTATAAATAATAAATATTATTATTATTATTATTATTATTATTATTATTACCACATCCGGAGTCACTTCCAGCTGTACAGTTCTGTGATTCTATGATTCTGCTTGAAGGGCTGTAAACATCATGGAAGATGGACTAACCTGGTTTTCTGCAGCTCCAGAGGGTAGGACCCTGCCGAGCCAATTGCTTCAAGTTACAAAAGGGATTCCAGCTAAACTTTGTTGTTGTTGTTTCGTCATTTAGTTGTGTCCGCCTCTTCGTGACCCCCTGGACCAGAGCATGCCAGGTACTCCTGTCTTCCACTGCCTCCCGCAGTTTGGTCAAACTTATGTGTAACTTCGAGAACATCGTCCAACCATCTCGTCCTCTGTCGTCCCCTTCTCCTTGCGCCCTCCATCTTTCCCAACATCAGGGTCTTTTCCAGGGAGTCTTCTCTTCTCATGAGGTGACCAAAGTATTGGAGCCTCAGCTTCAGGATCTGTCCTTCCAGTGATCACTCAGGGCTGATTTCCTTAAGAATGGATAGGTTTGTTCTTCTTGTAGTCCATGCGACTCTCCAGCTAAATTAGGGGAGTCGTACAATTGTAGGCTTGTAGACTTAAAAAGGGGCCCTGAAGATCAGGAAGAACGGCTACTGCTATATGACATCTTCCTCAGAAGGTGGTGAGATCTTCACTGGAGGTTTTTGGGTTGAGATTGTATTGGCACCTGCCAAGGATTGTCTGGACTTGAAGACCCTTCCAACCATACATTTCCATGAAAAAGCTTTATGGCAATTCCCCCTCCCCCCCCCAGTTCGCTGGAGCAGTAAACAAAGCAAGGCCAAAAATGGAACCAAGAAGAGGGAGAGAAATCGCCCTGGAGACCTCACTAGGATTCTCTCCAGAATTCTGGTAACAATGCATTTGCGCAGTATTTTTCCCCAAGAGAGGAGATGTTGGTCTTACTGTTAACATTCGATATCTCACCAGCCAGTGGAGTTTTATCACCTTGGAATAATGCCCCAGATCCGCATACAGACCCTCTTAAACTTGTTCTGACCCATTAAAAAACTGGGTACGTAGGTGACGGTGTCATACAGTTACAGTGGTACCTCGAGTTAAGTACTTAATTCGTTCCGGAGGTCCGTTCTTAACCTGAAACTGTTCTTAACCCTGAAGCACCACTTTAGCTAATGGGGCCTCCCACTGCTGCCGCACAATTTCTGTTCTTAACCTGAAGCAAAGTTCTTAACCTGAGGAACTATTTCTGGGTTAGCGGAGTCTGTAACCTGAAGCGTATGTAACCCGAGGTACCACTGTATTCTGAACTTACACAGTTCAGAACAGTCTTCACTGACAGTGGCTCTCAGAGACTCAAGGCAGCTCTTTGCAAAATGTCCAAAGTTCTACAGGCGTATTTTGCCACTGGCGCATGTTCCAATTGTGAACCCCGTGGAGATCTCTGGATTCCAGGTTTGCAGCTGACCTCACCATCTGGCTGGCCAGTAGAAGAGCTTATTCGTTGCATTTATCTCCTGCCTTTTCCTCCAAGAAGCGCCCCCCCCCCAGTTAATTCCTACAATGACCGTGTGGGGAACGCAAAGAGGCTGCGTCTGATTCCAAGACTTCATAATGGAGTGGGAATTCAAACCCTGATCCAACCCAGGGGTCAGCAAACTTTTTCGAGTTGCAACTACTTTTTGAGCCGCTAACGTCGTACATAAAACAGTTCTTTTGACATTTATTGCATTGGCGTAACCCAAACACATTTGCTGATGTTAATTTTGGGCAGGAAACAATGGTTTCTTTCCTAATGCTGATCGTTTCTCTCCAAAATTAAACCCCCAAAATATTGCACCAATTTACGTGGATGCCCCTGGGGTTGTTTCTGTGATAGCTCCGTCGGTAGCAGGGGTCAGCAAACTTTTCCAGCAGGGGGCCGCCTCACTGTCCCTCAGACCTTGTGGGGGGCCAGACTATTTTGGGGGGGGGGGTAATGAACGAATTTTTACATCCCACAAATAACCCAGAGATGCATTTTAAATCAAAGGACACATTCTACTCATGTCAAAACACACTGATTCCATGCTGTCCGCGGGCCGGATTTAGAAAGCAATTGGGCCGGATCCAGCCCCCAGGGCTTAGTTTGCCTACCCATGCTCTAACCACTACACCAGCCTGTCCTCCTGCTATGCGGCATTTCTATAAATCGAGTAGACAAATCGGTATGGGGAAAGCAAAATGCCCCTTAGAGAAGGATGTGAATTATTTACCCGGAAGCTTGAATTTGTTTGACGTTTCAATGTGTTGTAAACCACTTGGATATTTTTCTTCTTTAAAATATAAAGCGGTAGAGAAATGAGATTAAAAATAAATTTTATTGTGGGGAGAAAAGGCCCCCGAGCATTCTGTTGCGGTGACCATAACCTAAGTTTAAGATGCCATTAACTTTCTGAGTTTCTAACACTGATTGGTTTGCCTTGAGCAAGCTGTTCGGAACAATGGGAGGTTGCAGCGGTCTTGCTCCATGAAAAAAGATCTGTTATTTTAACCTATTTGACAAGGGCAGCGTGGACTCTTGTGTCCCCATAGCATTCCCGCCCGCCCCCCCAACTGCAGGTGAAAACTCTCCAAAACACCCTAGCAACCGACCGCAGTTGCGTAAGCCATCTCTGTTGACAAATTGCGGCATTGTTTGAGTATTTGCATAAGGAAGCGGAAACGCAGAAACTGGATCAATTCCCCCACCCCCTTCCTAAAAAAATAAACCATTAGCTCAGTAGTCAAACATCTACATTGGAAGATGCAAAATTTGGCACCCTCCCCCCCCCCCCCAAGTCGGGCTAGCAAGGAGCAGTGCTAGAAACTCAGAAATACAACTAATCTCCAGCCTGGGTGGTAGTCGCCACAACAGATTGTCTACTCGCCATTTCCACCCCCAATGAAACTGGTTGTTAATTTTTGTGGGGGGTTTTTTTTGCAATGGAGCTTATGATTATGTTTACAGTGGTACCTCGGGTTAAGAACTTAATTCGTTCTGGAGGTGCGTTCTTAACCTGAAACTGTTCTTAACCTGAGGTACCGCTTTAGCTAATGGGGCCTCCCGTTGCCGCCACTGCGCGATTTCTGCTCTCATCCTGAAGCAAAGTTCTTAACCCAAGGTACTATTTCTGGGTTAGCGGAGTCTGTAACCTGAAGCCTATGTAACCCGAGGTACCACTGTACCAAACTTTTAGAAGACATCTGAAGGCAGCCCTGTTCAGGGAAGCTTTTAATGTTTAATAGGTTATTGTATTTTAGTATTCTGTTGGAAGCTGCCCAGAGTGGCTGGGGAAACCCAGCCAGATGGGCAGGTATAAATAATAAATTATTATTATTACTCTGCCCCAAGGAGCATCCAATCTGGATTCCCTCCCTTGAGAGATGCATTATATTATTGGTGTGTTTTATGGCACTGTAGACTTTTCGTTCATCACCCTTGTATTCCGAGTAGCTCAGGGTGGCAAGCATCGCCCGTCGCCTCTGCCCATTTTGCCCTCTCAGCACAGCCCTGCGAGGTATTTAAGGCTGAGAGGAAAAAGCAGCTAATTATTTAAAAGAAGGGAAGAAAGGCAGCCCGGATAACATGGGCTTAATCTAAATCCATTACACGGTAGCATGCGTTTAATGTACGATTTCAGAGCTTTCATCTCTGATGTGTCACTGGATTGCAACAAATTCCCTTGCCACCGCGATAGTCACTGAAAGGGAGACGGAACATTCTGTTGGTTATTCCAAGAAGTGGAGGATTATTGCTTCATTCATTATGTTATGTGCTTTTATGTTGTAAACTGCCCTGTGATCTCTGAATGAAAGGGTGGCATGTGAAGTTAATAGGTAAAGGGACCCCTGACCATTAGATCCAGTCGTGACCGACTCGGGTTGTGGCGCTTATCTTGCTTTATTGGCCGAGGGAGCCGGTGTACAGCTTCCGGGTCATGTGGCCAGCAGGACTAAGCCGCTTCTGGCGAACCAGAGCAGCGCACGGAAACGACATTTACCTTCCTGCTGGAGCGGTACCTATTTATCTACTTTAGCTGGTGTGCTTTTGAACTGCTCGGTTGGCAGGAGCAGGGACCGAGCAACGGAAGCTCACCCCATCGCGGGGATTCGAACCGCCGACCTTCTGATCGGCAAGTCCTAGGCTCTGTAGTTTAACCCACGGTGTCACCCGCGTCCCTGTGAAGTTAATGAATAATAATAAAAATGGCTCGGGGCCAGTGCTGGTCCTACTCCGAGTAAACCCACTGAAACTGGTTGGCAGGACTCCCTTGGTGGGGACATCGATGGGTCTGTTCTGAGTCAGGCCTGGTGGAGGGCAACCCAGAACCTTCATCTAGAACCCTGGGACAGAGCTGTCTGTATCGACAACATCTGGCTCACGGGTCTCCTCCGCTTTTAAGGGGTTTGGGATGCTTCCAGCATTCAGGTGCTCCATACTGGCCCACCTGCTAGCTGTAAGGTAAAGGTAAAGGTACCCCTGCCCGTATGGGCCAGTCTTGACAGACTCTGGGGTTGTGCGCCCATCTCACTTAAGAGGCCAGGGGCCAGCGCTGTCCGGAGACACTTCCGGGTCACGTGGCCAGCGTGACATCGCTGCTCTGGCGAGCCAGAGCCGCACACGGAAACGCCGTTTACCTTCCCGCTGGTAAGCGGTCCCTATTTATCTACTTGCACCCGGAGGTGCTTTCGAACTGCTAGGTTGGCAGGCTAGGTTGCTAGCTGTAGGTGACAAGAATTCCAGGTAGGCAAGCAGGCTCACGAAGCATGGTTGCAGTCCTCATTGTGTGGAGAAGCAAACACACGTTATATTTCCATAGTTGTGACGGTGCTGAGGTTCTTATGTGTACTTATAATGTGGGACGCTCTGGCGGGAAGGTAAACAGCGTTTCCGTGTGCTGCTCTGGTTCGCCAGAAGTGGCTTAGTCCTGCTGGCCACATGACCCGGAAGCTGCACACCGGCTCCCTCGGCCAGTAAAGCGAGATGAGCGCCGCAACTCCAGAGTCGGTCACGACTGGACCTAATGGTCAGGGGTCCCTTTACCTTTACCTTAAAATGTGGGAATGCACCTACTTCAAGTGGTACCTCGGCTTAAGTACTTAATTCGTTCCGGAGGTCCGTTCTTAACCTGAAACTGTTCTTAACCTGAAGCACCACCTTAGCTAATGGGGCCTCGCACGGCCGCCACGCGATTTCTGTTCTCATCCTGAAGCAAAGTTCTTAACCCGTGGTGCCCCGCAAGACGAATGCCTCGCAAGACGAAAAACTTGCTAGACGAAAGAGTTTTCCGTCTTTTGAGGTGCTTCGCGAGACAAATTTCCCTATGGGCTTGCTTTGCAAGACGAAACGTCTTGCAAGTTTTTTCCCTCCCCCCCCCCTTTTTCTAAGCCGCTAATAGCTGCTAAACTGCTAATAGCCGTGCTTCGCAAGACGAAAAAACCGCAAGACGAAGAGACTCGCGGAACAGATTAATTTCGTCTTGCGAGGCACCACTGTACTATTTCTGGGTTAGCGGAGTCTGAAACCTGAAGCATTTGCAACCCAAGGTACCACTGTATATGTGGTTCGGAAGGTGCTGTTTTGCACGCATGCACCAAAACCAACAACAACTGCAGTGCGAAGTGCAAAAATGAGCCAGATCAGCTGACTGTGGCTCAGGCGGGGAGTCACGGCTGCTGAGCTCACCGCTGCTAGTAGGTGAATGTGCTGTAGTAACCCCAACTTGCCACTGCGTCTAGAGACCCGACTTCACATGACGGGAGCTGGGATGATGCTATGCAGCCCTCCCATTGGCTGAAACGGCTTGGATGATTTCGACAGCCGTAGGGCGGCTGGAAGTGAGGAGACAGCAGGTGCAGCGAAGTCTGAGTTGAGCAATGTGGTCCCCCCCTCTTTTGTAGTGTCAGCTTAGGAAGGAAGAAGAGAGAAACTCTATATACTGCAGTTCATGTGGGAAAGAGCTTTGCATTTCCAGCTGGAATCTTCTCAATGGAAGATTGATATGCTAATAAATTGCGGATAAGCAGTCAGCTCTTTGTTTCCTCCTTTTTTATAATATTTTTAAATTACATTTTCAACAAAAGTAACAACAACAAAGGTTACAAAAAACCCCCAATATCAGATCCATAAAATGGGATATTCCAAATCCCGTGACTTCCCTCCCTTAAATTTTCTTTTCAGTTGCATATCGTTTCTGCTCCAAATTATTTTTAACTTCAAATTTCCTGGGCCGTCTCTAAAATTACAAGTGCTCTTAAAATCCTGCCAATGTAATTAACCTGTTTGCTATACTTTTGCAAATACATAATACAGTGGTACTCGGGTTAAGAACTTAATTCGTTCTTAGGTCCGTTCTTAACCTGAAACTGTTCTTAACCTGAGGTACCACTTTAGCTAATGGGGCCTCCCGCTGCCGCCACACGATTTCTGTTCTCATCCTGAAGCAAAGTTCTTAACCCGAGGTACTATTTCTGGGTTAGCGGAGTCTGTAACCTGAAGTGTTTGTAACCTGAAGCATCTGTAACCCAGGGTACCACTATAAACATTTTCCTTTTTTTAAAAAATAATAATAATTGTCATCTATATTTCTGAGCTTTCCACAGTTAGTTTCTGTCATTTCAGTGTACAGTGGTACCTCAGGTTACATACGCTTCAGGTTACATACTCCGCTAACCCAGAAATAGTGCTTCAGGTTAAGAACTTTGCTTCAGGTTGAGAACAGAAATCGTGCTCCGGCGGCGCGGCAGCAGCGGAAGGCCCCATTAGCGAAAGTGGTGCTTCAGGTTAAGAACAGTTTCAGGTTAAGAACGGACCTCCAGAATGAATTAAGTACTTAACCCGAGGTACCACTGTAGTCCATTAACTGGCCAGCTCTTTATCCACATCAGGGAAACACAGGCTGAGTTGCAGCGTGTTGCAGCACAGAGTGATCCCCGCTCAGGATGCCCTGTCCCAGAGAGTTTTATTTGTATGGATTTTTGCATCATATTCCGCACGGAAAGTTTCTCAGCCGCAACTGAATTTCCCATGAACAGATACAGGAGGTTCTCTGGTGTTGCAATTCCCTTTGCATAAATGGAAATTGCTTCCATTGAATGCTGGGAGATGAAATTAGCTGGGGGGGGGGCAGTTCTGCATCCATAAAAGCTGGGGGGAGAATAGAGGAGGGTCGGCCAAGGGCGGCAAGGCGGGAAATGTACGTCGAAGCCAGTTTCTGCCATCTCTCCCTGGTGGGGCACCATTGCAGTTCCACAAGTAAAGGTAAAGGGACCCCTGACCATTAGGTCCAGTCGTGACGGACTCTGGGGTTGCGGCGCTCATCTCGCTTTATTGGCTGAGGGAGCCAGTGTACAGCTTCCGGGTCACATGGCCAGCAGGACTAAGCTGCTTCTGGCGAACCAGAGCAGCGCACGGAAACGCCGTTTACCTTCCCGCCAGAGTGGTACCTATTTATCTACTTGCACTTTGGCATGCTTTCGAACTGCTAGGTTGGCAGGAGCAGGGACCAATCAACAGGAGCTCACCCCGTCGTGGGGATTTGAACCGCCGACCTTCTGATTGGCAAGTCCTAGGCTCTGTGGTTTAACCCACAGCGCCACCCGCGTCCCTTGCAGTTCCACAAGAGTCCTCCTTAATCTAAATGGGTGACTTTCCTTACAGGGAGGTGCTGTACAAGATGGCAGCTCAAGTGGCGATGGCAAATGGCTCTCTTGGGGTCTCCATGCAGTCTCCTGTCCAACAGCCCTGCAGTGTGACCATCGATGATGTCTGTGTGGCCACTTCCCCCAGGTTGGTTAAGCCTTTCTCTCCCTTGCGTGTCTGTGCATGCAAGTTTTATTTTGTTTATTGAGTTTTATATTTGTTGTTCTTGTTGTTTAGTCATTTAGTCGTTTAGTTATATCCGACTCTTCGTGACCCCCTGGACCAGAGCACGCCAGGCCCTCCTGTCTTCCACTGCCTCCCGTAGTTTGGTCAAACTCATGCTGGTAGCTTCGAGAACACCGTCCCACCATCTCGTCCTCTGTCGTCCCCTTCTCCTTGTGCCCTCCATCTTTCCCAACATCAGGGTCTTTTCCAGGGAGTTTTCTCTTCTCATGAGGTGGCCAAAGTCTTGGAGCCTCAGCTTCAGGATCTGTCCTTCCAGTGAGCACTCAGGGCTGATTTCCTTTCAGAATGGAGAGGTTGGATCTTTTTGCAGTCCATGGGACTCTCAAGAGTCTCCTCCAGCACCAGAATTCAAAAGCATCCATTCTTCGGCGATCAACCTTCTTTATGGTCCACCTCTCACTTCCATACATCACTACTGGGAAAACCATAGCTTTAACTATGCGGACCTTTGTCTTCAAGGTGATGTCTCTGCTTTTTAAGATGCTGTCCAGGTTTGTCATTGCTTTTCTCCCAAGAAGCAGGCGTCTTTTAATTTCGTGGCTGTTGTCACCATCTGCAGTGATCATGGAGCCCAAGAAAGTAAAATCTGTCACTGCCTCCATTTCTTCCCCTTCTATTTGCCAGGAGGTGATGGGACCAGTGGCCATGCCTGGAGGTATATATGATTCCCCTCTATAAGTTTGCATCATCTCACACGCTGGTGTTTCTGCCGAATCAATCCAAAGGTCTTTTTGCTGCTGGCAGCCGCCATCTTCACTCAGTTCCGATGAAATCAAGTCTAAGTGTCTGCTCAGTAATTTTCCCAGACCGGTTGCATCAAACATTAGCCTTTCCAGGGGGGGATTTACCAAATCGAACAGGAAATACAAATATAATGACATATTAAAAGCTCACCTCCCCCTATTACTATTTGTAGTTCTGCAGCCAGGTCTTGACTTCCATCATGGTGGATATCCAAATTAAAAGTGCAACACAGTGCCCACATAGATTCTAGGAAAGCGTCCAAGGTTTTTTAACACCTCTCCAGCGGCTAATGAGATCCTGCTTCTGTCTGATATCAACAAACTGGAGAATCTTTTATCCTTAAAAGAAACACCACATTTTAAAAGGGCATAGGATGTAAATTGGATCAACCAAAGGCCTGGTTAAAAAGGAACGTTTTTGCCTGGTGCCTAAAGGCGAACTTCCTTGGGGAGAGCATTCCACAGACGGGGAGCCACTGTAGAAAAGGCCCCGTTCTCCTGTTGCCACCCTCCAGACCTCTCAAGGAGGAGGCACACGAAGGAGGGCCTCAGAAGGTGATCTCAGGGTCCGGGTAGGTTCATGCAGAAAGAGGCGGTCCTTGAGGTATTGTGATCCATTTAAGGCTTTATAGGTCAGAACCAGCACTTTGAATTGGGCCCGGAAACAAATTCGTAGCCAGTGCAGTCAGAACGGGATCGGTGCAATATGCCCAAACTGTCTTGTCGTCCGGTGAGCAACCTGGCCGCTGAATTCTGCACTGGCTGAAGTTTCCGAACCATCTTCCGAGGCAGCCCTATGTGTAACACATTGCGGTAATCTAACCTTGAGGTTACCAGAGTTTGGCTGCCCTTGAAGGTGATCTAGAGAGGCTTTAGCTATAAACGTTCTGTGACAATTCAGCATACTCGGTTCTCGTTGGGAGGTTTTTGAGGTTTCTTCCCCCTTGACCTGAGAAGTGTACATAGCTCAGGTTTGTGTGATTTTTTATTTATCATATAATTTTTATTAATCAACATCAGCAAGCAAAACAAAACAAAATACATTATTTTCACATCGTTTTCATAACTTATTTCTCTTTTGGACTTCCCTCAGCTGTTCCGTAAATCATCCATAGTCATAATTTTAATTACGCATTTCTCAAATTTATATTGACATTATTTATCTCTTTTTTTCCTATTCCCTTTAGACAATATTTCTTGCTTTTTTACAGTGCTTCTTTAAATCCCTTAAGCGTCATCTGTCCTTCACTTAAATATTCCAGATATTCTACAAATTTCCCCCAGTCCTCGATGAACTTTTGGTCTCTTGAGTATCTAATCTTCCCTGTCAATTTATCTAACTTTGCGTAATCTAACAATTTCATTCTCCACTCTTCCACGGTCGGTATTTCTAGCTGTTTCCATTTCTGGGCCAGTAACACTCTTGCGGCTGTGATTGCATATCGAAAAAATTTGCAATCTTTCCTTTTTATCTCATTTCCTACTATTCCCAACAGAAAGACTTCTGGCTTCTTTATAAATGTGTATTTTAAGATCTTCTTTAACTCATTATATATTTTTTCCCAGAAGTCTTTCACTTTCTTACATTCCCACCACATGTGGTAGAAAGTACCCTCTTTATCCCTACATTTCCAACATCTATTGCATGTCTTGTACATTTTTGCCAGTTTTGCCGGTGTCATATACCATCTGTAGAACATCTTCATCATATTCTCTTTCAACGTCATACAAGCAGTGAATTTCAGACCCTCCTTCCATAGTTTCTCCCAGTCCTCAAATTGTATATTATGACCCACATCCCTGGCCCAGGTTTGTGTGATTTTTGGCACACATGCCCTCCACAATCACAGTGGAACGGTCTCCCTCGGGAGGCTGTGGACTCTCCTTCCCTGGAGATTTTTAAGCAGAGGTTAGACGGACATCTGTCATGGATGCTTTAGCTGAGGAGTTCCTGCACTGCAGGGTGTTGGACTACATGACCCTCCAAGTCTGTGATTCTATAATCACATTTCTTCTAAGTGAGTGTCCTTAGCCATGGCTAATCAGGACAAACTCCCGCTACTCAGATTATTGAAGTTGGGTTTCCAAACGAGCAATCCTAAATATTCTTCTGCGTTTGCTGAGTAGGGGTTGCGGTTACGCTCTATGCCTGAGTGCCTTTTAATTCCCGGAAACAACAATGATCCAATTGCTGGAGCAATCAGACAAGTTAATTGGGAATGGCCTAGGTATGGGCCGTTAAGGTAACAAAGGAACTGGCTCTGTGCCAGAAAACAATTGGGAGCCCCCGGCTGGCAGGTGCTTTGGAAAAACAAAATCCAGAGTTGAAGCAGAGAAACCGAGCCATGCCTGATTTTGGTGGGAATCCTAGGCTGTGGCTATGGGAGAAGCTATACCTTCTTGGGGTGCTAATGCCATGAGCGCCTCTATTTTAGGCTCAGGTTGTATATATGTGCCAAGGAACCATATGTACTAAAGATAAGACACTCTCCACTGTGCCTCCTTCCCAAAAGGAGATACGGACCCTGGAACCATTGTTAGCTCCATCTGGTACGCAGGATGAGACCCTCCCTGCCCACAGACTGTCTTTCCAGAGTGGTACATGCTCTGGTTCTCTCCCGCTTGGACTACTGCAATGCGCTCTACGTGGGGCTACCTTTGAAGGTGACCCAGAAACTGCAACTAATCCAGAATGTGGCAGCTAGACTGGGGACTGGGAGCGGCTGCCAAGACTGCATAACACCGGTCTTGAAAGACCTACATTGGCTCCCAGTACGTTTCCGAGCACAATTCAAAGTGCTGGTGTTGACCTTTAAAGCCCTAAACGGCCTCGGTCCAGTATCCCCGAAGGAGCATCTCCACCCCCATCGTTCTGCCCGGACGCTGAGGTCCAGTTCCGAGGGCCTTCTTGCGGTTCCCTCATTGCGAGAAGCGAGGTTACGCCCTCCCATCAGATGTCAAGGAAATAAACAACTATCTGACTTTTAGAAGACATCTGAAGAGCAGCCCTGCCAAGGAAAGTTTTTAATGTTTGATGTTGTATTGTATTTTTAATATTTTGTTGGGATCTGCCCAGAGTGGCTGGGGAAACCCAGCCAGATGGGCGGGGTTTGAACTATAAATTATTATTACTATTAGAAACTCACATATATATATATATGTATATATATATGAGCTAGACACCAAATGTCTCCTTAAAACAAGGTTACAGTCACCAAAAAGGAATGTCTAGTTGCCATTTCTGGGCAAGGCAGCTCTAAAGTCTTATTTTTCAAAGTATGGACTGATGGTGATTGATTCTCAGTTAAACGTCTGGCTCATTCAGAGGAAAACCTTGAGCTCGGTTAAGAGCTTTGAGAACTTAAAGAAGAAAAGTCCCTTGATCCAGGGACATATTGGCCTGCTCCGACCTCTTTTTCTTAATGGTGACACGGTCCATTCATCTTTTTAGGAGGAGATAATTCTTTCAATCCAAAGAAGCAAGACTTAACCGCGTTCTTGTGCCACTAGGGTTCAATCAATGTTTTCCAGGAAGCTTGTGTGCTCTTGGTGTCTGTGCCATCTTGGAAAAAGTTGGCCAGCCTTTTTCCTCCTCAATGCACCATAAACCAGCTCAATTTCTCAATGTTCCCTTCTCTTGAGATCTGAGGGGCTGATGAAGGCAACAAAGGAATCTTGTCCTACTTGAAAACCTTCAGCGACATTTTTGTGGCTTTGAGCTATTTGTGGGACCGGGTCGATTTGTTAGATGATGGTTCAAAGGCACAGAATGGGTGGGTGAAAATAATGGTTTTACTTCGGAACACAGGAAGGCTGCTTTGTGGAACGTCAAGCCAATTGGTTCTTCTTGCTCATTTCCCCAAACTTGGTTCTCCAGCGCTTTTTTTACATGTATAATTTTTTGATTTATACTTTTCTGGTTTATACGTTTCACTAATTCTACAATCATTTTGACATTTGAAAATTGACTTCCTTCCCCCTTTTTCTGCGGTTCCTTAAATTTATTTTCAATATCTTCCGCATATCCAGATTAACTTAATTTGCTCCTTGATTCATCTGCTTTAAATATATACTCTTACGAAACTGCAGGTTATTGCAATGCTCCTGCCAATGTTCTCATCTGTTTACAATTTATCTGTAAATATTCAAGAAACCATTTCCATTCTTTTTATAAAAAGCTTATATTGATATCTTATTCTTCCGGTAAGTTTCGCCATTTCTGCATATTCCGTAAGTTTTTGTATACATTCATCCTGGGACTACTGCTGCATTCTGGATTAGTTGCAGTTTCTTGGGTCACCTTCAAAGGGAGCCCCACATAGAGCGCATTGCAGTAGTCCAAGCGGGAGATAACCAGAGCATGCACCACTCTGGCAAGACAGTCCGCAGGCAGGTAGGGTCTTATCCTGCGTACCAGATGGATGTGGTAGACAGCTGCCCTGGATGCAGAATTGACCTGCGCCTCCATGGATAGCTGTGAGTCCAAAATGACCCCCAGGCTGCGCACCTGGTCCTTCAGGGGCACAGTTGCCCCATTCAGGACCAGGGCATCCTCCACACCTGCCCACTCCAACCCCAAAAAACAGTGCAGTCATACCTCGGGTTACAGATGTTTCAGGTTGTGATTTTTCAGGTTACGGACCGCCAAAACCCGGAAGTACTGGAACAGGTTAAAGAGGTGCTTTTTGCTGCTTCTAATCCAGGCATAGGCAAACTCGGCCCTCCAGATGTTTTGGGACTACAACTCCCATCATCCCTAGTTAACAGGGCCAGCGGTCAGGCATGATGGGAGTTGTAGTCCCAAAACATCTGGAGGGCCGAGGTTGCCTATGCCCATTCTAATCTGGAGCCAGCCCTGTTTGAGACTGTTCAGAAGTGTCTGGTGTTGTTGGGAAGCTGTCACTGACTGGCTGGATGCAGAGGAGTGGGGGGGACACACCAGTTGGGGAACCCCCAAGGGAAGAAGGCTCAGAGCCCGGGGAGTGGTGGTGGAGCCATGGGGAGTGGTCAGAGGGAGAAGAGGGAGAAAACAGGAGGTGTTGAAAGCTGAAGGGGTAACAGGGTTTAGTGAGCAGGGAGATTCTGTGCCAGACAGCAGTGCAGAATTAGGGGCTGGAGAGGAGGGGGAGGCCAAGAGACAGAGATGAGGCAGGTGATGAATTCAGGGTGTCTCCCTCTCCTGCTGCAACCAGCTCCTCTCCCTCGTTGTCTCCCAGAACCAAGTTTGTTTCCTTTGTCTTGCAAGTTTCTTTCCTTTTTCTTAAAACCGTGCATTCACTTCGAGGAGCAACTCATAGGACGCGGTGTGGTAGCCTTTTTCGAGGTTTTTGAAGACTTTGGTGATTTTTGAAGCTTTTCCAAAGTCCGTGCTTCGCAAGACGAAAAAATTGAAAGACGAAAAAACTCGCGGAAAGAATTAATTTCGTCTTGCGAGGCACCACTGTACTTCTGGGTTTTGGCTTTGGCAGAAGCACTAAATCGTGCTTTGCGCATGCGCAGAAGAACCAAATCGCAACCCGTGCGTGCGCAGACGCACCGCTGCAGGTTGAGAGCATGCATCATGTTCGCAACCCAAGCATACACTATAGTTCCATCTTGACCAGGGGTAGGCAACCTAAGGCCTGGGGGCCGGATCCGGCCCAATCGCCTTCTAAATCCAGCCGGCGGATGGTCTGGGAATTGGCGTGTTTTTACAAGAGTAGAATTTTATTTAAAATGCATCTCTGGGTTATTTGTGGGGCATAGGAATTTGTTCATTTTCCCCACCCCACCCCCCAAAAAAATGTAGTCCGGCCCACCACATGGTCTAAGGGATGGTGGACCAGCCCACGGCTGAAAAAGGTTGCTGACCCCGGATCTTGACAGAATTCAACCTCAATCTGTTAGCCGCCATCCATCCTCCAACCGCCTCCAGACACTTGCACAACGTGGGTCTTGAACCCTCACTCCTCAGAGCGGGTGTCTCGTACTTTACCGACTACCTTACATTTGCTGGTACCCTCTCTCCGGCGATGAATGCTCCCGTTTCGCCGATCGGTCCCTGCTCTCGAATGCGTTGCCTTGCGGCTTCGGACCACGAAGTCTGGAATCCTGGGACGCGCATGAGGCTGTAGTTGTGGCGGCGACATCACAAGCGCGGCGTTCTAGAAGGAGGGGGTCACCCCTTTGGCCTGCAGTGGCAGGAAAACCTCTGCCGGAGAAACACCCTGGGGGGGGGAGCGGGCAAGGGGGAGGGGGCAAGTTTTCCAACGGCCAGTGCCAGGACAGAACAGAGGGAGGAAATACCCCCGCGGCACTTGTTCCCTCCCCGCAGCCTGAAAGAGAAAAAATAATTATGCCACATTGACATGGGAAGAAGGCACTGGAAGGCAGAACATCACCCAGCTTCCGGTTTGGAGAGTCGGGAGCAGCGAGGAGGCAGGGTGCGTCTGTGGCTAAGCACCGGGGTGCCCAGTCTCTCGATCTCTCCCCCCACCCCCCGGTTTATTTTGCTTGCACAGTTTGAGACATCATTGTCTGTGCAACATTTCTTTTGCAACACGTGCACCCCGGGTCATGCAAAAGGGGTGGCTTTGCAAAACCTGAGCTGTGTGGCGGCCAGTTGCTGTAGCTTTGCAATGTATGCAAATGATGTTTTATTGTGTGTTTAATATCCTGTTAGGGGATGCAGGTGGCGCTGTGGGTTAATCCACTGAGCCTAGGGCTTGCCGATCAGAAGGTCGGCGGTTCGAATCCCCGCGACGGGGTCAGCTCCTGTTGCTCGGTCCCTGCTCCTGCTAGCCTAGCAGTTTTGAAAGCATGACAAAGTGCATGTAGATAAATAGGTACCACTCCGGCGGGAAGGTAAACGGCGTTTCTGTGCGCTGCTCTGATTCGCCAGAAGAGGCTTAGTCCTGCTGGCCACATGACCTGGAAGCTGTACGCCGGCTCCCTCGGCCAGTAAAATGAGATGAGCACCGCAACCCCAGAGTTGGTCACGACAGGACCTAATAGTCAGGAGTCCCTTTACCTTTACTAATGTCCTGTTGGAAGCCGCCCAGAGTGGCTGGGGAGGCCTAGCCAGATAAAATAATAATATTTTTTATTTTATTTTATTTTAATTATTTATTTAATCTACATATTTATTTATTTAATTTACCTGGAGGAGCGTCTCCACCCCCCAACATCCAGCCCGGACACTGAGATCCAGCGCCGAGGGCCTTCTGGCGGTTCCCTCACTGCAAGAAGCCAAGTTACAGGGAACCAGGCAGAGGGCCTTCTCGGTGGTGGCGCCCGCCCTGTGGAATGCCCTTCCACCAGACGTCAAAGAGAACAACTACTACAGGACTTTTAGAAGAGATCTGAAGGCAGCCCTGTTCAGGGAAGCTTTTAATGTTTAACAGACTGTTGTATTTTTAATATTTTGTTGGGAGTCGCCCAGAGTGGCTGGGGAAACCCAGCCAGATGGTTGGGGTATAAATAATAAATAATAATAATAATAATAATAATAATAATAAAATTTTATTTAGATCCCACGCTCCCCAGCCAAAGCCGGGCTCAGAGCAGCTAACAACAGTAAAATAATACAGCATTCTAAAATCAATTCATTATAAAATCAGTTTAAATCAAATTAATGGCAACCAATAAATTATTATTTTAATGTTGAAGGCGGTTGGGGGAAGTGGCCCCCTTGGATGTAGCCTGGCTTTTTTTTAAAAAAAAGTATTAAAGGAAGCTTATTGGTTCATTTGACTTAAAAAACCACACACACCTTTTTGAAGATTTGCCAGGCTCGTTTATATTGCTGCTTTGCTTCTAGAAGCTAGATTGTGGAGATTGTGGGTCCTGCTTCCTATCAGTGAATTAGATCAAATCTCTCTGCTTTTCTTTTCTTTTCTTTTTTTGCAAAAATGTGTCCTCCGACACAGAGGACCGTGCCTGAAATCCGTCTTCCGCTAAAGATTAAATAGAGTGCCCCGGGGTCGGGGGGATAGCGTCTGGGGGATGAAAAACAACTTAATCTGCTTTGGGTTGCATTGCTGCAGTGACCTGTCTTTTTCTCGTCCCCTCCGCAGCGTTAAAAACCAGCACCCTGAACCAGCGGAAGAAGCAGATTCGCCGGCGGCAGAGATGTTCCGGTCCAAAGGTAGGCAAAAGTTGCTGGTGGTTTTTGTTTGCACGTCGGGGAGCGTTTGAGACAGTGACGTGGGTGAAGAATTATGAGAGAGGCACAGCCAGGCACCCCCATGACAGACTCCCTTATCGAGGCTGTGGGGTTGAGTTCCTGCATCTGGGGGACATCATCCTAATAATAATAATATTTTATTATTTATACCCCACCCATCTGGCTGAGTCTCCCCAGCCACTCTGGGCGGCTCCCAATCAAATGTTAAAAACAATACAGCATTAAATATTAAAAACTTCCCTAAACAGGGCTGCCTTCAGATGTCTTTTAAAGATAGGATAGCTGCTTATTTCTTTCACATCTGATGGGAGGGCGTTCCACAGGGCGGGTGCCACTACAGAGAAGGCCCTCTGCCTGGTTCCCTGTAGCCTCACTTCTCGCAATGAGGGAACTGCCAGAAGGCCCTCGGCGCTGGATCTCAGTGTCCGAGCAGAACGATGGGGGTGGAGACGCTCCTTCAGGTATACAGGACCGAGGCCATTTAGGGCTTTCAAGGTCAGCACCAACACTTTGAATTGTGCTCGGAAACGTACTGGGAGCCAACGCAGATCTCTCAGGACCGGGGTTACGTGGTCCCAGCGGCCGCTCCCAGTCACCAGTCTGGCTGCTGCATTCTGGATTAATTGCAGTTTCAGGGTCAGAGCGCATTGCAGTAGTCCAAGCGGGAGATAATCAGAGCATGCACCACTCTGGCAAGACAGTCTGCGGGCAGGGAGGGTCTCATCCTGCGTACCAGGTGGAGCTGGTAGACAGCTGCCCTGGACACAGAATTAACCTCCATGGACAGCTGAGAGTCCAGAATGACTCTCAGGCTGCGCACCTGGTCCTTCAGGGGCACAGTTACCCCATTCAGGACCAGGGAGTCCCCCACACCCGCCATGTTGTGCATGCTACATGCCCCCGCCCCCCAGCGTGCAGCTGCAGCCCAGCTGCCCAGTCCACCAGGGGGGCAAAACGCTTTCCCCACCCCGGGCACCAGCAACCCACGCTACACCACTGATGTGTGACCGAGAGAGAGCTGATCTGAGAGGGCAAATCCTCACACCGACAGGATTCGCACTGGCGTCCTTGAGGTCCCTGAGCAACAAGAAGTTGAAGGAGTCCAACATTTAACCCGGGGGTGGCTGTAGCCCTTTCAGGAGCCGCGTGGGGTCTTTTAGATTTGTCCTGTAATATTTGGGGACGATTGTGTATCAGTGCTCCGGGAACATTTCCAAAATAACAAAATGGGTAATATGAAACAACTCCAGAACTAGGACTGTAAAATGCACATTCCGTATTTGACCCCCTTTAGTAATGTTTTGAAACGTTTTAGATAACACCTTGATACAGTGATGCCTCGCAAGACGAAAAGAATCCGTTCCGCGAGTCTCTTCGTCTTGCGGTTTTTTCGTCTTGCGAAGCAAGCCCATTAGCGGCTTAGCAGATTAGCGCTATTAGCGGCTTAGCGGATCAGCTGATAAGCGGCTTAGCGGATCAGCGGATCAGCTGTTAAGCGGCTTAGCGGATCAGCTGATTAGCGGCTTAGAAAAAGGGGAGGAAAGGGAAAAAAACCCGCAGGAACTCGCAAGACATTTTCGTCTTGCGAAGCAAGCCCATAGGAAATTCCTTTTGCGAAGCACCTCCAAAACGGAAAACCCTTTCGTCTAGCGGGTTTTCCGTCTTGCGAGACATTCGTCTTGCGGGGCACCACTGTAGTTTCCTGTTGGTTACGTTGCTTTGCGTAGTATATCTGGTTTCCTCCTCTCGTGTTTTATTTCGGAATGTTTCATTTGATCTCTTCCTGTAGGATGCAAACCACTTTGAGATTTTTTTTCCACCTTAAAAACAAAGTGGCATAGAAATGAAATTGATAATAATAATAAGAAATAACAACAACAACAACAATACAGTGGTACCTTGGACGCGGGTGGCGCTGTGGGTTAAACCACAGAGCCAAGGACTTGCCAATCAGAAGGTCGGCAGTTCGAATCCCCGCAACGGGGTGAGCTCCCGTTGCTCGGTCCCTGCTCCTGCCAACCTAGCAGTTCGAAAGCACATGGCAGTTCAAGTAGATAAATAGGTACCGCTCTGGCGGGAAGGTCAACAGCGTTTCCATGCGATGCTCTGGTTCGCCAGAAGCGGCTTAGTCATGCTGACCACATGACCTGGAAGCTGTACGCCGGCTCCCTCGGCCTGAAAGCGGGATGAGCGCCGCAACCCCAGGGGTACCTTTACCTTTACCTTTACCTTTTTACCTTGGTTCTCAAACGCCTCGATACTCAACAACTTGAAACCCAAACACTTCAAACCCGGAAGTAAGTGTTCCGGTTTGCAAAAAAATTTCGGAAGCCGAACATGCTCCGTTTTGAGTTACACTCAGGTCTGTCTGTTTTTGCTATTTATTTTGCGTTTTTGTTTTTGCGGCTCTTTCTTTGTGACTGTGTGGAACCCAATTCAGCTACTGATGCATTGGTTGTGTGGCTGCGGCACATTGTTTATTGCTTTCATTTTAGGGATCCATGGTCTCGTTAGATAGCAGAATTCACGTCAAATTGCTGCTTTGGGGGTTGTTTTTAAAAGTCTGGAACGGATTAATCCGTTTTGCATTCCTTTCTATGGGAAAGCGTTCCTCTGTTTTGGAAGGCTTTGATTTTAGAGCAGACTTCCGGAACGGATTACCGTATTTTTCACTCTATAAGACGCACCATACAACAAGACGCACCTAGTTTTTGGAGGAGAACAAGAATAAAAATATTCTGAATCTCAGAAGCCAGAACAGCAAGAGGAATCGCTGCGCAATGAAAGCAGCAATCCCTTTTGCTGTTCTGGCTTCTGGGATAGCTGCGCAGCCTGCATTCGCTCCATAAGATGCACACACATTTCCCCTTACTTTTTAGGAGGGGAAAAGTGAGTCTTACAGAGCAAAAAATACGGTAAGTTTGAGAACCAAGTTACCACTGTTTATAAAAATCCGCAAGTGAGAACAGTTGATGATCTGTTGGCCAGTATTCCTACGATGCCCATTTTAATGCTTGAAGGACTTATTTCGGCTGCCTATTTAAGACTTTTTCATGGCCCCTGTTCCCCCCCCCCATCTTGTTCTCTCTCCTATGGACACCCCAGCTCCGCCTTCTGTAGGACTATGGACCTCGAAGAGGGATGGGGAAGTTCTGCTGAGGATGGATGAAAGTGGAATCGGGTCCGAGACCCCCATCACCGTTCACGAGCTTCTTCTGAACTCCGTCAGTCAATTTGGCGACTATCCAGCACTGTCGTCCAAGAAAGATGGCAGGTGGACCAAACTCACTTTCAAGGAGTACTACCAGGAGTGCAGGGGAGCTGCCAAGAGCTTTCTAAAGGTTCGGGGGTTTGTGGGGACAAGGCATCTCTTTTTTGACCCCCATCTTCTTCCCTTTACCTTCACAGTGACCCTGCGAAGTAGGCCAGGCTAAGAGATAGATACTTGGCCCCCGGCTTGCCCAACTCTCTGAGAATTTGGGACCTAGAGCTTCCTAGTCTCAGATTTGTTGGGGGAAACCCAGCCACATTGTTTTATATCTTAAATATTTCATATATTATATATATTACCGTAATTTTCACTCTATAAGACGCACCAGACCATAAGATGCACCTAGTTTTTGGAGGAGGAAAACAAGAAAAAAAGTATTCTGAATCTCAGAAGCCAGAACAGCAAGAGGGATCGCTGCGCAGTGAAAGCAGCAATCCCTCTTGCTGTTCTGGCTTCTGGAATAGCTGCGCAGCCTGCATTCGCTCCATAAGACGCACACACATTTCCCCTTACTTTTTAGGAGGGAAAAAGTGAGTCTTATAGAGCAAAAAATACGGTATTTTATATCTTATATTTTTAATTTATTATATTATACAGTGGTACCCGTTCCGGAGCCCCGTTCGCAACATGAGCAGAATGCAACCCGTGTCTGCACATGCAATGATTTTTTTTAAAAAATGGATTTTTAAAATTTAAATTGGATTTTTTAAAATAAAATGCTTTGGGAGGAAAAATCTTTTTAAAGATAGTTTTCTATTTAAGTTACATTATAGTCCAAAGGTTAAACTTTTGATGTGGTTTAAAAAACCAAAAAAAAACCTTAGACTGAGTTTTAGCACACATGAAAAACTTAAAACAAATCCTTATTTCCTGATGAATAGCCTTTGGACTATTCTTGTTGTTGTTGTTTAGTCGATTTTGTCCTTCTCTCATAGTTTGTCTGTTAGTTTAGCCAATTCTGCATAGTTCATCAGTTTTTCTGGCCATTGTTCCTTTGATGGTATTTCTTCCGTCTTCCACTATTGTGCAATCAAGATTCTTGCCACTGTTGTAGCATAAATAATGTCCATTTTCCTTTTGGTAGCTCTTTATTTGAGATACCTAACGAAAAGGTTTCAGGATGTTAAACAAAATTCATTTTAAACATTTTTTTTTCAATTCATTGTATATCATTTCCCAATATTTTTTAATGCGTTTGCATTCCCACCACTTATGATAAAATGTTCCTCCCTTTTCCTTACATCTCCAACAACTGTTATTTTCCTTCCTAAACATCTTTGCCCAAAAAATGTGTGCATTTTGGAAGATGCCTTCTTACCCAAGTCTCTCGTCTTTGTGTTGCAGTTGGGCCTGGAACGCTTTCACGGGGTTGGCATCCTGGGATTCAATTCTGCCGAATGGTTCATAGCGGACATCGGAGCGATTCTGGCTGGGTGAGTTTGACCGTTCCGAAAAAGGAAGCGTAACTCCGAACGGGACCGGAACCCGCTCATTGTTTCTTTTCTTTTGTTGTAAATTTATTTATTTGGTTTTTCAAATTAAACTTTGAAAGTCACATATCAACATAAAAAAACAAGGTACCTTAGAATCTCCAGGGCTTCCCTCTTCCCTGGAGAGAGCCAGTGTGGTGTAGTGGTTAAGAGCGGTGGACTCGTAATCTGGTGAACCGGGTTCACTTCCCCGCTCCTCCACCTGCAGCTGCTGGGTGACCTTGGGCCAGTCACACTTCTCTGAAGTCTCTCAGCCCCACTCACCTCACAGAGTGTTTGTTGTGGGGGAGGAAGGGAAAGGAGAATGTTAGCCGCTTTGAGACTCCTTCGGGTAGTGATAAAGCGGGATATCAAATCCAAACACCACTACTTCTTCCCCTTTGTGGGTCCTATTGTTAATCACTTCCTCCTGCATCTTTTGTTGTTGTTGCTGTTGAGTCGTTTAGTCGTGTCCGACTCTTCGTGACCCCCTGGACCAGAGCACGCCAGGCACTCCTGTCTTCCACTGCCTCCCGCACTTTGGTCAAACTCATGCTGGTCACTTCGAGAACACTGTCCAACCATCTCGTCCTCCATCATCCCCTTCTCCTTGTGCCTCCATCTTTCCCAACATCAGGGTCTTTTCCAGGGAGTCTTCTCTTCTCATGAGGTGGCCAAAGTCTTGGAGCCTCCGCTTCAGGATCTGTCCTTCCAGTGAGCACTCAGGGCTGATTTCCTTCAGAATGGATCGGTTTGATCTTCTCACAGTCCATGGGACTCTCAAGAGTCTCCTCCAGCACCAGAATTCAAAAGCATCAATTCTTCGGCGATCAGCCTTCTTTATGGTCCAGCTCTCACTTCCATACATCACTACTGGGAAAACCATGGCTTTAACTATACGGACCTCTTATAATACAATCCAAATCTTTTACATCGCCATGATACCCAAAATTCACCATTAAACCTATTCCAATCCCATGAACGGTTTTAGCTGTTTACAGTGGTTTTTAAGACAGGCATAGGCAAACTCGGCCCTCCAGATGTTTTGGGACTACAACTCCCATCATCCCTAGCTAACCGGACCAGTGGTCAGGGATGATGGGAGTTGTAGTCCCAAAACATCTGGAGGGCCGAGTTTGCCTATGCCTGGATTATAATCCCCCCCATTCCTTATTAAAGTTTGGGTCTTCCTGATTTCCGATTCGTCCGGTCATTGTTGCCATTTGATGGCATGGTCCCATCAACTTGAAAAACTTGCTCGCTTCTAATCCCTTGGCCCATCGAAGCCGGCTGCCTTAAGATGGGCCACTTGGGATGCCCAACTAAATTTGTAGCATTCCCTTTCGGAAGACCAGATTTCAGGGCAGTTCACTGAAATAACATGCTTTGCGCTGAGACCAGACCACAGTGGTTCACCTGTCAATCATTGCTGTTTAAGCCGACTTGCAGCAGTGCTCTGGGGGTTTCAGAGTAAGGAAGGATCAATGCCTTTTCCAGCCTTACCTGGAGGCATCTGGAATTGCCAGTGTGCAAATCCTCGCAAAGTCTCCATTTAAATCCTTGCAGCCAGGGCCGGATTTAGGTTTGAGGCCCTGAGCTACTGAAGGAAACGGGGCCCCTTATATGTCCAGCTGTCCTTTGTCAACAGCAGATTGTCGCTGTTCTTTGTGTTGAATATATGCTCTATGGTAATTTATGGAGGCAGTGGAAGACAGGAGTGTCTGGCGTGCTCTGGTCCATGGGGTCATGAAGAGTCGGACACGACTAAACGACAAAACAACAACAACAATAATTTATGGACCTAATAATATCTCTAGCCATTTGCACATAACAGAATATGTATTTAATCAAAGGGATTGTTGAACTGAAATACAATTAAGAGGTATATTAATAGTGAAATACAATTAAGAAGTACATAATAGTGAAATAATTAAGCTCTAACTTTAAATGATTTTTTTATTCGTAAAAAACTTAATAATGCAAACGCATAGGCATTTGGCAATAAGAAAAGTTCCTTTAGAAACACAATTTACAAAGACTCATAGTCTAGTCTCAGTCTAGAAACTTGCAATAACATGAAATGACAATTGTTTTTTATCTTACATTTTGGAAACATACATCCAGTCCCCCCCCCTTTACATTTTTGGGGGGCCCTAAGCTATAGCTTGTTTGAAGTAAAGGTAAAGGGACCCCTGACCATTAGGTCCAGTCATGGCCGAATCTGGGTTTGTGGCAATCATCTCGCTTTCTTGGCCGAGCGTACAGCTTCCGGGTCATGTGGCCAGCATGACTAAGCCACTTCTGGAGAACCAGAGCAGTGCACGGAAACGCCGTTTACCTTCCCGCCGGAGCGGTACCTATTTATCTACTTGCACTTTGACGTGCTTTCGAACTGCTAGGTTGGCAGGAGCTGGGACTGAGCAATGAGAGCTCACCCCATCGCAGGGATTCGAACCGCCGACCTTCTGATCGGCAAGTCCTAGGCTCTGTGGCTTAACCCACAGCGCCACCCGCATCCCACATAGCTTGTTTAGCTTATACGTAAATTCAGCACTGCTTACAGCACTCTAGAACAACCTCAGAAGGAAGCTTTTGAATTGTGCACCCCCAAAAATGTTCAAAACCGCCTGTTGCTCGTCATTTGGAGGGCTGGGAAAGTGGGCCCAGGGCTTTGGTCTGTGGCAAAGTTTGCAGCCTGGTTCCTTTGTCTTCAAACCACATCTCAGATGTCTGTTGCACCCGGATTACAAGATCTCTCTTTTTTCCCCCACACACGCAGAGGTTTTGCTGTTGGCATTTACACAACCAACTCCCCGGAGGCCTGCCAGTATGTCGCAGAGAACTGCGGAGCTAATATCATCGTGGTGGAGAACGACCGGCAGCTTCAGAAAATCTTGGAGGTGACATGGGGTTGTGGGCTGTGGCTTGGGTACGCTTGGCCTTTCTGCAATCCCAAGGGCATTCGAGTGTTCGGGTGTACGCTAGCTTGTGGAATTTTACTTTTAGGGCCATAAAGGGAGCGCAAAACCCAGATTCGGTAACCCAGGTTGAAATCGGACTCCTATAACCCTGCCGTGTCAAGGGAAACTGCAATCACAACATTAAGTTGCATTTACAGTGGTACCTCGGTTCTCAAACTTAACCTGTTCCGGAAGTCCATTCCAAAACCAAGGCGCGGCTTCTGATTGCCCGCAGCTGCATCAGATGTTCAGCTTCTGAAAAACGTTTGAAAACTGGAACACTTACTTCCGGGTTTTCGGCGTTTGAGAACCAAGGCGTTTGAGAACCAAGGTACCACTGTAGTGTATTAAGCCATCAGAGCACAGGGATTTCCTCGTGGAAATGACTGCAAAGCTGCGGGAGTTAGGGGTTGGGATGGATGACCTCTGAGGTTCCCCCACTCAGTTCTGTGGTCTTTCTTGCTCTAGGTTAAGAGCCAGTTGCCTCTTGTGAAGGCAATCATCCAGTATGGCGAAGAGCTCAAGGAGAAAAGGCCAAATCTGTACACGGTGAGTATCTCCTCTTTTCCTTCCGTTCCACATTCTCTAAACCTCCCCTGAATGCTTCATTGAGTTTGAGCTGGAAGGGACCCCAATCCCCTGCGATGCAGGGATCACAAAAATGCCAATTTTTGTCAGGTCGTGAATTTAAGCCGCGCTTTAACCTTTCACGGTTGGAATTTGGAAGGAAAAAAAGTGGGGCTTATATTCAGGCCAATACGGTATACTGCCAGGTCAAAAATTAAGAAACCAAGATCATGATATGGACTTCAAACTGGTTTGGGATAATATATTGATACAGTGGTGCCCCGCAAGACGAACGCCTCGCAAGACGGAAAACCCGCTAGACGAAAGGGTTTTCCGTTTTGGAGGCGCTTCGCAAAACGAATTTCCCTATGGGCTTGCTTCGCAAGACGAAATGTCTTGCGAATTCCTGCGGGTTTTTTTCCCTTTTCCCCCCCTTTTCCTAAGCTGCTAAGCCGCTTATCAGCTGATCCGCTAAAAGCCGCTAAACCGCTAATAGCGCTAATCCGCTAAGCTGTCAATGGGCTTGCTTCGCAAGACGAAAAAACCGCTATACGAAGAGCCTCACGGAACGGATTAATTTCGTCTTGCGAGGCACCACTGTATATCACCCAGCCCTCATGGGGTCCTGAGCCGTGTAAGACTTTATAGGTCAACACCAGCACTTCGGACTGGACCCAGAAAGTCGCCAGCAGCCAGTACAGTTGGGCTGGAATTGTTATTACCTTGTTTAAATCTTGTTTAAATAAATAGAATAAATAGAAATGTAGACCCTTCTTAACCAAGTTCTTCTTTTGGTAAAGGAAAGGTGATGGGTAGTGCTGTGGTCTAAACCAGTGTTTCCCAACCTTGTGCCTCCAGCTGTTTTTGAACTACAACTCCCATCATCCCTGACTAGCAAGAGCAGTGGCAAGGGATGATGGGAATTGTAGTCCAAAAACAGCTGGAGGCACAAGGTTGGGAAACACTGGTCTAAACCACCTCTTGGGCTTGCCGATTGGAAGGTCGGTGGTTCGAATCTCCGCAAGGGAATGAGCTCCCGTTGCTCTGTCCCAGCTCCTGCCAACCTAGCAGTTCAAAAGCACGCCGGCGCAAGCAGATAAATAGGTACCACTGCAGTGGGAAGGTAAACAGCATTTCTGTGCGCTCTGGTTTCCGTCACGGTGTCCCGTTGCACCAGAAGCGGTTTGGTCCTGCTGGCCACATGACCCAAAAAGCTCCGTGCGGACAATTGCCAGCTCCCTCGGCCTGAAAGTGAGATGAGCTCCACAAGCCCGTAGTTGCCTTGAACTGGTCTTAACCGCCTAGGGGTCCTTTGTGTCTCTTTCGTTCATGCAGTGGAGTGAGTTCATGGCGCTTGGGGCCAGCATCTCGGATGACCAGCTTGACAAAATCATCGCGTCCCAGAAACCCAACCAATGTTGCACCCTGATCTATACCTCGGGGACGACAGGTCAGCCCAAGGGAGTCATGTTGAGCCACGACAACGTGAGTGAGATTCGCCGCTTTGGGAAACTTTCCGGAGAGTCGCAGCCCTGGGGATGAAATCTTATCTCTCTCAAACTGGTCTCCCGTATCAGATACCGCCCACTTGAATTGTGCAAGAAATCGCCAAGGGTGAAAAAGGAGGAATGCAGTTATAATTAAGCCCATTTTGAAACAGGGGGCATGTGGGTGCCTTTGGTGGGGAAGAGCAAAATAATAATAATAATAATAATAATAATAATAATAATAATAATAATGGTTTATTTGTACCCCACCCATCTGGCTGGGTTTCCCCAGCCACTCTGGGTGGCTTCCAACAAAGATTTAAAATACATTAAAATGTCAAACATTTAAAACTTCCCTAAACAGGGCTGCCTTCAGATGTCTTCTAAATGTCAGGTAGTTGTTTATCTCTTTGACATCTGGTGGGAGGGCATTCCACAGGGCGGGCGCCACCACCGAGAAGGCTCTCTGCCTGGTTCCCTGTAGATTTGCTTCTTGCAGTGAGGGAACCACCAGAAGGCCCTCAGAGCTGGACCTCAGTGTCCGGGATAGACGATGGGGGTGGAGGCGCTCCTTCAGGTATACTGGGCCGAGGCCATTTAGGGCTTTAAAAGTCAGCACCAACTCTTTGAATTGTGCTTAGAAATGAATTGGGAGCCAATGTAGGTATATCAAGATGGTTTCGACGGCCACTCCCAATCACCAGTCTAGCTGCCTCATTCTGGATTAGTTGTAGTTTCTGGGTCACCTTCAAAGGTAGCCCCACATAGAGCGCATTGCAGTAGTCCAAGTGGGAGATAAACAGAGCATGGACCACTCTGGCGAGACAGTCTGCGGACAGGGAGGGTCTCATCCTGTGTACCCGATGGAGCTGCCCTGGACACAGAATTGACCTGCGCCTCCATGGACAGCTGTGAGTCCAAAATGACTCCCAGGCTGCGCTCCTGGTCCTTCAGGGGCACAGGTACCCAACACAATATTTTGCTGGAAACCGCACAGACTGCTTGGGGAAACCCAGCCAGATGGGCAGGGTATGAATAATAAATAATGAAAATAATATGTGTGTGTGTTGTGTTGTCGCTGAAGTATTGTGCCTTTGCAGATCACCTGGACGGCCCGGGCAGGAGGCAACTACGTCGGCCTGAGCAAAGCGACGGAGCGTCAGGAGGTTGTGGTCAGCTACCTGCCTCTTAGCCACGTGGCTGCGCAGATGATTGACATCTGGCTGCCAATCACGTTTGGAGTCCACACCTGCTTTGCGCAACCAGATGCTTTGAAGGTGATGTTCGGGGAAATTTAAAAATGAAACCAGAACCCACAGCCCCACAAGAACACACAGAAGCACTTGGAGTGTTTTTTTTCCCATTCCCCATGTCATTTTTATTAAATCCCCAAAAAGATTTCCAAAAAATTAATCATCATACACAATCTCTTTTTTAAAAAAAACCCACAGTTTCTTCTTTTTTAAATAATTTTTTATTGCAAAACAATTTACATAAAACAACAATAACATAAACACAGTACATCAGTAACAACTACACACACACTAACAAATCGTCTGACTTCACACACACTTTTGACTTCCAAATCACCTTATTGTGCTTTTTACACATTCTTAACCTATACATGAAGGGACGTGGGTGGCGCTGTGGGTTAAACCACAGAGCCTAGGGCTTGCCGATCAGAAGGTCGGTGGTTCGAATCCCCGCGACAGGGTGAGCTCCCGTTGCTCGGTCCCTGCTCCTGCCCACTTAGCAGTTCGAAAGCACGTCAAAGTGCAAGTAGATAAATAGGTACCGCTCCGGCGGGAAGATAAACGGCGTTTCCGTGTGCTGCGCTGGTGCAGGCTTGCCAGAGCAGCTTCGTCATGCTGGCCACGTGACCTGGAAGTGTCTTTGGACGGCGCTGGCTCACGGCCTCTAGAGTGAGATGAGCACGCAACTCTAGAGTCGGACATGACTGGCCCGTACGGGCAGGGGTACCTTTACCTATATTATGTCCCAGAATTCTCATATCCTCACCCAGTCCCACAAAGTTTCCTCTTGACTTCCCACCCTCCCTTTTCTGATGTTTCCCATTTTATCAGCTGTGTTTACAGCACATAAAAAGGTAAAGGGACCCCTGACCATTAGGTCCAGTCGTGGCCGACTCTGGGGTTGCGGCACTCATCTCGCTTTACTGGCTGAGGGAGCTGGTGTACAGCTTCTGGGTCATGTGGCCAGCATGACGAAGCTGCTCTGGCGAGCCTGCACCAGCGCAGCACACGGAAACGCCATTTACCTTCCCGCCGGAGCGGTACCTATTTATCTACTTGCAGTTTGATGTGCTTTTGAGCTGCTAGGTTGGCAGGAGCAGGGACCGAGCAACGGGAGCTCACCCCATCGCGGGGATTCGAACCGCGACTTTCTGATCAGCAAGTCCTAGGCTCTGTGGTTTAACCCACAGCGCCACCCGCGTCCCGTTTACAGCATATACATTTTTACTAATCTAAACTCCAGGTCTCCCCCTGGGGAATGAACCCGGGACCCTTTGCTCCCACCTGACCTTCATCTCCCTCTCTTGAAATTTTATGTCCCACCAGGGTACTTTGGTGGAGACCCTCAAGGAAGTGCGGCCCACGGCGTTCCTGGGGGTCCCTCGCGTCTGGGAGAAGATGCAGGAGAGGATGAAAGCCGCCGGGATGAAGTTCTCCGCCGTGAAGAAGCGGATCGCCGCCTGGGCAAAAGTCGTCGGGTTGGAGACCAACCTGAGACGAATCAATGGGTAGGAAGAACGTGGTGGCATTGTATTGTGTCCCAGACCCCTTGGGGTAGAACAGCAGGGACCTAATGTATAAAGGTAAAGGGACCCCTGACCATTAGGTCCAGTTGTGACCAACTCTGGAGTTGCGGCGCTCATCTTGCTTTACTGGCCGAGGGAGCCGGCGTACAGCTTCCGGGTCATGTGGCCAGCAGGACTAAGCCGCTTCTGCCGAACCAGAGCAGCGCACGGAAATGCCATTTACCTTCCCGCCGGAGCGGTACCTATTTATCTACTTGCGCTTTGACGTGCTTTCGAACTGCTAGGTGGGCAGGAGCAGGGACTGAGCAACGGGAGCTCACCCCGTCATTGCGGGGATTCGAACCACCGACATTCTGATCGGCAAGTCCTAGGCTCTGTGGTTTAACCCACAGCGCCACCCACGTCCCATGACCTAATGTGTAGCATGCTATAAATTTCATATCTGTGATCCATAATTTCTCCCGAGCTGCCTTTTCAATATTATGACCTATACCGTGGTGTAGTGGTTAAGAGCGGTAGTCTCGTAATCTAGGGAACCGGGTTCGCTTCCCTGCTCCTCCACATGCAGCTGCTGGGTGACCTTGGGCCAGTCACACTTCCCTGAAGTCTCTCAGCCTCACTCACCTCATAGAGTGTTTGTTGTGGGGGAGGAAGGGAAAGGAGATTGTTGGCTACTTTGAGACTCCTTAAGGTGAGTATCAAGTCCAAACTCCTCCTCCTCCTCCTCCTCCACCACGTATCATTGCTGAATGAATGAATGAATCTTTATGTGCGTCAGCCATCGGTCATAGCAATAAAACAACAATACGATATACAAAGAATAGAAATAAAAAGTCAATTATATAAATTTTAGGGTTTTGAATCAATAGTCAAATAGTGGGTGTTATTCTGATTTCCCCAGCTAAAAACCTTGCCAACTTTGCTTTCGCCTTCTCATCTTGATCTGCCAAGAGAAAGGACGCTTGGGCAGTGGTTGGGCGACCCGGAATGGGGTGATAATCTCATTCCTCAAGTCTTTATAAAGAGTGCAAGCCAGAAGGGTATGCGCCACCGATTCGGGACTGCCATCTCCACAGGGACAGAAACGTTTTTCGTGTGGAATCTGTTGGAATCGTCCCTCAAGTCCAGCCAAGGGCAAGACATTCAATCTTGCAAGAGTAAAAGCATGTCTATATTTTAGAATTGCTAGGTTATGCAGATAGGGTGGTCTCAGCGGCCGCTCCCAGTCACCAGTCTTCCCTGCAAGAAGCGAAGTTACAGGGAACCAGGCAAAGGGCCTTCTCGGTGGTGGCGCCCACCCTGCGGAACGCCCTCCCATCAGATGTCAAAGAAATAAACAACTATCTGATGTTTAGAAGACATCTGAAGGCAGCCCTGTTTAGGGAAGTTTTTAATGACTGATGTTTTAATGTATTTTAAATCTTTTGTTGGAAGCCACCAGCCAGATGGGCGGGGTATAAATAAATTATTATAATTATCATTACCATTACCATTACCATTATTATTATTATAGTATGGCAGCTACTGTTGCATTTGCAAAGTAAAGGAAGGATTGAACTCTGATTAATAAGAATACACACAGAGGCTTGAACCAGCAAGACTCTGGGAAGGGTGCATATAATTGTGTCTCTCTGTGCTTGTCCGTGTCTGCAGCCCCCTGGCCCAGGCCGTTTTTTATTCACAAAAGAACTTTTTACAGAGTGTTCGTAAGAACCAATCAGATTTCTTCTGAGCATTTCCACAAACCCACGTGGGGAGAAGATTAGATCAAAAGAAATTCTTTTAACTACAAAGACTACTACTCTGAGCATGTACAGTGGTGCCTCGCAAGACGAAAAGAATCCGTTCCGCGAGTCTCTTCGTCTAGCGGTTTTTTCGTCTTGCGAAGCAAGCCCATTGACGGCTTAGCAGATTAGCGCTATTAGCGGTTTAGCGGCTTTTATCGGCTTAGCGGATAAGCGGCTTAGCGGGGGGGGAAGGGGGGAAAAACCCGCAGGAACTCGCAAGACATTTTCGTCTTGCGAAGCAAGCCCATAGGGAAATTCGTCTTGCGAAGCACCTCCAAAACGGAAAACTCTTTCGTCTAGCGAGTTTTCCGTCTTGCGAGGCGTTCGTCTTGCGGGGCACCACTGTATACATAATCTGAGAGTAAATAAAAGAGGACTAGAGAAACTCCAGAGATCACAAACAGGAGTAAACAAGAGAGCATGGAAGGATGGCAAGGAGGTAGGCATCTTTATCACCTTCCTGTGAAACTATTTCCAGGCCCTAAGATTAATATTCATCAGAGAAACTTCCCATAGTCTTTAGATGACCCAGGACGCCTGCCTGTCTGTCAAAGTGTGTACGTGACTCGTGAAGAAGAGGGGAATGGGCAGTAGAGGCAAAAGGGCATGAATGTAGAATCTTATGGGATTTAATCAGAAATTATTACCTGCAAAACTCAAGAGCTTCACAAACTTGTGAAACTCCTGATAAGATGAGGGGGCCTTTTCTTCTTCTTTCTTCCCCCCATTCAGACTTAAAACTGGAGGCTCACAACGTTCGAGGGAAGAAGACAGGTATAACTTTTTAAAGAAGTTTGTATGGTTAAACCTGCACTGTTGAGAAGCACACCCACACCCCAGTTGTTGTTGTTGTTGTTGTTGTTGTTGTTGTGCCTCTTTATCGACAGGAGTTTGAAGCCCTGCTGTAAAAGGCTGTAACTGTTTTTAATATAGAATCATAGAATAGAGTTGGAAAGGAGACCCTGAAAATCATCAACCCCCTGCAATTCTGGACTGTGCAGTTGTCGATCGAACCTGCAACGATCAAATTCTTCTGATTATTTCACAACTTGCTGGTTGCTGCCCTGGTCTAGTCTGGGAGGGCACAAGAGACAAACTCAACAATTGAAATAAATACTGATTTTAAAGAAGAAAATGTTTGCAGGATATTGGTTTGGTCCCCCCCCCCACCACCACCACCAGCGATCATTTTAGCGATTTCCTCCCTGACGGCCAAATCCCAGCTACGTCTGGGAATTTCTGAACATTTGGCAACCCTTACTGAAAAACTCAGTGTCAAAATGTGAGGGTGCAAATCGGATTTGAAGTGAGAGCAGCAGGGGGGAGTGAAATCTTCGTTTTTCCTGTGAGGTTAGGTGAAGGTATAGAGTAACTCTAATATGCAGCAGAAATTGAAATTTTGAGGGAAGCATGGAAGGAGGGAGGGGAATGATGGATTGATAAATCTGAAATGTTGTTCAAAAAAACCCATAAAAAATAAATGAAACAGTAATAATATATTGGGAGCGGTTGATCTCCCATCATAGAATTGTAGCATTGGTAAAAGGTAAAGGGACCCCTGACCGTTAAGTCCAATCACGGACGACTCTGGGGTTGCGGAGCTCATCTCACTTTACTGGCCGAGGAAGCCGGCGTTTGTCCACAGACAGTTTTTCCGGGTCCTGTGGCCAGCATGACAAAGCCACTTCTGGCAAACCAGAGCAGCGCATGGAAACGCCGTTTACCTTCCCGCCAGAGTGGTACCTATTTATCTACTTGCACTTTGACGTGCTTTCGAACGGCTAGGTTGGCAGGAGCAGGGACCGAGCAACGGGAGCTCACCCCGTCACTGCGGGGATTCGAACCGCCGACCTTCTGATCGGCAAGCCCTAGGCTCTGTGGGGCATCTTAAGTCCAGCTACCTGCAATGCTGGAATATTTTTACCCGATGTGGGGCTCGAATCCAAGACCCTGAGATCAAAAGTTTCAACCGGCGCGACACAACCACGCAAGCAGAACGAATTGCTGACACTCACTGAGAGAGTTCTAGCCATGGACCGAACGTAGGTTCTTTTCTGTAAATTGCTGTCTGTCTAATTTCCTTAGGTCCGACGAGCTCCCTCTGAATTTCCGCCTGGCCAGGAGCTTTGTCTTCAAGAAAGTGCGTAAACAGTTGGGCTTGGACCGCTGCACCAAATGCTACACAGGAGCCGCTCCTATCACAAGAGACACCCTGGAATATTTCCTGAGCCTCGACATTTGTATATATGAGCTATACGGCATGAGTGAGAGCTCAGGGCCTCACACGGCTTCGTTCCCGAGTTCATACAAACTGGGAAGGTAGGGGCGTAATTTGTATTTATTTGGGGGAGGGGGGGATCCTGCAACTTCTGCACTGTGTTGTCCGGTCCGTCTCGTGTTCTGTGGATTTAAAAACGACAAGCCCCCCCCCTCCAATTGCTTTTAAATCGTGCCTGTTCTCTGCCCCGTACCAAAACCGTTTTTCAGAATTCGGAGAAGCCCGTAATCCGACCGACCCCTGTGTTCGGATCTGCGTGCAAACCCAGAATAATTGAACTAAGTCTTGTTTGCTTTAAAATAAGGACCGTCAGAACAATATCTTCCCCCACCACTGCTTATGAAAGCATGCGTACTCAACTTTTTGGCCTTGAAAGGACAGACGGACACACACATTTTGGGCAGCGTCTCAAAAACTTTAAAGGCAATAAAATAAACTTGCAAACTATAAGAAACAGGAGTTTGAGAAAACCAACCAAAACATAAATTGGGAGGCTTAGTGTAAGCCGCACCCCTAAATAATCCTTGCACATTTGAAATTTTTAGAAATGTAATTTGGAAATGTATGTAATATTGAGCAGCAAATAATAAGGGTGGTTAGTGAAACATCAAGGCAGTGGGGCAGGAAGTCGGCTTTTAAATTTGTATTAGATGTGACTCGATTTGATGTTACTTCGTTTTGTAAAGATGGAAGGGGATAGAAATCGATTGGGGAAGAGGGGGAAGCCCCATCATATCAGACAGAGCATGCGAGCTGTTTTCCTTTCGGGAAAGGGGGAAGTCGCTTGGTTTTGACTGCTCACAAGCCGCTTTTCCTGCATTTACCCAGTTCTGGCAAAGAGATCACGGGCTGCAGAACGATGCTCTCCAAGCCGGACTCTGAAGGCGTCGGCGAAATTTGCTTCGCTGGGCGCCATGTCTTTATGGGTTACCTGAACATGGAAGACAAGACCAAAGAGGCCATTGATGATGAGGGCTGGCTCCATTCGGGGGACCTTGGCAAGCACGACGCAGACGGGTTCCTCTACATCACGGGAAGAATCAAAGGTAAACCTTCTCATAGTCCTCGGAAGAACCAGAATCCTTTTTTTTTTTTTTTTTTTTAATTTGCATTTTAGTTATTTGTTAACATTCTTATACAGTGGTGCCTCGCAAGACGAAAAGAATCCATTCCGCGAGTCTCTTCGTCTTGCGGTTTTTTCGTCTTGCGAAACAACCCTATTAGCGGCTAAGCGGCTATTAGCAGCGGCTTAGGAAAAGGGGGGGGGGGAGCGAAAAAAAATTGCAAGACATTTTCGTCTTGCGAAGCAAGCCCATAGGGAAATTCGTCCTGCGAAGCGCCTCGAAAAACGGAAAACCCTTTCGTCTAGCGGGTTTTTCGTCTTGCGAGGCATTCGTCTTGCGGGGCACCACTGTATTACATCGGTAAACATCATATTACATTTCAGGACTTACTATAATATAATTTCCAACATGTATACAAAAAGTGCTGTATTTTTCGCTCTATAAGACGCACCTAGTTTTAGAGGAGGACAACAAGGGGGAAAAATATTCTCTCCCTCTCTGCTCAGTGCCCCTCCAGCGAAGCGGGAAGAGAAATAGAAGGGGCTCCGTTTCTACTCCCGCTTCGCTGAAGGGGCGCTGCGCAGAGACGGAAAGCTGTGCAGCGCCTCTCCCGCGAAGCGAAGCCAGGGGAGCAAGAGGGATTGATCTCTCTTGCTCGCCTGGCTTCAGGAATTGGACACCGTATTCCAGGTGTGGTCTGACCAAGGGAGAACAGAGTGGTACAGTGGTACCTCAGGTTACATACGCTTCAGGTTACAGACTCTGCTAACCCAGAAATAGTACCTTGGGTTAAGAACTTTGCTTCAGGATGAGAACAGAAATTGCGCGGCGGCAACAGGAGGCCCCATTAGCTAAAATGGTGCTTCAGGTGAAGAACAGTTTCAGGTTAAGAACGGACCTCCGGAACGAATTACAGTGGTACCTCGGGTTAAGTACTTAATTCCTAGCAATTAGTAATAATAATACATTTATATTGTTATGATTAAATATTTTTTATTAGGTTTTAAAATACATAACGCAGAGTAAGTTATTGTTGGAAGTAAGCAGATATAATTACGCTTCCCTCAGCCAGTAAACAAACACACACACACAGAACTACTATAACAAATAAACGAAATTAATTGAAAACAACCTAAATCCCACCCACAAACTAAAGACCTTTTGGTTCTAAGTACAGTGGTACCTTGGGGACGCGGGTGGCGCTGTGGGTAAAACCTCAGTGCCTAGGACTTGCCGATTGTATGGTCGGTGGTTCGAATCCCCGCGGCGGGGTGAGCTCCCGTCTTTTGGTCCCAGCTCCTGCCCACCTAGCAGTTCGAAAGCACCCCTAAGTGCAAGTAGATAAATAGGTACCGCTTCATAGCGGGAAGGTAAACGGCGTTTCCGTGTGCGGCTCTGGCTCGTCAGAGCAGCTTCGTCTCGCTGGCCACGTGACCCGGAAGTGTCTCCGGACAGCGCTGGCTCCCAGCCACTTAAGTGAGATGGGCGCACAACCCTAGAGTCGGGCACGACTGGCCCGTACGGGCAGGGGTACCTTTACCTTTACCTTTACAGTGGTACCTTGGGTTAAGAACTTAATGCGTTCCAGAGGTCCGTTCTTAACCTGAAACTGTTCTTAACCTGAAGCACCACTTTAGCTAATGGGGCCTCCTGCTGCCGCCGGAGCACGATTTCTGTTCTCATCCTGAAGCAAAGTTCTGAACCCGAGGTATTTCTGGGTTAGCGGTAACCTGAAGCATCTGTAACCTGAAGCATATGTGTCAGGGGTTCAGGAGCAGAGGCACAGGGAAGAGAGGAGATGGAGAGCGAAGGGGAAGAATCCGAGGGGAGCGTAGGAGAAGAGGACAGTGGACCGAGGGATTCCATGAGCCTCTCCAGCGAATCGGAAGATTCACAGAAGGGGGCGCCAGTGGCCAGGGGTAGGGGGTTCCCAAGGGGAACGTCCCAGGAGCAAGGGGGCAGCAGGGACTCCCAGAGCAGTAGTTGGAAATCAGGACCAGCTTCCCCACCAGAGCAGAGTGGGGGGGAAGAGTCCCAAGGATCGGGGCCAGTGCATTCCCCACCAGGGAGAGAAGATAAGGCAGGGCTGACCACACCTCCATCGGAGAGTCAGACAACGGAGGGGAGGTCAGATCCGGCCAGTGTCCCGGAAGAGGGAAGCAGTGACAGAAGTAGTGTAACGGTTAGGAGAAAGGTCACTGGGTTGGCGCGAGAGGCAAGTTCAAATGTACAGGAGTGCGGGACAGCAGAGAATGAGGATTGGGAACCGGGTCCTAAAGCCCGCCGGAGGGAGGGGAAGGAGCTAAGCGACTCAGCGTCGGAAGAGTCCAGAAAGGGCAATGCCCCAGCGGGCAGGAGGACCCAGAGGAGGAGAGAGCAGCGTAAAAGGTGGAGCAGGGCTAGGATCTTAAACTGGTGTCATAGGGGAGGAGACTCAGATGGGACTTCGCCGATCTAGGGTTTAAGACGTAGGGCTGCACGCTGTGGCTTTGAAATGGAAACTGAACCTCAATAAAGACTTTTGTACATAACTACAGCCTAGCGTTGGTCCTCTGTGAGCTGGGACCTAGAGGCAGCTCTGACAGTATGTAACCTGAGGTACCACTGTAAGTACTTAACCCGAGGTACCACTGTACTATGAAATGTAGCTCAGGTGTGTTTAGGTTCCTGATGGCTTATGCTGTGTCGTCTCCTTTCAGAGCTAATCATCACAGCCGGTGGCGAAAACATTCCTCCAGTCCCTATTGAGGACGCCATCAAAGAGGCTGTCCCCATCCTCAGCAACGTCATGTTGATAGGGGACAAGGCCAAATTCCTTGCGATGCTCATGACTCTGAAGGTAAATCCTGCTATTTCCTGTCTCCTGCCCCAATCTTTTTTTAAAAAATAATTTTTATTGATTTTAACATATACCGTATTTTTCGCTCTATAACACGCACCAGACCATAACACACACCTAGTTTTTAGAGGAGGAAAACAAGAAAATATTCTAAACGAAATAGTGGATATATGCTTTTTGTGGTTCAATCTGTGGCCACAGACGTGTGATCTGACAGTGAGTTTGGAGTAGCCCAATGCAAAAATCCTGAGGATCCATGTGGATCCATGCTTTGTAACCACGGAGGAGGGAAGGAAGGGGAACCATGGATCCTCTGCTCACGACCGCAGCAGATCCCCCCCGCCACCCGCAGGCATTCGCTCCATAACACGCACAGACATTTCCCCTTACTTTCTAGGAGGAAAAAAGTGAGTGTTATGGTGCAAAAAGTACGGTAAATTATAAAATGTACCACAAAACTTATCACTTATACAATCTTTTTAGACTTCCATCAGCACCTCTGATGATCCACCGTTTTAACCACTTCTTATGCATTTCTTAACTTTATATTGCCTTTACATCTCTTAACAAATCATCCTTCCCCTTCTCCATTTTTGCAATACTTCCAATAATACTCCTCACAAAACGTCTTGCAAACCTACAAACGTCATCTGATTTTCACAAATACTTTTCAAATAGTCCGTAAATTTACTCCAGTCTTCCGTGAATTTCTGGTCCTGCCGGTTTCGAATCCTTCCTGTTAGTTTATCTAGTTCTGCATAGTCCATTAACTTCATCCTCCATTCTTCAATCGTCGGTGTCTCCTTCCCCAATCTTGGCATGAGTTTCCGTGTCAGGGCAGTGATTGGGAGCAGGGCAGCCACAAAGCTTGTTATAAGAAAAAACTGCTCCCTTTCCGCAGTAGTGTCCAAACTTTTTTCAAAGAGGGCCAGATCTGATGAAGTGAAGGGTCGGGAAGGCTGACCAAAGTTGACCTTTTTTTTAGGATTGAAGTTATTGAGGTGTTTTTTTAGGATTTTAACCCAGGAAATAAACTTTGAAGGTGACCCGGAAACTGCAATTAATCCAGAATGTGGCAGCTAGACTGGTGACTGGGAGTGGCCGCTGGGACCACATAACACCGGTTCTGAGAGATCTGCATTGGCTCCCAGTACGTTTCCGAGCACAATTCAAAGTGTTGATCTTTAAAGCCCTAAACAGCCTCAGTCCTGTATACCTGAAGGAGCGTCTCCACCCCCATCGTTCTGCCCGGACGCTGAGATCCAGCGCCGAGGGCCTTCTGGCGGTTCCCTCCCTGCGAGAAGTGAGGTTACAGGGAACCAGACAGAGGGCCTTCTCGGTGGTGGCGCCCGCCCTGTGGAACACCGTCCCTTCAGATGTGAAGGAAATAAGCAGCTATCCTATCTTTAAAAGACATCTGAAGGCAGCCCTGTTCAGGGAAGTTTTTAATATTTAACACTGTACTGTTTAATACTTGATTGGGAGCCGCCTAGAGTGGGTGGGGAAACTCAGCCAGATGGGGAGGGTATAAATAATAAATTATTATTATTATTATAAGGGCCAGATTAAACTGACCGGTGGGCCGGATTAGGCGCCCGAAACTGACTTCAGACATGTCTGCCTTACGGGGTATTCCGGAGCCCGTATAGAGTCTGCAAGTGGATTCCCTATCAGTAGGAGGAAATAACAGAGGCCAACCAGAGAATATTGAGAAGCAAAGCGGCTAGTAAGCCTGATCTTTATTCAAGGAACTGTTGCAACAGGGTCCCCACTCACCACACGCAGGAGGGAGGAGAACCCCGAACAATGGTGCGCAAGCCCTTATATAGACTCTTGAAATTGCTCACCCTGTAGCCCAAGACCACCCCCCCCAAAAAAACCCACACACATCATACATACATCACAGAAGGGGGCGGTCTACAGCAGAAATCCGGTCTGCCAGGATACCTGATAATGGTCACTGATGGCATTACCTGGGCAGCCTGGCCATTTTTTATTTTTTTTTAGCTCCTGAGTCCAGGTCACAGGCTCACCCTATCCATACACAAATACGCCTTTAAGACAGGATTTGCAAGCAAAAAGGCAATGGGAAGACATTCCCCGTTTGCCTCCCTTTCTGCAAAGGAATATTTGACGCCACTGGGAGAGTTGAAATGGCTTCAGGATGGCTCTCCTGTACTATTTCAGACACATGGTTCATATATTTAGATATGTGTGTGCATTTATGAATAGTCCATATTTGAGACCTTAAAATTCTTATAGCAAGCTGTTCGTGAAGTTGACTCTTTATTCAGCACAGCACAGACAGAGAGAGCACAGCAACTCTTTCCTGTAGATCTTGCTTCCCGCCTCCCCAAGGCAGTTGTGTCAGGAGTTCAGCCTACACTCGAGTAGGACCCTGACAGAGACACATGCCCGACTGGCATGTTCTCTCCCTCCTGGTCGATCGTTTGGGAGGTTCATAAGCTTTCTTCTGCCCGAACATCACAGCGACCGATGCCAACCGACACCGGCACACTTAGGGATCCGCAGAGTTTGCGTAACAGACCTCAGCAACTCAGCATTTTGGCTAATCTACTTTATTCACATATAAACACACACGGAGCACTGCAACATGGCTCCCCCTCTCTCTAGCATCACCACAAAGAGAAAAAGAACAAAGGACAAGAGTCCCACTTCACGGAACACAGGAACACAAACATCCTGTCTCCGTCACTTCCCACTCTGTGTAGTCAAAACATACACCGTCATGTGATAGACAAGAATCCCATGACTGCAATCGTAGAGCAGGAATCTTAACAAGTTGCAGGGACTGTGTCTTCCCACAACTGGCTGTGCTTCTCCTGGGTCCTTCCCAAGCGATCTGAGATTCTGCCAGCGTGTCTGTCTGTACTACACCCTCTTCACACCTCTTCTGGTTCTGGGAGACTAGCAGGGAAGGGAGCAGGAGGGGGAGACCGCCTGGCTCCTTTGCCAGCCTGGCTTTCATCTCTTGTCTCCTGGCTCCCCTTTCCTCCAGCCTGATTTCTGCACTGCTCTCTGCCACAGACTCTCCTTTCTCCCAAAGCCCTGTCACTCTTTCCTCCTCCTCATTCTTCTCCCTTGTCTTCTCCCTCTGAGATGGGGCGAATGTGGCCCTAACTTCTTCAGTCCAGTAATTCAATAGAGCTTGGGTTGGAAAGATGTGTGGAAGGATCTTGGTCCGTGTTGCGGCCTCCTGTGTTGGCTGACGCTCCCGTGCCACTCCTTATGCATTCTCCCGTTCCAGTGCATGGTGAACCTAGAAACCGGAGAGCCGGAAGACGCACTGACGCCTCAAGTCATCGAGTTCTGCCATAAACTGGGCAGCAAGGCCACCAAAGTATCCGACATTGTGAACAGCAAAGACCCGGCTGTGTACAGCGCCATTCAGAAAGGGGTCACGTCCGTCAACGAACGAGCCACTTCGAACGCTCAGAAAATCCAAAAGTGGATGCTTCTAGACAAGGATTTCTCCATCGCAGGCGGAGAACTGGGTGAGTGGGTGAAGCTGGTATCCTTTTCCTTCAGTAGTCGTGTTTTTATTGAACTTTAAAATCTTACCATACGTATTCCAGATTCCAAATTCGTTATACAGTGGTGCCCCGCAAGACGAACGCCTCGCAAGACGGAAAACCCGCTAGACGAAAGGGTTTTCCATTTTGGAGGTGCTTCGCAAAACGAATTTCCCTATGGGCTTGCTTCGCAAGATGAAAATGTCTTGCGAGTTCCTGCGGGGTTTTTTCCCTTTTCCCCCCTTTTCCTAAGCCCTAAGCCGCTTATCAGCTGATCCTCTGATAAGCCGCTTATCAGCTGATCCACTAAAAGCCGCTAATAGCGCTAATCCGCTAAGCTGTCAATGGGCTTGCTTCGCAAGACGAAAAAACCGCTAGACGAAGAGCCTCACGGAACGGATTAATTTCGTCTTACAAGGCACCACTGTATGTTTCTCTTTAAACTTAAGAACAGCACTCCAGGCTGTTCTTACTTCCCATCCCTGATGCAGGTGGCCCTGTGGTCTAAACCACCGAGCTTCTTGGTCTTGCCAATCAGAAGGTTGGCGGTTCGAATCCCCGCAACGGAGTGAGCTCCCGTTGCTCTGTTCCAGCTCCTGCCAACCTAGCACAGGAGTAGGCAAACTAAGGCCTGGGGGCCGGATCCGGTCCAGTAGTCTTCTAAATCCAGCCTGCAGACGGTCTGGGAATCTGCGTGTTTTTACATGAGTAGAATGTCTCCTTTAATTTAAAATGCACCTCTGGGTTATTTGTAGGGCCTGCCTGATGTTTTTACATGAGTAGAAAGTGTGCTTTTATTGAAAATGCATCTTTGGGTTATTTGTGGGCCATAGGAATTTGTTCATTCCCCCCCCCCCAAAAAAAAATAGTCCAGCCCCCCACAAGGTCTGAGGGACAGTGGACAGGCCCCCTGCTGAAAAAGTTTGCTGACCCCTGAGTAGTTCAAAAGCACACCAGTGCAAGTAGATAAATAGGTACTGCTGTGGCAGGAAGGTAAACGGCATTTCCATGCACTCTGGTTTCCGTCATGATGTCCCGTTGCGCCAGAAGCGGTTTAGTCCTGCTGGACACATGACCCGGAAAGCTGTCTGCGGACAAACGCCGGCTTCCTTGGCCTGCAAGCGAAATGAGCGCCGCAACCCCAAAGTCACCTTTGACTGGACTTAACTGTCCAGGGGTCCTTTACCTTTATTACTTTTTACCTCCCATCCCATTTACATCCTGCCTTCTTATAAACATTTCCCCTAAGAAATATCCCTCTTATTTCATATGTTATCACTATTTCAACTCCTGCTCACGATTTCATCTGATTATGGTGTTTTTTCAGATATTCCAAAAGGGGCTTTCATTCTTCCATGCGTAGTCCGTCGTGTTGGTTTCTTATTTATTCTCTGTAGTTTTCGCTTTAAAATCCATTCTTCTTTTGTTGGTGTTTTCTCTTCTTTCCAGTTCTGCACATGGCTGCTGCTGTTGCATGCGTAAATAAATTTTTAGTTGCCATTTTGCTTTGCGAGGGGCTGGATTGGATAACCCTTAGGGGTCCCTTCCAGCGCCGTGATACTATGAAAAAACCATACAGAAGGTTAAAAATTCTGCAATGGGTAAATGAAGGAATGGTCCGCCAAGACGCATTGGCAAAATTTCCAAGTAGTTTTTTGGGTGGAGGGGGGTTGGCAGCCTCTGGTCTGCACTGAGTAGCAGCCACTGCCCAGGGTTTTAAAACGGGACCCTCAGGATCATCCAGTCCAACCCCCAGAAATATACAAGCTTGTCCCTTCCGGGGATCGAACCTGCAACCTTGGCCTTAAAAAAGGTAGAGGGACCCCTGACCGTTAGGTCCAGTCGCGGACGACTCTGGGGTTGCGGCGCTCATCTCGCTTTAATGGCCGAGGGAGCCAGCGTACAGCTTCCGGGTCATGTGGCCAGCAGGACTAAGCCGCTTCTGGCGAACCAGAGCAGCGCACGGAAACGCCGTTTACCTTCCCGCCGGAGCGGTACCTATTTATCTACTTGCAGTTTGACGTGCTTTTGAGCTGCTCGGTTGGCAGGAGCAGGGACCGAGCAACGGGAGCTCACCCCATCATTGCGGGGATTCGAACCGCCGACCTTCTGATCGGCAAGTCCTAGGCTCTGTGGTTTAACCCACAGTGCCATCCGTGTCCCTTTGCAACCTTGGCCTTATCAGCAACAATTTGAACCACCTGAGCTATCCAGGGAGCTCCTTGGAGACGGTGCCAGGAATCAAACCTGGACTTCGTTCAGAGAAGCTTCGTGTTTTCTCCAGCCTTCCTGGACATATCCTAACACTCTTTCTCTTGTTTCCAGGCCCCACGATGAAACTAAAGAGGCCCGTGGTCGCCAAGATGTACAAACAGCAAATAGAACAGCTTTACGCGGACTAAACGAGCACCTAACGATCGCCGGAGGACTGCATACCCACCCGGCCTGCCTCTATCCAATCTTCGCTGCACGGACCGTCTTCATATGGAAAGAGAAGCGCCACCGTCTCTCGCTCCTCTTTCCTCTACCCTTATTGAGAAGCGAGGTTTCAATAAAGGCAGCTCTCCAAATTCGGCTTGGTTTCTCTCCTCGCCAGTTGCTCCCTGTCCCACCCACCCCTTCGAAAGCCAAGTATTTCGGCTGCAAAACACCAGTGGCTTTTGCTGCTTTTCTGTCTCTCTCCCCCCCCCCCCCCGGGCTTGGTTTTGGAACCCCATTTTGGCACAGGGCTCCAGCCTGCTCTTGTGGCTTTGCACCCGGGCAATGTCCCTCGCCTTTTCTGCCACCTCTGTGTCTTTCACAACCCACCCTCACCCTTTCTTGAAATTGAATGTACAGAAAGTGTGGTTTTTGTCCCCTAACTGTGCCTTGCAGGGAGGGGGGGGGGAAACCCTGCGGTTTAGGCGTGTAAATAATGGCAGCATCGCCTGTCCCCACGGTCTAAACAGAATTCTATTCTAGCAAGCGGCTGGCGGGAGTTGCAGTGAAACCATCTCCCCACTGAACCGACTTCCTTTCTTCGTTGGTGAAAAGTGGCACAACTTTATAGTTGTGTGAGCTTTCCCCCACCCTCTCCCACAGAGACCCACGACCCACCGAGAAACAACCACAGATGTCTTTCACGTGTGGATAAAAGGAAATCCGGTGCACTCACTAAGATACTTATTATTATTATTATTATTTTATTTATACTTTGGAGTCTGTTCACTTGGTGAGGCTCGGCTGTAGCGTCCGTTTGCGTGGAGCCTTTTTCGCAGAAACACAGGCAGCAGCGACTCTTACGAATGTTTCCCCTGTCCTCCTGGCAACCAGATTTTAGCGGTTCCTCCTGTGCCACCGAGGGAAAGTTCGAAGATGGTGGGACGTTGGAAAATCCTTGTCTGTGAACATGCTTTTTGCCCTCTGGGGGAAATGAGCACATGGGACTCCCTGGCATGCAAGAACGGACTATAAAACTCTTATCTGAAAGTTGTGCCCATTCAATCATGCCACAAGCGTTGCAAGGCTGGGAGAACATAGCTTTCTGGGGCTGGTTCCTGTTATTTTAGTTTTCCTCCCCTCTCCTTTTTGCCTGTACCTTGCTACCTTGACTACAGATGTAAGACCTACCCACAGCAAAATAATTCTGGGAGATAATTTGCTCCCCAATGCCTCTTGTTTATGCTGAAGCTGTTAAACCTTGTCATGGAGAGACACAATATGTTCTGGTGTGCTGCAGAGTTGAGAAATAGCCTATGGGGGTATTGTTGTAGGGTGTTTGGGTTTTGTTTTGTTTTTTTAGAGAGAGAGAGAGTTGTGCCCGTGCAGGGATAGAGGGAGGTATTTAGGGGTAAAGCGAGGATGTCCAAAGAAAATACTTCCGGAATGTAAATGGCACTGGGTATTTGGTGTTGTGGTTAAATCATGTTTGCAATTGAATGTATTGGGGTTAAAATATCGGGGCAGGAGAGGGTCCTTTTGTACCCCCTCAAAAAAAGACAATGTTTGCTATGAGCCAAGGTTTATGTACACCTCTCCTGCCCTGTTGGAATGAGTGTTTAATAAAATTTCCGAATATCTCAAGTCTTGGCCTTTGTTTTCCCCCTTTCATTCTCCTCCTAAATAATACTGCTCCTTAGTATTTCTTCTCCGTTTTTAAAGGATACTGCTTCTTTGTAGGCAAACACCTTGGACTTAAGTTGTCAGGGCCTTTTTTTAAAAAAATGAAACGTTTGCTGCATTGTGGGTATGGAGAGTTTTAATTGGCTATTTAAATAGCTTCACTTCCCTTAAGCCGACCAGAGAACTTCTATGTTACAGGGCAGAACACAAATAGCTTGCCGCACCAAGCTGGGCCAAAGTCAAGTTTAGGTCCGCCATCTTGATTCAAAATGGCATCCAAACGTGGACAAAGACCACTGCCTCCATCTTGGGAGCCGTTGTGGCAACTTGGGCAACAATATCTTAGGAAACATCCAAAAACGACACAATTGCGACCCATCGTTTTCAAACTGGGCAAACCACACCTTCAGAATCCTCCAATTCGGCGCAGTTTGGACCTAAAATGGGTGCGGTGATGTCAAAATGTGTGGGGATATCTTTAGAGGCCTACATGTTGGCACAGTTGGGGCCTGTCATGCCAAGAACTGGTCAAAGTTGCACCAAGCACATGTTTTGGTCCACCATCTTGATTCAGGATGGCGGCCACTGGATCAACGTCAACACAAATTCCATGAGGATCCCTTCTGCCGAGTTCAAAATTGGCGCAATTCGGACCCGTTGTGCCAAAAATCAAACATAAGTCGTATCCAAGTCGTTTCAGATGACCACCTTGATTTGAAACGGCAGCTGTCACCCCATCCAAACATCGATGAGAACTGCCGTCCGTTCCCCCTGCCTCTCGCCAGGTTTGGTGGTGGCATTTCAAGAGATGTCCAAGCGCGCTGCTTTCGAAAAATGCATAGTAAATCGCTCAAGTCCTTTCTGTTGTTGTTTTGGTGCTCGTCTATAATGAATGGAGAAAAATACTATGGGTGCCAATGCAAAATGGCTGCCATTTGCGGAAGAAAAAGAGGAGACTTTACTTTGTACCAGTGAGAAAAGGTAAGGGGACCCCTGATCGTTAGGTCCAGTTGTGGCCGACTCTGGGGTTGCGGCGCTCATCTCGCTTTTTTGGCCGAGGGAGCCGGAGTACAGCTTCTGGGTCATGTGGCCAGCATGACTATGCAGCTTCTGGCGAACCAGAGCAGCGCACGGAAACGCCGTTTCTCTTCCCGCCGGAGCGGTACCTATTTATCTACTTGCACTGGTGTGCTTTCGAACTGCTAGGTGGGCAGGAGCAGGGACCAAGCAACGGGAGCTCACCCCGTCGCGGGGTGTACCAGTGAGTACAGACACAGAAAAATCCCAATTTATATCCACCGAACACACACTGGCAGACATTCACACACAAAGCAACTCCCTCGCTTTCAACCGGGGTGCAGGGATGCAGTCCCGCAGTCTTGATTCACAAAGAGCAGGGGTCAGCAAACTTTTTCAGCAGGGGGCTGGACTATATTTTTTGGGGGGGGATATGAACGAATTCCTATGCCCCACAAATAACCCAGAGATGCATTTGAAATAAAAGGACAGTCTACCCATGTAAAAACATGCTGATTCCTAGACCGTTCGTGGGCTGGATTTAGACAGTGATTGGGCCGGATCTAGGCCCCGGACTTTAGTTTGCCTACTCATGGCAGAGCGCATGGGATGATTTAATGCAATTATTTCCAGGGCCACAGATAAAGGCGAATGCTCTGATTTGCAAAGCTTAAGCTATAATAAATGCATTGATCTGTTTTTTTAGAGGACTTAAGGGTCTTGTTTTTGCTGCAGCTGACAATGTCTGCCCCGTAAGCTACGTGCCAGCTCAGCGAGTTGCGCTCTTGACTAATCCATCCTTCCTTCCTTCCTGTTCATGCGCAAGCCTCCAGCTTTGTGGTCTTGATGCACTTTGGCCCAGCTGCAATATTAATTCCCACAATGCCTTGACTCTGTACAGGAAATTAAATACGTTGCCTAAAGCCCCTCTTTCAAATGTCCAATAAAACTCCAGGTTTTCCCCCTTTATCCTTGCATTCTTCCCCCTCACCTATGGCCTTCAGGGGTAGAGTGCCTCTGAATGTGGAGGCTTTCTCTATAGCTGTTGTAGCCAATGGCCTTTGTGGGCGTATCTCATTTATTGTGGGTTGTCCGGCACAAGGTGGGGCTACCTTTTTCAGTATTCTGGAAATAACACAAATAAATAGCGTGGAAGGTAGGGGAAGGTGGGAGAGGAAATAAAATAAAATAAAATAAAAAGCATGGAAGGTAGGGGAGGGTTGGAGAGGCCATAAGATAAGATAAAATTGCTTTATAGAGGTGTAAATAATTATAAGCATGAGAAGAGGTAAAATGTTTTCTATTTTTCCCTTGGTTACATGTACTTTCTTCATTTCTTTGTATATTTTTTCTGTTTTGTACTTAATAAAATTTAATAAAAAATATTTTAAAAAAAGATAAGATAAAACAAATGTATAAATAAGCATGGAAGGTAGGGGGAGGGTGGGAGGGGAACTAAAATAAAATTGTTGTTTAGTCGTTTAGTTGTGTCCGACTCTTCGTGATCCCATGGACCAGAGCACGCCAGGCACTTCTTCATGGATCACCCCTTCATGGATCACTGCCTTGCCGTGGCAAAGGGGCTTGAATAACTCAGAGAAGCTATGAGCTATGCCGTGCAGGGCCACCCAAGATGGACAGGTCATAGTGGAGAGTTTTGACCAAACGTGATCCACCTGGAGCAGGAACCGGCAAACCACCCCAGTATCCCTGCCAAGAAAACTCCATTGACAAAGACAACAGGCATATAAAAATAAAATAAAATGAATAAGTAGCATGGAAGGTAGGAGAGGGCGGGAGAGGAAATAAAACAAAAATGCATAAATAGCATGGAAGTGGTAGAGGACATAAAATAAAATAAAATAATAAAATAAAATAAATAGCATGGAAGGTAGGGGAGGGTGGGAGAGGCATTAAAATAAGTAGCATGGAAGGTAGGGGAGGGTGGAAAATAAAATAAAATTAAAACATAAATAAAATTAAATAAAATTTAAAAATAAATAAATAATAAAATAAATGGCATGGAAAGCAGGGGAGGAAATAAAACAAAGCAAAAAGCCTGGGAGGGACGGGAGGGTAGGTGGAGAAAAGGAAACGAAATAAATAGCGTGGAAGCGGTTGGCAGGCGGCGGGGTCGAAAGGCGCTCTGCACGCGCTCAGGAGCCCGCCGCCCCTCCCCGTTCCTCCTCCTCCTCCCCGAGCAGCGCTGCTCCCATTGGCCGCCGCGGCTGCCCAATCAGCGCCAGGATAGGCCTGGAGAGAAGGGAGGGGGAGGAGCAGGATAGCTCCGCCCTCCGCGGCCTCGAGAGGGCGGGGCGCGGGAGGCGTGGGCGGGGCCTGGGCGCCGATGTCACGCGGGAGGCTAGCGGCCCTGCGCGGCCTCGAGAGGGCGGGACGTGGTAAGAGGCGAAAGATTTATACGATCTGAAGTGATGGACTATATGGAATTGGCTGAGATGACTGGCAGAATCCGGGACCAAGGGGAAGAGTCGGTGGAAGAAGATTGGAAAAAATTTAAAGTATATCTTCAAAAATATTGTAAAATTAAGGAATGTTAGAAAGATGTTGGAAGAAGAAAGTTAGGTGGTTTTGGTAGAAATGATATAATGGATTAAGTAAAAATGAGTTGATGAATAATAATAATAATAATAATAATAATAATAATAATAATAATTTATTATTTGTACCCCGCCCATCTGGCTGGGTTTCCCCAGCCACTCTGGGCGGCTTCCAACAGAGATGAAAAATACACTAAAATGTCACATATTAAAAACTTGACGAAAGAGAGGACGTTAAAATTTAACATATTAAATTAAATTACTTAAATGGAAATCAGGTTGGAAGGATATGCTGAAACAATGATTTGAACTAGAATACAAAATTGGGAGGTGTGAGGAGGTCAAGGAAAGAAGTAAAGGAAAGAAAGTTATATAAAGGTTTAATATTGTTGCTTTTTTCTTTTTTAAGGGAATGTATTTTTATTTTTTCTTGTGTATCTGTTGTTGTTGTATTTTTTTCCCCCTTTGTATTTGGTATTCTTGTTTTCTTTTTGTAACTTTTAAATCTTGGAATAAATATTATTTAAAAAAAAAAAGAGAGAGAGGGCGGGGCGCGGGGGGCGTGGGCGGGGCCCGGGCGCCGACGTCACGCGGGAGGCCGGCCTCGAGAGGGCGGGGCGCGGGAGGCGTGGGCGGGGCCCTGGCCCCGACGTCACGCGGGAGGCTGGCCTTGAGAGGGCGGGGCGCGGGAGGCGTGGGCGGGGCCCTGGTGCTGACGTCACGCGGGAAGCTAGCCGCCCTCCGCGGCCTCGAGAGGGCGGGGCGCGGGAGGCGTGGGCGGGGCCCTGGTGCTGACGTCACGCGGGAAGCTAGCCGCCCTCCGCGGCCTCGAGAGGGCGGGGCGCGGGAGGCGTGGGCGGGGCCCGGGCGCTGACGTCACGCGGGAAGCTAGCCGCCCTCCGCGGCCTCGAGAGGGCGGGGCGCGGGAGGCGTGGGCGGGGCCCGGGCGCCGACGTCACGCGGGAGGCCGGCCTCGAGAGGGCGGGGCGCGGGAGGCGTGGGCGGGGCCCTGGCCCCGACGTCACGCGGGAGGCTGGCCTTGAGAGGGCGGGGCGCGGGAGGCGTGGGCGGGGCCCTGGTGCTGACGTCACGCGGGAAGCTAGCCGCCCTCCGCGGCCTCGAGAGGGCGGGGCGCGGGAGGCGTGGGCGGGGCCCGGGCGCTGACGTCACGCGGGAAGCTAGCCGCCCTCCGCGGCCTCGAGAGGGCGGGGCGCGGGAGGCGTGGGCGGGGCCCGGGCGCTGACGTCACGCGGGAAGCTAGCCGCCCTCCGCGGCCTCGAGAGGGCGGGGCGCGGGAGGCGTGGGCGGGGCCCGGGCGCTGACGTCACGCGGGAAGCTAGCCGCCCTCCGCGGCCTCGAGAGGGCGGGGCGCGGGAGGCGTGGGCGGGGCCCGGGCGCTGACGTCACGCGGGAGGCTAGCAACAGTTGCCTCGAAACCCCGCGCGAGGAGGCGCCATAGTGACTGTAGCCCTGGAGACGGTTACTTGCCAACGGGAGCCGCCGCCGCCGCCGCCGCCGCCGCCTCACGCAGCCGCGACCGCCGGAGCCCCGCGCAGCCCTGAGGGGAGCCTGGAGGCGCCGGGGAGCCACCCAGGTAAGCCTTCCCGGGGAGGGACGGCGCCTTTTTCCCCTCGCTCCGGTTCTACTCCGGAGTCACTCCGGATTAGCGGGGGGGGGGGGTGGTGGTGGTGGGGAGGGAGAGCTCTCCCCGGACGGGAAGGAGGAGCCGGAGTGACGAGCCGCGGTTGACGAGTTTCGCGAGGAGGCCAGCGCCGGAGGGCCGGGGGAATCCGGAGTGACTCCGGATCGGGGGGCGGGCGGGAGGCGGAGAGGGGTGGGGGGTTAGCTGGGGGGTGGGGGTGGCCGTGGCCGTGCGCGCGCGCGCGCGCTTGAGAGAGGGAAAGTGCGGGGGACCCGGGGGGTGGGGGTGGCCTTTGCATCGAATCCGGAGTGACGTCGAGTTTGGAGGGCAGGGAACTTCGGGGAAAGTTTCTTATTCTTATCGTTGGGGGGGGGGAGGGAAGCTGGAGTGAGCCTGGTTTCGGATGAGGGCCGGGCGGAGTGGCGGCGCTCTGTTCTGTTGGGCTTTTAATTCGGAGTGACTCCGGATTCGGGGGGGGAGGGCAGAGTGAGGGGCGAAACGGGGCGCTATCGGGAGCCAGGTTGCCCCAGGCAAATCTGGACTCAAAGAAAAGGGCAGGAAGGTGCGGTTTGCAACTAGAGGAAGCCCATCGGTGCAGAACAAGAGCTCCATTTCTCCACCTGAGGTTCAGAATTGCCTGCACTGGCTGGCAGCGTCCTGGACTCGAACCTGGAACCGAACTGCAAGAGGAAAGAGAGCGATTCAGGTTCGGCGGCGCTCCAGAGCCACCCGCTTCTGCAGCAACGACTCCGATTTGGTGTGACTCCGGATTGGTGTGTGTGTGTGTGTGTGTGGAATCTTAGGCAATTCCAGATTAGTGCAGTAAGAAGTTGGCTGTACTTTTATTTTATTTATTTTATTTTTGGAGGAGGGAGGGCGAATGCGGCAGAGATGTGAAACGCCAGGAAACTGCAATAAATAAATGGTGGCCCCACGAAATCCAGATTAAGTGAGGGTCTGCCCTGTCATCCTTTGGCTCCCGACCTGCCTGAGTCATGAGCTATGGGGAGGCCACTCTTTGGCAAGGCTAGACATGCGTTCCCCACACACCCCACACCTGTCAGTAATTGCTTTTCCTTCGCAACAACAGTTCAGCAATCAGCATTGGGGGAAAAAAAAATGCTCTCCGTGGATGTCGGCCACTGTGATTTCTCTTTGATCTCGTCTTCTATTCTGTCCCGTTCTTTACAGCAGCCTCTGCACCGTTATCCATCTCTATTTTAAATCTTTGCCACCCCTGCTTTTCAGGTATAAGGTTTCCCAAAGTGGTTTTTCAAAATGTTGAAAAGAGCTTCAAAGCCAGCAACTTTGGAAAAGAAAAACTAAAGGAAGAGTTGTGTTCCTTTAACTTTTACTTTCAGTCTTTCCCCCTCACTTTCTCCAATAATCCTCCGATAAACTTTCCACCCATTTATTTATAAACAGCCTAAAAATTGCTCTGTCGTTTACAAAAGCAACGGCCACGACAACCCAGACACTTTTGCAGGTCTGGAATCGTAATGCTCTCATGTCTGTCTGCCTTGTTTAGTTAATTCCAGCTGGAGCGATCCAGAAGAACAGCTTTATTTCCACAAAATTGTGTATGGCTTGGCTCACTTGCCTCGAGTTATCGCCTCTCGTTTCTCTTTGCTTGCGGCAATCAGGGGTCGTAGCTGAACTGGAGGTGTATAGGATTGGGAGCAGAGGTTGTGTTCCGTTTACTGATTTATAGTTCCTTGTTGAATATTAAAGTTTTATTAAATATATATTAAAGATCAGACTGAATCAGTCTCTCCCCCCCCCCCAAACAGGTTTCTTGCTTGCATGTTTAAAGATCCTTTGCAGATTCTTGCTTCTCAGAACAGAGTGACAGTTTTAATGCAAGGCGAGGTAAGGCTAAGCAGAATCCAAGAGAAATTCTAGTTAGCGTCATGGAGTTTAAACCTTTGCAGTAACAGGGTAAGAACCAGGTCGTTTCCATAGCAATTGACTTACACAGATATAAGCATCACACAAAATGTCCAATTATCATTCTCCTTCATCAGGGACGAATGGGGAGGAGGAAAGAGAAAAAAAACCTTTCAAATTCCTAGGCGCCATCGCCAGATTTCCAAGCTGCAGGCCTGAATGAATGTTTCAAATTCCTGGGTGGCTGCTTCAAATTATTAGAATTTATCCGCCCCCCTCCCCATCCCGGCTTTTGAGGGATATGAAGCAACTTGCAGGGTCTACTTAACTGAGACATTTGCAGCCTGCTATACCCTGGATTACAAATTGTGTTAGTAGCTATTGTCAGCATCCCGGCGCTGCTTGCCAGAAAATGCCATTTCCTTCTAAAAGTCACAAACCGTAGAAACACGATGAATTATTCAGCGAGCATAAAACTACTTCCTTGGTGCAAATTTTGGAGTTTGCATCGGAGGCCAAACCTGCGTGTGTGAAATACCGTATTTTTTGCTCTATAAGACTCACTTTTTCCCTCCTAAAAAGTAAGGGGAAATGTGTGTGCGTCTTATGGAGTGAATGCAGGCTGCGCAGCTATCCCAGAAGCCAGAACAGCAAGAGGGATCGCTGCTTTCACTGCGCAGCGATCCCTCTTGCTCTTCTGGCTTCTGAGATTCAGAATTTTTTTTTTTCTTGTTTTCCTCCTCCAAAAACTAGGTGCGTCTTGTGGTCTGGTGTGCCTTATAGAGCGAAAAATACGGTAAATAAAACCACTTTCTTTTGCTGCCGTTTGCAGGGCGGGAGAGGGAAAGCGGGGGAGGAATTTACAAAACTTTAATAGCTCTGCCCTCCTTTCAGAACTCATTGATTAAACATTTCGGTCTTCAGGCTCCTCCGTCGTCAAATCTACTCCAGACCCAATGGCATTTTACAAGCGGCAAGATATTTTACAGCGGGGTGGGCTGGCTTTATCTTCCTATTCAGCGAAGGGTTTCTCTCCGATGGCTGCCAAGATATATTTAAAACGTCCACTCCCCTCTCAAGTCTCAAATGCCAGCGCAGTTAAAGTCTGGCTAACATTCCTTCTGGAGTTGATTTCAGTCTGGTTGGCGTGTCAGGGCTTGCTGCTCGGAGAGCAGAACCTCTCCTGACTTGAGATTGTATTTCGGATACGCAAAACCATGTCTTCCTTTCCGTCCTTCTGCTGGGACACTTGGAACCTGCCCTCTAATTGTTCTGCCGTATCTCTCGGCGCCTCGACGTGGAGTGGACCTTAGCCCAAATTCACATCAGCAAAGCAGCTGGCTTTTTAAAGTTTGGGCTGCCCTGGATCGATAGGCATGAAATCAGATATATTGTTGTAACTCGCCCCGGGATTTTATGTCAAAAGGACTGGCGGGAAATCAAATAAATACAGAGCTTTGGTTTCTATGTTAAATCAGAATCCTTGATGAGACTTCTGTTCCCTTCATGAATGCAAACCTGGCTTAAATAATCTGAGCTGCTGTTGCTCAGATCTAAGGTACTGCAAGCAGAACATTGACAAGTTATCTGAGCTGTCGCAGAGCTCACATCTAAGGTCTTTCGTACAGAATGATGCTAAGTAATCTGAACTTTCCAGTTCATAAATCGCATTGGCAGGACTTAACGTCTTCCGGTCTGCCTGATCCAGAGAGTTTGATAGCATTTTGGCCCTCACATGGAAACAGCCCAGGCACAAGTTGGTCACTGAGAGTGAAGCCGGATCTCCATGCCATTTTCATGAGCTGGGTACATCTTTATGAAGTGATGCCATCCTGCATGACTTGAGGGGTCAATCTTCCAGTACAGTGGTACCTCAGGTTACATACGCTTCAGGTTACATATGCTTCAGGTTACAGACTCTGCTAACCCAGAAATAGTGCTTCAGATTAAGAACTTTGCTTCAGGATGAGAACAGAAATCGTGCTCCGGCGGCGCAGCAGCAGCAGGAGGCCCCATTAGCTAAAGTGGTGCTTCAGGTTAAGAACAGTTTCAGGTTAAGTGCGGACCTCCGGAACGAATTAAGTACTTAACCTGAGGTACCGCTGTAGCAGAAGGTCTTATTTTTAAATGGAAAGCAAGGTAGAAATAAATAGTTTCAGAAACACACATACGAAGGCCGGGATCGAACCTGCAACTTTGGGTGTTTGCAGCACCACGCTTCAACCGACCGAGGTATCAGATCTATTGGTGGCATTTTAGCCATGATGGTGAAATGGAATCTCCGAAGTCCAGAGGCTATATGAGTTGCTGAGGAGCAGACAGTTGTCTCCGTGCCTTTATCAAGTTGCATAAACGGAAGAGATTTCAGCAGGGATGTTGCCCGGTTAAACGAACATTTGCTGCCAAATGCATTTAGGTAAACTTGCATGTTCTTTTCTAGAACAGTGTGTTATTAAAAATAAAGGTAAAGGGGCCCCCGACCATTAGGTCCAGTCGTGATCTCGCTTTATTGGCCGAGGGAGCCGGCGTTTGTCCGCAGACAGCTTCCGGGTCACGTGGCCAGCATGACTAAGCCACTTCTGGAGAACCAAAGCGGCACATGGAAACACCGTTTACCTTCCCGCCGGAGCGGTACCTATTTATCTACTTGCACTTTGATGTGCTTTTGAACTGCTAGGTTGGCAGGAGCAGGGACCGAGCAATGGGAGCTCACCCCGTCACAGGGATTCGAACCGCCGACCTTCTGATCGGCAAGTCCTAGGTTCTGTGGTTTAACCCACAGCGCCACCCGCGTCCCTGTTATTAAAAATAAGTAGCATTTAAGCCTGTGATGGGCTGTCGTTGGAAATGTAGGTTGTGTACAGCCCTATACATTTAAAGCACATCTCCCCATCGTACCCCAATAAACTTGAGATCTGTAGTTAAAGGTGTTTTGCCTCTGTGGAACTGTACTTCCCTGAGGGGTAAACTATTTTTCCCAGGTTTCTTGGGTAGGGAGTTTGTGCCGTAAATATACAGCAGAATGTTGAGCAAGTCCTTGTTTGCATATGAGAGATCGCTTATGAATACACAGCAGGAGGTTCCCTAGCGTTTGAGAGATTTGAAAAGAGAGAGATTCTCTCTCAAGTTTGCAACACGAGTTTGGGAGAAGTTTTGGCGGGTGCCTCTCTTCCCCAGCCGCCCTCATCCTGCTTTCAACGTGCAGCAACTGAAACCCCCACTGAACCAGGGGAGCCAGGGAAGGCTCAGAAACGGATTAGGAATCGCTGAAAACATTTCCGCCCAGCCCGTCCCCCATCCTTTTTCTGGTGACATTTCTCTCTCTGCAAGGAAGGCGGTGGGGGCAGTTCCTCTGTGTGGTTTCCTGTGACGGTGGGGGCCAGCTTGCTGGTTTGCGATGCTGGAACGTGCGGGAAAGGAAGTCGGCGCCTTCCTTGCCCTGGTGAAACGTTCTCCTGGGGGCTTCCATTTCGACCCCAGGCTGTTAAAGAGCCTGCTGCCATGGTTTTCACATGGACCGAGCCAGTTTAAAGGAGTTCTAAGCTTGTGGGACAGGCCTCTGTGCCATTACGGGGGGGCCTGCTGATTTTCCAAGGATGTTAAAAGGTAAAGGGACCCCTGACCATTAGGTCCAGTCGTGACCGATTCTGGGGTTGCGGCGCTCATCTCTCCGCAATTGCTAAGAGTCTCCCATCATCTGCTTGATTTTACATATTATTATTTATTAGGAATGGGACCTCCAAGGGCAGGGTGGGTAGGAAATTGATTCTGCTTGCATTTTATTAAGAAATGACCTAATTTACCTCGCTTGCCCTCCCTCCCGAAGCATCATCTTCCCAGACATTGTTTTTCCCCTTCAAAAACTTAAAGTGGGACGGAGGGAAAGCGAGGGAAACATAGTTTGGATTTTGTTTTGGAGAGGAGCACGAATGAAAAGGAAAATTGGGTTCGTTCCTCTCATCATTCCTTTCCTCATCACGGATGATGAACTGGTTTCCCTCCAGGATTGCACCGGCCCTTACCAACACCTAGCGGGGTGCAGGCAACCCTGCCCTGTTTCATAGGGGCACCAAAGCACAGATCTATTCATGGAAAAGAAAAAATTGCCAGAGAGAACTGATCTCTGCCTTGGTGGGCCAGTTTGAAAAACCGGGAGCCTGCGAGTGCTCTTAGGATCGCAAGTGAACTTCTGAAATGAGAGGAACCTGCTAGCAGAGACCTTTGAATCCTGCGTGTGTGCAGTTTTCTTCACGGGGAGGCTTTCTGCATCTGGCCCAGCGCACACCTGTCCTTAGGGTTTTTTTCATGTGCAACATGCAAAAAGCACTGCTCTTTAGAAACAGGTTCCAGAGCTGTCTTGACTGCCTGTGTTCTTTCATATGATCTTGTAATTCTCATTTCATTCAGATTCAGGCCTTTTCAGTGCCCCCCCCCGACACTTGTGGAACGTTCTTCCCAGTTTCGTTGTCATCAGTTTTGAGGAACCAGGCATCTATTAAGTCCTGAATTTGTTTTTGTTTTTTCCTGTTTATCTGCGTTTTTACATTGCTGCTGGGTGTTCTTAATTGGTTTTAACGTAAGTTGCTTTGGGTAACTCTGTGAGGAAAGCGATTAAGAAATATAAACAGTGATAGTTAATCAAATTGCTGATAAATTAAAGACCTAGTGTCCATTGTTTACACTTAAGCCGCTTTCTTTCAATCTCCTCCTTCGTTTTCTTTCGCAATCTGTTCACCATATAAAGTTGGTATCCTTGCAGGCCAAGCATGAGACGCCTGAAAACGTCATTGATTAAATTATGCCTTTATCTTGCCCTTCCTTCAAAAGAGCTGGAGGTGGTGGTGAGTGTAATGTTTGCCTCCCATTTTACCTGCACAACAACCTTATGGTGTAGGTCATGCTGAGAGACTGAGCCCGTCTCAAGATCATGAGTAAGAGATATGAATCCTCGGTAAGGTTTTAGCCAAAAATTTTAACCCCCCCAGGACACTGTACTTCATTCAGCCTGTGCCCTCAATGCTGCTTCTTGTTGTTGTTGAGTTGTTTAGTCGTGTCCGACTCTTCGTGACCCCATGGACCAGAGCACGCCAGGCACTCCTGTCTTCCACTGCCTCCTGCGGTTTGGTCAAACTCATGTTGTTAGCTTCGAGAACACTGTCCAACCAACTCGTCCTCTGTCCTCCCCTTCTCCTTGTGACCTCAATCTTTCCCAACATCAGGGTCTTTTCCAGGGAGTCTTCTCTTCTCATGAGGTGGCCAAAGTATTGGAGCCTCAGCTTCAGGATCTGTCCTTCCAGTGAGCACTCAGGGCTGATTTCCTTCCGAATGGAGAGGTTTGATCATCTTGCAGTCCATGGGACTCTCAAGAGTCTCCTCCAGCACCAGAATTCAAAAGCATCAATTCTTCAGCGGTCAGCCTTCTTTATAGTCCAGCTCTCACTTCCATACATCACTACTGGGAAAACCATAGCTTTAACTCTACGGACCTTTGCTGGCAAGGTGATGTCTCTGCTTTTTAAGATGCTGTCTAGGTTTGTCATCGCTTTTCTCCCAAGAAGCAGACGTCTTTTAATTTTGTGGCTGCTGTCACCATGTGCAGTGATCATGGAGCCCAAGAAAGTAAAATCTCTCACTGCCTCCATTTCTTCCCCTTCTATTTGCCAAGAGGTGATGGGACCAGTGGCCATGATCTTAGTTTTTTTGATGTTGAGCTTCAGACCATATTTGCGCTCTCCACTTTCACCCTCATTAAGAGGTTCTTTAATTCCTCCTCACTTTCTGCCATCAAAGTTGTGTCATCTGCATATCTGAGGTTGTTGATATTTCTTCCAGCAATCTTAATTCCGGTTTAGGATTCTTCCAATCCAGCCTTTCACATGATGAATTCTGCATATAAGTTAAATAAGCAGGGAGACAATATACAGCCTTGCCGTACTCCTTTCCCAATTTTGAAGCAATTAGTTGTTCCACATCCAGTTCTAACTGTAGCTTCTTGTCCCACATAGACATTTCTCAGGAGACAGATGAGGTGATCAGGCACTCCCATTTCTTTGAGAACTTGCCATAGTTTGCTGCCTTCTATCTATCATAGTTATGCAACTGACAGCATTTCTTGACTACAGAAGGCTAGAGGATTCACATTATAATGGGGCTCAAACATACTGTCCTCTGTGGGCTCCTAGGTCCCCTCTGGAGGTTCCTAGATCCCCTGAATCTACAGTACTGACTTTTCAATTAGTAAAGCAGTCATAATTGCCGTTTTCAGTATCCCCCGTCTCCTTTCATTGTCTGAATATTAAAACAAAACAAAATTGTGTAAAGTAAATGGACTTCTAAGTCAAGGATGAGGAACCTGATGCCTCCCTCCTCCATTGTTATGTTGGACCCCAATATGTCGTGTGTTCACAATCTTTTAGGTCTCCGCCTTATTAAAAACAAAACAAACACACTGTGCTCACTTTCTCAGTCGCCAAGCCCTGGTTTTGTGAGGTTCCATCCCTGCCCCTCTGGCTGTGCCTGGTCCAGCTTGTGCCACTAAATTAGATGAATTACACAAAGCAAATGAAATGCCGTTAAAATCCCTGAAACGAGAAGCAGTCGACTAGAAATGTTATCTTATAGAATAAAACTAAATAACAAAAATCAAAAAGTTTAAGGAAAAAATTAGAAAAACCTAGAATTGAACAAAGCCTTAAACCTTGAATTGTACAAAGGCTTAACGGGCTGCCGGCTACAAACCTCGTTTCACCGAACTATTTTTTGTTATTTAGTTTAATTCTATAAGATAATATTTCTAGTCGATTACTTCTCGTTTCAGGGATTTTAAAGGTATTTCATTTGTTTTGTGTACCGTATTTTTCGCTCTGTTGGACACAGTTTTTCTACTCAAAAATTGAGGGGAAATGTGTGTGCGTCCTATGGAGTGAATGCAGGCTTGTTCTATAGCCGCGCGCAACCCCTCTAGCACGGAGAGGCTGCACGGGGCTATGGCTTCTTAAGCTCCATGCAGCCTCTCTCGGCAGGGAGAGATTGCGCGGGGCTAAAGAGGAAGCCAAAGCAGCGAGCGGGATCCATCCTGCTCGCTGCCTTGGCTTGGCTTGTACGCGCAACCCCTCCGGCAGGGAGAGGTTGTGCGCAGCCTGTACGCTGCTCTTTGGGGCTGGGGGAGATTTTTTTTATTGATTTCCCCGTCTAAAAACTAGGTGCGCCCTATGGTCCGGTGCGCCCTATGGAGCGAAAAATACGGTAGATTTCTGCCGGATTCAGCAATTTCTCCAACACAGGGACACAGGTCTCGAACGTTTAGACGCAAGTCGTCGTTTGTCATCCGTCTTCCTCAGGAGACAACGGAGGAGCACGCTTTTGCGGGGGGTGAGGTCCAGCTGCTGGACAGCTGCAGTGTACCTGCTGTGGCTGTCGAGACCGATGCAGGAGAGACATGTTTTGTTGAAGCCGGGGAAGACGAAGGGGCCCAGTTGTATGTTTTGAGGGGAAATGCATTTACAAGACTTGAGCACATATCTAAAAGCAAGTTAGGTGGTGTTCTTTAATGGAAATAATTTGCAATGTGTAAGGCAGGCTTGGAATGTACTTTGGGGGGGGGGTGCAAAATGGGATGTGGTCCCATGTTAGACAGGGTTATACAGTGGTACCTCCGGTTAAGAACTTAATTCATTCTGGAGGTCCGTTCTTGACCTGAAACTGTTCTTAACCTGAAGCACCACTTTAGCTCATGGGGTCTCCTGCTGCCGCCATGCCGCCGGAGCACGATTTCTGTTCTCATCCTGAAGCAAAGTTCTTAACCTGAAGCACTATTTCTGGGTTAGCGGAGTCTGTAACCTGAAGCGTATGCAACATGAAGCGTATGTAACCCGAGGTACCACTGTATCTTAAAGGTAAAGAGACCCCTGACCATTAGGTCCAGTCATGGCCGACTCTGGGGTTGCGGCGCTCATCTCGCTTTCCTGGCCGTACAGCTTCCGGGTCATGTGGCCAGCATGACTAAGCCGCTTCTGGAGAACCAGAGCAGCACACGGAAACGCCGTTTACCTTCCCGCCGGAGCGGTACCTATTTATCTACTTGCACTTTAACATGCTTTCAAACTGCTAGGTTGGCAGGAGCAGGGACCGAGCAATGGGAGCTCACCCCGTCGCAGGGATTCGAACCGCCGACCTTCCGATCGGGAAGTCCTAGGCTCTGTGGTTTAACCCACGGCGCCATCCGCGTCCCACCAGCATATCTTAGCAGTTGCTTAAAAACCACCCACGAAGGACGGATTTCTCCAATGAAGCAGAAAACCGCCATCGCTCAGTGGGAATACAGTGGTACCTCGGGTTACATACGCTTCAGGTTATAGACTCCGCTAGCCCAGAAATAGTACCTGGGGTTAAGCACTTTGCTTCAGGATGAGAACAGAATTTGTGCGGCGGCAGCAGGAGGCTCCATTAGCTAAAGTGGTGCTTCAGGTTAAGAACAGTTACAGGTTAAGAATGGACCTCAAGAACGAATTAAGTACTTAACCCGAGGTAGCACTGTACTGGAATCCTCGCCCAAGTGCTCTTTGAAACCTGGGTCCAGCGCTATCCAGCCCCCACCTTCTGAGACCCATCTACCCCAGAGGCATCCATCTGCCCTCTCGCAGTCTGGTGAGGGGGAATCTACTCTTTCCATGTTCAGAGCCACCATTCGCCAAGCGTCGCTTTGCAGATTCGAGGGCTGCAAACTCACGGTTTGCAATGGAAACTCGAGATTCGTGTCTGATGGCAGAACTCTTTCAAGAAACCCCTTATTTCTTCTCTCTCTCTCTCTTGGAGGGAGGTGCATTTTAATACAGTGGTACCTCGGGTTACATGCGCTTCAGGTTACATACTCTTCAGGTTACAGACTCAGCTAACCCAGAAATAGTGCTTCAGGTTAAGCACTTTGCTTCAGGATGAGAACAGAAATTGTGCTCCGGCTGCAGCAGGAGGCCCCATTAGTTAAAGTGGTGCTTCAGGTTAAGAATAGTTTCAGGTTAAGTACGGACCTCCGGAACGAATTAAGTACTTAACCCGAGGTACCACTGTATGCCCCTCCCCTCCTTGAGAAGCATAAATGTTCCCAGAAGATCCCAGAACTAAAGGCACCTCTGAAGTTTCGTACCCGTGTTATGATAGATAGATAGTATTGCATATTATAAGGGATGCGGGTGGCGCTGTGGGTTAAACCACAGAGCCTAGGGCTTGCCGATCAGAAGGTCGGCGGTTCAAATCCCCGCGACGGAGTGAGCTCCCATTCGAAAGCACGTCAAAGTGCAAGTAGATAAATAGGTACCGCTCAAGCGGGAAGGTAAACGGCGTTTCCGTGCGCTGCTCTGGTTCGCCAGAAGCGGCTTAGTCCTGCTGGCCACATGATCCGGAAGCTGTACGCTCACTCCCTTGGCCAATAAAGCGAGATGAGCACCGCAACCCCAGAGTTGGTCACGACTGGACCTAATGGTCAGGGGTCCCTTTACCTTTGCCGGCCACTTGTGACACAATGAAGACGTCTCCACCATCTGGAGGTGCACGCTTGGGCGTACTTGGATCTCGACTGTTTTCACACACTAGGAACACATCCTGTAGCTGCACAATCAGAATGAATTTCAGGAACCAGAAAGTCGCATTGAAAAATACAACTTTCGAGCCCCAAAATGGCAACTTGGCATTCTGTTTTGGCGACTGCAGCCCTGGTTTAAGGAGCCATTTGGCACCTAGCTTATACACCTGAGTTTCTGATACTACTTTGCAGAAGTCCTGTGAAGATCGGCTTAGTCCTGCTGGCCACATGACCCGGAAGCAGCTTAGTCCTGCTGGCCACATGACCCGGAAGCTGTACGCCGGCTCCCTCGACCAGTAAAGCGAGATGAGCGCCGCAACCCCAGATTCGGCCACGACTGGACCTAATGGTCAGGGGTCCCTTTACCTTTACCTTATACTATAAATAATGATCACTGGATGTAACCACACGCCTCCCCCCTTGGTTTTTGTGCTGCAGCATTATGTCTTTTTCCGTTGCCTCCTGCCCCAGCTCCCTGGTATTTATGCTTCTGAGAAGAGGCTGTTGATGAAATTCTTGCAGGTCGCTTCAGATTTGGTTTTTTTGGGGAGGGGCTGGTAGATTTCTTGCATCGCAGCTGCCGTTCTTGCAGGTCAGCCCTGCTCATCTTTTCGCAGGGCCTTTCTCTGGAAAGATTCGGGTAGAGCAAAAGTTTTGTTTTGGAGCAGTTTTGAAACCGCCTCTGGAGGGGGGGGGGACGACGAAAGCAGCAATCTCTCGTGGAAGGGCCTTAATCTCCCCCACCACCCCGGCGGCACCCAGGATTACAAGGGGGGTGGAGGAGCTTAAGCCCCCCCCCCCACATCCCTTGGAAGAACAACAACACAAGAACTTCTGCATTTGAGGATTCAACAATATTATCAATTTGAGCCAGCCACCCGGGCACCGAGATAATCGCTCCCGAACTCCAGCCTCAAAGTCCTATCTGCTTTCCTCCAGTTTTAATCGTGGGGGTGTGTTTGGGGGGGGGGAGATAGAAGCACATGCAGATGTTCAATTAATAACGGGAGCGCTGGCTGAGTTTGCACCGGTCCCCGCATTGTTTATTGAGTAACAACGGTTGCCCCTGGCGACGCAGTCCACTCCCGTTTCCAGGGGCCGGTTGCCCGGCAACGGATAGAATGCTTCCCAAACTAAACAATGCCACCCCCCCTCACCACGACTCTCCCTCCTCCCTCCTCCCATTAAAAACACACTAAATATGTCATGCTGATTTGTCAATCGTTCCAGGGCGGATGGCGGGGGGGGGGGGGGCGGCGGGTGAGAGGGTTGCAGAGAGAGGGAGAAGGAAAATAATCATTTCTTCTCTATAGTAATTGAAATGGAGCTGTTTTATTTTATTTATTTATTTTTTAAAATGCTGCCTGTTTTTCGAGAAGAGCAGCAGTTGCAAGCCAAGCACCCCGTCAATCTGATTTTCCTTAGAAACCAATGTCCAGGAAAGGAGGAGGAATTTTTTTTTGGGGGGGGGGGCTGTTTAAAAGAAAAAAGAGTTGCGTCCAACATTGGTCATACTCAAGAGTGGACCTGACGAAGTTGATGAGCAGGGCTGACCCGGGGCAAATGACCAGAGGCAGCGTGGTGCAGTGGTTAGAGCGGTGGACTAGATCCTGGGGGCGGGGGGGAGACCAGGGTTCAAATTCCCCCACTTGGCCACAAAGCTCATTGGGCATGAACTTGGGGGGGGGGGGCGGTCACTGCCTCCCTCAGCGTAAGCTACCTCTCAGGGCAGTTGTGGGGCTTAAAGGAGGAGGCGGAGAAGCGTGCAAGCCACTTTTGAGCCCCTAAAATAAAATTGATTTTTTTTCTGGGTCTGCTCTTAAGCGCGGGATTCGCCTGTTCTTTCAGGAACAGCAGAAAAATGGGGCTCTTGGAGCCGACAGCAGCCGTTCTGCAAGGGGGCGTCTCCCTGCCCCACTTCCACTGGCCCGTATTCTGATTTCTTACTATGTGAAAAGTGCTTTGCAAAGCCCCCTCTTTGGCGGCGGTTTGTGTGTATGAACGTGTGTGTATATGTGCCGGCGGGGGGGGGGGGGCCTTTTGCTGAATGGAAAACAGAGGAAATGTTTTCGAGTTCCGCAATGGGACTTTAAAAGCCACCTGCAACGTGACATTTTTCGGGATTGTAAAGAGTTGTGCTTTCATTGTCGTTATGAGCCGGGCTTCGTGCCTGACTTAGCAAAATCTTCACATGAATCTCCATGCTAGCAGGGCTGTGAAGTGGCAGGCGAGGGGCAGGCGGAGTTTGTGGAGGCTAGAAATAATAATAATGATCACAATAACAATAATGGGTGTATTTATTTATTCAAAGCATTTCTATCTTGTCCATCAGCCGGAATGTTCCAGAGCATATTACAAATGACAGTCCCTGCCCCTGGTCTTTTAAAACCAAAACAAAGACACGACACAAAAGGAATGGTGGGCAGGGCAGAGGAAAACAACCCAACGGCAGCGCCAAATTGCTTACGATAAGCAGGTGGACTGGAAATGGGCTGTTCCCAGCTTGTTTTTAATTTAAAAAATAAAAATAAAGACTTGTTAGGCGCCTGAGAAATAGAGTTGTGTGCACACCCTGCATTTAAAGCTCACGTTTTCCTCCGAAGAATCCTGGGAGCCGGGAATTGCTGCTCTGCAAACTATAGTTCCCAGGATTCCTCTTTGAGGAAGCCATAAGCTGTAAAAGTATATGGTGTGTAAAGGTAAAGGGACCCCTGACCTTTAGGTCCAGTCGTGACCAACTCTGGGTTGCGAGCTCATCTCGCTCTATAGGCCAAGGGAGCCGACGTTTGTCTGCAGACAGCTTCCGGGTCACGTGGCCAGCAGGACTAAGCTGCTTCTGGCAAACCAGAGCAGCGCACGGAAACGCCATTTACCTTCCCGCCGGAGCGGTACCTATTTATCTACTTGCACTTTGACATGCTTTCGAACTGCTAGGTTGGCAGGAATATAGTGTGTACACAGACATAGTTTGGCAACCCCGTTTTCCTGGAAGTGGCTGTAATGCAGCCAGAAGTTTGGGGCAGTAATAATAATAATGAATAATAATAATCAGCATTCATACCGTGCTTCCAAGTGTTCCAGCTGCTTCGGGGCCATAATCTTGTTGTGATCTTCACAAGACCTCTGCAAAGTAGTATCAGAAACTCAGGTGTATAAGCTAGGTGCCAAATGGCTCCTTAAACCAGGGCTGCAGTCACCAAAACAGAATGCCTAGTTGCCATTTTGGGGCTCGAAAGTTTTATTTTTCAATGCGACTTTCTGGTTCCTGAAATTCATTCTGATTGTGCAGCTACAGGATGTGTTCCTAGTGTGTGAAAACAGTCGAGATGCAAGTACCCCCAAGCGTGCACCTCCAGATGGTGGAGACGTCTTCATTGTGTCGCAAGTGGCCGGTAAAGGTAAACGGACCCCTGACCATTAGGTCCAGTCGTGACCAACTCTGGGGTTGCGGTGCTCATCTCACTTTACTGGCCAAGGGAGCCGGCATACAGCTTCTGGGTCATGTGGCCAGCATGACGAAGCTGCTTCTGGCGAACCAGAGCAGTGCATGGAAACGCCGTTTACCTTCCCTCCAGAGTGGTACCTATTTATCTACTTGCACTTTGAGGTGCTTTGGAACTGCTAGGTGGGCAGGAGCAGGGACCGAGCAACGGGAGCTCACCCCATCGCAGGGATTCGAACCGCCGACCTTCTGATTGGCAAGCCCTAGGCTCTGTGGTTTAACCCACAGCGCCACCCGCGTCCCGATAGCCAGGCTCAAAATGCGCCTGGTGAATTTCAAACTCTGAGCCAACATTATTCTCCCCTATTTTGGATATCTGGTGTGGGGCCTGAAGGTTGCCTGAAACTACCTCTTGAGATCACGGCAGAGGTGGAGATGTTTTCTTGACTAGTATATCTCTGCCGCTCTTCAGCCATAAATTCCTAATGATGCTTAGGTTCAGTTTGATTTTTTAGGCCAGGGGTCAGCAAACTTTTTTCAGCAGTCCACTGTCCCTCAGACCTTGCGGGGGGCCGGACTTTATTTTGAAGGGGGGGGGGAATGAACAAATTCCTATGCCCCACAAATAACCCAGAGATGCATTTTAAATAAAAGCACACATTCTACTCTCATAAAAACACCAGGCAGGCCCCACAAATAACCCAGAGATGCATTTTAAATAAAAGGGCACATTCTACTCATGTAAAAACATGGTGATTCCCGGACCATCCGTGGGCCGGATTTAGAAGGCGGTTGAGCCAGATCTGGCCCCCGGGTCTTAGTTTGCCTACCCATGTTTTAGGCATTGGCCATTAACAAAACTCCCGGTGAGCTGAACTTAAGTAAGGAAACCCAGCATCAAACAGGGTTGTTCTTTTTAAAGAAGACTTTTGGTAGTTCCCAATACTAATACTCAGAGGAGCCCCATTGAAATCACTAGACTTAAGTAATTTGACTTCCATTAATTTTAGTAGGTCAGCTCTGAATTATTACCTAATGGGATGCTTTCCTTTAGATTACAAATGTCAGATTACTTGGGTCAATTGCATTCTCTTACTAAAATCTGCAGGGCTGTACTAAAGACCTGGGGTCTTTGCAATGACAAAAATTTAGACTTTCTAAGGTCCGGGCACTGCCTCAGCCTGCAAAGGACGGGCGCAGAACCTTTATCAGCTCGAGGGCCACATTAGCTTCTGCGCAAACTTCCAGGGGCCACATTCCAGCGGTGGGCGGAGCCAGGGGCAAAAAGTGGGCGGGGCAACAAACATCAATTTCACTTCTGGGCAGTAGGCCTGTTTCGCCACAAACCTGCACACTTCTCTCTGTCCTCTCTACACAGGGGAGCTAGAGAAGAGACAGAGAGGTTGGATACAACCCACATACCCTCCAACATTTCTCCGATGAAAATAGGGACACCCTATTCCAGAAATAATATTATTATTATTATTATTATTATTATTATTATTATTATTATTACCCTGCCTATCTGAGTGGGTTGCCCTAGCCACTCTGGGCAGCTTCCAACCTATATAAAAACATAATAAAACATTAAACATTTTTTTAAAAAAATCCTTATACAGGTGAAACTCGGAAGATTAGAATATCGTGGAAAAGTTCATTCATTTCAGTAATTCAACTTAAAAGGTGAAACTAATATATGAGATAGACTCATGACATGCAAAGCGATATATGTCAAGCCTTGATTTGTTATAATTGTGGCGATCATGGCATACAGCTGATGAAAACCCCGAATTAACAATCTCAGAAAATTAGAATATTAAATGACATCAGCAAAACAAGGGTTGCAAATAGACCAATATTGGACCTCTGAGAAGACCTTTGGGCTTTTCATCAGCTGTACGCCATGATCATCACAATTATAACAAATAAAGGCTTGACATAGCTCGCTCTGCATGTCATGAGCATCTCATGTATTAGTTTCGCCTTTTAAGTTGAATTACTGAAATAAATGAACTTTTCCACGATATTCTAATTTTCCGAGTTTCACCTGTACGGGGGCTGCTGTCAGATGTCTTCCAAAGGTTGTATAGTGACTTATCTCCTTGACTTGTGGGGGCGGATGATAGCAGGAATCTACTTGAATTAATCATCTGCGATTTCTTTATTCATGTGGCAGACCTTTCGAAACCTCTACCTTGGCGCCGCTTGAAAAGAAAGCTGTGCCCCTCCTCCTCTAGATCCAATCCTCCATTCCCTTTTTCTCTGTTTCCCTCCCTTCTCTTTCTGCCTTTTCTTCTAAAAACACGGAGCAATCCAAACCACGCTTGTGACCCACTGTTTGGTTCTGAAAACACCAGCGATCCGGGGGACAAGAGCCCGTTTTCTAAACGCTGTTTGGCTTCTCCAGGGTCACGGCACACGTTAACCCCAGAAATAGAACCCAGAAGTTGGTTCCTTGCTTCTCTGGCCCCTCTCCCCTCTTTCCAAATGGTTCCTTTTCCTGTTGCATGCTCTCTGCCTGGATACGGAGCCCAGCGCAGGGTAAATAGAGACGGTTTCTAGGGACTCCATCTGTCCGGAGCGTCTGCCTAGTTTGCTTGCGAGTCAGAGTTTGCTCGTCAGTGACGCAAGCGGCGGTGTCTATTTGCGACTCTATTTCCATCAGCATTCCTGCATTATGGAAACCCACTTTGCTCTTTGGTATAACTCCGTGGGACGGCTGAAAGAAAAAAATTGGGGGGTGGGGGTGGTTACGTTTTGTTTTCAATTGGCAAGTGCTCCCGCGTGGTTTCAGTTAAGAGCCGAATTTCCCTGCCGAATGAGGTCCATCTAGTCCACGGGTCAGCAGACTTTTTCAGCATGGGGCCGGTCCACTGTCCCTCAGACCTTGTGGGGGGCCGGACTGTATTGTTTTTTTTGGAGGGGGGAAATGAACGAATTCCTATGCCCCACAAATAACCCAGAGATGCATTTTAAATAAAAGGACACATTCTACTCATGTGAAAACACGCTGATTCCCAGACCGTCCACAGGCCGGATTCAGTAATAATAATAATAATAATAATAATAATAATAATAATAATTTATTATTTATACCCCACCCATCTGGCTGAGTTTCCCCAGCCACTCTGGGCGGCTCCCAATCAAGTGTTAAGAACAGTACAGCATTAAATATTAAAAACTTCCCTGAACAGGGCTGCCTTCAGATGTCTTTTAAAGATAGGATAGCTGCTTATTTCCTTCACATCTGAAGGGAGGGCGTTCCTCAGGGCGGGCGCCACTACCAAGAAGGCCCTCTGTCTGGTTCCCTGTAACCTCACTTCTCGCAATGAGGGAACCGCCAGAAGGCCCTCGGTGCTGGACCTCAGTGTCCGGGCTGAACGATGGGGGTGGAGATGCTCCTTCAGGGATACAGGACCAAGGCCGTTTAGGGCTTTAAAGGTCAGCACCAACACTTTGAATTGTGCTTGGAAACGTACTGGGATCCAATGAAGGTCTCTAAGGACTGGCGTTATGTTGTCCCGGTGGCCACTCCCAGTCCCCAGTCTAGCTGCCACATTCTGGATTAATTACAGTTTCCGGGTCACCTTCAAAGGTAGCCCCATGTAGAGCGCATTGCAGTAGTCCAAGTGGGAGATAACCAGAGCATGCACCACTCTGGCCAGACAGTCTGTGGGCAGGCAGGGTCTTAGCCTGTGTACCAGGTGGAAGGCAATTGGACCAGAAGGCAATTGGGCTAGATCCAGCCCCCGGGCCTTAGTTTGCCAACCCATGATCTAGTCCATCATCCCATTTTCACGGGGCCAACTAGATGGGAAGAGTGCAAACTGTCTCTCCTCCTGTGGTTTCTAGCCTCTGACAATTGGGGTGGGGGACATTGGAAACAGCGGAGGCTGAACATACTTGGAAGTCGAACCGAATCCGTTCCGGAAGTCCATTCGACTTCCAAAGTGTTCGGAAACCAAAGTGCGGCTTCCGATTGGCTGCAGCCAATCGGAAGCCCCACCAGACGTTTGGGTTCCAGAAAATGTTTGCAAACCGGAACAGTCACTTCTGGGTTTATGGCATTCAGGAGCCAAAACGTTCAACTCGCAAGGTGTTCGGGATCCAAGGTACAACTCTAGTTTACACAGAGAAGCACTATAAGTGGGTAAAAGAATCTGGACTAACTATTCTAGATGCAGACCCTCCAACTGTCTCTATTTTCCAAGGACAGTCCCGGATATGCCGAAGCCATCCCGGTTTCCAATTCGATCCCAGAATGTCCCGCTTTTCCTTAGGGCGTCTGTATTTTATTTTTTTATTTTTTAAATACTTTTCAGATTTATACATTCTCTGATTTTGCAATCACTTTGACCTTTCATAGCTTGACTTCCTTCCCCCTCTTTCTGCGGTTCCTTAAATTTATTTTCCATATCTTCTGCATATCCAAATTAACTCAACTGGTTCATTTATTCATCTTCTTCAAATATATACTCTTACGAAACTGCAGGTTATGACAACAACCCTGCCAGGGTTTCTGTCTGCTTAGAATTTATCTGTAAATATTCAATAAACCGTTTCCATTCTTTTATAAAAAGTTTGTATTTTCATCGTACAATGTTTAATTGATGTTTTATTATGTTTTTATATACGTTGGAAAGCCCCGCCCCCTAGAGTGGCTGGGGCAACACAGTCAGATGGGCGGGTTATAAATGGTAAAAAATATTATTATTATTATCACTGTTACTATCTGTCTATCTCAGCCTCAGCTGCAAAATAGGATAAATAAGTTGTAGGACCACAGTCCTGGCCATACATTAGAGTATGTGCCACATCTTGTAGTTAGAAAACAGTTCAGTGGATGGATTTGAAACTTGTCCATCTAAGAGAGACCCTTTCTGAATCGGGGGTAGACAAGGAGAGGGTTGGCCTATTGTGAAAAATGTTGAACTTTGGATAGAAGGCTCTGGCATTCCTACTGGTTCTGTGTATTTTTCTTCCATGGACTTTTGCTGGGGCAGTTTTTCCACCATTTCTGCATTCGGTGAAATTTTGCATAGGCAAACTGTTAGGGCCAGAGGCGCCAGCTTGCAAGGGCAATTGGGGGAATGGCGTGTACATGATGTTGTGGTGTCGCAGGTGTGAGCATTGCGCTTCCCTCCCTAAGCCGTGTAAAAGCTTCCTAGGCTTTCGGAAGGAGGTGCCAGGGGAACATATAGGGGGCTAGCTTAGCCACCTAGTCCACTGACAACGTGTCACTGGATGGAATTGGCTTCTGATGTTTGTTTGTTTGTTTTAGCTTTGAAGCATTTGTTAAATTCACTCTAGGGACGCGGGTGGTGCTGTGGGTTAAACCACAGAGCCAAGGACTTGCCGATCAGGAGGTCGGCGGTTCGAATCCCCGCAATGATGGGGTGAGCTCCCATTGCTCGGTCCCTGCTCCTGCCAACCTAGCAGTTTGAAAGCACATCAAAGTGCAAGTAGATAAATAGGTACCGCTCTAGCGGGAAGGTAAACGGCATTTCCATGCGCTGCTCTGGTTCGCCAGAAGCGGCTTAGTCCTGCTGGCCACATGACCCGGAAGCTGTATGCCGGCTCCCTCGGCCAATAAAGCGAGATGAGCGCCGCAACCCCAGAGTCGGTCATGACTGGACCTAATGGTCAGGGGTCCCTTTACCTTTAAATTCACTCCGTAAAAAATCTGAAACACATAAAACCAATGAGAGATAAAGAATGGAAAGTGACTCCGCCGAAAGAAACTTGACGGTACAAATTTAAATCCATATAATTGAAATTGGCTTAATCTTGAAGTGTAATCCAATGAGACTGAAGACGAGATACTTGAGGGCCTGGACAAGATAGCAAAACACTTGTATACCTTCTGGGTCCTTGGACTGATTTACATCAATAAGAGAACCAATTTTTGATGCGGTAAAAGAGATGTGTTCACCACCAGTTACAATTCCAAGCTCCGGCCGGCCAACTCTTGTCTGGAGGAGGGCATAAGGCAGGGGTCAGCAAACTTTTTCAGCAGGGGGCCAGTCTACTGTCCCTCAGACCTTGTGGGGGGCCGGACTGTATTTTTTTTTTGGGGGGGGGTGAACAAATTCCTATGCCCCACAAATAATTTCATTGTAATTAATTGTTAATTTCATTGTACACTGGTACCTCGGTTTCCATATGCTTCAGGTTACATACGCTTCAGGTTACATGCGCTTCAGGTTACAGACTCCGCTAACCCAGAAATAGTACCTCGGGTTAAGAACTTTGCTTCAGGATGAGAACAGAAATCGTGCTCTGGCGGCGCAGTGGCAGCGCGAGGCCCCATTAGCTAAAGTGGTGCTTCAGGTTACGAACAGTTTCAGGTTAAGAATGGACCTCCGGAACGAATTAAGTACTTAACCCGAGGTACCACTGTACACAGGTTGTACATTGACAATAAAGGTATTATTATTATTACCCAGAGATGCATTTTAAATAAAAGGACACATTCTACTCATGTAAAAACACTCTGATTCCTGGACCGTCCGTGGGCTGGATTGAGAAGGCGAATGGGCCGGATCCGGGCCCCGGGCCTTAGTTTGCCTACCCATGGCATAAGGCATCATCTTCTTTCGTGATTTCACTGTCGTCGATCTCTTCCGTCACACATTTGTGTACGTAGGCTTCTTTTCTGATCACGACATCATTTTTTTATAATTGCAGTTGTTTGCATATCTCGGTTTCCCATCAGGGCAGAACTCGAACTCAAGATACTAGCGGCCAAACTTCCCCTTGTTGTGCTAAATGTAATAACCCAAGTAGAAATCGCTTGCCACAGCCACCGGCCCACCGAGAAAGCAGCATGCACCCTTAGCTTCTGCCGTTAATTAAAAACTGTGTCTTTGTTCCCTCCCCAATCCCATCACCCTCTTATCTCCTAGAGCCAGGCATGCAGGAGTCCGAGGGCGGCTCAGATTCCACGACTCCTGTGGCGCTGCGAACGTCGGCATCGGTCCAGGCCCCTGTGGTCCAGCCGGTGCCGGCATCCCAGCAGGTAAGGACCCCTCCATCCACTCTCCTCTCCCAAGCGATCTTTCTTGCTTCCTTTAACTCCAAGCCTTTGGGCAGCGGGTGTGTGTGTGTGTGTGTGTGTGTGTGTGTCTTATCTGCTTGCTGCCTCCCACCTGGTATCAGGAATGGGCACCACAGGGCATCTGTTGAGGTCCACAGTCCCCCATGCAGTCTGTCTCTTGTCTGTCCACCTGTCCCTCTGTGTCGCAAACCTCGCGAACCATCTATACCAGGGGTAATAATAAATAAATACACTTTTTTTAAATTTATACCCCGCCCTTCCCGGTTCAGAAAACCGGGCTCAGGGCGGCTGACAACAAATTTAAAACACTTAATTGATGCAACAAAAAACCAGCGTAAAATACAGTATAAAATTGAGCGATCTCGGCCCTGAATGGGAAACCTGGACTTTGAAAGTCATCTAATCTTCCTTGCTGTATTATACTGTATTGTTTTAATTAGTGTTTTTATAGTTGTTCTGATTTTGTGTGGAGTGCCCTACCTGGGTGGATGGAGCAGCCAAGTAATTTTCGTTGTCCCCGAGAGGGGGCAATGACAATAAAGATGATGATGATTATTATTATTATTATTATTATTATTAAAAGGTGAAGTGTTTTAATTTGGGGGGAAATCCATCCAATAAACATTAGATGATCACCAGGGCTAGCTGGCTAAATTAGTCCTGTTTGGGCCAGCGAAGAGACCAGGGGAGAATTAGCTGTGGGATCCTAGAGCAGGTAATCTTCATAAAAAGGGGAGGGAAGGGAGGGGAATAAAAGATCAGGCTAAGTTCAAATTGAAAGCCAGGTGGAATAGCTCTGTCTTACAGGCCCTGCGGAAGGAAGTTAAATCTTGCAGGGCCCTGGTCTCATGGGACAGAGCATTCCACCAGGTCGGAGCCATCACTGAGAAGGGTAGTCAACCTTTTTATACCTACCACCCACTAATGCATCTTTCTTGATGGTGAAAGTTCCTTACCGCCCACCAGTGCTAGATGGAAGGAGGGTTCAGCTTGTGCCGTAGAACCCCCTACCGCCCACCTAGAGTCCCGAAACGCCCACTAGTGGGCGGTAGGGACCGGGCTGACAACCCCTGATCTATATGGATGGGGCAGGTTGCAGGGTCTAGAGCAGGCGGGGCGAAGGGTGGAGGAGAAATTAGATTCATGTTCACATTCAAAGGCGAGCCTATTGAATTTGCATTTCCTGGAAGATACGAGCAAACTGAAACACAGCCGTCCTTCGAAATTTGCAGTGATGGTGGAACCTTGGTTCTTGAACGGCTCAGTCGACGAACAAATTGGCTCCCGAACGCCGAAAACCTGGAAGTGAGTGTTCCAGTTTTCGAACGTTTTTCGGAAGCCGAACGTCCGATGCGGCTGTCGGCTATTGTCTTGTGGCATCCGAAAACACCAAAATAGTTTTCTCATGGCATGGCTGTACCTCTGATGTGCAGTGGCTCTACATGGCGTGGAATGAGTTTGCAAACCACGGTTTCGTGCGCTTCCTCATTTGACAAACCACGGTTATAACCCTAACTCTGCTTCCAGAGGCCCCTGCCCTATAGAAATGGGAGTGGGGAGTGGATGGGAAACAGCCAGTTCAAAACCATGGCCTGGCTTTTAGGTATGAAAGCACAAGCGATGGTTTTAAAACCATAGTTTACTGGTGATGTCCGGAAAGAGCCAGGGTTTCGTGTGTATTCTTCAGTGTTTGCCAAGTGTTCAGCGGCAGCCTCTGTTGGACACAGTGAGCCGCTTGCAGGCTGATTTAATTTTTGGCTTATTGTTAGATTCCGATGTGTTTCCTGGTAGGGTTTATATGCGTGTTGAAGACTGCCTCGGGGGATGTTAGCAGAGAGGTGCTTTTGTAAATGTAAATAATAATAATAAATTTTATTTATATCCCGCCCTCCCCAGCCGAAACCGGGCTCAGGGCGGCTAACAACAATAAAATAGTACAACATTATAAAAAATTTATAAAAATTAATTAAAATCAAAATTGATGGCAACCATAAACTAAAGTTTTATAAAGATTGCCAAAGGAGGGAGTCAGGCTGCGCCCTGACCAAAGGCCTGGCGGAACAGCTCTGTCTTGCAGGCCCTGCGGAAAGATGTCAAGTCCTGCAGGGCCCTTGTCTCTTGTGACAGAGCGTTCCACCAGGTTGGAGCCGCAGCCGAAAAAGCCCTGGCTCTACTTGAGGCCAGCCTAACCTCTCTGTGGCTTGGGACCTTCAAGATGTTTTTATTTGAAGACCGTAAGTTCCTCTGTGGGACATACCAGGAGAGGCGGTCCCGTAGGTACAAGGGTCCTAGGCCGTATAGGGCTTTGAAGGTTAAAACCAGCACCTTAAACCTGATCCTATACTCCACCGGGAGCCAGTGCAGCTGGTATAGCACCGGATGAATGTGATCTCGCAGCGAAGACCCCGTAAGGAGTCTCGCTGCAGCATTCTGCACCCGCTGGAGTTTTTGGGTCAGTCTCAAGGGCAGCCCCACGTAGAGCGAGTTACAATAATCCAGCCTGGAGGTGACCGTCGCGTGGATCACAGTGGCTAGGTCAGGGCGAGAGAGATAAGGAGCCAACTGCTTAGCTTGGCGGAGATGAAAAAATGCCGCCTTTGTAATAGCTGCAATCTGCGCCTCCATGGAGAGGGAGGTATTGAAGATTACACCCAAACTCTTAACGGACGGTGCTGGCACTAATTGCACCCCCGCAAGAGATGGGAGTTGCCCCCTCAATCCCATATCGTCCCGTCCCAGCCAGAGGACCTCTGTCTTCGAAGGATTTAACTTCAGCCGGCTCCCACGTAACCATCCAGCCACAGCTTCCAAGCATCTGATCAGTGTGTCTGGGGCCGAGTCAGGATGGCCATCCATCATCAGATAGAGTTGGGTGTCATCAGCATACTGATGGCAGCCCAGCCCAAAACTCCGGACAAGCTGGGTGAGGGGGCGCATAAAGATGTTAAAAAGGCATCAGAAAGGGTGATTCCATCTTTGTTTGTCTTCCAGAGGGTTTTGGTGCAGGCGACAGGCTCCACTCCGAAAGGGGCGCAAATGCAGCAGCTGTCCGTTCCCAGAGTCCAGCAAGTTCCACAGCAGGTAATGTCCATTTTACAACAGAGACCAGGTTGCTCCCAGACTTCAGCTGAACCCTGTGCTGGCTTCAGAAGAAAGTCAAACGGAAAAGAATAGATCATATCGCACCATCAGATGTCTTAGTAAAAGGTAAAGGGACCCCTGACCATGAGGTCCAGTCGTGACTGACTCTGGGGTTGCGGCGCTCATCTCGCTTTATTGGCCGAGGGAGCCCGCGTACAGCTTCGGGGTCATGTGGCCAGCATGACTAAGCCTCTTTTGGCGAACCAGAGCAGCGCATGGAAATGCCGTTTACCTTCCCGCCGGAGCGGTACCTATTTACCTACTTGCACTTTGACGTGTTTTCGAACTGCTAGGTTGGCAGGAGCTGGGACTGAGCAATGGGAGCTCACCCTGTTGCGGGGATTCGAACCGCCAACCTAGTCCTAGTCAGCAAGTCCTAGGCTCTGTGGTTTAACCCACAGCGCCACCTGTGTCTCATAAGCAGCACCTTAGAGACCAGCTAAGTTTGTTATTGGTATGAGCTTTCGTGAGGAAGTGTGCATGCACACGAAAGCTCATACCAATAACAAACTTAGTTGGTCTCTAAGCTGCTACTAGAAGGAATTTATTTTTAAATTTTGTGATGATAAATACTTGATTCCTGAGTCCAGGTCACAGGCTCACCCTGTTCATACCCAAATGTGCCCTTAAGGCTGGATTTGTGAGCACAGCGACAATGGGGAGGCTTTTCCCATTCCCATCCAAACTGCAAAGGAATATTTGAGGTCACTGAAAGAGTCAGAATGGCTTTAGGACTGTTTTCCTGTACGGTTTCAGACATGTGGTTCTATATATTTATGTATGTGTTTGCTATGGTCCATTTATGAACATTTATTTTATATCTTAGACCTTATAATTCTCATAACATCGCTAATACGAATGTCTCCATAGTATAGGCACTGGAGAAGCACACGCTTTATCGTTTTTATTTGTCCACATAGCATGTTGTTGTTGTTGTTGTTTAGTCGTTTAGTCGTGTCCGACTCTTTGTGACCCCATGGACCAGAGAACGCCAGGCACTTCTGTCTTCCACTGCCCTCCTCAGTTTGGTCAAACTCATGCTGGTAGCTTCAAGAACACTGTTCCACCATCTCGTCCTCCGTCGTCCCCTTCTCCTTGTGCCCTCCATCTTTCCCAACATCAGGGTCTTTTCCAGGAAGTCTTCTCTTCTCATGAGGTGGCCAAAGTATTGGAGCCTCAGCTTCACAATCTGTCCCTCCAGTGAGCACTCAGGGCTGATTTCCTTCAGAATGGAGAGGTTTGATCTTCTTGCAGTCCATGGGACTCTCAAGAGTCTCCTCCACCATACCGGTAATTCAAAAGCATCAATTCTTCGGCGATCAGCCTTCTTTATGGTCCAGCTCTCACTTCCATACATCACTACTGGGAAAACCATAGCTTTTACTATACGGACCTTTGTCAGCAAGGTGATGTTTCTGCTTTTTAAGATGCTGTCTAGGTTTGTCATTGCTTTTCTCCCAAGGAGCAGGTGTCTTTTAATTTCGTGACTGCTGTCACCATCTGCAGTGATCATGGAGCTCAAGAAAGTAAAATCTCTCACTGCCTCCATTTCTTCCCCTTCTATTTACCAGGAGGTGATGGGACCAGTGGCCATGATCTTCGTTTTTTTGATGTTGAGCTTCAGACCATATTTTGCGCTCTCACCCTCATTAAGAGGTTCTTTCCACATAGCATAGAATTGTTAAAAGATTCCCCCTGCTCCCTGAACTCCTCTTCCATCTTCCCGGTTCCTTTGCGGGTCTTAGAATTGTGTCGTGGAAGAGGCTTTTGCTCAGCTGGGGTGCAGGGACACGAGACTGTTTCCCCCTCCTTTCCGCCTCCCAGTCCAGGGAGCTGGCGGGATGCTGATTCTGTTGTAGAGGCACAGTGGCAAGATTTCATGGCTACTCCCATCTCCATGCCTTTCTCTTAGGTGCAAACGGTACAGCACGTCTATCCAGCTCAAGTCCAGTACGTCGAAGGAGGAGAAGCTGTCTATACCAATGGGACCATGTAAGTATCCCTTCCCTCCCCTCCCCTCCCAGTTACAGTGGTGCCTCGCAAGACGAAATTAATCCGTTCCGTGAGGCTCTTCATCTAGCGGTTTTTTCGTCTTGCGAAGCAAGCCCATTGACAGCTTAGCGGATTAGCGCTATTAGCGGTTTAGCGGCTTTTAGCGGATCAGCTGATAAGCGGCTTAGCGGCTTAGGAAAAGGGGGGGAAGGGGGGAAAACCCGCAGGAACTTGCAAGACATTTCGTCTTGCGAAGCAAGCCCATAGGGAAATTTGTTTTGCGAAGCGCCTCCAAAACGGAAAACCCTTTCGTCTAGCGGGTTTTCCGTCTTGCGAGGCGTTCGTCTTGCGGGGCACCACTGTACCATATTGGCCTGAATATAAGCCTCACTGTTTTCCCCAAATTCCAACTGTGAAAAGTTAAAAGGTGGCTTAAATTCGTGACCTTACAAAAACTGGCTTTTACGACATCGCTGCCGGAACAGACATACGGTAAGACGGAACAGGTGTGAGTGCCTGTGGAATTTTAAGGGAGCAACTTATGTTCGGCTTTTTTCCTTTTTTCCCCTTTCCCCCCCTTGAATTTTAAAAGTGCGGCTTATATTCAGGCGTGGCCAATACGGTATTTGTTTTTTGTTTTGATTCAAACACACACCCCGTCCCCCCTTCATCCAGGTGAATACTGGGGCAACGTACCATATCTATAGCATGTCTGAGCACCTTCCGTCCTCTGCCTCTGCCTGCCCCCTACCCCCCGAGGAGCTCAGGGTAGTTTTTTAGTTTAGAGAGAAGGCTATTAAGAGGAGACACAATCAATGTGTATGAAATAATGAATGCCGGGCTGGGGGAGAAACGTGGAAAGAGGAATGCTTTTTCACCCTTTTTTTTCTGTGGTGGTGGGAACATCCAGTGGATCTGAATGCCATAAGAATTCATGACAGATAAAATTCGGGTCGCAGTTGTAGCATACATAAATAACCTTTTTTGACACCTGGGAATTTCAGTCTGAATTATCCCCAACAGAAAGGACTCGGGGCGGGGTGAGGGGGAGTACTTTTAAACATTTTTTTCAATTCATTATAAATCATTTCCCAGGGCAATATCTGGTTTTCAACTTTGTGATATTATCACCAGCTTAACACCACAATATACCGATATATCACAATGCCTGGAACAAGGATGAAGCTATGTACATGCTTCATGGTCCTTCCCGCCCCCCCCCCCCCGCCCCCCAGTATCGTGATTTTTGTATAGCACACACAAACACACACCCTGATTTGCAATATATTGCCAGGTCAAAAATTATGGAAGCAAGATCACGATACGGACTTTGGATAATATAGTGAGATATTGAATTACCCCCAACAGAAAGGACTCTGGTTTTGGGGGTAAAGTACTTTCAAACCCCTTTTTCCCCCATTTTTTTTATTGATTTTCCAAATTTATAATAACTATAACGCACAAAGAAAAAAGAAAAACATTACAATACTAAGAGGAATAACAAAAACATCTAAACACCTATTACTTTAAGTCCTATTTTAATTTACATTGTTAACTGACTTCCTCTATTCCCCCCTTACTGAGTTTCAATGAATCACCTTGTAACAGCTCTCCAATATCCTGTTTCTAATCAAATTAACTCCATCAATTTACTATCTTCATTCTCTTTTCGTTATTATCTGAATCCATAATATTTACAGTTAATTCTTACTATAATCCTAGGCCTATATGATACCTTCAAGTGATTCTGCTTATCTTATGATACAATATTTAGCTAAATAAACTTTATAATAATAATTTATAATATATACCCCACCCATCTGGCTGAGTTTCCCCAGCCACTCTGGGCGGCTCCCAATCAAGTATTAAAAACAATACAGCGTTAAATATTAAAAACTTCCCTGAACAGGGCTGCCTTCAGATGTCTTTTAAAGAGAAGATAGCTGCTTATTTCCTTCACATCTGAAGGGAGGGTGTTCCACAGGGCGGGTGCCACTACCGAGAAGGCCCTCTGTCTGGTTCCCTGTAACCTTACTTCTTGCAATGAGGGAACCGCCAGAAGGCCCTCGGCGCTGGATCTCAGTGTCCGGGCTGAACAATGGAGGTGGAGACGCTCCTTCAGGTCTACTGGACCAAGGCCGTTCAGGGCTATAAAGGTCAGCACCAACACTTTGAACTGTGCTTGGAAACATACTGGGAGCTAGTGTAGGTCTTTCAAGACAGGTGTTATGTGGTCTCGGCGGCCGGTCCCAGTCCCCAGTCTAGCTGCCGCATTCTGGATTAATTGCAGTTTCCGGGTCACCTTCAAAGGGAGCCCCATGTAGAGCTCATGGCAGTAGTCCAAGTGGGAGATAACTAGAACATGCACCACTCTGGCCAGACAGTCTGCGGGCAGGTAGGGTCTCAGCCTGCGTACCAGATGGACCCTCTCGGAAGGCCCTCCTGCCTGACAGCATGTGTTCGTAACTAAACCCCTTGTCTCTTTGTCTCCTGTCTCTTTGTGGTCTTCCGGCAGACGTGCCGCTTATTCCTACAACACGGAAGCTCAGATCTACGCCCCCAGCAGTGCCTCCTCCTACTTCGAATCGCAGGGAGGCAGCTCTCAGGTGAGCACGGGGCCCTCGTCGCCCACCACCATCCCCTCGCACGGCATGGTGGGCATCGCGATGGACATCGGGGGAAGCCAGATCGTGTCCAGCTCGGGAGCCTACCTCATCCACAGCGGCATGGAGAGCGCCAGGCACGCCCTCTCCCACACCTCGCGCTCCTCCCCAGCCACGGTACGTCGGGGCTGGCCACCTCCTTGAAGTCCGACGGAGGTGCATTCTGAGAAGGGTGTGTGTGTTTCAGGCACCTGCAAGGGAATAATAATAATAATAATACAGTGGTGCCTCGCAAGACAAAATTAATCCGTTCCGCGAGTCTCTTCGTCTAGCAGTTTTTTCGTCTTGCGAAGCAAGCCCGTTGACAGCTTAGCGGATTAGCGCTATTAGCGGCTTAGCGGATAAGCACATAAGCGCCTTAGCGGCTTAGAAAAAGGGGAGGGGGAGGGGGGAAAAACCTGCAGGAACTTGCAAGACATTTTCGTCTTGCGAAGCAAGCCCATAGGAAATTCGTTTTGCGAAGCGCCTCCAAAACGGAAAACCCTTTCGTCTAGCGGGTTTTCCGTCTTGCGAGGCATTCGTCTTGCGGGGCACCACTGTAATTTATTATTTATACCCCGCCCATCTGGCTGAGTTTTCCCAGCCACTCTGGGCGGCTCCCAATCAAGTGTTAAAAACAGTACAGCGTTACATATTAAAAACTTCCCTGAACAGGGCTGCCTTCGGATGTCTTCTGAATGTCAGGTAGTTGTTTATCTCTTTGATATCTGATGGGAGGGCGTTCCACAGGGTGGGCGCCACTACCAAGAAGGCCCTCTGTCTAGTTCCCTGTAGCCTCACTTCTCGCAATGAGAGAACCGCCAGAAGGCCCTCGGCGCTGGATCTCAGTGTCCGGGCTAAACGATGGGGGTGGAGACGCTCCTTCAGGTATACAGGACCGAGGCCGTTTAGGGCTTTAAAGGTCAGCACCAACACTTTGAATTGTGCTTGGAAACGTACTGGGAGCCCGTGTAGGTCTTTCAAGACAGGTGTTATGTGGTCTCGGCGGCCGCTCCCAGTCACCAGTCTAGCTGCCACATTCTGGATTAATTGCAGTTTCCAGGTCACCTTCAAAGGGAGCCCCACGTAGAGTGCATGGCAGTAGTCCAAGTGGGAGATAACTAGAGCATGCACCACTCTGGTGAGGCCGTTTAGGGCTTTAAAGGTCAGCACCAACACTTTGAATCGTGCTCGGAAACGTACTTGGGAAGGCGGCGGTGATTGTTGGACATTGGGACTGGCAGGGTGGAACCCGTAGCTAGAGCCAGATTTGGTGCAGATGGAGTCAACTCAGTCTAGGGCAGGGGTCAGCAACCTTTTTCATCCGTGGGCCAGTCCACTGTCCCTCAGACCATGTGGTGGGCCGGACTATATTTTGGAGAGAAAAAATATGAATGAATTTCTACGCCCCACAAATAACCCAGAGATGCATTTTAAATAAAAACACACATTCTACTCATGTAAAAACACGCTGATTCCCGGACCGTCCGCGGGCTGGATTGAGAAGGCGATTTGGGCCGGATCCGGCCCCTTGGCCTTAGTTTGCCTACCCCTGATCTAGGGTTCTTCCTCATCTGTGTCACTGCTGAGTAATAGGAGGGCAGGGACGTGGGTGGCGCTGTGGTCTAAACCACTGAGCCTCTTGGGCTTGCCGATCAGAAGGTTGGTGGACAAACACCGGCTCCGTCAGCCTAAAAGCAAGATGAGCGCCGCAACCCCATAGTTGCCTTTGGCTGGACTTAACCGTCCAGGGGTCCTTTGTCTTTTACTTTACACTCATCTCAGACTCATCTGTCTGCTACCAGCTAGTGTAGACGCGGGTGGCACTGAGGTCTAAACCACTGAGCCTCTTGGGCTTGCCGATCGGAAGGTCAGTGGTTCGAATCCCTGTGACGGGGTGAGCTCCCGTTGCTCAGTCCCAGCTCCTGCCCACCTAGCAGTTCGAAAGTACGTCAGAGTGCAATTAGATAAATAGGTACCGCTCCGGTGGGAAGGTAAACGGCATTTCCATGCACTGGTCTGGTTCGCCAGAAGCGGCTTAGTCATGCTGGCCACATGACCCGGAAGCTGTACGCCGGCTCCCTCAGCCAATAAAGCGAGATGAGCGCCGCAACCCCAGAGTCAGCCACGACTGGACCTAATAGTCAGGGGTCCTTTTACCTTTTTATGTGCTGTAAACACAGCTGATACCTTTATGCCCTGATCTGGACTCTGTACTTCTGAAAATAGCATTAGCTTTTTCTGCCGCTGCATCACATGGTTTAAGTTGGGGGGCCAGTGCCCCATTTACGTAGTGGATCAGCGTCCACTGGGAGTAGAAGTACGAAAGTTGAGCATCTCTGCTGCAGTAGATAAATGGACATTTGGGACTCAGGTGTGTGTGTCTTGGGGTGGGCCTAAAAGCAACTCTTCTGTTTCGCATGGGGTACTGCCAAACTTTGCATTTACATCCAGTGCATTGAGCCTTTTATATACCTCCCCGCAAGATGGGAGAAATAAAAGGCTTTAAAGCTGTGCAGATCGGACTCATAGTTGTCAACCCACAGATTTGAAAATAAGGGACCAGCAGCCTCGAAAATAAGGGATCGGCAGCCAAAATAAGGGATTTTAGTCAACCAGCAGCCAAACAAAACCTCAAGCGGTAGTTCCCACAGCGCAGCAACCCGGCAAAGGGGATGCAGCAAGGAAAACCACCGTCACCTCTCCGCTGGGAAGCGCTGAGCAAAGGCGAGTCCCCAGGCAACGCGGCTGATTTGATCGGCACAAGGCATGCAAGCTCCACCCCCCAGTCGTTCTTAGACTCCTTATTGTGTGAGCAACATAGCCAAGCAACACAGTTGGAGCCTCCCTCCTCCCTGGCCGGCAGAGAGTGAGGGAGAGGAGCTGCTTCCTTTGAATCCTGGGAAATTTAAGGGACATCATCAATAAGGGACAGCAGTGGGACACAGCGCTGGGATAAGGGACTTTCCCGCCAAATAAGGGACGGTTGACAGCTATGATCGGACTGCTTTGAGGAAAAGTTGAAGGAGCTGAGCAATACTGAAGAAGAGAAGACTTAAGGGGGGGGATGATGGCAGATTTCTTTTTCGCGTGAAAAAGGGCAGACACCGAAAGACTGATATCCAATGCTGGTTTTAGATGTACCCATTGAAATGAATGAGCATGGCCAATTTGGGCCCATTAATTCCAGTGGGTCCGAGTAAACCCTTTCTGCTTTCAACCCCCAAGTCGTCACTGCCTTCCTGTTTTGATATGTGACTTCTAAATCAATATAAACGCCTGATAAACCTATATTTTCAGCGCAAGGGGCTGCTTCTTTCTCTTTCGCACCCCCTCCCCCCCAAAAAAAAATACCACCTGCACTGTGTGGCTTCTTTTGCATGCCTTCCACTCCCCCCCCCCCCAGTGTAACATTCGTGCTTTCCTGTGCCTGATCCCACACCCCACTTCACCTGTTTGAGGGAAGGGCTTCACAGTGGCTCAGGCAGGTCTCCCCGGCTGTTTGCCGAATGTCTGATTTCCCTTCTTTTTTCTCTCTCTCTGGCCCTGCTGCCGCCCCTTTTCCAGCTTGAAATGGCGATTGAAAACCTCCAAAAAAATGAAGGCATAACGTCGCACAAAAGCAGCTTGCTCAACAGCCATGTAAGTTTGCCTCCCACCTGCCTGGCTCCTCCGTAGACAAACCCACCCCCTGCCCCGGCGCCCTGTTTTCCAGCTTCTGTGCGCTTTTCAGAATCCCATTTACTGCAGCAAAGCACAAGCCGAGCATCTTGTGGCAAGCACGTATCTCCCCCCCCCCCCCCCCGGTTGCCGGGAGCAAACCTCAGCCCTGTAAACGATTCATTAAATCAGTGGTTCCCAATTAGCGAAGTACTGCGGACTCCGCTCTTTTCCAAAAGCCAAGCCGTGCACCCCCTACTTTTGAAAACGTTGACTAGGGTAGTTTTTTGTTGCGCGAATGGTGCAACGGAACCTCTGGCACCCGCAGATCCACCAATTAACGTATTTTTCGCTCTATAAGACGCACCAGACCACAAGACGCACCTAGTTTTTGGAGGAGGGAAACAAGGAAAAAAATATTCTGCATCTCAGAAGCCAGAACAGCAAGAGGGATCGCTGCGCAGGGAAAGCAGCGATCCCTCTTGCTGTTCTGGCTTCTGGGATAGCTGCGCAGCCTGCATTCGCTCCATAAGACACACACACATTTCCCCTTTTTAGGAGGGAAAAAGTGCGTCTTATAGAGCAAAAAAATACGGTAAATGTGCTCCCCGGTTTTGAGCTTGTGAGGCGCACACATCACGAGGCAAGGCTAGGGTTTTTGGGAGGGCAGCAGAGACAGATAGACCGCAGGTAGTCAAAAAGGACCATGTTATCTGGGAAGCTTCCCCACTCCTGAAATGCAATATAAGAAAATTGTACTTAATCAGATCTGTCTACCTCAGTATTGTCTGCACTGACTGGCAGCCACTCTGCAGGGTTAATAATAATAATAATAATAATAATAATAATAATAATAATAATTTATTATTTATACCCCGCCCATCTGGCTGGGTTTCCCCAGCCACTCTGGGCGGCTTCCAACAAAACACTAAAATACAATAACCTATTAAACATTAAATGCTTCCCTAAACAGGGCTGCCTTTAGATGTCTTCTAAAAGTTTGGTACTTACTTTCCTCTTTGACATCTGGTGGGAGGGCGTTCCACAGGGCGGGCGCCACTACCGAAAAGGCCCTCTGCTTGGTTCCCTGTAACTTGGCTTCTCTCAGCAAGGGAGCTGCCAGAAGGCCCTTGGTGCTGGACCTCAGTGTCGGGCAGAGCGGGTCATACAATCGTACAATTGTAGAGATGCCAAGGACCTTCCATGTGTGAACCTGGCCACTGAGCTGCAGTTTCCCTCCTATAAACCAAGCCCCCTGTTTTAGCCCCTGTGCTTCCGAACGAAGGGCTGATTTGAAAGGAAATGGTGGGATGCTGCCATGGGCAAGCCAGGCTGTGGAATCATTTAGTTCAGTGTTTCCCGCACTGGCTGGCAGGGGCTTTCCGGGGTTCCATGTAGGGGTGTCACTCTCAACCCTACCGGGGATCCTAAAGGTTGACCTTCTGCATGCGTGATTGCAGGCCGCCTAAGACACAGCAATGGCCAAGCTGCCCATTGACGCCCACAAACATTAAGCCTGTGTGGCATATTAACTGCTTTGTATGTGCTGCTGGGTACCGATCAATTACTTGTACCAGGGGCGCTGGTGGCGCTGTGGTCTAAACCACTGCGCCTCCTAGGCTTGCTGATCAGAAGGTCGGCGGTTCGAATCCCCGCAATGACGGGGTGAGCTCCCGTTGCTCTGTCCCAGCTCCTGCCAACCTAGCAGTTCGAAAGCACACCAGTGCAAGTAGATAAATAGGTACCGCTGCGGCGGGAAGGTAAACGGCGTCTCCATGCACTCTGGTTTCCATCACAGTGTTCCATTGTGCCAGAAGAGGTTTAGTCCTGCTGGCCACATGACCCAGAAAGCTGTCTGTGGACAAATGCCGGTTCCCTCGGCCTGTAAGCGAGATGAGTGCTGCCTTTGACTGGACTTAACCGTCCAGGGGTCTTTTACCTTTACCTTTTAAAAAGATTACTTGTACACCGCCCACCTGACAGGGTTGCCCCAGCACCTTTGGACGGCTTCCAACATAATAAAAACGCAGCAAATAATAATAATATTCTAATTTATTGACCAGCCACTCTGGGCGGTTTCCAACACAATAGAGAAACAGCAAATATCAAACATTTAAAATTTCCTGGCTGCCTTCAGATGTCTCCGGAAAGTCGCACAGTTGTTTATCTCCTTTGACATCTGACGGGAGGGCGTTCCACAGGGCAGGCGCCACCACCGAGAAGGCCCTCTGCCTGGTTCCCTGCAACCTCACGTCCCGCAGGGAGGGAACCGCCAGAAGGCCCTAGGAGCTGAATGATGGGGGTGGAGACACTCCTTCACGTATACTGGACCGAGGCCATTTAGGGATTGAAAGGTCAGCACCAACACTTTGAATTGTGCTCCAAAACGTACTGGGAGCCAACGTAGGTCTTTCAGGACTGGTGTTATATGGTCTCAGCGGCCACTCCCAGTCCCCAGTCTAGCTGCCGCATTCTGGATTAGTTGTAGCTTCTGAGTCACCTTCAAAGCTTTGCTTCTGGTCCACTGCTCCTTCCAGAAATGCCCCCCTTATCCGCAGCCTTCCCTGTCTTCCGTCGCAGCAGAACTTCCTCTGCTTGGCTCCTCTTTCTGTCCTCTCCTAAAGTGGTGCCCCTTCTTGCTACCTGCCAAGTTAACTGCATGCTCCTTAGCCCTTCTCAGAGCTCTTGGTAGCTTCTCTCAGTTGTTGGGTTCAGGGGAGGAAGAGCAGGGAGGAAAGCAACAGTTGGGCAGGAAAGAGCTGCGGTCACTCTGAACTTAGGTCTATCTGAAGCCATCCTATAACATGTTAGGCCGGGGCTGGGGAACTTTTTTTGGCCTGGCAGCCAGCGGCGTAGCGTGGGTTGTCAGCACCCGGGACAAGGCAAGTAATTTGCGCCCCCTAACCCGGGGCAAGGCAAGTAATTAGCGCCACCTAACCCAGTGCAAGGCAAGTAATTTGCGCCCCCTAACCCGGGGCAAGGCAAGTAATTTGTGCCCCTAACCCGCCGCCGCTGCCAGCTTCTTCTTGCTGCTGCCTGGGCTGGGGTATCTACGGTAAGGTAGCCACGGCGGCGGCGGCGGGTCCGTGTCAGGTGATCTGAGGCGAGCTGCCGCTGGCGCTGCCGCCCAAACGACGCCGCTTGCCCAGAGGAGGAGGAGGGCAGAGAGGCGAGGAAAATGCAACATGGCCCAGCAGCTGCTGCAGCAGCGGCGGCAGCAGGGCTGTGAGGAGGGGCTGCCTGGTGCGCCCTCCGTGGCCCTGACGCATGGGGACCGCGGCGAGCGCTGAGAGCCGCTGCCTGCCGGACGCCTTCAGCCCGGACGCGCGCACAGCTCGTCGGTTCCGCGAGACATGGGGCTCTGCTACAGCCTGCGCCCGAGGCTCTTCGGCGACTCCGGAGGCGGCGAGCGCGCCCCCCCCAGATGTTGCGCCCGGTGCGGCCGGCCCCCCCTGCACCCCCCACGCTACGCCACTGCTGGCAGCCCAGATCTTCATCTCCCTTCCTCCATCCCTGCAGGTGTCCCCCCCAACCCAAAGTTGAACAGTGGGTAGAGAGGCCAGCCCCTCACCAGCATGTTTCCTGCATGAAACACTGGCAGGGATGAGGTTCTCTGCTTCATTGGTTCATGAGTCGGCGGGGGGCGCCTGAAGTTTTAGTCTGGCCCTGACTAAATAGTTTCGTGGGTCCAGCTGGATGCCCTGGTAGGGATCGAAGCTTCTGCCTTCAAGATCGCACTTGCTCCACCGCTAAGCTGCCGATTTCCCACGACAAATTCAGGTTTCGTCCCTTGCAACGACAGAAAAAATTGGCCTACCCAACCATTTTGTGGGCCTGCGATCAGACCGTAGTAGAATTTATTTTATTGCATGAAATTTCTTCGGCCATCCCTCGTAGCCGAGTAAGATTGCCTTCCCTAAACACGGTTTTAACAGTGAGTCCGTAGGTGACTGTGGAGGCCAGTTCTGGATCCCCACGTCCTTCCACAGTGGGGACATAAGTTTCTGGGCAGGAGCTGATCACAGTGTGGATTTGCCAAGCGTGCCTTCCTCCTAGCACGTTTCTCCCTTGCATCCTGAGTTCGAGCGTCTTCAAGGCCCATGACACCTTTGCTAAAGGCTGTTCTCCAGCATGAAATTTATACACCCCTCATAGCAGTTTGCAAAAGATGACAGCTGCCTTTTGTGCGTTTGCTTGGTGGTAAGGGGGAGAGGTTCATAGAATCGAATCATAGATTTGTAGAGTTGGAAGGCCCCCTGTGGATCATCTATCCCAACCCCCCGCAATGCAGGAATATTATCTGTCCCATACAGGAATCGAACCCGCAACCTTGGGGTCATCACCACTGCGCTCTAACCAACTGAGCTATCCTAGTGCCCTCTTTTATGTTTGGTTCCAATTGCGTCCTCTGTGGGAGCTGTGCGCATGCGAACGAGCGGGACCCAGCATGCAAAACCCTCTTAAATTCTCTCTTCCCCCTTCTCTCCCTTTAAAAAATCAAATCAAATCTGCAGCTCCAGTGGCTGCTGGACAACTATGAGACGGCCGAAGGGGTCAGCCTGCCCCGCAGTTCTCTCTATAACCATTACCTGCGCCACTGCCAAGAGCACAAGCTGGACCCCGTGAACGCCGCGTCCTTCGGGAAGCTGATCCGCTCCGTCTTCATGGGACTGAGGACCCGCCGGCTTGGAACAAGGTTTGCAGGGCAGACGGGGTTGCGGCAGAGGGGGCTTAAGAGGCTTCTGCATACACCGGGCCAAAACCCCCAAGGACCAGAAACTTCGCTTTATTTCTTGGGACTGCAGCTCAGCGCTGGAGGGCATACCGTATTTTTCGCTCTATAGGGCGCACCGGACCATGGGGCACACCTAGTTTTTTGGGGGGGAAATAAAGAAAAAAAATTTACCACCCCCCTAGCCCCAAAGAGCAAAGAAGCCAAGACAGCCAGCGGGATCCATCCTGCTGGCTGTATTGGCTTCCTCTTTAGCCACGCACAACCTCTCCAGCCGGGAGAGGCTGCACGCGGCTTCGTTTTTAGCCACGGGGCTGGGGCAGGGGAAGCCCGAGCTTCTCCCACCCCAGCCCCCAGAACGAGTCTGGGAGCAGCAGTGAGGTTGCGCGCAACCTCGCCTTCGCTCCCGGATCTTGCTGCTATCCGCAAGCCTTCTGATCCCGGCAGGAACTCCCGCCGGGCTCCGAAGGCTTGCGGATAGCTGCCCAAAGCCCGGGGTGCACAGCGCTGCGCTCCCCGGGATTTGGGCTGCTGCCTGCTATCCGCAAGCTCAGAAGGCTTGTGGATAGCTGCCTGAAGCCTGGAGAGCAAGAGGGGTCGGTGCGCACCAACCCCTCTCGCTCTCCAGGCTTCAGCGAAAGCCTGCATTCGCCCCACAGGACACACACACATTTCCCCTTCATTTTTGGAGGGGGGAAAGTGTGTCCTATAGAGCGAAAAATACGGTACTTTCCAAGCCTGTGCAACCCCCATTGTCTCTAGGCAGGGCCGCGAAAGACCCTATGAGAGCTGCAAAAAGGCAGTATTTGCAGTGCCCGGCTAGATGGACCCAATTATCTGACTTGGCGTAAGGCTACTTCCGGCGTTCTTATTTAAAGCCAGCCCTTTGTTTTTGGAGACTGAGAACTAGAATCCTGCTGGGGTGGGGAGGGTTAAGGAAGGACGATTGCTAATACTAATAATAATTTATTTATACCCTGCCCATCTGGCTGTGTTTCCCCAGCCACTCTGGGCGGCTCCCAACAGAATATTACTACTAATAATAAAGTGATAAAACATCAAACATTAAAAGCTTCCCTAAACAGGGCTGCCTTCAGATGTCTTCTAAAAGTCAGATAGATGTTTATTTCCTTGACATCTGGTGGGAGGGCTTTCCAGAGGGCGGGTGCCACCACCGAGAAGGCCCTCTGCCTCGTTCCCTGTCACCTCACTTCTCGCAGGGAGGGAACTGCCAGAAGGCCCTCAGAGCTGGGCCACAGTGAACAATGGGGGTGGAGACGCTCCTTCAGGTACACTGGGCCGTTTAGGGCTATAAAGGTTAGCACCAACAATTTTAGTTGTGCCCGGAAACGTCCTGGGAGCCAACGTAGGTCTTTCAAGACCGGTGTTATGTGGTCTCGGCGGCCGCTCCCAGTCCCCAGTCTAGCTGCCGCATTTTAGATTAGTTGCAGTTTCCAGGTCACCTTCAAAGGGAGCCCCATGTAGAGCGCATTGCAATAGTCCAAGCAGGAGATAACCAGAGCATGCGCCACTCTGGAGAGACAGTGCGCAGGCAGGGAGGCTCTCAGCCAGCGTATAATAAAATAATAATAATAAAATTTTATTTATATCCCGCCCTCCCCTACCGAAGCTGGGCTCAGAGCGGCTAACAACAGTAAAATAATACAGCATTCTAAAATCAATTCGTTATAAAATCAGTTCAAATCAAATTGATGGCAACCATTGTAATAATAATACAATGGGAGAAAGCACTTGTTCGGCCTCTTCTGTCCGAAAGACCACAGAGCCGCTGCCACGTAGCACTGGAAGCTCCGTCCTGATTGAAATTCCGGAGAATTTCGGCCAGTGAAAGCAGTGCCACTCAACATGGACCAAGGGGTCTGACCTGGTATAGCAGAACTTTCTATGAAGGGTGCTCAGAGACTTCAAACGCTGAGCCCGGTGACATGGAAACCCTAGACTTGCAAGTTGCTAGTTACACTGGTGCCCCGCAAGACGAACGCCTCGCAAGACAGAAAACCCGCTAGATGAAAGGGGTTTCCGTTTTGGAGGCGCTTCGCTAAACGAATTTCTCTATGGGGTTGCTTCGCAAGACGAAAAAATCTTGCAAGTTCCCGTGGGTTTATTTCGCTTTTTCGCCCCTTTCCTAAGCCGCTAAGCCGCTTATCAGCTATTCCGCTGATAAGCCGCTTAACAGCTGATCGCTAAAAGCCGCTAGACCGCTAATAGCGCTAATCCGCTAAGCCGTCAATGGGCTTGCTTCGCAAGACGAAAAAACCGCTATACGAAGAGAATCGCGGAACGGATTCTTTTCGTCTTGCGAGGCACCACTGTACCGTATTTTTCGCTCTATAGGACGCACTTTTTCCCCTCCAAAAATGAAGGGGAAATGTGTGTGCGTCCTATGGAGCGAATGCAGGCTTTCGCTGAAGCCTGGAGAGGGAGAGGGGTCGGTGCGCACCGACCCCTCTCGCTCTCCAGGCTTCAGGCAGCTCTCCGCAAGCCTTCGGAGAGCGGCGGGAGTTTTCGCCGGGCTCAGAAGGCTTGCGGATAGCAGCAAGCTCCGAGAGCGAAGGCAAGGTTACGTGCAACCTCGCCCCCACTCCCAGACCCGTTCTGGGGTCGGGGGAACTTCAGGCTTCCCCCGCCCCAGCCCTGCGGCTAAAAACGAAGCCAAGACAGCGAGCGGGATCCATCCTTCTCTGTCTTGGCTTCTGCCAAAGCCGCGCGCAGCCTCTCCCGACTGGAGAGGTTGTGCGTGGCTAAAGAGGAAGCCAAGACAGCCAGCAGAATGGATCCCGCTGGCTGTCTTGGCTTCTTTGCTCTTTGGGGCTGAGGGGTGGTAAATTTTTTTTTCTTTATTTCCCCCCCCAAAAAACTAGGTGCGCCTATGGTCCGGTGCGCCCTATAGAGCGAAAAATACGGTATGCCCTCCAGCGCTGAGCTGCAGTCTCTAGAAATAAAGCGAAGTTTCTGGTCCTCGGGGGTTTTGAAGGGAAATCAAGCCCGGTGTATGCAGAGGCCTCTTAATTCCCCCCCCCCCTAAAAACTAGGTGCGCCCTATGGAGCAAAAAATACGGTAGGTTGTTGTTGTTTTGACTTAACCAATCTTCTCCCTCTCAGGGGAAATTCCAAATACCATTACTACGGTATCCGCCTCAAGCCGGACTCCCCACTCAACCGCTTGCAGGAAGACGCCCAGTATATGGCGATGAGGCAGCAGCCCATTCACCAGAAACAAAGGTATTTGATTTTCCAAAAATGTAAACATACAACAAAACCATTTCCAAATCTACTTACTGAGATTACTCTGAATCTCCTGACTTCTCCCCATCCCTTCCACGGGTCCTGTTTTCAACTGCATATCGATACTTCTCCAATTTTCCATCTTCCTAGATTACCTATACATTCTGTTAACATTACAGGTGTGTTTAAAATCCTGCTAATATATATATATTAACTTTTTTTATTCAAAATTAAAACATATTATCCTTATTCCCCCCCCCCATTTTTCCTCCCTCTCCCCCACAAAACCCACCCACCCTCACCCCCCGACTTCCCTCAGTTCCAGTCTTTGATTTCTCTAAAACTGCTGTTTTCTGCATGTTACACAGTTGTATAGATCCTCAAACTATTTAGCTGATTTTTATCAATGAAAAGTTTGTGAACGTTTATTCAAAACCAGCCAAGGAGTCCAGTTCGCTTTGTTGCATCTTCAAATACTTTGTAAAGGGTTTCCATTCATCTTTAAAGTCACAGTTATCCTTGTCCCGTAGCTTATATGTCAGTTTTGCCAGTTCTGCATAGTCCATTAATTTTTCTTGCCATGATTCTTTAGTTGGGGTTTCTTCAGTCTTCCATCCTTGTCTATTAGAACTCTCGCGGCCATTGTCGCATATCGATACTTCTCCTATTTTCCATCTTCCTATATTATCTATACATTCTGTTAACATTACAAATGTGTTTAACATCCTGCTAATATTTTGGCCTGTTTACAACGGTTTTGTATATACATTGTAAACATTTCCCATTCTTTTTTAAATTTCTTGTCTTCTCAATTCCTGAGAAGAAACATAACAAAACTCTGGGGTTTTTTGTGTGTTCGTGGTTGTAGCCACTGGCCAAGAAGGCCGCCTGAGCTCACATTTTAACCATTTGCTCAGAAGCAGGGCTCAAACCAAGATGCAGCCATCGTTTGAAATACACACTTTGAAAGTTGCCGTTTTCCCAACCGAACAACAGGTGCTTGAGGTGTCTAAAAACGTGTGCATGCAGAAATGCGCTGCGCTAGCGATGCTTGCAAAAAAAGAAGGCGTGTCATTAGGAGAAATGCAAGCTCAAAATGCCGCAACAGATGTCTGCTATGACTTTAATAATAATAATAATAATAATAATAATTTTTATTTATACCCCGCCCTCCCCAGCCAAGGCCGGGCTCAGGGCGGCTAACAAGCAATAATAAAAACAAGTTGAATGAATACAACTTAAAAACAAGATTAAAATACAACATTAAAATATTGAAACATTAAAATATTAAAATGCAGCCTCATCACAGGAGGAGAAAGGGAAAAGAAAAAAGAAAGGGGGAGGGAATCAAATTGGCCAATTTTTGCAAGCCAATTTTTATTTAAATAATTTATCTTAACAACCTATCTCATTAATTAATTCAACATATCCTTTCCATCTTTTACCATATTCTGTTCTTCAATTTACCTTAATTTATTTAACCCTATCTTACCTTAAAAACCTTAAGATTCAAAGTTTAAACCATAGTTATACATAACTCCTTAAATCCTTTCTACTAAAGCCAATTAGTTCCTTTCCAGCATTTCCCCTGATATTTCACTAATATTACGCTAATTCCATAAATGGGGAAAAAAAGAAAGAAATTTCCCCCTAATTATTATCCAACGTCCCTTCTTCCTGGTTTCGGGTTATGTCAGTCCTTTCTATACATTCCATCCAGTCCATCAATCTGGTGATCTTATATCCGAGGCCCTTAAGTCTCTTCTATGCCCCTTCTGCGAATTTTCTTGTTCTTGTTTGTAGTTGCACTCTTCCTTGTCTTTTGTTGGTTTCTTTCTTAATTTTTTCCCTTTCTCCTTGGGGAGTGGGTCTCCGAGGGATTCCAGCCGGTAATAATCTCCATTTTCCTTCCTCGAGCCAGCCCATTCCCCACAGTCCCACGCCCTGTCATCATCTTTGTAATCCAAAAAGTGGTTGTCCAAAAGGTAATTGTCAACATGTTTCATAGTCCCACCAGAGTTAAGAGCTTCCTTAACTCCAAACACTTCCAGGTACACTCCAAGTTCAATCTTCCAATGCAGCAACTTTTGCTCCTGCAGGACTTTGGATCTCTCCATTTGTGTTGCTTGGGGTGCGATCACAACCTCTTCCATCTTCCTCTGCCCTTGCACTTGCCCAATCAAACCAATTTCCTGAGTTGGTCGCTGTATAGTTTCTTTATCTTTGTTTCCTGTTAATTCATATTCACTGGCAAAGCGATGAGGAGATTTGGAGCGGTGTTGGAGAAATGGAAGTCTCACTTTTACGCTTTCGTCCCTCCCGACCTCAGGTACAGACCTTCGCAGAAGTTGGATGGCCTGGCGGAAGCCGGTTCAAACAGCAGCCTTCACTCCACGCCCGAGCAATCCGTTGCTGCACAAAGCCAGCACCACCAGCAGTTCATTGGTGAGGAGCTATCTAATGCCAAGGTTGCAGGTTCGATCCCTGTATGGGGCGGCTGCGTATTCGTGCATTGTGGGGGGTCAGACTCGATGATCCTTGGGGGGGGGGGGTCCCTTCATAATTCTATGATTAGGGAATCAATAATGATGTGTGTGTGTCTGTATAAATAAATATATGTGCGTATATACAGTGTCGGATTTACGTATAAGCTAAACAAGCTATAGCTTAGGGCCCCACTCTCTTGGGGGCCCCCAGAAAATTTAAAGGATGTACATTTCCAAAATAGAAGATAAAAAACGAATAAAATAAAACCATACAGCAACAGTGTTCTGTGTTGTCTAGGTTCCTATGATGTAAGTAATGGACACCGCCTGCTATCCTGCTCCCTAAAATATCACTGGTTTGCTCCTTTCTATATATAGGGTGCCTACAGTATAGATAGAGGCACCTCTTATTTCAGTTGCTTTCAAACTTTAGGGTAAAAAAACAAACGTTAATATGAGAAGTCCAGAGGGTGGCAACACGAGAACGGGGCCTTCTCTGCAGTGGCTCCCCATCCGTGAAATGCTCTCCCCAGGGAAGTTCGCCTGGCGCCTTAGAATCATAGAATCATAGAGTTGGAAGAGACCACAAGGGCCATCGAGTCCAACCCCCTGCCAAGCAGGAAACACCATCAGAGCACTCCTGACATATGGTTGTCAAGCCTCTGCTTAAAGACCTCCAAAGAAGGAGACTCCACCACACTCCTTGGCAGCAAATTCCACTGTCAAACAGCTCTTACTGTCAGGAAGTTCTTCCTAATGTTTAGGTGGAATCTTCTTTCTTGTAGTTTGGATCCATTGCTCCGTGTCCGCTTCTCTGGAGCAGCAGAAAACAACCTTTCTCCCTCCTCTATGTGACATCCTTTTATATATTTGAACATGGCTATCATATCACCCCTTAACCTCCTCTTCTCCAGGCTAAACATGCCCAGCTCCCTTAGCCGTTCCTCATAAGGCATCGTTTCCAGGCCTTTGACCATTTTGGTTGCCCTCCTCTGGACACGTTCCAGTTTGTCAGTGTCCTTCTTGAACTGTGGTGCCCAGAACTGGACACAGTACTCCAGGTGAGGTCTGACCAGAGCAGAATACAGTGGCACTATTACTTCCCTTGATCTAGATGCTATACTCCTATTGATGCAGCCCAGAATTGCATTGGCTTTTTTAGCTGCCGCGTCACACTGTTGGCTCATGTCAAGTTTGTGGTCAACCAAGACTCCTAGATCCTTTTCACATGTACTGCTCTCAAGCCAGGTGTCACCCATCTTGTATTTGTGCCTCTCATTTTTTTTGCCCAAGTGCAATACTTTACATTTCTCCCTATTAAAATTCATCTTGTTTGTTTTGGCCCAGTTCTCTAATCTGTCAAGGTCATTTTGAAGTGTGATCCTGTCCTCTGGGGTGTTAGCCACCCCTCCCAGTTTGGTGTCATCTGCAAATTTGATCAGGATGCCCTTCATTATACACCTTTAGGCGCCAGGCAAAAAGGTTCCTTTTTAACCAGGCCTTCAGTTGATTTGATTGACATCCTATGCCCTTTTAAAATGTGGGGGTTTTTTTGGGGGGGGTTGTTATTGGGTTGTTGTCTTTATTTTGATTATATATTTTGTGACTTTATATTTTGATTTTGTTCTGTGAACCGCCCTGAGACCTTTGGGTATAGGGCTGAATATACCGTATTTTTTGCTCTATAAGACTCACTTTTTCCCTCCTAAAAAGTAAGGGGAAATGTGTGTGCGTCTTAAGGAGCGAATGCAGGCTGCGCAGCTATCCCAGAAGCCAGAACAGCAAGAGGGATTGCTGCTTTCGCTGCGCAGCGATCCCTCTTGCTGTTCTGGCTTCTAAGATTCAGAATGTTTTTTTTTTCTTGTCTTCCTCCTCCAAAAACTAGGTGCATCTTGTGGTCTGGTGTGTCTTATAGAGCGAAAAATATCATATATGTGCATGTATACAGTGCCAGATTTACGTATAAGCTAAGCAAGCTATAGCTTACGGCCCCACACTCTTGGGGCACCCCAGAAAATTTAAAGGATGTACATTTCCAAAATAGAAGATAAAAAACGAGTAAAATAAAACCTACATATAGCAACAGTGTTTTGTGTTGTGTAGGTTCCTATGATGTAAGTCATTGGTCCGGCCTGCTAGCCTGCTCCCCAAAACAGGCACAGGCAAACTCGGCCCTCCAGATGTTTTGGGACTACAACTCCCATCATCCCTAGCTAGCAGGACCAGTGGTCAGGGATGGTGGGAGTTGTAGTCCCGAAACATCTGGAGGGCCGAATTTGCCTGTGCCTGGATTATAATTTCTCCCCCCCCCCTCCAATTCCTTTTTAAAGTTTTGGTCTTTCTGATTTCTGATTTTCTCCCTGTCCTGCAGATGTCACCCACATCCTCCCTCCTTTCCCAGCCCTCGATCTGGAAAACGTGCTCCTGCAGGAGGAAATTGACGCGAGCGACGTCAAGACTCTTCAGGTCCTCTACAGGCGGCATTGCGAGGTGATTGAAAAGCAGGTTTTTCGATCTCCAGTGAATGACACTTACAAAGAGAGAGAAAAGGATGCAAAAACAAAATCATTGCTCGCCGCCCAACGCAAGGCGGATCAATCTGGTTAAGTTTGCCAAAGCCAGTTGCCATTCTTCAGGGTTCTTAGTAAAGTGTTTTATAAAAGGGTGCCGTATTTCATCTACATACCGTATTTTTCTGTGTATAAGACGCTCCCATGTATAAGACGTCCCCTGTTTTTTGGGGACTCCAAATTAAGAAAACACCCCTCAGCACTATAAGACGAGCCCCAATTTTAAACCTAACTTTTTGGTTAAAAAAACGTAGCCTTATACACGGAAAGATGCGGTAATTTGTATTATTCAATGCATGTTTCATTTCACTTTTAAATTGTATACTGCCTTTTTATACAGTCGTACCTTGGTTCTCGAACAGAAATCTGTTCGACTTCTGGAAATGTTCCGAAACTGAGGTGTGGCTTCCGATTGGCTGCAGGAACCTCCTGCACTCAATCGGGAGCTGTGGAAGTTGTGTTGGATGTTCGGCTTCCAAAAAAACATTCGCAAACCGGAACACTCGCTTCTGGGTTTGCTGCATTCGGGAGCCAAAGGCGTTTGAGATCCAAGGTACGTTTGAGATCCAAGGTACGACTGTACAGTGGTACCTCGGGTTAGAGACACTTCAGGTTACAGACTCCACTAACTCAGAAATAGTACCTCGGGTTAAGAACTTTGCTTCAGGATGAGAACAGAAATCACGCGGTGGCAGCGGGAGGCCCCATTAGCTAAAGTGGTACCTCAGGTTAAGAACGGACCTGCAGAATGAATTAAGTTCTTAACCCGAGGTACTATTTCTGGGCTAGCGGAGTCTGTAACCTGAAGCGTATGTAACCTGAAGCGTATGTAACCCGAGGTACCACGTTACTATACACTTTACAAGCCGAAAGAACAACAAAGATTGTGTACGTTATAACAACGATCTCTTTATAACAATGTGATCTCTCGGGTAGTTTTCCTAACGCATCAGTAGACCACACGTTGGAACCTCTGTTTCCAAAAGAGAAATACACAGAGGTTCTAGCCCTTTCCAGTTCTGCCCCAACAGGGGTGTATCTCGGTTGGTTGGGGGCTTCCAGGATAACTGCCCCGGGCACATTTTTTTTTGGGGGGGGGAGGAGGTGCTTCTGCCACCCTCCCCAAACCAGTCCCTCCACCAGCGGCGTAGCGTGGGTTGTCAGCACCCGGGGCAAGGCAAGTAATTTGCGCCCCCTAACCCGGGGCAAGGCAAGTAATTTGCGCCCCCTAACCCGGGGCAAGGCAAGTAATTTGCGCCCCTAACCCCTAACCTGCCGCCGCTGCCAGCTTCTTCTTGCTGCTGCCTGGGCTGGGGTATTTACGGTAAGGTAGCCACGGCGGCGGCAGGTCCGTGTCAGGTGATCTGAGGCGAGTTGCCGCTGGTGCTGCCGCCCAAACGATGCCACTTGCCCGGAGGAGGAGGGCAGAGAGGCGAGGAAAATGCAACATGGCCCAGCAGCTGCAGCAGCGGCGGCGGGGCTGTGAGGAGGGGCTGCCTGGCGCGCCCTCTGCGGCCCTGATGCGCGGGGACCGCGGCGAGCGCTGAGAGCCGCTGCCTGCCGGACGCCTTCAGCCCGGACGCGCGCACAGCTTGTCGGTTCCTCTACAGCCTGCGCCCGAGGCTATTCGGGGACTCCAGAGGCGGCGAGCGCGCCCCCCAGATGTTGTGCCCGGTCCGGCCGGCCCCCCCTGCACCCCCCACGCTACGCCACTGCCCTCCACCGTTTTGTGAGACTGAGATCGGATCCTTGCCAAGCTGCTCACGGAGGGTGGCACGAGGTGGACACAACGGCCATGCGGGGCGCATGGCCGTTGCGCTCTTCTCACGCCGCCCTCCCCGGATCCGAGCCTCACAAAGGTGGGCGCCATGAGGATGCAGCAGCCGTGCCACTCAGGGAGGGGGCCACAACCAGCGGTGACGGCTGGGCAAAACGTGGTTGGCTCCGTTCGTCTTCTGCACTTCACCCTGCGCACTTGCGCACATACACAAACACACGCCCCTGTCCCAGGCGCTATGGAAACATGCCCTGCTGCTGTGTGTCACTGGTAGGCGCGAGGCAGCGGCCATCTTGAGGCCCGGGGGGCCGGAAGGCCCAAGCGCCTTCCATTGCGCTGTGCCGACTTGTGACACTGGCAGCGACTCTTGCGGGGTTCCAGCCAGGGATCTCTGGCTCTTTTTGCAGTGCTACATTTTATTTTTATATATATAAATTTTTATTAATTTTCAGCGTATCATTTTCAACAGTAATTAAACATATTTTAACATCTTATACAAAGGATGCGGGTGGCGCTGTGGGTTAAACTACAGAGCCTAGGGCTTGCCGATCAGACGGTCGGCGGTTCGAATCCCCGCAACGACGGGGTGAGCTCCCGTTGCTCGGTCCCTGCTCCTAGCAGTTCCAAAGCACGTCAAAGTGCAAGTAGATAAATAGGTACCGCTCCGGCGGGAAGGTAAACGGCGTTTCCGTGCGCTGCTCTGATTCGCCAGAAGCGGCTTAGTCCTGCTGGCCACATGACCCAGAAGCTGTACGCCGGCTCCCTCGGCCAATAAAGCGAGATGAGCACCGCAACCCCAGAGTCAGTCACGACTGGACCTAATGGCCAGGGGTCCCTTTACCTTTACCTAACATCTTATACAATTTTTTTTACATCCATCAATCTCATCTGAAAATTTTCCAGTCTAATCACTAACTACACATTTCCCACTTCTTCAATTATATTTGGCTCATAGCTAACATCACTATTCTTTAATTTGCAACGCTTCGTACATTTCTCCTTACACAGCTTATTGTAGTCCTACTAGTGTAATTTTTTGGTTACAGTTTCTCTTCAAATAGTTCGTACAGTGGTACCTCAGGTTACATACGCTTCAGGTTACAGATGCTTCAGGTTACAGACTCCACTAACCCAGAAATAGTACCTCAGGTTAAGAACTTTGCTTCAGGATAAGAACATAAATTGTGCTCCGGCGGTATGGCAGCAGCGGGAGGCCCCATTAGCTAAAGTGGTGCTTCAGGTTAAGAACAGTTTCAGGTTAAGAACGGACTTCTGGAACGAATAAAGTATTTAACCCGAGGTACCACTGTATACTGGGACGCAGGTGGCGCTGTGGGTTAAAGCCTCAGCGCCTAGGGCTTGCCGATCGAAAGGTCGGCGGTTCGAATCCCTGCGGCGGGGTGCGCTCCCGCTGCTCTGTCCCAGCGCCTGCCAACCTAGCAGTTCGAAAGCACCTCCGGGTGCAAGTAGATAAATAGGGACCGCTTACCAGCGGGAAGGTAAACGGCGTTTCCGTGTGCGGCTCTGGCTCGCCAGAGCAGCGATGTCACGCTGGCCACGTGACCCGGAAGTGTCTCCGGACAGCGCTGGCCCCTGGCCTCTTAAGTGAGATGGGCGCACAACCCCAGAGTCTGTCAAGACTGGCCCGTACGGGCAGGGGTACCTTTACCTTTACCACTGTATATTTCTTCCAATCTTCTGTAAATCTCTGGTCCCGCAGGTTTCGAATCCTTCCTGTCGTTTTATCTAATTCTGCGTAGTCCATTAATTTTTGTTTGCCATTCTTCTTTCGTCGGAATCTCTTCTTCCATTTCTGGGCTTTGCCACGCTACATTTCCGTCTCTCTCCCCAGGCGAATGTGGATGTCGTGATGAGCCTACAGTTCCCTTACATCGAGAAGCTATGGCAGTCTTTCTGGAACTCGGAGTCCCATTCGAGCGAATCTGCCTCTGCTGCCATCCCTTCCAGGTAAAACATTTCGCTGCACAACCTGCCGTCCCACAGCAACAACAATTTCATTGAAAATTCTACACATTAAAGAAGAGTAGATTCCCTACTTCATCTCACAGTCAAAAACTGACGGCCACACGGTTTGTGTGCCTCCTGAGCAAAGTAAAATCCAACACTGTATCTGTAAGAATTTGATAGATAAGCAGTTTATCATCTCTCCACCCCCTCAATAAATCATGAAACTGAAGCTTCCCGGCTGAAGTTTGCAAAATGCTTGTATTTTGCATTACGTGTCCTGGCAGCCATGACCTCAGCTGGCCATGTGTTGACGGAATGAGTGAATCGTTACATTGCCGCTTTGTGCAATACGGTTATAACTTATTTTTTTTAACAACCTCATGTTCCTGCAGCTTAGTTAGACGAACTTTGGCCTGTAAACAAAGGAATGAACTGTCGCTTCTAAATCTTTTTTTGGGGGGAAAGGTCACCCCGAAATCAATGAATCGATTTTTGTGTATGTAACTGCATAATGCATTATGTAATTATGCACGATAATCATAATTGTGTATTACAATACAGGAAAAACAGAGTTTGCAGATTTTCTAAGACACGTACAACGCTTTGTACAGATAATATTTAATTTGTTAATTAAATTTTCAGTTTTACAATTTAAAATACTCACTTAAACATCTTTAAGATATCAGTGACTTCCCCTCTTCTCTTCCCATGGTTCGTTTTGCATATCATAAATCCCTGCGTATTTTACAAAATCTAAACCATTCAGTATTCCATTATTGCACCCATCAAAACTTATTTGCACTGTTGAATTTATCTTAATGCTGCCAATGTTTTCACATAGTACATCAATTTTTATGGCTTGGAATAAATCAAGGTTGCATATGGTTTCAATATTTCTGACAGGTTCTTGAAGTCATTTTCATCGAGTTAAATATACAGTGGTACCTTGGTTTGCAAACAGTCTGGTTTGCATGCGTTTTGGATTACAAACACATCAAACCCGGAAGTCCGTGTCCCAGTTTGCAACCTTTTTTGGATTACAACCCATTTTCTTTGGATTACGAACAAATTGTTTTTGGAGACCCAATGGCAAAAGCGCGCCTTGGGTTACAACCTGTTTTGGTTTACAAACGGACCTCTGGAACCGATTATGGTTGTAAACCAAGGTACCATTGTACAGTGATTGAAACTTTTCATTTTGGGGTGACAGTTCGAATCCCCGCAACGGAGTGAGCTCCCGTTGCTCTGTCCCAGCTCCTGCCAACCTAGCAGTTTGAAAGCACGCCAGCGCAAGTAGATAAATAGGGACCACTGTGGCGGGAAGGTAAATGGCGTTTCCGCGTGCTCTGGCTTCTGTCATGGTGTCCCGTTGCGCCAGAAGCGGTCTATCCCTGCTGGCCACATTACCCAGAAACCTGTCTGCGGACAAACGTCTTCTCCCTTGGCCTGAAAGCGAGATGAGCGCCGCAACCCCATAGTCACCTTTGACTGGACTTAACCACCCAGGGCTCCTTTACCTGCCTTCTTCCACCCCGAGTGCCCCCTGTGTTTCAAATTTCGGTAGCCGAGGGGCTGCTGACCCTCGCCCTTGTCCCTCCCCACAGCGAAGAGCCCTGCGACGCCCTCGTCCCGAGGCACAAGCTGATCGCCATGTGCAAATATGTTCCCATCATGAAATGGATGCGAGGCTGCGACCACATATTGTACCAGACGCTTGTGGAAATCCTCATCCCAGATGTTCTCCGGCCTGTTCCCAGTGAGTACAGAGTGGGGAGGACGCTGCTAAATCCATCTCTCTCTGTCTTCCTCCCTCTCCCTTTCTCTCAAGGCTCCTTCTTGCTCTTTTCATCTGCTTAAAGTGCCTAAATTATTTTCACCCTGTGCAAGGGACATTTCCGGCTCCTTCCTGACAGTAAGAGCTGTTCGACAGTGGAATTTGCTGCCAAGGAGTGTGGTGGAGTCTCCTTCTTTGGAGGTCTTTAAGCAGAGGCTTGACAACCATATGTCAGGAGTGCTCTGATGGTGTTTTCTGCTTGGCAGGGGGTTGGACTCGATGGCCCTTGTGGTCTCTTCCAACTCTATGATTCTATGATTCTATGATTCTAAGGAGGCAGAGCATCAGCCTTCCATAATTATTATTATTAGTATTATTAGTATTATTAGTATTATTAGCTTTCATGTGCATGCACACTTCTTCAGATACCATGCACATGAAAACTCATACCAATAACAAACTTAGTTGGTCTCTAAGGTGCTACTAAGGGACGCAGGTGGCGCTGTGAGTTAAACCACAGAGCCTGGGGCTTGCTGATCAGAAGGTCGGCAGTTTGAATCCCCGCAATGACGGGGTGAGCTCCCGTTGCTTGGTCCCTGCTCCTGCCCACCTAGCAGTTCAAAAGCATGTCAAAGTGCAAGTAGATAAATAGGTACCACTCTGGCGGGAAGGTAAACGGCGTTTCCGTGCGCTGCTCTGGTTCGCCAGAAGCGGCTTAGTCCTGCTGGCCACATGACCCGGAAGCTATACGCCACCTCCCTCGGCCAATAAAGCGAGATGAGCCCCTCAACCCCAGAGTCGGTCACGACTGGACCTAATGGTCAGGGGTCCCTTTACCTTTACGGTGCTACTAGAAGGAATTTTTTTTATTTTGTTTCGACTATGGCGGGTGGCGCTGTGGGTAAAACCTCAGTGCCTAGGACTTGCTGATCGTAAGGTCGACGGTTCGAATCCCCGCAATGACGGGGTGAGCTCCCGTCGTTCGGTCCCAGCTCCTGCCCACCTAGCAGTTTGAAAGCACCCTTAAGTGCAAGTAGATAAATAGGTACCGCTTTATAGCGGGAAGGTAAATGGCGTTTCCGTGTGCTGCGCTGGTGCTGGCTCGCCAGATGCAGCTTGTCACGCTGGCCACGTGACCCAGAAGTGTCTTCGGACAGCGCTGGCTCCCGGCCTCTTAAGTGAGATGAGCGCGCAACCCTAGAGTCGGACACGACTGGCCCATACGGGCAGGGGTACCTTTACCTTTATCTTATGGCAGACCAACAGAGCTACCTACCTGTAACTAATAATAATAATAATAATTTATTTATTTATATCCTGCCCATCTGGCTGGATTTCCCCAGCCACTCTGGGCGGCTTCCAACCGAATATTAAAAACACAATACAGCATCAAACATTAAAAAAACTTCTCTAAACAGGGCTGCCTTCAGATGGGTTTTAAAAGTAAGATAGTTGCTTATTGCCTTGGCATCTGCTGGTGAGCTCCCGTCGCTCAGTCCCTGCTCCTGCCAACCTAACAGTTCAAAAGCACACCAGTGCAAGTAGATAAATAGGTACCACTCTGGCGGGAAGGTAAACTGTTTTCTCTTTTTGAAACTTTGAAAAAAAGTTTTTCTTAAGAAAGGAAAATTGTGCTGCCGGAAAATCCGCTTTCAAAAACCCCAGTCAATTGCTAGGGGTTTGGATAACTGAGGCTAGGCTGTTCCAGCTGCCCCAAAGCTGTTCAGACTGTAATAATAATAATAATAATAATAATAATAATAATAATAATAATAATATTTATTATTTTACCCCGCCCATCTGGCTGGGTTTCCCCAGCCACTCTGGGCAGCTTCCACAGAGACCAAAAATACACTAAAATGTCACACATTAAAAATTTCCCTGAACAGGGCTGCCTTAAGATGTCTTCTGAATGTCAGGTAGTTGTTTATCGCTTTGACATCTGCTGGGAGGGTGTTCCACAGGGCGGGCGCCACTACCGAGAAGGCCCTCTGCCTGATTCCCTGTAACCTCACTTCTTGCAGTGAGGGAACCGCCAGAAGGCCCTCGGCTCATGCAGAACATCTCAATCCTCAGGATATCTGGGGCGGGATCGGGGGGGTAGTAGCTCCTGCCCGAAACCTTGGAGAGCTTCTGCCAGTCAGAGTGGAGAGTACTGAGATAGGTGGTCTCCACTGGACTCAGTTTATAATAAGAGAGCTTCCATATAAGAGATCCTGGATAGCTCAGTTGGTTAGAGCGTGGTGCTGATGACGCCGAGGTTACAGGTTCGATTCCCGCATATTCCTCCATTGCAGAAATGATCCCTTCCAGTTTTATGATTCTAAAACCTGAGCTCAGCAGCTCTCCTCCCTCCTGCAGTTTCCAACATCTGGAATACCGTATTTTTCGCTCTATAAGACGCACCAGACCACAAGACGCACCTAGTTTTTGGAGGAGGGAAACAAGGAAAAAAATATTCTGAATCTCAGAAGCCAGAACAGCAACAGGGATCTCTGCGCAGCGAAAGCAGCGATCCCTCTTGCTGTTCTGGCTTCTGGGATAGCTGCGCAGCCTGCATTCGCTCCATAAGACGCACACACATTTCCCCTTACTTTTTAGGAGGGAAAAAGTGAGTCTTATAGAGCAAAAAATACGGTACTTCCTCCGGCAGCAGAGCGAGACCACAGCTGTTGTAGCCAGTAGCTACCGGAAGCCGCATCCTCCCCAAATTGGCCTGTCCCTCTTTTAAGCCCGTCCCCCACTCTTCTGGGAGCAAATTCCATAGTTTAACTCTGTGTTGTGTGAAAAAGTAAAATGCTGCCAGTGATTTTCTCTTTTCTTTTCTTTTGCAAATGAATGAATGGGCGAAACCCTATTCCAGGGTTTAATCCAGCCTGAGAATATCAAAAATGTAACCTAAACAGATGCAATTGCTAAAATACTAAAAAAACCAAACAGGCTTACCTGTTCAGGTCAAAGGCCAATACTTAAGGTTACCAGATTTTTTTCAATGAATCCGGGGATAATAATAATAATAATAATAATAATAATAATAATAATAATAGTAAATTTATTTATATCCCGCCCTCCCCAGCCGAAGCCGGGCTCAGGGCGGCTAACAAAAATACAGTGGTGCCTCGCAAGACGAAATTAATCCGTTGCGTGAGGCTCTTCGTATAGCGGTTTTTTCGTCTTGCGAAGCAAGCCCATTGACAGCTGAGCGGATTAGCGCTATTAGTGGTTTAGTGGCTTTTAGCGATCAGCTGTTAAGCGGCTTATCAGCGGATCAGCTGATAAGCGGCTTAGGAAAAGGGGGGGAAGGGGGGGAACCCGCAGGAACTCGCAAGACATTTTTGTCTTGCGAAGCAAGCCCATAGGGAAATTCATTTTGCGAAGCGCCTCTAAAACGGAAAACCCTTTCGTCTAGCGGGTTTTCCATCTTGCGAGGCGTTCGTCTTGCGGGGCACCACTGTAAAATAATACCACATTATGAAATCATTCATTATAAAATCAATTCAAATCAAACTGATGGCAACCAATCGGGCTAGAGATTCTGTGAAGATTGCCAAAGGAGGGAGCCAGGCTGTGCCCTGGCCAAAGACCTGGTGGAACAGCTCTGTCTTGCAGACCCTGCGGAAAGATATCAAGTCCCGCAGGGCCCTAGTCTCTTGTGACAGAGCGTTCCACCAGATCGGAGCCACAGCCGAAAAAGCCCTGGCTCTAGTTGAGGCCGGCCTAACCTCTCTGTGGCCTGGGACCTTCAAGATGTTTTTATTTGAAGACCATAAGTTCCTCTGTGGGACATGCCAGGAGAGGCGGTCACGTAGGTATAAATAAATAGATAAATACTACACGTTTGGGACGTTGATGCTGCAGCGACGGCGGTGGCAGATGGGCTGCCACCGCCCTGACCTCAACCGCCATGTTTCCCCTTCCTCCGAAGCTTCTATCTCCTTTCTCCATGAGCCTGGGCATCCCCATAGTTGTTGGTTCTTCAGTGGTGGGTCAGCGGTGTACGGTGGGTCAGGCATGGAAGGCGGAGAAGGAGGGCCGAGAGCAGTGGCAGCGAGGCTCGGGCAGCGCAATGCCTCCCTTCCTATCGGAGCAGCCCCAATCCCATTCCTACTTGCGTCCAAGCAGGTGAAGGAAAGTTTTGCTTCTGCACACACCGCTCACCGCTCCAAGCTGAAATATTCCTAGAAGGTTCAGTTCACACTGAGTTCATGAAAACATGGTATTCTGACCTGTTCTTAACGCATAGTCGATCACATCTACGGAACATGATTGCTATGTCCTCTTAAGTCTTACATTATCAATCGTTAAGTAATTGTTTTAGGTCTTGTTCTATTAATCACTAGTTATAATTTAATTAGGAGGTTTTCATGCCTGTCTAGTTCTGTGCTCCCTTTCTCAGCCTTTAATCTATCAGTGATTAATACCTATATGTGCAACCTTTGCTTTGTACTTGTGTTAACCAATCAGCAACAAGCACATATGTGGCAATGCTGTAATATTCAATAAAAGGGACTCCCCGAGACATGCTCGAGAGGATGCCTCCCAGATGACACCCACAACAAGCAGGAGAGGGCGGGGCTCGACCAGCTGGGAAGGGAGGCTTCCCGTTGCCCAGCTGAAAGACCCCTGCCCCCTCCTGCTTGCACACAAGCTCTGATAGGCAGCGTGAAGCCTCCCTTCCCAGCTTAGTTTCTGGGGTCAGGGAAGGTGGAAGCAGCCCGGAAGCTGCATCTTTGAGCCCCTGCACCACCATCATATGGGGACTTCCAAGCAGCTCCTGAAGCCAGCCAGAGTCAACTGCTCTGGGCTGCTGAGACTGCCGCTGCTGCGTTTCCCGGGGACATTAGATGAAATCCGGGGACATTCGGGGATGGAATTTGTCCGGGGACTTTGCAAAACCAGGGGATTCGTCTGGGGGTTTGCAAAAAAATTGTCCAGGGATTTGCAAAACCAGGGACTGTTCCTGGGAAAACAGGTTACAACTGGTAACCCCACAATACGTGGCAATGAATTTACTGTATTTTAGTACAGTGGTGCCCCGCAAGACGAACGCCTCGCAAGATGGAAAACCCGCTAGACGAAAGAGTTTTCCGTTTTGGAGGCGCTTCGCAAAACGAATTTCCCTATGGGCTTGCTTCGCAAGACGAAAATGTCTTGCGAGTTCCTCCGGGGTTTTTTTCCTCCCCCCCCCCTTTTTCTAAGCCGCTAAGCCGCTTATCAGCCGATCCTCTAAGCCGATAAGCCGCTAATAGCGCTAATCCGCTACACCGTCAATGGGCTTGCTTCGCAAGACGAAAAAACCGCTAGACAAAGAGAATCGCAGAACGGATTCTTTTCGTCTTGCGAGGCACCACTGTATCTACTTGATTGCATTTTCATATTCTTCGGCTGAATTAAAGTTCACCCCCCCTGCATTATTCAGAAGGATTCTGTATCTCTTATTCTTCACTTGTGACTTCACTGGCAGCATCCTGGCCTCGTTTCCTCCCTTGCTAATCGTTGATCTTCTGCAGATTTTGCCTTCTTGGGCGAAACTTTAGAATTTTAAGGGGGGGGATGTGGGGTACTGTGACGGTTTTGCCAGCCTGACGAGGCTGTTCTGTCTAGATCTCGCTTTGTCCCCGCAGGCACGTTGACCCAGGCCATCCGCAACTTCGCCAAAAGTTTGGAAGGCTGGCTAATAAACGCCATGAGCGACTTCCCCCAGCAGATCGTCCACACAAAGGTAAGCAGCGGGTGCAGCAAGTTGCACCCCTTTCCTTCCTGCTCTAGTTATCTCCCGCTTGGACTACTGCAATGCGCTCTATGTGGGGCTACCTTTGAAGGTGACTTGGAAACTGCAACTAATCCAGAATGCGTCAGCTAGACTGGGGACTGGTAGTGGCCGCCGAGACCATATAACACCGGTCTTGAAAGACCTACATTGGCTCCTAGTACATTTCCAAGCACAATTCAAAGTGTTGGTGCTGACCTTTCAAGCCCTAAACGGCCTCGGCCCAGTATACCTGAAGGAGCGTCTCCACCCCCATCATTATGCCCGGATGCTGAGGTCCATCTCCCAAGGGCCTCTTGGCGGTTCCCTCATTGCGAGAAGCCAAGTTACAGGGAGCCAGGCAGAGGGCCTTCTCGGTAGTGGCGCCCGCCCTGTGGAACGCCCTCCCATCAGATGTCAAAGCGATAAACAACTACCTGACATTCAGAAGACATCTTAAGGCAGCCCTGTTCAGGGAAATTTTTAATGTGTGACATTTTAGTGTATTTTTGGTCTCAGTGGAAGCCGCCCAGAGTGGCTGGGGAAACCCAGCCAGATGGGCGGGGTAAAATAATAAATAATAATAATTATTATTATTATTATTATTATTATTATTATTTTATTATTACAGTGTGAACAGCTTTGGGGCAGCTGCGTTTGGAACCGGTCCCTAGGTCCTCACAGCCTAGCCTCAGTTATCCAAACCCCTAGCAATTGACTGGGGTTTTTGAAAGCGGATTTTCCGGCAACACAAATTTCCTTTCTTAAGAAAAACTTTTTTTCACATTTTCAAAAAGAGAAAACAGTTTACCTTCCCACCAGAGTGGTACCTATTTATCTACTTGCACTGGTGTGCTTTTGAACTGTTAGGTTGGCAGGAGCAGGGACTGAGCAACGGGAGCTCACCCCGTCGTCGAGGGGATTCGAACCGCCGACCTTCCGATCGGCAAGCCCAAGAGGCTCAGTGGTTTAGACCACAGTGCCACCTGCATCCCCCCCCCCAATTTTTATATTTACCTTTGTATAAATTTAATAAATAAATGAAGCACGACTCCACGTCTCTTGCATTTCATCCGCTCTCTGCTTCGCGTTCTCCGAGTTTGGCCTCACTTTATGTTTTTCTCTCTCTCTCTCTTGTCCCCAATCCCTGTCACCACCTCCCGGACATACCAGGTGGGCGTGGTGAGCGCCTTTGCACAGACTCTCCGCAGGTACACCTCCCTCAACCACCTGGCTCAGGCGGCTCGCGCCGTCCTCCAGAACACCTCACAGATCAACCAGATGCTCAGCGACCTCAACCGGGTGGATTTTGCTAACGTCCAGGTGAGCCGGAGCAGCACAGCCTCACAGAACTGTAGTGATCAGGTGGGATTGCTATGAGGAATTACCGTATTTTTCGCTCTATTGGACGCAGTTTTTCCCCTCCAAAAATTGAGAGGAAATGTGTGTGCGTCCTATGGAGTGAATGCAGGCTTGTTTCATAGCCGCGCACAGCCCCTCTGGCAGGGAGAAGCTGAACAGGGCTAAAGAGGAAGCCAAAACAGAGAGCGGGATCCATCCTGCTCGCTGCCTTGGCTTGTGCCATAGCTGCGTGCAACCCCTCCGGCAGGAAGAGGTTGTGCGCAGCCTGTACGCTGCTCTTTGGGGCTGGGGGGGTATTTTTTTTTCTTGATTCCCCCCCCCCAAAAAAAAAACTAGGTGCGCCCTATGGTCCAGTGCGCCCTATGTAGTGAAAAATACGGTATAACAAACATAGAGTAAGCCATCTGTGTCAGCAATGCGTTGACTGGGTTTAAACTATTTTGATATGATTCTTGATCAATCCAGACCTCTGCATCCCTCTTCCATTTCTCTTTCTTGACAAGTCACGTACACACTTAGGCAGGTAGGCATCCTGGGTCCTCAAAGACAATGGGCAGTTTCGTAGATGTAGCTTTTCTTATATGTTAATCTCAGGATGTTAATCTTAGGGCCAGGAAACAGATCTCACATGAAGGTGATAATGATCGTCGTCCTCCTGGCCATCTTTCTTATCATGTGTATTGATTGTTTATGACCTCCGGGGTTGCTGAATACAGTCCTTTGTAGTTTTCATTCATTTACCCAAAAGTATGCATGCCTAACTAGTGTTTGTAGTTTACAGTGGTGCCCCGCAAGACGAATGCCTCGCAAGATGGAAAACTCGCTAGACGAAAGAGTTTTCCGTTTTGGAGGTGCTTCGCAAAACGAATTTCCCTATGGGCTTGCTTCGCAAGACGAAAATGTCTTGCGAGTTCCTGCGGGTTTTTTCTTCCTTTCCCCCCCTTTTTCTAAGCCGCTAAGCCGCTTATCCGATAAGCCGCTAATAGCGCTAATCCGCTAATGGGCTTGCTTCGCAAGACGAAAAAACCGCTAGACGAAGAGACTTGCGGAACGGATTCTTTTCGTCTTGCGAGGCACCACTGTAGCTTTGTCCCCACGTGGGGTTTGTTGAAATGCTCAGAAGAAATCTGATTGGTTCTTATGGACACTCTGTAAAAAGTTCTTTTGTGAATAAAACGACCTGGGCCGAGGGGTAGAGAGACACAGAGAGATTATTATATGCACCCTTCCCAGAGTCTTGCTGGTTCAAGCCCCTGTGAGTATTCTTATTAATCAGAGTTCAATCCTTCCTTTACTTTGAGAACGCCTCATAGACTCACCCATTGCCACCACCCTTCTGAGTAATACTCCTCCCCAACCTCTCACTATATAGAAGGGTCTGGTGACTTCTGTTTCAGTGTATCTGAAGAAGTTTGCATGCACACGAAAGCTCATACCCAGAGCAAACTTAGTTGGTCTCTAAGGTGCTACTGGAAGGAATTTTTTTTTATTTTCTTCCTCCTTTCCCCCTTTTGTTTTTAATGCACCATCACTGGGGCTTCCCCATGCTGGCAGAGCTGAGCACCCGTGCATGAGCATAACCAGCCTAGGACCCTCGTACCTGCAAGACCGCCTCTCCTGGTATGCCCCATGGAGGACCTTACGGTCTCCAAATAATAACATCCTGGAGATCCCGGGCCTCAGGGAGATTAGGATGGCCTCGACCAGGGTCAAGGCCTTTTCGGCGTTGGCCCCGGCCTGGTGGAACGCTCTGCCACAAGAGATCAGGGCCCTGCGGGCTTGACATCTTTCCGCAGGGCCTGTAAGACGGAGTTGTTCTGCCAGGCCTTTGGTCAGGGCTCAGCCTGACTCCCCTTTTTGTATAAGAACTAGTACGAAAGAGGCCTCCCAGCATTCTCACAGGCCCATATAAGAGCAGCGTACACAGTTGGGCCTGATGAGCGTTTACGGTTCCCAAGCCAAATCCTGCGGAAAGCCATCTAATTCAGATTTTAATTTTTACCCTGACTTGTTTTTTAAGAGGTGATTTAAGTATTGTTTGATTTTAAATCAGTGTTTATATTTGACGTTCGCAACCTTGGTCGGGGAAGGTGGGATACAAGTAAAAGTTTATCACGACTGGCCCGTACGGTCAGGGGTACCTTTACCTTTTATTATATACAGATAGGTAGCCATGTTGGTCTGCCATAGTCAAAACAAAATAAAATTTTTTTCCTTCCAGTAGCACCTTAAAGACCAACTAAGTTAGTTCTTGGAACACAGGTGGCGCTGTGGGTTAAAGCCTCAGCGCCTAGGACTTGCCGATCGAAAGGTCGGCGGTTCGAATCCCTGCGGCGGGGTGCGCTCCCGCTGCTCGGTCCCAGCGCCTGCCAACCTAGCAGTTCGAAAGCACCTCCGGGTGCAAATAGATAAATAGGGACCGCTTACCAGCGGGAAGGTAAACGGCGTTTCCGTGTGCGGCTCTGGCTCTGGCCAGAGCAGCGATGTCACGCTGGCCACGTGACCCGGAAGTGTCTCCGGACAGCGCTGGCCCCCGGCCTCTTGAGTGAGATGGGCGCACAACCCCAGAGTCTGTCAAGACTGGCCCGTACGGGCAGGGGTACCTTTACCTTTAAGTTAGTTCTTGGTATGAGCTTTCGTGTGCATGCACAGGGTAAAAATTAAAAGAAAAGGTTGTGTTATATTCTGGATTATGTATGTTTTAATAGATTATGTCTGAATAGGATGAGAGTGTTGGAGATACGTGCAAATGTGTATGTGAATCCGGTCTTGGGTGTTTGATTTTCGTTGTTGTGTATACTGTGTATATACGGACAATGACAATAAATTTATCGAAAAAGTGTGCATGCACACGAAAGCTCATACCAAGAACTAACTTAGTTGGTCTTTAAGGTGCTACTGGAAGGAAAAAAAATTTATTTTGTTTTGACTTTTATTATATGTACACCTCTCTCTCTCTCTCTCTCTCTCTCTCTCTCTCTCTCTCTCTCTTTCCCCGGTCCAGGAGCAAGCCTCGTGGGTGTGCCAGTGTGAGGAGGGCCTGGTGCAGAAACTGGAGCAGGATTTCAAGCTGACCCTCCAGCAGCAGAGTTCTTTGGACCAGTGGGCCAGCTGGCTGGACAACGTGGTGACCCAGGTCCTGAAGCATCACGAGGGAGGGGCCGGCTTCCCAAAGGCAGCCCGGCAGTTCTTGCTGAAGTGGTCCTTCTACAGGTCAGCTCCTGTTGCCACCTGGGGTCGAAACCCCGGCTGCTTTCCTCCCGACCCCCTGTGTGCTGCAGCAAGTTAACTCTGCATCGCATTGATAGCGGGTTTTGTGTGTGTGTGTGTTGTCCCTCGACAGCTCCATGGTGATCCGAGACCTCACCCTGCGCAGTGCTGCCAGCTTCGGCTCCTTTCACCTCATCCGCCTGCTGTACGACGAGTACATGTTCTACCTGGTGGAGCATCGCGTGGCTCAAGCGACGGGGGAGACACCCATCGCCGTGATGGGAGAGGTGAGGGTGGGTTGAGCCTCCTCCGAGAAGAGCCAAAGACTAAGAAGCTGCCCTGGGTGCACCCACAGGGCTGTGCAGACCCGAAGGGTTGTTGCAATAGGCTTGAACTGCCTTGCCCCGGTGAGCAACCTACCCCTTGAATCCTGCACCAGCTGAAGCTTTTGGGAGCCAGTGTGGTGTAGTGGTAAAGAGCAGTAGACTCGTAATCTGGTGAACCGGGTTCGCTTCCCTGCTCCTCCACATGCAGCTGCTGGGTGACCTTGGGCCAGTCACACTTCTCTGAAGTCTCTCAGCCTCACTCACCTCACAGAGTGTTTGTTGTGGGGGAGGAAGGGAAAGGAGATTGTTAGCCGCTTTGAGACTCCTTAGGGTAGTGTTAAAGCGGGATATCAAATCCAAACTCTTCTAAACCATCTGAGAAAAAAATGCTACGAGTTATATGGGTTCAGCTTAGGAGGGGGTGGCGCTGTGGTCTAAACCACTGAGCCTCTTGGGCTTGCCGATCGGAAGGTCGGTGGTTCGAATCGCCACAACGGGGTGAGCTCCCGTTGCTCTGTTCCAGCTCCTGCCAACCTAGCAGTTCAAAAGAACGCAAGATAAATAGGCACCACTGTGGCAGGAAGGTAAACGGCGTTTCCATGCGCTCTGGTTTCCGTCATGGTGTCCCGTTGCACCAGAAGCGGGTTTTGTCCTGCTGGCCACATGACCCGAAAAGCCATCTGCAGACAAACGCCAGAGCCCTCAGCCTGAAAGCGAGATGAGCGCCGCAACCCCATAGTCGCCTTTGACTGGACTTAACCGTCCAGGGGTCCTTTACTTTTTTTACCTTTACCTTGGGCCCTCCCACTCCGACAACGGATCAAAATAAATGCTGTTCGTTTTGTGTAATAAAATTGGCTTATTAGAATTGTCGGTCGGTAAAATAAAATTTAAAAAGTATCGGGAGATAACTTGCGAGGGAGCCCCCCGTGATTTTGACCACCAAAGGGTTTAATCCGGCACTGGTCTCAGAGATCAAGCTGCTTGGCCTCAGGCAGTCCTGAAAGTACGCCAGACCCGAATCGCTCAGGGCGTTTGTGCATCAGAACAAGAGCTTTGACCCACGAGCAGCTTTGGACGCTCCACAGCTGGGGGGGGGGCAGGTTAACAAGGGAGCAGTGGGGAATTGATGAGCAAAGCGGGGGGGGGGGTGCGTTTTCCAGATTCACTCACAACCAAATGCCCCCCGCCTGTTTTCTTTTGCAGTTCAGCGACCTGGCCTCTATGTCTCCAGCCTTGTTTGATAAAGGTATTTGTTGCCTCAGATCTCCTCTTCTCTTTGCTCCTTCCGGTCATGGGGCAGGTAGGGGAGGGGGTTGGGGCTGAGTTGATTAAATATTTGCGGGTGGCGCTGTGGGTTAAACCACAGAGCCTAGGACTTGCCAATCAGAAGGTCGGTGGTTCGAATCCCCGCGACAGGGTGAGCTCCCGTTGCTCGGTCCCTGCTCCTGCCAACCTAGCAGTTCGAAAGCACACCAGTGCAAGTAGATAAATAGGTACCACTCCAGCGGAAAGGTAAACGGCGTTTCCATGCGCTGCTCTGGTTCACCAGAAGCGGCTTAGTCCTGCTGGCCACATGACCCGGAAGCTGTACGCCGGATCCCTCGGCCAATAAAGCGAGATGAGCGCCGCAACCCCAGAGTCGGCCACGACTGGACCTAATGGTCAGGGGTCCCTTTACCTTTTTATCCCGCTTCTGCAGCAACAAAGGCTGAGCTCAAAGCAGCTCATAAGAACTGCGGTGCCCTTGACGGACAACCGCCATAATGTCAGGCACAATAGCATATAGAATCGTGGGGTTGTAGAGTCCAACCCTCAGCAATTGCTGGACGAACAACCAATCCATCAAAGCAATTAAGGCAAGTCATAGTAACTATTGCCAAGATGTTTCCCGGTCACAACAAAAAGTGGATTAGCTGTTCTCCAATGCGTTGCTTCTCAATTCACAGTACATGAATTATAGACACTTGCAGAAAACAATACGTTGATAAACCATTTGGGGGGGCCGTTGGGTCATTGGTGGCTGGTTGGAGAAAAGGGGGGGGGGGGGATGGCAGCTGCAGGGTCTTGCAACCCGGACCCTGCGGCTTGTATTCTGCTACGCTTAACTCGGAGCGAACCTGCTAGAATGAGTGGACCGAAGTCAGCTGTGCCCATTCATTCCGCTGGGTCTGCTCCAAGTCGCGACTCCTGCTGGACACAGCCCTGTGACTTCTGTCTCTCCTCTCTCCCCGCAGACGACATCAGCGACCTGGGCAGCGAGGCGGAGGCGGATTCCCGATGCGCCGGCGAGCCCCTCGTGAAGCGCGAACGCAGCGATCCCGGCCCCTCGCTGCAAGAGATCTAAGAAGAGTTGACACGGCAGGAGATGCCCAACTCCCATCGCGTTCCAGCTCCGGAAGCAAAAGTTTCCAAAGCTTTCTGGAAACCCTCAAAGGCTGGGTTTCCACCTCCTCCACAATCCGAGTGCCTCTTAGCTCCTCTTAACGTTTACTTGTCTTCACAGACGGGGTCCCTGGCGGCTGCCTGGTCAGCTGCGTGGGCAGAAGCTGGCCCAGTTGCGGCAAAGGGAGTCAGCGGCCAGCTCTTCCTTTCCAATGGGGGGGTGCCTGGCTCCTTCTGCCCTGAATGTGGAGCTTTCTGTCTGTCTGTCTGTCTCTCTCTCAATTCCCCTCTCCCTCGTATCCTTGTGCTCTTGGCCTTAACTGACTCTTTGAATGGATTGCGGAACCCGCGGAGACCGGGTGCTTGGTTGGCCGTGACAGCCCCACACCCAGCCATCTCCTCTAGGGTTCCCTAGATTACCACTGTGATGCAGCTCTGCTTGCCCCCCTGAAAGACCCCTTTCCTTTCCACTGCGCCTCGTGGGGAGGCAGAAGTTGGGGGGGGCCTCTGGTCTGCCCCCCCGTGCTTCCCCCTACTTGCCAAATAAATTTACAATGTGGCACACAGCCTGTTGTGGTTCTTCTTTTCAATTGCTCTGTGGTGGAAGGACTTCCGCCCGCCTCGCTGGCCGGATGTGCATCGTACCCCCTTCCATGCACCGAGCTGCAAGTGAGACGGGGGTCCCGCAACCAGCTCGGGCTGAACGCACCAAAGTTGTGCAGTTTTAAAAGTGAGGGTCTTGGTAGCTGAGCAGAGAGCAGGGCCCTCTTTGGTTGTGGCCTGTCCTGTCTTGAAAAGGCAACACCCATTGGGGGTAACAGGGGGAGAGAGATGCACATTAGAAGAGAGGAGAGATTGAAGAGAAAGGTGGTTGGAGGATGGATGGCGGCAACAGATTGAGGTTGAATCCTAACAAGGCAGAAGTTTTGGGAGGACAGGAGGCGGGCAGGTGTGGAGGACTCCCTGGTCCTGAATGGGGTCACTGTGTCCCTGAAGGACCAGGTGCGCAGCCTGGGAGTCGTTTTGGACTCACAGCTGTCCATGGAGGCGCAGGTCAATTCTGTGTCCAGGGCGGCTGTCTACCAGCACCATACGGTGCGCAGGATGAGACCCTCCCTGCCTGCGGACTGTCTCGCCAGAGTGGTGCATGCTCTGGTTATCTCCCGCTTGGACTACTGCAATGCGCTCTACGTGGGGCTACCTTTGAAGGTGACCCAGAAACTGCAACTAATTCAAAATGCGGCAGCTAAACTGGTGACTGGGAGCGGCCGCCGAGACCATATAACACCTGTCCTGAAAGGTCTATATTGGCTCTCAGTACGCTTCCAAGCGCAATCCAAAGTGTTGGTGCTGACCTTTAAAGTCCTAAACGGCCTCGGTCCAGTATACCTGAAGGAGCGTCTCCACCCCCATCGTCCAGCCTGGACACTGAGGTCCAGCTCCGAGGGCCTTCTGGCGGTTCCCTCCCTGCGAGAAGTGAGGTTACAGGGAACCAGGCAGAGGGCCTTTTCGGTGGTGGTGCCCGCCCTGTGGAACACCCTCCCATCAAGGAAATAAACAACTATCTGACTTAGAAGACATCTGAAGGCAGCCCATTTTAGGGGAGTTTTTAATGTTTGATGTTTTATGGCCTTTTTATTCTGTTGGGAGCTGCCCAGAGTGGCTGGGAAGACCCAGCCAGATTGGCAGGGTATAAATAATAAATTATTATTATTACACCTGCACTATGAACCACAAAGGATCCTTGCAGAACTACAATTTCCAGCACACTTCAATTACGGTCCCTAGGATTTTTGGAGGTAGGGGAAGCCATGTATGTGCTTTAAATGCATAATGCATGTGTGACCCAACGTAAGAAAGTAAAACTTAGAGAAGTCTGGCCCTTTCTGCCTCTTGTCCTCCTCCCACTCCACCCCTCACTCACAAAGTTGCCCCAAACGAAATGTGCCCCTATGGCTGATGGGAAGTCTTTTCCCCTTCCATGAAGCACTTTTTTGGGCACTGACCTAAGCTGCTTCTGGCTGCAGGTGGGCCATGTGAGAAGCTGGGACTTAAAAACTGTGGCCTCTTCTGTTTCCCACAGATCTTGCACAGTGCTAGTTTCCCTGGATGGCCCCTGTTGCGCCATTGGCCGGCAAGAAGCGTGGGGTTCTTCCGAAACCAAACTTCCGAAGGCATTGAGACATTTCTCACTGAGGGAGCGGGATGGGTTGGGGAGCAAGTCACCATCGGATAAAGACAGTTTTGATGCGTGGCACTGAACCAATAAAGGTAAAGGGACCCCTGACCATTAGGTCCAGTTGTGACCGACACTGGGGTTGTGGTGCTCATCTCGCTTTATTGGCCGAGGGAGCCGGTGTACAGCTTCCGGGTCATGTGGCCAGCAGGACTAAGCCGCTTCTGGCGAACCAGAGCAGCGCACGGAAACGCAGTTTACGACAGAGGACGAGATGGTGGGACAGTGTTCTCCAAGCTACCAGCATGAGTTTGACCAAACTGCGGGAGGCAGTGGAAGACAGGAGTGCCTGGCGTGCTCTGGTCCAGGGGGTCACAAAGAGGCGGACACGACTAAACGACAACAACAAAGTGTGGAGCCAGGGAATATGTGGTCCTCCTGAAGTCATATTACAGCTCCGCTTGTCCCTAACCATTAGCTGTGACGACTGAGATTACAGTGGTACCTCTGGTTACATACGATTCAGGTTACAGACGCTTCAGGTTACATACTCCGCTAACCCAGAAATAGTGCTTCAGGTTAATAACTTTGCTTCAGGATAAGAACAGAAATCGTGCTCCAGCAGCGCGGCGGCAGCAGGAGTCCCCATTAGCTTAAGTGGTGCTTCAGGCGAAGAACAGTTTCAGGATAAGTACGGACCCCTGGAACGAGTTAAGTACTTAACCCGAGGTACCACTGTATTCAATTTATATGCTGCCCTATTCCCCGTAGATTTCAGGGCGGTTGTTGGTATGAGGGGCTCCAGCCTACTCCTGCTGTAACTAAGCTTAAAATTGTGTAAGGTGAAGTGTCGTGCCCCCCCGTACCCCCCCCCCGTTGTTCCCATTCCCTTTCTCTTACTGCTCACAATTTTGTAGATTTTCCCTGTTGTGCCAAGAGGCATTTGAAAAGCAAACCAGCACCCTTGTATTGGGGGGGGGGCATTAGCAGGAGGGGGGGTGATCCCCTGTTTGGGACTAGTTTGGGCCTGGGACAATTGCAGGCTGGGCTTGAGAAATACCACACACCAGAGAGGCAGCATGGGACGCTCGTCTTGTTGTTGTTTAGTCGTTTAGTTGTGTCTGACTCTTCGTGACCCCCTGGACCAGAGCACGCCAGGCACTCCTGTCTTCCACTGCCTCCCGCAGTTTGGTCAAACTCATGCTGGTAGCTTCCAGAACACTGTCCAACCATCTCATCCTCTGTCGGCCCCTTCTCCTTGTGCCCTCCATCTTTCCCAGCATCAGGGTCTTTTCCAGGGAGTCTTCTCTTCTCATGAGGTAGCCAAAGTCTTGGAGCCTCAGCTTCAGGATCTGGCCTTCCAGTGAGCACTCAAGGCTGATTTCCTTCAGAATGGATACGTTTGATCTTCTTGCAGTTGATGGGACTCTCGTCTTACGCAGCCCCAATTTCTGGTACCCAGAGAGGTCAAGGTAAAAAGTAAAGGACCCCCTGGACGGTTAAGTCCAGTCAAAGGCAACTATGGGGTTGTGGCGCTCATCTTGCTTTCAGGCCGAGGGAGCCGGCATTTGTCTGCAGACAGCTTTCCGGGTCACGTGGCCAGCAGGACTAAACCACTTCTGGTGCAATGGAAACCAGAGCGCACGGAAACACCGTTTACCTTCCCGCCACAGCACTACCTACGTATCTACTTGTGCTGGTGTGCTTTCAAACTGCTAGGTTGGCAGGAGCTGGGACAAAGCAACGGGAACTCACCCCATCGCAGGGATTCGAACCACCGACCTTCCGATCGGCAAGCCCAAGAGGCTCAGTGGTTTAGACCACAACTGCTCCCAGAGAGGAGCACTCCCTGTCCCAGTGGCCACGACTGGTGCCATTGGGACTTGTGGGGTGCAAGGCAGGAAGACAACAGTAGGTGGCGCCAGAGGGCCCCCCTCGCCGTGCAAAGGAGCCTGATGGCTTGCTGCAGATTTCAGTCTTGCATCATTGCTTAGCGTTTTCAGGCTTAGACCCAGAAAGAGGCGGAATATCCTGTTCTTCACAGTTGCCAATCAGATGGAGAAGGCAAGCACTGCTGGAAGCTCCCTTTTTAATATATAAATTAAGCACTTCTGTTCTTCACATTTACCACGCCGCCTCCCCTTAACGCAAATGTGTGCCCCCTTTTTTTGTCCTTGCAAGACATTTCACAGCAATCTGAGCCTCCAGAGAGACAAGTCACTCCAAGCCAGGAGTGCTTGGGTTGTACAGTGCCTATCCAATTTCCAGTGATTTTACGGTATAGAAGTGGTCAAGACCTACCCAAATCTGCTTCGTCTTTCATAAATCTTTAAAAAATAAATAATTTCCCCCCAAAAAAATGTTGATGGTGTGTGTAAGGAGTAAGTAATATCCAAGGCAACACGAAGGACCAAGTACAACAATGCACTATCAATATAAACAATATAATCATTATAAAACAATTGAGATCCGATTCAGAATTGAGTCCTCCCGGATGAATGGTTTTGAACATAAACATAAACCGAGATTCTTGATGTCGTAACCGTCTTTTGTAATCTTGCTTTTGCTTTCTGAGATTATGAAAGACAGTTACGACAGCAAGATCTCAATTGTTTTATTTGATTTTTCTCATCCTGGCTGTTAAACTGTACTATATCTTTAAACTCCATCTCCTGGTTATTAGTACCACCTGGGGTCGGCTTTTTAGGTTTCCTGAAACATTCAGTCAGTAGCAGTGGTTACATAACTTTTATTACCACTGCTCCATAGCTATTGTCATACAATTCCATTCACCGTATAGATGAGGTATGTACTTTTGATTTTACATTGAATTGGCATTATGTTTCTTGCGTATATAAAGATATAGGGACCCCTGAGCATTAGGTCCAGTCGTGGCTGACTCTGGGGTTGCGGCGCTCATCTCGCTTTATTGGCTGAGGGAGCCGATGTACAGCTTCTGGGTCATGTGGCCAGCATGACTAAGCCGCTTCTGGCGAACCAGAGCAGCGCACGGAAACGCCGTTTACCTTCCCGCCGGAGCAGTACCTATTTATCTACTTGCACTTTGACGTGCTTTCGAACTGCTAGGTTGGCAGGAGCAGGGACCGAGCAACGGGAGCTCACCCCGTCGTTGCGGGGATTCGAACCACTGACCTTCTGATCAGCAAGTCCTAGGCTCTGTGGTTTAACGCACAGCGCCACCCGCGTATAGTTTGTAATAATTTGAGTTATTGCAAGTTACTATGTATATGCAGGTCATCGTTTCAATAATTCACTTGCAGTTTTATGAAGCATTTCTGTATCCTTCTGCTGTGCTGAAGAAGAATTCCACGAAACAGTGGGTATATCTGGAATCACTGTTCACCACTGTTTGCGGACCACTTCAGCAGCGTTGGACGCTTGTTTTCACCACATAAGAATCTGACCCATTGCTTTTTTCATAGACTTATAAGACTTATGTTTATTTGGTTCTATGTTTTCAAGAGAATCCACCAAGAGTGTTCATTTTTTGACTTTCAGAGATTTATAGGATTTCTGTTTATTTGGTTTTGCAGAGAGTGCATATTTCATATGGTTCAATGTTCCGTATAGATTATATAAGGAGTTTATATTGATATTGCATTGTTGTACTTGGTCATCGTGTTGCCTTGGGTATTACTGATAATTGTTTGCAACACAGGGGCATAGCTGTCAACTTACAGATTTGAAAATAAGGGACCAGCAGCCTCGAAAATAAGGGGTCAGCAGGCAAAATAAGGGATTTTCCAGGCACAGGTATGTTCGACTTCTGAGCCCCTCCGAGCCAAAGGCAGAAAGCCCAGCCAGCAGCCAAACGAAGCCTCAAGCGGTGGTTCCCACAGCGCAGCAACCTGGCAAAGGGGATGCAGCAAGGAAAACCACCGTCCCCTCTCCGCTGGGAAGCACTGAGCAAAGGCGAGTCCCCAGGCAAGGTGGCCGATTTGATCGGCACAAGGCATGCAAGCTCCACCCCCAGTCGTTCTTAGACTCCTTATTGGGTGAGCAACGCAGCCAAGCAACACAGTTGGAGCCTCCCTCCTCCCTGGCCGGCAGAGAGGGAGGGAGGGAGAGGAGCTGCTTGCTTTGAAACCCGGGAAATTTGCGGGACATCATCGATAAGGGACAGCAGCGGGACACGACGCTGGGATAAGGGACTTTCCCACCAAATAAGGGACAGTTGACAGCTATGCACAGGGGTTTAATTGTTCGGTGTGTGTAAGGAAGTGGTGGGGCAGGGAGAACGTGCTTTAAATATATGTTGCTCATGCACACATTTGTTTGGATAAAATCAGGTGCCGATTTGAATCAAAGCCACAGTCTTTCAACACTGCAGATTCTAGCCAAATTTTGCACGATGGTTCCTGAGATCTCTGCCTTGGGAGCTGTGCAACTGCTTTGAGGTTTCTTCCTGCAACCAAGTGGTATATTCCTTTTTCCTTTGTGGGGCACTTTAACCCCGTCAACCCCCCTTGTACTATGAGGTATTATTCCTAGTCTCCAATGATGTCAAAGGATCCTCTCATCCCACCTGGGAGGCTGACCGTTGAGCCTCTGTGTGGATCCCTGTTCTGTTACTGCCTTCCTCCAGCCTCCCCCTGCTAGGTTTTTTTTTTGGGGGGGGCGGGTTGCATTGAGGAGAATTGGCTCAGCAAACCACTCTTGGAGCAGAGAGACGGCAGGATGGCTCATTCTCAAAAGAGGCTTCCTGTTGTCTCTCTGAATGGGTTCACTGGCTCATTCTCAAAAGAGGCTTCCTGTTGTCTCTCTGAATGGGTTTGCTGGCTCATTCTCAAAAGAGGCTTCCTGTTGTCTCTCTGAATGGGTTCGCTGCCTGGGGTGGGCCGTCTTTCAGCCAGTTAGGCATGCCCAGGTGCAGAGCCACAGGGGACGGGCTGCTGTCCTCCTTTCACAGTCCGGAAGCCAATGCGTTTGGGTACATGACCAGGTGCGGTGGCCTGGGATTCGGACTCGGATGCTGAACCTGAGGGATCCCAGCCTGCACAGGATTCCCCGCCTCCAGAACCAGCTGAGCCGGGGCTGGGGCATGAGCTTGAAGGGCGGGGGGAACAAAACAGCTTTTGACATTCCAAGGAAGGAGGAGGTGGTGTCGGAAGCTGACGGGGCAACAGGTTTTAAGGAGCAGGGAGAGTCTGTGGCAGACAGAAGTCCAGACATGGCGGCAGAAGCTGAAACAGGAGGGAGGCCAAGAGGCAGAGATGAGGCAAGCTGCTGAAGAAGCCAGGGGGTCTCCCTCTCCTCCTGCAACCAGCTCCCCTCCTCGTCTCCCAGAACCAGAAGAGGGATGAAAAGGGCAGAGCAGAGGCAGGCAAGATGGAGACGTCTCAGATTGCTTGGGAAGGAATTGGAGGAGCCTTAGAGAGTGGCAGTCCTTGCAACTGCTTGATTGGGACAAGATCTACTGGGGAGTGTTGCTGGGAACACTAGGCCTGCACTGTTTTGGATTATTTGAATAAAGAGTTAACTTCTCTTGACACCTCGTGAGTTATTCCCAACCTACTCCCAAATCCCAACTTCACATGTACAGTGGTACCTTGGTTGTCAAACTTAATCCGTTCCGGGAGTCCGTTCGACTCCGAAAACCATTTGAAAACCAAGGTGCAGCTTCCAATTGACTGCAGGAGCTTCCGGCACTCAATCGGAAGCCACCTTGGACGTTTGGCTTCCGGAAAACATTTGCAAACTGGAAAACTCACTTCCAGGTTTGCAGCATTCGGGAGCCGATTTGTTTGGGAGCCAAGCTGTTCGACAACCAAGGTACCACTGTAGTCCGAACAAGACAAAGACCTTGACTCCCCCCCCACCGACTACAGTTCTACCTGTGCAACGTAAAACCAGGTTTCCATGCAGTTTTAACTGGAGAGACAGGCACACGGTTCGAGTTCTAAAAAGCTCTCTCTCTCTCGCTTTTTAATAGACAAAATGGCAGGAACTCTGTCCCCATCCTTGATTTAGTGGCACAACCCCCTGTCTAGTTAGATGCACCGGTCAGATTTCCAGTGAGGTGGAATCCTGTCCCTGGGGTTCCTGCACGGACGCTGCCTTTGACTGGCCGGCCGCAGGCTTGTTTTTCTTGGCAACACCACTCTTCGCTTTCTCCTCAAGGCCCACGTAGGACTCGGGCTGCGAGGGCGGCCGGGCCTCCCACTGCGACTCCTCCCCGAAAGCGTTCACGTCGTAGAGGTAGTCCAGGCTCGTCACCGCACTGAGGATTTCCGGCACGCTGTAATCGAAAGACAACAGCTCGTCGGGCAAGTTGAGGGACCGGATGTCACTGGTTGAATCCTCGCCAGAGAAGCAACTGTCCCTCAAGCTGTCTCCCCAGTGCCGGCTGTGGCGTCCGTTGCCCAACCCGTCCAACGAAGCCTCGGTGTCTGAGTTCACCGGGGAGCAGTCAAACAACTTCATGGCATCTTCTAAGAGGACCTTTTCCGGGAGGTTGAAGGACACCTCCTCCTCTATCAATGTGTTCCCGGCTGCGATGATGTTCTCCAGGTCCATGCAAGACTCCGCTTCGGGCATGATGTCTGCACATGGCGCACTGAGGATGGCCTGGTGGTCTTCAGGAGAGGCGTCCGGCAGGGCTGGAGGGTCCTCTGCAAAATCTGGATTCCGGACGTCGCCTGCCTCGTCCGCTTGGAAGTCCTTGAAAGCTTGGAAGGCCAAGTTGTGGCAGTCTTTCAGGGGTTCATAGGCTGCTGCCAGCGCTGGCCGCTCGCTCGGGTTCAGCCCGGGGAGCGTGGAGAGAAGCTTACGCTCTTTGCTCTGCCCAGGGCCCTCACTGTGGAGAGAGACCACCTCTGCAAAGGGGGAGCCGTGGGCAGGGCTCCCCACGAAGCCGATGTGGTCCGCCAAGTGGGTCGAGGGCCCCTCGGGCTTGAAGAAGGGCAAGACGAACGGGGGGTTGCTGGCGACGGGCTGATAGGGCGGGTATGCGACCGGCTGGACAGGGCTCTTGAGGTATTTCTGGCCGTCCAGCAGGTAGGTGTTTTGTGGGCCCGGCGCTCCAGAGAGTTTGTACACGGAGGGCTGGACGAAGTTGGCCGTAGCCCACTCAATGCGGTAGATCCGGGGGTCGAAGAAGCACCCGCACGGAGCCATGTGGAAGCCTGGCAGGGGGCGAGGAGAGAGGAAAATGAGGGGCGGACAAGGAGACCCTCCAACATGTGTCCTACTCAAATCTACCAAGGCAAGGCTGGCTGCCACTTCCTTTGACTGCAGCGGGCAGGTGTGGGGGACTCCCTGGTCCTGAATGGGGTGACTGTGCCCCTGAAAGACCAAGTGCACAGCCTGGGAGTCATTTTGGACTCACCGCTGTCCATGGAGGCGCAGGTCAATTCTGTATCCAGGGCAGCTGTTTACCAGCTCCACCTGGTACGCAGGCTGAGACCCTCCCTACCTGCAGACTGTCTCTCCAGAGTGGTGCATGCTCTGGTTATCTCCTGCTTGGACTACTGCAATGCACTCTACGTGGGGCTACCTTTGAAGGTGACCCGGAAACGACAGCTAACTCAGAATGTGGCTGTTAGACTGGCAACTGGGAGCGGCTGCCAGGACCATTTAACACCCATCCAGAAAAGCCTACATTAGCTCCCAGTACCTTTCCGAGCACGATTCCAAGTGTTGGTGCTGTCCTTGAAAGCCCTAAATGGTCGCGGCCCAGAATACCTGAAGGAGCGTCTCCACCCCCATCGTTCTACCCGGACACTGAGGTCCAGCTCTGAGGGCCTTCTGGCGGTTCCCTCCCTGCGAGAAGTGAGGTTACAGGGAACCAGGCAGAGGGCCTTCTCAGTGGTGGCACCCTCCCTGTGAAACGCCCTCCCATCAGATGTCAGGGAAATAAACAACTACCTGACTTTTAGAAGACATTTGAAGGCAGCCCTGTTTAGGGAAGTTTTTAAAGTTTGAGGTTTTAATGTGTTTTTAATATTCTGTTGGGAGCCGCCCAGAGTGGCTGGGGAAACCCAACCAGATGGGCGGGGTATAAATAATAAATTGTTGTTATTTCTAATTATTTGAGGGGCAGAACCTTGGCACAGCCCCCCCCCCCGATCCCTCTCTCTATTGCCCTAGGGGCTCTGTCCAGGCCACATACCCTTTGCCCAGGCCTCCACCACTAGAAGGTGTTCGTGAGTTCTTGCGATGCCTCCTGCTTGTCTGGATGAAGAATGGAGACCAGTGCCTGGCTCCATCTGCACTCCCACTTCAAATGGCCATGGCGCCCCCCTACACCCCCCCCCCACAAAATGCTCCTTTGAAATGTGTTAACGGTGCTGCTCAGAGTTGATAGGAGACCCACAGCTCCCACTCCCAGAGACACAATCCCCAGCAGTGGTGTGCAGTCAGTGGCCTAGAGGAACTGGGCTACTCCTCTAAATATTCCCTATAAATTAGAGTATACAGTGGTACCTTGGTTCTCAGATGCCTTGGTACTCAGGCAACATGGAACCCAAGCACTGCAAACCCGGAAGTAAGTGTTCCAGTTTGCGAACTTTTTTTTGGAAGCCGAAAGTGCTCCATTTTGAGTGCCGCGCTTCCGTTTTGAGTGTTACGCTGAGGTCTGTCTGTTTTCGCTATTTATTTTGCGTTTTTGTTTCAGCGGCTCTTTTTTTGTTTTTGTGACTGTGTGGAACCCAGTTCAGCTAGTGATTGATTGATTTTGTGACTGCAGTACATTGTTTATTGATTTGATTTAATGGATCAGTGGTCTTGTTAGATAGTAAAATTAACGTCAAATTGTTGTTTTTTAAAGTCTGGCACGGATTAATCCGTTTTGCATTACTTTCTATGGGAAAGCGCGCCTCGGTTTTGGAACGCTTTGGTTTTGGAGCGGACTTACGTAACGGATTGAGTTTGAGAACCTAGGTACCACTGTATATAAAAATCCGCAACTGAGAACAGTTGATGATCCATTGGCCATTATTTTGAGTGTTATGCTTCCAATTTGAGTGCCACACTTCCATTTTAAGTGTTACGCTGAAGTCTGTCTGTTTTCGCTATTTATTTTTCGTTTTTCTTTCAGCGGCTCTTTTTTGTTTTTGTTTTTGTGACTGTGTGGAACCCAGTTCAGCTAGTGATTGATTGTGTGACTGCAGTACATTGTTTATTGCTTTCATTATATGGAGCAATGATCTTGTTAGATAGTAAAAATCTCGTTAAATTGCTGTTTTAGGGTGTGTGTTTTTAAAGTCTGGAACAGATTAATCCATTTCGCTTTACTTTCTATGGGAAAGCCTGCCTTGGTTTTGGAACACTTTGGTTTTGAACAGAATTCCGGAACGGATTAAGTTTGAGAACCAAGGTACCATTGTATTAAAGTATTGAAGCCTGGCACCCGCTTCGCAAAGTCCAGGAAGCTTCTGCCGGGAGGGGGGGCGCTGTGCTCCGACGGGTCTAAGAGCCCTCCTGCCACCTCCCCGAACCTCACCAAGGGGCATCCCCTGCCTGAAACCCCGGAAGGTCTCTGCCAGTCAGTGTGAACAATACTAAGCTATATGGAACTAGCTTCTATCAAGGCTGATATCCTATGGTTTCTGTGCAAAAACCCACCGACTGCGGTATTGGGCTAAGTTACTGAAGATGTTTTACGAAGATGAAATCAAGAAAAAACCTAGAATCTTGGGGCGTTTTCAGATGGGCAGCAAATAGGGCTACCCAATCCTGGCTCTTCAGCTCTAAGCACTATTTGCATGTAGTGATTTTCTGTGCGTTGTGTGCAGAGGGTCTATGTGCATCTTCTTATGTTGTATCCACACTGGTGAGCCCAATATAGCCATGGTCACGAGTCCCATGGAGGTGCCCTGGAGGGACCAGATCAGGAGGAGGAGCTCAAAGAGTAATTCCTGTTGTAATATACGGCTATTGACTCACACTTGCATACATGAAAGGGTTAAGCTGAGCCCTGAGCTCAAGTTGCCAGTGGGTGGCTAGCAGCCTTTGCATCCTCCCTCCCTCTCTCTCTCTCTCTCTCTCTCTCTCTCTGTGTGTGTGTGTGTCTTCCTGAAAGAAAGGAGCCGTGCAGAATGGCTCCCAACTGAAGGATAACCACGTGAATAAAATCTCTCTAAAGGAGATTTTTACAGCCTCCATAACAAAACCTGCATTATTCTTTTGAAAGAAACAAATTCTTTCTTTCAAAGCCATTTGGAACCTTTTTCTTCCTTATTTTACTGCCAATGGACAGAGACTTGTTTTCTGTAACTTCTGAAACTCTGCGTGTAAAATACTCACTTATTTGCAAAGCTAAGTGTCTGTGATTTATTCTAGCCTAAGTATTTTTGTGTGGAATGCTTGCCTAAAGGTGGAGGAGGGAAGATGTAAAAATCTAGCCAGGCCACAGAGAGGTTAGGCTGGCCTCAACCAGAGCCAGGGCTTTTTTGGCTGTGGGTCCGATCTGGTGGAACGCTCTGTCACAAGAGACTAGGGCCCTGCGGGACTTGACATCTTTCTGCAGGGCCTGCAAGATGGAGCTGTTCCACCAGGCCTTTGGCCAGGGCCCAGCCTGACCCCCTCCTTTGGTAATCCTTACAGAACTCTAGCCAATGGTTGCCATTAATCTGATTTGAACTGATTTTATAATGAAATGAATTTAGAATGTTGTAACATTTTACTGTGGTTAGCCGCTCTGAGCCCGGCTTCGGCTGGGGAGGGCGGGATATAAATATATTATTATTATTATTATTATTATTATTATTATTATTCCTGCGTGTGCATCAGATGGGCTTTTGTGTCCCATCCCAACGGCAAGCAAAATCAAAACTAATCATGCTCATGTACTTTGAAGCGATGAATTCCATTACTTGGCAGCAGGTGGTGGAACGGCAATCGGCTCAGTTTTCTTATGGCAATAGCTGCCGACCAAATCTCAGCTTTAGTCCGTCAGAAACCCAGCCAGGCATTGTCCTGCCCTGTCCTGAGTCGAGATTTACAGGCCACAATCCGCAAAGGCCCACCCACGCACCCGCGAGAGTTGCTCCTTTCTACGCACCACGTAAGCGTTACCTGCCGGGGGTGTTGCAAATAGCTCTTTCTCTTGGCTGGGGGTGTGGTACAAACTGGGTGTCCCTGTAACGTCAACACACAGAAAAATTCATGCTTTACCCTCTGCTTTTGCCAGCTGTGATAGGAATTTTATGGTCTTAGATATATGGTAATGTTCATAAGTGTACAAACCAAGCACGTACATAGATCAGCACAGGAAGACCGACCTGGAACCATTTTGATTCCTAAACTGAGTAAATGTTTTCTCTGCAAGGTCAAAAGTGGGAAACCTCCCCATTGTCTCTTTCCTCACAAATCCTGTCTTAAGGGCACATTTAAGATATGACTAGGGTGTGAGCCTGTGACCTGGCCCAGGAACTAAGTATTTATCATTACAAAAGACTGGCCAGGCTCCCCAGGCAATCCAATCAAGTAACCTGCCAGACAGGAGATAAACAATGAAAGGAGAAAAACAACATTCAAATTTCTGTTGTAGACCGCCTTTTCTGTGATGTAGGTGTGATGTATCTGAGGGGTGGTCTTAGGTGACACCCCTTCTGTGATGTATGTATGATGTATCTGGGGGTGGTCTTGATCTACAGGATGGGAATTTCAAAAGTCTTTATAAGCCCTTGCATGGCATTTTTCTGGGCCCCTCCTGCGGGTGAGGGGAGCACCCTGTTGCAACAGATCAATAAAGATCAAGCTTACTAGCTGCTTTGCTTCTCAATATTCTCTGGTTGGCCTCTGTAATTCTCTCCTACCAATAGGGAACCTACGTAAGGACTCTATATGGGCTCTTGGATACCCCATAAGGGAAAAGGGCAATTTTTGTTTACAACACAGCTGCGTCGTTTCTCCCGTTCTGTCTCCCAGGAATCTCCTCTTCTACTTCCGGTTGGGCTCCGAAGGGCTGAGCAACCCCTTTGGGTTTCACCCCTTAGCAACGATGCCATGCCCTCCAACATTCCTCAGATGAAAATACAGCCGTACCTCAGAGCTTGAACGGAAGTCGAATGTTCGGAAACCAAATCGCAGCTTCCAATTCTGATCAGCAAGCCCTAGGCTCTGTGGTTTAACTCACAGCGCCACCTGCGTCGGTTTGCTATACTATACAGTCAAAACCTCGGTTCTCGAATGGCTCCGTTTTGGAACGTTTTGGTTCCCGAATGCCGAAAACCCGGAAGTAAATGCTCCGGTTTTCAGACGTTTTCCGGAAGCCGAACGTCCGGTGCGGCTTCCGCTGGAGTACAAGAAGCTCTTGCAACCAATCAGAAGCTGCACCTCGGTTGTCGAACATTTTTTGCAAGCCAAACAGTCTTCCAGAACAGATTCCATTCAACAACCAAGGTTTGATTGTACCTTTTGTAGTCTGCCTTCCGGAAACTCAAATCCATTGTGCCTTTTCTGTGAGCCCTTTTCTCTCTCTCTCTCTCTCTCTCTCTCTCTCTCTCTGTGTGTGTATGTTTTGCATTGAGGGTTCCTTCTTTTTCCTTCCATGAGTTTTGCAACAGCTCAGAGGCGAGTCCACTGCCCCTTGCTCTCAGACACTCTGTGCACCCGAAATCTGTGCACAATTTTGCAGCGCGCTTCGTAGTAGCTGTGCCGCTCAACCGAATTTCGGCAACGGCTAGATATCGGGGCTCTATTCCGCATGGAATTTCACACACACACACGCACACACACCCAATCCTGATTCCCCACCCCAATAATCAAAATATAATTCAAAAAGCCATGGGTCTGAAGGAATGTGCTACGGCAGCGGTGGAGGCACACTTCCTTCCGCACCAAGATGGCGCATCTTTCAGCAACATTGCTCCAGCCGTGTGCGAGAACACTTCTTCTCAAAATATGAACGCCAAGGGGAAAAGAGGCTTGCGAGGGCACAGGAGCCATTGCTAGCGATGTGAGAGAAGGGAAAGGAAAATAAGGACCGTGGTTGGCTTGGGATTGGGAGGTCACGACTGAAGGACAGGTTACCTCCTTGCAATAATAAAGGTAAAGGGACCCCTGACCATTAGGTCCAGTCGTGACCGACTCTGGGGTTGCGGCGCTCATCTCGCTTTATTGGCTGAGGGAGCCGGCGTACAGCTTCCGGGTCCTGTGGCCAGCAGGACTAAGCCACTTCTGGCGAACCAGAGCAGCGCATGGAAACGCCGTTTACCTTCCCGCTGGAGCGGTACCTATTTATCTACTTGCACTTTGACGTGCTTTCAAACTGCTAGGTTTGCAGGAGCAGGGACCGAGCAACGGGAGCTCACCCCGTCATTGCAGGGATTCAAACCGCCAACCTTCTGATTGGCAAGTCCTAGGCTCTGTGGTTTAATCCACAGCGCCAACCGTATCTCTGCCCTTGCAATAATATGGGGTGTAAAATTAGTATTACAGGAAGTTGTATGGGGGAAGCCTGTCTTCCCATAATATGCTGTTGAGCCAACAAGCCAAGCACCCCCATGGGGGACTTGCCATACGGGCTGTCATCCTTAGATGTGGGGTTGGCCTCATCCCAGAAAAAAACAAGGTAAGAAAACCCCGCTGGCGTAAACCGATCCTACCTACGGAGGCAAGGTTTTCAGGGAGAACAAAAGCCGGGAAGGGCCGGTTGGATTGTCCGTCTGGTCGCTCTAAAGGCCGAGGGGTGTACGTCTCATGTTGGGGGTAAAACAGTTTCGGTTGCTGCATAATCCGTCCGTTGAGCTGAAGGGCACTCTGCCCATCTGGACCCCTTTTGCCTAGGGGCGCTTGCCCGAGGACTGACTTCCTGGAGCCGTCGCCACGGAGAAAATGTTCTGTTTGGATGGTTACTCGGGAAAGCGTTCCAGCTTGGCCCACTGAAGTTCTGAGGCAGAGAAGGGGCATTGGAATTGTAGAGTTGGAGGGGGTGACCCCGCGGTCATCTAAACCCACCCCCCGTGGTGCAGGAATCGAACCCGCGACCTCACCAAGATGAAGAGTCTCACGCTTTTGCCGACTGAGCTATCCTTCGGAGATGCAAGAGGGAGAGTTGGGGGAAATGAGTATGTTTGTGGGGAGTGGAAATAAAAATGAGGATGAGTTTGTTCCCTTTACCTTTGCAAAATTCTGATTCAGTGGTACCTCGGGTTAAGTACTTAATTTGTTCCGGAGGTCCGTTCTTAACGTGAATCTGTTCTTAACCTGAAGCACCACTTTAGCTAATGGGGCCTCCTGCTGCCGCCGCTATGCCGGAGCACGATTTCTGTTCTCATCCTGAAGCAAAGTTTTTAACCCAAGGTACTATTTCTGGGTTAGTGGAGTCTGTATCCTGAAGCGTATGTAACCTGAAGCGTATGTACCCCGAGGTACCACTGTACCTAAGTCATAATTTGTTTTTTTTTTCTTGAGTAGGAAGAAGTCATTATATTTTATTTAAAACAACAACAACAACAACTCTGGGCAAAGTGCCCCTGAGCATGTGAAGTCTTCTTTTCTTAAGTTGTACAGGAAACCATCAGGTCATTGTTACACCTTGGGATGGTATTGTCTGTAAAGGTAAAGTAAGGCAGGTGTGATGGGAAAAATTTAGGGAAGTTTCTAATGTTTCATGTGTTGTTGTGTTTTTAATATTCTGTTGGGAGCCGCCAACAGAGTGGCTGGGGAAACCCAACCAGATGGACAGGGTATAAAACAATTGTTGTTGTTGTTGTTGTTATAGCAATGAACAAATTAGAACAAACCCATCATGGATTTATTCTGTGCAATTGTTGTGTTGAAACACCGGGTTGTGAAACACCAGCCCTGCAGCACCAATGATCTACGTCTCTCAGATTAATGTCCAGACCGAAACAGAACTATACATCAGATTTTGCACATCTGTGGGTGGTCTGCTGCTGAAAAAATGAAAAAGTATCAAAATGCCCTCTCTTTTTCTGGAGACTAAGTTGTGTTTTAAAACGCATTGTTTGGAGAGCAAACAACATTTCAGTACAAATGAACGTGCCGATTTCTTTCTTTCAAAGTGCAGTTTAATACAGGTTGGAGCAGGGCAGTGGTGAACATGCGCAGAATGTCCATTAAGCGAGAGATCCATTCGTTCTCTCATTCCCTCCACATGTCCTCTATAAATAGCTTAAATACGGTGTCCGCCATTCCCTGGGGAATGGGCAAGTTTCAATGTCGCATAACGGAGGCATCCGTTCAGTATGGCCGGGCTGGCGGGAAAACTCGCTGCGCAACAGGGTTGGGCGACAAGCTATGCGACAAAGCTACCTGCATGCGCGGTCTCCCAGGCAACAAGGGTTTGGCGGTGCGAAGCCTTTCGCCGGCCAAACAAGCATAGGGCTCAGTCGTCACGATGGGTTGAACCTGTCGGATCATTGCCGGGCTCCTGTTATCCTCAGTGGTCTCGCAGTCCCCCTAGCACTGCTTCTTGAATTTCGGAAGGTCGATGTACGGCAGCGAAAAGAAACTACGCTCGCTGGGCCAGTAAACCACGTCGGGCTCGCAGCTAGGGAGGTCGTAGAAGACATCTAAGTAGACGACCGTGGTGGCACAGTAGAAAATGGTTACGACGATACAGAGATGCCTGTGAGTTTTTTCAAAAAGGAAAGAATGTTGTCTAGGGCTGCCAGGGGTGTCTTGCTTTTTTACTTTTTGAAATACTGTGGTACCTCTGGATGCGAACGGGATCTGTTCCGGAACCCCGTTCGCATCCTGAAGCGAACGCAAAAGGCGTCTGTGCGTCTGCGTGTGCGCGGGTTGCAATTCTCTGCGCATGCGTCATTTTGAGCGAATGCACATGCGCAAACGGCGAAACCCGGAAGTAACACGTTCCGTTACTTCTGGGTCGCCATGGAGCGCAAACCGAAAAGGCTCAACCTGAAGCAACTTTTAACCAGAGGTATGACTGTATAATACAGTGGTATCTTGGGTTAAGTACTTAATTCGTTCTGGAGGTCCATTCTTAACCTGAAACTGTTCTTAACCTGAAGCACCACTTTAGCTAATGGGGCCTCCCGCTGCTGCCGCGCTGCTGGAGCACGTTTTCTGTTCACATCCTGAAGCAAAGTTCTTAACCTGAAGCACTATTTCTGGGTTAGTGGAGTCTGTAACCTGAAGCGTATGTAACCTGAGGTACCACTGTAATCATCATCATCATAATTTATAATTTACACCCCGCCTATCGGGCTGGGCTTCCCCAGCCACTCTGGGTGGCTCCCAGCAGAATATGAATACAGTTGTACCTTGGTTCTCTAAAGTAATCCGTTCCGGAAGTCCGCCCGACGTCCGGAAACATTTGACAACAGAGGCGCGGCTTCCGATGGGCTGCAGGAGATTCCTGAACTCAAGCAGAAGCCGCGTCGGATGTTCAGCTTCCGAAGAACGTTCGAAAACCGGAACACTTACTTCCAGGTTTCCGGCGTTCAGGAGCCAAAACGTACGAGCACCAAGGCGTTCGAGAACCAAGGTATGACTATAATAATAAAGCAATAAAACATCAAACACTAAAAACTTCACTAAACTAGACTGCCTTCAGATGTCTTCTGAAAGTCAGATAGTTGTTTATTTCCTTGACATCTGATGGGAGGGCGTTCCACGGGGCAGGCGCCACCACGGAGAAGGCCCTGGCAGAAAGACATCAAGGAAGGAGCCTTTCTGGCTTCTCCATGGAGAGAGTTCCTGAGACTGGGAGCAACCTCTGAGAAGCATTTGCTGCCACTGAGAAGCATTTGATGAAACCCCCAAAATGTATTTTCTACAGTTAAGTTTTTACCTCTGCAGTGGTACCTCCAGTTGTGCACGGGATCTGTTCCGGAGCTCTGGTCAGATCCCGAGGAATTTGCAACCGGAGATGCCTGTTCTGCACATGTGCGTGGCACATAGAGTGCTTCTGCACATGCGTCAAAACCCAGAAAAATACTTCTGGGTTTGCCGCATGCATAACCCGAAGCATATGCAACTAGAGGTGTGCGTAGACAGAGGTACCACTGAATCTTCAGTACATTTTATTTTATTGCTATGTAAACCACAGAGCCTAGGGCTTGCTGATCGGAAGGTCGGTGGTTCGAATCCCCGTGATGGGGTGAGCTCCCGTTGCTCGGTCCCTGCTCCTGCCAACCTAGCAGTTCAAAAGCACGTCAAAGTGCAAGTAGATAAATAGGTACCACTCCGGTGGGAAGGTAAACGGCGTTTCCGTGCGCTGCTCTGGTTCGCCAGAAGCGGCTTAGTCATGCTGGCCACATGACTCGGAAGCTGTATGCCAACTCCCTCAGCCAATAAAGCAAGATGAGCGCCGCAACACCAGAGTCGGCCACGACTGGACCTAATGGTCAGGGGTCCCTTTGCCCTTTACCTTTTTATGTCTAGTGGCCAAAGCAAATAAAGATTCTTCTTCATTTACTGCCTGAGGCAACTGCTTCATCATGAGATGGCCAAGATGGCTAGGTTATGGGTTCCCTTTTACCAGCGGTGCTTACCAGCCCAAAGCTTTTGCCAACGTTCAGTTGGCTTCTGACACCACTACCCAATAAATGAAGAGTGTTCCATTTCGTCTAGCCCTCCAGGGCAGCCAAGAGCAGGTCCTTCTTACCAGATGCTGTGAAGGTAGGCGAAATTGGCCCTCTGACAGATGCCACACAAAAACTTATCCGTCAGCCAACAGGTGATGGAGATGCACCACCACACAACCATGGTCCTGATGAGACGATGAACGCGGACGTTGTTGCACCTGCGGAAAAGGTTGCAGTCAGGAATAGTTGGCGCACTCGCCTGACAAAATGGGCATTATAACTATGATCACAACGGGGTGAGCTCCTGTTGCTCGGTCCCTGCCCCTGCCAACCTAACAGTTCGAAAGCACGCCGGTGCAGGTAGATAAATAGGTACCACTGTGGCGGGCAGGTAAACGGCACTTCCGTGCGCTCTGGTTTCCGTCACAGTGTCCCATTGTGCCAGAAGCAGTTTAGTCCTGCTGGCCGCATGACCCGGAAAGCTGTCTGTGGACAAATGCCGGCTCCCTCGGCCTGAAAGCGCCGCAAACCCATAGTCACCTTTGACTGGACTTAACCGTCTGGGGTCCTTTACCTTTACCTTTTACCTATTATTATTATTATTATTATTATTATTATTATTAATTTAATTTATACACCGCCCTAGACCGGGAGGTCTTGGGGCAGTTCACAAGAAGACCACAACATATAAAATCAAACCGAAAGCCGTAACTCAATACACCCCCCCCCCAAAAAAAACCCACATTCTAAAAGGGTGTCGAATTTCAATAAAATCAACCAAAGTCCTGGGGGGAATAAAATGGAGCTGGATTTTTAGCATCAAGTAAAGCTAAAGGTTGTAGGGACGCAGGTGGCGCTGTGGGTTAAAGCCTCAGCGCCTAGGACTTGCCGATCAAAAGGTCGGCGGTTCGAATCCCTGCGGCGGGGTGCGCTCCCGCTGCTCGGTCCCAGCGCCTGCCAACCTAGCAGTTCGAAAGCACCTCCAGGTGCAAGTAGATAAATAGGGACCGCTTACCAGCGGGAAGGTAAACGGCGTTTCTGTGTGCGGCTCTGGCTCGCCAGATGCAGCTTTGTCACGCTGGCCACGTGACCCGGAAGTGTCTCCGGACAGCGCTGGGCCCTGGCCTCTTAAGTGAGATGGGCGCACAACCCCAGAGTCTGTCAAGACTGGCCCGTATGGGCAGGGGTACCTTTACCTTTACCTTTAAAGCTAAAGGTAAAGGGACCCCTGACCATTAGGTCCAGTCGTGACCGACTCTGGGGTTGCGGCGCTCATCTCGCTTTATTGGCCGAGGGAGCCGGCGTACAGTTTCCGGGTCACGTGGCCAGCATGACTAAGCCGCTTCTGGCGAACCAGAGCAGCGCACGGAAACGCCGTTTACCTTCCTGCCAGAGCGGTATCTATTTATCTACTTGCACTTTGACGTGCTTTCGAACTGCTAGGTTGGCAGGAGCAGGGACTGAGCAATGGGAGCTCACCCCATCATTGCGGGGATTCAAACCGCCGACCTTCTGATCGGCAAGTCCTGGTTTGCCAGAAGTGGCTTAGTCCTGCTGGCCACATGACCCAGAAGCTGTACGCTGGCTCCCTCGGCCAATAAAGTGAGATGAACGCCGCAACCCCAGAGTCAGCCACGACTGGAGCTAATGGTCAGGGGTCCCTTTACCTTTACCTAAAATAGAAACTGCTTGCTAATTCTTATCTGTGAAGCTACTGCAGCGGGAGGCAGACACTGCACTAGGGTCCCCTTAGAGTTGCCTGTTCAACACTTGCAGGGTTATCTGACCACAACTTACTTTCTTAATTCCAGGTTACTCAAGTATAAAAGGTGCAAGGCGACGGAGTTGAGGGCGTAAGCGTTGAGGGTCGGCTTCACAAAGGACATCAGGGTGCTGAAGATGGTCACGATGCCCACCAGCCACATGAACTGTTCCCTAAGTAGGTCAAAAGAAAAAAAACAGAAAAGACACAGTTTGAGTGCTGAAGAGCTCAGGGTCCTTTACAGAACATGTGGGAAGATTTCCATGAGCCCTCTCCCCGTGGGCAGGAAGAAACGAAGCCAAGTGTGTCGAGAAGTCGCTGTGGATCTGACAGAATGAGTTAGCAAAGATCAGCCTGTCTTTATTGAACCAGGACCCCCATTGCTCTTAATAGTCCAGGATCTCTCTGCAGCCATTGGAATGTTTATGCATGTGGGGTTTGGGGTTTGTTTGTTTTCGTAGGAATAGAAAGTGTGTTGGAAAAAGTTCTATTTGCAATCTGGAGGGCTGCAGAGACATTATTATTATTATTATTATTATTATTATTATTATTATTACCCTGCTCATCATTCAATTCAAAGTGTTGGTGCTGACCTTTCAAGCCCTAAACGGCCTTGGCCCAGTATACCTGATGGAGCGTCTCCACCCCCATCGTTCTGCCCGGACGTTGAGGTCCAGCGCCGAGGGCCTTCTGGCAGTTCCCTCATTGCGAGAAGCAAAGCTACAGGGAACCAGGCAGAGGGCCTTCTCGGTGGTGGCGCCCGGCCTGTGGAACGCCTTCCCATCAGATGTCAAAGAGATAAACAACTACCTGACATTCAGAAGACATCTTAAAGCACCCCTGTTCAGGGAAGTTTTTAATGTGTGACATCTTAGTGTATTTTTGGTCTTTGTGGAAGCTGCCCAGAGTGGCTGGGGAAACCCAGCCAGATGGGTGGGGTACCAATAAATTATCATTATCATTATCATTATCATTATCATTATCATTATCATTATCATTATCATTATCATTATCATTATCATTATCATTATCATTATCATTATCATTATCATCTGGCTGGGTTTCCCCAGCCACGCTGGGCGGTTTCCAACAGAATGTTAAAAATACAATCAAACACCAAAACTTTCCTGTACAGGGCTGCCTTCAGATGTCTTCTAAAAGTCAGATAGTTGTTTATTTCCTTTGACATCTGATGGGAGGGCATTCCACAGGGAGGGCACCACCACCGAGAAGGCCCTCTGCCTGTTTCCCCGGGTGCCCCAGCAGTTCCTTATTCCCCCCCCCCCACTTACCTGTTTTTGATGAACGATGGGTAATGGTGAACAGGCATCCAGAAAGCATAGCAGAGGGCGATTGCCCAGAGGATTGAGAGCTCGTCCAGCATCTGCCCTGCGTAGCTGAGAGTCATATGGAAGTAGCCGGAGAACAGACCTGCAGGATGAAAAGAGGGGGAATCTAGCTTGGCGCCTTCCGCACTCAAAGCAGGTTCTCTCCCACGGGGCTGCGGCTGGTTCTTTCTTTAGGGGGTCAGACTAGATGGCCCATGAGGTCCCATGCAACTCTACAGTTCTGTGAGTCCAGAACTTTAGGCTCTGGGCTCCCAGGGCTCCCAGAAGAATAGTAGAACCACAGAATTGAAGCATTGGAAGGGACCGTGAGGGCTAAACGTCATGGATGCTTTAGTTGAGATTCCTACATTTCAAGGGGTTGGACTAGATGATCCTTGGAGTTCCCTTCAAACTCTACAGTTCTAGGATTCTAACCCTCTGCAATGCAGGAATCTTGGCTGGAGCATCGCTGACAGGTGGCCATCCAAACTCTCTTAAAAAATCTCCAAGGAGGGAGAGCCCGGCAGCTTCCGGGAGAGACAGTTTCCACTATTGAAAGAATCTTACATGCAGAAAGTTCCTTCTGATGTTTAGTCTGAATCAGCGCCGGATTTACGTATAAGCTAAACAAGCTATATAGGGACGTGGGTGGCGCTGTGGGTTACACCACAGAGCCTAGGACTTGCTGATCAGAAGGTCTGCGGTTCGAATCCCGGCGATGGGGTGAGCTCCTGTTGCTCGGTCCTTGCTCCTGCCAACCTAGCAGTTCAAAAGCATGTCAAAGTGCAAGTAGATAAATAGGTACCGCTCCGGCAGGAAGGCAAACGGCGTTTCCGTGTGCTGTTCTGGTTCGCCAGAAGCGGCTTAGTCCTGCTGGCCACATGACCTGGAAGCTGTATGCTGGCTCCCTCGGCCAGTAAAGTGAGATGAGCGCCACAACCCCAGAATCAGCCACAACTGGACCTAATGGTCAGGACCTAAATGGTCACCCTTTTAACTATAGCTTAGGGCACCACACTCTTGGCCCTGCCCCCCCAAATTCACTATCAATATATTTAAAAAAGTTAAAGGACCCCTGACAGTTAAGTCCAGTCATGAACGACTCTGGGGTTGCGGCACTCATCTTGCTTTACTGGCCGAGGGAGCTGGCGTTTGTCCACAGACAGTTTTTCCGGGTCATGTGGCCAGCAGGACTAAGCCGCTTCTGGTGAAACCAGAGCAGCACACAGAAACGCTGTTTACCTTCCCACCGGAGCGGTACCTATTTATCTACTTGCACTCTGACATGCTTTCAAACTGCTAGGTTGGCAGGAGCAGGGACCGAGCAACGGGAGCTCACCCCGTCATTGCGGGGATTCGAACCGCCGACCTTCTGATCAGCAAGTCCTAGGCTCTGTGGTTTAGACCACAGCACTACCCCCGCCCCATTAAATAATATACTTCTTCTTAATTGTATTTCAGTTCAACAATTCATTTGATAAAATACATATTTTGTTATGTGCAATTGGCTTTAGATACCTATGTAGGTCCATAAATTACCATGTAGCATATATTCAACGCAGAAAACAGTGGCAATTTGTTGCTGACAAAGGACAGCTGGACATAGAAAGGGCCCTATTACCTTCAGTAGCTTAGGGCCTCATCAAATCTAAATCCGGCTGTGGTCCAAATCCTTTTTTGAAACTGGTTCAAGTCCTGCTCTTTAGAACAGAAGAAAACACGCTTTTCCCCTCTTCCATGTGACAACCTTTCAGATATTTGATCATGGCTATCATATCACCCCTTAACCTCCTCTTCTCCAGGCTAAACATGCCCAGCTCCCTTAGCCGTTCCTCATAAGGCATCGTTTCCAGGCCTTTGACCATTTTGGTTGCCCTCCTCTAGACACGTTCCAGTTTGTCAGTGTCCTTCTTGAACTGTGGTGCCCAGAACTGGACACAGTACTCCAGGTGAGGTCTGACCAGAGCAGAATACAGTGGCACTATTACTTCCCTTGATCTAGATGCTATACTCCTATTGATGCAGCCCAGAATTGCATTGGCTTTTTTAGCTGCCGCGTCACACTGTTGGCTCATGTCAAGTTTGTGGTCAACCAAGACTCCTAGATCCTTTTCACATGTACTGCTCTCAAGCCAGGTGTCACCCATCTTGTATTTGTGCCTCTCATTTTTTTTTGCCCAAATGCAATACTTTACATTTCTCCCTGTTAAAATTCATCTTGTTTGTTTTGGTCCAGTTCTCTAATCTGTCAAGGTCATTTTGAAGTGTGATCCTGTCCTCTGGGGTGTTAGCCACCCCTCCCAGTTTGGTGTCATCTGCAAATTTGATCAGGATGCCCTTGAGTCTATCATCCAAGTCGTTGATAAAGATGTTGAATAAGACCGGGCCCAAGACAGAACCCTGTGGCACCCCACTAGTCACTCTTCTCCAGGATGAAGAGGAACCATTGATGAGCACCCTTTGGGTTCGGTCAGTCAGCCAGTTACAAATCCACTGAGTGGTAGCATAGTCAAGACCGCATTTTACCAGCTTCTTTACAAGAATATCATGGGGCACCTTGTCAAATGCCTTGCTGAAATCAAGGTAGGCTACATCCACTGCGTTCCCTTCATCTACCAGGCTTGTAATTCTGTCAAAAAACGAGATCAGGTTAGTCTGACATGACTTATTTTTCAGAAATCCATGCTGACTATTGGTAATCACAGCATTCCTTTCTAGGTGCTCACAGACTGTTTGCTTAATGATCTGCTCCAGAATCTTCCCTGGTATTGATGTCAGACTGACTGGGCGGTAATTATTTGGGTCCTCTCTTTTCCCCTTTTTGAAAATAGGGACAACATTTGCCCTCCTCCAGTCTGCCGGGACTTCGCCTGTTCTCCAGGAATTCTCAAAGATGACTGCCAGTGGTTCTGAGATCACATCTGCCAATTCTTTTAATACTCTTGGATGCAGTTCATCTGGCCCTGGAGACTTGAATACATCTAAACTAGCCAAGTATTCTTGTACTATCTCCTTAGTTATTCTGGGCCGTGTTTCCTCTGCTGAATCATTTGCTCCAAATTCTTCAGGTCGGGCATTGTTTTCTTTATCGGAGAAGACTGAGGCAAAGAAGGCATTGAGGAGTTCAGCCCTTTCTGTGTCCCCTGTTTGCATTTCACCATCTTCTCCTCTGAGTGACCCCACTGTTTCTTTGCTCTTCCTTTTGCTACGAACATACCCATAAAAGCCCTTTTTGTTGCTTTTAACCTCTCTAGCAAGCCTGAGTTCATTCTGTGCTTTAGCTTTTCTGACTTTGTGTCTACACGTGCTGGCTATTTGTTTGAATTCCTCTTTGGTGGTTTCCCCCCTTTTCCATTTTTTGTACACATCCTTTTTTAATCTTAACTCAGTTAAAAGTTCTTTAGATAGCCACCCTGGCTTCTTTAGGCACCTTCCATGTTTCCGTCTCATTGGTATTGCCTGAAGTTGTGCTTTTACTATCTCCCTCTTAACAAACTCCCAGCCATCATGAACTCCCTTTCCTTTTAGTATTACTGTCCATGGGATCTCACCCAGCACTTCCCTAAGTTTTATGAAGTCGGCTTTCTTAAAGTCAAGAAATTGAGTCCTAGTATGCTTGGCTGCTCCTTTCCGCTGTATAGTAAACTTCAGAAGAGCATGATCACTCGCGCCTAATGATCCTTCCACTTCTACCCCACTAACCAGGTCATCAACATTGGTTAGGACCAGATCTAAAATGGCTGTTCCTCTTGTTGCTTCTCCCACTTTCTGGACAATGAAGTTGTCTGCAAGGCCAGTGAGGAATCTGTTTGACCTTATGCTCTTGGCTGAGTTTGACATCCAACAAATATCCGGGTAATTGAAGTCCCCCATTACTACTATCTCCCTTCCTTTTGCATGCTTGGCCATCTGTTCCAGGAAGGCATCATCTATGTCCTCCGTTTGGCTTGGGGATCTATAGTAAACGCCCACAATGAGGTCACTGTTATTCTTCTCTCCCTTAATTTTGACCCAAATGCTCTCACTTTGGCTTTGAGGTTCTAAATCTTGGATCTCTTCACAGGTATACACATCCCTCACATATAACGCCACTCCCTTTCTTGTCTGGTCTGTTTCTCTGAAATAGATTGTATCCCTCCATTATTACATTCCAATTGTGGGACTTATCCCACCAGGTTTCAGTGATGCCTATTATGTCATATTTAGTTTGCTGTACCAAGAGCTCAAGCTCATCTTGTTTATTTCCCATGCTTTGCGCATTAGTGTACAGACATTGAAGTCCATTAATCATTCCCCCATGTCTCTTATTTAAGAATTTTTTCCTCCCACCACTAGGTCTGCTTGCTGTTTGCTCCATTTGGTCTATGACATTTGGATGATCATCTTCATCAATTGATAGACTCCTACCTTCAGGAGCACTGTCTCCCTCCCCCACATTAGTCAGTTTAAAGCCCTCCTGATGAGGTTTCTGAGATTTTTGGCAAAAACAATCCTCCCAACCGTTGTGAGGTGCAGCCCATCGCTTGCCAGAAGTCCATCTTCAAGAAACTGCAGTCCGTGATCTAAGAATCCAAACCGTTCCTGTTTACACCATTTGCGAAGCCAGCTGTTCACTTCCACTATTTTCCCCTCTCTCCCTGGGCCACGTCGTTCAACTGGGAGGACAGATGAGATGACAATTTGTGCATTTAATTGCTTCAATTTCCTGCCCAGAGCCTCGTAGTCTCTTTTGATCTTGTGGAGGCTATTGCTTGCAGTGTCATTGGTTCCCACATGAACCAAGAGGAAGGGGTATTTGTCAGTGGGTTTTATGATTCCTTGTAGTCGTTCAGTTACATCTTGGATCTTAGCCCCGGGGAGACAGCACACTTCCCAAGACATCTTGTCAGGCCCACAGATCACTGCTTCTGTTCCCCTCAGTAGGGAATCCCCTATCACCACTACACGCCTCCTCTTAGGTCTGGTCGGGGTTCTTCCTTGAGCTGTCCGTTCCAAGGTCGCCTGCACATTCCCTGAGGACTGACTTTGCTGCTCGTCTTCATATACCTGATCAACTGTAATGAGGGAGAGATCCTCAAATGGAGTCTGCTCTTCGTCTTCCATGCTAGGGGAGAGGACCTCAAAGCGATTGTGTATTTCTAAACAATCAGAGCGAACCCTGGGCCTCCTACCTCTTTGAGTCACGTTTCTCCATATATCTGGCTCCTGTGTTGGTGAACTAGCCTCCTTCTCATAGAAAGAATATAGAAAGAATGTAAACAGCTTGTATATAATAGGAACAGAAATGCTTGTGCAACCAGTCCAGCAATAAAGGAGCTCTTGACTGTGAATTTGAGTATGACTCCTGCTCTTGTCCTCTGCCTCTGGGGAAAACTCTCCTACAAACAGCAAGAAGTCATTTTACCGAGGTGCCACCACACTAGCAGAAAAGTACCACAGAAGTGGGTGGGCGGTAACCTCTAATAAAATAATAGATCTCATTCTAATGGCCCCCGCTAAAAAACCTTGCAGTTTTTGCTGTCACATGAATGAATGAATCTTTATTTGTGCCAGCCATCAGCCGTAGCAATAAAACAATGATACGATATACAAAGAATAGAAATAAAAAGCGATTTATATAAAATACATTTTAGGGTTTTGACTCAATAGTCAAATAGTGGATCTTATTCTGATAGCCCCAGCTAAAAACCTTGCCACCTTTGCTGTCACCTGCTCATCTTGATCTGCCAGGAGAAAGGACACTGCGGCAGTGGTTGGGTGACCCGGAATGGACAATAATAGAGGGGTGCTGTGGGTTAAAGCCTCAGCGCCTAGGACTTGCCGATCGAAAGGTCGGCGGTTCGAATCCCTGCGGCGGGGTGCGCTCCCGCTGCTCGGTCCCAGCGCCTGCCAACCTAGCAGTTCGAAAGCACCTCCGGGTGCAAGTAGATAAATAGGGACCGCTTACCAGCGGGAAGGTAAACGGCGTTTCCGTGTGCGGCTCTGGCTCGCCAGAGCAGCGATGTCACGCTGGCCACGTGACCCGGAAGTGTCTCCGGACAGCGCTGGCCCCTGGCCTCTTAAGTGAGATGGGCGCACAACCCCAGAGTCTGTCAAGACTGGCCCGTACGGGCAGGGGTACCTTTACCTTTACCTTTACCTTTAATCTCATTCCTCAAGTCTTTATAAAGAGTGCAAGCCAGAACCTGAGATCATCTTGATCTGCTATAAGAAAGGACTTATTCTATAAGTTAAAGGTAAAAGGACCCCTGACCTTTTGGTTCAGTCACAGACGCTTCTGGGGTTGCGGTGCTCATCTCTCTTTATTGGCTAAGGGAGCCCGCATACAGCTTCTGGGTCATGTGGCCAGCATGACTAAGCCGCTTCTGGTGAATCAGAGCAGCACACGGAAATGCCGTTTACCTTCATGCCAGAGTGGTACCTATTTATCTACTTGTACTTTGACGTGCTTTTGAACTGCTAGGTTGGCAGGAGCTGGGACTCAGCAACAGGAGCTCACCCCGTTGTGGGGATTCGAACCGCCGACCTTCCGAACGGCAAGTCCTAGGCTCTGTGGTTTAGACCACGGTGCTACCCGCCTCCCTATTCTATAAGTTACATTTGCTAATTCTACCATTTCACTTGCAATTCCTCCTCTTGCTGGCATTGTTTCGTCTCTCCGTTTCTGGGCATGCATAATTCGGGATGTCGTGATTGCGTAAAGAAATAAATTATCTTGATCTGGAGGGTGCGTCCCTTCCCATCTGATTCCCCCAGGGAACGTACCAATCAATATTGACATGATAGTAAGACCCGGGATGGGAACTGGTCGGTACTGGATGTACTGGGGGTTCAGGAACATCATGATCGGAGGCAGGATGAAAAAACCAACGTTGCTGATCTGCAAAACAGCAGCAAACAAGGAGAGAGAGTTTTCTTGCCGTTCTCATTTTTAACGTGTAATTTGGAACGTTCCACACTTTGAATCGCTTGGTTGCAACCATCAACTTCCAAAAAAACATGCAAACAAAAAACAGCAACACCCCCTTATTAAGAATCAGTGCTTTTTTTCCCCTTTAAAAACATGTTTAGGGGGTACTCTCATTTTGACTCAGGAAAATCACCATTTTATAGTTCGAACCGGGAGGGAATAAATACAGTGAATGGACAAAAGTAAAAAAGATTCACAAAATGTTTAGGGGCATGCGTACCCCCAGGGGGGAAAAGCATTGTTAAGAATAAAGAAAGAAAAGTGACTTAAAGAGAATATTAGTGAATTAACCAAATCCATTGATAAGCAGGGGACAGACCACATTCTGGCATGTGTAATAAAATCAAACATGACCTCTACAAATCTATCCATTTTTTAATTTGTCCCCCGGAAACACATCATTTTTGGGTCATCTTTTCGAGTAAAGTAGGTTCCCAAATCCTGGGAATACAGTGGTGCCTCGCAAGACGAAATTAATCCGTTCCGCGAGTCTTTTCGTCTTGCGGTTTTTTCATCTTGCGAAGCAAGCCCATTAGCGGCTTAGTGGCTATTAGTGGCTTAGCGGCTATTAACGGCTTAGCGGCTTTAAGAAAAAGGAAACAAACTTGCAAGAACTCACAAGACGTTTCGTCTTGCGAAGCAAGCCCATAGGGAAATTCGTCTTGCGGAATGACTCAAAAAACGGAAAACTCTTTCGCCTTGCGCGTTTTTCGTCTTGCGAGGCATTCGTCTTGCGAGGTACCACTGTATCTAGAAGAAAATTGGGCTCTGCTAAGGTCTGTCTCCAGAAACAAGCCATTGTGGCTCCAGCGGCAATCTGAAATCGAACAATTAGCTATTTATTATGTATTTACTAAGATCACAATCAACTTTTGAGGAGCGTTGGGGGTTTTTTTGTTCTCCCAGTGGCGCAGCCATAAAAGTGCTAGCGCGTTTGCAAAGCTAATCAGGGTCCGGTATGGTTTCAAATTGGAAGGGAGACAGTGATCATGGAGCCCAAGAAAGTAAAATCTCTCACTGCCTCCATTTCTTCCCATTATATTTGCCAGGAGGTGATGGGACCAGTGGCCATGATCTTCGTTTTTTGATGTTGAGCTTCAGACCATATTACAATACAGCTAGGCTCCATTCAAAATGGCTTCTCCATGCGAACCAGGAAGTGACCTCTCCAAACAATAGAACGACTCTTCTTATCTCTGTGGCTGTGATCTTCTCGGTGATGCGGACGCAGTGAAGCGGTTGTATGCACATGCGTATGCTGTCTGATTCTCAGCCTCTCACCCCACCAACCCTCTGTGCAGCCCTGGGTCCCGGGTGCAGGAGCCGCCCAATCCGGCTCCAGGAGGAAGTAAACCAGCAACCTGATTGGCCTGCAGGAACAGTCCAATCAGGCTCCAGGAGGGGAGTTGTATCAGCCAATCACACGAGACCCATTGTGAAAATAATGCATATATAGCAAGAGGTTTTGGGGAAAGCACTCGCTCACTGTTTACCATGAGCTGAAATAAAGAGCATGAAATAAACACTCAACGCCGAGTATATTTTAGCCATGTTTACCCCTTAGTAAACATGGTAAAGGGACCCCTGACCTTTAGGTCCAGTCGTGGTCGACTCTGGGGTTGCGGCGCTCATCTCGCTTTCCTGGCCGTACAGCTTCTGGGTCATGTGGCCAGCAGGACTAAGCCACTTCTGGCAAACCAGAGCAGCGCACAGAAACGCCGTTTACCTTCCTGCCAGAGAGGTACCTATTTATCTACTTGCTCTTTGACGTGCTTTCGAACGGCTAGGTGGGCAGGAGCAGGGACCGAGCAACGGCAGCTCACCCCGTCGCGAGGATTCGAACCGCCGACCTTCCTATCAACAAGCCCTAGGCTCTGTGGTTTAACCCACAGCGCCACCCGCGTCCCTTACAAAGCTCCATTTCCCAGCTCCTTTTCAAAAATAGATCTCATTAGAATTAGGGGGGAAAGGGATGTCAAGATTATTATCAAACTTTTTTTTTTAAAATCAAAACAAAAATGTTAATCTAAACAAAAGCACAAAAAACAAAAAGAGAGAAAAGGAGATGAGGGAGCTAGAAAGATAGAATGTACAAGGGGGAACATAAGAGAGGAAACAGAGAAAGAAGAAAAATAGAGAACTTCTGATTCTTTGTCCGTCAGCTCGATATACTGTATTTTTTGCTCTATAAGGCGCACCAGACCACAAGACGCACCTAGTTTTTGGAGGAGTAAAACAAGGGGAAAAAATATTCTGAATCTCAGAAGCCAGAACAGCAAGAAGGATCGCTGCGCAGTGAAAGCAGCAACCCCTCTTGCTGTTCTGGATTCTGGGATAGCTGCGCAGCCTGCATTTGCTCCATAAGACGCACGCACATTTCCTCTTACTTTTTAGGAGGGAAAAAGTCTTATAAAGTAGTGCTGGAGCTGAATAAGTAGAGAGCAGAACACTGCCCCTCCTCTCTGGAGAATCACCAGACTCATCAGGTTTATCATCCTCTATCTTATAGAGCAAAAAATACGGTAAATGTTATTTCACCCACCCACCCACTCCAAGATGCGAAAACTCTTTCTCTCAAGCAACATTACCGTCGCTCCTCAAGCCAAGTGTCGCAAGCGTCGTTTTCTTTTCCCGGTCTTTAGTAAATGCTTCACGCGACTTTTCTTGGGTTTAAACATGTCAGCGCATCACAGTTCCCTGTTATCTGCTTGGAGGCGGGGGTTGAGGGGGGCTGTGGTGGAGATGCTTTCAAATGTGCTCTGCTGTGCGCCTGCAGCCTAAACGCGAGAGCCCAGCGAGGAGGAGGTGAAGTCAGGGGCTCCTGGAGGCCCTGCCCTCTTCCTGCCTCCCCAAGTCTTGCTGTGGGGCAGACGCCAGCCAGCCAGCTCCAGAAGCTGAGCAGGTAAAGCCGGTTTATTTTCTGGATCTCTGTGAAGGTGTGTGGGTGGTCAGCTGCTTAAATGGGCGCCCCACTTTCTCTGTGCCAGGAAAAGCAGTTCTGAAGCAAACACCACACCCTCCTTCCTTTTTTGGTATCGAGTCAGAATTTGGAGCTTCGGGACTGAGGGAGAGGGGAGCGTCTTCACCTTTGATGCACCTTTGCAATATTTCCCATCCCTCGGCATGGCGTGGAATTTGCAATTGGAATATTCAGTCTCTGCAGGAAGCAATCCGTGTGTGGCTGGTGCAGTATGCTACCGGTCCGGATTCGAGGTGCAAATGGCCACGACGACTCAGGGCCCAGGAAACCTTCAGCTCAAACCAGCCATAGGCAAACTCCGGCCCTCCAGAAAGCCAGTGTGGTGTAGTGGTTAAGAGCGGTGGACTCGTAATCTGGGGAACCGGGTTCGCTTCCTGGCTCCTCCACATGCAGCTGCTGGGTGACCTTGGGCCAGTCACACTTCTCTGAAGTCTCTCAGCCCCACTCACCTCACAGAGTGTTTGTTGTGGGGGAGGAAGGGAAAGCAGAATGTTAGCCGCTTTGAGACTCCTTCAGGTAGTGATAAAGCGGGGTATCAAATCCAAACTCTTCTTCTTCTTCTCCAGATGTTTGGGACTACAATCCCTTTCACCCCTAGCTAAGAGGACCAGTGGTCAGGGATGATGGGAATTGTAGTCCCAAACATCTGGAAGACCAGAGTTTGCCTATGTCTGGCTTGAACCTTCAGTTTAGTCGGAATCTCCTTGCTTCTAACTTGTACTCCCCTCCAGAGCAAGAGAAAACAAGAAACCATGTGGCAGCCCTTAAGATATTTGAAGAGGAGATATCATATCTCCCCATCTCTTTCCCAGGCTAAACATGCCCAACTCCTTCAACCGTTCCTCATCAGGCTTGGTTTCCAGGCCCTTGGTCATCTCAGTCACCCTCCCCTGCACACCTCCCAGCTTGACAACATCCTTCTTAAATTGTGGTGCCCAGAATTGGACACGGTATCCCAGGTGTGGTTTGACCAAGGCAGAATAGAGTGGAACTATGACTTCCCTTAATCCGAACACTAGACTTCTGTTGATGCTGCCTAGAATACCATTCACTTTTTTTGCTGCTGCATCACATTGTGGACCCATGTTCAGCTTGTGGTCCACCAGGACCCCTAGATCCTTTTCACATACAGTGGTGCCTCGCAAGACGAAAATAATCCGTTCCGCGAGTCTCTTCGTCTTGCGAAGCGGATTAGCGCTATTAGTGGTTTAGCGGATCAGCTGATAAGCGGCTTAGCGGCTTAGCAGATCAGCGGCTTAGCGGCTTGGCGGATCAGCTGATAAGCGGCTTAGCGGCTTAGAAAAAGGGGGGGGAAGGGGAAAAAACCCGCAGGAACTCGCAAGACATTTCGTCTTGCGAAGCAAGCCCATAGGAAATTCGTTTTGCGAAGCACCTCCACAACGGAAAACCCTTTCGTCTAGCGGGTTTTCCGTCTTGCGAGGCATTCGTCTTGCGGGGCACCACTGTACACTACTAGTAAGCCAGGTGTGTCCCCCCCCCATCCTATATTTGAGCATCGTTCTTCCTGCCTAAGTGCAGAACCTTACATTTGACCCTATTGAAATTCATTTTGTTAGCTTGTGCCCAGTTCTCTGATCCATTAAGGTCATTTTGAATCCTGATTCTGCCTTCTGCGGCATTAGCTACCCCTCCCAGTTTGGTGTCATCTGCAAATTTGACCAGCATCTCCTCAATTCTTCATCCAAGTCATTTATAAAGAGGTTGAATAACAACGGGCCCAGGACAGAACCCTATGGCACCTCACTTGTCACTTTTCCCCAGGATGACAAAGAAAACTTTGGGTTTGTGTTATGCACTCAGCTTGGATCCTAGAACAATAGACAGGTGGGATCCTAGAAGGCAGCAACCTGATTGGTCTGCAGGAGCCACCCAATCAGGCTCCAGGAAGAAGTGGATTAAGTAAAGGATTAAGTAAATAAAGGATTAAGTAAAACTGGATAGTTAAATGGTGAAAGAAGAAGAGTGTAAAATTACAGTATGTTAAGATAAATTATTAGGATAGAAACAAAGATGGAAAGGATTTGCTGAAATACTTAATTGAACTAGAATACAAAAAGGGGAGGTGTGAGGAGGTCAAGGAAACAAGCAAATGAAAAATAAGTTATGGGAAGGTTTAACTTGTTTTTTTCTTTTTCTTTTTTCTTTTTTTCTTAATTGTTTGTATTTTTCTGGGTTTTTTTATTATTTTCTGCTTGTCTGTATTCATGTGATGTATTGTTTTGTTTTTTCTTGCTTAATTTCGTGTTTTCTTTTTGTAATCTTTAAAATTGGAATAAATATTTTTTTTTAAAAAAAAGGAAGAAGTGAATCAGCAACCTGATTGGCCTGCAGGAGCAGTCCAATCAGGCTCCAGGAGGGGAGTTGAATCAGCCAATCACAGGGGACCTCTTGTGAAAATAATGTATATATAGCCAGAGGTTTTTCGGGGGAAAGCACTCACACACTGTTTACCATGAGCTGAAATGAAGAGCATGAAATCAACACTCAACTCTGAGTATATTTCAGTTTGGTCAGTCAATCACCTAAACGTTGCCTCGTTCAACCCATATTTTACCAGCTTCCTCGCGAGAATATCATGGGGCACTTTGTCAAAAGCCTTTCTGAAATCAAAATACAGTGGTACCTCGGATTACATGTGCTTCAGGTTACATACGCTTCAGGTTATAGACTCTGCTAACCCAGAAGTATTACCTCGGGTTAAGAACTTTGCTTCAGGATGAGGACAGAAATCATGCTCCGGCGGCGCGGCAGCAGCAGCAGGCCCCATTAGCTAAAGTGGTGCTTCAGGTTAAGAACAGTTTCAGGTTAAGAACGGACCTCCGGAACGAATTAAGTACTTAAGCCGGGGTACCACTGTATTGTATGGAAGAAAACATGTACAGCTTCTGAGAGCTGCTTCGTAGCCTTGGTTCCTCCTCGCCCAGACCACAAAAGCAACTCTGATACCTCGATGGAACCCTGAGTTTTTATTTCATTTGCAAGGGAGCATCTGAAAATTCGTATCTCCTTGACTAGACCATAGCCAAGGTTCTCAGCACATCCTCGCCAGGTCCTGGTGAACAAGTACATTTTGTTTATTAAATAAATAAAAAAGATGAAATAAATGAGGGCAGACGGAATAGCGGCTTACCGTGTTGTAGTATTCTACAATGTATTCTGACTGTGCAAAATTCTCTTCGCACCAGTCTACTTCAGCGCTTTGGTAGGCAAATATACTAGGCATGCTGGCAATACCTTTCAAAAAAGAAGAACACAACACCTTAGTACCCAAAGAGCATTGCAGTGGAGAAAAAGAACCTGCCTATCCAGATTTTCCATATCTCCTTCCCTCTGAAATATTGCAGCACACACTTTGATGCCCGGCGACGGCTCTGAGCTGGCGTACAAGAATCTGCCGGGAAGATGCAAAGAAAATGAAGGAACCTTATTCTACATGTGGTGGACTGGTCCCCAAATCAAAAAAAAAAAAATTGGACATGATTTATGAGGAACTTAAAAATAAATAAATGCTAAAATATATATTCCTAAAGAAACCTGAAGCTTTTTTGTTAGGCATTTTAACGATAAGCATCCAAAACAAAAACAAAAGAGTGTTTCTTCACACGACAACAGCTTTAGAACAGGGGTAGGCAACCTAAGGCCCTGGGGGCCGGATCGCCTTCTAAATCCGGCCCGCAGACAGTTCAGGAATCAGCATGTTTTGACATGAGTAGAATGTGTGCTTTTATTTAAAATGCATCTCTGGGTTATTTGTGGGGCCTGCCTGTTGTTTTTACATGAGTAGAACGTGTGCTTTTATTTAAAATGCATCTCTGGGTTATTTGTGGGGCGTAGGAATTCGTTCATTTCCCCCCCTCCAAAATATAGTCCGGTGATTGGGCCGGATCCGGCCCCCGGGGCCTTACTTTGCCTACCCACGGTTTAGACTAAATGTGATCCACCTGGAGAAGGAACTGGCAAACCACTCCAGTCTTTTGCCAAGAAAACTCCATGGACATAAAAAAAGGGAGAATTTTTGAGAAGAAAGTGGGATGCTCTGGTTCATGGGGTCACGGAGAGTCGAACACGACTAAAAAACAACAAGTGGGTTGTCCAACAGGACGTGACAATTGTAGGTTAAAGTGAAATGTGTCCTCCCCAATTTCTTAACAATAACGGGGCTAAAATTGTACTGCGTGTCATTCTCGGATTAATTCCCCCACAAGCTTTCAAGTGGGGTGTCTGTATGGCAGGAGTTTTCGGTGTAATCCTCCAAAAAGGCAAAATGCCCTTTTCTGCAAGAGGCATCCCTGCAACGCTGATAACAGAGAATGCAGTGTTGGCCGTATCAACAATCTCAACAATCTCAGCAGAACTTTGCTTTGTCAAGCCTGTCACGATAGGCTTGAAAGCCTATGTGTTTGATACCTGGCAAGCCAAACTATTTAGAAGAAAAGACATGGAACATTTGGGATAAGCAGGGCTTTCATTAACTGAGAGGTTGGCTTTTATTGCCAGAGTCATTCGCAACTGGACTTAACTGTCAGGAGTCCTTTGAAAAGGTAGCCCCTGACCATTAGGTCCAGTCGTGGACGACTCTGGGGTTGCAGTGCTCATCTCGCTTTACTGGGAGCCGGTGTACAGCTTCTGGGTCATGTGGGCAGCATGAATAAGCCGCTTCTGGCGAACCAGAGCAGCACACGGAAAGGTAAAGGGACCCCTGACCATTAGGTCCAGTCGTGGCCGACTCTGGGGTTGCGGCGCTCATCTCACTTTATTGGCCGAGGGAGCCGGTGTACAGCTTCTGGGTCATGTGGCCAGCATGACTAAGCTGCTTCTGGCGAACCAGAGCTGCACACGGAAACGCCGTTTACCTTCCCGCCAGAGCGGTACCTATTTATCTACTTGCACTTTGACGTGCTTTTGAACTGCTAGGTTGGCAGGAGCAGGGACCGAGCAACGGGAGCTCACCCCGTCATTGCGGGGATTTGAACCGCCGACCTTCTGATCGGCAAGTCCTAGGCTCTGTGGTTTAACCCACAGTGCCACCCGCGTCCCTCAGGGGTCCTTTACTTTTTTTACCTCCATAGGGACGTGGGACCAGGAGATTGTCAGAAGAGGAGTGCAGCAGTCTGGCCGGTTTATGAGGGGCAAGGCAGGTTCCAGGCTGTTTAAGACCTGGAACTTAGCTTAGCAATAGACTGGTATCCAGCACAGATCTTTAATGTACTGATGCAGAAACATCCCAGGCAAAAGCTATACAGCTGCCCATAGGGACCGAGAAATTTGACGGACAGAAGTGGCAGCAGGCAAGGGGAGTAGGGGCATCTGTGCGAGAGGGCAGGTCTCTAACCCTGACAGGATGGCTCAGTTGGTTAGAGTGTGGTGCTGATAATGCCAAGGTTGCAGGTTCGATCCCTGTATGGGACAAAGTGAGCTCCTGGTTGTCCCTTTGAATCTTTAGCTGTAGGAACGTAGAATCATAGAATGGTAGAGCTGGAATTGGACACCCAAAGTTCCTCTAATCCAAGCCCCTGCAACGCAGGGATCTCAGCTAAAGCACCCTGGCAGATGGCCACCGAACCTCTGCTTAAAAACCTCCAACGAAGGAGAGCCCGCCACCTCCTGAGCGAGACCATTAGGAAGCCGTCTTATGCAGAGGCTGAACATTTGGTCCACCTAAATCAGGGTTGATTACACTGACTGACCGAGGCTCTCCATAATTTCGGGGAGAAGTCTCTTCCACCTTCCGCTTGCAAAGAAGGTGCTGTCCCGCTGAGCTATGGCCCTTCCTCAATTTGTACCCATCTGACTCCTGGCAGTGAGAGTGGAAGTGAGAGCTGGACCATAAAGAAGGCTGATTGCTGAAGAATGGATGCTTTTGAATTCTGGTGCTGGAGGAGACTCTTGAGAGTCCCATGGACTGCAAGAAGATCAAACCTCTCCATTCGGAAGGAAATCAGCCCTGAGTGTTCACTGGAAGGACAGATCCTGAAGCTGAGGCTCCAAGACTTTGGCCACCTCAGGAGAAGAGAAGACTCCCTGGAAAAGACCCTGATGTTGGGAAAGATGGAGGGCACAAGGAGAAGGGTATGACGGAGGACGAGATGGTGGGACAGTGTTCTCGAAGCTACCAGCATGAGTTTGACCAAACTGCGGGAGGCAGTGGAAGACAGGAGTGCCTGGCTTGCTCTGGTCCAGGGGTCACGAAGAGTCAGACACAACTAAACGACTAAACAACAACAACACCTGGCATCGCGTGTGCCGTGATGAGCAGGGGGAGAGGCATAGGTGCCAACTCCCTGTGGGCCCAAGCACCCAGAAAATCCCCATCAAGGGGCCAAGCACCCACAAAATTTGGCTCTGGGCACCCACAGTCGCGGTGCGAAGCTGGCACTCCTGGTGGGTGGGCATGGTTTGGGGAAAAGGTTTGCAGGCCAGGCTGGTAGCCTGCAGTTCCCTTACACCTGGAATCGGCGAAGGAAAAGACAAGCCGTTGTTTCAGATTATATGTTCCTGGAATTATGCAAGAATCTCTCTCTCTCTCTCTCTCTCTCTCTCTCTCTCTCTGCATTGAGATAAGAGATTCTCCCACGCCTCTTGCCTCCCTCTCCACAGTAATGAAGGCGGTGGACGGGGTGGCTGTAAAAGAGTTTTGTAGAGCTAGCTAATCGCAAATTGGTGGCAATTCACATTTTATTGCCATGCAGTCAGTTTCGTCTGGCCAATTGCAAGGTGCTTAGGAGAGCAGGGCAGAGTTCACACTCTCAAAGATGGAGGGGGAAGGAATTCAAATCTGTCCGCGTTTAAAGGCAACTGCTGTGCAGAAAGATACACAAACCCGAACACAGCCTCTTTTGAAATCCGCCCTTCTCCGAATTTTGCCATGAAATTATCCAGCCAAAGGGATGCGTCTAAAAAAAGGCATATTCCGGGGTGAAAGCGCGTGTGGAAATGAGTGAAAACAAAATAGCAGATCCATTGCGTTATGCTTTGCGAAAACGTTTACACGGAGCAAAATTGCAAAGGTTTGGAGAAAACGGTGCTGATGAATTTTCGCATGGGAAAATAAAATCTCAGATTGATGTGGAAGTGTGGAGTACTGGATTCAAGATGGGGGAGGGGGAGGGAATCAGAAATGGGGATTGACAGATCCACCCTTCCCTTGCCTCACTGAGACTGTGATAACATCAACCCAGGAGAGATTGCTGTCATGCCTTAGCCGAAAACATCTGTTCTTGCAGCCTCCAATTGTCCTGTTTCCCTTCCACCTGCCATGGCAGTGGACCACACGGCCTGGTCTGCTTTCCCAGGCTGTTGTAAGGATGAAAACGATGGGGTCCGAAGCATGTTTTCAACCCTTGAAATGTATACCGTATTTTTCGCTCTATAAGACGCACCAGACCACAAGAGGAGGAAAACAAGGGAAAAAAATATTCTGAATCTCAGAAGCCAGAACAGCAAGAGGGATCACTGCGCAGTGAAAGCAGCAATCCCTCTTGCTGTTCTGGCTTCTGGGGTAGCTGCGCAGCCTGCATTTGCTCCATAACACACACACACATTTCCCCTTACTTTTTAGGAGGGGAAAAGTGTGTCTTATAGAGCAAAAAATACGGTAATTTCAGCAAACCCTGCTGACTCAAGGGAATGTTCACTGGCCTTGCACCATTCTGGTCCTCGGGACAACAAACGCACATAGGACTGTGCTCATTCTGCTCTTCAAAAGGAAAACCAGGGGGACATATCAGGTGCTGGAAAAATGCCTTGTGTCCAGCTGAACCTGCGGGCCAGTGTGCGTTGTAACCTCCCAAGTGGGATGGCTAGGTCAATAGAGCACACTTCATCTCAGGTTCGTGGGTTCGAGCCCGGCATGGGGCAAAAATATTCCTGCACTGCAAAGGGGTTGGACTTGTTAACCTTGGCAATTCCCTCCCAACTCTACAGTTCTTTTTTAAAGGGATATTATTGTTTATTAGGGATGCGGGTGGCACTGTGGGTTAAACCACAGAGCTGCTTGGGCTTGCCAATCAGAAGGTCAGCAGTTCGAATCCCCACGACGGGGTGAGCTTCCGTTGCTCGGTCCCTGCTCCTGCCAACCTAGCAGTTCGAAAGCGTGTCAAAGTGCAAGTAGATAAATAGGTACCGCTCTGGCGGGAAGGTAAACGGCGTTTCCGTGTGCAGCTCTGGTTCGCCAGAAGCAGCTTAGTCATGCTGGCCACATGACCCAGAAGCTGTACACCGGCTCCCTCGGCCAGTAAAGCGAGATGAGCGCCGCAACCCCAGAGTCGGCCACGACTGGACCTAATGGTCAGGGGTCCCTTTACCTTTACTATTGTTTATTAGATTATTCAGAGGTTTTAACAAATTGACTTCACCTACAGTATATCATTCACACATTTGTGGACTCGCTTTCTTTGAAGTTTTATAAGTAGAGGTCGGGCGGCCATCTGTCATGGACACTTTAAGCTGAGATTCCTGCAGGGGGTTAGACTAGATGACCGCTGGGGCCCTTCCAACTCTATGATTCTATGATTCTATGCTTCCATGATTCTTTCTTACTTCCCACCCTGACATCTTAATTCTTATCGTTTATTGCTGCATTCAAAGGGCCGCTAACCCCGCTAACTCCATCTTATCGTTTTTGCTCCGCTGCTCGTATCTCGAACCCTGCTTGCAATTTCATATCGCATACCCTCCAACGTTTTTCTGATGGAAATGGGGGAAATGCCTACAATTTTCCACAGTTCATCATTTCGATCTCTTAGTTTTACAGCCGATTTTGCATGATCCATCCATTTTAGAAGCCATCCCACTTTGGTCGGACAATTCTAGGATTCTGTCTGAAAACAGATGAGGTGGTCTGGCCACATGGTAAGAGTTTCAGCAGTGTAAGAAATAACTAAAGTTTAAAAAAGTAGTTGCAATAGATGGGGGGGGGCCGCAGAAAAAGCGGGAAAAAGAGAATCATGGAAGGAGAGGGGGGGAAGTCTCTTTTCTGTCTATTCTTTGATATCCGAAAACGCTACTACTTTTTTTATTTCAGAGATTCTTTTCCTTCCGCATCGTTTCTCTTTATCTTTTGTTGATATGGAATTATATCAGAAACGCAAATAAATAAATAACAATAACAATATTAAAAAGAAAACAGCTGAGGTGATGCGAGAGAAATTGAGCTCTGGCCTTTCCGAGTTCGAAGAGCCACAATGGAAACCGAAGTAAATTTTTGGAGCGTCCGTGTTTTAGAGTAAAGGGAACTGCTTTGCACCATGTCAGAATTCTGGTCAGTTTTGCCACCTGGAAATGAGTTAAACTGACTGGCCTGGGACACTACAGTGGAACCTCTGGATGGGATCCGTTCCGGAGCCCCGTTCACATCCTGAAGCGAACACAACCCGTGTCTGCGCATGTGCGGGTCGCGATTCGCCGCTTCTGCGCATGCGCGCGACGTCATTTTGACCGTCTGCACATGCGCAAGCGGCGAAACCCAGAAGTAACGCATTCCGTTACTTCCGGGTCGCCATGGAGCACAACCTGAAAACGCTCAACTTGAAGCAACTTTAACCCCAGGTATGACAGTACAGGAGGCCACATTTTTTGCTTTTGTTTTAACTATATATTTGTGGTTTTACCTTGTGAATGGCCCTGAGATCATGTGAGGAAAGGTGGTATAATAATAATAATAATAATAATAATAATAATAATAATAATAATTTATTATTTATACCCTGCCCATCTGGCTGAGTTTCCTCAGCCACTTTGGGCAGCTTCCAACCAAAGATTAAAAATACATTACAACATCAGTCATTAAAAGCTTCCCTTAACAGCGCTGCCTTCAGATGTCTTCTAAACCTCAGGTCTTTGTTTATTTCTTTGACATCTGATGGGAGGGTGTTCCACAGGGCGGGTGCCACCACCGAGAAGGCCCTCTGTATATAATTATAATACACTGCCAAGCCAACCATATGGGTGTGGTATAAAAATTAAAATTATTATCCTCCTTCCCTGCAACAAGTTCAGCATCCCTGACCTCAAGATGAGGATGAAAGATGCTGTAGTTGGCATCTGGGATGAGTTGCGGAAGAATGATAGCTTTGCTGAAAGTGTAATATAGAAAATTAGGTGCCAAAATCCAAACAGAACAGAGAAGGCTATGTATGCAACCGCGGCTGCACAGATATTATTCACCCAGAGATAAAAGAGGACAAAGTCCCGAAGAATGGCAGATTAAATTGATGGATTTATGCCAAAATGGCAAAAATGACCGGAAGAATCAGAAATCAGGAAGACCGAAATTTTAATAAGGAATGGGGGGAATTTATAATTTACCTTAAAAACCATTGCAGTTAAAATTGTTGGTAGGATTTGGAATAACACTTGTAGTTTAATGGTGGTTTTGGATGTAATGGAGAGGTAAAAGATTTGGATTATTATAAAAGATCCAGGAGGAAATGATTAATGATTAATAATATAATTAATAATGATTAATAAGAGGGAGAAGTTTCTTTGGAATCTTGTTTTTATGTTGTGTGTTGTATGCTTGTGATTGTTAAACTTTAATTTGAAAAACCAAATAAATATTTTTTATTTTTTTAAATTAACATATCATTTCCAACAATCATTTAACGTATTTTCTTATTTTATACAATGTTTTGGACTTCCATCAATCGCATCTGAAGATTTTTCAATGTTCATCACTTTATCTACATTTCTTAATTTCTCTGTTACTTTTAATTGTCCTTAACCAATAACTCTCTTCATAATCATTGCAGTATTTCGCAACTCCTCCTTACAAAACTTCTTGCAGTCCTACTAGCGTAATCTGTTTATTAAAATTGCTTTTCAAATAGTTCAGATATTTACTCCAGTCCTCTGAGAATCTCTGGTCCTGCAGCTTTCAGATCCTTCCTGTCATCTTATCTAATTCTGCATAGTCCATTAATTTCAAAATAAATTTATTTTTAAAATAGAAAATTGCCCAGTATATTGGAGGGTGGTGGAAGACTTCGGAAGACAAAATGTGGGAGAAACTTGCTGGCAAATTCAGTTGGCCTATTCTAACCAGACATAGACAGATCCTGAAGCTGAGGCTCCAAGACTTTGGCCACCTCATGAGAAGACTCCCTGGAAAAGACCCTGATGTTGGGAAAGATGGAGGGCGCACGGAGAAGGGGATGACAGAGGACGAGATGGTTGGACAGTGTTCTTGAAGCTGCCAGCATGAGTTTGACCAAACTGAGGGGGGCAGTGGAAGACAGAAATGCCTGGCGTGCTCTGGTCCAGGGGGTCACGAAGAGGAGGACATGACTAAACGACTAAACAACAACAACAACAACAACAACAAAACCATACATATAAGCCTTAAGACCTTTGGCAAAATCTGAGCTGAGAGTCTGAGCATTGCACCTGTGGGGGCATTCAGCCTGGAAAGAACCTTGATATGAAATTCTTCTTCTTCTTCTTCTTCTTCTTCTTCTTCTTCTTCTTCTTCTTCTTCTTGAATAAAAGCATCCTTTGAAACAGTATTGCCCAAAGTGGGCACCTGGGGGGCGCTGGAACAATCTGGGGAGTCAGGAGTAGCCATGGGTCCAATTGGGGAGCACAGAATAAAATTAAGGGGTCAGTAGAAGCAGCCACGAAATTAAGAGACGCCTGCTTCTTGGGAGAAAAGCAATGACAAACCTAGACAGCATCTTAAAAAGCAGAGACATCACCTTGCCAGCAAAGGTCCGTATAGTTCAAGCTATGGTTTTCCCAGCAGTGATGTATGGAAGTGAGAGCTGGACCAAAAAGAAGGCTGTTCGCTGAATAATTGATGCTTTTGAATTCTGGTGCTGGAGGAGACTCTTGAGAGTCCCATGGACTGCAAGAAGATCAAACCAATCCATTCTGAAGGAAATCAGCCCTGAGTGCTCACTGGAAGGACAGATTGTGAAGCTGAGGCTCCAATACTTTGGCCTCCTCATGAGAAGAGAAGACTCCCTGGAAAAGACCCTGATGTTGGGAAAGATGGAGGGCACAAAGAGAAGGGGACAACAGAGGATGAGATGGTAGGATAGTGTCCTCGAAGCTACAAACATGAGTTTGACTAAACTGTGGGAGGCAGTGGAAGACAGGAGTGCCTGGCATGCTCTGGTCCAGGGGGTCACGAAGAGGCGGACACGACTAAACGACTAAACAACAAGAACAAGAAGAAGCATAAAGAAAGAAGAAACTGTCTGTACATGTTTCATCTGTTGTGTAATGATGCTTACTGCCAAGTCAGGTGCAGCAGGTGTGCATTTATCCTAGAATACCTATGTTCGCTTGCAATTTTAGCCGATATTTATATTTTTGCAAGTGATATAGGAATGTGATTCTTAAAAGCATACAGAGGTTGTGAGGGTTTTTTAAAGCAATTTGCTCATTTCATGATTGAAACTCTTTCCTGCACTCGAGTCGGCTTCCAACGCTTCAAAAAGTTTCAAATTGCAACCAGACAGTTTGATACCTCCATCCTCTTAAATTGCGGCTTCCTGGAGCGCTGCGTTTTAGATTTGTAAGCCTTTTGGGGCAGAGACCTGCCCCCTTGAACTTTGCAAAGATACAAGGAACAAAAGTAAGAATAAGTTGCATTTGATGAAGCCCGAACTTTGGAGTTGACACACTGAGAGCAACGGACTTTTGACTTCATCCCTCTCATTCCAATGGGTCTACTCTGAGCAGGCAAGCACAGCCCAATGGCCTTGCAACTTCTAAAATGGGGATTGTTTGAAAAGAACGTGCACCTTTCAAATCCAACCCTTGCTTATAAAACCAGCATTCATCTACCTGTTTAGGGAAGCTTTTAATGTTTAATAGATTATTGTGTTTTAAATATTCTGTTGGAGGCTGCCCAGAGTGGCTGGGGAAACCCGGCCAGATGTGCGGGGTAGAAATAATAAATTATTATTACTACCAATCCATCACCTGCACATCACTTTCCATGCACATCGATGGAAGGAACATTTTTCCGCAGAGCAACCAGACCCTGATTTCCCCTGAGCATGCGCAGAGTGGCACAGAGTATATGCAGAGAGCCGAAGCGGTAGAGGGGGCGTTGACACCTTGCGGGATTTCAGACAAAACAAGGCTTTCAGAACCCCAACTAAAGAATCACGGCAAGAAAAATTGATGGACTATGCAGAACTGGCAAAACTGACATACAAACTACGGGACAAGGATAACTGTGACTTTAAAGATGAATGGGAACCCTTTACAAAGTATCTGAAGATGCAACAAAGCGAACTGGACTCCTTGGCTGGCTTTGAAGAAACATTCACAAACTTTTCATTGATAATAATCAGCTAAATAGTTTGAGGATCTATACAACTGTGTAACATGCAGAAAACAGCATTTTTAGAGAAATCGAAGACTGGAACTGGGGGAAGTCGGGGGGTGGGGGAGGGAGGAAAAATGGGGGGAGAGAATAAGGATGATATGTTTCTGGATGAAATGTTTTGTTTTAATTTTGAATTAAAATGTTACTAAAAAAAAAAAGGCTTTCAGGTTACCCGCTTTTATAGATCTGGAATTCCTGGGTTGAAGGTGAGTCCTTACCTGCGGTGTCTCCGCTCCCTCCGCAAAGCCGAAACTCCAGATGTCAAAAGAGCTCTTGAAGGCGTTCCTGGGGTATCTCCTGCTGCTGCAACCTGTCTTGTCACCTTCCCTTTGCTGGGAAAGAACCAGCCTCAGGGAAGTCGGACTGGAAGTTGACAAGACCAGCAAGCTGAGAGATGGCTCTGTCTCAGGGAACAGTCCGCACCTGGCTTCTATAACCTCTGCGGATCGCAGGGCTGGGGGAAATTTAAATAAATCTGCATGGCCAGGCACGGCTTTGAGGACAGGGGAGGGGCAGGGTGGCAAAGGCAAGGCGGCCAAGCCCTGAAGCTCACACACACACACACACACACACACACATTTCGACATATGCCAAGCTGTTTATCTCCTCCCATCGAGCCTTTGGTCCCTTCCCTTTGCACACCTGTGTGTGGTTCCGTTTCAACACATCTCCTTGCATGTTGGTTCAGTTGCCCCAAAGGCGCAAGGGGCTTGCAGGGCCGACGCGAGAAATGGGCAGGGCTGGCCACATGCCACGCTGCCCCTGCAGGACCCGGACAGACGTTTTCCCAGAGATTCCCTGCCACCACACACACACACACCGCTTTCCTCTGGGGTCTTTGCCACGGCCTTTCGCCTGCCGCCAGAGGTTCTGCTGGGTTTTGCCGTCTGGCTTTCACGGGAGCATTTTGGACTTTACAGTGGTACCCGTAGCTGACAACTTTTCCTTTTCTTGCGAGGAATCCTATTTGGAATACAGTGGTGCCCCGCAAGACGAATGCCTCGCAAGACGGAAAACTCGCTAGACGAAAGGGTTTTCCGTTTTGGAGGTGCTTCGCAAAACGAATTTCCCTATGGGCTTGCTTCGCAAGACGAAGATATATTGCGAGTTCCTGCGGGGTTTTTCCCCTCCCCCCTTTTTTCTAAGCCACTTTGCCGCTTATCCGATAAGCCGATAAGCCGCTAAAAGCCGCTAATAGCGCTAATCCGCTAAGCTGTCAATGGGCTTGCTTCCCAAGACGAAAAAACCGCCAGACGAAGAGACTCGCGGAACGGATTAATTTCGTCTTGCGAGGCACCACTGTAAGGGAATTTCCCTTTAAAAAAGGGAAACGTTGAAAGCTATAGGATTCCTCGGGTCACAGACGCTTCAGGTTACAGACGCTTCAGGTTACAGACTCTGCTAATCCAGAAATACAGTGGTACTTCGGGTTAAGTACAGTGGTACCTCAGGTTAAGTACTTAATTCGTTCTGGAGGTCCGTTCTTAACCTGAAACTGTTGTTAACCTGAAGCACCACTTTAGCTAATGGGGCCTCCTGCTGCCGCCAGAGCACGATTTCTGTTCTCATCCTGAAGCAAAGTTCTTAACCTGAAGCACTATTTCTGGGTTAGCGGAATCTGTAACCTGAAGCGTATGTAACCCGAGGTACCACTGTAGTACTTCGGGTTAATCTAACTCTACATTTAATAGTATACTTAACACATTATATTCTGTTTTATGTGGTCTATTTTCTCCCTATCTCCTCTGTTGGTTATTGACAGAAAGAAAGAATGAAAGAAAGAAACTCTGTAAAGAAAAGAAGGGTTCTGCAGAACACGAGAGTTTTGCTGTCTGGAAAACACTTCTTGTCCTTTTCTGCACTTTTTATTGACTCATCAGTATGGAGATACAGGTGTCATGCACAGCCTCCAGCGCAGGCAGAAACAGGTTCGAATCCTGCCATCTCCAGGTTATTATCACTGGTTGTGCTTTATATGTTTAGCCTAGGCATGCTTAGTTTACGAAAGGTTGTTGGCATCTGTCTGTTCTCCTCTGTTGCTGTTGTTGCCAGAAAAATTTTTTGCACATCACTTGGGAAGACAGGTGAACTAATGCCAGTGTACTGGAAGAAGCAAAGATGACCAGTATCGAAGCAATGATTCTTCAACATTCGTTGGACTGGTCATGTTGTGCGGATGCCTGATGATCGTCTTCCAAAGCAACTACTCTATTCCAAACTTAAAAATGGAAAGCGCAATGGTGGCGGTCAACAAAAGAGGTTCAAAGACTCTCTCAAGGCAAATCTTTAAAAAGGTAGTATAAACACCAGCAACTGGGAAACACTGGCCTGCGAGCGCTCCAGTTGGAGAACAGCCTTTACCAAAGGTGTCATGGGCTTTGAAGACACTCGAACTCAGAACGAAAGGTAGAAACGTGCTAAGAGGAAGGCACGCTTGGCAAATCCACACCGGGTCTTAATTGGCTAAGAGGGATCGCTGCTGAAGAAGAAGAAGAAGAAGAGGAGAAGAAGAGGAGGAGGAGGAGGAGGAGAGAAGAAGAAGAGGAGGAGGAGGAGGAGGAAGAGGAGGAAGAGGAGGAGGAGGAGGAGGAGGAGAGAAGAAGAAGAGGAGGAGGAGGAGGAAGAGGAGGAGGAGGAGAGAAGAAGAAGAGGAGGAGGAGGAGGAAGAGGAGGAAGAGGAGGAGGAGGAGGAGGAGAGAAGAAGGAGAAGAAGAAGAAGAAGAAGAAGAAGAAGAAGAAGAAGATCAGGAGGAGGAGGAGGAGGAGGAGGAGGAGGAGGAGAGAAGAAGAAGAGGAGGAGGAGGAGGAGGAAGAGGAGGAAGAGGAGGAGGAGGAGGAGGAGGAGAGAAGAAGAAGAGGAGGAGGAGGAGGAAGAGGAGAGAAGAAGAAGAGGAGGAGGAGGAGGAAGAGGAGGAAGAGGAGGAGGAGGAGGAGGAGAGAAGAAGGAGAAGAAGAAGAAGAAGAAGAAGAAGAAGAAGAAGAAGATCAGGAGGAGGAGGAGGAGGAGGAGGAGGAGAGAAGAAGAAGAGGAGGAGGAGGAGGAAGAGGAGGAGGAGGAGAGAAGAAGAAGAGGAGGAGGAGGAGGAAGAGGAGGAAGAGGAGGAGGAGGAGGAGGAGAGAAGAAGGAGAAGAAGAAGAAGAAGAAGAAGAAGAAGAAGAAGATCAGGAGGAGGAGGAGGAGGAGGAGGAGGAGGAGAAGAGAAGAAGAAGAGGAGGAGGAGGAGGAAGAGGAGGAGGAGGAGAGAAGAAGAAGAGGAGGAGGAGGAGGAAGAGGAGGAAGAGGAGGAGGAGGAGGAGGAGAGAAGAAGGAGAAGAAGAAGAAGAAGAAGAAGAAGAAGAAGAAGAAGAAGATCAGGAGGAGGAGGAGGAGGAGGAGGAGGAGGAGGAGGAGAGAAGAAGAAGAGGAGGAGGAGGAGGAGGAGAGAAGAAGAAGAGGAGGAGGAGGAGGAAGAGGAGGAGGAGGAGAGAAGAAGAAGAGGAGGAGGAGGAGGAAGAGGAGGAGGAGGAGAGAAGAAGAAGAGGAGGAGGAGGAGGAGGAGAGAAGAAGGAGAAGAAGAAGAAGAAGAAGAAGAAGAAGAAGAAGAAGAAGAAGATCAGGAGGAGGAGGAGGAGGAGGAGGAGGAGGAGAGAAGAAGAAGAGGAGGAGGAGGAGGAGGAAGAGGAGGAGGAGGAGAGAAGAAGAAGAGGAGGAGGAGGAGGAAGAGGAGGAAGAGGAGGAGGAGGAGGAGAGAAGAAGAAGAAGAAGAAGAAGAAGAAGAAGAAGAAGATCAGGAGGAGGAGGAGGAGGAGGAGGAGGAGGAGAGAAGAAGAAGAGGAGGAGGAGGAGGAGGAGGAGGAGGAGGAGGAGACAGGAGCAGAGTCTATATGGCTGTCTCTCAAGAGCTGAATTGCAAGGAGGGAAGCAGAAGGGCTTTTGCATGTTTAGGGAGATGCTATCGCCCAGCAGAAGACCCCATGTTATAAGAAGCTGTCATCGCCTAAGTCTGATCATTGCTCCATCTTTATTGGGATAGACTTCACTGACAGGCAGAGGCTCTTCGGGGGTTTGGGGAAGGGGTGTCTCCCGGGATTGAAACTGGAATGTTCTGCTTGCAAAGGGGTTGCTCTGGTCTTCCTCTTAAATATCCAAGTGAATAGCTCAGTTGGTTAGAGTGCAGTGCTGATAATGCCAAGGTTGCAGGTTCGATCCTCGTAAGATCCTTGAGAGCCAGTTCGATCCTTGAGAGCCAGTGTGGTGTAGTGGTTAAGAGCGGTGGACTCGTAATCTGGGGAACCGGGTTTGCGTCTCCGCTCCTCCACATGCAGCTGCTGGGTGACCTTGGGCCAGTCACACTTCTCTGAAGTCTCTCAGCCCCACTCACCTCACAGAGTGTTTGTTGTGAGGGAGGAAGGGAAAGGAGAATGTTAGCCGCTTTGAGACTCCTGAAGGGGAGTGAAAGGCGGGATATCAAATCCAAACTCTTCTTCCAAACTCTTCTTTGTAAAGGACAGCTGCATATTTATTCATCGCAGGGGGCTGGACTAGGTCCCTCAAGGTCCCTTCCAATCCTATGATTCTAGGGAGTAAGAATTCCGTAAGAATTTTGCTTTGCAAAGACATATCAGGTTTCTAGGAAAAAAGTGTATGTGTGTGTGTGTGTGTGTGTATAATTTTCAAAATAAAAACAATTTAATATAAAAACAAGGGGGGGAGGAGGGAGTACAGAAAAAGGCACAGGCGCAATATACAAGACACACCACAACCTTAAGAAATAAAACACTCCAAAGTTCAGGTTACATGCAGTGAAGTTGACAGATATCCATAACTGCCGTTGTTGTGCAGTTTGCAAATCGTTGCTGGAGGCTTATGCCATAAAGTTCTGCCAGATGGTGTTAAATGCTCGTGGCCGTTCTTTTCCTTGCGTAGCCGGGATTTTATGTGCCATTCTCTCTGCCAGGGCTAAAGTCCGACTCGTACCGTGCTGGTAAGGATAGCTTATCTAGATCCTTTCCACTGTCAACTGAGAGGTTGCAAATGCGCCGTGAGGCCCTTAGACTTGATGTCGTCATTGTATCCTGTAAACCTAGAGAGTAGTAGTAGTAGTAGTAATAATAATAATAATAATAATAATAATAATAATAATAATAATAATAATCTTGGAGTGCAATATGATTATGACCATATTATGATTAGGAACACTATGATCAGCTGTAATATGAACGAGTCCTTTATGTGCATGTGGTGAAAACCCTTTTATTGGAGTGCACTTCAACCAGGTGTGAGGCTATGTGCCATTCAGAACCATGGAGGTCATATGAGGCAATTGCCCTCTTCGCCATCATCATTGTCCGGCCACCAAGAAGGCTCTGAGCCTTCTTCAGACCATTTGGCCATGATACTAACGTTAACTAAGCTGGAGTTTTTGTTATTAAATATGACAAGAAGAAAGCACAAGAACTCAGGCCAATGTAAGTTTCAGTAGTGGGAGTGGTCCCTACTAGTTACTGACAGCTGATTAACTTTTTAAATATATATTTTATATATATATACAGTCATACCTCATGTTGTGTCCGCTTCAGGTTGTGTTTTTTCAAGTTGTGGACTGCCAAAACCCAGAAGTACCGGAACGGGTTACTTCCGTTTTCCGGCAGTCACGCATGTGCAGAAGCACTAAATCACGCTTTGCGCATGCGCAGAAGTGCCGAATTGCAACCCGTGCGTGCGCAGACTCGCAGGCGTGGGTTGCGAACGTGCCTCCCGCACGGATCACGTTCGCAACCCGAGCGTCCACTGTATTAAAGATTTCTTAGTGTACAAAAACACAAGCGTTGCCTCTTTTTTCAAGTTGAGTTTTCTACAGTTCCGCTCCCTTTGTTGTGAGACATTAGTGTTACATACAATGTTAGGAAGAAAAGAGGGGGACAGAGGGGGAATGGTGAGTGGAGTGGGGTGGGGTGGGTGGTTATGCTTCTGTTCTTCTGCTTAGTGTATGTGTGGGGTTTTGCATCAGCGTGGCAAAACGTGGGGGTTTGCGTTTTGGTGGCAGGTGGCGCTGTGGTTTAAACCACTGAGCTCTAGTGCTTGCCAGTCGGAAGGTTGGTGGTTTGAATCCCTGCAATGACGGGGTGAGCTCCCGTTGCTCGGTCCCAGCTCCTGCCAACCTAGCACGTCAAAGTGCAAGTAGATAAATAGGTACCACTCCGGCGGGAAGGTAAACGGCGTTTTCCGTGCGCTGCTCTGGTTTCGTGAGAAGCGGCTTAGTCATGCCAGCCACATGACCCGGAAGCTGTCTGTGGACAAACGCCGGCTCCCTCGGCCAGTACAGTGGTACCTTGGGTTACATATGCTTCAGGTTACATACGCTTCAGGTTACAGACTCCGCTAACCCAGAAATAGTGCTTCAGGTTAAGAACTTTGCTTCAGGTTGAGAACAGAAATCATGCTCCGGTGGTGTGGCAGCAGCAGGAGGCCCCATTAGCTAAAGGGGTGCTTCAGGTTAAGAATAGTTTCAGGTTAAGTACAGACCTCCGGAACGAATTAAGTACTTAACCCGAGGTACCACTGTAAAGCGAGATGAGCGCCGCAACCCCAGAGTTGTTCATGACTGGACTTAACTGCAGTGGCGTAGCGTGGGGGGTGCAGGGGGGCCGGCCGCACCGGGCGCAACATTGGGGGGGGGCACTCGCACTAGCAGCTCTCTGCCCCTACTAAAATCCACGGTTTAGGGGATGCAAATTACTTGCCTTGCCCCGGGTGCTGACAACCCACGCTACGCCACTGCTTAACTGTCAGGGGTCCTTTACTTTTTGGGTTCTCTTACCATTCGTTGTGTTACCTTGGTGGTGAGAGAGATTGGGGGTGGCCTGGGGTGTGTTTGGGGTGTCTTTGGTTGGCTGTAGTGAGAGTTGTCATCTTGGCTCGAAGCGGCACCCATCCCCATTGCTCCATTTCCAATTAAGCAAGCCTCGACTGAAGCGGAGGCGATCCCATGCGTATCCAGACTAGCAGAAAGGCTTTTGCAAGCGGAGCCGGGGAGAATTTTCCCACCGGTATGCTAATGCAAAGTTGGCTAATTTAAGGCAGACTTCGCCCTCCAGTTGCCGAGCAAATTAAACCGAGATCTTCACAAGGGAAAGCCTGGAGATTTCAAAAGCACCAAGCGCCCAGATTCTCACAATAGGCAGGTGTCGGGTGGCTGTAGAACAGATCAAGTTGGCTCCAGAGGAATTAGTTCTTTGTGGCGTTGAAAATCGGGGTGTCCCCCTGGCTCGGGTGCAGGAAAAGGGGCTTTGCATTGGGGCTGCCCAGGCAGTGGACTTCCCTGCCGTAAGAGGTCTGGGGATCTGTTAATGACTTTCCTTTTTGCCTTTGTTGTCATGGAATACTGTGTCCCAGAATTGTGAAGGTTGCCTCCACTGTTGAGCAGCACAGCTAAGGAAGAAGGAGTGGAGTGTCTCCGGGGGGAGCATAGCTCCCATTCCCTTCCAAACACACAGACAGGAAAGTGTGGTGGCACCCAGGGAATAGTTGCAGCAGCCGGATGGCTGGCTGAAACACACACCATTGCACTCTTTTTGCATGGGATTCACTCTGAATCAGCCAGTTAGTGAACTTGGTGCTCCTGTGCAACAAACCCACTACAAAACTGCTCTTCCCCGCACACTTCCAGGCAGTGGCGTAACGTGGGGGGTGGGGGGGGCTGGCCGCACCGGGCGCAACATCTGGGGGTTAGGGTTAGGGGGCGCAAATCCACGGGGTTAGGGGGCGCAAATTACTTGCCTTGCCCCGGGTGCTGACAACCCACGCTACGCCACTGCTTCCAGGTCCCTCCAGCTGGGCTTTTTGAGTGTGATGGGTTTTTCTCACTCCAGAGCAGTTTGTCTTTAAGCTGAAGGTCACCAGGAAAGCAAGGGAGACTAAAAAAAATTGCACTCTTGGTTTCCTGGAAGAAGATCAAAAGACTCCCCTGGACTAGAAGAGACATCTCATTAATAACTGGAGAAATGCCAAAGAACTTTGGATATCTGCTTGGGGGGTTTCTGATGCAGTATTAATTTAACAAGGAGCCAGGAGTGAAACCGAAAGTAGACTGAACAGCTAGCTGAATCCAATCATATCTCACAAGGACTACTTGCTGTTTGCTGCCTGCTGCCTGCTGCCCCGGAAGACTCCCCTGTGTGAGTGCCTGAGGGCCCTGCTCTTGCCACTTACTACCTGCCCCTGGTCGGGGCCGGACAGGCCTCACTAGGACAGTTGCTGTTACTGCTGGAGGGGCACAGAGTGTTTTTAAAATGTTTTTAAAATTTCTTTTGAATTTTTTGTATGTGGGGGGTGGGATGGATGTTTGGTTGGGCTTAGGGATTTTTTTTGATTTTGATGTTTTTGTAATTTTTACAGTTTTTTGTATTGTTTTATTGGCTTTGTTTGTTTGTTTGTTTGTTTGTTTAAGGTGTTATTTTGTTCTTAAGGGGAGGGGTCAGGGCTGCCGGGGAGTGGGCCCCAGCCACAAAATGGCTGGGGCATGTTCCACAGGGGGGGATGCACTGGGACAACCGATCTCAGTGATCACGGGTAGGAGGAGGAGTTACGCTAAGACCAGACCATGTCATTACAGAGGAGGCAGGTTTAGTCGTTGTCTGAGGACTATTCTTGCCTCTGGGTCTGGTCCTGACCGGATGGATACTAGAATCAGCAAGGGATACCCACATGACCTGAAGGTGCTGCTGTGCAATGCCAGGTCAATGATTCATAAGACCACTGCCATCCATGACTTGATCATGGATGGAGGACTTGACCTGGCATGTGTAACAGAGACTTGGTTGGATGAAGCAGATGGGCCTGTCCTTGCCGCTGCTTGTCCACCAGGTTTCTCTTACGCACAGCAACCCAGGTCATGTGGGCGAGGAGGGGAGGTTGCAGTGATTTTTAGGAAGTCATTAGTTTGCACCAGGCGTCCTAATGGGAAGACCCAGTTTTCCGAGTGCATGTTCTGGAAGTTGGGCAATAGGGGCAGTACAGGATTCCTTTTGGTGTACCGACCTCCCCGCTGCACCAAGGATTCCCTGCCCGAGCTGCTTCAGGTCGTGGCGGATGTTCTCCTGGAGACACCTAGCTTGGTCGTCCTAGGGGATTTTAACATCCATGCTGACACGACCTTACAAGGGGCCGCTCGGGACTTCGTGGAAAGCATGGCCTCCATGGGGCTGTCCCTGAATAAGTCTGGCCCAACCCATAGCCGCGGACATGCCTTGGACCTGGTGTTTACCTCTATGGATGTTGGTGATCTGACACTAAGTAAAAGCGAAACGAAAGAAGTGCCATGGTCAGATCACTTCCTGGTGCAACTGGACTTCTCTGCGACCCATCCCCTCTGCAGGGAGGTGGGACCAATTCGGATGGTCCGCCCCCGCCACTTAATGGATCCAAATAGTTTCCAGAGAATGGTAGGGGATGCTTTATCCCATGTTGATGGCCTTTCAGCTGATTCCCTGGTGGCCCGCTGGAATGCGGAGTTAACCAGGGCTATTGACTGTTTGGCTCCGAAGCGCCCTCTCTGATTGCATGGAGCCCAGACAGCCCCGTGGTTTTCCATGGATCTGAGGGCAAAGAAACAATCGTTGAGACGGCTAGAGCGCCGGTGGCGGATAACTCATTCCGAATCTGACCGGACACAGGTTAGAGCTCAACGTTGAGCCTACCAAGTGGTGATAGTGACGGTGAAGAAGAATTTCTTCACCGCCTCTATTGCATCTGCAGAAAACAGCAGCAGGAGACTTTTTCAGGTAGTTCACAATTTAGCGGAACCACCTGCAACATCGGGGCCCAGTACGGGCCACATGTTCTCCTGCAATGATTTTGCAAAGTTTTTTGCAGATAAAATCGCTCAGATTCGGGAAGAAGTAGACTCCACCGTGGGAGCAGGGTCGGGGCAGGAGAGTGCTAGAGTTCTGTCTAGTCAAGTTGAGTGGGATCAATTCCAATCTGTTACCTCCGAGGATGTGGACAGGCTGCTTGGATGAGTGAAACCAACCACCTGTCTCCTGGATCCTTGCCCATCCTGGCTTATAAAAGTTAGCCGGGAAGGACTGGACGATGGGCTTCGTGGGGTGGTGAATGCTTCCCTCCGTGAGGGAGCCTTCCCAGACCCGCTGAAAGAGGCGGTTATTAAACCGCTTCTTAAAAAACCATCTTTAGATGCGGCCACGGTGGCCAACTATTGCCCAGTCTCAAATCTTCCATTCTTGGGCAAGGTGATAGAGCGAGCGGTTGCCGAACAACTCCAGGCACGCCTGGAAGAAGCGGACCATTTGGATCCCTTCCAGTCGGGATTCAGGCCTCATCATGGGACTGAAACTGCCTTGGTCGCACTGGTTGATGATTTCCGGCGGGCTAGGGACAAAGATGAGAGCTGTTTCCTAGTTCTGCTGGATCTCTCAGCGGCGTTTGATACCATCGACCATAACATCCTTCTGGACCATCTTGAGGGGTTGGGAGCTGGGGGCACTGTCATACAGTGGTTCCGCTCCTTCCTCCTGGGCCGTGTTCAGAAAGTGGTGGTGGGAGAGGAGTATTCAGACCCCTGGGCTCTCACTTGTGGGGTGCCTCAGGGTTCTGTCCTCTCCCCCATGCTTTTCAATATTTACGTGCAGCCGCTGGGAGAGATCATCAGGAGGTTTGGGCTGGGTGTTCATCAGTATGCGGATGATACCCAGCTCTACCTCTCTTTTAAATCAGAACCAGTGAAGGCGGTGAAGGTCCTGTGTGAGTGTCTGGAGGCGGTTGGAGGATGGATGGCGGCTAACAGATTGAGGTTGAATCCTGACAAGACAGAAGTACTGTTTTTGGGGGACAGGAGGCGGGCAGGTGTGGAGGATTCCCTGGTCCTGAATGGGGTAACTGTGCCCCTGAAGGACCCGGTGCGCAACCTGGGAGTCATTTTGGACTCACAGCTGTCCATGGAGGCACAGGTCAAATCTGTGTCCAGGGCAGCTGTTTACCAGCTCCATCTGGTACGTAGGCTGAGACCCTATCTGCCTGCGGACTGTCTCGCCAGAGTGGTGCATGCTCTGGTTATCTCCCGCTTGGACTACTGCAATGCGCTCTACGTGGGGCTACCTTTGAAGGTGACTCGGAAACTACAATTAATCCAAAATGCGGCAGCTAGACTGGTGACTGGGGGCAGCCGCCGAGACCATATAACACCGGTCTTGAAAGACCTACATTGGCTCCCAGTACGTTTCCGAGCACAATTCAAAGTGTTGGTGCTGACCTTTAAAGCCCTAAATGGCCTCGGTCCAGTATACCTGAAGGAGTGTCTCCACCCCCATCATTCTGCCCGGACGCTGAGGTCCAGTGCCAAGGGCCTTCTGGCGGTTCCCTCATTGCGAGAAGCAAAGCTACAGGGAACCAGGCAGAGGGCCTTCTCGGTAGTGGCGCCCGCCCTGTGGAACGCCCTTCCAGCAGATGTCAAAGCGATAAACAACTACCTGACATTCAGAAGACATCTTAAGGCAGCCCTGTTCAGGGAAGTTTTTAACATGTGATATTTTAGTGTATTTTTGGTTTCTATGGAAGCCGCCCAGAGTGGCTGGGGAGGCCCAGCCAGATGGGCAGGGTATAAATAATAAATTATTATTATTATTATTACTGTGCACGGACCTGGACACCTCCCCTCAAAATGGATATTGTTATTATTATTATTATTATTATTATTATTATTATTATTATTATTGTTGTTGTTGTTATTATTATTATTATTTATACCCCGCCCATCTGGCTGAGTCTCCCCAGCCACTCTGGGCGGCTCCCAATCAAGTGTTAAAAACAATACAGCATTAAATATTAAAAACTTGTAGAATTGTAGGGTTGGAAAAGACCCCTGAGGGTCCTCAAACCCAACCCCCTGGAATACAGGAATCTCAACTAAAGCACCCAGTTATCCTGAATGGGGCAACTGTGCCCCTGAAGGACCAGGTGCGCAGCCTGGGAGTCATTTTGGACTCACAGCTGTCTATGGAGGCGCAGGTCAATTCTGTGTCCAGGGTGGCTGTTTACCAGTTCCATCTGGTACGCAGGATGAGACCCTCCCTGCCCGCAGACTGTCTCGCCAGAGTGGTGCATGCTCTGCTTATCTCCCGCTTGGATTACTGCAGTGCGCTCTATGTGGGGCTGCCTTTGAAGGTGACCTGGAAACTACAACTAATCCAAAATGCGGCAGCCAGACTGGTGACTGGGGGCGGCCGCCGAGACTACATAACACCGGTCTTGAAAGACCTACATTGGCTCCCAGGACGTTTCCAAGCACAATTCAAAATGTTGGTGTTAACCTTTAAAGCCCTCAACGGCTCAGTATATCTGAAGGAGCGTCTCTACCGCCATCATCCAGCCTGGACACTGAGGTCCAGCTCTGAGGGCTTTCTGGCAGTTCCCTCCCTGCAAGAAGTGAGGTTACAGGGAACCAGGCAGAGGGCCTTCTCGGTGGTGGTGCCTGCCCTGTGAAACCCCCTCCCATCAATCAAGGTAATAAACAACTATTTTACTTTTAAAAGACAACTGAAGGTGGTCCTGTTTAGGGAAGTTTTTAATGTCTGACGCTGTATTGTTTCAGTTGGAAGCCACCCAGAGTGGCTAAGGAAACCCAGCCAGATAGGCAGGGTATAAATAATAAATTATTATTCTTATTATCCATGACAGATGGCCACCCAACCTCTGCTTAGATACCTCCAAGGAAGGAGAGCCCACCACCTCCCAAGGGAAACTGTTCCACTGTCCAGCAGCTCTTGCTGTCAGAATGTTCTTCCTGATGTTGAGTCGGAATCTTCTTTCTTGCAACTGGAAGCCATGGGTTCGAGTCCTACCATCCGGAGCAAGAGGACACAAGCTTGCTCCATCTTCCATGTGACAGCCCTTCAGCCATGGAGAAGAGGAGGTTAAGGGGTGATGTGATAGCCATGTTCAAATATATAAAAGGATGTCACATAGAGGAGGGAGAAAGGTTGTTTTCTGCTGCTCCAGAGAAGCAGACACGGAGCAATGGCTCCAAACTACAAGAAAGAAGATTCCACCTAAACATTAGGAAGAACTTCCTGACAGTAAGAGCTGATTGACAGTGGAATTTGCTGCCAAGGAGTGTGGTGGAGTCTCCTTCTTTGGAGGTCTTTAAGCAGAGGCTTGACAACCATATGTCAGGAGTGCTCTGATGGTGTTTCCTGCTTGGCAGGGGGTTGGACTCGATGGCCCTTGTGGTCTCTTCCAACTCTAGGATTCTATGATTCTAAGATGGCTCTCTTTTCTCCTCAATCTTCTCTCTCCCAGGCTCAGCATACCCAGCTCCTTCAACCATTCCTCATATGGTCTGGTTTCCAGGCTTTTGATCATCTCAGTCGCCCTCCTCGGCCCACCTTCCAGCTTGTCAACATCCTTCTTAAATTGTGGTGCCCAGAATCGGACACAGAACTCCAGGTGTGGTCTGACCAAGGCAGAATAGAGTAGGACTATGATTTACCTTGATCTGGACATTAGACTTCTGTTAATGTGAGTGCCTGGAGGCGGTTGGAGGATGGATGGCGGCTAACAGATAGAGGTTGAATCCTGATAAGACAGAAGGACTGTTTCTGGGGGACAGGAGGCAGGCAGGTGTGGAGGACTCCCTGGTCCTGAAAGGGGTAACTGTGCCCCTGAAGGACCAGGTGCACAGCCTGGGAGTCATTCTGGACTTACAGCTGTTCATGGAGGCGCAGGTCAAATCTGTGTCCAGGGCAGCTGTTTACCAGCTCCATCTGGTACGTAGGCTGAGACCCTATCTGCCTGCGGACTGTCTCTCCAGAGTGGTGCATGCTCTGGCTATCTCCCGCTTGGACTACTGCAATGTGTTGGTGCTGACCTTGAAAGCCCTAAATGGCCTCGGTCCTGTATACCTGAAGGACTATTGTATTTTTAATCTTTTGTTGGAAGCCACCCAAAGTGGCTGGGGAAACCTAACCAGATGGATGGTGTATAAATAATATATTATTATTATTAACTGGTTTTACACAGTTTCACACATTTTAACTTTAACCATTTGAACATTCGGACTCCCTTCCCTCCCACCATGGGTTCCGCATTGAAAATTAAATTTTCTGCATCTTTTACCCTGTTATATATCCATATCATGAAGAGTTTGACACGACTAAATGACAACATATCCATAGTTATTGTAGTTAATTCCACAGAAGAAGAGGAGGAGGAGTAGGAGTTTGGAATTCATATCCCACCTTTCACTCCCCTTAGCAGCGGTTCTCAACCTGTGGGTCCCCAGATGCTGTTGGACTACAACTCCCATCATCCCTGAGCTCTGGCCTTGCTAGCTAGGGGTGATGGGAGTTGTAGTTCAACAACATCTGGGGACCCACAGGTTGAGAAACGCTGCCTTAAGGAGTCTCAAAGCGGCTAACATTCTCCTTTCCCTTCCTCTCCCACAACAAACACTCTGTGGGGTGAGTGGGGCTGAGAGACTTCAGAGAAGTGTGACTGGCCCAAAGTCACCCAGCAGATGCATGTGGAGGAGCAGAGACGCAAACCCGGTTCCCCAGATTATGAGTCTACCGCTCTTAACCACTACACCACACTGGCTCTCCAAAGGAGAGCCTTAGAAGAAGAAGAGTTTGGATTTGATATCCCGCCTTTCACTCCCTTTTGTTGTTGTTGTTTAGTCGTTTAGTCGTGTCCGACTCTTCGTGACCCCATGGACCAGAGAACGCCAAGCACTCCTGTCCTCCACTGCCCCCCGCAGCTTGGTCAGACTCATGCTGGTAACCTCGAAAACACTAGTGCTGCAAAATTGTCACAAGAGTGCCTAGACTAAAATTGTCCATCAAAAACTTCACTCTTGTGGTTTATCACCACAACAGCTATTCACTTTGTGTTTTAGTAAAGCGAACAGTCTAATTTGTCAACGCCTAAATGATATTGAGTGTCAGAACAACTTGACCACAATAAGGAGGTTTTGCCCGTGGTGTGACTATTTTCCACCTTCCCATTTCGACTCTCTCGCACCCTATCTGCATAACCTAGCAATTCTAAAATATAGACGCGCTTTTACTCTTGCAAGATTGAATGTCTTGCCCTTGGCTGGACTTGAGGGACGATTCCAACAGATTCCACACGCAAAATGCTTATGTCCCTGTGGAGATGGCAGTCATGAATCGGTGGCGCATGCCCTTCTGGCTTGCCCTCTTTATAAAGACTTGAGGAATGAGATTATCACCTCTCTATTATCGTCCATTCCGGGTCGCCCAACCACTGCCCAAGCGTCCTTTCTCTTGGCAGATCAAGATGAGCAGGTGACAGCAAAGGTGGCAAGGTTTTTACCTGGGGCAATCAGAATAAGATCCACTATTCGACTATTGATTCGAAACCCTAAAATGTATTTTAGATAATTGACTTTTTATTTCTATTCTTCGTATATCGTACTGTTGTTCTATTGCTATGGCCGATGGCTGACGCAAACAAAGATTCATTCATTCTGTTAACACTTACAGAAGCTTTGCAAACCGTTCCAGAAAGTTATTCTAAGACCCACTGCTCCCTTCTTGGGTTCCCTGTGCATGGGAATTTTGTGCCAACCACACCCAGGATGCAGATTTCAACAGACGGCCAGCTTTTGGGGGCAGAAAATAGTTTATCAGCTGGACTGGATTGGGTAGGGATGCTTGTGGATTTAATCAGCACAAGCTGTGCTTTAAACCTGCAGCCGCAAGAACACTGAGGGAGTTGGGGATGTGTAAATTGGCTGAGCGGTGATAAGATAGTCATCTTCGCATAGCTAAAGGGCTGTCTCATGAAAGATGGAGCAAGCTTGTTTCTTTCTGCAACAGAGGGTAGGATCCGAACTAACAGATGCAAGAAAGGAGGTTCTGACGAAACCTCAGGAAGAACTTTCTGACAGTAAGAGCAGTTCAACAGAGGAGAGATGGGGGACTTTCAAGGGAAGTCATAGTACCAGTGGCGTAGCGTGGGTTGTCAGCACCCGGGGCAAGGAAAGTAATTTGCGCCCCCTAACCCATGGATTTGCGCCCCCTAACCCGTGGATTTGTGCCCCCTAACCCTAACCCCCAGATGTTGCGCCCGGTGCGGCCGGCCCCCCCTGCACCCCCCACGCTACGCCACTGCATAGTACCACTTTGTTCTCACTTGTTCAGGCCACACCGGGAATATGGTGTCCAATTCTGGGCACCACAATGTAAGAAGGATGTTGACAAGCTGGAAGGTGTGCAGAGGAGGGTGACTGAGATGATCAAGGGTCTGGAGGGATTTTTGGATTTGATATCCCGCTTTATCACTACCCGAAGGAGTCTCAAAGCGGCTAACATTCTCCTTTCCCTTCCTCCCCCACAACAAACACTCTGTGAAGTGAGTGAGGCTGAGAGACTTCAGAGAAGTGCGACTGGCCCAAGGTCACCCAGCAGCTGCATGTGGAGGAGCGGGGAAGCGAACCCGGTTCACCAGATTACAAGTCCACCGCTCTTAACCACTACACCACACTGGCGTATGAGGAACGGTTGACAAACCTAGACAGCATCTTAAAAAGCAGAGACACCACCTTGCCGACAAAGGTCTGTATAGTTCAAGCTATGGCTTTCTCAGTAGTGATGTATGGAAGTGAGAGCTGGACCATAAAGAAGGCAGATCGCCGAAGAATGGATGCTTTTGAATTCAGGTGCTGGAGGAGACTCTTGAGAGTCCCATGGACTGCAAGAAGATCAAACCTATCCGTTCTGAAGGAAATCAGCCCTGAGTGCTCAATGGAAGGTCAGATCCTGAAGCTGAGGCTCCAATACTTTGGCCCCTTCATGAGAAGAGAAGACTCCCAGGAAAAGACCCTGATGTTGGGAAAGATGGAGGGCACAAGGAGAAGGGGACAACAGAGGACGAGATGGTGGGACAGTGTTCTTGAAGCTACCAGCATGAGTTTGACCCAACTGCGGGAGGCAGTGGAAGACAGGAGGGCCTGGCGTGCTCTGGTCCAGGGGGTCACGAAGAGGCGGACATGACTAAACGACTCAACAACAACAACAACAACAACAGTTCTGTTAATGGCTATGTGCTATATTTGTTTGGCAGGAGTGGACGTGCCGGAGGCAAGGCTTGTGTGAGACAACACAGCACGTCCAGGAATTTCCCCGGTACTCCTTTTTGTGTAGGCCGTTGGGCCATGACCTTGAGACATCAGCCTTCATTTGGGCAGGGTGTCACAATATTTGAATGGCTTTCTTAATAAACTTTAGTTCCCTTGATTGGTTGTGTGGTTACTGGGTAGATGGCAGTGTGGGGGCTGCTTACACTGAGTATGTCAGAACTACAACAGTTTTACATTTACACATACAGTGGTACCTCGGGTTACATACGCTTCAGGTTACATATGCTTCAGGTTACACACTCTGCTAACCCAGAAATAGTGCTTCAGGTTAAGAACTTTGCTTCAGGATAAGGACAGAAATCGGGCTCTGGTGGTGCGGCGGCAGCAGGAGGCCCCATTAGCTAAAGTGGTGCTTCAGGTTAAGAACAGTTTCAGGTTAAAAACGGACCTCCGGAACGAATTAACCTGAGGTACCAATGTACACAGTTCTTTCTTTGGTTACATTCACTTTGCAGCATATTTACACAGGGTATCTCTTAGACCATGGGTAGACAAACTAAGGCCCGGGGGCCGGATCTGGCCCAATCGCCTTCTCAATCCGGTCCGCGGACGGTCCAGGAATCAGTGTGTTTTGACATGAGTAGAATGTGCCCTTTTATTTAAAATGCATCTCTGGGTTATTTGTGGGGCATAGGAATTCGTTCATTATTTCCCCCCCCCCCCAAAAAAAAAAAAAATAGTCCGGCCCCTCACAAGGTCTGAGGAACAGTGGACCAGCCCCCTGCTGAAAAAGTTTGCTGACCCCTGTCTTAGACGTTTGCAGAATATACATTTTACAGGATTATGTCAACTTGGAATTCGCGTATGGTTCAGTTAGTCTTTGGGTATACACTTTATTAAGATCAGATTCAAGACTGCGACAAAGACAAAGAGAATCCCGCTTCAATTCTGTTTATATTACCTGACAATGGACACCAATTGCACTACCTGGGCAGCCTGGGTATTCCTTCGTGATGGTAAATACTTTAATTCCTGAGTCCAGGTCACAGGCTCACCTGAGTCATACACAAATACACCCTTAAGACAGGTAAGCAAAAGACTATGATTTCCCATTTCCTTCCTCCTTGCAGAGAAATATTTGAGGTCACTGGGAGAGTCAAAATGGCTTCAGGGTTGTTCTCCTGTGCTATTTCAGACACGTGGTTTATATGCTTATGTATGTGTTTGCCTTGTACCATGGGGTTGCGGCATTCATCTCACTGTCAGGCCGAGGGAGCCAGCGTTTGTCCGCAGACAGTTTTCCAGGTCATGTGGCCAGCAGGACTAAACTGCTTCTGACACAACGGGACACAATGACGGAAACCAGAGCGCACGGAAACGCCGTTTACCTTCCCGCTAGAGCAGTACCTATTTACCATATTTTTCGCTCTATAGGACGCACTTTTTCCCCTCCAAAAATTAAGGGGAAATGTGTGTGCGTCCTGTGGAGCAAATGCAGGCTCCTTGGCTTCAGCGATAGCAATGTGAAGCCTCCGAAGCGCAGAGGGAGCGCTCCCTCCGCGCTCCGGAGGCGTTGCGTTGCTTTCGCTGAAGCCTGGAGAGGGAGAGGGGTCAGTGCGCACCGACCCCTCTCGCTCTCCAGGCTTCAGGGATAGCCGCCTGAAAACTTTGGAGCACAGCGTGAACTTGCGCTGCACTCCGAAGGCTTCGGGTTCCTTTTGCTGAAGCCGGGAGAGCAAGACTCTCCTGGCTTCAGTCAAAGGAACCCAAAGCCTTTGGAGCACAGTGCGAGGTCCTGCTGCACTCCAGAGGCTTCAGCCACGTGCCTGCCTGGAGGCCGGAGGAGGAACAGAAGGGTCATAGAATCATAGAATCATAGAGTTGGAAGAGACCACAAGGGCCATCGAGTCCAACCCCCTGCCAAGCAGGAAACACCATCAGAGCACTCCTGACATATGGTTGTCAAGCCTCTGCTTAAAGACCTCCAAAGAAGGAGACTCCACCACACTCCTTGGCAGCAAATTCCACTGTCAAACAGCTCTTACTGTCAGGAAGTTCTTCCTAATGTTTAGGTGGAATCTTCTTTCTTGTAGTTTGGAACCATTGCTCCGTGTCCGCTTCTCTGGAGCAGCAGAAAACAACCTTTCTCCCTCCTCTATGTGACATCCTTTTATATATTTGAACATGGCTATCATATCACCCCTTAACCTCCTCTTCTCCAGGCTAAACATGCCCAGCTCCCTTAGCCCTTCCTCATAAGGCATCGTTTCCAGGCCTTTGACCATTTTGGTTGCCCTCCTCTGGACACGTTCCAGTTTGTCAGTGTCCTTCTTGAACTGTGGTGCCCTTCTATTCCTTCTCCAGCTTCGCTTGAAGGGGCGCTGCGCAGTTCTCTCTCTCTGCGCAGCGCCCTTTCGGCGATGCGCCTGTCCTGGCTTTTGCCGTAGCCGCGCGCAGCCTCTTCAGGCAGGGGGAGCCTTCATCCAGCTTCCCTGAAGAGGCTTGGTGCATTTATCCCAGAAGCCAGAAGAGCCACACAGTATCCCAGAAGCCAGGTCCCTCTTGCTGTTCTGGCTTCTGGGATTCAAAATATTTTTTTTCTTGTTTTCCTCCCCCCCCCCCCCAAACTAGGTGTGTCCTATCATCTGGTGCATCCTATAGAGCAAAAAATATGGTATCTACTTGCACTGGTGTGCTTTTGAATTGCTAGGTTGGCAGGAGCTGGGACGGAGCAATGGGAGCTCACTCCATCATGGGGATTTGAACCACCGACCTTCTGATCAGCAAGCCCAAGAGGCTCAGTGGTTTAGACCACAGCGCCACCCGCAACCCTAGTTGGTCAAGGGAGCTGTGGACTCAGAAAGGTTGGAAACCTCTGTGCTATGCGAAAGCGAAACATTCCAGGACCAAATCAGAAATTGGGACGACTTCTGTAAATACAGGACTCTCCCTGGAAAATAGGGACACTTGGATCGTCTCCGTAGGCCAGCTAGCCACTTGCGGGCCACTTCATAATCTAATTTGCAAAGACAGCAGAGGGAGACCCAGGATGAGGTCCTCGTTTTCTCCCACTCTTTCTCTCTCTCTCACACACACGTGCAAATATCTGAGATTCCTTTGCACACTTCTTCCCTCCAATGCAAAAACTATGCTTTCTTGATCACCACCTTGTGGCCATCCGAGGTACAGCGACACCTATGGATGCATCCGTTTTTTCAAATCTTTATTTACAGTAGTACCTCGGGTTACATACGCTTCAGGTTACAGACTCTGCTAACCCAGAAATAGTACCTCGGGTTAAGAACTTTGCTTCAGGATGAGAACAGAAATCGTGCTCTGGCGGCACGGCGGCAACCGGAGGCCCCATTAGCTAAAGTGGTGCTTGGGGTTAAGAACAGTTTCAGGTTAAGTACGGACCTCTGGAACAAATTAAGTACTTAACACTGAGGTACCACTTAACCTGAGGTACCACTGTATTTGGAGCATTCCCTCCCCCCCCCCATGTGAATCACGAAACAAGGAGCTCCAAACGCTGCCGCAAGTACAAAGGCAGAATATCAAAACTGGGTGTGTGTAGGTATATCTGAAAACTGATATGCACACAAATGAAAATTTCTCAAACTGCACCATTGCATCATGTGGAAATGTCAGCACAGGTTTTTAAACTGTGGGTGGCACTGTGGTCTAAACCACAGAGCCTAGGGCTTGCCAATTAGAAGGTCGGCGATTTGAATCCCCGCGACGGGGTGAGCTCCCGTTGCTCGGTCCCTGCTCCTGCCCACCTAGCAGTTCGAAAGCACGTCAAAGTGCAAGTAGATAAATAGGTACCGCTGCGGAGGGAAGGTAAACAGCGTTTCCGTTCGCTGCTCTGGGTCGCCAGAAGCGGCTTAGTCCTGCTGGCCACATGACCGGAAGCTGTACGCCGGCTCCCTCGGCCAGTAAAGCGAGATGAGCGCCGCAACCCCAGAGTCGGCCACGACTGGACCTCATGGTCAGGGGTCCCTTTACCTTTACCTAAGTTGGTTTTACTGTAAATATTGTCCCTGTAGATATCTTGCACATTTTAACACCAGGGTGTAGTTAAAGTTGGGTGTTTTCATTTGCATACTAATGTTCAGATATGCACAGTCACGCCCAATTTTAGATCAGTCAGCCATCAGTACTATAAAGCCAAGGTTGTGGGTTCGATTCCTGTATGGAGCAGCTACATATTCCTGCATTGTTAGACCCTCCAAGTGTTCCTATTTTCAAGGGAGAGTCCTGGATTTCCAGAAGCTGCCCCAGTTTGTGATTTGATCCTGGAATGTCCCGCTTTTCCTTAGATTGTCCCTATTTTAATTGCAGAAAAGTTGGTGTGTATCAAGCTATCCAACTCCCAAGTCATCTGAAGGCAGTCCTGCATAGGGAACTAGTTTAATGTTTTATTATGTTTTTTGTATATGTTGGAAGCAGCCCAGAGTGGCTGGGACAACCCAGTCAGAAGGGTGGGGTATAAATAGTGAAATTATGATGATGATGGAATGGGATGTCCCTATTTTCATCGAAGAAACGGTGGAGGGTGTGCATCACGGGAGATGGGCTAGGTAACCCTCAGCAGTGGCGTAGCGTGGGGGTGCAGGGGGGCCGGCCGCACTGGGCGCAACATCGGGGGGGGCGCTCGCCACCTCCGGAGTCGCCGAAGAACCTCGGGCGCAGGCTGTAGCAGAGCCTCATGTCTCGCGGAACCGACGAGCTGTGCGCGCGTCCGGGCTGAAGGCGTCCGGCAGGCAGCGGCTCTCAGGGTCACGGAGGGCGCGCCAGGCAGCCCCTCCTCACAGCCCCGCTGCTGCTGCAGCTGCTGGGCCATGTTGCATTTTCCTCGCCTCTCTGCCCTCCTCCTCCTCCGGGCAAGCGGCGTCGTTTGGGCGGCAGCGCCAGCGGCAACTCGCCTCAGATCACCTGACACGGACCCGCTGCCACCCCCGCCATGGCTACCTTACCGTAAATACCCCAGCCCAGGCAGCAGCAAGAAGAAGCTGGCAGCGGCGGCAGGTTAGGGGTTAGGGGCGCAAATTACTTGCCTTGCCCCGGGTTAGGGGGCACAAATTACTTGCCTTGCCCTGGGTGCTGACAACACACGCTACGCCGCTGATCCTCAGGGTCGCTGTGATTCCTTCCTTTACTCAAAAATGCTCCCAGAAGGACTTAACGTAAAAATCAGTAAAAACAGGGCAGGCCCCGCCCACATACAATCCAAGAGACAACACGCAAGGAAAGAAAGATGAGGAGGGATGAGGAAAAGAGCCAACAGTACTGTCATCCATTTGGGCCTTCATATTTACGGGTCTGCCTCTCCTGGTCTTCCCCGCAGAGGACCTTAAGGTCCATGAATAATCACAGTTTAGAGGTCCCGGGCCCTAAGGAAGTCAGACTATCCTCCACCAGGGCCAGGGCCTTCTCAGTGATGGCTCCCACCTGGTGGAATGCTCTGTCCCATGAGACCAGGGCCCTGCAGGATTTAACTTCCTTCCGCAGGGCCTGTAAAACAGAGCTATTCTGCCTGGCTTTCAATTTGAACTTAGCCTGATCTTTTGTTCCCCTTCCTTCCCTCCCCCTCCCCTTTTTATGATGATTACCCGCTCTGGGATCCCACAGCTAATTCTCCCCTGGTCTCCTCGCTGGCCCAAGTGGGACTAATTTAGCCAGCTAGCCCTGGTGAGCATCTAATGTTTATTGGATGGATTTCCCCCCAAATTGATTTTTAATTCTGAATTCATTGTTATTCACATTTTATACTGCATTTTATGCTGTTTTTTGTTGCATCAATTAAGTGTTTTAAATTTGTTGTTAGCCGCCCTGAGCCTGGTTTTCTGAACCAGGAAGGGCGGGGTATAAATTATTATTATTATTATTATTATTATTATTATTATTATTAAGTTAAATAGTTTTCTTATCATGATTGACTGGAATGCAAACAGTTCAGGGGATGGAAGAGCTTGAAGGAGCTGGTCTTCAGGGTGGGGTGTGGGGGCTCCTTCCTTCTTCCACTTATGAAATGAAATCCTAGTAATATTTGTTACTGCAATGGTCATCTGTAGTCTGCTGCTCAGAATTTAAGGTGGATTTACACACAGGGATAAAAGGGATGCAGGTGGCACTGTAGGTTAAACCACAGAGTCTAGGACTTGCCAATCAGAAGGACGGCTGTTTGAATCCCCGCAATGGGGTGAGCTCCTGTTGCTCGGTCCCTGCTCCTGCCAACCTAGCAGTTCGAAAGCACGTCAAAGTGCAAGTAGATAAATAGGTACCACTCCAGCGGGAAGGCAAACGGCGTTTCCGTGCGCTGCTCTGGTTTGCCAGAAGCGGCTTAGTCATGCTGGCCACTTGACCTGGAAGCTGTACGCCGGCTCCCTCGGCCAGTAAAGCGAGATGAGCGCCGCAACCCCAGAGTCGGCCACGACTGGACCTAATGGTCAGGGGTCCCTTTACCTTTACCTTACACACAGGGGTGGTGGGAAATGAGAGAGCAGAAGAATCTTTATTTGCATCAGCCACTAGACGTAGCAATAAAACAAAATAAAATGTCCTGAAGATAGAGGTAAAAACTTAACCATAGGAAATACATGGGGGGTGTTACATCAATAATCAAATAATAGATCTCATTCTAACGGCCCCCACTAAAAACCTTGCAGTTTTTGCTGTCACCTGATCACCTTGATCTGCTAAAGAAAGGACATGGTAGCAATGATCAAGCGACCCAATATGGAGAATAATAGAGGGGTAATAACCTCACTCCTCAAATCTTTATAAAGAGTGCCAGCCAGAACCACATGAGCCCCTGACTCAATACTGCCATCTCCACGGGGACATAACCATTTTTCCAGTGGGATTTTTTGAAATCAACCCTCAAGTATAGAAAAAATAAATGCGATAAGTAAGTAAGATATTACATCGTTATAACAAAAGGGGAAAAAACCGCTAGGTAAAATGGCATCGAAAAGTTTTCTGCTCTGCAGCGCCATCTGGTGTTGAATGTTTATAACGCATTCAAAACGCTGCTGTTGTTTTTTAGTAATGTAGCCAAGTCCCCAGTCCTTCCAAGGAGGCTTTGCAGTGACGTCGGAAGACATTAAGCAACAATGGAAGAACGAAATCTGTAGCAAGCCATCAGTCTCCTTTGCATGGTGCCTTTGAAGCCAGGTGGGCCTGGAGGGGGCAAGGATACACCTGTGTGTGTGGAAGGGACAGTCCACCTGGGCAGGCTCCTAAGGCTGCTTCTGCCTCTCCTTTCCTTACTGGGGAAACAGCTGCTTCCATAGAATGATAGAGTTGGAAGAGACCACAAGGGCCATTGAGTCCAACCCCCTGCCAAGCAGGAAACACCATCAGAGCACTCCTGACATATGGTTGTCAAGCCTCTGCTTAAAGACCTCCAAAGAAGGAGACTCCACCACACTCCTGGGCAGCAAATTCCACTGTCGAACAGCTCTTACTGTCAGGAAGTTCTTCCTAATGTTTAGGTGGAATCTTCTTTCTTGTAGTTTGGTGTCATTGCTCCGTGTCCGCTTCTCTGGAGCAGCAGAAAACAACCTTTCTCCCTCCTCTATGTGACATCCTTTTATATATTTGAACATGGCTATCATATCACCCCTTAACCTCCTCTTCTCCAGGCTAAACATGCCCAGCTCCCTTAGCCGTTCCTCATAAGGCATCGTTTCCAGGCCTTTGACCATTTTGGTTGCCCTCCTCTGGACACGTTCCAGTCGCTCTCTGCTTCTCCCAGGCTGAAGGCAGCCAACTGGGAGGCTGTTACCTCTGGACTTATGGCTCCTAGTAGATAGATAATTTATTACGGTCAGGGACCAGCTTATAAAGTACACTTGAGGGTATGTATGTTTGTACACTCGGCTTCTAGTATGTTTCCGAGCACAATTCAAATGTCAGTGCTGACATTTAAAGCCCTAAACAGGCTGGGTGGGGTATAAATAGTAAAATAATAATGATAACAACAACAACAACAACAACAACAACAACAACAACAACAACAACAATGGAATAGGTAAAGGTAAAGGGACCCGTGACCGTTAGGTCCAGTCGTGGCCGACTCTGGGGTTGCGGCGCTCATCTCGCTTTACTGGCCAAGGGAGCTGGCGTACAGCTTCCGGGTCATGTGGCCAGCATGACGAAGCCGCTTCTGGCGAACCAGAGCAGCGCACGGAAACGCCTTTTACCTTCCCGCCGGAGTGGTACCTATTTATCTACTTGCACTTTGACGTGCTTTTGAACTGCTAGGTTGGCAGGAGCAGGGACCGAGCGACGGGAGCTCACCCCGTTGTGGGGATTCGAACCGCCGACCTTCTGATCGGCAAGCCCTAGGCTCTGTGGTTTAACCCACAGCGCCACCCGCGTCCCATATAATGGAATAGGATGTCCCTATTTTCATCGGACAAATGTTGAAGGGTATATCATTTCATGAGGCTGTCTCCACAGGAGAGAAAGCAGCAGGGCCCCCTCCATCAGCCTTGCCGAAAGCCCCTCCCCCAGCTGATCATTACAGAAACAACTCTTAAAAGAACTGGCGCCCCAGTTTGCTTTTTCCCTCTTCCCTCCCTCTCCCTTTCGCCTTGTGTGCCGTGGTTTGTGCGTTCCGAAGCCTGCAAGTTGGGGCTGTCCTGTTTCAATTGCCTATACCTCGGGTTAAGTACTTAATTCATTCCGGAGATCCGTTCTTAACCTGCAACTGTTCTTAAAATGCAGCACCACTTTAGCTCATGGGACCTCCCGCTGCCGCCGCGCCGCCACAGCGCGATTTCTGTTCTCATCCCGAAGCAAAGTTCTTAACCTGAAGCACTATTTCTGGGTTAGCGGAGTCTGTAACCTGAAGCGTATGTAACCTGAAGCATATGTAACCCGAGGTATCACTGTACGTGAGCTGATAATGTTGTCATTTGCATTAGACTGGCAGGCTGTGGTTAGTGAACGACTTAAAAAAAGGAGGCTGTTGGGCAGAGTCGACTGGTCGGCTGATCCCCAAATTGCACAGGGGTGTAAACTGCATGGGGATATCGCCAGAAACAGTTCCCAAAGCACATGAAGTTTGTGAAGTTTCTCTCCCCTTCCCTGCCACACTCGCAAACAGAGTGTTATGTGCTGAGTTGAATCCTAGAACAATCGCATCCAGAATGCAGCCGTCTGATTGGTCCGCAGGAGCCACCCAATCCAGCTCCAGGTGGAAGTGAATCAGTGACGTGATTGGCCAGCAGGAGCAGCCAATCAGGCTTCTGGAGGAGGTGAATCCGCAACCTGATTGGCCTGCAGGAGCAGCCAATCAGGCTTCTGGATGAAGTGAATCATCAACCTGATTGGCCTGCAGGAACAGCCAATCAGGCTTCTGGATGAAGTGAATCATCAACCTGATTGGCATGCAGGAACAGCCAATCAGGCTTCTGGAGGAGGTGAATCCGCAACCTGAATTTTGTAAATAATGTATATATAGCTAGACGTTTGGGGGAAAGTTTCATTCATTGCTACCATGAGCTGAATAAAGAGTATGAAATTCACACTCGACTCCGAGTATATATCACAGACAACGCCACCCTTCCCAAGTGAAACATCAGATGTTCCTTTAATCTGTAGTGACGAAATGCTTTGAGAGATTGGTACTTCAATATCTTAAGTCATGATTTCCACCGGACTTTGATAAACATCAGTTCGCCTATAGGAGAAACAGGTCAACAGATGATGCCATAGCTACAGCATTTCACCTTGCAGCAAGTCATCTGGAGAGACCAGGGAATTGTGTCAGAATATTGTTTATTGATTATTTGTTTAGTCGTTTAGTCGTGTCCGCCTCTTGGTGACCCCCTGGACCAGAGCACGCCAGGCACTCCTGTCTTCCACTGCCTCCCGCAGTTTGGTCAAACTCATGCTGGTAGCTTCAAGAACATTGTCCCACCATCTCGTCCTCCGTCGTCCCCTTCTCCTTGTGCCCTCCATCATTCCCAACATCAGGGTCTTTTCCAGGGAGTCTTCTCTTCTCATGAGGTGGCCAAAGTCTCTCACTCTACAGACGAAATTAATCCGTTCCGCGATTCTCTTCGTCTAGTGGTTTTTTCGTCTTGCGAAGCAAGCCCATTGACAGCTTAGCGGATTAGCGCTATTAGCCGTTTAGCGGCTTTTAGCGATCAGCTGTTAAGCGGCTTAGCGGATCAGCTGATAAGCGGCTTAGCTGCTTAGAAAAAAGGGGGGGAGGGAAAAAACCCCGCAGGAACTCGCAAGACATTTTCGTCTTGCAAAGCAAGCCCATAGGGAAATTCGTTTTGCGAAGCGCCTCCAAAACGGAAAACCCTTTCGTCTAGCGGGTTTTCCGTCGTGCGAGGCGTTCGTCTTGCGGGGCACAACTGTAGTTGTGGGCTCTCCTTCCTTGGAGGTTTTCAAGCAGAGGTTGGATGGCCATCTGTCATGAAGGTTTTAGCTGAGATTCCATCATTGCAGGGGGTTAGACTAGATGACCGCTGGGGGGTCCCTTCCAAGATGCAATGCTTCTATGGCCTTAATCATCCCTCCCACCTCCTTTAGCCTGCAAGAAATCATCCCTAGTATATTTATATCTTTTCCTTGGCTTTCTCTTGAAAAATGTTAAATAATAATAATGTATATACCACTTCATGTTTTAAAGGGGAAAAAATCTCAAGGCTGTTTATATGGCGCTGTAGGTTAAACCACAGAGCCTAGGACTTGCCGATCAGAAGGTCGGCGGTTCGAATCCCCGCAATGACGGGGTGAGCTCCCGTTGCTCGGTCCCAGCTCCTGCCAACCTAGCAGTTCAAAAGCACAAAGTGCAAGTAGATAAATAGGTACCGCTCTTGCGGGAAGGTAAACTGCGTTTCCGTGCACGGCTCTGGTTCTCCAGAAGCGGCTTAGTCCTGCTGGCCACATGACCCGGAAGCTGTAGCCGGCTCCCTCGGCCAAGAAAGCGAGATGAGCGCCGCAACCCCAGAGTCGGCCACGACTGGACCTAATAGTCAGGGGTCCCTTTACCTTTACCTAAGTAACACCAGAGTGTCAGATACTGTCTCACATAGCTCCTTTTCTCTGATTTCCTATGGTCAATGATGCCTGCCAGACAAAGAAAGCAGTCATGTGGCCAGCAGAACTAAACCGCCTCTGGCGCAAAGGGACACCGTGACGGAAACCAGAGTGCATGGAAACGCTGTTTACCTTCCCGTCGCAGTGGTACCTATTTATCTACTTGAGCTGGTGTGCTTTCGAACTGCTAGGTTGGCAGGAGCTGGTACAGAGCAAAGGGAGCTCACCCCATCCTGCAGTTTCCAACCATCAACCTTCCGATTGGCAAGCCCAGGTGGCTCAGTAGTTTAGACCACAGTGCCACCCGCATACCGCAGATATTTTGCAAAGCACCCAGGATTGCCTTTCTGGTGGATTTCAGAATGCAGGGGTGCTTCAAAGAGCACCTGCTTCCAATTCCACAAAACAGATTCCAGCAACATTCCTGTTTCTTTCGTGTTGCTGCCTCCTGAAGGATAGGAGTTTAATTTCGGAGACTGTGGGTTCAATTGAGCTCCTCGATTCCTTGACTCTCTGCCTGGTTTTTCAGACAGCACCATGAGCTGTGCAGTTGTGTAACTCACTGCATGCCAGCAGAGATCCCCAAAGTGTTACTAAGAAGAACTGGATCAGTCTGGCATCCTTTCCTACAGCAGCCACACAGATGCCCCTGGGAAACCCTTGATCAGGATTCGAACACGGGACCACTCACCCTTCCTGTGCATTCCAGCGACTGGTACACAGTGGTAAGTAAAGGTAAAGGTAAAGGTACCCCTGCCCGTACGGGCCAGTCTTGACAGACTCTGGGGTTGTGCGCCCATCTCACTCAAGAGGCCAGGGGCCAGCGCTGTCCGGAGACACTTCCGGGTCACGTGGCCAGCATGACATCGCTGCTCTGGCGAGCCAGAGCCGCACACGGAAACGCCGTTTACCTTCCCGCTGGTAAGCGGTCCCTATTTATCTACTTGCACCCGGAGGTGCTTTCGAACTGCTAGGTTGGCAGGCGCTGGGACCGAGCAGCGGGAGCGCACCCCGCCGCAGGGATTCGAACCGCCGACCTTTCGATCGGCAAGCCCTAGGCGCTGAGGCTTTTACCCACAGCGCCACCCGCGTCCCTTAAGTACTTAAGTCGGGTTAAGTACTTAATTCGTTTCGGAGGTCTGTACTTAACCTGAAACTGTTCTTAACCTGAAGCACCACTTTAGCTAATGGGGCCTCCTGCTGCCGCTGCACCGCCGGAGCCCGATTTCTGTTCTCACCCTGAAGCAAAGTTCTTAACCTGAAGCACTATTTCTGGGTTAGCAGAGTCTGTAACCTGAAGCGTATATAACCCAAGGTACCACTGTATAACTCTGGGGTTGCGGCGCTCATCTCGCTTTACAGGCTGAGAGAGCCGGCGTTTGTCCACAGACAGTTTTTCCGGGTCATGTGACCAGCAGGACTAAGCTGCTTCTGGCAAAACCAGAGCAGTGCACAGAAACGCCGTTTACCTTCCTGCCAGAGTGGTACCTATTTATCTACTTGCACTGGTGTGCTTTTGAACAGCTAGGTTAGCAGGAGCTGGGACTGAGCAACGGGAGCTCACCCCGTCGCGGGGATTCGAACCGCCGACCTTCCGATCGGCAGGCCCAAGAGGCTCAATGGTTTAGACCACAGCACCACCCGTGTCCCTTTACACTTGTAAAATCAAATAAAAATTATTTCAAAAAGGAAAGAAAACTATTTGGTATGTAATGACCGCAGTACAGTGGTACCTCAGGTTACATCCCCTTCAGGTTACAGACTCTGCTAACCTAGAAATAGTACCTCAGGTTAAGAACTTTGCTTCAGGATGAGAACAGAAATCGTGCTCTGGCGGTGTGGCGGCAGTGGGAGGCCCAATTAGCTAAAGTGGTGCTTCAGGTTAAGAACAGTTTCAGGTTAAGAAAGGACCTCCGGAACGAATTAAGTATGTAACCATAGGTACATACAACAGTGGTGGGGCTCATTAGTGAGAATGATGAGGCTGCTTATAGGAAAGAAGTACAGGGGTTAATTCAATGGTGTAAAGAAAATAATCTTATGCTTAACACCAAAAAAACCAAAGAACTCATAATTGATTTTAGGCGAAAGAAAAGTGTAGTTTTACCATTGCACATAAATGGCGAGGAGGTGGAGAGGGTTGGTAGTTTTAAATACCTGGGCACTTACATCTCTGAGGACCTCTCATGGACTGCAAATATTAATATGGTTGTGAGGAAGGTACAGGGGAGGTTGTATTTCCTGAGAATGCTCAGAGGATTGAATCTATCTCAGCACCTACTTCTGTCCTATTATCATAGTACCATTGAGAGTGTCTTAACCTATAGTATATTATCGTGGTATGGGAGCAGCTCTGAAATGGATAAAAAAAGCCTTACAGAGAATAATTAAAATTGCCCAGAATGTTATTGGGCTCCAACTACCAACCCTGGATGAGATCTTCACGTCTCGCAGCTTGAAGAAGGCACACAATATCCTGAGAGATCCCACCCATCCTGCTCACAACCTCTTTGAACTGTTGCCTTCAGGCAGAAGATATAGGACAATGAAAACACGAACCACACGCCTTCTGAATAGTTTCTATCCAAGAGCTCTGATTGCACTAAACAATTATCTCAGGGCCAGTTGTAAGAAATAGCAAGCAGTGAGTAGTAAGGAATGAGATAGGTTTTAGGTTATGCTATGCTTCTAATAGGTTGTGTTATATTCTGGATTATGTATGTTTTAATAGATTATGTCTGAATAGGATGAGAGTGTTGGAGATACGTGCAAATGTGTATGTGAATCCGGTCTTGGGTGTTTGATTTTCGTTGTTGTGTATACTGTGTATATACGGACAATGACAATAAATTTATCTAATCTAATCTAATCTACCACTGTACGTAAATCTGTTTCCATATTCCTCCTCATGGTGGAGTGTAACACATTGCTGTTCTCCCCACCCAACAGAATCCTCCACTGCTCACCCCCATTGGAAAGAGTGTTAGCACAATGACTTAGAAGCAATTCCAAGCTGGTTTAAAAATTGCACCCAGGAGAGTCCTTTCTGTTTGGGTATAGTTCAGACTGAAATTCCCAGGAGTCCGAAAAGGTTATTTATGTATGGCATTACTGCGGCCCATGTTTCGTTAGCCCAAAAATGGAAAACGAGCGAGGTCCCAACGAAAGAAAAATGGCAACGTAAGTTGAGAGAAGATGCACAACTTGCAGACTTAACATACAGAATACGAGAACAACAACATACGTTTAGAGAATATTGGAAAACGTTCATTGAATAGATGGGAAATAATCGTGTACAGCTGAAAATGCCGGCAGCATTAAGATAAATGCAACAGTGTAAGCAAGTTTCTTGTTTTTTTAAAAAAATTATTAGAAATTTCAACACAATAGTTTTAACAAAAATACATCATCCACATTGTTCCCCCCTCCATTTTTTTCTTCCCCCCTCCTCCCTAAACAACCTCCCCAACCTCCCACCCCACCCCCGGACTTCCCTCCACTCCTTTCTCTGGTTTCTCAACATATATTTCTATCTGCATGTTACAGAACTGCAAAGGTCCTCAAATTATCTATCTATATATTACAATTGGAGGGACGCAGGTGGCGCTGTGGGTTAAAGCCTCAGCGCCTAGGGCTTGCTGATCGAAAGGTCGGTGGTTCGAATCCCTGCGGCGGGGTGCGCTCCCGCTGCTCGGTCCCAGCGCCTGCCAACCTAGCAGTTCGAAAGCACCTCCGGGTGCAAGTAGATAAATAGGGACCGCTTACCAGCGGGAAGGTAAACGGCGTTTCCGTGTGCGGCTCTGGCTCTGGCCAGAGCAGCGATGTCACGCTGGCCACATGACCCGGAAGCTGTACGCCGGCTCCCTCGGCCAAGAAAGCGAGATGAGCGCCGCAACCCCAGAGTCGGCCACGACTGGACCTAATAGTCAGGGGTCCCTTTACCTTTACCTAAGTAACACCAGAGTGTCAGATAGACTGTCTCACATAGCTCCTTTTCTCTGATTTCCTATGGTCAATGATGCCTGCAAGACAAAGAAAGCAGTCATGTGGCCAGCAGAACTAAACCGCCTCTGGCGCAAAGGGACACCGTGACGGAAACCAGAGTGCATGGAAACGCTGTTTACCTTCCCGTCGCAGTGGTACCTATTTATCTACTTGAGCTGGTGTGCTTTCGAACTGCTAGGTTGGCAGGAGCTGGTACAGAGCAATGGGAGCTCACCCCATCCTGCAGTTTCCAACCATCAACCTTCCGATTGGCAAGCCCAGGTGGCTCAGTAGTTTAGACCACAGTGCCACCCGCATACCGCAGATATTTTGCAAAGCACCCGGGATTGCCTTTCTGGTGGATTTCAGAATGCAGGGGTGCTTCAAAGAGCACCTGCTTCCAATTCCACAAAACAGATTCCAGCAACATTCCTGTTTCTTTCGTGTTGCTGCCTCCTGAAGGATAGGAGTTTAATTTCGGAGACTGTGGGTTCAATTGAGCTCCTCGATTCCTTGACTCTCTGCCTGGTTTTTCAGACAGCACCATGAGCTGTGCAGTTGTGTAACTCACTGCATGCCAGCAGAGGCCCCCAAAGTGTTACTAAGAAGAACTGGATCAGTCTGGCATCCTTTCCTACAGCAGCCACACAGATGCCCCTGGGAAACCCTTGATCAGGATTCGAACACGGGACCACTCACCCTTCCTGTGCATTCCAGCGACTGGTACACAGTGGTACCTCGGGTTAAGTACTTAATTCGTTTCGGAGGTCTGTGCTTAACCTGAAACTGTTCTTAACCTGAAGCACCACTTTAGCTAATGGGGCCTCCTGCTGCCGCTGCACCGCCGGAGCCCGATTTCTGTTCTCACCCTGAAGCAAAGTTCTTAACCTGAAGCACTATTTCTGGGTTAGCAGAGTCTGTAACCTGAAGCGTATATAACCCAAGGTACCACTGTATAACTCTGGGGTTGCGGCGCTCATCTCGCTTTACAGGCTGAGAGAGCCGGCGTTTGTCCACAGACAGTTTTTCCGGGTCATGTGACCAGCAGGACTAAGCTGCTTCTGGCAAAACCAGAGCAGTGCACAGAAACGCCGTTTACCTTCCTGCCAGAGTGGTACCTATTTATCTACTTGCACTGGTGTGCTTTTGAACAGCTAGGTTAGCAGGAGCTGGGACTGAGCAACGGGAGCTCACCCCGTCATTGCGGGGATTCGAACCGCCGACCTTCCGATCGGCAGGCCCAAGAGGCTCAATGGTTTAGACCACAGCACCACCCGTGTCCCTTTACACTTGTAAAATCAAATAAAAATTATTTCAAAAAGGAAAGAAAACTATTTGGTATGTAATGACCGCAGTACAGTGGTACCTCAGGTTACATCCCCTTCAGGTTACAGACTCTGCTAACCAAGAAATAGTACCTCAGGTTAAGAACTTTGCTTCAGGATGAGAACAGAAATCGTGCTCTGGCGGTGTGGCGGCAGTGGGAGGCCCCATTAGCTAAAGTGGTGCTTCAGGTTAAGAACAGTTTTAGGTTAAGAAAGGACCTCCGGAACGAATTAAGTATGTAACCATAGGTACCACTGTACGTAAATCTGTTTCCATATTCCTCCTCATGGTGGAGTGTAACACATTGCTGTTCTCCCCACCCAACAGAATCCTCCACTGCTCACCCCCATTGGAAAGAGTGTTAGCACAATGACTTAGAAGCAATTCTAAGCTGGTTTAAAAATTGCACCCAGGAGAGTCCTTTCTGTTTGGGTATAGTTCAGACTGAAATTCCCAGGAGTCCGAAAAGGTTATTTATGTATGGCATTACTGCGGCCCATGTTTCGTTAGCCCAAAAATGGAAAACGAGCGAGGTCCCAACGAAAGAAAAATGGCAACGTAAGTTGAGAGAAGATGCACAACTTGCAGACTTAACATACAGAATACGAGAACAACAACATACGTTTAGAGAATATTGGAAAACGTTCATTGAATAGATGGGAAATAATTGTGTACAGCTGAAAATGCCGGCAGCATTAAGATAAATGCAACAGTGTAAGCAAGTTTCTTGTTTTTTTAAAAAAATTATTAGAAATTTCAACACAATAGTTTTAACAAAAATACATCATCCACATTGTTCCCCCCTCCATTTTTTTCTTCCCCCCCTCCTCCCTAAACAACCTCCCCAACCTCCCACCCCACCCCCGGACTTCCCTCCACTCCTTTCTCTGGTTTCTCAACATATATGTTACAGAATTGCAAAGGTCCTCAAATTATCTATCTATATATTACAATTGGAGGGACGCAGGTGGCGCTGTGGGTTAAAGCCTCAGCGCCTAGGGCTTGCTGATCGAAAGGTCGGCGGTTCGAATCCCTGCGGCGGGGTGCGCTCCCGCTGCTCGGTCCCAGCGCCTGCCAACCTAGCAGTTTGAAAGCACCTCCGGGTGCAAGTAGATAAATAGGGACCGCTTACCAGCGGGAAGGTAAACGGCGTTTCCATGTGCGGCTCTGGCTCGCCAGAGCAGCGATGTCACACTGGCCACGTGACCCGGAAGTGTCTCCGGACAGCGCTGGCCCCTGGCCTCTTAAGTGAGATGGGCGCACAACCCCAGAGTCTGTCAAGACTGGCCCGTACGGGCAGGGGTACCTTTACCTTTACCCTTATATTACAATAAAGAGTTTGTGAATGTTTATTCAAAACCTGCCAAAGAGTCCAGTTCATTTTGTTGCTTGTTCAAATATTTCATAAAAGGTTCTTTGAAATCACAGTTACCCATGTCACGTAGTTTGTGTGTCAATTTTGCCAATTCCACATAATCCATCAGTTTTTCTTGCTACAATTCTTTTGTAGGGGATTTCCTCATTCTTCCATCCTCGTGCTATTAAAGACGCTTGCCGCCGTTGTCACATACATAAAAATACAGTGGTACCTCGGGTTAAGTACTTAATTCGTTGCGGATGTCCGTTCTTAACCTGAAACTGTTCTTAACCTGAAGCACCACTTTAGCTACTGGGGCCTCCTGCTGCTGCCGCGCTGCCGGAGCACGATTTCTGTTCTCATCCTGAAGCAAAGTTCTTAACCTGAAGCACTATTTCTGGGTTAGCAGAGTCTGTAACCTGAAGCATATGTAACCTGAAGCGTATGTAACCCGAGGTACCACTGTATTTTTAAATTTCTTTGGCAGGTCTTTCCCCACAATCCCTAATAAGAACAGCGTAAACAAGTTTCGATGGATGCAATAATGGAATATCGAATGGTATCTTTTTTGTAAAATATGCAGGGATTTACAACTTGCAAAATGAACCATGGAAAGAGAAGAAGGGGAGTCATTGATATCTTAAGGATGTAAAATGAGTATTTTAAATTGTAAGACAGACAATTTAATAAAAATTATATAAAATAAATAAAATAAAAGTTGCATCCAGGATATAATGCAGTAGAAAAGGCTTGCATAAAACCACTGTGGCGAGGACGGCAAATCAACTTACGAAACAATGTATTTGATTTGAAGGTGACTGCGAAAATGTTTGAAAAAATAATTTAAAAATTATGTATAAAAATTACACCCAGGATAGCTGCCTTTAATCAGCAACCATTTCCCAGCTTGAAATAACAGCAGTTGTGGCACCGACAACTTTTAATGCCCACTTCCTCTTTGCAGTCAAGAGTCATCTCATCCTTGGCTTGTCTGTTGCTTTTGATTTTATTTGCAACGACATTATTATTAAAACACGACAAAACAAAATCAGTCCACTTAGCACTGATTTCAGTAATGCAGCCCACAAGCGAAATGAAAAATCAAGTCACGGGGTAAGTTATGCAAATGGGCAGAAATGAAATGGAGAACCTTCCAGTTTCAGAATATAAAAGTAATACTAATTTGAAGAATTTCTCAAGCACTTCTGGGGGGGGGGGGAGGAAGCAGGAGAAGAGTCCTCAGTAGTTCAGAGGGGTGCAAAATTGCAAAACTGACTGCAGGGGGAAAAACCTTTGTTGTGGTTCGAGGACCCGATCCCCGCTTTGTGGAATGAAGACACACGGACACAGTGTACAGTGGTGCCTCGCAAGACGAAAAGAATCCATTCCACGATTCTCTTCGTCTAGCGTTTTTTTTGTCTTGCGAAGCAAGCCCATTGACGGCTTAGCGGATTAGCGCTATTAGCGGCTTAGCGGCTTTTAGCGGCTTATCAGCTTAGTGGATAAGCAGATAAGCGGCTTAGAAAAAGGGGGGGAGGGGGAAAAAAGTCGGAAAAACTCGCAAGACATTTCGTCTTGCGAAGCAAGCCCATAGGGAAATCCATCTTGCGAAGCGCCTCCAAAACGGAAAACCCTTTCGTCTAGCGGGTTTTTCGTCTTGCGAGGCATTCGTCTTGCGGGGCACCACTGTATAAGGTTAATGGGCAAGAAAAGGCCACAACTTTATTGATTACAGCAAGTGAGAAGGGTATTGGCTTAGGCACTGGACCACAACAGATTGACTCCACCCACTCGGAGAGGGGTGAGCCAAAAGGGGGTTTATTTACCAGTAGGTGGAGCCTGATGATGCTAATCCAACTATAAGCTCTCCCCTGATGTCACCGAGGGTCGTGCCATGGCCCCCCGCCACACAGGCATCGGACAGGATCCACGACCGCCGGATTCCTTTAACGGAATAACCCAAATTTGAAGGGGTAGGCGATGGCCACACCTTGCCCTTCCACACACCAACAACACATTCCAATGCCTCACCGCCAAATACCACGAAAGTTGTGACGATTGCTACGAGGTAGGCGAAAAAACCAAAAGGCCTAATGCCAGTTGGAAAAATTCCTACCAGGCCCCCTGGGCAACCTGGGCGACCAAGCAAAGGTCCATAGCAAGGTCAAGCCAAAAGCTACGCCCTAAGGGAGTGGTCGGTGGGTAACTCATGGCGAGAAGCTGAAAAGTGAGGCGGAATGGCTGGCGCAGCAGTATCTTAGACCGCAAACCATGCCCCCTCCAAGCCGCCCGGTTGAGCACTTACCTGTGGCCGTGGTGCGCCCTGCCCACAACACCTCTCAACCAGGATGAGAGTCTTTGCTGCAGAAAATGCGCTGATAGGCTCATTCTTTAACTACTTAGAGCAGGCAGGTCCAAAATCTGTTTCTGGGGCCTAATTCGGCCCGCCGGTCAGTTTAATCCGGACCCTGTGCCAGAGTTTGGATTTGATATCCCGCCTTTCACTCCCTTTCAGGAGTCTCAAAGCGGCTAACATTCTCCTTTCCCTTCCTCCCCCACAACAAACACTCTGTGAGGTGAGTGAGGCTGAGAGACTTCAGAGAAGTGTGACTAGCCCAAGGTCACCCAGCAGCTGCAGGTGGAGGAGCGGAGACACGAACCCAGTTCCCCAGATTACGAGACTACCGCTCTTAACCACTACACCACACTGGCTCCCAGTTTATTTCTTGGGGTAAAATCCTAAAAAAAAAAAAAAAACTCAACAACTTCAACCCTAATAAAAGGTCAACAAATTGTTTTAAGAGAGCCAGGGTCAGAGAGGGGAATAAAGGAAAATGACCCTACCAATATCAGAATTATAGTGTTCTACCTTTAAACCCCCACAAGAAAATGAACTGTGCCTCGGAGAGTGCATCGTTTGAGAATAAATCATTTCGCTGTGTCTTTTTATCTTTGCTATCACTGAAATGTATAAGAATGTATGCTATGTCTTTTTCATGTATCATTGAATGTATTGTTTTACTGTGTCTTCCTTTGTTGTTGTTGTTTAGTCGTTTCGTCGTGTCCGACTCTTGGTGACCCCCTGGACCAGAGCACGCCAGGCACTCCTGTCTTCCAATGCCTCCCACAGTTTGGTCAGACTCATGTTTGTGGCTTCGAGAACACTGTCCCACCATCTCATCCTCTGTCGTCCCCTTCTCCTTGTGCCCTCCATCTTTCCCAGCATCAGGGTCTTTTCCAGGGAGTCTTCTCATGAGGTGGCCAAAGTCTTGGAGCCTCAGCTTTAGGATCTGGCCTTCCAGTGAGCACTCAGGGCTGATTTCCTTCCGAATGGATCGGTTTGATCTTCTTGCAGTCCATGGGACTCTCAAGAGTCTCCTCCAGCCCCAGAATTCAAAGGAATCCATTCTTCGGCGATCAGCCTTCTTTATGGTCCATCTCTCACTTCCATACATCACTACTGGGAAAACCATAGCTTTAACTATACGGACCTTTGTTGGCAAGGTGATGTCTCTGCTTTTTAAGATGCTGTCTAGGTTTGTCATTGCTGTGTCTTCCTTACCTTTTGCCATCACTGAGATATATATGAATGTATCACTGGAATGTATAAAAGTGTTTCTGAATGTACCTTATTGAAATGTAATGCTGAACCTTCTGAGGCAAGAACCCCCTCAGGGAGGCAATTAGTTATTTATTACAAACTTCAATCCTAAAAAAACGGACAACAACAGACCGGCCCTTTTGTTCGGCCCTCACGGCCCTTCACTTTATCAAATCTGGCCCTCTTTGAATAAAGTTTGGACACCACTGACTTGGAGGGATATTGGCAGCAGAACTTACCATAGAATTATCAAGTTGGGAAAGACTACAAGGATTGTCCAGTCCAACCCTCTGCAAAAAAAAAAAAAGGAATATTTTGCCCAATTGGTGAAAGAATTGATGTTTTTGAATTATGGTGGTGGAGGAGACTCTTGAGAGTCCCATGGACTGCAAGAAGATCAAACCTCTCGATTCTGAAGGAAATCAGCCCTGAGTGCTCACTGGAAGGACAGATCCTGAAGCTGAGGCTCCAAGACTTTGGCCACCTCATGAGAAGAGAAGACTCCCTGGAAAAAGACCCTGATGTTGGGAAAGATGGAGGGCCCAAGGAGAAGGGGATGATGGAAGGCGAGATGGTGGGACGGTGTTCTCGAAGCTACCAGCATAAGTTTGACCAAACTGCGGGAGGCAGTGGAAGACAGGAGTGCCTGGCGTGCTCTGGTCCAGGGGGTCACGAAGAGGCAGACACAACTAAACGACTCAACCGCAACAAAAGTTCTGTTAATGGCTGTGTCCTTTATTTGTTTGGCAGGAATGGACGTGCCGGAGGCAAGGCTTGTGTGAGACAATACAATACCAGAATGAGTTTGACCAAAGTGCGGGAGGCAGTGGAAGACAGGAGTGCCTGGTCCACAAGGTCATGAAGAGTCGGACACGACTAAACAACTAAACAACACAATCCACCTTTCCTACTGAATATGCAAAGAAGCTATGCCACACTTTCTCCAAGGTATCTGAAGAAGTGTGCATGCGCACAAAAGCTTATACCCAGAACAAACTTAGTTGCTCTCAAAGGTGCTACTGGACAATTTTTTAATTTATTTATTTATTTATTTATTTAATATTTTTATTAAGTTTTGCATAACTATATTTCACAGACATACAACAGACAAAAGTAAATGAAATAAACATAAAAAGAAAAGAAAAAAAGAAAAGAAAAAGAACATAAAATACGTACAACATAAACAACACAACTTTAACAACACAACATTAATTTTACAACTTAAACAACACAACATTAATTTTACAACAACATTGATCGACTTCCCTTTATCTCGATTTCGGATAATGTTATCTTAATTATCTTTCTGCTGTATCTATTCCAAAATAAAATTTATAACGTAGTAAGCGTTATCTCATGCCTACTGTGATTTTTTTTTAAAAAAATACATCTATATTTCTGATTAACATTTTGATTTTCCCCTTGTCTCTATTTCCATATATATTCTAAATTTATCCCATTCATTACTAAATTTTGTACTTTTTTGATTTCTTATTTTCTGAGTCAATTTTGCCAATTCTAAGTAATCCATTAATTTAAATTGCCACTCCTTTAATGTTGGGGTTTTTGCTGTTTTCCAGTACTGTGCTATGAGGGTTCTATTTAATTTATTTATTTCGACTGCGTCAGACCAACACGGCTACCCACCAGAACCTAGTTGATGGTTGAGCATTAGGACTCGTCCTGAAAGCTAATGTGTTGGGTGGTATATGGCTGGGCTTCAAAAGCCAGGGCTTTGTGCCACCACCACCCCGTCCACAATGCCCCATTGTTGTGTCTCCTCCCCATTAAGCCTGCCTGACTTTATCATACCTGATTAGATCTCCACCACAATCAGTCCTGAATTACCGTATTTTTTGCTCTATAAGACTCACTTTTTCCCCTCCTAAAAAGTAAGGGGAAATGTGTGTGCGTCTTATGGAGCGAATGCAGGCTGCGCAGCTATCCCAGAAGCCAGAACAGCAAGAGGGATTGCTGCTTTCACTGTGCAGCGATCCCTCTTGCTGTTCTGGCTTCTGAGATTCAGAATATGTTTTTTCTTGTTTTCCTCCTCCAAAAACTATGTGCGTCTTGTGGTCTGGTGCATCTTATAGAGCAAAAAATACAGCATAGCTTTCAAGCTGTCTGCAAGCTCCCGTTCCCTCGAGAAACAGGCCTGTGTGGTTTTTAGTGGCAAAGTGGGGTGAAATCTTTGAAAATCAGAAGCAAAGTAAATAAGCCTGTCGTCAGAAAATGCGTTAATGAAACTGCAGTCTATCGTCCCTTCTAGGATTCATGTGATGTGCTTTTTGAGCTCTTTGTAGCATGCAACCCAGCTGCAGCCAGCTTTCGGGGGAGGCAGAATTATGTGATTACTGTATTTTTTGCTCTAAAAGACTCACTTTTTCCCTCCTAAAAAGTAAGGGGAAATGTGTGTGCGCCTTATGGAGCGAATGCAGGCTGCGCAGCTATCCCAGAAGCCAGAACAGCAAGAGGGATTGCTGCTTTCACTGCCCAGCGATCCCTCTTGCTGTTCTGGCTTCTGAGATTCAGAATATTTTTTTTCTTGTTTCCCTCCTCCAAAAACTAGGTGCGTCTTGTGGTCTGGTGCGTCTTATAGAGCGAAAAATGTGGTACTCCACTTCACCAATTGGAGCACAAGGACTTGAATAGAGACAATGTCTCTATTGACTCCACAAGCACCTCTCACCTGGGGCAAAAAGCAGGAGGCCCACTCCTCTCCTCCATGCCCTGGGCCAACTTGCAAGCTCCCCCAGCCTCAGGCTGAATTTTGCTAGTACAGTGGTACCTCGGGTTAAGAACTTAATTCGTTCTGGAGGTCTGTTCTTAGCATGAAACTGTTCTTAACCTGAAGCACCACTAATGGGGCCTCCTGCTGCCACCGCACTGCCACCACACGATTTCTGTTCTCATCCAGAAGCAAAGTTCTTTTTTTTTTTTTACCATAATATTTATTAATTTTCAATAGACATAACAAAAAGAGAAAATGCAACAACACAACAACAACAACAACAACACAATTAAAGATTGAAAAATAAGAAAAAAGAATAACAAACTTAACATACCTAAACAGGGAAAAAAGAAACTCAACCAATTAATTAAAATCCATTTTCATAAACATTTTAGTTGACTTCCTCTATTCTCCTCCATCTGAATTTCCTCTTAATTTGAATGTAGCAGTTTCCAATATCATTATTTCATAAAACAATATTACAGTCATATTCCAATTTCTTCACCTTTCTTATAGTATAGTTTCTTATTTGTATATTTAAGTCTAATTTAGTCCTAATCCTGATCAGAAGCAAAGTTCTTAACCCAAGGTACTATTTCTGGGTTAGCGGAGTCTGTAACCTGAAGCGTCTGTACCCCAAGGGACCACTGTATTTATCCAGACTAATTTGTGCAGCAAAGGCCCAGATCACAAATGAATGTTCAACAGAAAAGCACACACAGAGATCATTTATACAGAAATCCTTTTTGCCTGTTTGAGCAGGTGTGTTGGGCTTACCTAAAGTTGGCCGAGAAAAGAGCCCAGCTTTGCCCAAGGATTCTGCTAGCAACCCCCCCCCCCGGGTTCAATCCTGTAACCCTGGGTATCTACTTCCAGGGTATCTATTTTTTCAGCAGGGGGCCGGTCCACTGTCCCTCAGCAGTGGCGTAGCGTGGGGGGTGCAGGGGGGGCCGGGCGCACCGGGCGCAACATCTGGGGGGCGCGCTCGCACTCGCAGCTCCATGCCCCTAAAATCCTACAGGTTAAAATCCACGGGTTAGGGGGTGCAAATTACTTGCCTTGCCCCGTGCTGATAACCCACGCTACGCCGCTGTCCTTCAGACCTTGTGGGGGGCCGGACTATATATTGGGGGGCGGGATGAACGAATTCCTATGCCCCACAAATAACCCAGAAATGCATTTTCAATAAAAGGACACATTCTACTCATGTAAAAACATGCTGATTCCCAGACTGTCATGCCGGATTGAGAAGGCGATTGGGCCACATCCGACCCCCGGGCCTTAGGTTGCCTACTCATGGTGCACTGAGGACAGTACTGAGCTCTCGATGGAACGGCTAAGGGAACTGGGCATGTTTAGCCTGGAGAAGAGGAGGTTAAGGGGTGATATGATAGCCATGTTCAAATATATAAAAGGATGTCACATAGAGGAGGGAGAAAGGTTGTTTTCTGCTGCTCCAGAGAAGCGGACACGGAGCAATGGCTCCAAACTACAAGAAAGAAGATTCCACCTAAACATTAGGAAGAACTTCCTGACAGTAAGAGCTGTTTGACAGTGGAATTTGCTGCCAAGGAGTGTGGTGGAGTCTCCTTCTTTGGAGGTCTTTAAGCAGAGGCTTGACAACCATATGTCAGGAGTGCTCTGATGGTGTTTCCTGCTTGGCAGGGGGTTGGACTCGATGGCCCTGGTGATCTCTTCCAACTCTATGATTCTATGACCAACAATCAGATTGACTTGCTTGACTCCAGTTTCCTACCCTTAGAATCATAGAATCAGAGAGTTGGAAGAGATCCTGAGGATCATCTAGTCTAACCCCCTGCCAAGCAGGAATATGAGGCTGTCCTTTACGGGGATCGAACCTGCAACCTTGGGGTCATCAGCACAACACTTTAACCAACTGAGCTATTAAACCAGTCCTTTATTCAGAACCATGAGGTCTAGAACCTTACTTTATTCTCTTTTTTTAATGAAAATTTTCATGTAGACAAATATACATGAGTTACATAACAAATAAAACAGAAAAAGATACAAATGAATAGAAACAATGAAATAAGAAAAGATAAAGAAACAAACATAAACAAATGCAATATATTACACTTACATGACAGATTAAGTATATAACTTCCAATAATTCTCATTATACTACTTATATTATCTGTATTCCTTGCACAGATTCAAATTATTTTGTTTTGTATATAGATATATAATCCACTATTATATTTTAGGTAATTCTTGGTTGCCAGTATCACAATATTTCTACAAGTATCTTATTGTCCATACAGTACAATTTTAAGTATTCTTTAAATATTTTCCATTCCCTATATACCTTAGTTTATTCTTTAGTTTTATCCCGACAAGACAGAAGTGCTGTTTTTGGGCGACAGGGGGCAGGCAGGTCCTGAATGGGGTAACTGTGCCCCTGAAGGACCAGGTGCACAGCCTGGGAGTCATTTTGGATTCACAGCTGTCCATGGAGGAGCAGGTCAGTTCTGTGCCCAGGACAGCTGTCTATCAGCTCCACCTGGTATGCAGGCTGAGACCCTCCCTGCCTGCAGACTGTCTCACCAGAGTGGTGCATGCTCTAGTTATCTCCCGCTTGGACTACTGCCATGCGCTCTACGTGGGGCTACCTTGGAAGGTGACCCAGAAACTGCAACTCATCCAGAATGCGGCAGCTAGACTGGTGACTAGGAGTGGCCGCTGGGACCACATAACACCACTCCTGAAAGACCTACACTGGCTCCCAGGACATTTCTGAGCACAATTCAAAGTGTAGGTGCTGACCTTTGAAGCCTTAAACAGCCTTGGCCCAGTAGACCTGAAGAAGCGTCTCCCCATTGTCCAGTAAAGCTACAGGGAACCAGGCAGAGGGCCTTCTCAGTAGTGGCACCCGCCCTGTGGAACACCCTCCCATCAAGGAGATGAGTAACCATGCAACCTTTATAAGACATCTAAAGGAAGGTAAACGGCGTTTCCGTGCGCTGCTCTGGTTCGCCAGAAGCGGCTTACTCATGCTGGCCACATGACCCGGAAGCTGTACACCGGCTCCCTCGGCCAATAAAACAAGATGAGCACAAGAGCACAAGAGTCGGCCACGACTGGACCTAATGGTCAGGGGTCCCTTTACCTTTACTAAAGACATTTAATAAAAAAAAATGTTTAGTGTTTTATTAGGTTTTCATATCTGTCGGAAGCCACCCAGAGTGGCTGCGTTGCCCCAGTCAGATGGGCAGGGTACTAATAATAATAATAACAATAATATTCTTTCTAACAGTGATAGGATTTTTAAATTATTATTATTATTAGAGGGGGTTTTGAGCAGAAACCCTGGGGAAATGAGTTACCTTAAAGGTAAAGGTAAAGGTACCCCTGCCCGTACGGGCCAGTCTTGACAGACTCTGGGGTTGTGCGCCCATCTCACTTAAGAGGCCAGGGGCCAGCGCTGTCCGGAGACACTTCCGGGTCACGTGGCCACCGTGACATCGCTGCTCTGGCGAGCCAGAGCCGCATACGGAAACGCCGTTTACCTTCCCGCTGGTAAGCGGTCCCTATTTATCTACTTGCACCCGGAGGTGCTTTCGAACTGCTAGGTTGGCAGGCGCTGGGACCGAGCAGCGGGAGCGCACCCCGCCGCAGGGATTCGAACCGCCGACCTTTCGATCGGCAAGCCCTAGGCGCTGAGGCTTTAACCCACAGCGTCACCTGCGCCACCTGAGTTACCTTACCCTTGTTTAAATTAAATAATTGATTTTTTTTTTGGTTGGGGAGGGCTGGGACAGATATATACACCCAATTCCTGAGCCAAAACTCCACCTATGTCTGTAATCAATAAAGTTTGTGGCCATTTCTAATGCAGATCATTGTCTGCTTGAGTTTATTCATCCAACCTTACATTTCCCACAGTTGGGGTGTTGGGGTGAGGGTACAACACTGCAACTGGGCCCTAAACAAACAAACAAATAAATGAATGAATTTTGTGGTGAGTCCCCCCACCTTTTAAAATTTTTATTATTAGCAGTACAGTATTTGCAGTATTCGCGGGTGGCGCTGTGGGTTAAACCACAGAGCCTAGGGCTTGCCGATCGGAAGGTCGGCGGTTCGAATCCCCGCAATGACGGGGTGAGCTCCCGTTGCTCGGTCCCTGCTCCTGCCAGCCTAGCAGTTCGAAAGCACATCAAAGTTCAAGTAGATAAATAGGTACCACTCCAGCGGGAAGGTAAACGGCATTTCCGTGCGCTGCTCTGGTTCGCCAGAAGCGGCTTAGTCCTGCGGGCCACATGACCCTGAACCTGTACGCCGGCTCCCTCGGCCAATAAAGTGAGATGAGCGCCACAACCCCAGAGTCGTCTGCGACTGGACCTAATGGTCAGGGGTCCCTTTACCTATTCGCATGACCAGTGGGGGCCAATCTAATCCATTGTGTTCATTCATCTTTCCGATGAAAGGAAAACGAGGTCGCCGCGCGGCCAGCAGAGGACGCTGTCCGGCGGGTTCCTCTGAGGCGGGCGCGTCGCAGCGGCAATTCTCCGGCGCCAGGGGGCGCTTCTCCCGGCTGCGTCGGCTCCCTCCCCCCCCCCCCCGCCGCCCGCCTCCCTTTTGTTGCCTGGGGTGCCTGGCTGCTATATAAGCGGCGCCGGGAAGGAGCCCGCAGCTCGCTGCTCCTGTCCGCGCGGCCGCCTGCTGCTGCTGCTCTTCGCCCGAGACTCGCCTCGCCGCGCGGAGACGTCGCCCGGCCGCCATGGAGATGAAGAAACGGCTCAACCTAGAGCTGCGGAACAAGAAGCCAGCCGAGGTGAGCCTTCCCTCCTTCCCCCGGTCCAGGCCCGGCTGCCTTCCCCCGCCTCCGGCCCGCTTCGCGCACACGTGTGCGCGGCCGACATGTTGGAGACGCGCGCCGCGCTCCTGGGCGCACGGAAACCCATCCTCGCCTTGCAGTTTTTGGAGTCCCCTTTTCCCCATTTCTTTTCATTTTTCCGCGCCTTCTTCCTTTCCTCCCCGATCCTTTACACCCCTGTCTCTTGGAGAGAAAAGGGGGGGGGGGCTCGACCTATTTTTTGGCGACCACTTTTAAGAACCCCCCCCCAAAAAAAACCCAACAGCAACACATGCGCCGCTTTGCCTTTCGCCTCTCCAAAAGTGTGTTTTTACGCACAAGATAAGTTTTAGGGGGTTCTTGGAACAGGCGGGTTTAAAAATAAAATAATCAAATTGGGATCTGTTTTTTTGGGGGGAGGGGGTCCTGTCCCGCCCCTTGACCCATGTGTTTTGTAAATTTTCTAAGTGGGGGGGGGAATCTGGTTTCCCCTACATTCTTAACGCTTGCTTGGGGGCTTGAACCGGGGCCTACTTGGCTACTTCCCACGCCTAGTTGAGGGTTTTTTTAAATTGGGGGGGGGGTGAATTGCTTGTTTTTTTTTCGGGGATGGGGAGAGAGAAAGAGAGAGCTCGGTGAGTGGGGTAGTTATGTGGCCGCGGGGGGGGGTGGCTTAAAAAATATTCCCACCCCAGGAATGTTGGAGGCATTTGAATGTTTTCCGGAAAGGTGGAGCGGAAACCCCCCCACACCCCAAAGGGAGAAAGAAATGCCCTGTAGGCCTTGGACCGCCCCCCTCCATCCCGGGAACGTGGGTCAGAGTTGTGAATTGTGATTTCCCCCGGCTTCGTTTCTCCGGGCTCGCTTTACCCGGTCTATAAATGATGCGTAACTAAAGCGCACATGGTGGGGTTTTTGTGGTGTGTTTTTTTAATGCAATCTTGGGTCGGGGGGGGGGGAGGATGGATGGCGGCAGTTTCCTCAGTACCCATAGGCACTCCCCCCCCTCCATAAACCGCTTCCTTGCGCCCTCCCAAAAGCACAATTCTTCTCTTTCCCGCCCCCCCCCCGCCAGCTGCGCACGTGGAAACGCGTTTACTAAAAAAAAAAACAACCCAGACGATTATATATATATATATATAACTATTGGTGCTGGGAGGAGGGCGATCAGTGAGGGAAGAGTTTGTTTCCCACCCGCTTAATTCCCTCCTCCTAAACCCCCCCCCCCCCATTTTACCACCTCGGGGAGTGGGAGGAGAAAAACCACAGTGGAGCTTTTGAGAGCGCAAAGGAAAGGAGGGGGTTTGGCGCTGGGTGGCTGCGCGCCTCGCCAAAGAAGGCGCTGCTTTGTAAAAAAAGAAAGGGGGGGTTGAGATTAAAATCTCAAGAGTTCCCCCCCCCTCTTGGTTTTGGGAGAGAAGCAGAAAGGGAAAGGAAGGGGATGTTGGGGGGGCGGAATGGATGCATGTCGAGCTGCGTCCACGTGTAGCTTTTTTTTGGATGCGGGGGGAGGGAGGGATGGGACTGGGTCAGGCAGGCGGATGGAGAGGCCAAGGCGGAGCAAGGGGGCCTTTTATGGTTTGGGGTTTTAAAGGGTCATCCAAGATGGTCTAGCAGCAGGGGGGGAGCGTGGCTTGGGCTGAATGAAAGGCGGGGTGGGGGGGAGGGCGGTGAGACACACACAACACACACACACACACTAGAACCAATTGAATGTATGGCAGCACCCAGGAGATTGGAAAGAGAGCCTTGACCCTGACTTGGACGGGGGGGGGGTCTGAAACTGCTGTTAGAAGTCTTGCAGAACACGCACAAACACACAATCTGTGTGTGTGTGTGTGTGTGTTTTTAGGGTTTCTGGTCCATTTTGAGCAATGCTTTTGGCTGAGTTGCACCCAGGAGCCAAGCTGATCTGTATTACTGAGGGCTGCTTGGCTGCAGGTTGGATCAGCCACTTTTTTTGGGGGGGGGGTGCGTTTTGTGTATTTAGGGGGGGGGGGCTTGCCAGGTGTGAACACTGGTCCTCTGCTGTTGCTTCGCTTGGTTTCCAGGCGCCTGGCTTCCTGTGTGTGTGTGGCTGCCATTGTGGGGGTTAAGCCTTGGCCTCCCCCCCCCCCCCCCGCCGCCTCTTTTGGGAGGAGCCAGGACTGCCTCCTCCACTACTGATAGCTTGGGCAGTATCATGGCTCCCCCCCCAGCAAGGAACTCTGGGAATTGTAGTTCTGTGAGGGAAGGACTATAAACAGGCACCTCTAGGGGAATTCTGTTTGGAGGGGCAGTTTGCAAAAATTGTACCTGTGTTTAAGAATAATTTCAGCGTGTTTCACGTAGAAAACACCCTCCCTTAAAAATTAAAAAGAGCCGCGCTTAACTACGTAAAACTTGAGCAAGGTCATTGTCTACATTGGATGGTGGCAGCTCTCAAGCCGAGAGGCCTTCTACATGCCTAGCAGGTGTACTGGGGGGCCTTCTGCACTCCAAGCAGCCGCTCTGCCACTGAGAACCTATGTATTCATCGCAACAGCTTGACCCCCATTTGTTGAGACAGGGTGATTGGCGGGGGCAGTCTCCCAATCTGGTGGCTCTATTTGGTGTTAGAAACTCCCAATTTTTAAACTAATTGCCAAACTTTCACCTTAGACCTAGGTTATGGTTGCCACAATGGAATGACTAAGTGCCTGGTTTTTTTTATTATTATTTTTGCAGCGAACTTTATTATTACCGTTATTATTTATTTCGGTTTCTCTTCTGCTTTTATTTTTTAAAGGGGGGAGGGGTGTCCAGTCAAAAGATCTCTAATAAAACAACTTCAGGCTTCAAGGAAAACATTTCAGATCCCTCTCTTCCGTAGATGAGTCTCTGTCCTCAAGGAGCTTGCAGTTTAAAATAGGCAAAGGGGGGGGAGAGAATGAGAGAAAATTGCAGTGGGTTTCATCCAACTAAATTATAACCGTTGCAATTAGTGGCTCTGAATTAAAAGGGCAGTTTAATTTCAGCGGGTCTGCTCTGAGTAGGACTAACAACCCATTGTGTTTGCTTCAAATGTTATAGATGGTGGTAATAATAATAATATACTATTTATATGCCACCATGGCTTCTGATCCTGCAAGCTAGGGATGATGGGAGTTGTAGTCCAAAAACAGCTGGAGACCCAAGTTTGGGAAACTCCAACCTAGAACGTTTCAGGTGTGCGGAAATGCTTTTCCGTAATTCTCCCCCCAGTAAGTTGGGTTAGTAATGATCTTGGCTGTTCCATCTGTGAAATGGGGATAAGGATAGGGCTCGCCCATAACATTTGTGGCTGGGTCAAGATGGAAACCAGTGTCTTGGCCTCATTCCATTTCTCCCTGCCTTGCAAGTGCCTTAGGGACTATTGGTCAAAAGGTGACACCGCAAATTCGGGGCCAGTCTGAATTAGTGCGGGCTTTTAAGCTCTTTTATGGGGTGGGACGAGAGGGGAATGAGCTTTAGCAGATGAGGACACGGCAAATATTTTTCTGTTGCCCTTGACAGGGGTCTGCCACAAGTAGGGTTTCCGGAACAGCCTTGATGGTTTTGGAGTACAACCCCCCCCCCCATCAGCTTTGGCGGTATATGGCTGGGCTGACTAGCAGCGTTAGAAATTAGCCATGTGCATTTTGCGACTGGCACGGGTCCGATTGCGACCACGCGGAGATTTCCACCTAGCAAATCCCCCCAGCTTCCTTTTTTCCCCAAAATTTTTTTTATTAGTTTTCATAATGTTATAAACAAACAAACACACGAGACAAACAAACATAAATCATAGCCTTATTGAAAATTACAGTTATTAACTTTAAGTGACTTCCTTTCTTCCCCTTTGTTGAATTTCATTGCATGTCCTTTTAACGGTTTTCCAAATCCCAATTTTTATGAAATTTAACTTAAACATTAACATTCTTAGATCTTCACCTTATGGAATTAAACATATTAATTCATCACTTAACATAAATAAAATACTAAGCCCATTAAGTATTTGCAAGCTATTTACAGTTAATTTAACTTGACAAATTTTACTAAATAATCATTAAATTTCTTCCACTCTTCCTGATAACTCCTCCTTCTGGTCGCGGACTCTTCCGGTGAGGTCGGCTAGCTCCGAAAAATCCATCATCTTCATCTGCCATTCTTCTACTGTTGATAATTCTTGGGTTTTCCATTTTTTAGCGAACAAAATACGAGCAGCAGTTCTGGCATACAAAAATAATTTTAACATCTTTCTTGGGCTATTCCAAACCTGTTATTCCAAGAAGAAAGGCCTCTGGTTTCTTTATAAATGTATATTTCAACATTTTTTCCCCAATTCATTATAAATCTTTTCCCAGAGGTCTTTCACCTGGGAGATCTCTCCACCTAGCAAATCTCTCCAGCTTTCTTAAGCAGGTCAGCAGAAGAGCTTATTTGTTGCCCAAATCTCCCACCTTTTTCTCCAAAGAGTCCATGGTTCACCCCCCCCCATTAATCTGTACAACGACTCTGCGAGGTGGATCAAGAGGTTGCGGCTGACTCCAAGGACACCCAGGGAGCTTCCTGATGGAGTGGCGATTCGAACCCTGATCTCCCAGGTCCCGGTCCATGACACTCTAACCACTATCCCACCCTGCCTTCCTATAGGCCTCCTGCTATGGGGCAGCTCTATAAATTGAGTACCGTATTTTTTTTATTTTTATTTTTTATAATAATTTTTATTAGTTTTCCAATTTTAAAACAAAACAACCACAACAACATAAAAACATCGACAAATACAAACAAACACACAAATATAAGTTCTTAACCTCATTTTCATAAGCCTCCTTTCTCGGATTTCCCCATACCTCACCCTTTTTACATCCTTGTTTTACAATTTTTCAGCAACCATTTTAGCCAATCAAATTTAAATTTGTTATCTTTCTCGATTTCACCTTAAATCATCAAACATTTTCGGCTGTAATTCTGCATCTTCCTTCCCCTTGACATTTTAACACTCATCAATATTATAACAGTTCTTAAGATAAGCTTTGAATTTCTTCCAATCTTCCTCCACCGTCTCTTTCTCTTGGTCGCGGATTCTGCCAGTCATTTCTGCCAGTCCCATAAAGTCAATCACTTTCGTCTGCCATTTTTCCAGTGTGGGGAGCTCTTGAGTACCGTATTTTTTGCTCTATAAGACTCCCTTTTTCCCTCCTAAAAAGTAAGGGGAAATGTGTGTGCGTCTTATGGAGCGAATGCAGGCTGCGCAGCTATCCCAGAAGCCAGAACAGCAAGAGGGATTGCTGCTTTCACTGCGCAGCGATCCCTCTTGCTGTTCTGGCTTCTGAAATTCAGAATATTTTTTTCTTGTTTTCCTCCTCAAAAAACTAGGTGCGTCTTGTGGTCTGGTGTATCTTATAGAGCGAAAAATACGGTACGTAGTAAATAAATAGGGGGAGAGTCAAATGTCCCTTAGAGAAGGATCTGAAATACAGTGGTACCTCGGGTTGCAGACACTTCAGGTTACAGACTCTGCTAACCCAGAAATATTACCTCGGGTTAAGAACATTGCTTCAGGATGAGAACAGAAATTGTGGCGCGGCGGCAGCAGGAGGCCCCATTAACTAAAGTGGTGCTTCAGGTTAAGAACAGTTTCAGGTTAAGAATGGACCTCCGGAACAAATTAAGTATTTAACCCGAGGTACCACTGTATATTCCTTGAAGCTGGCATTTGTTTTGTTCTGGATTGGTTTATTGGAGGTGTTAATGTGTTGAAAAACCGCTTTGAGATTTTTTCTTTAAAATATAAAGCCGTCTTGAAATTAATAATAATAAAGTTTCATTGGAAAAGGCACCTCGATATTCCACTTACTTTAACCTAGGATTAAGGTGCCATTTGGCGAAGAGCTTACACAGTTGTACCTTGGTTGTCAAACGCCTTGCGATTCAAATGTTTTGGTTCCCGAACGCCGCAAACCCGGAAGTGAATGTTCTGGTTTGCGAATGTTCTTTGGAACCCGAACGTCCGACTGGGCTTCCACAGCTTCTGATTGGCTGCAGGAGCTTCCTGCAGCCAATCAGAAGCCACACTTTGGTTTCTGAACGTTTTGGAAGTCGAAAGGACTTCCGGAGTGGATTCCGTTGAAGAACCAAGGTATGACTGTATATCTGTGTTTCTAACAGTGCTGACTGGGGCTCACAGGAATCATCGTCCGAAAACTTTCAGGGCGCTGTTCTAGAGCAGAGTTTTCCAAACTTGGGTCTCCAGCTAGTTTTGGACTACAATTCCTTTTTAAAAAATTGTATTAAGGCGTTCCATAATAAATTACAATAAAAAACCGCAATTCTAAACAGCAGCAAAGGGGAAGGAGGGAGAATAGAAAGTCCTCTTTCGCAGGTAAACGTTAACTTTTCCCGCGCAGAGAGGGATGATGGCTCAGCCTGCTGGAGCCTGAGGCTCTTAATCTCAAGGTATTGGGTTCAAGATCTTGCACAAAAGATTCCTGCATTAGACTTGAGGACCTCTGGGGTCCCTTCCAGCTTTTGTTATACTATGAAGCTTCCACCTGAGGGTTTCGCTTTTTCCCCTAGCCTCATCCTGGGACGTGGGTGGCGCTGTGGTCTAAACCCCTGAGCCTCTTGGGCTTTCCGGTCGGAAGGTCGGCGGTTCGAATCCCCGTGATGGGGTGAGCTCCCGTTGCTGTGTCCCAGCTCCTGCCAACCTAGCAGTTCGAAAGCACACCAGTCCAAGTAGATAAATAGGTACCACTCTGGCGGGAAGGTAAACGGCGTTTCTGTGCGCTCTGGTTTCCGTCACGGTGTCCCGTTGCGCCAGAAGCAGTTTAGTCCTGCTGGCCACATGACCCAGAGAGCTGTCTGTGGACAAACGCCGGCTCCCTCGGCCCGAAAGCGAGATGAGCGCCGCAACCCCATAGTCGCCTTTGGCTGGACTTAACTGTCCAGGGGTCCTGTACCTTTTGCCATTCTGGGAGATCTTCCTTTCCCTTCCTCTCAAACACGGTCTTTCATCTGCATCTCCTTAACCCACACAAAATGCAAAGGACCAGAGCAGAGCAGGAAGGGAAAAGGAGGAAAAAGGAAAAAGAATTTCCACTGGTCCTACAGGCTAAGGATGATGTGAGCTGGGCCTCAAGGGACCACAAGTTTGGAAAATGCTGTTCCAGAGCTTTGTGAAGCTGTCTCCCCTGAACCCTTGAGGCTTTGCTTTATACCGGGGTGGATAAAAACCAGTGATTAAAAAATAATAATCAAAAAATTGGGTGTTTTTGATTTTAATTGGATTTTTACAATGCAAAACGCTTTGGGAGGAAAAGTGTTTCTAAGGATAGTTTTCTATTTAAGTTACATTATACTCCAGAGGCTATTCAACAGGGAATAAGGATTTGTTTTAAGTTTTTTGTGTGTGCTAAAACTAAAGTCTTAAGTTGTTGCTGTTTTTAATTGTTTAACCACATCGGTTAAAAAACATTGATACATATGTTGTAATGTTACTGTTTTAGTTGTTTAAACGGTTATTTTTTTTCCTCCTTCCACTAAGGACAGCAGAAAAGTTGTCCAAATATAAACAGTTAACTTACTAAACTTTGCAATGATTTCATAATTGTGTATTCCTAATAGTATGACCAAATCGGTGTTTTTGATATAACTGTTAAAAAAAGAACTCTGAAAAATTACTGTTCCAAAAATGAAACCTTAAATCTGGTTGTAAATATTCAGATTATACCAGTGCGAATGAGTCTTTCTATAAGAAAGTGATTTAAATCAAGTCTTAAAGGTAAAGGTACCCCTGCCCGTACGGGCCAGTCATGTCCGACTCTGGGGTTGTGCGCCCATCTCACTTAAGAGGCCGGGGGCCAGCGCTGTCCGGAGACACTTCTGGGCCACGTGGCCAGCGTGACGAAGCTGTATCTGGCGAGCCAGTGCAGCACACAGAAACGCCGTTTACCTTCCCGCCGCAGCGGCACCTATTTATCTACTTGCACCCGGGGGTGCTTTCGAACTGCTAGGTTGGCAGGCGCTGGGACCGAGCAATGGGAGCTCACCCCGCCGCGGGGATTCGACCTGCCGATCGGCAAGTCCTAGGCGCTGAGGTTTTACCCACAGCACCACCCGCTTCCCAAATCAAGTCTTACTGACGAGCGATTTAAATTGATCCAGTATACCTGAAGGAGCGTCTCCACCCCCATCATTTTGCCCGGACGCTGAGGTCCAGCGCCGAGGGCCTTCTGGCGGTTCCCTCATTGCAAGAAGCAAAGCTACAGAGAACCAGGCAGAGGGCCTTCTCGGTAGTGGCGCCCGCCCTGTGGAACGCCCTTCCAGCAGATGTCAAAGCGATAAACAACTACCTGACATTCAGAAGACATCTTAAGGCAGCCCTGTTCAGGGAAGTTTTTAACGTGTGATATTTCACTGTATTTTTGGTTTCTATGGAAGCCACCCAGAGTGGCTGGGCACTAGTCCCTAGTGTGGCAAAGCAGCAAATGGAAGCTGCATACAATTGAGCAGTTCTCAGTAGGGTGGATTTGATTTAAATCAAATCAATTTAAATCACTAGTCAGTAAGACTTGATTTAAATCATTTGGTTATACCGTTAGAAATACATGGAAAGGTAATTATGAAATAATTGTGAGGTTTAATAAGTTAACTGTTTATATTTGGGCAACTTTTCTGCTGTGCTTTATTAGAAGGAGAAAAATAATCATTTCCTTAATAAGAATTTTAACAATTCATTTAACTGAAACAATAACATTACAGTGGTCCCTCGGGTTACGGACGCTTCAGGTTACAGACTCTGCTAACCCAGAAATGGTACTTCGGGTTAAGAACTTTGCTTCAGGATGAGAACAGAAATCGTGCTCCGGTGGCGCGGCAGCAGCAGGAGGCCCCATTAGCTAAAGTGGTTCTTCAGGTTAGGAACAGTTTCAGGTTAAGAACGGACCTCTGGAATGAATTAAGTACTTAGCCCGAGGTACCACTGTATAGCATATCTATCCATGTTTGATAACTGATGTGGTTAAACAATTTCTTTTAAAAAAAACACACCTTAGACTGAGTTTTAGCACACATGAAAAACTTGAAACAAGTCAACATTATTTTAAAAAACACTATTGATTTTTAATATACCCCGGTTCGGGCGGGGGGCAGATGGCGAAGTCTTCCTGGAGCTCAAAATTGCATTTCTCTGAAGGGGGCCCTTTCTGATAGGAGTTGTAAAGGTAAAGGGACCCCTGACCATTAGGTCCAGTCGTGGCCGACTCTGGGGTTGCGGCGCTCATCTCACTTTATTGGCCGAGGGAGCTGGCGTACAGCTTCTGGGTCATGTGGCCAGCATGACTAAGCCGCTTCTGGCAAACCAGAGCAGCGCACGGAAACGCCGTTTACCTTCCCGCCAGAGCGGTACCTACTTATCTACTTGCACTTTGACGTGCTTTCGAACTGCTAGGTTGGCAGGAGCAGGGACCGAGCGATGGGAGCTCACCCCGTCGTTGCGGGGATTCGAACCGCTGACCTTCTGATCGGCAAGTCCTAGGCGCTGTGGTTTAACCCACAGGGCCACCCGCATCCCACTAGGAGTTATAGTTGTCAAAACAAAAAAAACCCAACAAGGCTCTTTGCAGCCTTAAACCTCTGGGCCAAACTTCCCTCCATCAGCCCAACCAATTTCCTGATCTCTGCTGTCCTCCTCTTGTGGCAGAATCTGGACATTTAGTGCAGGAAAAGTCTCTGGAACGTTGGCACAATTTGGAGATGTTGTGGGGCAGGTTGAGAGAGAGGTTGGTTTGCATTAAAAACGCAAGCGATTTTGGTGACGGAAGGATGAATTGACGCCTCCTGTTCTTTTAATGAGAGGATTCCGATTTTGGGTTTATGTTTGTATAAACGGCAGGTGAGGGGTGCACTTGAAAGGGGAGGTGTTGCCCCACACCCCCTTTTTGGAAAAAGATCCCTGGCAGATCTAAGTCCTGATCAAAGCTTCCAGGGGTGTTAGCTTCCCTGGGTGAATTTTCGAACATGCAGCCTTTATGCTACAATAGCCAGAACCTAGAAAAAAGCTGCAACTGTTAAGAGCTTTGTGCTTGCTTTTCTCTTCCTCCCTCCTGTTCATCTTTCCTCTTGTGCCATGTCTGTTTTAGATTTTTAGAGGGCAGAGACCTCTCCATTTGGAAGCCACAAGCCGTTTGCAGGGCGGGGGGGCTATAAAAGGGCACACAAATGCATCTCCCTAGTGGTGAAATGGGTCCGTGCGCCTGGATGTTAGCCGGAACGTTGGTGCTTCCAGCTGTGTGCAGGATTCTTGCATTGCAGCGGGGTTGAGCTAGATGACCCTATGGGGTCCCTACAATCATTCTCTGAAATGCAAATGATAAGGGAGTGCTAAGACTTGTGGATTACAAAGCTTCTGCTAAACGGCCATCTTCTCTCTGGCGATCCCTCGTAGCCAAGTAAGATTGTCTTCCATGAACACGGTTTTAACTATGAGTCCGTAAGTGACTGTGGAGGCCAATTCTGGATCCTCACGTCCTTCCACAGTGGGGACATTGGTTTCTGGGCGGGAGTTGATCCTGGTGCGGGTTTGCCAAGCCTGCCTTCCTCTTAGCACGTTTCTCCCTTGCGTCCTGAGTTCGAGTGCCCACGACACCTTTGGCAAAGGCTGTTCTCCAACTGGAGCTCTCGCAGGCCAGTGTTTCCCAATTGTTGTTTATACTACTTTTTTTATTATTTGCCTTGAGAGAGTCTTTGAACCTCTTTTGTTGACCACCAGCATTACGCTTCCCATTTTTAAGTTCGGAATAGAGTACAGTGGTGCCTCGCAAGACGAAAAGAATCTGTTCCGCGATTCTCTTCGTCTAGCGGTTTTTTCGTCTTGCAAAGCAAGCCCATTGACGGCTTAGCGACTTAGCGCTATTAGCGGCTTAGCGGATAAGCAGATAAGCGGCTTAGAGGCTTAGAAAAAGGGGGGGGGAGGAAAAAAAAGTCGGAAAAACTCGCAAGACATTTTCGTCTTGCGAAGCAAGCCCATAGGAACTTCGTTTTGCGAAGCACCTCCAAAACGGAAAACCCTTTCGTCTAGCGGGTTTTTTGTCTTGCGAGGCATTCGTCTTGCGGGGCACCACTGTAGTTGCTTTGGAAGACGATCATCAGGCATCCACACAACATGACCAGTCCAACCAAGTTGATGTTGAAAAATCATTGCCATAATAGGGTGCTGGCTTCCTTAACCCAATTCTTCCCCGATTTTGATGTTGGGTTCGCTGTATCCGGGCGGCTGCATCTTCCATTGGGTTTGAAGGAAGAGGCAGAAAAACAGCTTGGTTTTCGCAGTGCAAAGAATGCGGCTGCTTCTCTCGCCGTCTGCTAACACAGCCGGTTCGGCGGCATTGCTGCTGGCCAGGATTAGGTCACTCAGCCATGATAACCGTACAGCTGACTCACCCAGGCTGTGGGGCTGCTGCTGCGGAAGCTGTGTGCCTCCTGCCAAAATTGGGCTGTGCCAAGTCTGTCCGCGTAGCCTGGTCTTGTCTTCGCTGACCTGCAAAGAGTTGCCTGGGGGGGAGTGTTTTCCCAGTGAGCCATTTGTTGCCTTTCTGTCGGAAAGCGGCAGGGCGAGACGCCAGTCAGAGCAGATTTCAGTAAGGACGCAGAAAGCTACCTTAAGTTGGTCCATCTAATTTCAGGGGTCAGCAACCTTTTTCAGCCGCGGGCCGGTCCACCGTCCCTCAGACCATGTGGTGGGCCGGACTATATTTTTTTGTGGGGGAAAGAATGAATTCCTATGCCCCACAAATAACCCAGAGATGCATTTTCAATAAGAGCACACATTCTACTCATGTAAAAACATGCTGATTCCCGGACTGTCAGGCCAGATTGAGAAGGCGATTGGGCCGCATACGGCCCACGGGCCTTAGGTTGCCTAAGGTAAAGGTAAAGTGACACCTGACCATTAGGTCCAGTCGTGGCCGACTCTGGGGTTGCGGCGCTCATCTCGCTTTACTGGCCGAGGGAGCCGGTGTACAGCTTCTGGGTCATGTGGCCAGCAGGACTAAGCCGCTTCTGGCGAACCGGAGCAGCACACGGAAACACCGTTTACCTTCCCGCTGGAGTGGTACCTATTTATCTACTTGCACTGGTGTGCTTTCGAACTGCAAGCTTTTGAACTGCTAGGTGGGCAGGAGCAGGGACCGAGCAACAGGAGCTCACCCCACCGCGGGGATTCGAACCGCCGACCTTCTGATCGGTCCTAGGCTCTATGGCATCCTCCAGAGCAGTGGTACCCAAACGTTTGGGTCCCACTCCCAGCACCCATAAAAAGCAGTTTCAGAATTTCAGTTTGCATAACCCACTGAGGAATGTCAGACATTTTAACCTTGACACCCCAGTGGCTTCCAAGAGCCCCCCTGCTATGGGGCAGCTCTATAAATTAAGTTGTTAGACGATTATTCGCCACGTGTTGCCTGTTCCTGCTTCAGTTTTTCTATAAATTAAGTGGGTCAGTCAATAGGGAAAAGCAAAAATGTCCATTAGAGAAGGATCTGAAATATTTTCACGGAAGCTTGAGTTTTCTTTATTTGGTTAAATTAGATCGTGCTTCCTCAACCTCGGCCCTCCAGATGTTTTGAGACTACAATTCCCATCATCCCTGACCACTGGCCCTGCTAGCTAGGGATCATGGGAGTTGTAGGCCAAAAACATATGGAGGGCTGAGGTTGAGGAAGCCTGTACATTGGTACCTCGGGTTAAGTACTTAATTCGTTCCGGAGGTCCGTTCTTAACCTGAAACTGTTCTTAACCTGAAACACCACTTTAGCTAATGGGGCCTCCTGCTGTTGCCACGCCACCGGAGCACAATTTCTGTTCTCATCCTGAGGCAACGTTCTTAACCCGAGGTATTATTTATGGGTTAGCGGAGTCTGTAACCTGAAGTGTCTGTAACCCGAGGTGCCACTGTATTAGGTCATGGGTAGGTAAACTAAGGCCATGGGGGCCAAATCCGGCCCAACCGCCTTCTAAATCCAGCCCACGAGCGGTCCAGGAATCAGTGTGTTTTGACATGAGTAGAATGTGTCCTTTTATTTAAAATGCATCTCTGAGTTATTTGTGGGGCATAGGAATTCGTTCATCCCCCCCCCCCAATATAGCCTGGCCCCCCACAAGGTCTGAGGGACAGTGGACTGGCCCCCTGCTGAAAAAGTTTGCTGACCGCTGTATTGGGTGTTTTCATGTGCTTCAAACCACTTTGAGATATATATCTCTCCCCCCGGCTTTAAAATACAAAACGGCATAGAAATGAAATGAATAATAATAAATTTCATTGAGAAATTCACGTAGAGTCGTGCAGCCTAGCTTTAAGGTGCCGTTTGGCCTACATATCGTGAGTTCGCAACACTTGAGCCCAGTTAATTGTGCATTTGTTCAAACTCCAAGTAAAACTATTACAAAGCCTGTGCATCGGGAGATAAACTCTCTCTGCAATGTTTGATAATCAGCTTAAAAACGAGAGTGGGGGGGGGGAGCCTTAGAACCGTTGCATGTTTTCTGGCAGGATTTTTAAAGCCCTTAAAAAAAAAAATAGTCCTTTTGCATTGGGAAATGGCTGTTGCTTCCATAACTACGTTGCCGGAGTCCTTTTGCGGCTTGCGGCCACCAGGCGTCTCTGTGAGCTTGGCTGAAAATATATTCCTGAATAAATGGAAAACTTTTTTCTGGAGATTGATGGGTTGGGGTTGGCGAATTTCTCTTTTTCGAGGGGGACAGACAGGTTTGGAACAGAGCCCCCCCTGCTCCTGATCTTTAGCACAAAGGCCTGTTTCATTTGCTGATGCTGCTCTTTTCAAACACCCAAAATCTTTTTTTTTAGTGTGTGTTTTATCTGTGATTCTTAACGACGGTCCTGCGAGATGGTCCCTCCCGTTTACCCTCAGAATTAAACAGGAGTCCTCGTAATTACACGAAAGAAAACCGGAGGCAAACCAAAACTCGCCTTTCCAAAGGCCATATATACAGTGGTACCTCGGGTTAAGTACTTAATTCGTTCCTGAGGTCCGTTCTTAACCTGAAACTGTTCTTAACCTGAAGCACCACTTTAGCTCATGGGGCCTCCTGCTGCTGCCATGCCGCTGGAGCACGATTTCTGTTCTCATCCTGAAGCAAAGTTCTTAACCCGAGGTACTATTTCTGGGTTAGCGGGAGTCTGTAACCTGAAGCGTATGTAACCCGAGGTACCACTGTATATTGTTCCTGCAGAAAAAGCAAAGACCTGAGCCATCTCTCGTGGCGAAGGTGTCGTGAGAACTGGGTCCACTTCTTGGATTCTATGGATTTAAGAGCTGGGGGTGAAATCACGGCCCCTGGGTCTTTTTCAGAAATTGCACCTGGAAGACCAGAGTTCGAATCCTTACCTGTGTGACCTAGTGCCATTGCAATGCAGGAATATGCAGCTGTCCCAGGGTGGATAAAAATCAGATTATTATTATTATTATTATTATTATTATTATTATTAAAAAAACTAAACATTTCAGAAGCTGAACAAACTCTGTTTGACTTCTGAGGTACGGCTGTAGAGTCGTACCTTGGTTCTCAAACTTAATCCGTTCTGGAAGTCTGTTCCAAAATCAAAGCATTCCAAAACCAAGGTGCACTTTCCCATAGAAACAGTTACAGATAGGTAGCCGTGTTGGTCTGCCATAGTCAAAACAAAATAAAAAAAACTCCTTCCAGTAGCACCTTAAAGACCAACTAAGTTAGTTTTTGGTATGATCTTTCGTGTGCATGCACACTTCTTCAGATACACTGAAACAGAAGTCACCAGACCCTTATTATACATGACAAAGCCATTTTTCACCTTCTCACCCCTTGCTTTTTCCTGTAAGACCTATTGCAGTCGTTAAGAGTCGTCAACAGGCTCATCACAGCTATCTGCCAATCACTCAATCCCACCACCCTTCTGAGTAATACCCCTCCCCACCTTCTCACTATATAGAAGGGTCTGGTGACTTCTGTTTCAGTGTATCTGAAGAAGTGTGCATGCACACGAAAGCTCATACCAAGAACTAACTTAGTTGGTCTTTAAGGTGCTACTGGAAGGAATTTTTTTATTTTGTTTTCCCATAGAAAGTAATACAAAACAGATTAATCCGTTCCAGACTTTTAAAAACGCCTAAAACGGCAATTTAACATGAATTTTACTATCTAATGAGACCATTGATCCATAAAACGAAAGCAATAAACAATGTACTGCAGTCACACAATCAGTAGCTGAACTGGGTTCCACACAGTCGCACACACAAAAAAGAGCCACAAAACCCCAAAATAAATAGCGAAAACAGGCAGACCTCAGCGTAATGCGCAAAACGGAGCATGTTCGGCTTCCGAAAAATGTTCGCAAGCTGGAACACTTTAACTTCCAGGTTTGCAGTGTTTGGGGTTCCGTGTTATTTGAGTACCAAGGCGTCATACCTCGGGTAGCGAACGTGATCCGTATGGGAGGCTCCTTCGCAACCCGCAGCGTTTGCAACCTGAAGCACCGTGTCTGCGTACACACGGGACGCGATCCGGTGCTTCTGTGCATGCGCACAGCGTCATTTTTGCGTGCATGCACAAGTGCCGAAACCCGGAAGCGACCCGTTCCGGTACTTCCGGGTCCGGCAGGGTCCGCAACCCGAAAACGCAGCGTTCGTAACCCGAGGTATGACTGTATATCATTTCCCAGAAATCCTTTTATCATTTTGTGGTTCTCAAATATCCTTTATTAGGCATAGCAAACCACACATTGTCAAACAGACACCGTATACAAATTGTGCAAAGTACGAGCTCAACATAACAAGGTTTGACCCAGTCAGATCTTTAACTCCAGAGAAAATCAATTTGCATAAATAATACAATACAACCACTGAATCTCTTTATAATGACCCAGTCTTTCTACATGGACAGCACTCAGAAATTCAGCCACTATTAAAGTAATTTGATCATTACTATCCGAAAGCAGGTACTGTACTGAACTGTTGGTAGCATAGACATCAGCCTATTGAGTTGCAAGGCCTTTAATAATTGTCTTCTGGCACAAATGCCAAAATCACAAGAAAACAAAATATGCTCCAAAGTATCAGGTTCCTGTTTCCTACATTTGCAGAGACGCTCTGATTCCGGGAGAGCTAAACATCTTCCTCTCACTATCATCGAGGGAAACATATTAAATCTGGCCAACATAAGCATCCTGCACAATTCAAATCATTTTGCAATTCTACCACAATTTCCCAGGTGAAGGAGTTGGTTCTGGACAACTGCCGCTCCGACGACGGCAAGATTGGAGGGCTCTCCCCTGATTTCGAAAACCTCGAATTCCTCAGCATGATCAATGTGAACCTCCTGTCCGTCGCCAACCTCCCAAAACTCAATAAACTGCGCAAGGTAAGTTGGTGTAAAGCTAAAGGGTTCCTTCCAGGAACTGCCATCTTCCCTATAAGACAGGGGTGCCCAAACTCTTTTCAGAGAGGGCCAGATTTGATGAAGTGAGGGCCAGCCTGTTGTTGTTGTTGTTGTTGTTTTTAGGATTTGACCCAAAGAAATAAACTGCCACAGGGGACTTTGGGTAAGGTTTGGGGCAAGAGAAAGGGTGTGAGGGTTGTTGGGGGGGTTTCTCATTGTGAGACAGGGAAGGGTTCAGGAGACTTTGTGGATATTTAAGTTATAATTAGAAAACTCTTAATAAAGGAAACACCTTATAAGAAGTAAATTAAGTCGGCCAGATAAAGGATAAAGGAAGTCTTTTATTTGGTTGTTTGTATTGTTGTATGTCATGCTTATTGTATGTTACGTTCACGTTTAATGAGGATGGATTTCCGTATGGGGGGGGGGTTAGGTTACATTGTAAATAAAATTTCCAATAAAAATAAAATAAATAAAAGTTTTTAAAATTAAAAAATCAAATTGCATTTTTAATTATTATTATTATTTAAATCTGGATTTAAAAAAAATTGGATTTTTGGAATAAAATGCTTTTGGAGGAAAAATCTTTCTGAAGATTTTCTATTTAAGTTATGTTAAAGCCCAAAGGCTGTTCATCAGTTTTTCATGTGTGCTAAAACTCAAGTGTGTTGTTGTTGTGGTGGGTGGTGGTGGTGGTTAAACAATTAAAAAGAAACATGTTAAGAAACATGGAAACATGGAATGCTATAATGTTACTGTTTTAGTTGAACAAATTGTTACTAAGGAAATGATTGGTTTTTCTCCTTCCAGTGAAGTACAGCAGAAAATTTGTCCAAATATAAACAGTTAGCTTACTAAACCTCACAATTTCATAATTATCTGTGTATTTCTGATAGTATAACCGAATCAGTAATTTTTGATATAACTGTAAAAACTGGCTCTGAAAATTTATTGTTCCCAAAAACGAAACCTCCCATCTGGTTGTAAATATTAAGATTATGTCAGCAAGAATGAGTCTTTCTGTAAAAAAATACTAATTAAATCGGGTCTTACTTACTAGTGATTTAAATAGTGATTTAAATCAAATCCTCAAATCCACCCTGGGCGATTTTCTACAGAGAAAAGGGTGTGCTTTTGGGGGCTTTCAGGGTTTCCCCGAACTTGGGTCTCCAGCTGTTTTGGGACTACAGTTCCCATCGTCTCTGACCATTCTCGCTAGGGATGATGGGATTCGTAGTCCAAAAACAGATGGAGATCCAAGTTTGGAGGGCGGACCCTGGTTTAAAGAACAGGCAGGTAAGAGACAACACAGCAAAGTGGGGAGAGAAAACAGTTTTTCTCCCTAAAACTCGCAGACACCCAAGGAAGCTGAACATCTGAAGGTTTGAGACCGATAAAAAAGAAAGGAACTTGTTCACGCAGCCCATCGTTAAACTGCGGAACTCCTCGCTATGTGACGCTTGACGCTTTTCTGTTTCTCCCCTCTGCAGCTGGAGCTGAGCGACAATAGGATTTCCGGCGGCTTGGAAGTCCTTGCCGAGAAAACTCCAAACTTGACGCACTTGAATCTTAGCGGAAACAAAATCAAGGATATAAACACTTTGGAGCCGCTGGTGAGTTAAACGCTTCTCTCAAAGGGCTGGAGGAAACTATCTATCTATATACCGTATTTTTCGCTCTATATAAGACGCACCAGACCACAAGACGCACCTAGTTTTTGGAGGAGGAAAACAAGAAAAAAAATACTCTGAATCTCAGAAGCCAGAACAGCTAGAGGGATCGCTGTGCAGCGAAAGCAGCAATCCCTCTTGCTGTTCTGGCTTCTGGGATAGCTGCGCAGCCTGCATTCGCTCCATAAGACGCACACATATTTCCCCTTACTTTTTAGGAGGGAAAAAGTGAGTCTTATAGAGCAAAAAATACGGTATATATATTTGTGTGTTCCTCTTTTTGTGAAGTCGCCTCCCTCCTCCCCCCTTTTCTTCCTAGGGGTTTCGCCCCTTTTTTCATCCTCAAATTTTGAGGTGCTTTTACCCTCTCTCCTGCCAGAATTCAGCAGCTGCTGCTGCTGCTTTGCTTTGTAACCCAAAGTCAAGTACATAGTCCTCATGGTTTGCAAAGAACTGCATGGTTGTAGTTTGGTGGGAACGCGAGGCCTCAAAACCTTGAATTGGCAGGGGGGTTGGTCAGGGTCTTGGGGTTGTAGCCAACTGCGTCCTGTTTCTCGGAGTAGACTCATTGAAATCAATGGACATAATGTGCCAGAATTAGACAAAAACAAGGTTTTTGAAAATCATGAATAAAAATGTGTGCCCCACCACTGAGACCGTTCCATTGTAACTATCCCACCTCCCCAAATTTCAACACCTCTTGCGATGGTTTGACCCCTTTCAGTTTTAACAGTACAAATTCAACAAAAACACCTTCCATATCTCCTCAGAATCATTTCTTCTGCATATTCCCTGTCTTACCTTAATGGCACATGTTAAAAGCTTCTGCGGTTTTTTAAAAACAAGTTATTTTAAACATTTTTTCCGATTCATTATATATCATCTCCCAGAAAGTTCCCACCACTTTGCACGTCACGTCTGCCACATATGATAGAAGGTACCTTCTATTTCTTTACATTTCCAGCGGGCGTTTCTCTCCCCCCCCCCCCCCCGCTGCAAAAAACATTTATTTTTTAATTAATTTTACATACTGTTGCTAATCTGAAGCTGGTGGTTTGCAAAATGTGGTTTATGCACACTTTAAATTTGTCCCAGTAACAAACCTGTTGCCGGTGAGCAATTTTGCTGCAGCATTCCATGCTGACTGCAGCTCGTGGCTCTGATTTACGGGGACGGGGACGGGGGTCATGCGATTATCGTTCGCCTGGTTCACCTCCAGAATCTCCACAGAAAAAGCTGTCTCACCTACGAAGTTTGGACCTCTTCAACTGCGAAGTGACGACGCTCATCAGCTACCGGGAGAGCATCTTCACCCTTCTCCCGCAACTCACTTACCTCGACGGCTTTGACACGAACGACAAAGAGGCGCCCGACTCCGACCCAGAAGTGGACGGGCTGGAAGACGAGTACGATGAGAACGGGGAAGGTGAGACTCGGTCGGACGCGGGGAAGGACTTTTGAGTTTTTGGAAATCGAACGCGCGCCGTATGCTCCAATGCATCGTGGATTTTTCCTTTCCTTTTGTCAACTTCCTGGCCCCATTTCCCACAGTGTTTTTTTTTTATTTCTTCCCCATTTGCTGTGCCCTAACTAGACGCAGGTGGCGCTGTGGGTTAAACCACAGAGCCTAGGGCTTGCCGATCAGAAGGTCGGCGGTTCGAATCCCCGCGACAGGGTGAGCTCCCGTTGCTCAGTCCCAGCTCCTGCCAATGTAGCAGTTCGAAAGCACCTCAAAGTGCAAGTAGATAAATAGGTACCGCTCCGGCGGGAAGGTAAACGGCGTCTCCGTGTGCTGCTCTGGTTCGCCAGAAGCGTCTTAGTCATGCTGGCCACATGACCCAGAAGCTGTACGCCAGCTCCCTCTGCCAGTAAAGCAAGATGAGTGCCGCAACCCCAGAGTCGGTCATGACTGGACTTAATGGTCAGGGGTCCCTTTACCTTTAACTTCTGTCCCTTATATCAGGCATCCCCAAACTCAGCCCCCCAAATGTTTTGGGACTACAACTCCCATCATCCCTAGCTAGCAGGACCAGTGGTCAGGGATGATGGGAATTGTAGTCCCAAAACATCTGGAGGGCCGAGTCTGGGGATGCCTGCCTTATATACCATAACAGTACAATGATCTCTCTTTTTTGAAATATTTTTTACCAATACAATTTTACCATCAATCAGTTTATAATAAACATCCCTTGAGATTTTCTGAATCTCTTGACTTAATCCTGTCCCCTATGTGGTTCCTCGTGACAATGTTTATAACTACATATCATTCCATTCTCCAAATTTCCTTTTTCCAAGTCATCCATAGTTTTCGTTACATGACAGTTGAGTCTTAGAGTCCAGCTCAAGTTTTGATTTGCTTACAGTGGTCTCCTGAATACATTTTTAAAAATTCCCATTCTTTTTCAAAGTTCTTGTCTGGATTCCCAAGTCTCCCGTTAGCTTTGCCATATCAGTACAATAATCTCTTAATTCCATCCGTTGCTCCAAGTTCAATAAACTGCTCAATTGTCTTTTTGGAACTTCTGAACTGATTATCCCTGGGAGAAAGGCTTCACGCAAATCAGGGTTGTTGATCTCTCATGGAATATATATATATATTTTTCGTCTGCCCCCCCCCCCCCGGCCTTTCCCAGAAGGCGAAGAGGAAGATGAAGAAGACGAAGAAGAACTCGACGAGGATGCAGTCGACGACGAAGAGGATGAAGAAGATCTGGATGGGGAAGAGGAGGAGGACGGGGTTGATGATGAAGTAAGTTTGCAAGACGGCTCTCCTCCTCCTCCCCCCACCCCCCCACCCCCCGCTTTTAACTTCGCATTTCCCAGAGCATCCCTCCCCCAGAAAGAGAGGGAAAAAAGAGATTTTTTTTTTTGCAGGTAGCTGATCCTTCAGACGGGAAAACTGCCTGGCGCAAAGCCAGGCCATTTAAATAATCACAATAATATTCTTTTCCTCTATACAGGTATCTAGGCTAGCCCGCTTAACCCTGAGATCAAATGCATGCTCTTACCATATTCTAAAGGAGGACGCAAGATGCTGGTCCTCATTGTTGTGGTTAAAGAGCTGGTTTCAAATAGGGGCCCTCTAGCTCCAAAAGGGACGCGGGTGGTGCTGTGGGTTAAACCACAGAGCCTAGGACTTGCCGATCAGAAGGTCGGCGGTTCGAATCCCCACAACGGGGTGAGCTCCCGCTGCTCGGTCCCTGCTCCTGCCCACCTAGCAGTTCGAAAGCACACCAGTGCAAGTAGATAAATAGGTACCGCTCCGGCGGGAAGGTAAACGGCATTTCCGTGTGCTGCTCTGGTTCGCCAGAAGCGGCTTAGTCCTGCTGGCCACGTGACCCGGAAGCTGTACGCCGGCTCCCTCGGCCAGTAAAGTGAGATGAGCGTGACAACCCCAGAGTCGGCCACGACTGGACCTAATGGTCAGGGGTCCCTTTACCTTGCTCGATTTTAGCCCCAGCGGCTCGACAGCGCTTAAAAGACAGTGCTCTTCTCTGTCACTGTGCTACAGTGCCTATCCCCAAAATCTAGGGTTGTGGGGGGGGGGTTAGATACAAGCGACTCTCAGCTTGGCACTGGGGCTATGCTTCGGGGACGTTGCGCAAAGCTGTAATCGTCGGCTTTTAGAGTTGGAAGGGACTGCGAGGGTGCTCGTGTCTTTCACCCAATGTTGGGGCTTCGAAACCCACAACCCTGAGATTAAAAGTCCCATGGGATTGGGTGGGGGTGGAAACAGATTTCCTGGGCACCCGCTTTGAATTTCTTTCTTTTTTTTTAACTTCCAAGCGGCTCCCCCCAGAGTGGAATGCTCTCCCCAGAGAGACACTCATTTCATGTCTTTAAGCGCCAGGCGAAAAACATTCTTCTTTACCCATTAAATCAGGGGTGCCCAGATTAAATCGGGGGCTGGATTAGGCCCCCGAAACAGACTTTGGACATGCCTGCTTTAAATAAACTGTGGCCTGTGAACGTGTGGGGCAGAGGGCTGTTATTAACGATTATTCTTTTGCCTGCCTGTCAGTATGCTTGTTCATGTTTTCATTTTATCATTATTGATGTTCCGTAATGTGCTTTTAATGTTGCACGCTGCCCTGTGATCTTTCGATGGCGGGAGGTTTATAAGTGGAATTAATAATAGCTGAACGCGCACAGGTTAAATTTGTGCAAGTTGCGAGCTGTGTCTCCTTCTTGGGTTGAGGTAAAAGCTTCTGCTCCTCTTTTGACTTCAGGAGGAAGAGGAAGGCGAAGAAGATGATGAAGACGAAGGTGAGCCTTTTTAAATCGGCGCTCTGGTCTCTGAGGGGTGGTGAAGAGGTGGCAAGCCTTTTCCTCCCAAAGGATACAGTGGTGCCCCGCAAGACGAACGCCTCGCAAGACGGAAAACCCGCTAGACGAAAGGGTTTTCCGTTTTGGAGGCGCTTCGCAAAACGAATTTCCCTATGGGCTTGGTTCGCAAGACAAAAATGTTTTGCGAGTTCCTGCGGGGTTTTTTCCCTTCCCCCCCCCCTTTTCCTAAGCCCTAAGCCACTTATCAGCTGATCCGCTAAAAGCCGCTAAACTGCTAATAGCGCTAATCCGCTAAGCTGTCAATGGGCTTGCTTCGCAAGACGAAAAAACCGCTATACGAAGAGCCTCACGGAACGGATTAATTTCGTCTTGCGAGGCACCACTGTAGTTAATCCAAGGGCTATTTAGGTTATTTATGTATGCTGCTACTGCGGCCCATGTTTTGTTAGCCCAAAAATGGAAAAGGAACGAGGTCCCAACTAAAGAGGAATGGAAAGTTAAACTGTTGGAATATGCACAGCTTGCAGACCTAACATTGAATAAGAGAACAAGAACAACATGCGTTTAGAGAAGAAAACGTTTATGGGATATACGGGGGTGGGGGAATTGTGTACACTTGAAAACATGGGCAGCGTTAAGAGAAATTCAACAGTGTAAATAAGTTTTGATGGATGCAATGATGGAATATTTAAAAAGTATAATTTGTGTAAAATACGCAGGGATTCATGATACTCAGAATGAACCATGGAAAGAGAAGAAGGAAAGCCATTATTCATTTAAACAACCTTAAAATATCAGTCTAAATGGTAAAACAAAGTTTAATAAAAATATATTTTTTAAAAAATATAATCTGAGGGCCGGTTACGCATGGGCTTTTAAATCCCAGGTCCTCGGTTTGAATACTCTTGTAGCTCTGAGCAAATCTCCCAGCCTCCTGTCTGTATCACAATTTGCACTAACCTACCTCACAAGGGGGACGCAGGTGGTGCTGTGGTCTAAACCACTGAGCCTAGGGCTTGCCGATAAGAAGGTCAGCGGTTCGAATCCCCATGACGGGCTGAGCTCCTGTTGCTCGGTCCCTCCTCCTGCCCACCTAGCAGTTCAAAAGCACGTCAAAGTGCAAGTAGATAAATAGGTACCGCTCCGGCGGGAAGGTAAACGTCGTTTCCGTGCGCTGCTCTGGGTCACCAGAAGCGGCTTAGTCCTGCTGGCCACATGACCCGGAAGCTGTACGCCGGCTCCCTCGGCCAGTAAAGCGAGATGAGCGCCGCAACCCCAGAGTCGTCCACAACTGGACCTAACGGTCAGGGGTCCCTCTACCTTTACCTTTTTACCTTACAAAGTTGGCGTGCAGAGTGCGCCCGTGAAACTGCACAGGGTGTCACTTGGGTGGTTTTTACGTCGTCATCATCTTTACCATATTTTTCGCCCCATAGGACGCACCGGCCCATAGGACGCACCAAGTTTTTTTGGGGGGAAATAAAGTTTTTTGTGGGGCCGGCAGTGGGGAGAAGCGCTCTTCTCCCCGCAGCCCTCCTGCAGACCAGGTCCGGGGACAGAGGGAGGACGCGCTGCACCTCCCAACTGTCCCTGGAGCTTGTGGGGCTGGCGGCCGGGAGAAGCACGCGTCTCCCCGCCGTCAGCCTCCAAACCACATCGGGAGATAGCGGGATGGCGGCGTTGTGGGGCTGGCGCTGCGGCTCTCCTGAAGCCTGGAGAGCGAGAGGGGTCGGTGCGCACCAGGCTTCAGCGAAAGCCTGCATTCGCCCCATAGGACGCACACGCATTTCCCCTTCATTTTTGGAGGGGGAAAAGTGCGTCCTATAGGGCGAAAAATACGGTAATTTGTATACCGCCTTTCTATCTTACAATACATCTTAGAACAATCTAATGCAATACAAAAATGTGATAATAAAACATAACTTTAAAACAGGCGGCCTCCATCAAGAAAGTAACATTCAACAATCATTAGAATAGTATAATATAATAATATCAACATATAAAAGTTAAATGGAAATCCACTCAACAGTTACAGTAATATATAAACTATAATCAATAAAACAATGGCAAGCCACAGTACAATACACATTGAGAGGCAGAGAGTCGGGCAAGGCAGCTGCGATGGATGCAAAAGTTTAAATACCAGGAGATTAAAATTACCCCGGCTTCCTAAAAGGCTTGTCTAGAACATTTTCAGCAGTTGCTTGCTTGATTTCGATAGCCAGTGAGTTCCAGTGTTTAGCCCCAGGCTTGTTCTTACAAATACAGAACAAAGAAATAATTTTGCCAGGGGTGGACATTGCTGTTCCTTTTTTAAATATGTGTGTTTTCTCTCCCCACCCCCCAAAGATCTCCCTCAGGGCGAGAAGCGGAAACGAGAGATTGAGGACGAAGGGGAAGACGACCCCGACGAAGATGATGACGACGACGAAGACGACTGACCGGCTCCTCTTCCTCGTAGCCAGACGATCCGTTTTTTTTACGGACTGTGACTTTCCTGCTGTTCCGCAAGTGAGACTGTGACGACAAATTTCTTCTCTCCCCTTCCTCTCCCGCCCCTGTGGGGCCCCCCCCACCCACCCGCACTCTGATCCCCGGCCCCCCACAGTTGCTTCCGGGCCCACCAACCCCTTTGTATCGCTGCGACATCCACAGTATATTTTTTTAAAATGTAGAATACAGTTGAGGTGTTTCAGGAGACGTTGTTGGGTGGCTTTCTCTTCCCCCCCCCAGAAAATGCGCACAGTTTTTCTTTCTCCCCCCCCCCCCCAAATACCTCAGCCCCTTCAACTCCTCTCCTGTTTTTGGGTATTTTATGACCAAAGGCTTCGCGAATCGGATGGTGCGTCGGACAAGCACGTTTCCGTCTCTCTTCCACACCACTTGCCCCCCCTAACCCCCATAAAAAATCACAAATTCTCTGCTCTGCCACTAGGGGGCAGGGCTGGGTTGGGGACCACCCCCCCTCCACAGGTGGCAGTTTTGGAATCGGGGTGCAGTGATGACGACGGCGATGAATTCTCCAGCTGTCATGGCAGATTCCCAGACCACTCTGGATGCTGTTTCATTTTTCTAACTTTTTTTTTTGGAGAAAAAAGCCTCTTTTTTAAGCCATGAATTGCAGCCAGCTGATCTGTGGTCGTCGGCCCAACACTTTTTTTGGGGGGGGGGGGCTTATTTTGGATGTGGTGTTTCCCTGTAAAACCTTCCAACTGTTCTGATAGTCTTTCCCCAGTTAGGTTGACTTGAGTTACCGAAGACCTGCGGGGAGAATTCCTTATTATTTGCTCAGATTTCCAATTTAATTTGAGGGGGTTTCTGCTCCCCGATGGAGGGCTGCCGTATTATTTCAGAGCTCGCCTCCCCCCCCCACCCAGTGGGGGCTTGAATCCCAAGCCCCGCTCCTTAACTTGCTTTATCCTTAACAAGGCGAGTGGTTTAGAAGAAAAACAAGAGTCGTCCTCTTCCCGACTCCTTTGTTTTGTTTTGTTTTCTCCTTCCCTCCCCGGTTTTGGAAATTCCACCTGAGGCTTCTAACTTGTAAGGACTGCACAAAAAACATGACAATAATGGGAGGGACAGGACAAGAATGAACGAGGAGCGAATCGAAATTGTGCTGCCGAATCATATATAACGTTTCGTTTGGGGGCGATGGAGTTGGTGCGTACACAAAAGCCTTTCCTTAAATTCTGTGTCCGCATATGGCGATACTTCCTTGTCAAGCCCAGTTGCAGTCCAGAATCTCTTTTTTTGTCTCTCTTGGGAGGGAATTGCGGCAGCATGCAACAAGTTGGGTGGGGGCCGGTCACGGGGTCCCGCCTTCGGGGTTGGGGAGACGACGACGGCTGCACATCTGGGCGTGGCGTTGGGGCCTAGGAATGAGGTTGGAGATAAAAATCCTACAAGATTGGGGGGGGGAGAGAGAGATAGGTTCTTCCCTACTGAATCCCAGATCTTTGCTTGGTGGTGGGGGGAATAGCTGGATTGCTGGAGATTTGGGGGTTCAGCTTGTCCCAGGGCAGGTAACACCATCTTCTTTTTGCCCCCCCCAACCCCACCACCACCACCACAAATAAATTAAAGAGTTGTGTTTCCATCTTCCCTGGGATAGTCTGCCTGCCCCCACTTCACAACAGAACATGGTTTTTCTGAGTTTTAAGATATTAGCCCTCGTTCAAAAACAGGCCTTATGATGTGGTCAAAAGCTAAACCCAGAAATGAAGATTCCCCTCTCGTTTTTTTGTGCGTGCGGTTTTTTGTTTTGTTCTTTCTGGGGTTTTCCGGTCCTTTTTTTATATATCTCCTTTTTGTTAAGAGAAATTTGAATAAGACTTTTAATAAAAGACTTCAGTTTTTAAAAACCAACCCTTGCGACGTTATGAGGGATCTGCATCCGTTCTTTGGTGTCTTCTGTTTCCCATGGGGGCCGGGGAGGATTTCATTTCACAAAACAAAAATACTGCTTACATTTGAAATGGAGGCTTGGCTGGCAACCAGACAGGCAAGAGTTCGAAAGGAATACAGTGGTTCTCAAACTTTATCCGTTCTGGAAGTCCGTTCCAAAACCAAAGCGCGCTTTCCCATAGAAAGTAATGCAGAACAGATTAATCCATTCCAGACTTTTAAAAACAACCCCTAAAACAGCAATTGAACATGAATTTTACTATCTAACGAGACCAATAAACTGCAGTCACACAATCAATCAATCAGTAGCAGAACTGGCTTCTACACAGTCCCGAAAACAAAACGAAAAGAGCCACAAAAACACAAAATAAATGGCAAAACCACACAAACCTCAGTGAAACAATCAAAACTGAAGTGTAACACTCAAAATGGAGCACGTTCGGCTTCTGAAAAATGTTCGCGAACCAGAACACTAACTTCCGGGTTTGCAGTGTTTGGGTTCCAAATTGCTTGAGTACCAAGGTGTTTGAGAACCAAGGTACCACTGCAGTAAAATTGACTTCAGGTCGCCTTGAAATAATTTTCCACCCGAAAAGAATCTAACCCTTGGGACCGGGGTTTCGCCAACTCGAGTCTCTGTTTTTGGACTACGGTTTCCATCATCCCTGACCACCGGTCATGCTAGCTAGGGATGATGGTGCCAGAGAATATTGAGAAGCAAAACAGCTAGTTAGCATGATCTTTATTAAACTGGTGCAACAGGGTGCTCAACCCCCAGGCAACAGGGAGGAGGGGAACCCAGAACATTAGTGCGCAAGCTCTTATATGTTGTTGTTGTTTAGTCGTTTAGTCGTGTCCGACTCTTCGTGACCCCATGGACCAGAGAACGCCAGGCACTCCTGTCCTCCACTGCCCCCCACAGCTTGGTCAGACTCATGCTGGTAACCTCGAAAACACTATCCAACCATCTCGTCCTCTGTCGCCCCCTTCTCCTTGTGCCCTCCATCTTTCCCAACATCAGGGTCTTTTCCAGGGAGTCTTCTCTTCTCATGAGGTGGCCAAAGTACTGGAGCCTCAGCTTCACAATCTGTCCTTCCAGTGAGCACTCAGGGCTGATTTCCTTCAGAATGGATCAGTTTGATCTTCTTGCAGTCCATGGGACTCTCAAGAGTCTCCTCCAGCACCAGAATTCAAAAGCATCAATTCTTCGGCGATCAGCCTTCTTTATGGTCCAGCTCTCACTTCCATACATCACTACTGGGAAAACCATAGCTTTAACTATACGGACCTTTGTTGGCAAGGTGATGTCTCTACTTCTCAAGAAGCTCTTATATAGGCTTTTGAAATTGCCACCCTGTAGCTCAAAACCACCCCCCAAATACATCATACATACATCACAGAAGGGGCGGTCTACAGCAGAATTCTGTCTGGCAGGAAACCTGTTAATGGGTTTACCTGGACAGCCTGGCCATTATTTTGTGATAATAGTTACAGGTAGGTAGCCGTGTTGGTCTGCCGTAGTAGAAACAAAATAAAAAAATTCCTTCCAGTAGCAGCTTAGAGACCAACTAAGTTTGTTATTGGTATGAGCTTTCGTGAAGAAGTGTGCATGCACACGAAAGCTCATACCAATAACAAACGTAGTTGGTCTCTAAGGTGCTACTGGAAGGAAATTTTAAAAAATAATAATGTGATGATAAATACTTAATTCCTGAGTCCAGGTCACAGGCTCACCCATATCCAAGAATCTCCTGACGAGTCTGCTGATTCTCCAGAGAGGAGGAGCAGTGTTCTGCTTTCTACTTATTCAGCTCCAGCGCCAAGTCAGTCAGTCAGTCAGTCAGTGTGTCGGAGAGAGAGAGACTGAGTGTTAGAGATTGTGTGTAGAGATAGGTAAAGGTACCCCTGCCCGTACGGGCCAGTCTTGACAGACTGGGGTTGTGCGCCCATCTCACTTAAGAGGCCAGGGGCCAGCGCTGTCCGGAGACACTTCCAGGTCACGTGGCCAGCGTGACATCGCTGCTCTGGTGAGCCAGAGTCGCACACGGAAACGCTGTTTACCTTCCCGCTGGTAAGCGGTCCCTATTTATCTACTTGCACCCGGAGGTGCTTTCGAACTGCTAGGTTGGCAGGCGCTGGGACCGAGCAGCGGGAGCGCACCCCGCCGCAGGGATTCGAACCGCCGACCTTTCGATCAGCAAGCCCTAGGCGCTGAGGCTTTAACCCACAGCGCCACCTGCGTCCCACGTGTAGAGATAAGGTTGCTGCTAAGAGCAGCAGTAGACACTCGGTGCAGCATTCATTTATGCTTAGACCTATTTAACCCTGTATATAGTTTTGTATTATAGTTGTAGTTATAGAATAAAAGAAGATATTCTACAGAGCTGCTCTCCGAGTTGTTTATACACTGCCAGACTCTGCTATACTCTGCTGTGCGACGACTATATTGTGGAAGTGAATCCGGTGCTCACAACTTTAAGCTGTGAGTCCACAGCACTTTGACCTGTTCCTGTGTAAAAGGTGGTCTCTGGAAGTGCTACCCAGCTCGCCTAGCCCAGTTGGGGTTGAAGTGCATGAGTCCAGTTGGTGACACTGGCTCAAGGGCGATGCTGACACTTAGAGACCAACTAAGTGTGTTATTGGTATGAGCTTTTGTGAAGAAGTGTGCATTCACACGAAAGCTCATACCAATAATAAACTTAGTTGGTCTCTAAGGTGCTACTAGAAGGAAATTTTAAAAAATAATAATGTGATGATAAATACTTAATTCCTGAGTTCAGGTCACAGGCTCACCCTATTCATACCCAAATGAGCCTTAAGGCTGGATTTGTGAGCACAGCGACAATGGAGAGGCTTTTCCCATTCCCATCCAAACTGCAGAGGAATATTTGAGGTCACTGAAAGAGTCAAAATGGCTTGGGGACTCTTTTCCTGTACTGTTTCAGACACATGGTTTATATATTTATGTATGTGTTTGCCTGGTACATTTGTGAACATTTATTTTATATCTTGGACCTTAAAATTCTCGTAACAAAGGGATTCTAAGAGTCATCTCGTCCACCCCCCCGGCAACGCAGGAATCTCAGCTAGAGCATCCTTGCTTAGAAACCTCCAGCGGTGGGTGAAAATTAGACGATTGTTCTGTACATGATGCACTTTTTAAGTCAAGATTTTTAAACAATGTGGACTGATCCCAGAGAGGCCCTTGGAACTTGGGCTTCATGTATACAGTGGTGCCTCGCAAGACGAAATTAATCCGTTCCGTGAGGCTCTTCGTATAGCGGTTTTTTCGTCTTGCGAAGCAAGCCCATTGGCGGATTAGCGCTGTTAGCGGTTTAGCGGCTTTTAGCGATCAGCTGTTAAGCGGCTTATCAACTGATAAGCGGCTTAGGAAAAGGGGGGGAAGGGAAAAAACCCTGCAGGAACTCGCAAGACATTTTCGTCTTGCGAAGCAAGCCCATAGGGAAATTCATTTTGCGAAGCGCCTCCAAAACGGAAAACCCTTTCGTCTAGCGGGTTTTCCGTCTTGCGAGGCGTTCGTCTTGCGGGGCACCACTGTAGTTTCCTAGTAGAACTGCTCCTGGTTCTAAGTGGGTTTTGCGTAATGTGTGATCACACTGACCCTTTAGCCACAGTTTGCATAACTCTCACCCACCCCTGAGACGTTTTGCCGAGCCACTGAGAGGCCTAAGTCAAGAACGGGAGGAAACCCAAACTTAAAAGTTGTGGTTTAGGGTTTTCATTGCCTTATTTCACTTTTAAGAGCTAGCAAAAGGATCAAGAAGGGCTGGGGCTGTTTCCCTGTTAGGAAACACTTTCCTGTTAGCACGGTTTGGTCTCCAGCAGTGTTTATAGACTACAATGCCCATCATCCCTGGCCACTGGTCCTGCGAGCTGGGGATGATGGGAGTGGTAGTTCAGCTGGAGACCCAAATTTGGGAAACCCCAATTTAGGGAAAAGAGTAAGGGCACCATTGCCATTCTGAGAAGAAGAGGGAGGTGTTCAAGGTGAGTTGATACAGGTATCATAATTGCGTTACCGTATTGGCCCGAATATAAGCCATACCTTTAAAATTCATGGGGGGGGGGAGAGGGAATAGCCAAATATAAGCCACTCTTAAAATTCCGCAGGCACTCACACCCCTTCCATTTTACCGTATAGCGGACGCTCAGGTACTTCCGGGTTTTGGCGCGTCCGTAACCTGAAAACGCGCAACCTGAAGTGTCTAACCCGAGGTACGACTGTATGCCTGTTTCAGCAGCGATATCGTAAAAGCCTGTTTTTGTAGGGTCGTGAATTTAAGCCGTGCTTGGCGCTGTGGGTTAAACCGCAGAGCCTAGGACTTGCCGATCAGAAGGTCGGCGGTTCGAATCCCCGCAATGACGGGGTGAGCTCCCGTTGCTCGGTCCCTGCTCCTGCCAACCTAGCAGTTCAAAAGCACATCAAAGTGCAAGTAGATAAATAGGTACCACTCCGGCGGGAAGGTAAACAGCGTTTCCATGCGCTGCTCTGGTTTCGCTTAGTCATGCTGTCCACGTGACCCAGAAGCTGTACGCCGGATCCCTCAGCCAATAAAGCAAGATGAGCGCCGCAACCCCAGAGTCGGCCATGACTGGACTTAATGGTCAGGGGTCCCTTTACCTTTACTATCTCCTTTTGGGAAATATGCAGGCCAATACGGTATGTTGTAGAGAAAGTGAATGAAGCTTTTTCTTTGAGGAGGGGCTCGTCCCACTGGCTCTTTTAAAAGCCGGAGAGTTGCTCTCTTGCGAGATTCTTTTTCGGCCGAGATGTAGGTACACCCTTGGTGCACAAGAGGGCACTGTTGAATTTTAACAAACCTTCCACCGATTGCAATGAAGGGCTGCAGTTGGGGGGGGGGAGAGTCTTTGCTTGGCATGCAGAAGTTGTCTGTCCCCTGCCTGAAACTGCAGAGCTGCTGCCAGTCCGTGCAGGCATAGCTAAGCTAGGTGGAGCAATGGTCTTTGCACGCAACACGTCGGGTTTTCTTTCTGCAAACTGCAATCTCCCTTAATCTCCAAGCCTAATGGCTGAACAGATGATGCCCTTCTCTGTATCTCAACAGCAGCGCACACAGTTTGCGAGGAAGAGGGAATTGAGATGAAGAATTGGTGCAGGGAGGTAAAGTAAAGGGACCCCTGACCCTTAGGTCCAGTTGCGGATGACTCGGGTTGCGCGCTCATCTCGCTCTATAGGCCGAGGGAGCTCCGCAGAGTGAGAAGTATAGTGTTCTCTCTCTCTCTCTCTCTCTCTCTCTCTCTCTCTCTCTCTCTCTCACACACACACACACACAGAGAGAGAGAGAGAGAGAGAGAGAGAGAGAGAGAGAGAGAGAGCCTGCATCCAAGGAGGCCAGCCCATCTATCATTTAGGGTGATTAATTTTTCATCTAGACGATGCCTTTTAAGTACCAAATTGCAGTATTTGCAAGAGTGCTGCTAATGATTAATTTAAATGGGGTTAGAATCGGTTTTTGTGGGCGAGGCCAGGGGGGTGGGAAAAGCTTTTATCAGCCCATGTGCAGCATATATCGATGAGTGGCAGAGGCTCCGTGTTCAGATCAAAGAGCGAGTGTCTCAAATATAAACCATCGGTCTGGATTATTCCGATTCCTGGCACCCTTTGGTTGTGCCCACACTACAACTCCCAGCTTGCCTTGGGCTTTTGGGAACTTGAGACCAAAAAAAATGGGCAGATTTCTCTAGGGACACACACATGCAAAACCCATAAAAATAAAAAAAATTATTCCTTGCAACAGGGTTTGGGCCAAAATTGGTATCTGTTGGTACTATTGATGGTTTATTTTCTGGGGCTGTTTTGCTTCTGGCAGGATGAAATAGACCAGGCACAGGCAAACTCGGCCCTCTAGATTTTTTAAGACTACAATTCCCATCATCCCTGACCTGTTAGCTAGGGATGATGGGAGTTGTAGTCCAAAACATCTAGAGGTCCGAGCTTGCCAATGCCTGAAATAGACACTGAGTAAAAATTCCACCAAACAAAACTATTCATGGCTTTCGTTCTTTAATCTACTGAACGCAGGGCTTGGGACGAATGAGTTCGGTTTGGCCAAGTCCACTGAATTGGTTCAAAATCTGAACCACGCCTGGAAGTAGTTCTCAGAATTGCCAGGTGAACTGAATTTGAGTTAGGGTCAATTTCTAGTAATCAGGTTCATTCTGTTTCATGTGTTGTGTCTTTTTAAATTTACGGAATCGTAGAATTGGATGGGACCTCAGCGGTCATCTAGTCTAGCCCACTGAAATGCAGGAATCTCAGCTAGAGCATCCATGACAGATGGCCTTCTAATCTCTGCTTAAAAACCTCCGAGGAAGGAGACTTTCTGAGGGAGTCTGTTCCACTGTCAAACAGCTCTTACCATCATAAAGTTGTTCCTGATCTTTAGCTGGAACCTTCCTTCTTGTAATTTCTTTGGTTTTCAGAACATTCAGTCGTACCTTGGTTTCCGAACAGCTTAGTTCTCAAAACGTTTTGGCTCCCGAACGCCGCAAACCCGGAAGTGACTTTTCCGGTTTGCGAACTATTTTTGGAAGCCAAACGTCCCACGGGGCTTCCGCGGCTCCTGATTGGGTGCAGGAGCTTCCTGCAGCCAATCAGAAGCTGCACTTGGGTTTCCGAACGTTTTGGAAGCCGAACGGACTTCTGGAACAGATTCCGTTTGACTTCCAAGGTACGACTGTAATCTTAGGGGGAAACACACTAGTTCCATTTCACTCTTTCTGTGTGTGTTTTGATGTTTTGAGCCAGCTTGGAATATTCGGAAAGCTATGTCTTCGCTCTCTCTCTTTCTCTCTTTTTGAGGGCCATTTAGGTGAACTTAAACCTGGACTGGTTCCTTTTAAAATCAACTTAAAACTCTTGCAGTTATTTCCAAGGAACAAGGAAATAAAAAGCAGAAATTCCCTACGTGTCTATTCAGAAATAGGCGCCATGGACTCCAGCGGGAGTTTCACCTGAAAGACTCGATTGCAACACAACTTTTGGTCTGCAACAAATGGCTTCCGAGGAGCAAAACGGTAAATAATTCAGGGCCTGGGATAGGCAGGACGAGATGGGATCCGGTCCGCCAATTCGAGGCTCCCTGGGAGGCAGAGTGAGAGATAAAAGGCACAGCCGCCCCTGCAATATTCATAAACCCCGGGAAGCAAAAGCTGCTGCTCGCTGCTGATGCGCCGATGGTTTTGCTCGTGGCTGCGGCTGACATGCAACAGCCATCGATCCTGGGAGGGATTGGAGGCGGAGAGGGATAGTTGGTGATTTGGGGAGGGCAGCCTTTGCACTGCACGAAAATGACTTGCTCAGTGAGCAGCTGTGAATGGCCACAGCTTGGTGGGTTCGAACAGCTCGGGTTCAGATCAGAGAACCAAGCTAGCAAAATGAATTTCAATAGGGGCCAATCTCAGGTTCTGCACTTAGGTTAAATAAGTTGGAGTTCTTGTTATTACATATACAGCACTTAGGTTAAATAAGTTGGAGTTCTTGTTATTAAACATACAGTGGTACTTCGGGTTACATACGCTTCAGGTTACAATCTATTTGTAAAAATTCAATAAACCGTTTCCATTCTTTTATTTAAAAAAAGTTTGTTATCTCTACAGTGGTACCCCAGGTTACATACGCTTCAGGTTACAGACTCCACTAACCCAGAAATAGTGCTTCAGGTTAAGAACTTTGCTTCAGGATGAGAACAGAAATCATGCTGCAGCGGCGCGGCAGCAGTGGGAGGCCCCATTAGCTAAAGTGGTGCTTCAGGTTAAGAACAGTTTCAGGTTAAGAACGGACCTCCAGAACTAATTAAGTACTTAACCCGAGGTACCACTGTACCATTAAAAGAGCACACTGAGAACTCAGGCCAATGTAAGTTTCTGTAGTGGGATTGGTAAAGGGTAAAGGGACCCCTGACCATTAGGTCCATTCGTGGCCGACTCTGGGGTTGCGGCGCTCATCTTGCTTTACTGGCCGAGGGAGCCGGCGTACAGTTTCCGGGTCATGTGGCCAGCAGGACTAAGCCGCTTCTGGCGAACCAGAGCAGCGCACGGAAATGCCGTCTACCTTCCCGCTGGAGCGGTACCTATTGATCTACTTGCACTGGTGTGCTTTCGAACTGCTAGGTTGGCAAGAGCAGAGACCGAGCAACGGGAGCTCACCCCGTCGCGGGGAATCAAACCGCCGACCTTCTGATCAGCAAGTCCTAGGCTCTGTGGTTTAACCCACAGCGCCACCCGCGTCCCATTGGGATTGGTCCCTACTCGCAAATCCATAGTCGATGGTAACAAAAACTAATCCATTCAAAAGTATGTATTCTGACAAGGATTACAAACTCAAATATAGATTACAAACTTTAACAGAGAATACAAACTCAAACTCATAAGAATTATGTATAACACAATAATTTGTTCCAGAATTAGAAATAAGAGTTTATGAGTAGAGATGAGATCATGTTAGTCCATAGTCAGATTTGATGTGAAGGTCTTAGTTTTAATCATTGAGCAAAAGTCAATTATGGATCAGAAACCAGGACAGGGCCCTGTTTCGATGTATTCACCTTCATCAGCTGGAAGCATCAAATATTACATGAAAATACATTTAAATTCTACATTATCATAAATTATAAGACAGTCATAAATTATAAAACAGTGTTATATAACATTTGGTTCCTTACCTAATTTTTTAAGGGTCGTGTAAGTTTTCAGATAAATATATCCTGTTATCTTCTACGTTTCTCAGAGATAAGTACTGAAAATAATCAATATTAATAATTACTTGTGTTGAATCAAATTAAAAACTCTAAGGCAGCATATAATCATATGATTCCTCACCTATGTGAGGTTCTGCACTTAGGCAGGAAGAACTAGAACCAGACTCCGCTAACCCAGAAATAGTGCTTTAGGTTAAGAACTTTGCTTCAGGATAAGAACAGAAATCGTGTTCCAGCGGCACGGCAGCAGCAGGAGGCCCCATTAGCTAAAGTGGTGCTTCAGGTTAAGAACGGACCTCCAGAACGAATTAAGTTCTTAACCCGAGGTACCACTGTAGATTATATTCAGGTCTGGGAAGCACTTACCGTATTTTTTGCTCTATAAGACTCACTTTTTCCCTCCTAAAAAGTAAGGGGAAATGTGTGTGCGTCTTATGGAGCGAATGCAGGCTGCGCAGCTATCCCAGAAGCCAGAACAGCAAGAGGGATCGCTGCTTTCGCTGCGCAGCGATCCCTCTTGTTGTTCTGGCTTCTGAGATTCAGAATATTTTTTTTCTTGTTTTCCTCCTCCAAAAACTAGGTGCGTTTTATGTTCTGGTGCGTCTTATAGAGCGAAAAATACGGTATCTTTCACAGAGGAAGTTGTCCGCAAAAACTGTCTGCATGTCTGAGCAGCGGCTCTCAAACATCAGGGTGAAAGTTCCAGCTTTCCAGCTTTCCCAGGACGGCAGTAAACATTCATGAGGCGTAAACAAGGCGTTTTATCAGTGCCTGGGGCCTTGGGAGCGGCTATATTTAAGCACCAAAACACTCTTGTTTTCCAGATGAATGGGGAGGCGTGAGCAATGGGGCAAAATATGGCAAGCCTGCACAGAGCGGGGAGGGATAAATTTGGTTACCGGGAAGCAACACAGCATCATTTTCTGGCCTGGGAGACTGGCACAAAGGGCACCTGGAGTGACGGCAGGAGGTTAACTTTTTCATATCTGGCTTTTCCTGCGAAATACGAAGTATCATATAGAATTGTAGGGTTGGAAGGGGGACCTCAGAGGTCCTCTAGCCCAACCCCCTGCTGTGATAAGAATGTTAAAGTCTTAGATATATAATAAATGTTCATAAATGTACCAAGCAGGTACATAGATCAGCACAGGAAAACCAACCTGAAACCATTTTTTGATTCCCAAACTGACCAAATGTTTTCTCTGCAAGGTCAAAGGAAAATGGAAAACCCTCACCATTGTCCTTTCCTTCACTAATCCTGTCATAAGGGCATGTCTGTGTTTGAATAGGGTGAGCCTGTGACCTGGCTCAGGAACTAAGTGTTTATCATTACAAAAGACTGGCCAGGCTCCCCAGGGTATCCAATCAAGTGAGCATTAACAGGTAACCTGTCAGACGAGATAAACAACGCACTCAGATTTCTGTTGTAGACTGCCTTTTCTGTGATGTAGGTATGATGTATCTGGGGGGTGGTCTTAGGTTGCACCCCTTCTGTGATGTATGTATGATGTATGGAGGGGTGGTCTGGAGCTCCAGGGCAGGGAATTTAAATTTCTATATAAGGCCTTGCGGGCCATTTTTCTGGGTTCCTCCTCCTTTCCTGCATGTGAGGGGAGCACCCTGTTGCAACAGATCAATACAGATCAGGCTTACTAGCTGCTTTGCTTCTCAATATTCTCTGGTTGGCCTGTTATTCTCTCCTACCAATAGGGAACCTACGTAAGGACTCTATACGGGCTCTTGGATACCCCATAAGGGAAAAAGGGCAGATTTTTGTTTACAACACTGCAATACAGGAATCTCAGCTGAAGCATCCAGGACAGTTGTCCTTCCAACCTCCAAGGAAGTTCATATAACAGTTCCATATCATGATCCTTAAGCAGATAAATAAAATTCATTGGAAACTATTTAAAAAATAATAATGCAACCGTATAATCACAAACGGAAGCCTGTTAGTCAATGAATTCTCCCTGTGCACGGAAGGGTTTCTGCAGGTGAAATGCAAAGTCCCCATTGCCCCTCCCGCCGCTGCCCGGGCTGCCACGTTGCCCTCCGAAAATCTGCTCTGGAGGGTGGCGGGAACCCCCCCCCAGCAGATTTAGAGGGTGGGGCGGGGAGGGGAGAGGGAAGGGAAGTTCTATTGGGCAGCCAGTAGTCTTTGCCCTTTGTGGAACGACTTTCACTGGATCCCACCCAAACTGAGCCTTCTTCAAAACAGCAAAGAGAGGCAGAGTCCAGGAGAAACTGGTTCAAACGTGTACATTTTTAAGAGGTGTTTAAAGGTCATTCTGGCCTCTGCTTCACGAGTTCTCTGATCCAGGGCATTCGGGGGAAAGGGGTCGCCGTCTCGGGGAAAGGCCTGCTTCTGCGTTGTCGCCAACCCACGAGCAGGGTCTCCGCAGAAGCGGACCATCCGACTGTCCCAATTTTCTAGTCCCAGATTTACAGAAGCCGTCCCGGTTTCTGATTTTACCTTGGAACATAGCTGTCAACCGTCCCTTATTTGGTGGGAAAGTCCCTTATCCCAGCGCTGTGTCCCGCTGCTGTCCCTTATTGATGATGTCCCTTAATTTTCCTGGGTTTCAAAGGAAGCAGCTCCTCTCCCTCACTCTCTGCCGGCCAGGGAGGAGGGAGGCTCCAACTGTGTTGCTTGGCTGCGTTGCTCACCCCATAAGGAGTCTAAGAACGACTGGGGGGTGGAGCTTGCATGCCTTGTGCCAATCAAATCGGCCGCGTTGCCCGGGGACTCGGCTTTGCTCAGCGCTTCCCAGCGGAGAGGTGACAGTGGTTTTCCTTGCTGCATCCCCTTTGCCGGGTTGCTGCGCTGGGGGAACCACCACTTGAGGCTTCGTTTGGCTGCTGGCTGGGCTTTCTGCCTTTGGCTCGGAGGGGCTCAGAAGTTGAACATACCTGTGCTTGGAAAATCCCTTATTTTGGCTACTGGAACCCTTATTTTCGAGACTGCTGGTCCCTTATTTTCAAATCTGTAAGTTGACAGCTATGCCTTGGAATGTCCCGCTTTTCCTTAGGACGTCCCCTCGTCGAGCAAACCTTCCAGGGTCTCGGACACAGGGGGTAGTATGTGGAGATGCTTCCTGGAATAAAAACACTGGCTTGCAGAGCAGGTGCCCTTTCTTCTCGTGCTGGTCTTACCTGCCTCAGGTGTCTCTTGAAATGGTGGCGATCTTTCCCTTGCTGGGACAAAGCACAGGGATTGGTTTCTGTGCGGCCACTGGCATGCAGCCTCCAAAAACCTGCTGGCAAGGAAAGATGGCCCCTAAGCTATACACTGGTACCTCAGGTTACATACGCTTCAGGTTACAGACTCCGCTAACCCAGAAATATTACCTCGGGTTAAGAACTTTGCTTCAGGATGAGAACAGAAATCGTGCGGCGGCAGCAGGAGGCCCCATTAGCTAAAGCGGTGCTTCAGGTTAAGAACAGTTTCAGGTTAAGTATGGACCTCCGGAACGAATTAAGTACTTAACCTGAGGTACCACTGTAAACTGGTCCCCACCCCTGCTGTTAGCCCCCAACCCCAGAACCTGCCTGGATTTGGAATGTTTTCCGTGGAAGAAAGGTGATGATAACTGTGATGATGATGGATGATAATAGTTTATTATTTCATAGAATCATAGAATTATAGAGTTGGAAGAGACCACAAGGGCCATCGAGTCCAACCCCCTGCCAAGCAGGAAACACCATCAGAGCACTCCTGACATATGGTTGTCAAGCCTCTGCTTAAAGGCCTCCAAAGAAGGAGACTCCACCACACTCCTTGGCAGCAAATTCCACTGTCAAACAGCTCTTACTGTCAGGAAGTTCTTCCTAATGTTTAGGTGGAATCTTCTTTCTTGTAGTTTGGAGCCATTGCTCCGTGTCCGCTTCTCTGGAGCAGCAGAAAACAACCTTTCTCCCTCCTCTATGTGACATCCTTTTATATATTTGAACATGGCTATCATATCACCCCTTAACCTCCTCTTCTCCAGGCTAAACATGCCCAGCTCCCTTAGCCGTTCCTCATAAGGCATCGTTTCCAGGCCTTTGACCATTTTGGTTGCCCTCCTCTGGACACGTTCCAGTTTGTCAGTGTCCTTCTTGAACTGTGGTGCCCAGAACTGGACACAGGACTCCAGGTGAGATCTGACCAGAGCAGAATACAGTGGCACTGTTACCGTACTTCCCTTGATCTGGCTCATCTTCCCTTGATCTGGCACAGTTGGAGCCTCCCTCCTCCCTGCCCATCTGGCTGGGTTTCCCCAGCCTCTCTGGGCGGCTCCCAACAGAATGTTAAAACCACACACAGAAAATCAAACATTAATAAACTTCCCTAAACAGGGCTGCCTTCAGATGTCTTCTAAAAGTCAAGCAGTTGTTTATTTCCTGATGGGAGGGCGTTCCTCACTTCTCGCAGTGAGGGAACCGCCAGAAGACCCTTGGACCTGGACCTCAGTGTCCGGGCTCTCTATGGGGCTGCCTTCAGATGTCTTCTAAAGCTTGTATAGTTACTCATCTCCTGGATGGGAGGGCATTCCACAGGACGGGCACCACTACCAAGAAGGCCCTCTGCTTGGTTCCTTGTAACCTGACTTCTCGCAGGGAGGGAACCGCCAGAAGGCCCTCGGAGCTGGACCTCAGTGTCCGGGCTGGACGATGGGGGTGGAGACACTCCTTCACATTTACAGAGCTGAGGCTGTTTAGGGTTTTAAAGGTCAGCACCAACACTTTGAGTTGTGCTCAGAAATGTACTGGGAGCCAATGGAGGTCTTTCAGGACCAGTGTTATGTGGTCTCGGTGGCCGTTCTCAGTCCCCAGTCTAGCTGCTGCATTCTGGATTAGTTGTAGTTTCTGGGTCACCTTGAAAGGGAGCCCCACGTAGAGCGCATGGCAGTAGTCCAAGCAGGAGATAACCAGAGCATGGAGCACTCTGGAAAGACAGTGCGCAGGCAGGGAGGGTCTCATCCTACGTACCAGATGGAGCTGGTAGACAGCCGCCCTGGACACAGAACTGACCTGCGCCTCCATGGACAGCTGTGTGTCCAAAATGTCTCCCAGGCTGCACACCTGGCCCTTCAGAGGCATAGTCACCCCATTATCACCCACTTTTTCAATAGGGGGTTTGCAAGCGGTGTCCTGCCCTCTGCTTTTGCCTTCCTTAACTATCCCACACCAGAACCCCCAACTGCTTGTGGGTTCCACCCCAGTCACCACCCAGCACCCTCTGCAAAACCTCAACTGATCTGAGAAAGATCTCAAGGAGGGACCCACAAACTAAGGACCCATAGCTCCAAGGAGTTGGGGGGCGGCTTTTTAGCAGGGGAGCAGGTGAAGGCTTTCGGCAGACCTCAGCCCGGACAGCTTTGTCTTGTCAGCTGTCGCTGGAGATCAAGGGGTTGGTCTTCAGGCCTGCTCTCATTCTGCTACTTTAATTAATCGGAAAGTTGAAAGTCATTTGGGCTGACGGCCTCTTACCCGGCTGGCAGGAAACGACAGCTCCAATGATCGTTAGCACAAATTTAAGGCATCGATTAGCCTGGAGAAGAGGAGGTTAAGGGGTGATATGATAGCCATGTTCAAATATATAAAAGGATGTCACCTAGAGGAGGGTGAAAGGTTGTTTTCTGCTGCTCCAGAGAAGCGGACACGGAGCAATGGCTCCAAACTACAAGAAAGAAGATTCCACCTAAACATTAGGAAGAACTTCCTGACAGTAAGAGCTGTTTGACAGTGGAATTTGCTGCCAAGGAGTGTGGTGGAGTCTCCTTCTTTGGAGGTCTTTAAGCAGAGGCTTGACAACCTTATGTCAGGAGTGCTCTGATGGTGTTTCCTGCTTGGCAGGGGGTTGGACTCGATGGCCCTTGTGGTCTCTTCCGACTCTATGATTCTATGATTAAGGGTCTGAATGAGGCCCGGCAGACGTAATTGCCTCCTGCATGTGTCAAAAATTTAAGACAAACCATAGCTAAGCCCAAGTCTATGTCAATGCGTAGGCACTCCCTGTTGAAAAAACATGTCTGCTGCAGTCCCACTGTCCCCACTGTGGAAGGACGTGTGAGTCCAGAATTGGCCTCCGTAGTCACTGACAGACTCATTGTTAAAACCGTGTTTATGGAAGACAATCTTACTTGGGTACGAGGGATTGCCAAAGAAGAAGAAGAAAAAGAAGTTAACATGCAACTTGGAGCTGAGAAATGGTTTGGCTTTGGGTTCTCTCCCCCAGACAAACCATGAGCAGGAAGAAGAAGGAGAAGGTGAAGAAGAGGAGGAGGAGTTTGGACTTGATATCCTGCCTTTCACTCCCCTTAAGGAGTCGCAAAGCGGCTCACAATCTCCTTTCAGTGGCTAACAATTCTAAGGTCTCAGATATAGAACAAATGTTCATCAATGTGCAAGGCAAAGACATACGTAAGTCTATGAACCACGTGTCTGAAATAGTACAGGAGAGCAATCCTGAAGCCATTTTGACTCTCCCAAATTGACCTCAAATATTTCTCTGCAAGGTGGAAGGAAATGGGAAAAGCTTTTTGCAGTTGTCTTTTACAGTCTGGCAAGTATCTGTTAAGCTGAGCAAAGTTATCAATATGGGTAAGAGATTCAGGAACTAAGCATTTACCCAGTGCTTTTTTCGGGGGGGCACAGGGGGACGCATACCCCTAAACATTTTGTGAATCTTTGTACTTTTGACCATTTACTGTATTTATTTTTCCTGATTTGAACTATAAAATGGTGGTTTTCTTGAGTCAAAATGAGAGTACCCCTAAACATTTTTTTTAAGCGAAAAATCACTGCATTTACCATCTCAAAGGAATGGCCAGGCTACCCAGAAAATGCAATCAAGTAAGGACGCAGGTGGCGCTGTGGTCGAAACCACTGAGCCTCTTGGGCTTGATGATCGGAAGGTTGGTGGTTCGAATCCCCGTGACGGGGTGAGCTCCCGTTGCTCGGTCCCTGCTCCTGCCCACCTAGCAGTTCGAAAGCACGTCAAAGTGCAAGCAGATAAATAAGTACCGCTCCGGCAGGAAGGGAAACAGTGTTTCCGTGCACTGCTCTGGTTCTCCAGAAGTGGCTTAGTCCTGCTGGCCACATACCCGGAAGCTGTCTGTGGACAAATGCCGGCTTCCTCAGCCAGTAAAGCGAGATGAGTGCCACAACCCCAGAGTCATCTGCGACTGGACCTAATGGTCAGGGGTCCCTTTACCTTTACCTAAGGCATTGAGAAGAGAAGACTCCCTGGAAAAGACCCTGATGTTGGGAAAGATGGAGGGCACAAGGAGAAGGGGACAACAGAGGACGAGATGGTTGGACAGTGTTCTCGAAGCTACAAACATGAGTTTGACCAAACCGCAGGAGGCAGTGGAAGACAGGAGTGCCTGGCATGCTCTGGTCCATGGGGCCACAAAGAGTTGGACACAACTAAACGACTAAACAACAACAACACAACCTTTAGAAGACATCTGAAGGCTGCCCTGTATAATGGGTACAGGGGGCTGCTCCCCACCCCCAAAATTTAATGTGCATTACCATTCAAATGGGCGTAGGCAGGGGGCAGCTGCCCCCTAGGTCAAGTAAAACAATAGAAATACTTAAGTAACTGACCAATCACATCGGTTCTGCCCCCCCAACAAAAGTCCTGCCCCGTCTAACCAAGTCATGCCCCCCCCCCCAAACATCCTGGGTACACCCATGGTCTGCATGCATTGTGTCATGTGGTCGATTATGCAGGGTGGGGTTTACCTGCCCCCCCCCCCAAATATTTTGTTCAAGTCGGCACCCCTGGTATATAGCCTAAGTTGCAGTTCCCACTTTGCGTTTTCTGAATGTGAATTTTAACAACTTGGAAGTCAAGTTTGCTGACTTGGAAATGATTAACCCTACAAGTTTATTCAATTTCTATCCCATCTTTCACCCCAGAGGAAAGCAGGCATAGAACTTGTCTCCCTCCCTCCCTCCCTCCCTCCTAAAAGTACACTTAATCTTCACAACACCCCTGTAAGGTAGGCCCGACTGAAACATGGCGACTGGCCAAAAGCTCACCCAATGAGCTTTTATGGCTGAGTTGGGGTCATTTGAACCTGGGTCTCTGGAGTCTTAATCCAACACTCTGCCTGCTACAGTACAGTAGCTTTCCTTGTGACTTTGCTTTCCACGGGGTTTGCAGCTCGACGGCATAATTGAGAATGTGTGTGTTTTGCTCGCGCGGCGATCCCACCAGTTCATCAAGAGCGAATTTCATTTGACAGATGAATGCCCAGTGACCTACTTTCAATCCGTCTTGCGAGTAACTCTTTGCAGCCCACGGCAGATGTTGTTTAGTTTCCTTCACCCTGGGTTTAAAACAGGCATGTCCAACAAGTAGATCGCGATCTACTGGTAGATCACAGGATGTTCCAGGTAGATCTCTGGCCCCTCAGGGATCTCCTTCCCCCCAGAATCAAAAAGAAAGAAAAAAGAATTTTAAAAAACACAACAACTACTGCTTCCTGTTATGTTCTTTGTATATCGCGAGGCTCATTCGGTTTCATTCATTCATATCTTCTCTTCCATTCATTCATATCTTTTGTTTCTTTCCTTCATTTGCTTGCTTAGAAAAAGCTCAGCAACATTGGCTTCCGGGAAAAAGCTGGACAACTCTTTGCCTTTCCAAAAAAATGCTCAGCAACTTTTGGCTCCTAGCCAAAAAGCAGACCGTCAGATTAAGGGGTGAGCTCCCATTGCTCGGTCCCTGCTCCTGCCAACCTAGCAGTTCGAAAGCACGTCAGAGTGCAAGTAGATAAATAGGTACCGCTCCGGCAGGAAGGTAAATGGCATTTCTGTGCGCTGCTCTGGTTTGCCAGAAGCGGCTTAGTCATGCTGGCCACATGACCCGGAAGCTGTATGCCGGCTCCCTCGGCCAATAAAGCGAGATGAGCGCCGCAACCCCAGAGTTGGTCACGACTGGACCTAATGGTCAGGGGTCCCTTTACCTTTTACCTTTATCGGACTGGGGATTCAGGATGGTTGAGCCCATCCGAGTTGCGTTCTGCGGCAACCTGGAAGTAACGGAGCGCGTTACTTCCGGGTTTCACCGCTTGCTCATGCGCAGGTGCTCAAAATGACATCACGCGCATGCGCAGAAGCGGCGAAAAACGACGTGTGCGTGCACAGACGTGCCGTCGCTAGTTACGTTTGCTTCTAGATGTGAACGCGGCTCCGGAACGGATCCCGTTCGTATCTAGAGGTACCACTGTATTATATCTAATTGACTTTTGATTGTGTTCTGTGCACATTGCAATGCTCATTCAGTTCCATTCATTCATCTTAAAAGATAAGATGGAGGCAGTGGTAGCAGCCGGTTCCCTGGACCGGATGGGTGGGAGCTGGCCTGCTCTGAATGGGGTTACACTTCCTCTGAAGGAGCAGGTTCGTAGCTTGGCGGTCCTCCTGAATCCTTTGCCATTGCTCGGGGCTCAGGTGGCCTCAGTGGCCCAGAGTGCCTTCCATTGGCTTTGGCTGGTAGCCCAGCTACGCCCCTATCTGGACAGGGATGGCCTAACTGTCAGCATGCAGAGGGTCGCATGGCTAGCCCCAGCTCGGTCGTCTCCTTCCAGCCGTCCTGCTGCGAAGACCCATCGGCCTCTGCTCTGATGTAAATAAGCGACCCGGGCATCAAAGCCCAGGGCACACTATATCAGCAGATAGAAACTGCACACACAGAATAGGTGTGAGGCTTGTGAAAGCATACTACAACTACGGATTTATTAATCATAAATCAGGACAAAGAAACATGTCGTCTCTCTCTGTGTGTCTTGTCAGAAAGACAGGGAAAAACAAAAGCTATACACGCAATGGAAGTTCCCAGCAAGCTGTGCTGGAATGTAAACAGACATGTGACATGTAACAGTTCCACACGTCTGCTCCTTAAGGTGGAATGGGAATTCTCAACACTAACTACTGTCGTCTATGCTCTGATAACCTCAAGGTTAGATTACTGCAATGCGTTGTACGTAGGTCTGCCTCTGGAGATGGTTTGGAAACTTCAGCCGGTGCAGAATTCAGCAGCCAGGTTGCTCACCGGAGCACATCAATTCTTCTGGCCCAGAGATGGAAAGAAGATAAAAGTCCTGACCAGAGATGAATGGCTGATGAAGATGATGGACTACACCGAAATGGAAAAATTGACCGGGAAAATCAGAAACCAGGAAGAGAAGAATTTTAAGAAGGAATGGGGGGAAATTCACAATGTGTTTAGGAGAACACTGTAAACAACTAAGAACTTTGGCAGGATTTGAGTAACGAAATGTACTAAAAAGTAGGGTAAAAAAGGACTATTTAAAGAAAAATAGAGAAATGTGATGCAGCAGGAAAAGTTTGATAATGAAAACCATGGAGGGGTAAGTCTAAGGATTCAAGGAATCCTAAATGTTGATGATTATGATCAGGGCCGGATTTAGGTTTAATGAGGGGCCCTTTGTATGTCCAGCTGTCCTTTGTCAACAACAAATTGTTGCTGTTTTGTTGTGTTGAATATACACTATATGGTCATTTATGGGCCTAATAAATGGTGCCTAATAGTCGTGCCTCGCAAGACGAAAAGAATCCGTTCCGTGATTCTCTTCGTCTAGCAGTTGTTTCATCTTGCGAAGCAAGCCCATTGACGGCTTAGCGGCTTAGCGCTATTAGCGGCTTTTAGCTGCTTATCGGATAAGCGGCTTAGCGGCTTAGAAAAGGGGGGGGGGACCCGCAGTAACTCGCAAGACATTTTCGTCTTGCGAAGCAAGCCCATAGGAAATTCATTTTGCGAAGCACCTCCAAAACGGAAAACTCTTTCGTCTAGCGAGTTTTCCGTCTTGCGAGGCATTCGTTTTGCGGGGCACCACTGTATCTCAAGCCATTTGTCCATGTGGCCATGTAACCAGTCCATGCAGAATGTAGGCACCCTATACATAGAAAGGAGCAAACCAGGGATATTTTAGGGAGCAGGCTAGCAAGCTAGCAGGCCCATGACTTACATCACAGGAGCCTACACAAGACAAAACACTGTTCCTGTATGTAGGTTTTACTTTATTTGTTTTTTTTTTATCTTATATTTTGGAAATGCACATCCAGTTTTTTTTTCCTTTACATTTTTTAGGGGCCCCCAAGAGAGTGGGGCCCTAAGCTATAGCTTGTTTAGCTTATACGTAAATCCGGCACTGATTATGATTAATGTTTGAATTCAAATGTAGAATGTAAAACTGAATACAAAAAGATGGAAGAAGAAGAAGAAGAAGAAGAAGAAGAAGAAGAAGAAGAAGAAGAAGAAGAAGACAACGTGGTTTTTGAAGTAAATGTCCTTTCACTGTGGTCTCACCAGTCGAATGATGCAAATCTGCGGTGCTCACAGTTCATGGGTGGACTGATCCTGTTTCACACTCATTGGGTGCTAAAGGAGTGACAGGTCTCGCCCAGCAGCCTTTGCCAGCCTTAACTCCCTCCAGATGTTGGGACGACAATTCCCATTAGCCTAAGCCAGCACAGCTGCCTTGCAGTAAACACAGATGTGGTGCAGACTGCCACAGTTTTTTTCCCTTGGTGGGCCTGCATTTTTTTACATTAGTCCACTGGAGGTCAGGATTCAAGGGGGGGGGGGAACTGACCCCCCTAGTCAGAGCAGCCAGAGGCAAACACGATCCATTTTCATTTCACAACACGCGCCATGTGTCTGCAAAGCACGTGAACCATTCAGACCAAGAAAACACCCAATGCCCACTGTTGCAGGAGTTTATGTATAGGTTGGGGGGGGGGTTGCCCCTCCAGCAGATATCATGCACATGCAGCCCACTACCAAAATCAGCACAATCGCTTTTGTGACTTTTGTGATTTGTCCCCACAAAACACTTCATCACAGTTTCTTCCTATCTATTCAAAGGGCCTTTGCTGGACGATACCAAATGTAAGAATTCACTGATCAATGCATCTATGTACTGTCTCACTGGGAAAACTTTAGAAATTCATATAGACATGTGAGCTCAGCTACTCAGCAGCCCCTCTGCCTGAGTGATAATCCCTGGCCTCCTGATACCTGAGTGCCAGACAGGTAGCCATTCCAGAAATAACAAACCCAGATGAAGACAAAAGGGTGGGATTCACTTGGCTGGGAAACAGGGAAATGTAAATATCTCTTTTGTTTCACTTGATGGGTGTTTGGTGGAGGGCAAGGAGAACCATGGGGCAGCGTCCAGGATGCTCAGATTACGGCCACCAGACCTCCCCTTTCATGATGTAACCGTGATGTATGAGTGATGTAGTTTAGGGGAGTGTAACATGAGGATTGGGGGACGCAGGTGGCGCTGTGGGTTAAAGCCTCAGCGCCTAGGACTTGCCGATCGAAAGGTCGGCGGTTCGAATCCCTGCGGCAGGGTGCGCTCCCGCTGCTCGGTCCCAGCGCCTGCCAACCTAGCAGTTCGAAAGCACCTCCGGGTGCAAGTAGATAAATAGGGACCGCTTACCAGCGGGAAGGTAAATGGCGTTTCCGTGTGCGGCTCTGGCTCTGGCCAGAGCAGCGATGTCACGCTGGCCACGTGACCCGGAAGTGTCTCCGGACAGCGCTGGCCCCTGGCCTCTTAAGTGAGATGGGCGCACAACCCCAGAGTCTGTCAAGACTGGCCCGTACGGGCAGGGGTACCTTTACCTTTACCTTTAACATGAGGATTAAGGTAAAGGTAAAGGTACCCCTGCCCGTACGGGCCAGTCTTGACAGACTCTGGGGTTGTGCGCCCATCTCACTTAAAGAGGCCAGGGGCCAGCGCTGTCCGGAGACACTTCCGGGTCACGTGGCCAGTGTGACATTGCTGCTCTGGCGAGCCAGAGCCGCACACGGAAACGCCGTTTACCTTCCCGCTGGTAAGCGGTCCCTATTTATCTACTTGCACCCGGAGGTGCTTTCGAACTGCTAGGTTGGCAGGCGCTGGGACCGAGCAGCGGGAGCGCACCCCGCCGCAGGGATTCGAACCTCCGACCTTTCGATCGGCAAGTCCTAGGCGCTGAGGCTTTAACCCACAGCGCCACCTGCGTCCCACAGGCCTACCTCCCCCCCAAAATACCGTATTTAATATTTTCACAATAATTCCTTTTGGTACAGTTGCTTTTGCATGAATTTTCTCAGTAAGGACCCATATAAATATAGGTTGTTGTTGTTTTGCACCCCCTCGGCTCAAAGGGGACGGGGACCACCAGCCCCACCCTGAAATCCAGCGCTGATATATGTGACAAGTCTGTGCAAATTCCGGGACAATGCAGCCCTGCATAGGGAAGCTTTTTAAGCTGTAATGTTTTGTTATGTTTTTATATATGCTGGAAGCCGCCCAGTGTTGCTGGGGAATCCCAGTTGGATGAGTGGCGTATAAATAATAAATTGTTGTTGCTGTTGTTTGTTGCTGTATGTAGTTTGGAACTTTGTTCTTTCATTGCTATTTATAGAAAATAAATAAAAATAGATAGATAGATAGATAGATAGATAGATAGATAGATAGATGATAGATAGATGAGATAGATAGATAGATAGATAGATAGATAGATAGATGATAGAGATAGATAGATAGAGATAGATAGATAGATAGATAGATAGATAGATAGATAGATAGATGATAGATATAGATAGATAGATATAGATAGATAGATATAGATAGATAGATGATAGATGAGATAGATAGATAGATAGATAGATAGATAGATAGATAGATAGATAGATAGATAGATAGATAGATGATAGATAGATAGATAGATGATAGATAGATGATAGATAGATAGATAGATAGATGATAGATAGATAGATAGATAGATAGAGATAGATAGATAGAGATAGATAGATAGATAGATAGATAGATGATAGATATAGATAGATAGATAGATATAGATAGATAGATATAGATAGATAGATGATAGATGAGATAGATAGATAGATAGATAGATGATAGATAGATAGATAGATAGATAGATAGATAGATAGATGATTAGATAGATAGATAGATAGATAGATGATAGATAGATAGATAGATAGATAGATGATAGATAGATAGACAGATAGATAGATGATAGATAGATAGATAGATGATAGATAGATGATAGATAGATAGATAGATAGATAGATGATAGATAGATAGACAGATAGATAGATGATAGATAGATAGATAGATAGATAGATAGATGATAGATAGATGATATAGATAGATAGATAGATAGATAGATAGATAGATAGAGATAGATAGATAGATAGATGATAGATATAGATGATAGATAGATAGATAGATAGATAGATAGATAGATAGATAGATGATAGATAGATAGATAGATGATAGATAGATAGATAGATAGATAGATAGATAGATAGATAGATAGATGATAGAGTGCTTTTTTCTGGGGGTACGCAGGGGTATGCATACCCCTAAACATCTTGTGAATCTTTGTACTTTTGTCCATTTACTGTATATATTTCCCACGATTTGAACTATAAAATGGTGATGTTCTTGAGTCAAAATGAGAGTACCCCTAAACCTTTTTTTAAGGAAAGAGATGGATAGAGATGATAGACAGACAGACAGACAGATACAGCCAGGGGAACAGCTCTCCCCGAATCAAATGAATAAATAAAAATACGTAACTTAAGAGTAGAAATTGTGGAGAGATTTTGACAGACTTTTCTGCGCAATTGAGGTCAAAAGAGAGTAATTTTTTAAAAAAAACTGTTGGCACATTCCATTCCAAATCTGCTAGACAGCACATGTTGAGAGGTGGGCATCCTGGCCCCCCACCCAAACATTAATCCTGGTTACACCCATGAAAAAAAGAGAGAGAAAGAGATCTGGACAGTGTAGCAAGGGGTTAAGCTTCTTTTTCCAAGTGGGAAATTCCTCCTTGTCATGTTGGCTTAGTCAGCAGTTTGGAACACAAGCCTAGATAAACAGCGTTGCCCTTGGCTTGCCTTTTCCGAGGGCCACGGTGACCCAGATCGCTGGTCCCCCATGGGACCCAAGAGCCGAGCTCTTCTCTGGAAAAAGGAGTTGGCTTCTCAGATTCCCTGGCCGATTGTCGGAGGACGGAGCAGGATTTTGGCCGAACGGAAGAAGAGGAGCAGAGGGGAAGGACAAGTTGCAAGTGTTGTAAACAAAAATTGTCCTTTTCCCTTATGGGGTATCCAAGAGCCCATATAGAGTCCTTACATAGGTTCCCTATTGGTAAGAGATTATAACAGAGGCCAACCAGAGAATATCGAGAAGCAAAGCAGCTAGTAAGCTTGATCTTTATTGATCTGTTGCAACAGGGTGCTCCCCTCACCCGCAGGAGAGAGGAGGGACCCAGAAAAATGGTGTGCAAGGCCTTATAAAGACTTTTGAAATTCCCACCCTGTAGATCAAGACCACCTCCAGAAACATCAAACATACATCACAGAAGGGGTGTCACCTAAGACCACCCCTCAGATACATCACACCTACATCACAGAAAAGCGGTCTACAACAGAAATAATATTGTTTTTCTCCTGTCCTTGTTTATCTCCTGTCTGGCAGGTTACTTGACTGGATTGCCTGGGGAGCCTGGCCAGTCTTTTGTAATGATAAATACTTAGTTCCTGGGCCAGGTCACAGACTCACACCCTAGTCATATCTTAAATGTGCCCTTAAGACAGGATTTGTGAGGAAAGAGACAATGGGGAGGTTTCCCATTTTGACCTTGCAGAGAAAACATTGGATCAGTTTAGGAATCAAAATGGTTCCAGGTTGGTCTTCCTGTTCTGATCTATGTACTTCTTGATTGGTACACTTATGAACATTACCATATATCTAAGACCATAGGGTCCCCATAGGGGGACGCAGGTGGCGCTGTGGGTTAAAGCCTCAGCGCCTAGGGCTTGCCGATCGAAAGGTCGGCGGTTCGAATCCCTGCGGCGGGGTGCGCTCCCGCTGCTCGGTCCCAGCGCCTGCCAACCTAGCAGTTCGAAAGCACCTCCGGGTGCAAGTAGATAAATAGGGACCGCTTACCAGCGGGAAGGTAAACGGCGTTTCCGTGTGCGGCTCTGGCTCGCCAGAGCAGCGATGTCACGCTGGCCACGTGACCCGGAAGTGTCTCCGGACAGCGCTGGCCCCTGGCCTCTTAAGTGAGATGGGCGCACAACCCCAGAGTCTGTCAAGACTGGCCCGTACGGGCAGGGGTACCTTTACCTTTACCTTAAGACCATAAGGCCACATGCAATGGAGGGCAGGAGGGCACGGGGGCCCTGGAATCTTCCGTTGGCTCAGGACCCCCAGTGGCAGTCTGCTCCGCCCAGGTACTCCTGTCCTCTGGTGAAAGCATAGGTGCCAACTCCCTGGGGCTCCGGGTGCCTGAGCACCCACAAAATGCCCCATAAAGGGGCAAGGCACCCAGGGGCATCCTCACTGCATGGTACCCATGGCTCCGGCCACCCATGGTTGCGGGACCAAGCTGGCACTCCTGGGTGGCATCATTTGGCGGTGGCATTCGAGTGGCATTAGCAGATTGATTTTTTTTTTTAAAAAAAAGTATGTTTATATATTTTTTATTAATTTTTCAACATATCATTTCCAACATTCATATACAGTGGTACCTCAGGTTAAGCACTTAATTCGTTCCGGAGGTCCGTACTTAACCTGAAACTGTTCTTAACCTGAAGCACCACTTTAGCTAATGGGGCCTCCCGCTGCAGCCGTGCCGCCGCACCACGATTTCTGTTCTCATCCTGAAGCAAAGTTCTTAACCTGAAGCACTATTTCTGGGTTAGCGGAGTCTGTAACCTGAAGCGTATGTAACCTGAGCTACCACTGTAACATCACTTCCTATCTTATACAATATTTTTGACTTCCGTCAACACCTCTGATGATTTTCTGTTCATTCTCACTTATTCTGCATTTCTTAATTTCTCTATTACTCTTAAAAGGGACGCGGGTGGCGCTGCGGTCTAAACCACTGAGCCTCCTGGGCTTGCCGATCAGAAGGCCGGCGGTTCAAATCCCTGCAATGACGGGGTGAGCTCCTGTTGCTCGGTCCCTGCTCCTGCCAACCTAGCAGTTCGAAAGCACATCAAAGCGCAAGTAGATAAATAGGTACCCCTCCGGCGGGAAGGTATACGGCATTTCTGTGCGCTGCTCTGGTTCGTCAGAAGCGGCTTAGTCATGCTGGCCACATGACCCGGAAGCTGTACGCCGGCTCCCTCAACCAATAAAGCGAGATGAGCACCGCAACCCCAGAGTCAGCCAGGACTGGACCTAACGGTCAGGGGTCCCAGAGTCGGCCAGGACTGGACCTAACGGTCAGGGGTGAAAAATGGCTTTGTCATGTATTTTTCACCTTCTCACCCCTTGCTTTTTCCTGTAAGACCTATTGCAGTCGTTAAGAGTCGTCAACTGGCTCATCACAGCTATCTGCCAATCACCCAATCCCACCACCCTTCTGAGTAATACCCCTCCCCACCTTCTCACTATATAGAAGGCTCTGGTGACTTCTGTTTCAGTGTATCTGAAGAAGTGTGCATGCACACGAAAGCTCATACCAAGAACTAACTTAGTTGGTCTTTAAGGTGCTACTGGAAGGAATTTTTTTATTTTGTTTTGACTATGGCAGACCAACACGGCTACCTATCTGTAACTATTACACTTAATTATCATTAACTAATAATTCTCATCATAGTCTTTCTTGCAATATTTCATATAATCCTCCTTACAAAACTTCTTGCAGTCCTACTAGTGTAATCTGTTCTTTACAATTGCTTTTCAAATAGTTCAGATATTTACTCCAGTCTTCTAAGAATCTCTGGTCCTGCAGGTTTCGAATCGTTCCTGTTGTCTAATTCTGCATAGTCCATTAATTTCATTAGCCATTCCTCTTTCGTCGGTAGTTCTTGCTTCCATTTTTGTGCCAATAATATTCTTGCTGCCATCATTGCATATATATAAAAATACTATATACTAAATAAAAATATTAATATCATCTCCTACAATGCCAAGTAAAGATGCTTCTGGTTTCTTAATAAATGTATATTTCAACATCTTTTTCATCTCATTATATATCATTTCACAGAAGTTTTTCACTTTTTCACATTCCCACCACTTTTTTACATTCCCATGTTTAAAAGGAATGCATCAAAAAAGTCCAAAGCGTTATAGCAGGCTTCCTCAACCTCAGCCCTCCAGATGTTTTGAGACTACAAATCCAAATTTTCTCACATGATGGGGCTTCCCCCTCACCTCACAAATTAATTTTTATCCCCTTCCATTTTTACAAAACGAAGTAGCATCAAATCAATTCACATCTAATACAAATTTAAAAGTCGACTTCCTGCCCCGTCGCCTTGATGTTTCACTAACTACCCGTATTATTTGCTGCTCAAAATTACATACATTTCCAAATTATATTTCAAAAAACTTAACACCTTTTAGGCATTTCATCCTTATTATTCTCTTTTCTTTCCCCCCTCTTTTCTTTCGTCCCTATAGCAGGGTTCTCCAGCTGTTTTCCAGACTACAATTTCCATCACCCCTGACCGCTGGTCCTGCTAGCTAGGGATCATGGGAGTTGTAGTCCAAAAACATCTGGAGGGCCAAGGTTGAGGAAGCCTGTGTTATGGCTTATAGGGACAGAACCCCCCCCAAAAAAATGTTAAAGTTGTTTATGTATGTAATAACAGCGGCTAAGATTCTATTTATGAGACCGCCTCTCCTGGTCTGCCCCGCAGAGGACCTCAAGGTCCATGAATAATCATAGTTTAGAGGTCCCGGGCCCTAAGAAAGTCAGACTATCCTCCACCAGGGCCAGGGCCTTCTCAGTGATGGCTCCGACCTGGTGGAATGCTCTGTCCCATGAGACCAGGGCCCTGCAGGATTTAACTTCCTTCCTCAGGGCCTGTAAAACAAAGCTATTCTGCCTGGCTTTCAATTTGAATTTAGCCTGATCTTTTGTTCCCCTTCCTTCCCCCCCCCCTCACCTTTTTATGAAGATTCCCCTCTCTGGGATCCCACAGCTAATTCTCCCCTGGTCTCCTCGCTGGCCCAAATAGGACTAATTTAGCCAGCTAGCCCTGGTGATCATCTAATGTTTATTGGATGAATTTCCCCCCCTAAACTGATTTTTGAATTCTGAATTTATTGTTATCCCTATTTTATACTGTATTTTACGCTGTTTTTTGTTGCATCAATTAAGTGTTTTAAATTTGTTGTTAGCCGCCCTGAGCCCGGTTATCTGAACCAGGAAGGGCGGGGTATAAATAATTTATTATTATTATTGTTACATGCACAGCAATGGAAGCAAGAAATCGTTCCCACAAAAGCAGAATGGATGCATAAGATACAGTGGTGCCTCGCAAGACGAAAAGAATCCGTTCCGCGAGTCTCTTCGTCTTGCGGTTTTTTCATCTTGCGAAGCAAGCCCATTAGCGGATTAGCGGATTAGCGCTATTAGCGCCTTAGGGGCTTAGCGGATCAGCTGATAAGCGGCTTAGCGGATCAGCTGTTGAGCGGCTTAGCGGATCAGCTGTTGAGCGGCTTAGCGGATCAGCTGATAAGCGGCTTAGCGGCTTAGAAAAAGGGGGGGGGAGAGGAAAAAAACCCCACAGGAACTCGCAAGACATTTTCGTCTTGCGAAGCAAGCCCATAGGAAATTCGTTTTGCGAAGCGCCTCCAAAACTGAAAACCCTTTCGTCTAGCGGGTTTTCCGCCTTGCGAGGCATTCGTCTTGCGGGGCACCACTGTAATGGCCTATGCAGACGTGGTGAAATTAACAGCAAAATTGAGAGCGTGTGTCAGAGCTGCCCAAGGTCCCAGCTCACAGAGGACCAACGCCAGGTCGTGGTTATATACAAAAGTCTTTATTGAAGTTCAGTTTCCATTCCAGAGCCGTAGCGCGCAGCTCTACGTCTTAAACCCTAGACCGCCGAAGCTCCGTCTGAGTCTCCTCCCCCTAGACACCATTTTAAGACTCTAGCCTTACTCCACCTCTTCCGTCGTTCTTTCCTCCTCTGGGTCCGTCTGCCCGCCGGATTCTTCCCCCTGCCTCCGGCGTGCTTTAGGACCTGGCTCCCAATCCGAGCTCCCTGCTGTCCCGCGCGCCTGTACATTTGAACTTGGCGCGCGCGCCCACCCGGCCACCTTCCTCCTGACCGTTACACTGCTCTTGTCACTGCTTCCCCCTTCGGGGGGCTAGCTGGATCTGACTCCCCCCCCCCCCGTTCCCTCACTCAGCGATAGGGGCATGGTCAGCCCTGACTCATCTTCTCTCCCCACTGGAGGGGAAGCCTGCCCTGAAACATGGGACTCTTCCCCCCCGCTACGCTCTGGTGGGGAAACTGGTCCCGATCTCCAGCTGCTGCTTTGGGAGTCGCTGCTGGCCCCTAGCTTCTGGTGCGTCCCTCCCGGGACCCCCCTTGCCCTGGCCATCGGAGCCCCCTTCTGTGAATCTTCCGATTCGCTGGAGAGGCTCATGGAATCTCTTGGGCCACTGTCATCTTCCCCTACGCTGCCCTCAGATTCGTCCCCTTCGCTCTCCATCTCCCCTCTTCCCTGAGCCCCTGACAGCGTGTTTCACAGGAGAATGGATGCCTTTTTCGGACTGTTTGAAGAAATATTATAGTATTATGAGAGCTCGTGAGCAGGATTTGAGCTACGAGCAACAGAAGCAATTAGATCGCAATATCGCGGCTATGATTGGATAGAGGGGGTGCAGAAAAGAAACCACAAAGGTAAAAGGTAAAGGACCCCTGGATGGTTAAGTCCAGTCAAAGGCGACTCTGGGCTTGCGGCACTCATCTCGCTTTCAGGCCAAGGGGGCCGGCATTTGTCCGCAGACAGCTTTCCGGGTCATGTAGCCAGCAGGACTCAACCGCTTCTGGCGCAGTGGGACACCGTGATGGAAACCACAGCATACGGAAACGCCGTTTACCTTCCCGCCGGAGCGGTACCTATTTATCTACTTGCGCTGGTGTGCTTTCGAACTGCTAGGTGGGCAGGAGCTGGGACAGAGCAATGGGAGCTCACCCCGTCATTGCAGGGATTCGAACCGCCGACCTTCCGATCGGCAAGCCCAAGAGGCTCAGTGGTTTAGACCACAGCGCCACCTTTACCTTTTGTCTTCGTATACAGCCCTTTAACAGCACATAAGTAAAATTCTTGCAAATCCAAGACAGATTCCAACTGGGACAAAAGGTTCAGAAGGCTTGTTGAAAGTTCCGCCCCAATACCAGTGCTTACAGTTGTTCGTTGACTTGATATATATCACGAATAGAAATTTATTTCTAGATGTATTTTGGTTACCATTACTGCGGATGCCTGGATCAGCTTTCCTGCGCGGAGAAGGCAAGCCACCCACGTACCCAGCTAAGCTTCATTACCCAAGAGGACAATTAAAACATGCTGAGGCTCGTGGCTGTGAGCAGTTGCTATTAATTTGTTTTGCAGGGAGCCTGGAAGAGGGAGTTTTGTCCCAGGAGAAAGGCCTTGGTTACGCTGAATGTTCAGGTCAGATGATTTGACCCTCCCTGACGCAACTGTGCATCCTATAATAAGATCTTTCCTCCTTTCACAGATAAAAATTAAGGTTTCCTAATCCTAAAAATGGTAACTGCGTTTGGCTTTCCTGTAGCTCCAGATTTCCTGCAGCTAAATCACACCCATATACAGTGGTGCCTCGGGTTAAGTACTTAATTCGTTCCGGAGGTCCGTTCTTAACCTGAAACTGTTCTTAACCTGAAGCACCACTTTAGCTAATGGGGCCTCCTGCTGCTGCCGCGCCGCCGGAGCACAATTTCTGTTCTCATCCTGAAGCAAAGTTCTTAACCTGAAGAACTATTTCTGGGTTAGCGGAGTCTGTAACCTGAAGCGTATGTAACCCGAGGTACCACTGTAAAGGAAATCCATACGTGTTATCATTTCAGTGATGAAAATAGGGACGTCCTATTCCATGGGTAGGGGACACAGGTGGCACTGTGGGTTAAACCACAGAGCCTAGGGCTTGCCGATCGGATGGTCGGCGGTTCGAATCCCCGCAATGACGGGGTGAGCTCCCGTTGCTCGGTCCCTGCTCCTGCCCACCTAGCAGTTCAAAAGCACGTCAAAGTGCAAGTAGATCAATAGGTACCACTCCGGCGGGAAGGTAAACGGCGTTTCCGTGCGCTGCTCTGGTTCGCCAGAAGCGGCTTAGTCCTGCTGGCCACATGACCCAGAAGCTGAATGTCGGCTCCCTCGGCCAGTAAAGCGAGATGAGCGCCGCAACCCCAGAGTCAGCCACGACTGGACCTAATGGTCAGGGGTCCCTTTACCTTTATTCCACGGGTAGGCAAACTACGGCCTGGGGGCCAGATCCGGCCTAATCGCCTTCTAAATTCGGCCCCGCAGATGGTCCAGGAATCAGCGTGTTTTCACATGAGTAGAATGTGTCCTTTTATTTAAAATGTATCTCTGGGTTATTTGTGGGGCATAGGAATTTGTTTATTCCCCCCCCAAAAAAAAATATATAGTCCGGCCCGCCACAAGGTCTGAGGGATAGTGGACCGGCCCCCTGCTGGAAAAGTTTGCTGACCCCTGTATATTCCATAGTAATAATAATAATATATAATGAATTGAAAAGGATGCTTAAAATAACGTTTGTAAAAAAATAAACTCAGAAGCTTTTCTTTTGGGAATTACAGGGACAGAACTACCGAAACAGTATAGGAAATTTATTCGCGTATGTTTCCAGGAAAGGAAGAATGAATTCAAAAACTTATGGAATATGCAGAAATAGTGAAACTTACCTGAAGAATAAGAAATAGAGATAACAAACTTTTTTAAAATAAAAGAATGGAAACGGTTTATTGAATTTTTACAGATAGATTGCAAGCAGATAAAAACATTGGCAGGATTATTGTAACAACATGCACTTTGATAAGAGTATACAATATAAAAGCATGTACAATAACAAACAAAACAATAACACTACGGCACACGCTACAACATTTACCCGATGAATATAGGATGTCCTAAATAATAACAACAACAACAACAACAATAATAATTTCATTTTTTTAAAAATCCCACCCATCTGACTGGGTTGCCCCAGCCACTCTGGGTGGCTTCCAACATATAAAAATAACAATACAGTGGTACCTCAGGTTAAGTACTTAATTCGTTCCTGAGGTCCGTTCTTAACCTGAAACTGTTCTTAACCTGAAGCACCACTTTAGCTAATGGGGCCTCCTGCTGCTGCCGCGCCGCCGGAGCATGATTTCTGTTCTCATCCTGAAGGAAAAGTTCTTAACCTGAAGCACTGTTTCTGGGTTAGTGGAGTCTGTAACCTGAAGTGTATGTAACCCGAGGTACCACTGTAGAGATAACAAACTTTTTTTAAATAAAAGAATGGAAACTGTTTATTGATTTTTTACAGATAGATTGTAAAGAGATAAAAACATTGGCAGGATTATTGTAACAACCTGCAGTTTGAGAAGAGTATATATTTAAAGTAGATGAAAAAATGAGCAAATTAGGTTCATTTGGATATGTAGAATCATAGAATCCTAGAGTTGGAAGAGACCACAAGGGCCATCGAGTCCAACCCCCTGCCAAGCAGGAAACACCATCAGAGCACTCCTGACATATGGTTGTCAAGCCTCTGCTTAAAGACCTCCAAAGAAGGAGACTCCACCACACTCCTTGGCAGCAAATTCCACTGTCAAACAGCTCTTACTGTCAGGAGGTTCTTCTTAATGTTTAGGTGGAATCTTCTTTCTTGTAGTTTGGAGCCATTGCTCCGTGTCCGCTTCTCTGGAGCAGCAGAAAACAACCTTTCTCCCTCCTCTATGTGACATCCTCTTATATATTTGAACATGGCTATCATATCCCCCCTTAACCTCCTCTTCTCCAGGCTAAACATGCCCAGCTCCCTTAGCCGTTCCTCATAAGGCATCGTTTCCAGGCCTTTGACCATTTTGGTTGCCCTCCTCTGGACACGTTCCAGTTTGTCAGTGTGTCTGACCAGAGCAGAATACAGTGGCACTATTACTTCCCTTGATCTAGATGCAATACTCCTATTGATGCAGCCCAGAATTGCATTGGCTTTTTTAGCTGCCGCGTCACAAAAATAAATGGAAGGAATGTAAGGAACCAGGGACTGTCCCTGGAAAAAAGGGACACCTGGAGGGTCCGCTCCCTGTCGCTTTTCCTACCTCGCAGGGTGGTTTTGAGGGGCAAAGGGGGCAAGGGAGGGAAACGGCGATTGCTGCCTGCTTCCCAGGTGAAATGAGCTCTGCAGGAGGAGAAGCGAGGCCTTGTTTCTCTCCCTGAATGGCTCTCCCTTTGTTCTTGGCACTGCCTGGAAGCCTTTGATGCAATCAGGACTTTCGCACATCCTTTATTCCTCCCACACTCCCTCCTTCCTTGGGAGGTTACTGTGCGAAAGGTCGCTGGCAGCCGCAAGCAAAGGAAATCTGAGGTCTCGCCAGCAGGCGCTGGGAGTCGGGGGGGGGGGTGTCTCCGAATACTTTCAGAGAGGGAGAAAGCGAGCCTACGCTTGCAATTAGAACCACATGGGCCCTCCGGCCGCTGCAAAGAACTGCAGCTCCCCGCCTGCGCTGCGAGAGACGGCGCAGTTAGGAACACAGTGATCTGAATTGCACGGAGGGCATTGGAACGCTTGCCCATCGGGCTGAGTATCACCTGCACAGACTGGCAGACGCTCGCCAGGGTTTCAGGGAGCGGTGTCTCGCACCTGTGGCTGGAGACACAAGCAAAGGGATGGAACGGCTCAGAACCGTTCTTTGTGTGCCTCCCCTTGGAATGTGGCAACACGAGAACAGGGCCTTCTCTGCACTGGCTCCCCATTTGCGGGACGCTCACCCCAAAAGAGGCTCGCTTGGCGCCTTCATTGCATATCTTTAGACACCAGGGGAAGCCAGACCTCTTTCCCTGGGCTTTTGGCTAATTCAACAGTCTCTGGCTTTTTAGACTGTGTCAGACGCTCCAAGTTCCCATTTTCCAGGGAGAGTCCCAGATTTACCGAAGCTGTTATAATAATATCTTTAATACGGTCAGTGACCAGAAAGCAGTTTATAAAAGAAATACGGCATTATAAGCAGTATTGTGCTACAGATAACAGTGGAAATATGGCCAATTCACAGAATTGGTGCTTATATTTATGACCAGGTTTCGTCTTTTAAGGTTTTAAAAATTAACTTCAAATGTCGCTACTGTTTATTATCGTTCCTTCGATGTTTACAGTTTGAACTCCGTTGCTGGCATCATTGCTCGTCTTATCCTTGTTGCAATGTAACAGTACTTTGCCACAGGCCTGTTAATTTCGGGCTCTTTATCGGCTAAGAGGTGTCTGATATAGGTGTCGTCTGTACTACGGGGTATTTTCCTCAGAATCGGTTTGATCAGCTCCTTTCTTGAGTCTCGATATAAAGGGCAGTATAAGATGACATGCCCGATGGTTTCGATTTCGTCGCTGTTACAGGGACATAATCTTTGTTCGATCGGTATTTTGTTGTACCTTCCCTCTAGAAGAGCTGAAGGGAGAGCGTTAAAGCGGGCCTGTTTAAAAACAAAAAAAAAACCCACTTCTTTTTTTTTTTTTAAAAAAACAGAGTTATAGGCAGTGGAGCTGTTGCAGGAAGCGAGTGGTATGGACCCAGGGGTCAGCAAATTTTTTCAGCAGGGGGCCGGTCCACTGTCCCTCAGATCTTGTGGGGGCCAGACTATATTTTGAAGGAAAAAGATATGAACGAATTCCTATGCCCCACAAATAACCCGGAGATGCACTTTAAATAAAAGCACACATTCCAGTCATGTAAAAACACACTGATTCCCGGACTGTCCAGGGGCCGGATTTAGAGGGCAATTGGGCCGGATCCGGGCCCCGGGCCTTAGTTTGCCTGCCCATGGCCTACTCTGTCAGATTTGGTTTTTCTAAGTCAGTGGTCGGAAAGGTTTTACCTGCCTGGACCGGTCAAGTCCTGCCGAGATCTCTCCATGCGCTGGATCGCACGAATGTGTGATTGTGCGTGTGTGTTTAGTGGCACCTGGGCATGCGCAGAGTGATTTTCGGCATCTGGGCACATGCAAACGCGATTTTCATCATCTGGGCATGCGCAGACGTGATTTTTGGTGTCTGCGTGCACAGACGCGATACCCAGCACTGCACTGCACTGGTTTAGCGCAGTGCGCAGGGACTCACCAAGTGGATGGCTCGAATCGGGGGCGGCTCGTAGACAGGTAAAACTGCCCCCGTGGGCCGCAGGTTGCGGACCCCTGCTCTAAGTTTTTAAGAGCTTGAGAACCAGGTCAAAGGTTCTTCCTGTGGCTTCCAGCAACTGGCAATCTCATTCCACTCCCCCCATCTTAAATTTGGTTCTTCAAATCTCCACAAGAGTTTGTCAGCGTAACCACAGACACGAGGACCCAGCAATGCTAAGATGAAGGAAGCAGGGGAAAACTCAAGATGACTAAGCAGTCTTGCGGGCTGCTTTAATTGGAAAGGCTCTCCAGCAAGGTTTCTGGTGAGAAACATCCCCTGTGTAGGGGGAAAAGAAGGGATTTGCTCGGAGAATGTCTGCTGGCTTGCTTTTGCTTGAGACAAGTTGCACCAGAAAGGAAACCAGATGCAAATTAGTTGTTGTTGTTGTTGTTGTTTAGTCGCTGAGTCGTGTCCGCCTCTTTGTGACCCCCTGGACCAGAGCACGCCAGGCACTCCTGTCTTCCACTGCCTCCCGCAGTTTGGTCAGACTCATGCTGGTAGCTTCGAGAACACCGTCCCACCATCTCATCCTCTGTCGTCCCCTTCTCCTTGTGCCCTCCATCTTTCCCAACAACAGGGTCTTTTCCAGGGAGTCTTCTCTTCTCACGAGGTGGCCAAAGTCTTGGAGCCTCAGCTTCAGGATCTGTCCTTCCAGTGAGCTCTCAGGGCTGATTTCCTTCAGAATGGAGAGGTTTGATCTTCTTGCAGTCCATGGGACTCTCAAGAGTCTCCTCCAGCACCAGAATTCAAAGGAATCCATTCTTCGGCGATCAGCCTTTTTAATGGTCCAGCTCTCACTTCCATACATCACTACTGGGAAAACCATAGCTTTTACTAGTGGGATGTATGAATTTGAAAATACAAATAAAAAACTAGATGGGCCAAGGGTCTTATCCAGCGGGCTCTTTTTATTCCTAGCTGCAAAGGATGTCCGCTCTTAAGGGAATGCATCAGCTACTTTCATCTGTGGCATCACACTCAGGGCATTGTGGGTAACAAAGATGGCAGCTGCCTCCTGTAGCTAATGGGGGGTGACTGGAAACACACACACCCTCCTGGAAAACCAGCTCTGCCTTTCTGCTCCTTACACAGGCCAGGCCGGACAAAACCTTAAAAACCCACAACCTTGTTCTCTTCCTTGATGACGTGAACCGCTCCCGCCACTCCAACCCACCTCATTTGGTCACCGCAATCCATTCAAGTTTGTTCTGTCCTGAACTTTTACACACTGACTCCCTCTTCCCTCTGCAGCCCTGAAGGTCAAGTGTGGGAAGAGGAAGAGAACAGGACAGAACGAGGGAATCAAATCCTACCAGCAGATTGCACCGGATGTTGTTGTTGTTTAGTCATTTAGTCGTGTCCGCCTCTTCGTGACCACCATGGACCAGAGCACGCCAGGCACTCCTGTCTTCCACTGCCTCCCGCAGTTTGGTCAAACTCATGCTGGTAGCTTTGAGAACACCGTCCAGTCATCTCATCCTCTGTCGTCCCCTTCTCCTTGTGCCCTCCATCTTTCCCAACATCAGGGTCTTTTCCAGGGAGTCTTCTCTTCTTGTGAGGTGGCCAAAGTCTTGGAGCCTCAGCTTCAGGATCTGTCCTTCCAGTGAGCACTCAGGGCTGATTTCCTTCAGAATGGAGAGGTTTGATCTTCTTGCAGTCCGTGGGACTCTCAAGAGTCTCCTCCAGCACCTGAATTCAAAAGCATCAATTCTTCGGCGATCAGCCTTCTTTATGGTCCAGCTCTCACTTCCATACATCACTACTGGGAAAACCATAGCTTTAACTATACGACCTTTGTTGGCAAGGTGGTGTCTCTGCTGTCTGGGTTTGTCATTTCTTTTCTCCCAAGAAACAGGCGTCTTTTAATTTCGTGGCTGCTGTCACCATCTGCAGTGATCATGGAGCCCAAGAAAGTAATATCTCTCACTGCCTCCATTTCTTCCCCTTCTATTTGCCAGGAGGTGATTGCACCGGATAACCTGTCTCTAAAATCAGAACAGCCGTGTGCCACACTGCAGCTGGAAAAACTGCGTCCAGCAGAGGCTGAGAAGTGCGGCTGTGGGATTGCTTTCATGGTTCAGGGATGCTTGCTAAGGACTCTGGCTGAGATCGGAGGGGGGGGGTCTAGGTTCCTGGAGGTTTCTTTCCCTCTTCCTCCAGGTGAGTTATTATCAGTGTTAGAAACCCAGACATAAATAGTGGTACCTTGGTTCTCGAACGTGATCCGTTCCAGAAGACCGTTCGGCTTCCGAAACGTTTGAAAACCGAGGCACAAGGAGCAAACGCAATAGAGAAAATTGAAAAACACACAGCGGGGTTTTGGCATTTGGGTTCCGAAACATTCGACAACGGAGACGCTCGAGAACCGAGATACCACTATTGTAAGATAATCGCTAAATGGGTTACGGTCACCACAGTGGAATGTACAGGTGCCCTTTTTCTCAACGGAAGGAAAAACCTCAAAGCGGTTTTAAAAGGTAAAGGTAAAGGTACCCCTGCCCGTACGGGCCAGTCTTGACAGACTCTGGGGTTGTGCGCCCATCTCACTTAAGAGGCCAGGGGCCAGCGCTGTCCGGAGACACTTCCGGGTCACGTGGCCAGCGTGACATCGCTGCTCTGGCGAGCCAGAGCCGCACACGGAAACGCCGTTTACCTTCCCGCTGGTAAGCGGTCCCTATTTATCTACTTGCACCCGGAGGTGCTTTCGAACTGCTAGGTTGGCAGGCGCTGGGACCGAGCAGTGGGAGCGCACCCCGCCGCAGGGATTCGAACCGCTGACCTTTCGATCGGCAAGCCCTAGGCGCTGAGGCTTTAACCCACAGCGCCACCTGCGTCCCACCAAAGCGGTTTTAGGACACATCAAAACATCAAATAAAACCATCCAATTGGAGCGCTCGCAGGTCAGTGTTTCCCAATTGTAGGTGTTTATACTACATTTTTATGGGCCGCGGGTGGCGCTGTGGGTTAAACCACAGAGCCTAGGACTTGCCGATCAGAAGGTCGGCGGTTCGAATCCCCGCGACGACGGGGTGAGCTCCCGTTGCTCGGTCCCTGCTCCTGCCAACCTAGCAGTTCGAAAGCACGTCAAAGTGCAAGTAGATAAATAGGTACCACTCCAGCGGGAAGGTAAACAGCGTTTCCGTGCGCTGCTCTGGTTCTCCAGAAGCAGCTTAGTCATGCTGGCCACATGACTGTAAGCTGTACGCCAGCTCCCTCGGCTAATAAAGCGAGATGAGCGTCGCAACCCCAGAGTTGGTCATGACTGGACCTAATGGTCAGGGGTCCCTTTACCCTTTACCTTTATACTATATTTTTAAAGTGTTGCCTTGAGAGAGTCTTTGAACCTCTTTTGTTGACCACCAGCATTTCTAAGTTCGGAATAGAATACAGTCGTAACAGTGGATCACAAACGTCTTGGTACTTAGACGTTTTGGCTCCCGAGTGCCACAAACCCGGAAGCGAGTGTTCCAGTTTGTGAACGTTCTTTGGAACCCGAATGTCTGGCGGGGCTTCTGATTGGCTGCTGGAGGTTCTTGCAGCCAATCAGAAGCCATGCCTTGGTTTCCAAATGTTTTGGAAGTCGAACGGACTTCCGGAACGGATTCCATTCAACTTCCAAGGTACAGTACCACTGTAGTTACTTGGGCAGACTATTGTTGGGCATCCAAACAACATGACCAGTCCAATGATGTTGATGTTGAAGAATAATTGCTTCAAGGCTAAGTAACTCAGCGGCAGAGCAAATACTTTGCGTAGACAGAGGCGTAGCCAGCTTCTTCTTGCTGCTGCCTGGGCTGGGGTATTTATGGTAAGGTAGCCACAGCGGCGGCGGCGGGTCCGTGTCAGGTGATCTGAGGCGAGTTGCCGCTGGCGCTGCCGCCCAAACGACGCCGCTTGCCCAGAGGAGGAGGAGGGCAGAGAGGCGAGGAAAATGCAACATGGCCCAGCAGTTGCAGCGGCGGGCTGTGAGGAGGGGCTGCCTGGCGCGCTCTCCGCGGCCCTGACGCGCGGGGACCATGGCGAGCACTGAGAGCCGCTGCCTGCTGGACGCCTTCAGCCCGGACGCGTGCACAGCTCGTCGGTTCCGCGAGACATGGGGCTGTGCTACAGCCTGCGCCCGAGGCTCTTCGGCGACTCCGGAGGCGGCGAGCGCGCCCCCCAGATGTTGCGCCCGGTGCGGTCGGCCCCCCCTGCACCCCCCACGCTACGCCACTGTGTGTAGAAAAGACAAGGTCTTCCCAAGACATTATTCCACTTGAGGCAAAATAGAAGGTGGTACCGTAACATGGGAGCCAACTTAAATCACGGAATCGTAAGAGCTGAAAGGGGTCCTGAGGATCATCTAGACCAACCCCCTGCAATGCAGCTGCCCCATATGGGGATGGAACCTGCAACCTTGGTGTTATCAGCCCCACGGTCTAAGCAGATGGTGTAAGAGGGCAAGGTCCCTTCCCCCAATAAAATATTTGAGGGGGCTGTAGCTGACTCCCCAAAATTGATAGATATTGCCATTCAAATGTTGTGTGTGTGTGTTTTCCTGTCATCCATTTTGCTGGTTGCAGCTTACGTCCCCCCCCCCCGCCCCATTTTATTCAAGTTGGCACCCTTGGTTCTAGAATGCCTTGGCGTCAGTGCCGGATTAAACCCTGTGGAGGTGGTCCCTTAGGCAGTCGGAATCTCAAGGGCCCCACTTGCAATTTATCTCCAAATACGTTTCGGATTTTACCAACCCACAATTTTAACAAACCGATTTCAAGATCAAATCAATATTATGTTGATACGTTGTGGCGGGGCCCCTCAAAGCAGCCCGCTCTCCCTGTTTGGTAACCCGGCGCTGCTGCGCGTGGGTCGCGGCGACCGAAAGAAACACAAAATCCTCTCCGCCACGCGGAAAGATAGTTCTGTCCGTTCCTCGGAAAAAAAACAAACTTGCCCAACGTGACAAGTTAGCAGCCATGCGATAACAAGGGCTCTGGGAAGCTGCCAGCGCTTCCGGGCCCCACCCTGCGCTCCCGTCTCCCAGGATCCGTCTTTCTGCGAAAGAAAGGAGGAGGGACTGGAGGGCGAGGGGGGGCGCAAAGCGAAGCTGCCGAGGCCATGTGCGCGCGGGCGGCGGGGCGGCGTCTATAAAAGGGGGCGCGTCCGGCGCGGCCTCTCCAAACCGTGCGCTCTTGGCGAGGTGGCGACTGTTGCGCGCTGCGCTCTAACCAAGTTCATTGTCTGCTGGGGCGATGCGTTCGTGGGCGCTGCTGGTGCTGAGCGCGGCGGGGCTGGCGGCCGCCGCTGCTCCTCCTCCTCCTCCTCCTCCTGCCGGTTCTTCTAGCAAGGAGCGCGCCTTCAAGGCAGCCTCCTGGGACGAGGTGAACGTCTTGGCGCACGGGCTCCTGCAGCTGGGCCACGGCTTGCGGGAGCACGTCGAGCGCACCCGCGGGCAGCTGCGCGAGATGGGCGGCCGCCTGAGCGCGCACAACGCCTCGCTCGGCAGCCTCGAGCGCTCCGCCGACGAGCAGCGGCAGCAGCTGGGGCGAGCGCAGCGCCTCCTCGACGGGCGCCTGGACGACCTCTCCAGCCGGCTCGGCGCGCTGGCCGGCGACCTGGCGGCGCACGAGGAGGCGGTGCGGGAGCGCCTGGGGCGCCTCGACGGGCAGCTGCTGCGCCAGGTGGGCGCCGAGAACGCCAGCGGCAGCCCCCGAGGGAGCGGACAAGCGGCGGAGCTGGGCGCCCTGCAGGTGAGTCCCGGGGTGCTGCCCCAGAGGGAAAGGGAGCGGACAGAAGAGGCATTGTGAACCCGAAAGGGGCTGGAGCAAAAGCACTCTGCACACGCTCAGAGGTGCCCTTTACCTGGGAGCTATAGAGATAAAGCCCTTACCTGTCCACAGTCCTTTTCTTCTGGAAAAGAAGGTGCTGGAACTCACCCACGAAGTTCTTGCAGTAACCGCCACACTTTTAACCAGTGCTTTTCTTCTAAATTAAAAGGTTCCTTTGAGTACCCCCAGTAAAAAAAAACACTGTCAAAAAGTTACCTGGGTCGCCCCCCTGAAGGATGGAGGTAGCTTCCCTCTAGGAAATAGAGATTGAGTGGAGAGGAGAGGTAAACCCGGCTTTTGGTCTTGGCTTTCAAATTTTATGAGCTTTATCTAGCCTCCAATGCTTCCTTGACACCTTTCGGGTACCGTACGAATCGATTGTTGAGACTTTTTCCAAGCGGTGCGAAGGACTGTGAAATGTAAACTGTTTGATTAATAAAATGAATGGGTCATGCAGAGAGAGAACTGGGGTGCCCCATAAATTGGCATAAAGTGCCTCTTTGCACAACAATAGCCCGATACAATAGCCCAGATACAATAGCCCGGAGGGCACCAGGTTAGCAAAGCTTGAGAAAGGACAGTATTTCCTTAGGGCAGAGGTTTTCAGCCTTTCTGAGTCCGTGGCTCCCTTGGCAAACTGCTTTCTTTCTGCGGCACCCCTGTGGGGCTCAGGAGCCCAGTTATGTGCCCCCCCCTTGCCTGCAGAGCTGGCAGCTTCTCACCCTTTTTCGAACACCCTCCTAAGTTGTGATGTGTTCCTTCAGCCTCCTCTCCTCTCCCTTCTCCTTGGGAGTCCTCTGGTCAGCCGCTGCTGCCTCCCTGGTCTCTGAGCTGTCCCCCCTGCCCCAAAGAGAGGTTCTTCCTCACACTGGCCCACAGGGGCCCGGGAAGCACCCCCTGGCCTGCCCCAGAGGCACCACTTGCCAGCGGAGCTTGTAGCCAGGGCTGCTGCAACACACAGCTGTGCAAGCCTTGGGGAGGCAGAGACATGAGAGGGCATCAGAGGAGGGAGTGAAGGAAAGAGGGTTGGAGCCCAGTGTTGCCCACAGCACCCTAGACCATCATTTAAGGCACCCCAGGGTGTTATGACACACTGGCTGAAAACTACCGCTTTAGGGAACTGGCAAGAGGTTGGAGAGCTGAGAGTCTGTTGTGAAAGAAGGGTGCTATCTATCCTCTGGGTTTTCTCTCCCTTAAGAAAGTTTCCCATTCATAATGATTTTTTACCTATGCTGGGTTTTCTCTATTAGCATCATTTGGATTAGTATTGCTTATTAATTAATCAATCAGTGCATTAGTGAGTGCACGATAGATCTCTCTTCCCAGCAGCATGCAATATAAAGCTTGAACGAGGAAGAACAAAAACGTGACAGAGGGAGACAGAGAAAAGTATATGCAATCGTCAGAGAGACCCGGGAACCTTAAGATCTTAATATGTGGCTAAGGGGAGACAAAGGGACGCGGGTGGCGCTGTAGGTTAAACCACAGAGCCTAGGACTTGCCGATCAGAAGGTCGGCGGTTCGAATCCCTGCAGTGACGGGGTGAGCTCCCGTTGCTCGGTCCCTGCTCCTGCTCACCTAGCAGTTTGAAAGCATGCAGTGCAAGTAGATAAATAGGTACCACTCCGGCGGGAAGGTAAATGGCATTTCCATGCGCTGCTCTGGTTCGCCAGAAGCGGCTTTGTCATGCTGGCCACATGACCCGGAAGCTGTACGCCGGCTCCCTCCGCCAGTTAAGCGAGATGAGCGCCGCAACCCCAGAGTCGGTCACAACTGGACCTAATGGTCAGGGGTCCCTTTACCTTTAAGGGGAGACAATGGAGAAAGAGGAGGGAAACTGAGGCACGGGTAAGCCTGGGATGAATATGCCGTTGTTGCAATCACATATCCTTAGGCTCCACTTCAATAATTTATAAAACACATAGTAATTTACTTGTTATCAAAGGAATATGAGTCTACATCCCTTATCAAGTTGCTCCGTTTGCAATTGCAACAAAGAAAATCCGAGTGTGGCTCGCGAGCCAAACGCTAGCCGTTTGCAAAGGTGGTTTATTAAGTCGAGCAAGCTAAAATGTAAGCGTAACCACGGGAGGTTCCAAGGTTTATTTCAATGCTGGTTGCCTTTCAAACAGAGCGTGCATCTGCCCATGCTTTTGTTCACAATGCCCTATTGATACGAGCACTATATATTGATTGGCCTTGAGAGGGATGGGCTTCTCCTGCCTTTGCCAGAATTCCCAGAGAAACCGGGTGCTCCCTGTTGTTCTGCAAACAAAGCCAAAAGTGACATTTCAAGTGTGGAGCCTTAATTTTCTGGGGGTGGGGGTGGGGGAGAGGCTTCAGAGCTTTCATTGGTTCCAGGCACTTCCACGAGACAAGGTCTCCTCTAGCGATGGCGAGTGACCCGCTTTGCAAGGTTGTTGTGAGAGCGAAGCAGCTGCCGATTTCGAAACTGCAGTGTGTGTCAAACTCAGAGGTGTGGGACATTCCTGGGCTTCCACTGTCATCCTTGACCATTGGCCATGTTGACTGAGGCTGATATGAGTTGGATACCTTCTGTAAAGCAGTGCTAGAAACTCACATGCGTATATATCTAGATATATCTATCTTAAACCTGGGTTGTGGTCCCCACAACCGTATGTCTAGGTGCCATTCCCCCCCCCCCATGGAGTTTAATACAGTGGTACCTCTGGTTACGTACTTAATTTGTTCCACAGGTCCGTACTTAACCTGAAACTGTTCTTAACCTGAAGCATCACTTTAGCTAATGGGGCCTCCCGCTGCCGCTGCGCCACTGGAACACGATTTCTTTACCTTTACCTAAACCACTTTGAGGGTTTTTTTCTTTAAAATATAAAAGTATAGAAATGAAATTAACAACAGCAACAACAACAATACAGTGGTACCTCGGGTTACATACGCTTCAGGTTACAGACTCCGCTAACCCAGAAATATGATATTCTTGTAAAGAAGCTGGTAAAATGCGGTCTTGACTATGCTACCACTCAGTGGATTTGTAACTGGCTGACTGACCGAACCCAAAGGGTGCTCATCAATGGTTCCTCTTCATCCTGGAGAAGAGTGACTAGTGGGGTGCCACAGGGTTCTGTCTTGGGTCCGGTCTTATTCAACATCTTTATCAACGACTTGGATGATGGACTCAAGGGCATCCTGATCAAATTTGCAGATGACACCAAACTGGGAGGGGTGGCTAACACCCCAGAGGACAGGATCACACTTCAAAATGACCTTGACAGATTAGAGAACTGGGCCAAAACAAACAAGATGAATTTTAATAGGGAGAAATGTAAAGTATTGCACTTGGGCAAAAAAAATGAGAGGCACAAATACAAGATGGGTGACACCTGGCTTGAGAGTAGTACATGTGAAAAGGATCTAGGAGTCTTGGTTGACCACAAACTTGACATGAGCCAACAGTGTGACGCGGCAGCTAAAAAAGCCAATGCAATTCTGGGCTGCATCAATAGGAGTATAGCATCTAGGTCAAGGGAAGTAATAGTGCCACTGTATTCTGCTCTGGTCAGACCTCACCTGGAATACTGTGTCCAGTTCTGGGCACCACAGTTCAAGAAGGACACTGACAAACTGGAACGTGTCCAGAGGAGGGCAACCAAAATGGTCAAAGGCCTGGAAACAATGCCTTATGAGGAACGGCTAAGGGAGCTGGGCATGTTTAGCCTGGAGAAGAGGAGGTTAAGGGGTGATATGATAGCCATGTTCAAATATATAAAAGGATGTCACATAGAGGAGGGAGAAAGGTTGTTTTCTGCTGCTCCAGAGAAGCGGACACGGAGCAATGGATCCAAACTACAAGAAAGAAGATTCCTCCTAAACATTAGGAAGAACTTCCTGACAGTAAGAGCTGTTCTGCAGTGGAATTTGCTGCCAAGGAGTGTGGTGGAGTCTCCTTCTTTGGAGGTCTTTAAGCAGAGGCTTGACAACCATATGTCAGGAGTGCTCTGATGGTGTTTCCTGCTTGGCAGGGGGTTGGACTCGATGGCCCTTGTAGTCTCTTCCAACTCTATGATTCTATGATTCTATGATTCTATGAAATAGTACCTCGGGTTAAGAACTTTGCTTCAGGATGAGAACAGAAATTGTGCTCCGGCGGCAGCGGGAGGCCCCATTAGCTAAAGTGGTACCTCAGGTTAAGACCAGTTTCAGGTTAAGAATGGACATCCAGAACGAATTAAGTTCTTAACCCGAGGTACCACTGTACTGTATTTATCTACCTACTTAATTTATAGAGCAGAAGGACTCTGGCCCATATTGAGTCTGCAGCCCCCCCCCATTCCAACTCATTTAAAGCCATGAACAGGCAGGGAGGGGGTCATTCTTAATGTTAGATGGTTCATTTTCCTATTCCCTTCTTAGAGCCAGTGTGGTGTAGTGGTTAAGAGCGATGGACTCGTAATCTGGTGAACCGGGTTTGCTTCCCGGCTCCTCCACATGCAGCTGCTGGGTGACCTTGTCACACTTCTCTGAATTCTCTCAGCCCCACTCACCTCACAGAGTGTTTGTTGTGGGGGAGGAAGGGAAAGGAGAATGTCGGCCGCTTTGAGACTCCTTCGGGTAGTGATAAAGCGGGATATCAAAGCCAAACTCTTCTTCTTCTTCTTCTCTGAATGGACAGCGCCTGACGGCCAGGGCCAATCTGCTGAATGTGTGCCTTTGTTTCGAAATTTCAGAATTTGATGAGTCGTCAGAACCTGAAGATTGAGGAGCTGTTTCATAAGATTAAGCAACAGCAGTACAGAATGGACAAACAGAACCTGCAGATCAAAAGTCTCCAGAGCAAGGTATGACCTACAGTTTGAAATTCTGGTTCAGAGACACACTTTGCACATGCCTAAAAGCACTTTCCTGCAGACTGAATTCATTTTTTGGGAGGGGAGGGTGGGGAAATATGAACTGCTCTTTCTCTCCACAGATAATTCTGCTGGATTCCACAGCAGAATGATTGTATATTTTTAAATGAACAATATAGCATGTTGTTGTTTACTCGTTTAGTCATGTCCGCCTCTTCATGACCCCCTGGATCAGAGCACGCCAGGCCCTCCTGTCTTCCACTGCCTCCCGCAGTTTGGTCAGACTCATGCTGGTAGCTTCGAGAACACTGTCCCACCATCTCGTCCTCTGTCGTCCCCTTCTCCTTGCGCCCTCCATCTTTCCCAGCATCAGGGTCTTTTCCAGGGAGTCTTCTCTTCTCATGAGGTGGCCAAAGTCTTGGAGCCTCAGCTTCAGGATCTGTCCTTCCAGTGAGCACTCAGGGCTGATTTCCTTCAGAATGGATCAGTTTGATCTTCTTGCAGTCCATGGGACTCTCAAGAGTCTCCTCCAGTACCAGAATTCAAAAGCATCCATTCTTCGGCGATCAGCCTTCTTTTTGGTCCAGCTCTCACTTCCATACATCACTACTGGGGAAACCATAGCTTTAACTATACGGACCTTTGTTGGCAAGGTGATGTCTCTGCTTTTTAAGATGCTGTCTTGGTTTGTCATCGCTTTTCTCCCAAGAAGCAGGCGTCTTTTAATTTCGTGGCTGCTGTCACCATCTGCAGTGATCATGGAGCCCAAGAAAGTGAAATCTCTCACTGATATAATCTCTCATTATAGCATAAGGCATGATAAATTTAAGAGGAATAAAGTAATGCAACCAGCTAATCTAAAATCTAAAATATCTGGGCAAATAAACAAAAGCTTTTAAAACTGGCAGTCCAGAAAAGTGCATTGTCAGGCATACCTGAGAGAGTCACTTTTGTAATGCCTAAAGGTACTCTTTGCACATTTAAGTGCTGTGATAATGCCAGCATCAAATATGGGAAAGGTTTAGGATAAAAGGATGGTTCTTGATACCAACATAATTCAGACTAATCTGCTAAACTGCTTCTTCCCAGTTAGTCTAGGATCATCCATGTAGTGATTATAGATACTACTACTAATAATTTTAGGGACGCAGGTGGCGCTGTGGGTTAAAGCCTCAGCGCCTAGGGCTTGCCGATCGAAAGGTCGGCGGTTCGAATCCCTGCGGCGGGGTGCGCTCCCGCTGCTCGGTCCCAGCGCCTGCCAACCTAGCAGTTCGAAAGCACCTCCGGGTGCAAGTAGATAAATAGGGACCGCTTACCAGCGGGAAGGTAAACGGCGTTTCCGTGTGCGGCTCTGGCTCTGGCCAGAGCAGCGATGTCACGCTGGCCACGTGACCCGGAAGTGTCTCCGGACAGCGCTGGCCCCCGGCCTCTTAAGTGAGATGGGCGCACAACCCCAGAGTCTGTCAAGACTGGCCCGTACGGGCAGGGGTACCTTTACCTTTTTACTAATAATTTTATTATTTGTGCCCCAGCCACTCTGGGCAGCTTCCAACAAACAAAAAAGCACAATAAAGCATGAAACATTAAAAACGTCCATATACAGGGTTGGCTTCAGATGTCCTCTAAAGGTTGTATAGTTACTTATCTCCTTGACATCTGATGGAAGGGTGTTCTACAGGGCGGGGGCCACTACTGAGAAGGCCCTCTGCCGGGTTCCTGCTTCTTGCAGTGAGGGAACTGCCAGAAGGCCCTCGGAGCTGGACCCCGGTGTCCGGGGTAGAGATGCTCCTTCAGATATACTGGACTGAGGCTGTTTAGGGCTTTAAAGGTCAGCACCAACACTTTGAATTGTGCTCAGAAACGTACTGGGAACCAATGTAGTCCTATTAGGACCGGTGTTATATGGTCTCGGCGGCTGCTCCCAGTCCCCAGTCTGGCAGCCACATTCTGGATTGATTGCAGTTTCTGGGTCACCTTCAAAGGTAGCCCCACGTAGAGCACATTGCAGTAGTTCAAGCGGGAGATAACCAGAGCATGCACCACTGGCAGTCTGCGGGCAGGGAGGGTCTCATTCTGCATACCAGATGGAGCTGGTAAACAGCCGCCCTGGACACAGAATTGACCTGCGCCTCCATGGACAGCTGAGAGTCCAAAATGACTCCCAGGCTGCGCACCTGGTCCTTCAGGGGCACAGTTACCCCATTCAGGACCAGGGAGGCCCCCACATCTGGTAGGTGGATTGCATAGGAAGCAATGTGTAGGTCTGTTCAAATTGGTCATGCTGGGCCATGCACAAAAAAGTGTCTAATGGGTGAGAGTATTTCTTAGTTGTTGCTCTTTCAATTGTGTTGCCCAAGGCTCCTCTTAAGTTGGACGCAGTTCAAGAAAAACACACGTGTGAGATGGTTTATTTATTTGGAGCATAGAGGATCTGTTCCTGTGTGATGGAAAAGCTCCGCCACGGGGTCCCCAGATCAGAAAAGCTTTCCTCCGGTAGTTTATCTCCGGCATAAAGGTAAAGGGACCCCTGACCACTAGGTCCAGTCCTGGCTGACTCTGGGGTTGCGGCGCTCATCTCGCTTTATTGGCCGAGGGAGCTGGCGTACAGCTTCCGGGTCATGTGGCCAGCAGGACTAAGCCGCTTCTGGCAAACCAGAGCAGCGCACGGAAACGCCGTCTACCTTCCTGCCGGAGCAGTACCTATTTATCTACTTGCACTTTTGGTGTGCTTTCAAACTGCTAGGTTGGCAGGAGCAGGGACCGAACAACGGGAGCTCACCCCGTCACGGGGATTTGAACCGCCGACCTTCTGATCGGCAAGTCCTAGGCTCTGTGGTTTAACCCACAGGGCCACTCGCGTCCCATGCAGAATGTAGGCACCCTGTATATAGAAATGAGCAAACCAGTGATATTTTAGGGAGCAGGCTAGCAGGCGGGGCCCATGACTTACATCCTAGGAGCCTACACAACACAAAACACTGTTGCTGTTTGTAGGTTTTATCTTATTTGTTTTTTATCTTATATTTTGGAAATGTACATCCAGTTTTTTTCCTTTTATATTTTTGGGGGGGCAGAAGAGAATGGGGCCCTAAGCTGTAGCTTGTTTAGCTTGTACGTAAATCTGACACTGTGTCTGGCAGATAACTTGCTAGTTCCATCGCCAAAAGCTTGCTTGATATAAGGATGCAGTTTCTACCTTCCCTTCCCTTCCTTTCCTTTCTTGTTTTTTATTTATACTTTTCAAACTCATACATGTCATTAGTTTTACAGTCAATTTAACATTTCCAAATTTTGGCGTTCTTCCCCCTCTTTCTGCAGTTCCTTAAATTTATTTTTTATATCTTCTGCATATCCACGTTCATTTAACTTTCCCATTTATTTATCCGCTCTAAATCTCTTATAAAACTGCAGGTTAATTACATTAATCCTGCTTATGTTCTTATCTGTTTACAATTGATCTGTAAATATTCAATGAACCCATTCCCATTCTTTTATAAAGTTTGTTATCTCGATTTCTTATACTTCTGGTAAGTTTCGCCGTTTCTGCATATTTCATAAGTTTTTGTATCCGTTCCTCCTTTGCTGGGTCTTCTGCTTCTTTCCACTTTTGGGGCAAGTAACATTCTTGCCACTGTAGTAGCAAACATGAATAAATTTGTACACAATTTAGGTAGTTCTGTCCCCATAATTTCCCAAAAGAAAAGGCTTCTTCACTTTCCACTTGCGCTCTGGAAGGTACAGTGGTGCCTTGCAAGACGAAAAGAATCCGTTCCGCGAGTTTCTTCGTCTTGCGGTTTTCTCGTCTTGCGAAGCAACCCTATTAGCGGCTTAGCGGATTAGTGCTATTAGCGGCTTAGCGGATCAGATGTTAAGCGGCTTAGGGGATCAGCTGTTAAGGGGCTTAGCGGATCAGCTGATAAGCGGCTTAGCGGCTTAGGAAAAGGGGGAAAAAAGGGGAAAAAACCCGCAGGAACTCACAAGACATTTTCGTCTTGCGAAGCAAGCCCATAGGAAATTCGTTTTGCGAAGCGCCTCCAAAACGGAAAACCCTTTCGTCTAGCGGGTTTTCCGTCTTGCGAGGCGTTCGTCTTGCGGGGCACCACTGTAAATTATATTTCCCTCTCATTCTCTCTCCCTTCCGCCCTCTCCCAACCCACAGGTCAACATGCTGATTCCTTTGCACGTCCGAGAGAACGAAACGCAGGGTCCGAAATGGAAGGCCAGCGTTCAGCAAAGTCTGGACCGGTCCGGCAACCACAGCCAAAGTCCCCGGCCAAAGTCCCCGGCGATGACGAGTGAGTCCCACACCTTGCCCCACACATAGCTGATGGCAGGGGGCAGAATCCCTTTACAGTGGTACCTCGGGTTAAGTACTTAATTCGTTCCGGAGGTCCATTCTTAACCTGAGACTGTTCTTAACCTGAAGCGCCACTTTAGCTAATGGGGCCTCCGGCTGCCGCTGCGCCGCCAGAGCACAATTTCTGTTCTCATCCTGAAGCAAAGTTCTTAACTCGAGGTACTATTTCTGGGTTAGCGGAGTCTGGAAAAGGTCAAATTTTTGCTTTTCTGGGAGGTCAGTGAGCCTCACCTCAATGGTCTCACTACGTGCCTCTTCATAAAAGGCACATCTAAAGAACAAGTGCTCTGGGCTTCCTATCTCCCCCAATGAACAGGCGCAAAGTCTCTGAGCATATGGGACTTTTATAAAAGGATCCTTTAAAGGACGGGCGAGGGCAGAGCCCAGCTTCTGGCAGGTGTAAAGGCCCTTCTTGCATTTTTGGATACGAGAAAGAAGAGATATGCTGCCAGTGCGGCTATATCTCTCTTGATTTCTTCAATTTTATAGCTGGTGCAAGGGGGGTTGGAATGGATGACCTTCAGGGTCCCTTCCAGCGCTACAATTCTATGATTCCATCCCTGATGTAAGAAGAGGCATCTCCCCTGCTCTGAAGAAGGAATGCCTCTTCTCAACAGAAGTGCCTCTCCGTCTCTCGCATGCAATGGGGAAAACAGAGATAGGGACCTTGTGGCCACTGGGATATTACTTGGCTCCCAATTCCCATCAGCCCCAAGCCATTGGAGTCCCAGCCTTTCTCAACCTGTGGGTCCCCAGATGTTTGTTGGACTACAACTCCCATCACCACTAGCTAGCAAGGCCAGAGCTCAGGGACGATGGGAGTTGTAGTCCAACAACATCTGGGCACCCACAGGTTGAGAACCACCGCGTTGGACAATGGGGCTTTTGTAGCCCCAGACATTGGAGGTGCCAGTGGTTCCCTGTTCCGATGTGCCTCTCTCTGCTTCGACACGGCGCTCTACGTGGGTCGCGGCTGTGTTGGAGCATTCGCGACACCCGCTATGGGGAATTCGAGCTGGGAGATTCGAGCCGGCCTCGTTCAGCTCCCAACCAGGCCTGTCTCTCGTTCGCTCGTTCGCTCTGGCTCTCAGCCAAGTGTGCGAGAGGTGAAATCTTTGCAAGGCATTCCCAGGAGCGACGAGGTTAATTGAGGAAGAAAGAGAGACGGGGAGAGAGAGACCGGGGCAGGAAGTGGGGGGGGGAGAATACCGTGGCGCACACTTGGGCTGGCATCCCTCCAACTAGGGGAAAGGCAGCGCTCCCCCTGCGGTGCTGGGATTCCAAAATAATTTGGCTGTACCAGGGCGGTGGAAACCTCAGAGGCCGAGCAAGGCTGGGCCTGTCTCTTTGCTGCTGGAGCATTTCTGCAGGGAGTTGCCTCCAAGAGTCCAGGGGGCTGTGCTGCCACAGCAGTGGCGTAGCGTGGGGGGTGCAGGGGGGCCGGCCGCACCGGGCGCAACATCGGGGGGGGCACGCTCGCCACCTCCGGAGTCGCCGAAGAGCCTCGGGCGCAGGCTGTAGCAGAGCCCCATGTCTCGCGGAACCGACGAGCTGTGCGCGCGTCTGGGCTGAAGGCGTCCGGCAGGCAGCGGCTCTCAGCGCTCGCTGCGCGTCAGGGCCGCAGAGGGCGCGCCAGGCAGCCCCTCCTCACAGCCCCGCTGCCGCCGCCGCTGCTGCTGCAGCTGCTGGGCCATGTTGCATTTTCCTCGCCTCTCTGCCCTCCTCCTCCTCCGGGCAAGCGGCGTCGTTTGGGCGGCAGCGCCAGCGGCAACTCGCCTCAGATCACCTGACACGGACCCGCCGCCGCCGCCGTGGCTACCTTACCGTAAATACCCCAGCCCAGGCAGCAGCAAGAAGAAGCTGGCAGCGGTGGCAGGTTAGGGGTTAGGGGGCGCAAATTACTTGCCTTGCCCCGGGTTCTGACAACCCCGCTGTGCCACAGTCCAGTGTCCCCAGACTTAATCTCCCATTTCCATCTTCTGCTAGGAACAGAGAAAGCTGCCTTAGCCAGGGTCCAAGCACTGGTCCATCCAGCTCGGAGGATCAGCCCCATAGTCAATTGTTACCAGAAATGTTAAGGGACGCCCAGTCCACGGAAAGCAAGTCCTTTACCCCCTTAAAAATTAGGAAGCATTCCCTGAGAAAAACAGAGGACGCAGAACAATCCCCAGGCCACCTTGGCTCTCCCGAAAGACTCTAAATCAGGGCTCGGCAAACTTTTTCAGCAGGGGGCCGGTCCACTGTCCCTCAGACCTTGTGGGGGGCCGGACTATATTTTGAAGAAAAAAATCAACCAATTCCTACGCCCCACAAATAACCCAGAGATGCATTTTAAATAAAAGCACACATTCTACTCATGTCAAAACACCAGGCAGGCACCACAAATAACCCAGAGATGTATTTTAAATAAAAGGACACATTCTACTCATGTAAAAACACGCTGATTTCTGGACTGTCCGCGGGCCGGATTTAGAAGGCGATTGGGCCAGATCCGGCCCCCGGGCCTTCGGCTGCCTACCCATGCTCTAAATATTTCCTCTACTGTAAAAGGGAATATCTTGGGGGTGGGGACACCTTTCCCAATAGTGCTTTTCACTTACAAACCCAGTGAAATGTGCATCCTTTGCCTATGAATAGGGGAAGTCTGGGACAATGTTTTCAGGAACTAGATATTTGCAATTTCAAAAGAAAGGCCTAATCTGGCCAAGGTGGGGGGAAGAGCAAACATTATCAGGTATCTTGACAGACAAGCCACACTCTCAAATGTCTTCTAAACGTCAGATACCTGTTTATTTCCGGATGGGAAGGCGTTCCATAGGATGGACACCACCACCGAGAAGGCCCTCTGCCTGGTTCCCTGTAGCCTCACTTCTTGCAGGGAGGGAACCGCCAGAAGGCCCTTGGAGCTGGACCTCAGAGTCCGGGCAGAACGATGGGGGTGGAGATGCTCCTTCAGGGATACAGGACCGAGGCCGTTTAGGGCTTTGAAGGTCAGCACCAACACTTTGAATTGTGCTCGGAAACATACTGGGAGCCAGTGTAGGTCTTTCAAGACCGGTGTTATATGGTCTCGGCGGCCGCTCCCAGTCACCAGTCTGGCTGCTGCATTCTGGATTAGTTGCAGTTTCCAGGTCACCTTCAAAGGTAGCCCCACAGAGAGCGCATTGCAGTAGTCCAAGCGGGAGATAACCAGAGCATGCACCACTCTGGCGAGACAGGCCATGCTAGTAAAAACTCTGACACTGGGCTACAAGGGCTTCAGCAGAGGGCATATGCAGTGGCGTAGCGTGGGTTGTCAGCACCCGGGGCAAGGCAAGTAATTTGCGCCCCCTAACCCGTGGATTTGCGCCCCCTAACCCTAACCCCCAGATGTTGCGCCCGGTGCGGCCGCCCCCCTGCACCCCCCACGCTACGCCACTGGGCATATGCCCCAGAGGGGGTCTCCCCACAGCCAGGCATATCTTGCCTGGTGTTTCTTCTGTCTCAAAGATGCACCTGTTGAATTTCCCTCCGCACTCCAGGGCGATTCTCCTTGGGGAGCCCAGGAGAAAGGCCCCAATGGCAGCTGTTATGCTGTCTGTTGGGGGCATTTGCAAAGAGCGGAAAGACCAGCTTATTACGGCCATGTGCGATGTTGTGTCCTGAGCTAGGGAGGTGGGGGGAAATGGGTGAAAGTTGAAAGCCTTTCCTTGAGGGCTGCAGTCTTTTTCCGGCAGTTCCCAGGCTGAGATGCCCTTTCCCCTACTTAGCTCTCGCTCCCGCACCCCCTCTGCACATGCTGATCTAATATCTGCGGCTGCGAGAAAGATGGCTTTGTGTCAGAGGCTTTTTCCTGGAATGTGCCGCGGTCAGCCTGCAAAAAAAAACCACGCCTGCCCGCTACCCGGAGAGCCTGTGACTCAACGCTAGCTGTGACTCATGGGAATCTGGTGGGACGCTTTGGAAATTGCTGCTTAGCCGTGCCGTCGTCTTTCCAGGTTTGGGCTGGGTGTTCATCAGTATGCGGATGATACCCAGCTCTACCTCTCTTTTAAATCAGAACCAGTGAAGGCGGTGAAGGTCCTGTATGAGTGTCTGGAGGCGGTTGGAGGATGGATGGCGGCTAACAGATTGAAGTTGAATCCTGACAAGACAGAAGTACTGTTTTTGGGGGACAGGAGGCGGGCAGGTGTGGAGGATTCCCTGGTCCTGAATGGGGTAACTGTGCCCCTGAAGGACCAGGTGCGCAACCTGGGAGTCATTTTGGACTCACAGCTGTCCATGGAGGCACAGGTCAAATCTGTGTCCAGGGCAGCTGTTTACCAGCTCCATCTGGTACGTAGGCTGAGACCCTATCTGCCTGCGGACTGTCTCACCAGAGTGGTGCATGCTCTGGTTATCTCCCGCTTGGACTACTGTAATGCGCTCTACGTGGGGCTACCTTTGAAGGTGACTCGGAAACTACAACTAATCCAGAATGCGGCAGCTAGACTGGGGACTGGGAGCGGCCACCGAGACCACATAACACCGGGCCTGAAAGACCTGCATTGGCTCCCAGGATGTTTCCGAACACAATTCAAAGTGTCGGTGCCGACCTTTAAACCCCTAAACCAGGCACCCCCAACCTGCGGCCCTCCAGATGTTTGGGCCTACAACTCCCATGATCCCTAGCTAACAGGACCAGTGGTCAGGGATACTGGGAATTGTAGTCCAAAACATCTGGAGGACCAAATGTTGGGGATGCTTGCCCTAAACCAAGGCCTGGGGGCCGGATCTGGCCCAATCGCCTTCTAAATCCAGCCCGCGGATGGTCCGGGAATCAGTGTGTTTTTGCATGAGTAGAATGTGTGCTTTTATTTAAAATGCATCTCTGGGTTATTTGTGGGGCATAGGAATTCATTCATTTCCCCCCCCCCAAATATAGTCCGGCCCTCCACAAGGTCTGAGGGACAGTGGACCGGCCCCCTGCTGAAAAAGTTTGCTGGCGCCTGACCTAACTCATGCCCCACAAGTTTGCACGAAGGAGACAACACGGAAATACGCTGTTCTATGGGATGGGAGGGGAAAGGGGCTGTTCTACAGCTTTCTGGACGTGTTTTTGCCATAATCTGTTCCTCTGCGTTTCCCCCCGCTTTCATATAAAAAACAACTGTAAAAGCCAAATGGCAAAGCTGCGGACGTCTGGTTCGTTTCTTGAGAACTAGCGACGTGATTTTGTATTGGCTGGGCTCTGCAAAGCCTCTGCCGCTGAACGGGGCGTCTTTTTCGAAGGCTTACCCCTTCTCTCCTTCCTGCACGCCCTGATTCCACCCCATGGCCTTTCTCTGCAGGACGGAGAAGCCGTTTCCAATATCCTACGTGGTACGGCTAACGTCTCCGCCTGGCTGTCTGATGCAAGCATCCTTCCCGGCATTAATGCATTAATGTGCGCCTCCCTCCCTGCTGAGAAACTGGGGGAAAGTTCATGTTTACTCGCAGGAACTCCCTCTCCAACCTGGGATCCCGCCCTCGTCCTGATCTCCTGCTGCTGGCATCTGTTTTGAGAATCCCAGCTAAATTTATCCGAGGCAGGAGAGGGTCCCAGGGGGGCCCTGCTGAGCCCAGAAGATGCAGCGCCTTTGGCCGGGACAGAGGCTTCCTTTGTCTTTGGGAGAGCGGGGAGGGACGTCCTCCCCCTCTGCAGCTGTTTTTAGCCAGAGCAAAGTCCCCTCGTGCCCTGCCACATCTCTGCCCTTCGCCTCCTCGCGTGCCGGTTGCCTCTCCCAACTGGACTTTTGACACGGGGCTGTCGAAACCCTGACTCGCTGGCAGATGGTACCCATTCCTGGGCAGAGTCCAGCCACCTGCCAGGGGCTCAGCGCTTGGCGCAGCTCAGGGGTGGTGCAGAGAGAAGGAACCCTAGAATTCTAGAGTTGGAAGAGACCCCGAAGAATGGACGCGACGGGGACATGGGTGGCGCTGTGGGTTAAACCACAGAGCCTAGGACTTGCTGATCAGAAAGTCGCGGTTCGAATCCCCGCGATGGGGTGAGCTCCCGTTGCTTGGTCCCTGCTCCTGCCAACCTAGCAGTTCGAAAGCACGTCATGTGCAAGTAGATAAATAGGTACCGCTCCAGCGGGAAGGTAAATGGCATTTCCGTGCGCTGCTCTGGTTCGCCAGAAGCGGCTTAGTCCTGCTGGCCACATGACCCGGAAGCTGTACGCCGGCTCCCTCGGCCAATAAAGCGAGATGAGCACCGCAACCCCAGAGTCGGCCATGACTGGACCTGGTCAGGGGTCCCTTTACCTTTACCTTTACTGAAGAATGGAAGATTGAAGTTGATGGACTACGCAGAATTAGATAAATTAACAGGAAGGATTCGAAACCAGCGGGGTCAGAGATTCTTTGAAGACTGGAGTAAATAGATGAACTGCAGTGGTACCTCGGGTTACATACGCTTCAGGTTACAGACTTCACTAACCCAGAAATAGTACTTCGGGTTAAGGACTTTGCTTCAGGATGAGAACAGAAATCGTGGTGCGGCGGTGGCAGGGGGAGGCCCCATTAGCTAAAGCGGTGCTTCAGGTTAAGAACAGTTTCAGGTTAAGAACGGACCTCCAGAATGAATTAAGTTCTTAACCCAAAGTACCACTGTACAGTCAAGGCTCAGTTGTTGAATGCAATCCGTTCTCATCCTGAAGCAAAGTTCTTCACCCGAGGTACTATTTCTGGGTAAGCAGAGTTTGTAACCTGAAGCGTATGTAACCCAAGGTACCACTGTACAGTGAAAGGAGTTTGAGATTTGAGATATGAGCAGTGGAAGGAAAACGATAGTATAATTGGATCAGAGGGACTTTTGTGATGGATAAGAGATTGATATGCAGTAGAAAAGGGTTTGAATAACAACACTTTGGAGATGTTGGCAGGAGGTCAATCTCTGAAATAAAGATATTACGATTTGGAGTTAATATTTGAAATTCTGGGAAGGTAATAAAAAGAATTCTATTTGAAGGAATCAGAGCTTGGATAGCTCAGTTGTTAGAGCATGGCGCTGACAATGCCATGGTTCCAGGTTCAATCCTGCATATTCCATGATTTCTTACTTCTGATGCTTCCTGTGAAAAGCTGGTGTGCTTTACTGGTGTCCCACCCCCTCCAGCACCTCCTTTTTAGAGGTACAGTCGTACCTTGGATCTCAAACGCCTTGGCTCCCAAACGATCAAAACCCGGAAGTGAGTGTTCCGGTTTTCAAACGATTTTCGGAAGTTGAACTTCCGGCGCGGCTGCAGGACGTTTCTGCGGCCAATCGGAAGCCAAGCCTTGGTTTTGGAACAGTTCCAGGAGTCAAACAGAATGCATTCTGTCCGAGAAGCAAGGTACGACTGTACACCCTTAACTGCCTGCATTTTTGTGTGGCTAATAATCACGGACACGGGTGGCGCTGTGGGTTAAACCACAGAGCCTAGGACTTGCTGATCAGAAGGTCGGCAGTTTGAATCCCCGCAATGACGGGGTGAGCTCCCATTGCTCAGTCGCTGCTCCTGCCAACCTAGCAGTTCGAAAGCACGTCAAAGTGCAAGTAGATAAATAGGTACCACTCCGGGGGGAAGGTAAATGGCATTTCCGTGCGCTGCTCTGGTTCACCAGAAGCGGCTTAGTCATGCTGGCCACATGACCCGGAAGCTGTGCTCCGGCTCCCTCGGCCAATAAAGCGAGATGAGTGCCACAACCCCAGAGTCGGCCACAACTGGACCTAATGGTCAGGGCTCCTTTTTAATAATCACGGCAGTAAGACCCGAACCTTGTGACACGACATCATGGCCACCCCTGAGCATGTGCAGAGTGTTTCTCTCCCCTTTACTATGTAGCTGCAAGCGTAGCAAATCTAGGGTCAGGATTAACAGAATTCCAAGCTTGCATGGGGAGTAGCTTCCAACAGGATTCAGCTGTGGCTTCTCTTCGGAGGGATAAACTTTGGCAACACAGTTCCCCCTCCACGCTTTTGCTGCCTGCCAACTGCTGTCTGCAACTTCGGCTCTGCAGTTGTTAATGTCAGGCTGACATTTGGCTGAGGGTAGCTTGGGCAAAGTCCGAGTGGCGTTCCGTGTTCACGTGGTGGCCGGATCCCACAGGGTCCTGTTGCGGTTGCTGCCTGCTCTCGATTCCTCTTTCCTCCCCCTTTTTAAACATTGGATTCATCTGCAAGTTAATAGTCTACCAGTGGACCTTTTTGCCTGAAGGCATGGCAAACATCTGTGAACCTCAACACGGCCAGCGGTTAGGGCTTTATTTATTGAGGAGAACTTCTAAACCGCTTCACATTTTGCAATCTATAAAACACAGTAACTCAGGAATGCGAGAGATGGCAAAACCACATTGTTGTTGTTGTTTAGTCGTTTAGTCGTGTCCGCCTCTTCGTGACCACCATGGACCAGAGCACGCCAGGCCCTCCTGTCTTCCACTGCCTCCTGCAGTTTGGTCAAACTCATGTTGGTAGCTTCGAGAACACTGTCCCACCATCTCGTCCTCTGTCGTCCTCTTCTCCTTGTGCCCTCCATCTTTCCCAGCATCAGGGTCTTTTCCAGGGAGTCTTCTCTTCTCATGAGGTGGCCAAAGTCTTGGAGCCTCAGCTTCAGGATCTGTCCTTCCAGTGAGCACTCAGGGCTGGTTTCCTTCAGAATGGAGAGGTTTGATCTTCTTGCAGTCCATGGGACTCTCAAGAGTCTCCTCCAGCACCAGAATTCAAAAGCATCCATTCTTCGGCGATCAGCCTTCTTTATGGTCCAGCTCTCACTTCCATACATCACTACTGGGAAAACCATAGCTTTAACTATACGGGCCTTTGTTGGCAAGGTGATGTCTCTGCTTTTTAAGATGCTGTCCAGGTTTGTCATTGCTTTTCTCCCAAGAAGCAGGGGTCTTTTAATTTCATGGCTTCTCTCACCGTCTGCAGTGATCATGGAGCCCAAGAAAGTAAAATCTCTCACTGCCTCCATTTCTTCACTTTCTATTTGCCAGGAGGTGATGGGACCAGTGGCCATGATCTTCGGGGATTTTCCGAAAACCACATTATAGATAGTTTTAAAACAGAAATTTGGAAGAAGAAAAAAAGAGGGTGCTGTTGGATTCAATAGGGCTTACTTCTGAGTAGGAGTCCACTGTAAAAATGTGCAAGTGAATGATCTTAAATCCTTTTTTTCAGTCCTGTAGTTTGACGTTGGCTTGTTGTTTTGTTTTAAGTCTCTAAGACCACCAAACAGTGTCTTGTGCAATGTTCCATAAATACATCTGTGCAAATTCTCCTGAAAATTATGATTGACTTTAATTAAATAAAAGTGTTGCGCATGGTGGGCTGTCTGCAGCTACGTCAACTGCGGAGCAGAGCCACTGAAGTTGCTGGGAATAGTAATTAATTACCGTAATTCAGTTGTAAAACACACACACACATACACCGATCTGACTCTGGGCACCCCAAGCAAGTCGTGCCTGTTAATTTCAGCTCTGACTAATATTGGATAAACCCCGTAGATTATTTTCAGTAAACTCACGAACTTCCTCACAATAACATGGTCAAAGCATGAGGAAGAAAATAGCTGTGCAGTTTAATAATAATAATAATAATAATTATAATAATAATAATTATAATAATAATTTATTGTTTATACCTCGCCTATCCGCCTGGGTTTCAACAGCTGCTCTGGGTGGCTTCCAGCAAAATATTAAAATACTATAATTCATCAAATATTAAATGCTTCCCTAAACAGGGCTGCATTCCACAGGGCAGGCGCCACCACCGAGAAGGCCCTCTGCCTGGTTCCCTGTAGCTTGGCTTCTCGCAGTGAGCGAACCACCAGAAGGCCCTCGGAGCTGGATCTCGGTGTCTGGGCTGGACGATGGGGGTGGAGACGCTCCTTCAGGTCTACTGGACCAAGGCCGTTTAGGGCTTTTAAGGTCAGCACCAACACTTTGAATTGTGCCCAGAAACATACTGGGAGCCAATGTAGGTCTTTTAGGACTGGTGTTATGTGGTCTTGGCGTTAATAATCAGTATTCATGGCAAAATTTTAATAAGGCCGATCAAATCAATGCTTGTTCTAGGATGCTAAAATAGCTTTTGCTTCTTCATTTTTCAGAGCTCCCAGAAAGCTGTCACCAGCTGTTTCTGGAAGGGGAAGAAACCAGCGGTGTTTTCCAGATCCAGCCCCCTGGCTCCCAGGTCTTTGAAGTCTTCTGTGACATGACTCCAGGTAAAAATGTGGGGTTTATAGAAGCGGGAGAGAAATTTGATACAGTTTGCATTTAAGGTTTTCTTAACCTGGTTCTCCTCCTGCCAATGTAGCAGTTCAAAAGCACGTCAAAGTACAAGTAGATAAATAGGTACCGCTCCGGCGGGAAGCTAAACGGCCTTTTCATGCGCTGCTCTGGTTCACCAGAAGCGGCTTAGTCCTGCTGGCCACATGACCCAGAAGCTGTACGCCGGCTCCCTCGGCCAATAAAGCGAGATGAGCGCTGCAACCCCAGAGTCGGTCACGACTGGACCTAATGGTCAGGGGTCCCTTTACCTTTTTAACCTGGTTCTCATTTGACAAAACAGCCTGTGAACCGTAACACAGCCCTCTGAAAACCTGCCCTGTTCTGAGTTTTCTCGTGTGATTCTCCAGCCAAGTATTGTGTCCAAAAATTAACGTGCTTGGGTAGAAGTGTGCATGGGAATGCATATGTGAGTGAAAATAACACACACACACATACACAGTGTGTCGCGTTTGGAAAATTGCCCTGCAAAAAAATATGCATTTATCAGGCAAAGTTGCATACCAATGTCTGTACGTGAGAAGGCAAACTAAGGCCCAGGGGCCGGATCCAACCCAATTGCCTTCTCAATCCGGCCCGCGGACGGTCCAGAAATCAGCATGTTTTTACATGAGTAGAATGTGTCCTTTGATTTAAAATGCATCTCTGGGTTATTTGTGGGGCATAGGAATTCGTTCATTCCCCCCAAAAAAATATAGTCCGGCCCCCCACAAAGTCTGAGGGACAGTGGACCAGCCCCCTGCTGAAAAAGTTTGTTGACCCCTGGCTGTATCGGGGGGAAATTGCACTCGGATGCCAATGAATTTTCACGACTTAAAAAGAAAGAAATTGCAAAACCGAAGGAGCGAATTTCAGATTGGGAAAATGAGAAACAGAAGTTGACAAATCGAAATCCTGAGCTAAGTCATTTGTGGAATGTGAGACTCTTCATCTCATGCTTGTGGGTTTGAGTCGCACGTTGGACAAAAGATTCCTGCAGAGAGTTTGACTTCCAACTCTCCAATTTTATGATTCTGTGGCCCATTCCTGCCAGTTTGCTGGTTGGATGTCTTTGGGTTCAGGGATCACCTGATCCTAGAAATCACTGATTGATCTGGAAGGGTAAGGGTAGAGTTTTGCTTGGGTTGCGAAGGCCGTGACTCTGTTTCCCTGCGTTTCTCAAACTGGGAGGCGAAACGTTTCTGCAGCTACAGAGCCTCTTCCCCCCCCCCCCCCAGTCCTAGTTCACTCGTGTGTGTGTGTGTGTGTGTTCAAGGTACTAAAACATGTTGCACACACAAAAATCATATGGAAAAACTTACAGATCAAAGCAACACATTGGTGGGTGTGTTTTGGTGGGGTGAGGGAGGGAGGGGGCACAAGCCAGATGTCTGCAGGCTGATTGAAATTTCCCCTCCTTTTTATTTTGCAGATGGTGGAGGCTGGACGGTGATTCAGAGACGTATGGATGGTTCTGTTGATTTTGACCAGCTGTGGGAAGCCTATAAAAATGGATTTGGGAATATGAGCGGTAGGTTTCTGCTTCTTGCTTCCCCCTCCTTTCATTATTCTTTGATTTTTAAAAAATTGCTACCTGCTCATGCGTAGGATATAGGGGCGTGGGTGGCACTGTGGGTTAAACCACAGAGCCTAGGGCTTGCCGATCAGAATGTTGGCGGTTCGAATCCCCGCAGTGACGGGGTGAACTCCCGTTGCTCGGTCCCTGCTCCTGCCCACCTAGCAGTTCGAAAGCACGTCAAAGTGCAAGTAGATAAACAGGTACCGCTCTGGCGGGAAGGTAAACGGCGTTTCTGTGCGCTGCTCTGGTTCTCCAGAAGCGGCTTAGTCATGCTGGCCACAGGACCTGGAAGCTGTACGCCAGCTCCCTCGGCCAATAAAGCGAGATGAGCGCCGCAACCCCAGAGTCTTCCATGACTGGACCTAATGGTCAGGGGTCCCTTTACTTTTTACATGTGTAGAATCAGGGCTCTGAAAAAACACTTGCACTGCAGAGCACTGCAAAAGGAAAGACTTCGTCACACGCTGGATTTAGTTTTTTAATGTATTTCTGTTTCTCAAATGTAATTATAAGTTTTGCGGTGAAGGCCAACTGATCGGTTAGAATCAGTGGTTTGCAACCGTTGTGCCGTGGCACCCTGGGGTGCCTTGAAGGATGATCAGGGGTGCCACGGGCAAGACTTTCAGTGTCTATTTTCAAATCATAGAGCCTTTCGCACATGTCAGTCACAGTCAACCCAGCCAGATGGGTGGGGGGATATAAATGATAAAACTATTATTATTATTATTATTATTATTATTATTATTATTTATTTATTATTATTATTATTTATTATTATTATTATTATTATTATTATTATTATTAATTATTATTATTATTAGACATGTTCCTCATGAGGAGGAAGGAAAATAGAGAAGGAGAAGGGGTGGGTGAGAGAAACAGTAAAACTTTCATTCTTTACAGAGTATCTGAGCGATGCCTTTTTGTCAGCTTTGAGTGGATAGGTCTCTCGTTAACTTTGACAAGTGTAATCGCTTTTACACGTGTTATCACTGAGCGCCATAAGTGTCACGCAACAGCCCTGTGAGGTAGGGTAGGCTGAAAAATTGGGGCCAGGGAGTCTCATCCCTGAGTGGCGCTGGGTCCCAGATCCCACCCTCTAATTTGCTTTTCTCCGAACCCATAATCTGAAGTGACATTGTAAGCTCCTAGAGGTCGAGACCTGTCTCCTGTGTAGGGTCGTACCTTGGATCCCAAACACCCCGGAACTTGGACGTTTTGGCTCCCGAACGCCGCAAACCTGGAAACCTGGTTTGCGAACGTTCCTTGGAACCCAAAAGTCCAGCGCGGCTTCCGATTGGCTGCAGGAGCTTCCTGCAACTAATTGGAAGCCGAACCTTGGTTTCCAAACGTTTTGGAAGTTGAACGGACTTCCAGAATGGATTCCGTTTGCCTTTCGAGGTACAGCTGTATATCTTCTGCACATCAGGATTTCAGTGTTTGATTTAGGGAAGGGTTTGTACCAACACCTGACCAATGACGAATTTGTCAGCAAATGGCAGAAAACCATGGCTAGAAAAGCCACCTCTATTGGTCTGTCACACCCCCCAACTGGGTTATGAAGGCGCCCTAAAGACGTTAAAGCAAAGATGATGGGATAATACACACAGTGACTTGCGATCTCGATCACACGCAGTCTGTAGTCCGCTGGCAGTAGAAGTACAATATGGCATGTCTTTAAGTTAACACCTTACATTAAAAACCTGACAGTACCAAACTATTAAAGGCTTTTCACCAAAGCCAGACTAAACGTCTTTCCTTCTGCAGTGTTGGCTGGCAGGTTGAGAGGAGTTCCCTACCAGGACAGTAGGTGTGTCTCAAGACATCGATTCCATAAAACATATTTTGTTGCACTGTGCAAAATATGAGCAAGCCAGGGCTGAACTGATATTACCCTTGCTGGTACCTTTCCCAGGAAAATCAGAGGCCTCACTATGTCAGGTTCCTATTGGAAGACCGGACAAACGCTAGAACATTAGCAGTGGTAAAGTTTTTATCGGTGGTTGCAAGAACAAATGAGCCCTATATTCTAAACAAAATGCTTGTCTAATCTGGAGGTAGGCTGTCTGAATTGTGCATTGCTTTGTAACGATTTGTTGGGTCTCTGGACCATAATAAAGATTGATTGATTGATTGATTGATTGATTGATTGATTGATATCTTCTGCTGGTGGGCACTGATAGACCTTTTTTCCCCCTTTTCATTCGTTTGTTTCTTTGGCCGTTCTCTTCCAGGCGACTTTTGGCTGGGCTTGGAAAAGGTCCACCAGATCACGAAAGATGGGCGGTTCCACCTCTCAATCGAACTTCAGGACTGGGAGGGCAGCTCGGAGAAGATCCAGTTCCTTTTCAGCCTGGGGGGAGAGGACACGGCTTACACGCTCAGTCTCTTGGGCCCTATTCTCGGGCAGCTGGAGAACGCCATGGGCGACTTCCCACAGCTGCCCTTTTCCACGCGGGATCAGGACCATGACCTCAAAGGGGATGCCAACTGCGCCAAACACCTCTCAGGTCAGTCCTGATTTTAATTTTTTCCTTTTCTATAATTTTTATTCAATCTTCAACATTTTAAAATATCCATTTAAACCACCTTAAAACAAGCATAGGCAAACTCAGCCCTCCAAATGTCTTGGGACTACAACTCCCATCATCCCTAGCTATCAGGACCAGTGGTCAGGGATGATGGGAGTTGTAGTCCCAAAACATCTGGAGGGCCGAGTTTGCCTATGCCTCCCTTAAAATATCAACGACTTCCATTCTTCTCTTTCCACAACCCTTTTTGACACCTGGGAATTTCCGTCTGCACTATCCCCAACTAAAAGGACTCTTGATTGTATCCTTTGTTTTATTTTATTTAAAGGTTTTATCTTTCTGTGGTTCATTTTGCATACCATACATCCCAGCATATTTAAAATGAACTAAACCATTTGGTTCGAATCCCCGCGACGGGGTGAGCTCCCGTTGCGCGGTCCCTGCACCTGCCAACCTAGCAGTTCGAAAGCACGTCAAAGTGCAAGTAGATAAATAGGTACCACTCCAGCGGGAAGGTAAACGGCGTTTCCGGGCGCTGCTCTGGTTCGCCAGAAGCGGCTTAGTCCTGCTGGCCACATGACCGGAAGCTGTACACCGGCTCCCTTGGCCAGTAAAGCAAGATGAGTGCCGCAACCCCAGAGTCGCCCGCGACTGGACCTAATTCGAACTGCCGACCTTCTGATCGGCAAGTCCTAGGCTCTGTGGTTTAACCCGCAGCGCCACCTGCGTCTCTTGCAGCATACATAAATAGTCCTTTTTGACACCTGGGAATTTCCCTCTTGAATTATCCCTAACGGAAAGAACTCTTGATTGCTTCCTTTATTTTTTTTAATTTAAATGTTTTCTAAAAAAATGTATACATACAAATTTAAATATACATGCAAATTTTGATTACCGTCATTTTATGCTTCTGATCAGATTCATGCCATTGCACTCCGAGCACCAAATTCTTTTAGCCGCACAAACCTAAGCATAGTTGAAACAAAATAAAAAAATTCCTTCCAGTAGCACCTTAGAGACCAACTAAGTTTGTTATCGGTATGAGCTTTTGTGTGCATGCACACTTCTTCAGATACACCTAAGCATGGAAGCAAGCAAACCCCACTGTGTTCATTGGGACGTACTCCCTTGCCGCAGTGCTGCTCAGGAATGGAGCTCAAGAACTTCCATTTTTGAAGCATTTTCCAAGTAATGAAATCCATTGTTTTGTGGAAAGGCCCTTGGCTGATGCCTGCCCTTGCTGTTTCTTTTTGCTCCAAAGGAGGCTGGTGGTTCAGCAGTTGTGGCCACGTTAACCTGAACGGAAAATACTTCCGCTCCATCCCACGCCAGAGGCACGAGAGGAAGCAAGGCATCTTTTGGAAGACCTGGAGAGGGCGCTATTACCCTCTGAAGTCCACCACTATGAAGATCCGGCCTGCGGAGATGGGCCTGCCATCCTAAATGCCCGGGAGGTCGCAGGAGAGAGTCTGGGTGGCCCTCCGTATTCCTGCCTGTCGCCGAAATACAGCTGCAGCCCTTCGCTCCTGTCCGGGACGATTTGTGGGGTGTCTCTATCGGCTTCCAGTTGAAAGCCTTCCTTTTGCAAGACTTAGTGTTGGGGTGGGTGGGGGGCAAAGGAACAACTGTCGTCTTTGCGTTGGGAAGAGCGGCACAGGGGACCGCTTGGGTGGGTGGGAAAGAAACCGGCATCAGGATTCATTTCGTGGGCAAGTTGGGCGTTGGCAAGAAATGCAGTTTCAGCATCTTTGGGGCCTGGTGTTAGCTTGAAGGCCACTGTTGATGAGATCTTGGGTATCTGGCCTTCTTGAGTGCCATCGGGTGATAAAATTGGGGTTCTTGCTAGCTCCAGCAGAGATTTGTGCTGTCGTCCATGTGTCTTTATACCCACTTCCTTACGCCTCGAAATTTGGAAGGCCTTTGTCTCACGAGGAATGTCCCAAATAGAAGGAGGGGGCTTTGCAAAGCCCGCCCCCCCCTGCCCGGAGGGGCTTCTCTTTTTCCATGGCAGTAGCCAGCAGGACTCTCTGCTGCCAAGAATTTCCCAGAATGCCCCCTGCTGTAGCATCTTTCTGGGGCATTCTGGGAAATTTAAATGGTTACCAGGCCTGGCGCTGCTCTCAGCAACAGACTGGGTATTTTATTTTTTAAGTGGGGGGGACAAAGCAAGGATAGGCTTGCCGGTGATTGTGCGTACAAACAGCATATCCTTGGCTGATTAAATATGTAGTCGCGATTGAAAATCGGACCGCCCTCCGCAGGCGTCCCTCGTGGCAGCTTGTGGTTGGCTCTGTCCTTCACCACTTGGAACAGGGTTCAGAAGGATGGAGCCACTGCGAAGGGCATTGGGGGGGACACTGGTTGGGGCAGAAAGTCGGGCAGGGCTGCACCTCCTCTCCCTCTCCCAAGGAGGAGGCGTTGCTCCTGCTGCAAAATCGGGTCTTCCCTTAAAGAGGGCATGTGTTGCGGTGAGACCTGGCAACCAAACCCTGTGTTGTGGGTGGGTTTGAATGGATAGCCACAACACCCAATTGGTAGGTCCCTTGATGCAGGGTTTAATCAGGCCAATGGGACGCAGGCTAAATGGATCAAGGGGACCTGTTTATGCCCATGCACGTGACCCAGAGCTTCCTCTTTTGGCGTGTGCATTCAGAACATCCGCCCACCTCTCCCTAATTTTAGGGCTGTGCGCTTGACCTTGCTATGCTGTCGTGTGTCGTCTGTCGTTGGGACAGGGGCACGGCAGGAATTTTCCCCACTTGGCTCATTGCCTGGTGCCATTTGGGTTTCCCCTGCCACGTAGCAAATCGTCACAACTTGTAAGGTTGCGGATAGGCTCTGGTTCAGGAGATAGGGATGGGAGAACGCTCTCGCCATCCCTACGTGAAGGGTATTCCATTAAAGGAAACCAGGGACTCGGTGGTTTGGTCAACCCCTGAGAGGGGGTTGTGCCCATGCCTGAGTCCAGGGGGGCATTTAGGTGGCAGAGTTAGCCCGTTCCTGGCTTTCCACTTATCCAGGTGTTCACCCTTGGCTGACCTTATACTAGGTCAGCGCTACCTGCATGGCAGTGAGCTAGTCGAACCAGAGCCTATGCAACCAGTCACTTACTGTAATCAATAAAGTTGTGGCCTAAATTCTACCAAAAAACCAAACCAAAATTTGAGTCTTGTCTGAATTTATTTAACGGGGAGGTTTAAAGGTCTGAACACACAACTGGACAAACCTCTGCCCAGCCAGCCTCCCCAGTTGCTGTCGTGTCCAACCGCCCCTTCCCCATTCCTTCCTCGTCTGTTTTTTTTAAGTCATATTGACTCAAGTTTGCTCCAGTGTTTAGCTGCTTGTTCTTGTACATAATAGCAGTTGTGCTAGTCGGTGTGTTGGTTTTAAGAGTGCTTTTATCCTGGTCTCTCCTTTTTTATTATTGTGGTTTTAAAACGAAGCGTCGGTGAGTGATGTGGTTATAACTTATAAACGTTGCCTTGGAAGAGGCACCAGTAAGACGGGGGAAGAGTTGATTTCTGCTCTTAATTTCTCTCTCTTTTTATACTTTAAATGTGTGACTCTTTGGTCAGTGAAGTGTCTTTTTAATAAAACCTGTGAACTGGTTGTGTTGTGATTCCTTGCCGTGCAAGGCTGTGGGTTTGCCCTGTGGGTGGTGATGGAGCGGGACACCCTCAGGAGGTGGTGGACGGAGGTTTCTTGGACGTTTTGCCCAATTCTGGCTGCGACTGTGCTGCGACCAAATGTGGCGTTGAGCCCAAGTTCCCTGGCTCCGCTGCTGTCGAAGGAACCGCCGCCAGTGGACTCACGGGATGGTCAGGTGCAGCGCTGCCTGGACTGCTAGTGGCGCAACAAAAACTCGGGCCATCTCAAAGACCTCTGGCCCGCAGAGGCTGAGGAATAAGCCCCGCTTATGCTCCTGTGACCCTTCCGTCAGCTCATTTGCTTGGCGGAAGTAGGTGAACCGAGTGAGGGATGAGTCCCATGATTCAGAGGCTGGGGCTAATGGCAGTAGAGTCACGAGTGAAGCCATGGTTCCGATGCCGACATGGTGGGCGATGGATGGAACACAGTGCTCTAGCCAGTGTTAACGGAAAAATCCGAGGGCTCCCTTGGACAAAAACAAAGACACCAACCAGGATTACAGTGGTGCCCCGCAAGACGGATGCCTCGCAAGACGGAAAACCCGCTAGACGAAAGGGTTTTCCGTTTTGGAGGTGCTTCGCAAAACGAATTTCCTATGGGCTTGCTTCGCAAGACGAAAATGTCTTGCGAGTTTTTCCGACTTTTTTTTCCTTCCCCCCCCCTTTTTCTACGCCGCTTATCTGCTTATCCGCTAAGCCGCTAAAAGCCGCTAATAGCGCTTATCCGCTAAGCCATCAATGGGCTTGCTTCGCAAGACGAAAAAACCGCTAGACGAAGAGACTCGCGGAACGGATTAATTTCGTCTTGCGAGGCACCACTGTACTTGGAGCAAAACAGCAGCCTGTAGGCTTGGCCTTTATTGATCGGTTGCAACAGGGTGCTCCCCTCACCCACAGGAGAGAGGAGGGACCCAGAAAAATGGTGTGCAAGGCCTTATAAAGACTTTTGAAATTGCCACCCTGTAGATCAAGACCACCCCCAGAAACATCAAACATACATCACAGAAGGGGTGTAACCTAAGACCACCCCTCAGATACATCACACCTACATCACAGAAAAGGCGGTCTACAACAGAAATTTGAATGTTGTTTTTCTCCTGTTGTTGTTTATCTCCTGTCTGGCAGGTTACTTGATTGGATTGCCTGGGGAGCCTGGCCAGTCTTTTGTAGTGATAAATACTTAGTTCCTGGGCCAGGTCACAGGCTCATACACTATTCAAACACAGACATACCCTTAAGACAGGATTTGTGAAGGAAAAGACAATGGGGAGGCTTTTCCACTTTGACCTTGCAGAGAAAACATGTGCTCAGTTTAGGAATCAAAATGGCTTCAGGTCGGTCTTCCAGTGCTGATCGGTGTACGTGAGGTTATGAACATTACCATATATCTAAGACCTCAAAATTCCTATCACACCAGAATGGTCAGCTCTGAATTGGGTTCTGTTCAGTGATTTCGCTCGGTGTTTCAGCTCAGTGAGTGTCCGAATCTGGCTGTGCTCTGATGTCCATTGATCCCATCCTCGTCGCCAGTATTAAGTAGTGGGTTGACAAAGCAGACGACACAGAGATTTCTCCAAGAGGTTCTTTATAGTAAGCTGGAACTGAACTGAACTGAACAGCTCAGCCGGCCTGTTTTTATAGGCAGCCGGCTGTCAACATTGTAACACCACCACCCCAGGGTTTCCTGCCTAAATTAACTGACCTGAGTGAAAACTATATACTGTACACAATACCCCTAGTGGCCAGAGTGAGAACTTCAGTACATAACACATCTGACCTGGATGCTTTAGTTATTGTAGCGGGTTGGACTGGATGATCCCCAGGTGCCCCTTTCAACTCTTCTAGGATTCTATGAAACTGAAAAAACTCTTTACTTTAGCACATATCTGTATAATCAGTTAAAGTGACACACACACCAAAATTCCTTTAAGTTGGGGGTGGGAATGGGGAGTCCAGAAACTGTTTTAAAAAACAACAGCTAAAAACGGCACATCTAGAAGTTATTTTCGGTGGGAAAACTCCCCAGCTGCGCTTTTAACTGGGTTTGTTTGCTAGGGAGGAATACAAAACACGAAGCTGATAAAAAGCAGATAAAGACCATTTTGAGTTGCTGGGAAATGTCGTCCTGGCCTCCTCTCATCTCTCAAAGTCTATATTGGAATCTCCTCAAAGGAGATTGGGTTTTATGTCTTAGGAGGAAAACACCAGACTTTTCTACTTTGGGGGCTGCGGGATGCAAAGCCAATCACTATTGGCCATTGGCCTATGGAGGTAACGTATACAGTCCTTAAGTGGGTTCCCTGTTAGTAGGAGAAAATAACAGAGGCCAACCAGAGAATATTGAGAAGCAAAGCAGCTAGTAAGCCTGATCTTTAGTCAAGGAACTGTTGCAACAGGGTCCCCACTCACCACACGTAGGAGGGAGGAAAACCCCGAACAATGGTGCGCAAGCCCTTATAATAAAGGTAAAGGGACCCCTGACCATTAGGTCCAGTCGTGACCAACTCTGGGGTTGCGGCGCTCATCTCGCTTTATTGGCCGAGGGAGCCGGCGTTCAGCTTCCGGGTCATGTGGCCAGCAGGACATAGCTGCTTCTGGCGAACCAGAGCATCGCACAGAAACGGCGTTTACCTTCCTGCCGGAGCGGTACCTATTTATCTACTTGCACTTGACGTGCTTTCGAACTGCTAGGTTGGCAGGAGCAGGGCCCGAGCAACGGGAGCTCACCCCGTCATTGCGGAGATTCGAACCGCCGACCTTCCGATTGGCAAGCCCTAGGCTCTGCGGTTTAGCCCACAGCGCCATCCACGTCCCCAAGCCCTTGTAATAGACACTTGAAATTGCCCACCTTGTAGCCCAAGACCACCATCCCAAAGCATCATACATACATCACAGAAGGAGGCAGTCTACAGCGAAAATCCTACCTGCCAGGATAACTGATAATGGTCATTGGGCAGCCTGGCCATTATTTTGTGATGGCTAATACTTTATTTCCTGAATCCAGGTCATAGCCTCACCCTGTTCATCCACAACAAATATGCCCTTAAGACAGGATTTGCAAGCGAAAAGACAATGGGGAGGCTTTTCCCCTTTGCCTCCCTGACTTCAGAGGGATATCTGAGGTCATTGGGAGACAGAAACTGCCTTATTGATCCACTCTTGGTCTCGTCCACTCCATCCACCAGAGCTTGTCTCCGCATGCAGGAGAAGCCCCTAACTCACAGAGGCTTTGAGACCCATCGGCTCCCCTCATCTAGTTTAGCCAGCCAGGTGAAGCCACATCCTGGGTGTTTTGCCCCTGACACACGCAAGCAGCTTCTAGGAGCCGCGGGTGAGAGCTGGGTGCAGGGCGGGGGACAAAAGGAAGGCAAACTACCCCGGAAAGAGAACGTGTCCCCTTCCCTTAACAAATAATGAATAAATAAGCCTACTGCCCTTGAATAGGACACTCTTGTGGTCATGGAAGAAGCCCACAACCCCTGCTTATGGCACAACACAGTTAACTCCTTAGAGCAGGGGTCAGCAACCTTTTTCAGCCGTGGGCTGGTCCACCATCCCTCAGACCATGTGGTAAAGGTAAAGGGGCCCCTGATCATTAGGTCCAGTTGTGACCGACTCTGGGGTTGCGGCGCTCATCTCGCTTTACTGGCCGAGGGAGCCGGCGTACAGCTTCCGGGTCATGTGGCCAGCAGGACTAAGCCGCTTCTGGCGAGCCAGAGTAGCACACAGAAACGCCATTTACCTTCCCGCCAGAACGGTACCTATTTATCTACTTGCACTTGACGTGCTTTCAAACTGCTAGGTGGGTAGGATCAGGGACTGAGCAATGGGAGCTCACCCCGTCGTGGGTATTCGAACCACCAACCTTCTGATTGGCAAGTCCTAGGCTTTGTGGTTTAACCCACAGCACCACCCTCAGACCATGTGGTAGTCCGGACTATATTTTGAAAAAAGAAGAAAAACAAATTGTTGGGTTTTTTTTTAAAAGAATTGCTAAAGGAACTCTGCTATACAATATCTGGAAACTGTCAATTAAAAGATGTTAGAGCTCCTCCTGGTGGCATTGTGAAAGGACATCTCTGTTGAGGGTATCCATTTTGCAAAAAACTGTTGATGTTCAGCTTTAAGCCCAGAGGGACTGCAGCCATATACAGTGGTACCTTGGTTCTCAGACTTAATCCATTCTGGCGGTCCGTTCCAAAACCAAATTGTTCCAAAACCAAGGTGGGCTTTCCCATAGAAAGTAATGCAAAATGGATTAATCCGTTCCAGACTTTTAAAAACAACCCCTAAAACAGCAATTTAACATGGATTTTGCTATCTAACAAGACCATTGATCCACAAAATGAAAGCAATAAGCAATGTACTGCAGTCACACAATCAATCAATCAGTAGCTGACCTGGTTTCCGCACAGTCACAAAAACAAAAAGAAAAGCCGCAAAAACGAAAACGCAAAATAAATAGCAAAAACAGACAGACCTCAGTGTAACACTCAAAATGGAAGTGTGGCACTCAAAACGGAAGCGTAAAAGCGTAACACTCAAAACAGAAGAGTAACACTCAAACCAGAGCATGTTCGGCTTCCGAAAAATGTTTGCAAGCCAGAACACTTAATTCCAGGTTTGCAGTGTTTGGGTTCCAAGTTGTTTGAGCACCAAGGCATTTGAGAACCAAGGTACCACTGTATGCCATGTATCTTTGCTGCCCTCTTGCAAAATGGTCAGGGCCATATATAAGCATTGCCAGCTACGTTGGCCGTGTGCCCCTTTCTGCTTAGACAGCCGCCTGACAGTGCACCAATCCTTAGGTTGCAAAGTCCAAAGCTCCAAAGTGCTTTTAAGTGGTGTGTGTGACTTAGCACCACCACTTATTATCGTAACGGCTTGCTTCTTATTCCTGGCTTGCAGGCTGTGAAAGTGATTAATTGTGCTGTTATAAGAAAAACTGCTCCCTTTCCCTTATGGGGTATTCCAGAGCCTGTAGTGTACAGTGGCACCTCTGTTTACATACTTAATTCGTTCCAGAGGTCTGTTCTTAACCTGAAACCGTTCTTTTTTTTTAATGAATATTTATTAACATTTCCAAAATAATGCAATATACAAAAACAAAAAAGACAAAAAATAACAAAAATGCAAAAATGCAAAACTTAAAAAAAAAATTAAAAACACATAAAATTTCCATTGCTTACTTTTCTTTTAACTTATTTCTCAGACCTCCTCACACCTCCCCTCTCTGTATTCCAGTTCAAATTATTAGCTCAGCAAGTCCTCACCTAACCTGAAACCGTTCTTAACCTGAAGCACCACTTTAGCTAATGGGGCCTCCTGCTACTGCCGCGCCATCGCGCCACAATTTCTTTTCCCATCCTGAAGCAAAGTTCTTAACCCGAGGTACTATTTCTGGGTTAGAGGAGACTGTAACCCAAAGCGTCTGTAACCCGAGGTACCACTGTACGGTGCTACCTCGGGTTAAGTACTTAATTCGTTCCAGAGGTCCATACTTAACCTGAAACTGTTCTTAACCTGACGCACCACTTTAGCTAATGGGGCTTCCTGCTGCCGCCGCACGATTTCTGTTCTTATCCTGAAGCAAAGTTCTTAACCTGAAGCACTATTTCTGGGTTAGCGGAGTCTGTAACCTGAAGCGTATGTAACCTGAAGCATATGTAACCCGAGGTACCACTGTATAGAGTTGTTAGCTGGGTTCCCTATCGGTAGGAGAGAATAACAGAGGCCAACCAGAGTATACTGAAAACCAAAGCGGCTAGTAAGCCTGATCTTTATTAAACTGTTGCAACAGGGTCCCCACTCCCCACACGCAGGAGGGAGGAGGAACCCAGAACAATGGTGCGCAAGCCCTTATATAGACTTTTGAAACTGCCCATCCTGTAGCCCAAGGCCACCCCCCTAAAACATCATACATACATCACAGAAGGAGGAGGTCTCCAGCAGAAATCCTGTTTGCCAGGATACCTGGTAATGGTCACTGATTGCTTTACCTGGGCAGCCTGGCCATTCTTTTGTGATGGTTAATACTTCAGTTTCCGAGTCCAGGTCACAGGCTCACCCTATCCATACACAAATACGCCCTTAAGACAGGATTTGCAAGCGAAAAGACAATGGGGAGGCTTTCCCCATTTGCCTCCCTTACTGCAGAGGAGTATTTGAGGTCACTGGGAGAGTCAAAATGGCTTCAGGATTGCTCTCCTGCACTATTTCAGACACATGGTTTATACAGTGGACGCTCAGTTTGCGAACGTGATCAGTGCGGGATGAACGTTCGCAACCCACAGGGTTCGCAACCGATGTCTGCGCACACCCGGGTTGCGACTCGGCACTTCTGCACATGCGCAAAGCGCGATTTAGCGCTTATGTGCATGCGCAACCGCCGAAACCCAGAAGTAACCCGTTCCGGTACTTCCAGGTTTCGGAGGTCCGTAACCCAAAAAAAAACACAACCTGAAGTGGCTGTAACCCGAGGTATGACTGTATACTTATGTATGTGTTTGCCTTGTACATTTATGAACTTTTAATTTATAGAGCTGGACCATAAAGAAGGCTGATCACCAAAGAATGGATGCTTTTGAATTCTGGTGCTGGAGGAGACTTGAGAGTCCCATGGACTGCAAGAAGATCAAACCTCTCCATTCGGAAGGAAATCAGCCCTGAGTGCTCACTGGAAGGACAGATCCTGAAGCTGAGGCTCCAAGACTTTGGCCACCTCATGAGAAGAGAAGACTCCCTGGAAAAGACCCTGATGTTGGGAAAGATGGAGGGCGCAAGGAGAAGGGGATGAGAGAGGACGAGATGGTTGGACAGTGTTCTCAAAGCTACAAACATGACTCTGACCAAACTGTGGGAGGCAGTGGAAGACAGGAGTGCCTGGTATGCTCTGGTCCATGGGGTCACGAAGAGGCGGACATGACTAAACGACTAAACAACAACAAACAAACAAACAAACAAACAAACAAACAAACAAACAAACAAACACGCAGTTACATTTCAGAGACTGGTTATGACTTTTTTATTCCTCATGAAACATATGATCCACCCCCAGAGTGTTTTAGGTTGTGATTGGTATGGTTTTCATTTTCTGTTTTGCATCAATCGTTTCTAAGGCTACACTTTCCTAAATGTCATTTTATGGGTATCTTCATTTTTTTAAGTGCTTTTATTATATGATGTGCACCACCCGTATGTTATTGTTGTTGTTTAGTCGTTTAGTCGTGTCCGACTCTTCGTGACCCCATGGACCAGAGAACGCCAGGCACTCCTGTCCTCCACTGCCCCCCGCAGCTTGGTCAGACTCATGCTGGTAATCTCGAAAACACTATCCAACCATCTCGTCCTCTGTCGCCCCCTTCTCCTTGTGCCCTCCATCTTTCCCAACATCAGATGGAGGGCACAAGGAGAAGGGGGCGACAGAGGACCACCCGTATATAGATAGATAAATATATTTTTTTAATGATTCCAGTATCATAAAGCATTCTTTTAATGGTTTATTTACTTAAGTGTTTCAAAGTATGCTTTAATTTGCTTTGTTTAGCCAGAAAAGCTGGCAGGAAAAGCTTTCACTGAGTGGTGCATGTAGATGGGAACGCAAGGCATTCTCAAGAAATCGTTTGCTAGGCGAGAGCTTGCATAACGAGTCAATGACTGCCATTGATTCCTATGGAGAAATTTCTAATGCGTTCCTGACCACGGAATTTTGACCCCAAAACGACAAATCACACACACACTACAACCACCCCAGGAAAAACCCTCTGAAACCTTGCAAAAGGCAGACAAATAATTGGGGTGGGGGGAGTAAGGCTTGTTTAAGGCGGTTCGTTTGTTTGCAGCACTAAATGCAGGTCCAGCTGTTTGGATATCTGAATCTGCAGGGTGTATAAGCAAGGTTTGGGCACGGATTCCTCGTGTTTGGATAAGTGATAATTTTCTCGCAGTGAGTGTTTGGATGGCAGAACCTGCCTGTGCATCTGTGTGTGTACAGTGGTACCTCGGATACATACACTTCAGGTTACATACGCTTCAGGTTAGGGACTCCTCTAACCCAGAAATATTACCTCGGGTTAAGAACTTTGCTTCAGGATAAGAACAGAAATTGTGCTCCGGCGGTGTGGCAGCAGCAGGAGGCCCCATTAGCTAAAGTGGCGCTTAAGGCTAAGAACAGTTTCAGGTTAAGAACGGACCTCCGGAACGAATTAAGTACTTAACCCGAGGTACCACTGTATATATAGAATCATAGGATCGTAGAGCTGGAAAGATTTTGAATATAATATTCAGTTAGAATCCTGGGAAAGTTTGTGGAAGGAAGGTATTGATTTTACTGCATGCAGTGCACTTGAAGAAAATGTTATGAAAAGGATGTACAGATGGTACTTAACACCAGCTAAATTGGCAAAAATATACAAGACAAGAACTAATGAGTGCTGGAAATGTAAAGAAAGGGAAGGTATCTTCTACCACATGTGGTGGCTTTCTGGAAAATGGTATATAATGAGCTAAAGAAAATGTTTAAAAATACTTTTGTTAAAAAACCAGAAGCCTTCTTACTGGGTATAGTAGATACCAAGGGAAGATAAAAAGAATGTTTATGTATGCAGCAACTGCGGCAAGAATTCTTTTAGCCCCAAAATGGAAACATCAAGAACCACCATTGAAAAAGAGTGGCAGATTGAAGATGACGGACTTTGCAGAACTGGAGAAGCTGACGGGAAAAATCCGAAACCAGCATGATCAAGTATTCCAAAAGGACTTGAGTAAATTTATGCGATATCTGAAAGATTACTGTAAGCAATTAACATCACTAGCAGGGTTGCCTGAAGACTTGCCATGAGAAATTTTCTACCTTTCTATGTTTATTTAAATTTTGAGCCATTTTATAATGAGTGTGATTAGAATTGGAAAACGTACAAAATGCAATGATATAAAGGTTACCGTATTTTTTGCTCTATAAGACTCACTTTTTCCCTCCTAAAAAGTAAGGGGAAATGTGTGTGCGTCTTATGGAGCGAATGCAGGCTGCGCAGCTATCCCAGAAGCCAGAACAGCAAGAGGGATTGCTGCTTTCGCTGTGCAGCGATCCCTCTTGCTGTTCTGGCTTCTGAGATTCAGAATATTTTTTTTCTTGTTTTCCTCCTCCAAAAGCTAGGTGCGTCTTGTGGTCTGGTGCGTCTTATAGAGCGAAAAATACGGTAATTTTGAAAGCCATAAGGCGGGAGGGAAGGAAGTCTAAAGAGCCAAAGTGGCAAAGTGGATAATGATGATAATGATGATGTGAATATATAATATTATTAAATGGTGTAGAACTGGAAGGCCAACCCCCTGCGGTACAGGAACCTTCTTGCCCATGGCTTGAACCGTTGACCCCAAAATTAACAGTCTTATTAGTTATTGAATTTATATACCGCCCTATACCTGGGGGTCTCAGGGCAGTTCACAGAATAAAGATATAAAATTACAAAATACATAATAAAGACAAAAACAACCCAATAGCCCCACCACCACAAAATAAAACACATTTTAAAACAGCACAGGATGTAAATCTGATCAACCAAAGGCTTATATAAAGCCATATCCCCTTTCTCCCCCCTCCCCAAGTATATGTTTCTGGCATCTGTATACATTTATATAAATATATGTCTACAAATATGTATCTATAAAGAAAATATTCCTTCTCTTCCGCCCCCATGTATTGTATTTGTATGTTTATATGTGTGTGTGGCGCTGTGGGTTAAACCACAGAGCCTAGGACTTGCCGATCAGAAGGTCGGCGGTTCGAATCCCCGCAATGACGGGGTGAGCTCCCGTTGCCCGGTCCCTGCTCCTGCCCACCTAGCAGTTCAAAAGCACATCAAAGTGCAAGTAGATAAATAGGTACCACTCCAGCGGGAAGGTAAACGGCATTTCCGTGCGCTGCTCTGGTTCGCCAGAAGCGGCTTAGTCCTGCTGGCCACATGACCCGGAAGCTGTACGCCGGCTCCCTCGGCCAGTAAAGCGAGATGAGTGCCGCAACCCCAGAGTCGGCCACCACTGGACCTAATGGTCAGGGGTCCCTTTACCTTTATGTGTGTGTCGCGGAAACACACACACGTAAGTGTGGCAGTGCCTACCCTTTGGAACTCCCTGCCTCTTGAGATTAAGCAGGCACCTTCCATTTTGGCTCTTTTCAGCACCTGCCAAAACCATTCCTGTTTAGGCAAGCCTATCAACCCAGATGGGGACGCAGGTGGCGCTGTGGGTTAAAGCCTCAGCGCCTAGTGCTTGCCGATCGAAAGGTCGGCGGTTCGAATCCCTGCGGCGGGGTGCGCTCCCGCTGCTCGGTCCCAGCGCCTGCCAACCTAGCAGTTCGAAAGCACCTCCGGGTGCAAGTAGATAAATAGGGACCGCTTACCAGCGGGAAGGTAAACGGCGTTTCCGTGTGCGGCTCTGGCTCGCCAGAGCAGCGATGTCACGCTGGCCACGTGACCCGGAAGTGTCTCCGGACAGCGCTGGCCCCTGGCCTCTTAAGTGAGATGGGCGCACAACCCCAGAGTCTGTCAAGACTGGCCCGTACGGGCAGGGGTACCTTTACCTTTACCTTTACTTTATCAACCCAGATGCTTAGAATCACAGAGTTGGAAGGGACCCCCAAGGGCATAGCTATCAACTTACAGATTTGAAAATAAGGGGCCAGCAGCCTCGAAAATAAGGGATCAGCAG